>NC_084602.1:11673290-13048290 GCF_033807715.1 Cololabis saira
CTTTATGGTGCTCATATTTGTCATTCAGTTTGAAAATTAAACACGGGAACAGCTGGAGAGGAAATGTTTTAAGAAAATAGTTCAGGATTTTTTGTGAACATTAATTGTATAGAAATCTAAACTATATCTAATAGTAATTTGGCTCTCATAGAAAATAAAGTTCTGTTTTCTGAATCACGGCAGAGTTATCCTTGGTATTTAAATCAAGACCAGGGGCCTCATGTATAAAAGAGTGTGTAGGATTCATACTAAAAGTGCACGTAAACCCAAAAGCAGAAAAAAAAATCCGGATTTATAAAACCGTGTGCACGCACACTTGCACACAATGTTCGCTTTATAAATCACAGTCCAGCTGGAAGGTTGCGCAGGGGAATTCGCCTCATACCCCGCCCTCTACACGCCCACTTCATACCATAAATGGGCAATGCAAAGTAGTATTTGCATATGAATGAGCCTGCTGAGCATGTGCAGCGGCTGCCTGTTTCTGCTGCGCGTCAGGATGAATGAGACGTGTCGAGCTACCGTGCCACTAAATTTCACGGAGACTGAGATCGAGATGTTGTGGATGAGGTGGAAGCAGGAAAACAACATTATTTGGTGGTCACAGTAAAAGTAGAAAAAGTATATAAATAGTATAAAATAAAGCGAGTGAGTGGCAGCACGCCTTTGCTGCGCTAAACGCCGTGAGTGCCACGGCGCCATTTCCACGGCGCCATTTCCACTGGGGACAGGGGGGACATGCCCCCCCCCACTTTTCAAAATCATGTTTTTGTCCCCCCCACTTTTTACAGTTTAAAAACTAACGGTAGGCTCAGCCTGTAATTGCAAATCATCAAGACACTCTGCGAAGACGATGCGAAGACGGCACGGGAGCCCCGCTCCCCCTCCTCCCTCCTCCCTCCTCCCCTCCCCTCTCCCCTCAGTGCTGCTCAAGGCTCATTTATGGTTCCGTGTTACACCAACGCAGAGCCTACGGCGTAGGGTACGCGGTGACGCGCACCATACGCCGTAGCCTACGGGGTAGGTTCTGCGTTGGTGTAATGCAGAACCATAATTCAGGCTTAAAAGTAAACAGAAGACATGCGCGCACGTACCTGTGCATGACAGGCAGACACACAAGGGGAGAAGAGACTATTTCTTTAATTTATCCTTATGAACGCAATTGTTATATAGTCCAACTTTCCTTATTTTATTCAGAACACTTTTTTTTTTTTTTCATCTTCGGCGTGGGCCCCCCCACGGAGCAGTGGGCCCGGGGCGGCCGCCCACTCTGCCCCCCCGCCTGCTCCGCTAGTGATCCTGACTGACACTGAGCTTCAAATACAGAGGGACACGATCAGCGCTATTATACTATAAGTCTGATATGCGATGACATTAGGAGTATGACATGAATCTGGCTTCATTTCACCACCCCTGCGTCGCCAGTTCCCCATATCTTAAGACTGTTCCTACGGGAGGGTCAGGGTTGGCGTAGGGATACGCACATTTTTCGGTTCCTTTTTTCTTTTTAGATCCCAACCTTTGCGTAGGTGGCTTGCGCATCTTTCAAGTCCTGTTTTGTGCGCAAGCAAGCTTTATAAATGAGGCCCCAGCTCTTTTTGGAGGTATCAGTCAAATTTTTTGATCAACTCTCAATTACTGTCTTTCCATCTAATGATATGAAAAATTCCAAGCTACAAAGTAAACTTGAGTACAAATTAATGGATTAAAGTCCATAGATGAGAAAGCCCCCTCAATGTTTCCAAATAGCAGAAAATCCTGACAATTCTTTATCTCGAGTTTCATAACCTCAGTTCCTGTCCCTCGCACTCACCTTGATTATTTCATCCAACTCCTCAGGGGTGACACATGAGTGTCTTTCCAAGAAAGAGGCCTTCTCCAGGGTGATGCTGTTCTTCTGCTTCCTCTCAAATGGCTGCTCCAGAGCCTTGAAAGCCAGCGCGCCACCAACCAGGTAGAGAACGACCACGATGAACACGGCCAGCACCGTCTTCCACTTCATGACCGAGTGGAGCGCCGCAAGTGAGCCGTCGCTGGAGGTGTCCAAACTGGCCACCACGCTGGCAGAGCGGGACGAGATGGAGAGCCGTGGAAGCTGACAGTGGCCGTTGGTCTTTGGCTCGCAGCCCATGGGGTTTTGCATGGTGGCCACACTCGCCTGGACCAGGGTCGACTTCGTCGTGCCAGGCTGGACCTTTTTGGGAGGCACCAAGTTGGTCTGGACCGCCACTGGAAAAAACGGATTGAGAAAAAGACCAAAAGTAAACTCATATGCACCGTTAGAGGTACATTTGAATGAAAATACTCTTTCCATCTAATAATAACACAAGGACACCTTAGTAAGCAGATATAAACACATTACAGAAAACCTGTTATCCTTGTGTGAAGCTGTAAGAAAATAATTATTCTGCCCACACTAGGCAAATAAAGGACTTTTTTCTTATTCGGCAAAGCTAAAATGCAAAGTTACCAGAAGAGAAGTGTGTTTCCCGGGTTACAGCTACGTCTGCTGCAGCTCTCAGCTCCATATCTTTTCACCCTGGAAACTTGCCATTTAAAATGGCTCCTGTCAAACTGAGTCCACATCCCCGCAGCCACTTCACAAAATCTTTCGAATGAAACATTTCTGGGGGAAATATCTCGAAAAACTGCAAATATGAATAAACAATGTGGGAAATGACTAGAACTGACATGCTTAAAAACGGCACGAGGAAGGTGTAGAAATTGAGTTGCAGTTACTTTAGGAAAGTAGGATTACATTTTCCAAATCGGCTAAGTGAGGGGTAAGTGCTGCAGCAGATCGAACATGAAGTAAGCAACACTAAGGAAGAAGCCAAATTTAGACTGCCTTAATGCATCTGAAGCTTTTCTGAGCTCTGGTCTTCACCCACTCCGCCCACACTTCTCTTTGCCCTGAAGAGTACGGAGTGTCCACAATGATCCCACCCTCAAACGAAGGAATGAGACGTGAAGTTTGCTTCGGGGAGGCACTGCTTCGTTTACTGGAATGCCGTAACACACACGCACGCCCACAAACACCTCTCTAATAAATCAAGAACGTCTACGAAGCACCTCATTCTCTAATGCAGGAGCTATGAATCTTTTCAGTGGATGCCCGCCTCAGTGAGTGGATCAATAACACTGAGGGGGATCTCTGAAGATTAGAAAGGTGCCAAAAAGGTCAGGTTGAAATAACAATTCCTGTCTTTACGGGAGGTGGCTAGTTATCACTGGTTATTTTCTTACTGCGTGACATGGGTTAGAAATTTAAGACTGACAGATGAAGCAGCTAAAACACTGTGATCAATATCTTCGGATGCATTTGGTGCATTACCGAGCCTTGTCCAGGATGGTCTTACGAAGATGTTAATCGCTTTTCATCTCATCATGTCAGGGATTGAAATTGAAGAAGTATCATGGTAAAATCTGCCTCATACAAACACCATTAGATTGATTTTTTTTCTTTCTCCAAATTAAATAAAGACTGGATGGAAAGTGGTGATTTATAATGTCGGACACTCTTTCATCCTGCAATCCCTGCTTTTACACTGTATGTCAAGCCATAGCAGACTAGAAACTGGCAGGAGTCTGGTCCATCATAGTTATGAGCAGTGCTTCAGTCATGGAAACAACAGCTGCATGAAGATGCTGAAATATTGCATTGCATTGTATATTGCATATTGCATTGTATATTTACAATATTACACTGTTGTGCTGGGACACTTGGGTCATTCACAACTTCAAAAGGAAGCATTGTTAACTGGGTGATTTAAAAGAAAGAAATATAGAAAATAAAATACCATTTTAAATCAGCTATTGACAGTGTTAGTGCCCGTGGCACTGAGATGGTTTCAGGCAGTAACTCACCAGCTGAACCTCAAAACACAATGGCAAGTTATAGTAAATACAAGGAAAACACAAGACTTCCTGTAAATGGCCACCTTTCAAAATAAAACCCACGCAGTATGCCTAGAAATATACCTGTATTTCTTAACATAATAGAGACGTTTCAAATCGAGACTAATAACAAAGAAAGAAAAGGGTAACTGCCTTTAGAAAAAGCAGAGAGGACACAGTGAAGGAATAACTAGATTTTTTATTTTTATTTTAACCTAACATGCAGACTTCTATTTGGAAATGACGGCTATGACCTAAAGGTGTAAGCTACAGGATTTGTCTTATGTTTTACACAAATGTGATATGTTTTAATACTATACGTGTAGGACTATGTTTCCTGTACGTGTTTATTATAGGTATTTCGAGGAAAAGTGTTGCCAGGCAATCATAAGACTACTTTTGTTTTGTGAACACTTTCCATCTGATGCTGGTGTTAATTCTGCGGGCATGACGTTTGTATGGCAAGCTTCTCTTCAATTAAGCCTGAACTGAGGACACGGAGGATGGAGAGCAGCAGTTTTCCTTAATGTATTTACAAACTCTGGACGAATCTCTCAGTGCGATCAAGAGAGGGAAGTCATGAATGGAAAACTGTGTAAAACTCTTGGAAACGGAGCATGATGCAAGATGCCAGTGCGCATCACACGTGATCCCAAGATTAGGGTGGAAATGAAATAAGTAGCCTTTTTCAAGCACCAAAGTTTCTAATAATGAACATTTACTAACCTTGGTCTGGGCTCCAGTTAACTTGTTTCGCCGGGTTTTCTATTGGAAATTTCATCTCTGATCTTTTTTCTGTCACAGTGTAGTTAAAAATGCATTCAACTCCAATGTAAAATTAGAGAAGGCGAGAAAAACGCGATGGATTATTTTTTTCTACATCTTCCGTCCGTGCGCTTTTGTGGAAAAGGATTGTAATTGTAGGCTTACAGAGGAGCATCGCGAAGCCGCATTGTCCGCCTCATAGTAAAATAAAAAACCCCTCCTTTCTGTGTGTCTGGCGTGATCGCAGTGTGATAGTCTGCTTCAGACGCCTTTCTCTGAGCCGTGGCACATCCCTGTGGTCCAAACGACACCCCATCTCACACTCAAGCCCTCAGCAGTGGTCCGGTCCAGAGAAAGCGCCGGATTGTGTCCAGTAAAAAAAAAAAAAAAGACAAAAAAAAAGGGGGGGGCGGTTTTACGCACGCGTTAAGGCTGATTTATGGTTCCGCGTTAAATCGACGCAGAGCCTACGCCGTAGGGCACGCGGCGACGCGGTACCCTACGGCGTAGGCTCTGCGTTGGTGTAACGCGGAACCATAAATAAGGCTTTACACCATGCAGCATGAACAACGGGGAAGGATGCTCAGCCTTGCCTCCACCACCTGCCTTTATTTTAAGATAAAGCGAGTTCTGAATCACCCCTCATTTTATCCATTGTGTCGATCTTAACTGATGACTTGCGGCTACTCACTCTTTAGTTGTCCAGAAAGCAGGATTTATCTTCCCATCGTTTGAAACCCGGCAGCTGAGCACATGGCACAAGGACGGCACCAAATCACTGGCAGACTCCCACCATTACATCATCCACAGGAGGGAGAACCCTGCATTATTTATGGCTTGGGTAGATAAAGACCACCAACCTGCCCCATCCCCACCAACCCACATGATTGCTTACTATAACAAATCAGAAGAAGTTGTGACCAAATGCAATTAAAATACGGAGAGAAAAAAAAATGTTAATCTGAAATTGAGTCTAACTTCTATTACTTTAAAAAAGACCATTTGTTATATTTACTTCGAATGTATTTAAATACATGCATTTTGTTTCTCCATGTCAGGCTTAAAAAGCATTTCAGAGAAAGCTGGTGTAGGTGCTATTAAGAAAATATGTTATTTCAAATTGATGAAAAAAATACATTTCTATACCATGAAAATGAAAAAAAAAAAATAATTCAAAGAACATATGTTTGTCTTGCTGTGCATACAGTGTGTGTAGGTGTGTACATGCATAATAATAACAATTAACACTTACAGTATTAGTTACTTATCGTACAGTAAGTAACAATTTGGCGACAAAACAATTGCATATGAGAAGAAAACAGAATAAATTAAATTGCTGATTTATGTTTTTTGGAAATCCAGTAAAAATAGACAAAGGTTTCATTATATGGTGCAAATTATTCCAAAATCCAATTCTTAAAAAAATTACAAAGGATCATTTATCACAATAAAAAGGGTCTTTATGAACTATTTAAGCAGATCTCTCTTCCAGTAGTCAGGTAAGTTCTCACCAGTAGTTCCTATACTTATTATACTGATATATTAATAAATCCATCTGGTCTAGCTAGTGAAAAGTGTGTTGACGTCAAAATGAATACACTTTTCAATGATGAGAGACTAGTTAATGAGAGACTGGTTTAACAAATGTCTGAAGTTGTTCACCTTTTGTAGAACTCAGTAATCCTCCTCCTCCTCCTTGCTTCGCTCCTTTTTGACCATTGTCTCTGGAAATTCAAAATTGAAAAAAAACTAATTATGGCAAGTAGTGGCATGCTTTTTTCGTCCGTAAATGCGGCCGAACCGCAACGGTGCGAATGCCTCGATGCGGCATTACTTTTCTCAGTCAAAAGTGTTACCGTGGCAACGCTAGATGCCAAAAAGCAAAAAAAAAAAAAATGGCGAAAATTGTGGCGCTTATTGCTCGGCCGAACTTTATTGTAGAGACATCGTTCAAGTTTTCAAACACTCACTAAAGGTCCGTTCAACCTCAGTATACAGTTTTTGCGATATTAAACTTTCAATAAAAAAAATGTCCATTTGACTTTGGACGCTTGTTGCTAGGCAACAGGTTATTGTAGGGACATGATTCAAATGTTTCAAAACTCGCCTCGCTGCGGACTACAACATATTCAAATTTCATGAAGCTGTAATTTACGTAAATTTTAAGTCAAAATGTCTGCCTAATGGCCCCATCCCCAAATGTTTATTAAAGGTTTATTAACAACCCTAAACTACTTCTTGACCATTATTAATCACCCTAAACCCCACGACCCTGAAGCAGGCGGTGTGGTTTATTTACAACCCTAAACCAGGAATGAATGCAATACAACCATAAACACCTTAAACTGACATAGAACCACCCCGAACACAACCACTACAACCTTAACCACAACCACTACAGCCCCAAACCAAAGCAGCAAGAGGGGACGAATGGGCAGTAGGGCATGCCCATGTCAAAATTTCCTGAAATTTTCTAGTTCAACTTCAAATTGGAATGATGGACAGTTAAATTAACCTTTTGTGAAAATAAATACAACAAATGTTTCATTTTAATTAATTTCCCTTTAATGATTAATACAAATATTGAATTTAAGTAGGATTTTCAATGTTAGCTAATGTTTACCATTGA
Source organism: Cololabis saira (assembly GCF_033807715.1). NCBI lineage: Eukaryota > Metazoa > Chordata > Actinopteri > Beloniformes > Belonidae > Cololabis > Cololabis saira. The sequence goes on from NC_084602.1 coordinate 11,680,582, forward strand.
CATTAAATTACTTGTTGAGACCCCTCCCACTTCATTTGTGGAAAATCATAAAAAAAAAAATGCAAAGAAATTTAACACAGATCTGAGGCTTTCACTCTTTTGATCACCACTTTTCAACAATGTCATACCTGCTATTACTTTCCTGTTTTGTCCCCATGACACTGACGATTGATGGACAGGTTGTGGCGTGAAAGCTCAGCAATTTGAATCAGCTAGAGACAGACTCTATATATTTGAGCTTAAAAGGGTTCCTTATCCTTAGACAATTGGGTTGTGTATTGTGCATTGTGATTGTTTTACAGTATTTAATTGTGAAGAAGCACATAAACAAATATGGTTTCAGAAAGTAACGACTTCCAGCCCCAGTCCTGCCACCTTTACAAACCTCATTTTGTAAATTTACATTTATCGGCCATCATTAGGTACACCTTGCAAGTATTGGGTTGGACCCTGTTTTGTCTTTAGAACTGCCTAAATTCTTCATGGAAAAGATCATCTGAATGTAACAGATTAAATCGAGATTCACCGGGCCAGGAAAAAATTCCCATTTTTTGCCAGTAGGCTAACTTTACTGTGCATATTTGTAGATACAGAGAATAATCACAAAAAAAGAATCAGAATTAGAATTGTTAATGATAAAAAAAAAAAAGCGTACATGACTAACACATTACTAATAGATGAACTACTGATAGCTAATCCCGTTCATCAATGCTTTACAAAAATAATGTAGGAACGATTAGTAACCTGGCGGCAGGCCTTCAATGTGGAGTTACTTCCAATAGAGGGGCTCTCCATTTGTTCCAGTTGCATGCTTTTATAATAAGCAGTGAAAAATTGTTCTTTGAATGTTTATGACAAAGAAATCCACCTCTAACTAAAGTGAGACTGGCACATTATTCACCATGCACAGATGTCCAAGGTCTGGCTTAAAAAAATCAAAGGAGGAATATAAAAGAAACAAGCTAAGACGAATATTACTGCGTTTAGAAAATAAAAATCCTTTTTAGATAAAATAAAGATTCAAAAGTGTAGTGCTCTGCTTGTCTGGTATGTTCCAGTTAATGAAATGTGTTCTTGTAAGATAACGTCTCAACTTTGCTTACCCTGTCCTTCAAATATGGTAATTTAGTCAATTTCCAGTGTGTCTTCTGGGAGCAATGATCAACCAAACTACAATGGCAATAAAGGTCATGTGTAACACATAAAAGGAATATAAGTTTGACATTTGAATAATGTACATTCCTATTAAAAAACAGATCTAGATTAGCTCTGAATTTTGAAAACTATACTTTCCCAAACTGTCATTTTCACATTTTGCATGTCATAATAGTAATTCACCAGTTTTCCTGGTAAGTGGTGTGTGGGGTCAAAAGGTCTATTAAACAATACAAGGAACAAGGAAGAATTAAAAATATGATGCTGACAGAATGTCCCCATGGGCAACATGTTCTCACTTGAGTCCGAACTCATATGTGCTCCATTCTGTTCTACCCCATTTATCTGGTTGTCACAATGCCATTTTACAGTAAATGAGACCAGCAAGGGTTGTGGGCTTTATTGTAATGGCAGACAATGGTCAATTTTTGTGGGGCAACATAAAACAGGGCACTTTTAATACTGTGATTATGTGTGGCCTTGGTGCATCTGCCAGAGATTTAAAGACTCTGAGTAGCACATAACTCAAAAAAATAATCACTGTTTTAGTCACCCATGAAATATTACTTTAGATACATGATATAGTTTTAGACATAATACATTTTTAAAACAGTATAATTTGCTGTAGTTACAATATAATTCCAGAACAGGAAAGAAAGGTGTTTATTTTGCTTATGAGTAACATGTATGTAGTTAATGGTTGAAGAGCTCTGGTATTGTGCATTCTTGGTGTTACACTATAACGACTTAGCTGATGAGCATGGTGATATTGTTCTTATTATTGTTTAATTAGCAAAGCTGTCATCTTTCTCCAGCAACAGATCAAAAATATACATTGAAAAAGTCCTATATTTCACATAAATTACCACAGCTAAAGAACATATGTAAGACAATGAATGGTGTAAACATTGTACACACACACACACACACACACACACACACACACACACACACACACACACACACACACACACACACACACACACACACACACACACACACACACACACACACACACACACACACACACACACACACAAATAAATAAATTAAAAATTGAAAACATTGTAAATACAGTCTTTTATTGGATGAAAGGATGAAGCTGGTACAGAAAGTGAATGGTAAGATAGAGGGGTTGTATATTAGTAACTCAATATACATGCAACAATGTATAATGTATAGAAATGTAATGTGAGAACAAGGTAAAAGAATGTCAATGAAAACGCTTCCATTATAAATATTACATTACATTTAGCAGGCGCTTTTATCCAAACCGACTTACAACAAGGAAAACAACCAGGCCGCAGTAACAGTAGATCCCAATAGTGTAGATAAAACATTATAATACCTTGCAGCTAGACGACATTCAAGTTATGGGGGGAGTGCAATTCACGACGTACGATTTAAGATGTTCTAGGAACTTTTTTTTTTTTAATAGCACAAATAAATGTTTTGTATTATAAAGAATAAAATAACTGTCCTGTAGCTTTTCACATATGTTTTTTTTCTTCTTTATTGAACACAATATAACAACATAGAACAGTAATTAAACATCTTCTCGTAAGGATGATAGTATACTTAGTAGACATATGAGATGCTGTCAAATATAGAGCTATATAGAAAAACAATTAACTATATATTGAAATAAAAGACAAACAGGAGTTTTTATAAAGTGCAAACTGTAAAAGTATCACAGTATTTAAAATCAGGCAAACAAAAGTGCCAAAAACAGGAGCAAGGACTGAGACTGATGCATCAAAAAAGCAAAAAACAAGATATGTCGTCACAAATCTTTTTAGCCATTTTGTTGGAGTCTATTTTTCTTAGGGATAAGAAGAATAATTTAAAATAATTTAAAAACCAATCAAAGGAGGGTTTGCTATTCCTCCACTTACTACAATGAATATGATATTTACCCATGAGAATAACTATATTTATTATGTCAGATACATTCGACTTCAAGTTATCTATATAGAAAGAAATATGAGAAATATCAAAGACTGGTATGTCCTCTATTCTAAGTAGTAACCAGTTTCTTAATTCTAACCAGAAGTTTCTGGACACAGGACAAAGGAAAAACACATGTTCTAAAGTTTCTTCTTTTTTTAAGGAATTCTGCAACCGGGTACACTTTATACAATATGTTAAAGTGAGTTTCCTTAATCTTTGGGGAAATGGGCCATCTAATATATTTAGAATCAGCTTTTATCAATATAGTAACAGTTTTTTTCTCATTCTCTTGAGGTTTAAATCCTTAGTTATAATCATAAAATACTATTGATTTCCAGGCAGCATTAATCACTTTGTTATTACATTTATTATCATTCAAGTTACACTCATTAGCTTTTCACATATGCTTTCCTTTTTTTTTCTTTTTTTTATTGAACACAATTTTTAAACAAGAAAAACACATTTTATACAAACTGCTAGTAGAGGAAATATAATATAAGAAAATAGAACATTTGGGAGGTATCATGAACAAGACACATAAAAAAGATAGACAAGTAAAGTTAATACAAAGAAACAGTAAGGCATTTTAAAGCAAATAGCATCGACATTTCAGAAAGAGACTTAAAATAAAAGATACTTTGATATATCGGTTAATAATTTAGAGTTATTTGACTTAATATTTTTTATAGAAACAAAAAAACTTTTGAAATCATTTAGAAAAAATTGGAAAGAGGGCTTCATTTTTCTCCACTTACAACAATGTATGTGATATTTAGCCAGTAAGAGAATGACATTAACCAAGAAGGACACTGATTTGTCAATTGTATCTATATAAAAAATAATATTAGCGATTTCTAATTTAGGAATGTCATTCATTTTTAAAGAAAGCCAATTTATAATTTCACACCAAAAAATTTGTGAGACAGGACACAATAGAAACATGTGATCAAGTGATTCTTCAAATTCATTGTAAAAAGCACAGGGGTACATATGTTTTCCACTGCAGCAGATTTCAGCTGTAGGGGGCGTGTCCGTGGGACAGCCTCCCTTACGTATTTACGTGATGACGTCACAGCCTAGCAACCAGCATGGCGACGGAGAAGCTTTGCCCTCCATCTGTTTAAGCTAATACGGGCCATTCGCTTCGCCTTGGTTACTTGTTCATATCACTGCTTTACGATGTTAGCAGTCCATCACGTCGACGTTTTTGGATCCTTTCGAGCTGTGCTTTCACTAATCCGGAATATTTCTGAAGAAACCGGGATACGCTGAATGTGACATTACAATGGACTCGAGAGCAGGTGTGTAGTAGCGGCTAGCTGTGTAGCTCTGATTTATGGTTCCGCGTTACACCGCGTTGAATCGACGCAGAGCCTACGCCGTAGTGTATGCGGCGAAGCCGTAGGCTCTGCGTCGTTTCAACGCGGTGTAACGCGGAACCATAAATCAGCCTTGACACAAAACGTAACAGTCCGCTACTCACAATCATTACTTACGTTGTTTGTAAGTAAGACTTCGGGTAAAAATGAGATGTAAAACAAAAGAAACAAACTTTTGGTTTTGTGGTACAGCTAACGATAGGTCTGTTAAGTTTATTTTCTGTATTTCACGCCTTTTTACTTACTCTTTTGCAGAGGTGTCAAAAGTATTCACATTCATTACTCAGGTAGAAGTATAGATACTAGAGTTTAAAAATACTCCTGTTGAAGTATCAACTCAAGTTTTTTACTCAAGTAAAAGTATAAAAGTACTGGTTTCAAAACCTACTTAAAGTATAAAAGTAAAAGTAATGTAAGGGGGAAAAAAGCCATTAAGGACAAAAGCCATTGAAAATGAATGCATCTTAGTACAGGACTGTCTCAGAAAATTAGAATATTGTGATAAAGTCCTTTATTTTCTGTAATGCAATTTAAAAAAAAAAAAAAAAAAAGTCATACATTCTGGATTCATTACAAATCAAGTGAAATGTTGCAAGCCTTTTATTATTTTAATATTGCTGATTATGGCTTAAGATTAAGATTCCCAGAATATTCAAATTTTTTTATATAAAATATTCAAGTTTTTTTAAGCTGTAAGCCATGAGCCAAGATTTAATAAAATAAGCCAATATTTAATCAAATAAGTGCAATAACAAACTTGGGTAATTTTGTGCACCAAATGCTGAGTAAAAAGTTTAATATTTAACTCTGAGTTTTTTCAAGTGCCATCTTTTTAATTGGATAATTTTAGGGAGTCTATCTTCTGGACTTGGGTCCAACCCTGGAGTGGGAAGAAGACAGACTTTAAAAAGTAACCGTAAGTGTCAATGTGTGCCTGAAAGTTTTGTGATTTGTAAGATGAATGGTGAAGTATATATTTTATCTTGTTCTGTTATGTTTTAGCGTTTTGTCCTGGAACTTCCAGCAAGTTGACACAATCCATCATTAAAGACCACATGGTGTCTCATTACAAAAAGGTTTACTCAGCTAAAGGTAAGCTATGTCATTGGTTCACATAATGGTCCTTTTGGAGATGTTAAAGTCTTCAAAGCATGTGCTTTTTTTAACATTAAATTATTGTTATTGTTTAACAGCTGAAGTTGATACCTCAGTGCCCAACAGCCTGCTACACAGTGTGAAATGTGAGTACTCAATGGTTCATAAGTAAGGGATGGAAATGATATATTATCAGTATCTCATTTTTTTATTTTATTGTATAAGATTTTTTTTTTACAGGCAATAAGACCACAAAGAATGGTGTAATAAATGATCCCTAGGTCTGTAGTGAGCCAGTACCATGCAGATGAAAAGATGCTATTACTTTTGCTTGAGTAGCCATCCCAATTTTCTTCATCTTTGATGCAAAGATTTTTTTCCTGATTCTGCTGCCTTACCTCTTGACTGTATATGTAAAGAATCTGGAGCTAAAAACACAAGGAGCCTGACAGCCTTGTGGTAATTCTTTTCTTTTTATAGTCTTCCGATATGTCCAGTCAATCTCATTTAACATCTACCACATGGTAATAGGCAGACAAGTCTGTGTGCTGGAGGGCTGCGGTCCATAATAATGCTGCGTGCCTTCTGCAGACACTGGCTGCAGTAAATATCCTAGTTGGACGGGAGACTGCTTCAGACAGATGATGTTCTGTGCCATCTGTACCACTCCCTGTCGTGTTTTCCAGCTGTGACTGGAGCAGTTGCCTTACCACACTGTGATGCAGCCTGTCAGCAGGCTCTCAATGATGCATATGTAGAAGTTGGTGAAGATCCGGGTGTTCATGCCAAACTTACTCAATCCCCTCAGGAAATATAGCTTTCCTGACCACAGTGCGTATATGTAGTGATGGGACCTGCGATAGCTGTGTCATCAGCAAACTTAAAGATGGAGTTTTAGCTGTGCCTGGTGCAACTGTCATGGGTGAGCGGGTAGTAGAGGAGGGCATGGCAGATTTATTTGTATAGCACAATTCAACAACAAGGTGATTCAAGGGCTTTATGTTTAGTTTAGTTTATTTATTTATTTAGCAATATAAGACAAATTGAACAATAAATGTAAAAACATTCAAATAACATGCAAGGAAAGGAAGAAGCCTGGTGGCTTATATAGAATCCTTTCCATATATGAATAAAAAACAAAACAAAAGCTACACAAGGGGCAGTAAAAAAACAAAAAACACAAAAGAAAATGTTACTCAGAATAAATAATATACAATACAAAGATGAAACAATAAGAAAGTTCTTTAAATGTTTTTTGAATATTGGCAAGGATGGTGATGAAAGATTGATGTTTACATGTTCTACAAAACGGTAAATTAAAATCATCTTTGTGCGTTGTGGCATGTTTTATTACAACATCATCACATAGTAGAAAATAAAAAAATTAATAAAAAGGACGATTTAAAATGTAAACACAAATATGTCCTTGTGGCCCATAGAGCTGGGGCCTGTACTACGAAGCGGGATTTGGGGTTAGCGAGGTAACTTCAGGTTTAACCCTGGGTTTTCAGGACTACGACGGTGGTTCACTTCTTAGCGGGGCACATCGCCATGGTAACTTATGCTGAACCGCTAACCTGCTCCGGAGCAGGTTATGTTCGAGATACAGATCGCCGGGTATAAAAGCACCGCCCACTGACCAATCAGCTCTCTTGGAAAATGACATGCCCTTTCGAAGAGAATCCAGTGGAGCTTGTTATATAATAGATCCATGAGCTTGGTGCGCGGATCGTGAGAGGATCCCTCCGAAGAGAACGCGTATTCAGGGACCACCAAAACCCCTTTGCTTTCCCTGATGAGTACCTGTATGAACGATCCAAAAAAAAAAGGAAAAAAAGAAAAAAGAGGTGGAGGAGAAAATAAAAAATAAATCAATCAATGAATAAATAAAACAAATCATCACCCAAAATCCGATGTACAGTCAATCCAAAACTAATACCAATTAAATAAATCAAGAAGAAATGAAAAAGAAGATGCATTTGTAAGGGGATTGAAAAAAGGGATTTTCAATTTCGTCCCTCGAACATTTTGAGAAGTCACTTTAAAATACTAAATACCCCCCTCCTGAAAAAATAAAAAATTAAATAAAATAAATAAAAAAACCCAATTCTTTGGTACAGCATCAGCACAAGTTATCGGTCAACAACAATAGTTATAGAACCAATATATACAGACTGTCTCAGAAAATTAGAATATTGTGATTTTCTGTAATGCAAACACAAAAACAAAAAAAATGTCATACATTCTGGATTCATTACAAATCAACTGAAATATTGCAAGCCTTTTATTATTTTAATATTGCTGATCATGGTTTACAGTTTAAGATTAAGATTCCCAGAATATTCAAATATATGTTTATATCCCTATGAATTTACGCATTTATACAGTCAGCGATCTTTTGCCAGCTGTCTTTCCTGCATTTTGCAGCTGCAACTGTGTTGCTTTTTGCCTGTATTATATGCCTATACTCATCATATTTCCGTAAAATTATTGTTTGCTCTTCGCTACTGAAATAAGCGGCTCTGACAGCGGACTTCTCCATGCTTGCGATTGGTCATGCGCTGAAAACACTGCCCCTTTTATGTGCACGCGCTCATATCCAGATTGGAGAAACCTGGGTTGATATACCGAGTTGATAACCGCCGTCGTGTGACCGCTTAGCGTGATTGCAATTGTCCCGCTTAGTGAATCTGGATAAGGAAAAGATATCCTGGATATGTTGAACTTGCTTCGTAGTACAGGCCCCTGGTGTTTATCTCTGGTTTCTGTAGCGCAAACAAACAGGATAGGACGCTAGTCTATCGCTGGATTCCTTCCCTAGCAAAGCTTGGTACCCATTCATACACCTGGGTGAAGTGAGGAAAGCCGAGAGTAAAGCATCTTTCCCAAGGATGCACAAAGTGAGTGCCAGGGTTCAAAACCACGACCTTCGGATCATGAGCCCGAAGCCCCGACCACTAGGTCACTCCGCTCCAAACACAACAATACACAAATGAAAATGGTAATGTAAAAATATTATCAAGTTTTGACACTTTGACGCTTAAAAGCAACAGTGCCGTTTTGGAGCTTTATTCAAATGCAGCTGAAAATAATGTAGGTGTGTCTTCAACCTGGATTTAAATCAACTGTGTTTCAGATGATCGAAGACTTTCTGGGACTTTCTTCCAGACATGTGGAGCATAGAAGTTGAACACAGCTTCTCCGTGTCTGGTTCTGACTCTGGAGACTGATTAAAAACCTCCATCCCAATGATCTGAGGGGTTTGGGAGGTTCATACTGAGTCAGGAGGGCACTGATGTATTTTGTTCCAAAACCATTCAGAGTTTTCAGATAGACATTCAGTCAAGCTGATGCCACAGCCCTGGGGTGGTCATGTGTTGAGGCCCGATGTAAAGGAGATGTGACTGATTCTCACCACCAGCAGCCTGTTGGTCATGAAGTTAAATATCCAGCTGCAGGTGGAGTTCTTGGAATAAAAAGCTGAAGGCACATTTATCTCGTAATCGGCACATGGGTCAAAAGTGATGGTACTGAGGTGCATTGGTCTGAATGTCTGAATTTCTGAAGGTAGACTGGCCCCAAATAATCTGTGCCGGTTTTAGAGCAACATATTTTGCCATCCAGCTGATATAGTTGGATTATTTCTGTGAGACGGCATCAGACTGCATTCACACTTTTAAATAAGTAAAAACATCCTTCTCCATAATGGCCATTGTACTTATTTATGACTATCAAGAGTGTGCTATAGCATTTCCTCTATTGATCCCTACATCCTGCTGTTAAGTGCTGGAAGTATTTTCTTTAGTTTTTTAAACAGGACAACTGAGTTAATTATGAAACAAGATTTTAACAATAGTTTAAAGAATAGTCCATTCATGGGTTTAAGTGCATATAGTATGATTTTTTTTTTTTCTCTCCTTTCTTGTCTCAGTGCTGAGAGAACCATCTTGTCCTTTGAATTTCTTTTGTACCCGTTTACAGACAAGGACCAGTTAAGGCAGGAGCGTCTGAGGAAAAGGGGCCGTCCTCTGTCAGCAAACTCTTTCTCACAGAGGACCAGTAGAAGCTCCTGCTTGTCAGCCCAGGTATGAAATTGCTGATTTGTTTCATTATTGCTTCACAAAATACTAACATATTGCACTAAAGCATGACTTTTGGGTTTGCTGGATCCTTACAAATTCAATTCAGTGCATGTTTTCCTTTTTAGAGTACATTATCTGTCCAATACGATGACAGCCCCTACCTCTGTGGGAGAAGCTCCATCATCTCCAGTCCAAGGTTCACCACCTCCTTTAACGCCAAGGACGTAGTTTATCCTTCTTTTAAATTAACTCCCCATGACACTCCCCCAGCATCAAAGATGAAGTACAGTAACCCAGAGGCTGCTTTGCAAAGAAAGCAGTCAGCATGTTCACTGGCAGCTTTAAGAGACGAAGGCCTCTTCAAGACCTTCCAGGACCCCGTCCAGAAGACGTATAGTGGAGATTTGCTTCAGAAACACTCACAGCGCTTTACTCAGGACAAACCATTCACTCCCAAGATCCTAAAATCAGATCAGAGCTCATACCTGTCGAAATATCGCTATTACAGAACACCGCAAAGGAAACCCACTCAGGATTATAGCGACTCAAAACTGATGAGACAGGAAACATATCATGCAAGGTACTTGGAAAACATCACACACTTTCATCTGAGTAAAGTGACATAGATGTCTACACTGCAAAAACTCAAAATCTTACCAGGAATATTTGTCTTATTTCTAATTAAAATGTCTCATTTTTAGTCAAAAAATCTCATTACACTTAAAACAAAAGTCATTACCAGAAAAATAACTTGTTATTTGACAATTTTCCCCTGTTTCAAGTAAATTTTCACTTGAAATAAGTAGAAAAATCTGCCGGTGGGACAAGATTTATCTTCTCATTACAAGCAAAAAAATCTTGTTCCACTGGCAGATTTTTCTACTTATTTTAAGTGAAAATCTAATTGAAACGGGTGAAAATTGTTGTTTTTGCCAGTGATGAGTCTTGTTTTAAGTGTAATGAGATTTTTTTGACTAAAAATGAGACATATTAACTAGAAATAAGACAAATATTCTCGTTAAGATTTTGAGTTTTTGCATTGTATAATTAATTTACTTTTTGCAAATTTTATTTGTAAAATGTTATTCATTCATTCTATTCTTTTTTTCAGCACAAGAAACAAGGAACACAAACAAGAACTCAATGAGCCATCTCAGGTATTTCTGAGGATTTTATTTATGGCACATGTATTTAAATTCTATAAAATTGACATTTCATAGTGATGTTCTCATATTGACTATTTTGCCTGTTTGTATCTCATATTAGAAAAAGGTTTAGGGATTCCTCCTTTTTTTTAGTTCAATAACAAAAGGTGACTGAAGTACTTTATAGCACTAAATGCCCCTTTGACTTTCTTATATTAAAAGGGATATTCTACAGATCGGGATTGGTCTGAGGATGAAGTCAATGACTCATATTTATCACCATCTGTACAAAAGAGTTCAAGAAGCACGAGCAGGGAATGTTATTTATATGGGTCCTCGACAGGGTAATGTCATTCAGTACAAATTTCACATACATTTTTTTATTTTTTATTTACTTGAGCCAAATTTGACAGGAATTTGCACTCACTGTATAGGTTCTCGCCAGCTGCCGGGAAATCTCCCACAATGTGCCGTGTATCTGCAGAGTAAGTATTCCACAGCATCAGTTGATAAGTGTGTACATGTGTACAGGTTTGAATGGGATCAATGATGTTTTTCCACAGGGAAGAAGAATTAAAGTACCTCGAATTCATTTCTGCTGTAACAGAAGATATCTTGTCCAGAGCGCACATCTCCAACAGGTATTTTTGTCTTTTTTTTTTTTGTTTTATTCTGTTATCTACTTAAAATATCTACATATTCAAGCCTTTCCTAGATTAGACTCTGGATACACAGATATCTGAGTATGTGTTTCCTGGGTGCACGTTCTTCTTGATTTCTAGGTTAATAAATTAACCATGTCTTCAACTTGTGTCTTGTTGAAGAGTTATTTAACTTATACTAAAGCACATCTTCCTTTTCTGAAAGGGTCCTAGAGAGGGTGATGAAACGACACATTGATATGAACCTGCATCACCTAAATGAGGTCAGTGCATTTTTTCATTAAATATCCTACATGTATTGAGCATTTTTGAGCATTGCATTTTTAAGCCTCAGAAAATGTTCTGCTTGTTTTCAGAGTAAAATGCGCCACCTACTGGAATTGCTGCGTAAGGATTTTGAAGCACCAACCAACATAGCCACGTCTGGTACAGAGACTGAAAAAAGGGGAAATGAAGTGCTTGACACATTATTTTCACATCTGGGATGTGATGGGAAACAGTCGAAGACAATAGAGGACTGTTCCTTGTTCCCTTATGTGTCGCTGATAAAACATGGCAGTTCATCTAATAATGCTGATCCTTTCATGGTTTCTACACCTTCATGCTCTCATGACAGTACTACTGCTTCACCCAAAATAAATGAAAAGGACTATGAGAGTGACTACGAAGGAAGGGACGTTGCTTGTTCATTGCACAATGCAGATCTTTCCAATGAAGGTACAGGCGATAACGAAGAGGACCTGCATCAGATAGACACACCAAGAAATGATGCCCAAAAAAACAGTGATCTGACCCAACCAAGCATCCATTTAGATGGCCAGTCCAAAGATCTGGATGATCTTGGAGAAAGTTTGGCAAGTTTGCACATGTCAAGCAATACACATTCTGAAACGGTGGAACCTGACGGAGAGCTGGACACAAACAAAGCCAGCTTTGTCAGTGATGATGAGTTCTAGGTTTTTCTCCATTCAGGTTTTTGATACCCTTTTAATATATATGTTCCACCTTTTAATAAATATGTTCCACCTTAAAATAGTTTTGTTCCAGAATCGTATTAGTAATATTTCATATCTTTGAAAGTATTAGTTTTATCAGAAATATTAAGCACTGGATTTTCTTTTCACGTTTTTCAAACATAATGCTGTAGCTTTAGCTGACATTTTCAGATTGCAGAGCTATAGCCTATATATATATATATATATATATATATAGATGTGTGTGTGTGTGTGTGTGTGTGTTTTTCTTGAAGTATTCCTCTGATATGTAGCAACCGAGACTTGTCTGTTACCAGAAAGTGTCTTTCAATTGCAATAAAAAAAATATTCTGCTTGTTGCACACTTTGATTGAACTAGTCAGTCATTTAAAACCTGATAATCCTTTGGTTTACAGGCAACAGGTGGACATAAGATTTGAGTATCGTGTTTGGGGGCATTTTGCAAATAAGTAATGTTTTGCACCATCACACACGTATGTGATTAGAGCTATCGCTGGAGCCGTGAGTCGATGATAAAGGTAAACAAACAGCAGTTCGTCCGTGTCCCATTTCTGGCATTTTCACCGTTCAGCATTCCAGCTGTCTGAGGTCATAGCACTGGAAACCTTCACGTATTCCTCCGCCGGGGAGGCACTACAAATACTTTTCAGCATATTTTCACAAAAACACGACCAGCCATTTAGTCTACACGAGACTATAAGTCAATTTGAGTATTTTTTTTCACATTACAGGAGAAGGTAACACCTTTTTAAAACAGAAAGGGTGAAAGTATAGCCCCCCGCGGATGAAGAAGTGAAACACTTGTTGCTCTTCCAACCCCCAGGAAGCGGAGCATGGGACAGCGCTGCGATACTGGTCCTAAAAGTACTCATACAAACCCTTTTAAACCCTCGTAGAGACATAAGAAGCTGTTTTTAGTTGACATTGACGACGAACTCTCGGAGCAATTGGATAAAACAATTTCATCTGGTGGCTAACGGTAAGGTAAGCTTTTTTTTTTTTGGCCTCCCAAAATATTTAAGCCTGATTTATGGTTCCGCGTGAAATCGACGCAGGGCCTACGGCGTAAGGAACGCGGCGACCTACACCGTACGGTGTGCGTCGCCGCGTTCCCTACGCCGTAGGCCTACGTTGGTCTTACGCGGAACCATAAATCAGCCTTTACAAGGGACGTCGGGCTCCCGAGGGCGCCGTCTACATGCTGGAAAATAAGTTAGGAGGCTAATTCACTTTTGTGTGACAAGTTAACAGGGGATATAAATGAGTATGGTATTAAACTTAAATATACTGGTAGCAAATAAAGTGTTTAGTGATATTATTAGTCATTTAAGATACTAATGGATGCATGGCTTAGGTGGAAGTGAGAAAGGCTCTTGTGTAGTTTGCTGCATATAGAAACAGGTTGCTGCGCTCCGGTGTGGGGCCAGACTATTTTCTGGAGGAGGATTATCTAACCACAAGCTTGGACAAATGACTACCAAAACACTCTGTGGCAGAGACCAAAACACGCCTCATTCAGATTCCTGTCCCTCCTGGAAATGTATTGCATGTGTCACGTTATTCGGGGCGTCAAAGCCAGAATACCTGACCCAGATCAACCCAATGTAAACACAGTTTGTTAGAGATTGGAACATTAAAGGATTAGGTCAAACCCTCTGGCATAGAGTCACTGTGACAGCCAGGTGGGAGGACTGTCATCTGGTGATGAGTAAGGAAAAACTTAAGTTGTTGTTTTTGATCAAGGTATTTTTATTTAGTTGTACAAGTTATAGTTTACAATTTAACATAAGTTCAACGGAACACACAAGAAGAAATCAAAAATCCCATCGACCCCCCACAAATACCAGATATATAGAGTTTACAGTATGAAATACATAGTTCAACATTCAGAGCTCACATAGCCAGATAAAAAACAAACGACAACAAAAAAGAGATACAATAGTAAAGATGACTGAGGACAGCAACAAAGGTTTACAGTACTATATTGTCTGCCTCCATTTCTTCAACAAACATTCAGAAAGGCTGCCATAAGTTATAACATTTTCTAGTAGACCCCCTTATTGTGTATCTGATCTTCTCCGACTTGATATGGTACAGGATTTCTCGAACCCAATGACTGTACAGGACTGTCTCAGAAAATTAGAATATTGTGATAAAGTCCTTTTATTTTCTGTAATGCAAAAATGTTATTCTGGATTCATTACAAATCAACTGAAATATTGTGAGTCTTTTATTATTTTAATATTGCTGATCATGGCTTACAGCTTAAGAAAACTCAAATATCCTATCTCAAAAAATTAGAATATTCTGGGAATCTTAATCTTAAACTGTAAGCCATAATCAGCAATATTAAAATAATAAAAGGCTTGCAATATTTCAGTTGATTTGTAAATTTGTGAATCCAGAATGTATGACCTTTTTTGTTTTTTTTAATTGCATTACAGAAAATAAAGAACTTTATCACAATATTCTAATTTTCTGAGACAGTCCTGTATGTTGGAGGTGCTGGGTCTTTCCATTCCAATAATATCAGTCTCCTAGTTAGGAGAGACCAGAAAGCCACCATTATTCTTTCCCACATCTCTAGCTGGGAGTCTACACCAAAAAGTGCAATGAATGGAGACGGTGCAAGCCTTTTCGCAAAGATCTTAGAAAAGGTCTCAAAGATGGGCTGCCAGAAAGTGCAAAGCTTTGGACATGTCCAGAACACGTGTAGGAGAGTGGCTGGATCTCGCCCGCACCTATCACAAGTGGGGTCGATATCAGCACTGATCTTAGAGAGTTTTACTTTACACCAGTGCAGACGATGTCACCAAACTTAAGTTTTGACTCCTTTTTCTTGTGCATATTTCAGACCCGCCACCTGATGATGAACCTCATGACTTGGACACCCAGGAGAATGGTTTCTCTGGACTAACGTGAAGACAAGCCCCTCTGTAGGAAGTTTGAAACATGCCCTTACCATTTGGCCTGAAACTTAAAAGGACTCGAAGGTATACTGTTTCCAGCAAGAGCTGTCTTGTCACCCGGATTCAGCTTCTCAATGGCGAGTTTGTTGAGTTTACATTATCAGTGGAGAGCACTGGACAGGAATGTCTGGAGGCAGTGGCCCAGAGACTCGAGTTAAGAGAGGTACGTGTGCTTTTTTTCCTTCAATACAAGGGATGATTGTTCTCTCTGATAGACCCTTTTTGAGAATTGCCATCTCAGCAAGAAGGCATTCAGGTTAATGGTGTGCTTTGCTCACAGTCCTTCTTGAAACTAGTAAGCAGAAAGACAGACACCAAGATAAGCAGTTTGTCATTATGTCACATGTCATTTGTCATTTTATTAGGAACATGTTTGTTAAATGCTTGACATACAACAGTGTCTTTGTATGCAAAGGACTCATCACACCTCTCAGCAAAAAAATTGTGTTTAACATGTGACATTTTAGGCAAGGCAAGTTTATTTGTATTGCACAATTCAACACAAGGTAATTCAAAGTGCTTTACATCAACATTAAAAGCAGCAAGACACAATTAAACAGTAAATAATGAAAATAAAATGATAAGAAAAGAGGTAAAATAATAAAAAGCACAAGTTATTTAAAAAGTAAGGGCAGTAGAGTACAGCAGGTAAGTATTTACCGGTAATTTAAGAGTACACTTCAGTAAACAGTAATGTTTTTAGCCCTGATTTAAAGGAGCTGATAGTTTGAGCAGACCTCAGGTCTACAGGAAGTTTAATTGAAACAAAAATACAAAGTCTTACAAAACATTAACAAATATCCTCAAGAAAAGTAGCAATCAGTACTACTGACATCTATAAAGATTTATGTCCACTTTTTGTCACTTGCCAGACTGACACCCACCTAGCCATGTGCTGAGAAAATATTGTAGCTTTAGTGCCTTTTATACCCAGTTATTTAGATTGATAATTACATATATTATTTATGGATTGTCTATCCATGAGTTTCAATGTTAACAATTACAGCTCATGTCCAGCAGGGAGTAGGCATAATCTAGAATATCAGTTGTAGCTAGTGTATTTATTTTATCATCTTTAAATAGTTTAGCATTTTAAAGGAGTTCATTTCCGCTTATTTCTGAATATATTAGAGATCATGTTTTTACAATTCAGTAATTCTTAGGTTGACCGCACACGCTGTCTGATACAGGAGCTTTCATTACATGAAAATATCTGCTTTTTGCTGTCTTTCCTGGCTATCAGGACAATTCAAGGGCCCTTCCTCCAATTTATATTTTTCCACATTGCTTGATTCTGATGTCAGGAATTTTTTTGCATGTTTTTTTGGCCTTTGCGCTGTTTATTTAAAAATTCAGTTGGAATCTCTTATATTGTTACATTTATATTTCTGCCAAGGATACAAAGCTTATTTAATATCGTTATTAGAGAAGAACTGATTGTCATTATCTTTCTTATTCAGATATATATATATTTTTTTGACGTGGGGGGGGGGTCTGATATGCCAATACAAATTTTGGCCCATTCTGAAATTTATTTTAGAACTGTAATCAATTGCATAGATTAACTTAATCAACAACAACAAACAAAGATAGAGAGAAGCTCTATCAGCCAATCTCAACAACCAATATCAATTGGAGCTCATCAGACAAAAATTGGCCAATTTCAATCACCAATTTGTTCATCCTTAATACATATCAAACAAGTTATCTGTTATATAAAGAAAAAAAACATATGCTCCCTCTTTTCATGTCAACTTGACAAAAAGTAGTTGACTTTCTGGCAGTAACAGCAGAAGGTTTTAAACACAAAAATACATTGGTCTTTATGCTTAAATTGGCAAACACAAACAGTTCAATTCAGTTGAACTGAATAATTCAAATGATCTATGAAAATACAATTTATTAGGAAATAAATAAATGTGGACTAACTCAGTTTACATGTTGTACTCTACCTTGAACCCAAACCTTGCACTCGTGTGGATGGTCTGTCAGGTGCTTGAAGATGAGCAATGTTTGCTGTTATACTGTCAGTTATGCTGGCTACTAACTTCCTTTGTAGTTTTCAAGTAGTTGCAATTACTGTGACTTCAGATTTTTTGATAATAGAGAGAGCACCTGCAGATTAAAACACTTGGCAATCTCAATGTCATAATAAAAAAAAGAGTTGTTGTAATGTTTTAGTAAATTTTCATTGCTTTTAATCGTGTTCATCTTGAACTGCTCTACCAGATTTACAAGTTGGCCTGTAATATCCTCAGTCATAGTCTGGTCGGGGAGTAATGTGTTTTTTTGTTGTTGTCTTCTTTTGCTTCTTAGATAACGTACTTCAGTCTGTGGTACTTCAATAAGCAGAACCAGCAGAGGTGGATTGATTTGGAGAAAGCGCTGAAGAAGCAGCTGGACAAGCATGGGCTGGAACCCACTGTTTACTTTGGAGTCGTGTTTTACATACCCAGTATCACGCAACTTCAACAGGAGATCACAAGGTGATCGATGACACAAAATGTCTCAGAAAAGCCACTCACTTCATTAGTTTTGTAACTGTTTATCTTTCAGAATCATTGGTTAAAATGATCAACTATCGTTTTATAAACAAGGTAATACAAAAGTTATATTCAGCCTTATTAAGGGTTTGACCAGCATTTTAGTTTAGTCAAAGTCTAATTCTAAAGGACATTTAAAACCAAAATAATAACTATATACTAAGCCAAGAACAATAAAACCTAATGCAATAAAGTGAATAATAATAAAAAGGAATAACTCATTTGCTCAGTCAGTACTAAAAAGGAACTACAAAAAGTCTTTATTCAAAAGACTTTTAAAATGATCGAAGGTATTTGCAGCTCTACTTTTCCACAGTCGGGGGTCGCCGCCAAAAATGCTCTACCACCTCTGTTTTTTATCAGTCTGGATCTGGAAACCTCCCAGAGGATCTGGTCTCTCAGTGCTCTAAGCTGGAGTGTGAAGCTTCAGAAAGTTTCTGCAGATGAGGTGGTGCTTTTGATGGGCTTAAAAACCTGCAATAAAATCTTACAATCAATCCTGAACTGGACAGGAAGTTAGTTTAAACATCATCTTGTTTCAATAGTAAAAAAGCAAAGTGCACCTGGACAAGTCAGTCAAAATATAATATATATAATTTATGTTTAATTTGATATAAAGTTTTGCTCCTGAAACACTTGCAGCAGGTCTGTCTGCAGACCTGAAACTCATGTTTAGATGTTGGCACTGCTCTTTACTAACTGTCCTTCTTTCCCCAGATATCAGTATTACCTCCAGCTGAAGAAGGATGTTCTGGAGGGCAGGATATCCTGCTCACTGGACCAGGCGATACGTTTAGCCAGCCTGGCAGTGCAAGGTGAACATCTTTATACCATACTGAATTTGACTGAAATTTTAATTTGACAAATCTAATGTTCTTTTTTTGGGGGTGGTTTATGGTGTTATTTCTTTTGCTGCGGTCCCAGAAACACTAAATTCCTCACACTTGTGGAAATTTTACTAAAAAACATTAGATTTAGTATTTTCTGAACAGGAGGCTTGTTTCAGACTCCTTAAGTTTTCCAACACAGGGTGTTGGTATACCGAAATAAGCCAAAATAATTACTTTAAAGTTTTTATTAGAACAACATGCTCTTAATTTTTTGTGTTTGTCTGAAAAAGGAAAACATTTATTTATTTATTTTTTTAACAAGAGAAGCACTTTGAGCTTAAACTGGCCTGTTAAGTGGAGCCGATGTGTTTGTGTGTGAATTTCAACACTTCTTGCATGATCCTCACTTCTGGCATGTCTGCCAGCTTTTCCCCAGCTGGAAGAATCTCAAACACTGCTGGCAAAGTTATATCAGGCATTGCAACTTACTGGCCTGGATGTTAGAATAGCAGAGCCACTGAGATCACTTACTGTTGCAGCTATGTTCAAACAGCTGAGCAGCATTTAGTATGTGCCTTGAAGGAGAGCTTTATGTAACTTATTGCATGTTCCCCTAATGTTTAATGACTGCTTAAGAAATTGGAAAACTAGTAACTCGTACTGTTGTGTTGCTTCTTTCTTGTGTTATGTTCAGTGTGCAGTTATGAAAAGCTGTACTCCAACAGGACTTCTCGTGCATGGAATAATAAGCATAACTTTAAATGTTCAGACTGTCTGAAGCTGTAGTGCTGCAGTTAAATACCTCTGTGTTAAGATGCTGCAGCAGCAGTAATAAATGGAACTCTCCTCTCTTTAAATAAGTCCACCATGTCATTGTACATGATGCATTACATCACTGCATCATTCCTCAAAGGCTATTTCCCCTCTTCTAAATGTAGAGATTGGTGTAATAAGATTCATCCTGATGGTAGTATCATGGAGTATGCACTGCTCTATGTATCAGTTGTTAGCTGTCTTTTCTCTCTCCCTTTTTTTTTGTTTTTATTTTTTTAACCACAGATGACTTTGGAGACTTCGACCAATATGATTCCCACGAGTTCCTTCAGAAATTTGCACTGTTTCCGATTGTAAGGATTCGCTCTTGCATACTCAAAATAAGTCAGGACATATACTTCCCATCTTCCAATTCCTTGAGTGTGATGATGGCGTTATCTCTCACTTACTTTGCAGGACTGGGTTCAGGATGAGAGTGTGCCGGAGGAGGCCATGCAGAAAGTGGCACTGCTTCATCAGACCTTCAGGTGAGTGCGTTTCTGAAGCATCAGCTCAGCTCCTCAGTGTATGTATGAACAACTAACTTTGAAAAATCAACAGAATTATGACAATTTTGAAGCTGTTAAGAAAATCTATCAATTATTAGTCTTTCAGACTCACCTAGACTCTCAATATGTAGTATAACGTTTTACTCAGAGATTTTGCAAACGAACCTAAAACTTCCCTGAGTTGTTTGCTTGCTAGATAATCAAAGAACACATTTTACACAAATCTAAAATCTTAGGTCTTAATAGAATTCATTGAATTTGTACAGCCAGTCAAAAGTTGTCAACTCAATAAATGAAGCGCTTCATAAATTCCTTGACACACCAAGTCTTTACGTAATACTTAACCACCAGCTCCTCCTGGCACTATATTGAAGACTTCACTCTGAGTCTAACACAAAAAACACCTGCTAAATACACCCAAAAATATCAGTAAGTTGAAATGAAGACAAAAATCTGGAAGACATTGAATAAAAGGGGGTGGGTTCTTTTAAAGAAAGCTGTAAGTTTTCCTTAACTAATTTAACCACAATCTACTCTAGACACCCCCCAAAAATGATAGCTCCTTCTCTTTTTTTAAATCATCTTATTAGCTGAAGTTACATTTCAATTCAGTTCATTTAGATGGGGTATATTCACAGCAATTCACATTGAAGTGCAGTGTAAGTAATTATAATCCAATCTTGAGGTATTCTTTGTCTATGACTGAAGTCAACTTTTTTTACCATCTTCAGAGGTTTATCAGCTCCAGATGCAGAAATGTTGTACATGCAGGAGGCCGAGAGAATGGAAGGATATGGCCAGGAGAGCTATCAAGCCAAGGTACATCTTTAGGACTGTTTCTGAAGTCTCCAAAAGCCCAAGCCATCAAAAAAATATAATGTTTATTCCTATTATTATTGTTATTATTATTATTATTATTATTTATTTATTTATTTATTTATTTATTATATATTTTGTTCTTCATCTTTATTGCGTAATCAGGACGGGACAGGCACAGACGTTACCCTGGGATCCTGCCTCGACGGTATCTTTGTCAAGTATAAGAATTCACGTCCACCTTTATTATACAGGTAAATCAAGATTTTAATCTGTTTGTGTTGTTGTTTTTTCCAAATAGATATAATACTTCTAACTATGGAGCACTTAAAAAAATAAAAAAAATAAAAAAAATAAAAAGTAAATTTGGACTGCTAGCACTAATTAGATTACATATGTCAAGGTAGATTGAGTTTTGTGGTGCAGCTATTCTGAGAAAGTGCTGTCTTAATGCGGCCTTGGCACAAATGCAGCTGGAGGCCAAATGAGTCAGGTACATAACAAAAGGCATGTGGAAGAAGTAACTTGGTTTCAGCCTCTACCAAGCATCATTTTATTGACCTATTTTTGGTTCTTACAAGTGTATATTTTACTAGTGTAATGCCAAAGCAATGCACCACTTCTCATTATGACATTTTTTTTTTCTCCTTCCTCTTCTCTTTCTTTTGTTACTATGTTAACCGTCTGTATAGGTGGCATGAAATTAACAACATGAGTCACAACAGGTCCTTCTTTGCCCTGGAGCTGGTCAACAGAGAGGAGAGTGTTCAGTTCCAGACTGTAAGTTTCTTCTTTTTTCCATCAACTTGGGGCATTGCTTTTCTTTATTTTTTTTGTTTAGCTAAATTGTCATTTTGCATTAGTCATGGATCTTACCGCTGATGAGAGCTGGTTTTAACAATGGCCTTCAGGCAGAAGGCCTGCATTCAGGCAGAAATGATGATGTTTGAACATAAGAGCTCTTCACCACCAACTATTTTGCTATCTAATTTTTTTTAATTTATTCTCCATGTGTAGGAAGACATGGAAACTTCTAAATACGTGTGCCGGATGTGTTTGGCCAGACTCAAGTTTTACAAGATTAATATGAGCAGCCTGTAAGTGTGTTTCAACATCTCACCTGGTTGCTGTCTCTCTGTTCTTCACTTTCCCCTGCATGTGTCTTTTCTCTGGTGTGTCTTCATGTCTGTCCTCCTCTCTCTTCAGAGAAGAGTGTGACCCCCTGCCTACTGAGGGCTCCCAGAAGTCCCTTCTCACTCTATCCTTTCCTCGTTTTCCAATGCTCTCTCGTACCTGTCTACCTTCTAATAAAGGGTGAGGGTAACATGTCAGCCACCGCCTACAGCATGTCTTCGTCCATTTGTTTCTGACTGCTGTGAAGCAGCTCTATGTAGCTGCAGCTGGCCTTGGGTTATTTGTATTTATTTATTTTTTCCTCTTTTAGTTGAAGTACAGCTTTACATTTAGGCCACGTTTACACATAGCCGGGTATTTACAAAAACGGATATTACCCCATCTACGTTTTGAAAAATACCATCATTTACACGAACCCGCATAAATATCTGTTAAGGTGCTATGAGCAGCCAAACCTACAGGGGGCAGTGTAACGAGAAGCATAAAGTCATGCTAGCCAATCAGAACCCTGGAAAAAAACTTCCAGTTACTTCCAAGATGAACGAGAGTCTTTCGTTTGGAGTGACAGAGAAGTGGAGTTACTTTTAAGTGTGACTTTAGAATATAAAACAGGTAAAATACAAGAAAATATTGACGGTGGCCAAAAGAATTGTAAACACAGGTCGCACACATGACGCTGCACTGCAAAAACTCAAAATCTTACCAGGAATATTTGTCTTATTTCTAGTTAAAATGTCTCATTTTTAGTAAAAAGAAATCTCATTACACTTAAAACAAGAGTCATCACCAGATAAATAACTTATTTGACAATTTTCACCTGTTTCAAGTAAATTTTCACTTTTTTCCAGTGATGAGACTTGTTTTAAGTGTAATGAGATTTTTTTGACTAAAAATGAAACATTTTAACTAGAAATAAGACAAATATTCTTGTTAAGATTTGGAGATTTTGCAGTGTGGTGACGTTTATGTCGCATAATGTGACGTTCTGGAGCCTAAATGTCCTTTTCCCTCCGTTTACAAGCAAACGTGAGGACGGGGTTTTTGCAAATCTCCACTTTGGCCGGAGTTTTCAGAAATAATAGTTTTTGGTGACTTTGAGCTTCGTTATCGTGTAAACAAACGGCCAAAACGCATGAAAACACTGCCGTTTTTGTTATGTGTGAACGGGGCCTTAGCTTACCACCTAAATTCAATCCAGCGTTACTCGCATATTAACCAACTGAGCTAAACTCCAGATTTGCAACTTGTAATATGGTAATTATCTTTTCAGGACATGACTGGAATTATGTGTTTTCAAATATGAAATATTATAGTCAGGATTAGTAAGCATGTTTTTGTTCAGTAATATCAGAACCAGAACATTTCATCCAGCTCTCTGTACACCGTGCTTGTGCAATCATTGATTACATAGGTGCATCTTGCTTGCTGGCCAGCAGGATCATATCATTTCTGGTTTATTGAAATGGTGTCATGCTAACATGACCAGGTGCACCTGGTCATATAAAAGCCATAATAAGTTATTGGAAAACACATCATAAGTATTAATATTGTATTAACATGCCTTTTTTTTGCACAGCCAAGCCCAGTCCACAACTGTCAACCCAGTGAGACGGAGATCCTCCACGAGAATATCGCTGGTAATGCCTGTGCTCTCTCAGCGCATGCTTGCAGATTGCTGTAATTATGCATTATTACAAAATTTTATATGATTGTAAATCCCTGCTAAAACTCTGGTTGGTAGAGAAGAGGGTGTTTGTATTATGTGAATACTGATTAAATCCCTCTCTTTGATTTAGTCAAAGCCCCAGGCCTACATGATGCCCCCTCCTCAGATGCACTACAACGGCCACTACACTGAGCCGTACACGTCATCACAAGGTAAGCACTTAGCAGAGATCTGACTGCATCTAAGAGCATGGAAAAGATTTGTTTGGAACATTACAAATCTTCACGTAGTTCTCCCATTGTCTTTTTTTAATAAGTTGTTATGTTACTACACTGCAAAAACTAAAATTCTTAACAAAAATATTTGTCTTATTTCTACTTAAAATGTCTAATTTTTAGTAAAAAAAATCTCATTACATTTAAAAGAAAACTCATTACTGGAAAAAACAACAATTTTCACCTGTTTCAAGTAGATTTTCACTTAAAATAAGTAGAAAAATCTGCCAGTGGAACAAGATTTTTTTTGCTTGTAATGAGAAGATAAATCTTGTCCCACTGGCAGATTTTTCTACTTATTTCAAGTGAAAATTTACTTGAAACGTGAAAATTGTCGTGAAAGTTATTTTTCTGGTAATGACTCTTGTTTTAAGTGTAATGAGATTTTTTGACTAAAAATGAGACATTTTAACTAGAAATAAGGCAAATATTCCTGGTAAGATTTTGAGTTTTTGCAGTGTATAATTGAAGGTTTAAAAAAAAATATATATATATATTTTTTCTTCCTAGACAACCTGTACATGAACAGTCAGAACGGTTATTACTACCACTCTCAGACCAGCCTGGACTGCGCTCCTCTAGAATACAGCAGCGGAGGACGTTTACGTAACGGCAGCGTGTACAGCGCCCACAGCACCAGCTCTCTGACGAACCCGCAGCACTACCTTCAGCCCTCGCCCATGTCCTCCAACCCCTCCATTACCAGTGACATCACCCGGCCAGATTATGTTCCATCTCATCGCCACAGCGCTCTCATCCCACCTTCCTACCGCGCCACCCCTGATTACGAGACAGTGATGCGCCAGAAAACCCGAGGTCCAGGGGGAGGAATGATTCTGTCGCAAGAGCACCGGCAGAGCCATTCCATGAGAAACCTAAACATCGGAAACTCGTATGCTTACAGCAGACCGGACCCTCTAGTTTATAGCCAACCAGAAATCAGAGGGGAGCACGGAGGGGCGATGCAACAACACTATTATCCCTTCCATCTGGGCTCCTTCCACAGCCCGTCTCCTTACCCGTACCCGGCGGAGCGGAGGGCCGTGGTGGGAGCAGTCAGCGTTCCAGAGCTCACAAATGTCCAGCTGCAACAAGCGCAGGAGTATCCAGCGCCAAACATAATGAGAACACAAGTGTACCGACCACCTCCACCGTACCCGTACGCTCACCCCCGTCCTGCTAACAGCACCCCTGATCTGTCCCGTCACCTGTACGTCAGCAGCAGTAATCCAGACCTGATCATCACGAGGCGTGTGCATCACTCGGTGCAGACGTTTCAGGAGGACAGCCTGCCCGTCGCACACTCCTTACAGGAGGTTTCAGAGCCTCTGTTCTGCGGCCCTCCCCACAGACACCCGTACCATTCTCAGAAGCGTAACTCCATTGAGATTGCCGGTTTGGCACTCAGTTTTGAGGGGGTTAGGGTGAAAGATCGAACTGTATCCTCCTCCGCGGCAGAAACGGCCACCCCCCCTCCAGTTCTCCACGGCGGTCGCTCTCAGGGCTCTCAGCTCAACGTGTTTTTAGAACGTACGAAGACAGAAGAGAGGGGAGACATTCATGAGGATGTGCAGTACGGACACAAGAAGTCCCTGTCTGACGCAACAGTGCTGATTCATAGTAGTGGAGAAGAGGAAGAGTTTGAAGATGAAGGTGGACGGCACACTCCGCTTTCACAAGAGGCAATGTCGGCTATTGTTCCCGAGCAACTGGCCCAGCAGCAGCAGCAGCATCACGGCCTGACGCCTCACTCCTCTCTCACACATCAGCAACAGATTCCCCTAGAGCCGCCTCCTGCATATCCCATAGGCTCTGCCCTTGACCCCTCCATAACCAGCTCCTTAGCATATAAAGTTCATCCCTTGATCCAAGAAGGAGAGCATCTTTACCTGCTGTCAGATTTAAGACAGCCCAGGATTATGCCCTCTGTGTCAGAAGGAGACCTGAGCGACCAGGCTAAGCAAAAGCCCAAGAAAGATTTTAAGAAGAGGCCGGTGTCTGATGTTCCTACGGGGAAGAAAGCAATAGAGGGTTTGCCTCCTCCGGTGAGTCCTGTTTCCATCCATCTTTCTAGCCTTGTAAATATTTTAGTTGTTTTATATGATGTAGCCTTTGTCAGTTGTTTTTCAGAATATATGTAATGTAAAAGTACATTAAGTAGGACAGTGGAGCTTTCATAAAGTTTAACTGGGTGAATGATGCTATGCAAGATTTACTGTTTGGTCTCTTGCTCATCCGGTCCTTATAACCTTCAAATGAAATTTAGATTTAACATTGAAATAAGTTTTTTACTCTGCTTTTCATATGTCATTGTAATTCATTGCTTTATACAGTTAGATGCAATCTAAAGGTGGAGAGTATATTTGATATCACAGGGCTGATGATTTATATATATATATATATATATATATATATATATATATATATATATATGTATGTATATTACACATTATTGAGTAAACAGCACATGGCATATCTTTATTTGACAAAAACTAAAATGTAGAAGCTCTGTTGTGAAAACTGAGGTACACCATTCAATACCATATAATCAACTTTATAAGGAATAACTCAATATCACCATCTTATTCTTACATGCCATCACTTTCACATTGTTTTTAGGGAATTGCTGCTGCCGCATGTTGCCTTTGCTGGAGGTGAAAACTCCTTAAGCTGAGAGCCCTTGAGTTCTTTTAGTTTCTCTGAGCATGCCACCTTTCAAGTCTGCTTACTCTCTTAAACGTTGGCTACTTCACAATTATCTTTCTTGTAGTGAATTCCTGACCATTAAATTGTTTGGAAACCGCCTTTCCAAACTGATGGGAATTTCTCCAGCAAAATCACTCTCATCATCTTCCCTCCTTGGCATGGGTCAAAACGCTACGCTTGACGCCTCAAAACTGCCAGAACTTGAGCTTTTACACAGCTTGTCACACCTGCTGACACATAGACAATGTATTAAGTTTTTTTAAATGCTGCAAATGTATTTTGGTTTGGATTTTTTTCTTCTTTAATAAAAAATAAGTGTAAGTTGGTTGTATTCAGGTTAATTTTAAGATCTGGTAAAGACTAAATCATTTCCTGATGCTTACATTTTAAGAACTAAAAGATGGTGTACTTTTCCTTTTTTATGACTGTACATTGAGAAGTGTTGACTTCAGCAAAATACGCCCAGAGGAAACACACCCAGCAGCCAAAGAGGAAAGCAGAAAAAAAGACAAGTCATGATCACGTGTGACGCTCAAACCCACTGAACTTGGGCTAACACAGAAAAATCCTTCTCAAATCCTATTTACATCCTAAATTGTTTGTCCAATTAGAAACTAGATTTCTTTCTTTCTATATCTGTAACAGCGCAGCCACAGCTCAGTGAAGCACAAAAATATAAAAACTGGTTTCAGTAAATAGTTTTCTGAAACGGCATGTTGTATAGCCTTTTATTGTTATTGTTGGATACATGCGCCTTATCACGTTGGTGAACTTGATGTCTCGACGGCAGGCGTTCAGTGACGCACAGAGACCCATATTGACACCTGCAGACAGAATGTAGATCCAACTCCTGGAGGAACCGGAAAGGTGGCATTCCTCCAAGCAGACACCAGTGGGCAGGGACAAACCACTCTCTAATGTTTCTCTCTCGCTCTTTCTCACTTTCTGTTTGGATCATTCATTTTCTTCTTGTTCCTGCGTTGTCGTCACCCCAGGGGATGAAGAAAGGAGCCAGGTCAGAGTTGAGGAAGATGGGCCCTCTAAAGGTGGCCCATCTTAACGGTCTGTCAGTGTCCAGGCAGCCGCTGCACGATGAGGTTAAAGATGATCCTGAGCAAGCGTCTAATGATGAGAGGGTAGGACACAACTGTTTGACTTTATCGGCAGCTTTGTCAGTGAAAACCATGCATTTTTTGGAAGTAGGGATCGAACTTAGGTTGCACAAAAAAACGTATATATGTTACATGCTTTTTTTTTTTCTTCTTTTGTTGACAGTTAAGTTGATTATCTGGAGCTACCAGTTTTGTTAGTGTGTGTGAACTCCAAGTGAGGTATTGTTTTGAGAAATACATGAAGGACAAAGTGTCAATATTTTAGTTGCCAACCTTAAAAGCGTGGGACTGCTCCACTTTGATCATTGTTATCCTGATTAGAGAGTTTCATACTCTTATCTTGCTTTAAACCATGTCGTTTGGAAGTTGTAGTAGTTCTGAAAAAAGACAGTTTGTACCTCAAAGGTTACTGGTGGACCATTGTCTTATCATTGCAGTTGTTTTCTTGCTTCTAAAATGTTCTTAAAACTTCACTCCTCCAAATTAAAGTTTTGGAAAGCATGTGGATGCATTTCAGCTTTGCGCTTCAACTAAGCAGTATTTTCCTCTACTACACCATTTCAGTTCATACAAACTTTTTCAAGTTGAACAGTTTCATCCAGAATTATTTTTTTAATAATTATTGACTTATACTTTCAACATCATCAGACAAAGTTTTAATGTCAACTCCTCTAATAGCAAGCATAAAGTTTACTTTGCTGTCATCAAAATAAAACTCTAATACTAATCTGTTCAACAAGTTTGAGTTACTAATTATCTTTCAATTTAGTCATTTAATATGTGGAAGTTTTTCATGACTAAAGACCACATTGTCCTTCTGCATTTCCATGTGTGTTTGTTAATCTTTGTTAGTGTAAATTGCTGGAGCAGCACATGGACAGAGGTGAGGTGTTGAAAGAGTACGAGAGCATCCCGAAGCGTCGTCCCGGAGGGGAGTGCACCGTCGCCCTGCTGCCAGAAAACGGAGACAAAAACCGCTTCCAAGACGTCCTGCCTTATGACGACACCCGAGTGGAGCTGGTTCCCACTAAAGAGAACAACACCGGCTACATCAACGCATCACACATCCGAGTGAGTTGCTCAGAGGTGTTTACAAGCTGTCAGGGAAGTCAGTTTGTAAATAAACCTGAAAATGGATGACCATAATAACTGGTATTGACATAAACTTCTGCTTGATATGTTATAAATATTCCACAGTGAAACTTTAATCAGCGTAATCACATCTACATAATCATATAACTAAAGCCTGATTTATTTTTTCGAATTAACACTGGCACGACTTGTTTAAAGGGTGTTTAGATGTTGAGACCACCTCACACGACATCTTTCATGTGCGATACATTTGCAATAAAAGCATTTGCCGATCTTAATTGATTGGCTTGAACTCCAATGTCGTCTCTCAGAAAAACTTAAAACAAAAAGGTAAATGCTCAGCCAATAAGATGCATGAGGTTTCACAAAAGATCCTTCTAAAACGCAAACCTACAAGGGTTTTGTTGGTAAAATGCTTTGCGGCACTTCCACGTCAGCGCTGAACTTGGAAGAGTAAACAACGTCGCCTTTAAGTTGATGAAGAACCAGACTTAAATATGTTGCTCCACAGGATTTCAGCTGTGCTAAAGTAACAGTTAGTCGTGGTGCTCCTA
This sequence comes from Cololabis saira, assembly GCF_033807715.1. Lineage (NCBI taxonomy): Eukaryota > Metazoa > Chordata > Actinopteri > Beloniformes > Belonidae > Cololabis > Cololabis saira. The sequence continues at coordinate 11,710,064 of NC_084602.1, forward strand.
CGGGAGTTTGGTGGTTTGTCTGCTGAACCTCTTGTGATGTCACTCATAGGTTTCCTGGCAAGGACTTCTGAACTGTTTTGTTTTTTTCCCTTATATTGCACGGCACCATGTTGCAAATAGACAAAATGAGCAGATCTGGGAAGCCGACTGGAACACGCCTCCCTTAGCTCACGCCAATTAATATTATTCTCCAGTCATATGTGCAAATATCTCTAAACAAACTCTTAAAGCAGCACAACGTAACTTTCAGCTTTTCTGAGTTTGGCGGCATCTTGTGGACAAAATCGGTAGTGTTTTACCAGAAAGAACACTACGTTTCCCATGAGCACCAGCGCGTACTGCTGGAAAACTCCTGTCCCGTCGCTGCATTTGTTTTGATGAGAGAACACGGGACGCTTTTCTGTTTCACCAAGTGAACAGACGGGACGCAAAAAAAAAGATGTTAAACTGCTGGAAAGGAACTGGAATTTACCGGGATACCTTAAACAAGGAAGCCAGGGAGCGGTATATGGAGAAAATAATGATTATTAATTATTATTAATTATTATAATAATTAATCCCTACTGAAGAGCCATGTGTTTCAATAAATTTGTATAATAGTACAACATACAGTACATGTTTTGTATCCCTCTTACTTCTCTTTTCTTTTTTTTTGACTGCCATATTATGCTGAAGAGGCTCCGAGGCGTGAGCAATATTTTTTTTTCCTCGTGAGATTATTTTTTTCCTCTGCAGCTACAAATAAGAGTTAATATTTTTTCCTCAACAAACTAGTTTTATCTGAAGATTGGGGTTAATTGCACCGCAGAGAGCTGGCCAGCAACTGCGTTTAGCTGGCGAAGTGGGGAATAAAACCCGTGTTTTGATCCGACCCGGTCTGCGTGAGTGTTTGTGGTTTAAGGCTGTTTATGGTTCTGCATTAAATCGACGCAGAGCCGACGGCGTAGGGTACGCGGCGACACGCACCGTACGTTGCGCGTCGCCACGTACCCTACGCCGTAGGTCTGCGTCGATTTAACGTAGAACCATAATTCAGGCTTTACTGTGTGTTTGGTCGTTACAGCCGCGATCCAAAGCGAGCCGACGACTCTTTCACTCTTTTACTCTGTTATATCAGATACTTGGCCTGCGTGGTTCTGCCTCCGAGCAGGAAACCTTTGAAAAGTTAAACCATTAGGGTCTTTTCCCCACGTCTGTTATGTGGAGCTGCTGCAGCAGCAACGCAGCAACAGGTTCTGCGGAGCTCTGCGCTCCACGCCCCGCCCATTTTCGTCTCGACTGCGAATCGGGAAGGAGGGGGAAGTGACGTATGCCGTAAAGCAGTCAAAGTCGTAACGATTTGTAGTTTTTTAGTGTGGCAGGGTTCCTACCATGCTCCTCAAAGTTACATAGTGCCAGTGAAGGCGATACAGACCCCTCAGACCATGACAGAGGTGTCATTAAACCTGTTGGAAGTTGATGTACCATCACAATGACTCTGGAAATATGATATTAAGGTGGAAAAGTTACGTAGTGTCGCTTTAAGTGTCGCTAACAAAACATCTAAAATTCAGGGCGCCAGAACTGTCAAAAATTCAGTGTTTATATTAATTATACAAAAGTGTGTGTGTGTGTGTGTGTGTGTGTGTGTGTGTGTGTGTGTGTGTGTGTGTGTGTGTTATTTAAATAAAAAAAATGATATATGTTATATATTAAATTGATTATATATTAAAATACATATATATGCTTTAGGTTTTTACACAATGGTTAGGTATTAACCATTAATATGTATGCAGACAAAAAAAAAATTCCCAGTGGGGACTCCCAGTTCAGATGTGACATCAGAAATGAGAATTGCGTTTAGGAGTCACGGCAGAATCTGGGGCCTTTATTGGCTAAGCTGACCATTCAAAAGTCCATCACCTTAACTGTACATAAATAAATTCTTTATATAATTTTACCTCTTTTATATAATTTCATTTTCACCTTGTCTTGTGTGTCAGATCTTCTACAAATGACTTCCATTTCCTGCAGCTCTGGGTTTTTTTGTTTTATAATGGGTTAACCAGTGATGTCACAGACGGCTTTGTTCTGTCCTCTCAGGTCACCATCGGGGGACAGGAATGGAGCTACATTGCCACCCAGGGTCCCCTCTCCAGCACGTGCCCAGACTTCTGGCAGATGGTGTGGGAGCAGGGCGTCTCCATCATTGCAATGGTCACTGCTGAAGAGGTGTGTTGATTTAGAACCAAAACTTCGCCACCCCTGGTCGCCGCCAGAACTGCTCCGCTGACCCGTTTCCCTTCTCCCCCTCCAGGAAAGCGGGCGAGAGAAGAGCTTCCGCTACTGGCCCCGACTCGGCTCACGGCACAACACGGTGACGTACGGTCGATTCAAGATCACCACGCGCTTCCGCACGGAGTCCGGCTGCTACGCCACGACGGGGCTGAAGATAAAACACCTCATGACGGGGCAGGAGAGGACGGTGTGGCACCTGCAGTACACGGACTGGCCGGACCACGGCTGCCCTGAGGACTTCAAAGGCTTCCTCAGTGAGTTGGACCAAGTTCAGTCTGTTCTCTTTAGGATTTAAATCATCACCTCAAAGATTCTCATGGACATTGGTTTGGGATAATGTGGCAGCAACCTTTTAGGATAATCTACAGGACTGTCTCAGAAAATTAGAATATTGTGATAAAGTCCTTTATTTTCTGTAATGCAAAAATGTCATACATTCTGGATTCATTACAAATCAACTGAAATATTGCAATCCTTTTATTATTTTAATATTGCTGATCATGGCTTACAGTTTAAGAAAACTCAAATATCCTATCTCAAAAAATTAGAATATTCTGGGAATCTTAATCTTAAACTGTAAACCATAATCAGCAATATTAAAATAATAAAAGGCTTGCAATATTTCAGTTGATTCTTAATGAATCCAGAATGTATGACATTTTTGTTTTTTTAATTGCATTACTGAAAATAAAGGACACAATATTCAAATTTTCTGAGACAGTCCTGTAGGTCAGGGGTCAGCAACCCGCGGCTCTTTAGCGCCACCCTAGTGGCTCCCTGGAGCTTTTTTAAAAATGTTTGACCTTTTTTTTCTTTTATCCTTTTTTCTTCCTTTTTCCTTTTTTTTTTTAAATCTCGATAATTTTGACTTTTTCTCTATTTCGACTTTTGTCTCAAGATTGTACTTCAACATTAATCTTGATATTTTCGACTTTTTGCCCAACATTTCGACTTTTTCTCAAAGTGCATAATGAAAAAAAAAAACTTCCCCCAGTACTAACTAATATAGATACATGCAGCATGTGTTGCCTTCATTCTAAGGCTTATACAAAACTTTTTATTTTGTGCGGCTCCAGACATATGTATTTGTTTTTTGTGTTTTTGGTCCAATATGGCTCTTTCAACATGTTGGGTTGCCGACCCCTGATCTCGGTCCTCTACTAAATGTTGACGGTTCTGATCTCTTTGCAGCCTACCTGGAGGAGATCCAGTCTGTGAGGCGACACACTAACAGCATCAGTGACCCAAAGAACACCAATCTACCCGTGCTGGTGCACTGCAGCGCCGGAGTGGGCCGGTCCGGTGTCGTCATCCTCTCTGAGCTCATGATCGCTTGTCTGGAGCACAATGAGGTGACTAACGTATGGCAGTAAAACGAAGAAAACAAAATCAGTGTGGTTTCAGTGTTTTAAGACAAAAATGAATGCGTTCTGTTTCAGATGCTGGACGTTCCAAAGATCCTGTTGGCGCTGCGAGCTCAGAGGATGATGATGGTTCAGACTTTGTCTCAGTACACTTTCATCTACAAAGTCCTCATCCAATACCTCCGCAACTCCAGGCTGATCTGATCAGGAGCAGCTCAGCTACGCAGGAGGCTCGACAGCAGAGTAGATTGAACATTTCTCCCAAACTGCACTGCAACGATGCAAGCTTTTTAAATCAGAAGAAAAGAGGCCAAAAATCAGACTGTTGTTTTGGCCAACAATTAAATTAGGTGGAACATGTAGGATGTTTGGTATACAAGAAAGACGTAGCGGCATATGAAGGAGCTTTGAGACTGTGACCTGCCTCTGAACAGTATTATATACAAGATATTTTTTACAAACCTGATTGCTTAAGTGAGCACTTTCATCCCACTGTGCTGTACATAAACAAATATTAAGCTTTTTAAAGGAAAATATTTTTTTGATTTGTTGATGCTTCATAGGTTCCCGTGAGTTTCTTCGCTGTAGGTTGGGAAATCTTACAAAACAAAAAAATGCTTTCTTTTTTTAACTGAACATGTTATGATGCCCAGACTTTAAAAACTGTTTTGAGGTAAGGCTTAGAAATCAGGTTTAATAATTGAATTGAGTTGTCTGCATTTATAAAAAAAATAAGACATGCTGCTCTTGTGTTTTTAAAAACAAAAAAGATACCCGCCAAATATCTGTAGATCTGAGAGAAGGCAAGTGAGATGATTGAAACTGCACAGATGAAAAATGCAAAGTTGAGATGGGTTGCACATTTTATAATTTAAAACATATATATGCATTTTGATTTTTACATTAAAAACAGATTAGGATGTTTGTTAAGGAGTAAAACTGGAACATTTACTCTATATTTTCTTAAGCGTTGAACTGTGTTGGAGCAATACATTTTCAAAACTATTTTGTTAAGACAAAGTGCCTAAATCTCAGCAGAGGCACCGCAGAGCTGAAACATCCGTTGGAAAAATAATGTGATCATTATTAAAGTAATAACGACGTCACATCAGATCCCCAGTGTTGAGACAGCAGGGCTTTATTATTTATTAAAATGTGTGCTGGTGCTGGGTGTTGAGCTGCGTGAGTGACTTACATTTCTGATGGACAGATTTATCTCCAGTTTCAGAGAAGTGAAAAATGTTGAAGCTTCTTTTAACAAAGAGCTTCTTGACTGTTGAACACGTATCAGGTCTCGTTTGTTCATTATTGCAGATTAAATCCTGATTTGTACAATGTTTACAGACACTGCAAGTGGCTCTTGTACAACGTGATTTTGCCTTTGTTTATTTAAGGTGCCAATTTAGTGTGCTGATTCCTCTTTCACTCACCTTTTGATTGAAAGTTGTTTTGTTTTGGTTGAAAGTTTTTCATAGACGTGATTTTTACCCGATCATGAACTTAAACCGTCTTGTTTTAAGATCCATCATTTGAATCAGATTTCGTATTTGTGGTTTTTGTGTTACAAACCAAGTAGAAACTGGAGAGGCCTCTTCTCTCTCCAACTGTAAACAGTTGTCCTTGTACAGGTTTGGTGTTTATAATGTACACAATGTAAAATTCTGCTTTAATGAATATTGATTACTGTACAAAATGTGTATAAAATGTATGTATGGAACAAAATGTTACTGAGGAAAAATGTTGCCATGAATAAATATTTGGAAACAATTTTCTGTTCTTTTAATCACAGGCTTTTATGCCACCTGGTGGTAGATGCATCTGTCGCACTTCAGTACATCAACATGGAGAGGTTTCACATTGAAGGATCTTTTTATCAAAATCAGAGGTGCAAGGTTCCTATGAGGATATAAATATCAATTATAGATTATTGCAGATGTATTCTTCTCAATGTAAAACACTTAAACGTACTCCTTAGTAACTACCAAACAGCAGCTGGCTTTAGAAATCAAGTATCAGTGATTTAATCCATTCCTTATGCGACTTTCTCCAACCGCACCTGTGACTTCTTTTTTCCCCCAGGTAATAATTACAGTAGTGTCTTTGTCCTTCCTTGGGATAAAAGGAAAATTGTCCCAGAACCCCTAATGCACCTTCATTTGATGCATATTTCTTTTTAGCAAAGAAAAAATGTAAAGTCTTTCTGAAATTTCTTCCACCAATTCATGAATAGTTAGAAACAAACTACACTCGGTTACACATTTCGATCCCATTATAAATGTTACTTTTCAATGTTACTCTAAAAACCTACTTTCCATGGAGCCTTGACACGTCTGTAGGATCATGGCCCAGTGTTCATGTTAAATAATCAAAGTGTGCCAACAGTAATTATCACGACTGTTCCTGAAGAACAGAAAAACACTGATGTGAAAACTGAAGACACAATCCGTAACGCATAATGAGAAAATGCAGGGCTTTATAAAAATAAAAATAAACAACATGTAAAAAGATGAACGGTGTGTCCGAAATGCCATACTAAAAAGTATATACTAAAAAGTATACCTAAGTTCTGCACACTTTTGAGTAAATATCAGTAGTGTGCATTAATTTGGATCGGACGTGTCACAGCAGCACCGATCCGCTATTTCCTGTTTATTCTGGCCGAAACAAGATGACATTATATAATAATATTATATACGAATATTATATTAATATATAATATTATTATACTTAATTATGACTTATGACATATACGTATCTGCGCAGCACTTAGCAACCAAACACCGCTGCATTGCGGGAAGTTTCTGCTCAGCTAGTGTCCATCAATCCACACTAATACATTTCTCCAGAATGAGCATGGATAGCTCATACTATTGAGTAGGTTCTAATGTTTCGGACGCACTAAAAAATCTCGCATACTCATTAGGGTGGAAGTATGTGATTTTGGACGCAGCCCAAGATTCCCCCTAAAGGCTGTCGGTTTGCCGTCAACAAGCGATTTCTTCATCCAGATAAAATAGTAAATAACGGAGCTGAGATCAGGTAGTCAAGTAAAATTGATGCTGTACTTGTACCCAATTAAAAGTTTAAAAAAAGATGCTAATACTGGTATCGTCCTCTCTTCCCTCCGTGTCCATGATCTCCGTGTCCTCCTTGGTTCCGTCCACCTCCTCTCCAACCTCCTCCTCCACCCCAGCCACCGCCACCGCCACCTCCACCTCCTCCTCCACCTCCACCTCGGCCCCAGCCTCCTCTTCCTCTTCCTCCTCCTCCTCGTCCTCCCCAGCCTCCTCCATCTTGTCTTTTCTGCCAGGGCGGCATTTCTGGGGGTGGGGCTTGTATCTCAGAGGGACGTCCTCCTCGGTCTGGAACTCTTCCCATCAGGACCTCGAGGGAAAGGAGATCAGGAAAATGTTGGTTTCACTTTCAGACCTTTAGCCTTGAATGAAGGAGGTGTTAACGTGTTTGTTGGAGCACCTTGTTGACGGCACACGCGGTTTTCTCCCTGCTGGAGCCGCTGCTGGTCTTCACCACGTTGCAGATGTCTTCTCTGGCGGCCAGGAGCTCGGCCACGCCCACCGTGGACTGAGACCTCAGCGAGTGTCTCTTGGGCTGGTAGGCTCTCGCCATGCTGTCCACCTTCACCTGCAACAAGACTCCTGCGTCACCACCCGCCACCAAACACTCAACCTCCACAAGTTACACACTTTAGATCAGGGGTCGGAAACCCAAAATGTTGAAAGAGCCATATTGGACCAAAAACACAACAAACAAATATGTCTGGAGCCACAAAAAATTAAAAGTTTTGTATAAGCCTTAGAATGAAGGCCACACATGCTGTATGTATCTATATTAGTTATAACTGGGAGAATTATGCACTTTGAGAAAAAAGTCGAAATGTCAAGAAAAAAGTCAAAATGTCGAGAAAAAAGTCAAAATGTCGAGAAAAAAGTCAAAATGTTGAGATTAATGTTGAAGTACAATCTCGAGAAAAAAGTCGAAATGTCAAGAAAAAAGTAGAGAAAAAAAATCAAAATGTCGAGAAAAAAGTCAAAATTCAGAGAAAAAAGTCGAAATGTCGTGAAAAAAGTCGAAATGTTGAGATTAAAAAGGAAAAAGAAAGAAAAAAGAATAAAAGGAAAAAAAAGAAAAAAGAAGAAAAAAAAGAAGAAAAAGTTAAAAAAAAGAAGAAAAAAAAAAGGAGAAAAAAGAAGAAAAAAAAAAGGTCAAACATTTTTGAAAAAGCTCCAGGGAGCCACCAGGGCGGCGCTAAAGAGCTGCATGCGGCTCTGGAGCCGAGGGTTGCCGACCCCTGCTTTAGATCCACTAAGAGTGGTTCAACTTGCCTTGGCTCTGTCCGACCACCCAAACGACTGAACGGTAACGTCCAGCCGTTTAATCAGCATCCTTCGTCGACACTCGTACTCTGACGACAGAACTTTATTGATGTCGCGCAGCTTCTCCTGCAGGAACAAGCACGGCATGTCAACTGTCAATGACAACAAAAGTCCTAAACACGAGACCAAACTGAGCTACGAGCAGATACTGACATGAAGACGTCGGTCTACGTACCCACTGATCACTGCTGAGAAGATTCTTCAGCACCGGCTTTTCAATGGAAGAATCTGGAAGCTCTTTGACTATTTTCTCAACCTGTAATGACACAGATTGTCAATCCTTTGACAAAGCCTGCAGGATCTTCAAATAAGTAACCTCCAAAACACTGCAAACGCTGGACGAGGGATAACAATGTGTTGTGTGGAAAAGCAAGAGCTGGAAAGTGGTGAAATCAAGATTTGTGTTAGATATATGAATCAAAACTTTGGCAACAGTAGTTGCCAGTAGTGTAGTGATCTCAGAGGAACGAAGTTACTGGGATTTAACAAGACCAGTTTGGCATAATGGTTAAGGTAAAGCAGCTCAGTAAACGCATTCCCTGCCGATACCTGCGGGAACGCAGGAGGAGGGGTGGCATATAATAAAAAAAAAAAAATACAACAACAATCCTGAAATATTGAGGCAGGTGGCGCTGACCAACGCCGTCAGGAGCATTAGATTCTGTAGTCTCCACCTGCCACATCTGCAGCAGAGGAAACTATTTAGATCCAAATGCCTTCAAATTAATGTTCATATCTTTTTTTCCCCCTAAGAAGAATGAAAGTAGCACTAAAGTAATAAGACTTGTTTTTGGATCAATGGATCCATCAATGGACATTTTTCATGTCCCAGCATTAATGGGATTTAGTTTGGAAGAGTCAAAAAAGAAAACTATAGAGGAGAACTTGTTATAATATACTGAAGTTCAGTGTTCAAATACTGTCAAGCTGCAGGTCAATGTTTAAAAACCATGAGCTAAACTTGTAATTAATTATTAATTAATTAATTTTCCAGTTCATATTTTCAAATAGGGCTGCAGCTATCGAATATTTTAATAATCGAGTATTCTACTGAAAATTCCACCGATTAATCGGATAAAACATATTTTTGTTTAGTTAAAGAGCAATTATAAATATACATAAGATGTTAGAGGTTAATTGACATCACTAAGACTAAATTATATAATCCAGTAGTTTCATGGCTGTGCATTTAAAAACCCTGAACTTACACCAAATTCACTGCCTTCACTCAAAAAACTAAGGATCTTACCAAGAAATGTTCTTATTTCTAACCTAAAAATTCCATTACACCTGATAACACACATCACTTAAAATATTAGATGTTTTTCCCACGTGTTTCAATTGAACTTTCATTTGTGTCAACCAAATTTTAAGTTCTAGTTAAGTTTTAGGTTAAAGTCTTTAAGATTTTGAGTTCTGGCAGTGTTCAAAATAAAATTATGAGACCTGCTGTATTGGAGCACATTTTCTTTTAGTTAAAACTGTAGCGGGAACAGATGTTTAGAGGAACCTATGTATGTACCGGGTTAGAGGGGGAACATATAGGAGAACGTACCAGAAGGATAGAGTGGATTAAAAATAAAAGTTAAGCACTGGCAAAATTAAACAATTCCTCGAGGCAGAGAAAATTCCTCAATCCTTTTTTGTAATCTAATTACTCGAGGAATCGTTTCAGCCCTAATTTCAAAGCACTGTAACACGTGACCTTTGTATGAACATCCTCACCTTGTCTTGGACTTGAGAGAAGACTCCGGCAGCCTCCTGTCCTCGGGGCTCCGGCAGCCTCAGGGTTTCACAGATGGCTGAAAGCTCCTGAAAAACTGGACTTTGGTCCTGCCCTTTGTCAGACGTCTGCCTGCTCCTGACAATCTGAGCTGCCTGGAGCTCAGAGCTCAGAAACACTAAAGAGAGCACACATTTGTCAATTCCTGAATGCAGCACCGACCACGCCGGGTTTGCCAAACGCTGGAGAAAGAAGGGCGGGTACGTACAGACGAGCTTGAGATAGTCTTCTGTGTTTTCAACGCTGTTCTTGAGAATCCCTGCGACCACGTCCTCGTAAGGACAGTGCAGCTCCTTCAGGAAACCGCTCACCTCCAGCTGGAGGCCGTCCCTGTCATCTGGAGGGAGACGCAGAGGAAAAACTGAGGGAGAATACGTATCAGAGGCTAAAATCCAGTAAAAATCCTGCATTGGAAGTGGCACTCACGTAAAGGACTGAAGGTTTGATTAGGAAACTCTCTGATCACATGTTACAAGGCTGTTGTAACCAGTGACTGCCCCCCAGGTCGGGATACTACGCCAAATACAGTCCTTTTTATTTATAAGATTGCTCTGTTCAATTTAAAGTAGTTGTTTCTACATAAGGGGAGTGTACAAGTCACAATACGTAGAAGAAAATGGTATTTATATGGGCATGTGTGTACAAATATATAGAAATATTCAACTATGTGTATGTATGTATGTATGTATGTATGTATGTATGTATGTATGTATGTATGTATGTATGTATAGATACTGTATGTGTGTGAGTATAATTACAGTATATTATAATAATAACAATAATAATAATGTTATTTAGCAGTGTGAGTACAGTGTGTGAGTATTTATAAATACGGGTTAAATGATTAGTGAATGGGGGTAGGATTAAATAAGTTTACACTTCTTCCTACTCCTTTTTTGCACATGTAAATTAAGTTATCAAGTGCTAAAGGATGACATTCTTTGTTTTGATTTCTTAAACTTCTCTTGAAGTGTGTTTTTTTTTACATGTACAAAAATAAAATAAATCAAATCAAATACAGTACACGCTCTTATCAAACTCTGGGGTTGATGGCAAATACGAAAATTCCCAAAGTGTTGGGGTATCCGTTCAAGGTTTTACATATCAGGACATAATTCAAAATAATAAAAAATACATGATTGAAAAAGGCTTCTAGCCAGGTTGTTGATTAGGTAGAATAGTACTTTATTAATCACCAAAAGGAATTGCGGCGAAGAGAAAGAAGAAAAAAATAACAGAAAGAGGCTTGCTTCAACTCTGCAGAGACCACCAATGCACTGGGGTGTTGTGCTCGTTGCCTGGCAACATGGCAACAACTGAGCTGATGACATCGTGTGCAACACTGGCAGGTAATGCAAAGATGAAAAACCTCACAGCCAACGGAGCGCAGAGACACTTTTACATTCTGTTGTTAAACTGTAAACAACGGCCCTGTCGTCATGGTTACTCATTATCTGGCACGGTTGAACATCTTGCCTTGGAAAGATGAACAAAAGTGCCAGAAACTGCAGACGGGAATCCTTTAACCAGCAGTGTTCAAACTAGTATTAAAAAAAGGAAAAAATAAAAGTAAATCCAAAAGAAAATCTCAGGATGCTGCAAAGAAAAACACAGGATGACCAGTCTATCACAACAGGCTACCACCATTAAACATTAAATTAAATACATGGAACAGAAATAAAATACAGTATATAAACAAGTCAGCAGAGTGCAATTCTGCCTTTACCAGAATAACACACACACACACACACACACACACACACACACACACACACACACACACACACACACACACACACACACACACACACACACACACACACACACACACACACACACACACACACACACACACACACACACACACACACACACACACACACACACACACACACTTCCCTGAGTGAACCTCCTAACTTAAAGGGATTAATAAGGTCGTCTGAACCTGAAATGCTTACTTGTTCTTTACATTTATAGTAATACACAGTGTTAATATTGAAACAAATCTGCATTTCTTTGTCATTTATTTATTGTTCCCGGTGTTCTGAGATTTCTTCCTACCCATAATTTTTTCCTACTCGAGTTGACTGCGCATGCGTATAGCAGCAACTTCAGAAGGCCATAATATCCTGCTACCTGATCGCCGCGGAAGAGAAAAGGTTAGTCTCTTGTATTTTAATACTTTGTATGGACAGTATTTAATGCATATACGTTTGATTAGCAAATCAAATGCATGTCTTTATGCCTGTGTGTGAGTGAATGTGCTTTTCCAGCTGTATTAAACAGCTGGAAAAGTTATTCAGTTTTGTGCCAAAAGCAGTGATGGAAATCAACAGGTAGAGCAGGAAATGGACAGACCACCAAAGGTTAACTGCAGCATCCAGCAAGAAGGTTGGATTGATTTTATTTATTATAATTTTTCGCTACGGTAGGAAAAAAGTTTAGGTAGGAGGAAATCTCAGAACACCGGCAACACACAGCACACGCACTTTGACTGGACTCACACTTTGACAAGATCCTGTTATAAAAAGACCTCAACATCAAGCAGAGAAGGAGGAGTCAAGTTTGCGCGTCAATGACGAGGTAGCCCATAACAACAGGTGCAGGTGACTCACCTGGGCCGGAGGTGATGCTCTCCTCCAGCGGGAGCAGCGCCCGCAGCCCGGCCGCCAGCCACCGGCACAGCTGCACGTAGTCCGGGGAGGACAGGCCGCCCTCCGCGGCGCCGAGCAGCGCCTTCTCCCCCTTCACAGGGCCGTCATACCTGCACACAAAACCCGCTACACTGCACTTTCTGTTTCAACCGGGGGTTCTGTCGACCGAATACCTGCCGAAAAATGCTACTTTGTGGTTCTGCGCATGCGCACAGTCGATTTTCAAAGTTTGATTGCCACGCCAATCATTTCTTGCACGATGTAAAATTGATAATATGCAGAACTCGAGTTGAGGGCGGATGAGGGGGGGCATAAATAAAAATGGTCAAAATCATCCCCCCTGTGAAACCCCCTTTCCATCCCTTATGTCATTTCATCAATGAATGTGGTTTTACTGCTATTTCAACATTAAGAGTCATCACCAGAAAAATAACACCAGAAAAATAACTTATTTGACAATTTTCACCTGTTTCAAGTACATTTACACTTGAAATAAGTAAGAAAATCTGCCAGTGGGACAGAGTATCTTCTCATTACAAGCAAAAAAATCTTGTTCCACTGGTAGATTTTTCTACTTATTTTAAGTGAAAATTTACTTGAAATGGGTGAAAATTGTTGTTTTTTCCAGTGATGAGTCTTGTTTTAAGTGTAATGAGATTTTTTTTACTAAAATGAGACATTTAACTAGAAATAAGACAAATATTCTTGTTAAGATCTTGTTAAGAGAACAGAGTTTTTGCAGTGATCCATGTTACTTATGCTGTGAAGGACAGAGTCATATTGATAAGTTCAGAAAACAGTTTTTTATTGTTGTGTTTTGATGTATTTGATGTAAGCCCAGTGGATATTTAAAGCTTACAGAAGGCTGCATTTAACTGCTGCTATGTCATTCCTGCAGTATTTCTGCAGGTGTTTTGGTCACTGCTATTATTTGTAATATATTATATTATTTGTAATCAGCACAAATTATCAGTCCCCATATGATAAAATCCACCATCCCCCCTGATTTCTTTTTACAACTCGAGTACTGATAATATGGGATGTTGAGTATTTGATTCTTCAAAATACACTAACCATGACATGAATTGCATTACACTTTGTGAACATTATACGATAAAGAGGAAAAAAAAAAAACAATTCTATCGCTTTATTTGATATTCATTCAGTCATTGTCGTTTATTTAGCCAGGCATGTCATTAATAACACATTATTATTTACAATGACGGCCTGGCAAGCGACCACTTGGGGAAAAGGAAGTGGTTTAGGGAGTAAAACACAGTAACATTGTAGCTCTACAAAGATAGAAAACCATTAGGTAGCATTTTTTGGTAAAGCAGCAGAAATAGTCAGAACAGCGGCCGCTGTTCAGGTTCTGTTTACACGCAGGTACACGTGACACCGTTACCTGCCCGTAAACACGGAGCTACACGACAAACTTACCCGAGCTGCTCCAGGGAGTCCAGGATGTCACACTCCATAGCTGAGTCCGCGGTGTTTAAATGTTGTTTTATTTATTTAAAACATGGCTATGTTTCAGGAACCCGTTTATGTCTGAATAAACGGCTTTTACCGCAATGCTAAGCTGCTAACATACCACCTGGGTGTTCCGGCAAAGCGCTGGAGTCGGAGTGAAACACCGTCAACGGAACATGGTTCCGCAGCGTGATGATTACGCTAAGAAACCTGTTTTCTTCTTCATTTAGACATCGGTTGAATTGAATCAATAAAATTCAGTCCTTTCAGTTGAATGCCTTATTTATTAAGATATATATATATATATATATATATATATATATATATATATATATATATATATATATATATATATATATATATATATATATATATATATATATGTATATATTAGGGCTGTTCGATTAATCGATTTTAAATCGTAATCGCGATTATGTAATTAGAACGATGTTAAAACGTGAAAATCGTCAAATCGATTTTTCACTTTTTTTTTTTTTTTTTTTTTTTTATACCTTGTCTGCACACATATTAATGATTGATACCATATTAATGATTGAATGATCTCAATACCTGCCCCATCGGAGAGGCTCTTTAGTGTAGGAGGGGACAGATGCGGTAGACCGGGCTTGTGTTCCTTGCAAAAAACTTGCAAATGTGAATAGCAAATGTAATGACTGTCATTACACACCTCTACCTCCTTCATGGGTTGCATTATTATTTAGCATGCAAAGACCCAGTTTAGTTTAATTAGAAAATGTCTTGTTTTATTTAATTGGAAATATAACTTAATGTATGTAAGCAAGTGCTGATTTGCTGATTTTCTTTTTCAGAGATAAAACTTTATATTTTATTATATTTTTTAAAACTTTTTTTCAACTTATTTTACAGAGTTTTGCACTTTATTCATTCATTTTTGGTTTAATAAGATCAAAGTTTGCACTTAAAGCCCAATGGGGCAAATGTTCAATAAAAAAACTGCATATTTGAAATCATTTCTTTGCCTTTTGTCAATTCACAAAATAATCGTAATCGTAATCGAAAATCGGATTTTGAGAGAAAAAAAATCGAGATTTTATTTTTGGGCAAAATCGAACAGCCCTAGTATATATATATTATATATATATATATATATATATATATATATATATAGTATATATATATATATATATATATATATATATATATATATATATGTATATGTATATATTATGGAGGACTTTTTGTGCCACAATTTAATAAATAAATACATCATTAATTAATTAAAATGGGAATGAAAAAAAATCCTCCATAATATATATATATATATATATATATATATATATATATATATATATATATAACCGAAATCGGGGCATATTCTCATATTCCTTAGCACAAAGAGTAAGAACATTTGTATTTGGTTTAGTTTAGTTTAGTTTAGTTTATTGGTCCTTTCAGTTCCCACAAACTCAGAGTACAGGTGTAATTCGTCGGTGTTATACAAAAAGAATATATAATTCTTGGTATATATATAAACCAAGGACCAAAAGGTGTAGACAGAAGCCTAAGCTTATGGCGCCTACCCTTTTCACAAAAAAATGTTAGCTTTTATAAACTAGTGCAATGTCATTAATACATATCATTCCATACAGTATTTGTGTAAGCAATAATACAATAGTACATACACATACCTACACACACACACGCATACTGTGTATACACACACACACATATATATATATATATATATATATATATATATATATATATATATATATATATACACACACACACATACATACGCATACATACATACACATGTCCATAGGTACATGCCTATGGACATGTTGATTATTTAGTTGTTTTAAATGTGCTTCTTGGCAATTAATCTTATATAGTTAAATAAACCTGTTTACTTCCATAAAATATTGCCACATTTGTAAGGAAAATGCTCTTGTGGTTTAAGTCCATAAAGAACTTTCCACGTCTGGCAGCTTATTCTGCCATTGACCCGTGTTTGGGAGCCTTTATTTGATTGGGTGATTGAAGTCTGTAAAAACAACACACTTCTGCGTCGCTAGGAGATCAAACCTAGCAAAAGACTGTAATGTGGTGGAGTTCAGTGGTTTCTACTGCCTTTAATTCTGTAGTGTGACTCAGTGATGATGCGGAATGAGGGGAAGCGTGAGGTTAGACTGCGGTTGCGACCTACAGACACAAGGTGGCAGCAGAGTGTTTGAACGCCACTGATTCCTGTCTGGGCAGAAGCATGCGTTCATCTTTCTAAAGCCTGATTTATGGTTCTGCGTTAAAGCAGCACAACGTAACTTTCAGCTTTTCTGAGTTTGGCGGCATCTTTTGGAGAAAAGCGGTAGTGTTTTACCAGAAAGAACACTACATTTCCCATGAGCACCAGTGCGTACTGCCGGAAAACTCCTGTCCCGTCGCTGCATTTGTTTTGATGAGAGAAGACGGGACGCTTTTCTGTTTCACCAAGTGAACAGACGGAACGCAAAAAAAAAGATGTTAAACTGCTGGAAAGGAACTGGAATTTACCGGGATACCTTAAACAAGGAAGCCAGGGAGCAGTATATGGAGAAAATAATGATTATTAATGGTCTGGATCCATATGAAATCCCTACTGAAGAGCCATGTGTTTCAATAAATTAGTATAATAGTACAACATACAGTACATGTTTTGTATCCCTCTTACTTCTCTTTTCTTTTTTTTTGACTGCTATATTATGGTGAAGAGGCTCCGAGGCGTGAGCAATATTTTTGTTTTCCTCGTGAGATTATTTTTTTCCTCTGCAGCTACAAATAAGAGTTAATATTTTTTCCTCAACAAACTAGTTTTATCTGAAGATTGGGGTTAATTGCACCGCAGAGAGCTGGCCAGCAACTGCGTTTAGCTGGCGAAGTGGGGAATAAAACCTGTGTTTTGATCCGACCCGGTCTGTGTGAGTGTTTGTGGTTTAAGGCTGATTTATGGTTCTGCGTTAAATCGACGCAGAACCTACGGCGTAGGGTACGCGGCGACACGCACCGTACGTTGGGCGTCGCCACGTACCCTACGCCGTAGGTCTGCGTCGATTTAACGCAGAACCATAATCCAGGCTTTACTGTGTGGAAGCCTGTGTTTGGTCGTTACAGCCGCGATCCAAAGCGAGCCGACGACTCTTTCACTCTTTTACGTTGTTATATTAGATAATTGGCCTCCGTGGTTCTGTCTCCGAGCAGGAAACCGTTGAAAAGTTAAACCATTAGCGATCTTTTCCCTACGTCTGTTGTGTGTGGAGCTGCTGCAGCTACAACAGCAAAGGGTTACCATCTCTGCAGAGCTCTGAGCTCCACGCCCCGCCCATTTTCGTCTCGACTGCGAATCGGGAAGGAGGGGGAAGTGACGTATGCCGTAAAGCAGTCAAAGTCGTAACGATTTGTAGTTTTTTAGTGTGGCAGGGTTCCTACCATGCTCCTCAAAGTTACATAGTGCCAGTGAAGGTGATACAGACCCCTCAGACCATGACAGAGGTGTCATTAAACCTGTTGGAAGTTGATGTACCATCACAATGACTCTGGAAATATGATATTAAGGTGGAAAAGTTACGTAGTGTCGCTTTAAATCGACGGCGTAGCCTACGGCGTAGGGTACGCGGCGACCTACGCCGTAGGCTCTGCGTTGGTGTAACGCGGAACCATAAATCAGTCTTTAAAGAGTTCCCAAAGATTTTTGTTGAGGCAGGAAGATCATTTCTGCAGACAAAGACTTTGGGTTTGGGGCGTATCATTATAAGTCACATCAAGCAATTATTCTTTAATTTCACTGACTGTGAGCTCAGATCATCTCATGCCTTTTTACAATACACCTATTATCCGTGTAGATTGTTTGCTTTAACTCAGTGAATTCTCCGTTCTGGATTGAATACACCAGCTCCACTTGGCTCCCGTTGGCTTCCATAGGAATAGGTGGATATACATGGTCCAGGTTGGTCTCGGGCTGGCAGAGCAAGTAGAAACGCTAGGCAAAGAAAAAGAAGAGGTCAAGTAAATTCAGTGAATGGATTCATTCATCCAAGTTTAAAGCCTATTCAGGTTGACTTGACTCCTATGCATCTGTATGTTAGGAATGTGTCTCTCCCTCACATGTTTACATACAAGAGGTACAATATAATTCAGGGACTACACTTTACAGATAAAAAACAAAAAAAATGTGTGATTAAGTTCTTAGTGGTAGAAGTGAAATAACAAAATAAAGGTATGAAATAGAAGACCAGCAGAAACACAAAACTATGACAATATCAAAATGTACAAAGCAGACCTGAATTGCTTTATTTTGACACCTTAAAAAAGTGTTCTTTGGAGAGCATTTATTTAACCATTTTTTTCCACTCCTGTTCCCCAATGTCATCCTTTCTCAGTTAATGATGAAGGCGGCGCTGACGGGCAGCGGCCTCAGCACCTGTCTACCCATGTCCTATGTTGTAATTTGTTGTCTCTTTTTGTTATATTGGACAGGCATACTGGAAAACATTTCACTGTGTCAGGCTGCTGACTCAATGACAATTAAAGCTGCAAGCAGCGATAAACGGGCCCTCGCACCCTTGTGCACGTTCAGGCTGCAGTGGAAGCTTGTATGACTTGCATGTAGATTATTCAGGCGTGGACATTTAGCGGATGACACCAGCCACGACTCTCTATGTCAAACCATTCAAAAGTTATGGCAGAAAGTAGGAACTATCAGATATCGACCAATCAGATGAATGGGCGGGGCTAATTTGCACCAATTATGTTCAAGGACTCAAAACCATGTCCGATGACACCACCCACATGTCTTTATCACAACCCGTTCAAAAGTTATGGCAGAGAATAGGAACTCTCAAATATTGACCAATCAGAAGAAGGGGCGGGGCCGAAGAAATGGCATAAATTGCGCCAAAATTACACGATTAATTCAAAATGGCAGACTTCCTGTTTGGTTTCAGCCATGGCGCCAAGAGACTTTTCTTTAAGTTAGGACATGATACAGGTGTGTACTGATTTTCGTGCATGTACGTCTAACCGCATTGTGGGGCTTGAGGCACGAAGTTTTCTAGGAGGCGCTGTTGAGCCATTAGGCCACGCCCATTAATGCAAACCATTAAATATCCAATTTTTGCCAGGCCTGGCTTGCGTGCAAAATTTGGTGACTTTTGGGGCACGTTTAGGGGGGCAAAAAAGGCCCTCAGTTCATCTGAAGAAGATCTGGAGGCAGAAGAATAAAACTAGTGTCAAAGTGCCAAAAACTGCCATTCCTCGAAAAGGGTTTGGTTTTTATGGTCGTTTTATGGTCAACAATGGAATTCTATGTCGCAGCTCGACCGATGTCTTAGGCTTTCAATGAAAAATGAAAACCACCAAATATTCTTCAGTATAGCCTTTTGGGTGTTTCCTGGAAATCTGCTCCCATGGAGGAGGATTATTCTGGACGAAAGTCTAGATAGTCTAGATATAATTACAGGGGTTCTGTTTCTTCGCTCGTGCATCTCTCTTTTGTCAGTGTTTTTTTTTCTGCAAAGGCAAGCAAAATAACCCCTTATATATGTATAAATTAAACTTTTACATCTATATTGTTTATTTTAATGAAAAAATTACGCTTTTTTCACACAGAAACAGAGAAGAGGCGAGAGACCAAAAGACTCGCGCTCACCTGTCGAAGACTGCCTTCGCCTTGCGTTATTTTGAATAACACAAACAGAGGGATGAGAGAAAGGGAGGTTGCAGCGATTAACCAACCCAAAATGTTGGCCCAATGTGGATAAACGTAGGTGTTATTGAACTTCAGTGGGGAATATCTGACGATGGAGAAGATGAAGGTTCCCTAAAATGAGATGACACAACATGGATTTATTTTTCATCTCAAACATACTAGATAGAACTGCTAAACAAATGAAAAGAAAAAAAGAAAAAACTTCTCAGGAACATTATCATTTTTTTTCCATATAAATAAAAGATATTCATCTTTTTATGAATGTTAATACGCCTGAGACACTTTGAAATATTTTGTGTGCAATTTTAATTTGGAAAGTTTCAATTTTTTCTTTCAGAGGAAAACCATGAACTAGCATTGTATTACAAAATGTGCAGCATTTTCATTGACATGAGTGTAATCTGACACATTTAATAATCTCATGTGAACCACCGTGATTCAGACCGTGGACATTGATTGGACCCTAACAATCTTGCAATGATTTAACCTCTATCTTGCCTGTTATGATGAAAAGTGGATGTTCCTGCGCCGAACTTGTATAAAGGAAACAACAGAACACATGATTGGTTTTGCTTACAAAGCACATGAAGGGAGTGATGTAACGCCAGCAGTACTTCATAAATGGATATGGCCGATAACCAATCATGTCTGCGATGTTGGCGTAAAAACGGTCAGCGCCTGTTGGGAAAGAAAGTGCAGAAAAAATATTCAAATATTTTTATTGATTTTTCACATAAAACATTCAAACACGAAGCTGCACAATAACAGAACCTATGGGGGGGGGAGTAAATAAAATAAGTAATGTAATATTGATGAGTAAATAAGTAAATAAAAATAAATAAATAAAATGAAATGAAAGTATATATATAAAAAATAGATAAATAAATAAAATAAAATAAATCAATTAAAAAAGAATTGTTAAAGTATAATTAAAATAAAATTAGAATCAAGTGCCAGGATTGCCTGTACCAGCAGAGAGAAATTCCCATTCAAAATAAGATAGAAATCAATCAATCAATCAATCACATTTTATTTGTATAGCACCTTTCATCCAGGTACATGAAATACAAAGTGCTTTGACATTTTGACTGAAAAATAAGCATAATAAAAACAAAAATAAAAACTGTGAGACCAATGCACACTGACATACAATATAGTTAATTAAAATGAAATAATGATAAAAGTTCAAGAATTAAGGCAAAAAAATATTCAGTCCACAACATATTACATTATCTGTCAAGTATTACATTATCAGTTTTGGAAAAAAAGACCCACCAAAAAATGTAATAAATTCCCAATAATGTAATAAGTTATTACATTATTGGTAAAAATGTTATTACAATATCAGTCAGGATATTTTAATACATTATTGGTGAAGTTATTACATTATTGGTAAAAATGTTATTACAATATCAGTCAGGATATTTTAATACATTATTGGTGAAGTTATTACATTATTGGATTTTATTACAGTTCCGAATGAGTTAATTGTAAATTTTATTACATTTTCCGGCGTTATTACATTTACAGGAAATTATTACATTATAGGGTGCTACACGGCTCCAGGTTACATCTAGGGTGTCAGGGTTTGACATTTCCCCCAGTTTGTGTTTTCTGTTCTGCCCCGCCTGTTTTCCATCTGCCCTGATTGTTCACACCTGTGTCTCGTTATCCCCTGTGTATATCTGGTCTTGTCTTTTGTTACGTCCCTGTAAATGTACTATTTTTGTTTACTATTTTTATTCATTTATGAGTGTCTGCTACTGGGGTGCAGAGGTTTAATTGGCCATCACTAAATCACCTGTGAGCTCAGGTCCTCTGGTGTGGGAGGAGTTGGAGCTGCTGCAGGTGTGCTGATGAAGAGCGACGCCCACCTCTACCAGAAGCCAACCAGAGGGAACCTCTCCCCCTACAAAGCTGCTGCTGGAGCAGTGCTCGTTGGCAGTCGTCTCACTCAAACCCATGTGTGAAGACGTGCTGTCCATCCTGGAGGTTGTGTGAGCTTTGGGGCTAAATGTTTGGTTTCCCTCAGCCTTTCTGCCCTTAAGTTTGGTTCCTGCTAAATCTTGTTTGTTGAAGCACTTGTGAATGGAAGCAGTAGGATCAATACTAGATGGCTCCAACGCCTGACTATGTAAAAGCCTAATTTTTTTGAGGATTGAGTTAGAATAGTCAGTTTAGTATAGGTAATTTTGTTGTACTTTTGTTTTTGTTAAAGGTTAGGTTTAGTTAGTGGATTTATTATTTTAAGGTTAGGGTCCAGTTCTTATGCTTGTTTCTTTGGTTTACGTTGGAGTCATTTTCTTTATATAAACTTTAGTTCTTTGGATTTAATTTGTAAACTGCTTCCCATCACTATTGTAAATAGTCACTTGCATCATTTTTTTTTCAACCTGAACAGAAGAACCATTGGTCACAATAAAACACATCTTTGCTCGCAAAACCTGCCTTTCATTTTATCGTACTCTGTGATCCCTGTAGCAGAGTACGTAATATGGGGGCTCGTCTATTTTAAAAGGCATGGTTGGTGAGTAAGGTTGTGTTTTGTTTTTTTCTATTTGGCAAGGTAAGACTTGTAAACGCTTTTTTGTGGGTTAAAGGCGAAAATGGTGGTCTTTGATTTGGAGGATTTTGTGGGTGATCCCACCATTGGCAAATTTGATGCTTGTCGCAAAGATGACTTAATAGTCATTGCGAAAAACTACGGGATTGTTGTGAATGAGGCCTTGGTTAAACGGAAAATTAAGGATGTGATTTTTGTGAAGCTGGTGGACATGGGGGTACTGGTGGTTCCGGCAGTGGTTGAGCAGGAGGAGGTGAAGGAGGAGAAGGCCGAGACGGGGGCGAATGTGGCGCTAAGAGGTGATGCAGAGGGTAGGCCCGAATTGGGAGGTACAGTGGAGCCCGAAAAAGTCGTGGCAGCGGCGGCAACACTGACTCCCGGCCTGGCGTCACCGGGCCTAGAATCAAGCTCGGACTCGGCCAACTCTGGGAGTTCCAGAAGTAGCTCTGCAAGGGCTAAGGCGAGGGTGCGCATAGCGCGCCTTCAGACCGAACAGCGAGAGCGGGAGAGAGATCGAGAGGAGAAAGAGAGAGACCGGGAGCGGTCCTTTCAGGTTGAGCTAAGGAGGCTCCAAATAGAATCGGAGACAAAAATCCGCATCCGCCAGCTGGAGCTGGACAGTGAGAATCAGCGGGCTGCTATGTCCGCTAACATGTCTGGTGTCTCTCTCTCCCCGCCCACAACCACTGTGACTGCGGCTGCAGTCACACAAACTTCATCATCCTCATCGCTCTATGCCGGTCCCGTTACCAGTGCTACCCCGGGCCCAAATCTGGGTACAGCTTCCCCTTTCGATGTTTCCAAAAATATTGGCCTTGTTCCTACTTTCCGTGAGTCTGAGATTGACTCTTATTTTGGGGCATTTGAGCGTGTGGCTACTGCCTTACGCTGGCCCAAGGACGATTGGTCCATTTTGTTACAGTGTAAATTGCACGGCAAGGCGCAGGAGGCTATCGCCACACTCTCTGTTCAGGAAAGTATGCAATATGATATAGTTAAAGCCACTGTATTGAGAGCATTTGAAATGGTTCCTGAACATTATAAACAGAAGTTTAGACAGCATGTCAAGGGCTCGAGTCAAACTTTTGTGCAGTTCTCTAGAGAGAAAGAGAGCCTTTTTGACAGGTGGTGTGTGGCCAGCAATGTAACTGATTTCAAGGCGCTCCGTGAGCTCTTGTTATTAGAGGAATTTAAGAAATGTGTTCCTGAGCGTATAGCTATGCATCTGAATGAACAGAGAGTGACCACTGTGTCCGAGGCCGCGGTTTTTGCCGACGAGTTTGTTCTGACCCACAAAAGCGTTTTCAATGTGAAGCCAGCGTGTTCATGCTCGCAGAGTAAATCGGGGTGCGTGCGTAATAGCGCACAGCAGGCAGGCCAGGCTCCTTCTGAGCACGGCGGAGAAAAGAAAAAAGAGGAGCGGGTTTGTCATTACTGCAAGAAGCCGGGGCATTTAATTGCAGAGTGCAGGAAAAGAGAGTGGAAAAACATGCAAAATGGTTCTAAAAGTTTGGGTCTTATTAAGACAGAGAAAAAACGTTCTGCTTCCTCTGTGTGTGTCCGCCCCGGGCCTGATCCAGGTTATGAACCGTTCATTTTTGATGGTTTTGTTTCTGTGTCTAACAGTGTGAAGCAGTCTATTCCTATTCGGATTTTGAGAGACACTGGTGCTCAGCAGAGTGTAATACTGTCAGGGGTCTTACCTTTGGGTGTAAAGACGGCCTGCGGGTCGAGTGCCATTATACGGGGGGTGGAAATGGGTTTCATCGTGGCACCGCTGCACACTATTCATGTGAAGTCTGCTCTGGTTACGGGGCAGTTTAAAGTTGCAGTGCGCGATGCATTGCCTTTTGATGGCATTTCTTTTGTCATGGGCAATGACATTGCTGGTGACAAAGTCTATCCTGTGCTTGAGGTACTTGATAATCCTGGTTTTGGTGATGTTCAGCAGGACGAGTTGGGAGAGCAATATCCTGACGTTTTTGCGGTGTGTGCGATCACTCGTGCACAAGCACGCAAAGTCAGTGAGGATGATTTTTCTAATTCCATTGTGATGCAGGCCCTTGCGGGGAACGACTTGCCTTCTGCTCCTAGAGTGTCGGCACAGCGATCGGGTGTTAACATTAAGGGGGGGGAGGTAATCGGCATCCCAAAAGAGAATTTAAATCTGCCGGTTACAAAGGAAAGCCTCATTAAGGCACAGAAAAGTGATCCTACACTGGAAAAATGTTTTGCTGCGGTGGTGAGCGCTGATGCGCTCAAGACAAAACAAATGGGTTATTTCTGTGAAGGGGAACTGCTTATGCGCAAATGGTGTCCTTTTGGCTGTGAGGAATCTGACTGGAGCGCAGTGGTCCAAATTGTGGTCCCAACTGCATACCGACGGCAGGTTCTGTCATTAGCTCACGATCACAATTGGGCAGGGCATTTGGGTGTGACAAAAACGTATGCACGTATTCTTAAACACTTCTTTTGGCCTGGGTTAAAGAGAGATGTTTCCCAGTATTGTCGCACCTGCCCGACGTGCCAGCTGACTGGCAAGCCGAACCAGACGATTCCTGCTGCGCCGCTCCATCCGATTCCTGCCATAGGGGAACCATTTGAGCGGGTTATCATAGACTGTGTGGGTCCACTGCCGCGCACCAAATCAGGTAATCAATATCTGTTGACTATTATGTGCGCGGCCACTAGATTCCCCGAAGCAGTTCCTCTGCGTAAAATCACCGCCACTTCTGTGATCAAAGCTCTGACTAAGTTTTTTGCTACTTGGGGATTTGCTAAAATAGTCCAGAGTGACCAGGGGAGTAACTTCCTTTCCAAAGTGTTCAGACAAGTTATGCAAGTTCTGTCCATTGAGCACGTTGTGTCCAGCGCTTATCACCCCGAGTCCCAGGGTGCGCTGGAGAGGTGGCATCAGACGTTGAAGTCTATGCTCCGAAAATACTGTCTCGACGTTTCACGTTCTTGGGATGAGGGGATCCCATTTGTTCTTTTTGCTGCTCGAGACGCAGTGCAGGAGTCGTTGGGTTTCAGCCCGAACGAGCTCATTTTTGGCCACACGGTTCGCGGTCCTCTCAAGGTCCTCAAGGACAGATTTATGGACGCGAACGTCTCTCCCCAGATGAATGTGTCTGACTTTGTGAGTAAGTTCCGCGGGCGTCTTGGTAAAGCATGCGCCCTAGCCAGAGAGTTTTTGAGTGATTCTCAAAAAGAGATGAAAGAGCACTATGATAAGGCCACTGTTGCGCGCTCTTTCTCTCCAGGAGACCAGGTGTTAGTGCTGCTGCATATCCCTGGCTCCGCTTTGTCATCCCGTTTCTCTGGGCCACATGTGATCCTGGAGAAGATTAGCGACACTAATTATGTGATTGGCACTCCCGACAGAAGGCGTAAGAGCCGTGTCTGTCACGTGAACATGTTGAAACCATTCCATGTTAGAGAGGTAGGGTTATTAGCGGCGGAGCCTGTAACCACCTCTATTGGTTCTAATGTTCGGGGTGAATCTGATTCGCAGGTGCCAGAGGATGATGGGTTAAGGTTGCGTGCGTTTCCCACACAACATCCTCGGTTATGCAACTCGGAAATGATTGCCAAATTGCCAGATCACTTAAGTCACTTACTTCCCGAACACCGGAGTGATGTTGTCCAGCTAGTTGCCGATTTTCCCGTAATATTTGGGGATGTTCCTACTCGCACTACTGTGCTAGAGCATGATATTGACGTGGGGCGCGCCAGGCCTATTAAACAGCACGCGTACCGCGTCAATCCCACCAAACGAGCGCTCATGAAAAAAGAGGTGGAGTATTTGATCTCTAATGGTTTAGCGCGGTCGAGTTCGAGTCCGTGGAGCTCTCCCTGTCTATTACAGGCTAAATCAGACGGCAGCCCTAGGTTTTGTACTGATTACAGGAAGGTTAACGCAGTCACTGTGCAAGATTCTTATCCTCTCCCTAGAATGGAAGACTGTGTGGATAACTTGGGTTCTGCTGCATTTGTGACTAAGTTAGACTTGCTTAAGGGTTACTGGCAGGTGCCATTAACGCGCCGTGCTTCTGAAATATCTGCTTTTGTTACTCCTGATCATTTCATGCAGTATGACGTCATGGCCTTTGGTATGTGCAACGCACCGGCCACTTTTCAGAGGCTCGTTAACATTGTGTTGGAGGGGGTGCCCAACTGCAATGCTTATCTAGACGATTTAATTGTGTATTCTGGGGACTGGGCGGAGCACATTAAACTCCTCAGAATTGTGTTCGAGCGTTTAGCGAAAGCCTCTTTGACTCTGAATTTGGCTAAATGTGAGTTTGGTAAGGCTACAGTCACTTACCTAGGCAAAGAAGTGGGGCAAGGACAAGTTCGGCCTGTTGAGGCTAAGGTTGCTGCTATTTCCGCCTACCCCGCTCCTACCACTCGGCGTGGCTTACGCCAGTTTTTAGGCACAGCGGGCTACTACAGGTCTTTCTGTGCCAACTTCGCCACCGTTGCCCACCCCTTGACCAGTCTGTTAAGTCCGAAAAGAGCATTTATCTGGTCTCCTCAGTGTCAACATGCATTTGAGTCCATTAAATCTCTCCTGTGCAGTGCGCCCGTGTTGGCTGCTCCTGACTTCTCCCGTCCCTTTTCTCTAGAGGTGGATGCCAGTGGGGTGGGAGCTGGAGCTGTGCTGCTGCAAGAGTCTGTGAGTGGGGTCAATCATCCTGTCTGTTACTTCTCACGAAAATTCAACAAACATCAGGTGAATTATTCGACCATTGAGAAGGAGGCGCTGGCTATGTTACTTGCGCTGCAATACTTCGAGGTGTATGTTGGGTCAAGTCCGCTGCCAGTTGTCTGTTACACCGACCACAACCCTCTAGTATTTTTGCAGCGCATGCGTAACCATAACCAACGGCTCATGCGGTGGGCTGTCCTCATTCAGGATTATAATTTGGAAATCCGACACAAGAGGGGAGCAGATAATGTTCTGGCTGATGCCCTATCTCGGGCTTGGTGTTAAATCATATCAACATATTTTTGAGGGCATATGTTTGATTTTGAGGGTGGGGGTGTTACGTCCCTGTAAATGTACTATTTTTGTTTACTATTTTTATTCATTTATGAGTGTCTGCTACTGGGGTGCAGAGGTTTAATTGGCCATCACTAAATCACCTGTGAGCTCAGGTCCTCTGGTGTGGGAGGAGTTGGAGCTGCTGCAGGTGTGCTGATGAAGAGCGACGCCCACCTCTACCAGAAGCCAACCAGAGGGAACCTCTCCCCCTACAAAGCTGCTGCTGGAGCAGTGCTCGTTGGCAGTCGTCTCACTCAAACCCATGTGTGAAGACGTGCTGTCCATCCTGGAGGTTGTGTGAGCTTTGGGGCTAAATGTTTGGTTTCCCTCAGCCTTTCTGCCCTTAAGTTTGGTTCCTGCTAAATCTTGTTTGTTGAAGCACTTGTGAATGGAAGCAGTAGGATCAATACTAGATGGCTCCAACGCCTGACTATGTAAAAGCCTAATTTTTTTGAGGATTGAGTTAGAATAGTCAGTTTAGTATAGGTAATTTTGTTGTACTTTTGTTTTTGTTAAAGGTTAGGTTTAGTTAGTGGATTTATTATTTTAAGGTTAGGGTCCAGTTCTTATGCTTGTTTCTTTGGTTTACGTTGGAGTCATTTTCTTTATATAAACTTTAGTTCTTTGGATTTAATTTGTAAACTGCTTCCCATCACTATTGTAAATAGTCACTTGCATCATTTTTTTTTCAACCTGAACAGAAGAACCATTGGTCACAATAAAACACATCTTTGCTCGCAAAACCTGCCTTTCATTTTATCGTACTCTGTGATCCCTGTAGCAGAGTACGTAATACTTTCCCTGCTCCCTGTCGTTCCGTCCTGTTTGCTCTCTCCATGTTCTCCTCGTCAGTTTTTTCGTTCATGATCCTGGTCCAAGTTTTGATCCTGCTAAGCAGCGCAACATGTCCTGTTTAGCCTTATCCAATGCTGAAAATGGGACCGAAACCAAATCTTTTCAGTACTGTTAACAAGTAGGAATATTCAATTCTATCAAACGCTTTATGAGCGTCCAGAGAGATTAAAATCTCAGGATTGATGTTGTCGTTAGGTGCGTTGATCACATTAAACAAGCGACGGAGGTTACTAGATAACTGTCTGCCAGCGATGAAGCCAGTCTGGTCCGGATGTATGAGCTTATTCATGACAGGCTCCAGTCTGGCTGCTAGCACCTTGGCCAGGATCCTAATCACAGCATAGTAGGTCACACTATACGAGTCACACTTAAGCGGATCCTTGTTTTTTTTCAAGAGGACCGATATTGTGGCTTGTGTCATTGTTGGGGGGAGAGACCTGGTGGCAAGGATCTCATTAAACACCTTACATAACAGGGGAGTTAACTTAGCAGAGAACATTTTATAGAACTCGACTGGGTACCCATCAGGGCCCGGCGTTTTCCCTGACTTTAGTTTCTTGATAGCGTTATCAATCTCAGCTGCTGTTATATCGCTTTCAAGATTGGAATTATCTGGTGATTCCAATCCAATTATCCAGAGACCAGTAAAGAACTCCTCCACCTGTTCACCGTTTCCCTCCTCGGAGGTGTACAAATCCTCATAGAAGAGTCTAAACTGGCTGTTAATACCTTGCTGGTCTCTCACAATGAGCCCCTCCCTATCTCTAACTGCAGCTATAAAGCCTGCTGCTGCGGATTGTTTTAGTTGGTGGCATAGGAGCTTACCAGCCCGCTCACCATGTTCTTAGTGAGTATGCCGTGATTTCAAGTGGAGATCTTCGGCATTCACGCTGGTTAATGTATCGAATTCAGTCTGTAGTAATATTCTCTCCCTATAACTCTTCAGAAGGTGCCGTTGAATGTAACTGGTCAATTGTTTTAATTCCGTCCATTATTTCTATGGTACGCTTTGATTTCTTCTTATTTTCACTTGCCTGATATGAAATGATTTGTCCCCTCACATATGCTTTTAAGGTCTCCCACAGAGTGGTGTAGTTTATCTCTGGGGATTCATTTAATTCAAGGAAGAGGTTAATTTGAGCCTCTATGAATTTAACAAAAACCTGATCTGCCATAAGTCTTGAGTTGAGACGCCATGTACGCCGGGGGAGCAAATTTCCTGGAAAGTGAAGCTTCAGTAAAACTGGACTGTGGTCCGAAATGACTATACTGTCATAAAAGTCCATCTATGAGCAATTTAAGAACAAGTAGCCACTGTTAGCATTTAGATTAATGTTATGTTACCTGACCATCTGCACCTCACTTTACAGGACTTAAATCACCATAGCAGTCGGTGTTAATCTGATAATCACCGGGCGCCAACATATATAAGGCCGTCACTTGTCCTTATTAGTCAGGTTCTTCAGGATGAAATCCTTTGCTCTTTGGTCTTTAAAGCTCGTCTCCCGGCCATCTTGTGTTGTAATCGCAGCCCGAAGCGGACCTCCTCGCAGCAGTCCCCTCACCTCGTTGAAGGCGGCCTGCTGCTTGCTCACTGCCTGGGTGAAGTCCGGCCGCCCCGGGCTGTTGTTCTCGACTTAATTTCTATGGCTTTCTTCATGATCTCCTCCTTCTCAGAAAAATAGGGGGCACGTCACTACGAAGGCTCGTGGCGGTTCGTTGTCATGGGTCGGTCTGCTGCGGAGGGTACGGTGAGCCCGATCCAGGATCGGCGTCTTCTTGAGGTTCAAGGCGTAAACTCAATCGCACGCCCGCCGTGTTCTCGTCCCTCTTTCACTCCCGTAATGCGGATGTTTGAGCGTTGTGACCTCGCCTCCAGATCCTCAATCCGTTCTTTTAGCACAGCCAGCTCTCTTTTAATAACGATAATGTAATTTTCGAGCGTGGTAATCCTCCCATCGCTGACTCCAGCTCGGTAACCGGCTTCTCCGCTCCACTTATCCACTTTGGTGTTAACGTGCTCCACAGCACTTCGTAGTTCGGTCTGGAGCTGCTCAATCTGGCGGCAGAGTTCTGCAGATTAGACAACCGACTTTTCCTCGATCTTTGTCAACAAATCCTCTTTGAGTGAAGTTATCGCTTCAAGCACCACATTTTGGTCGCTGGCTGTGGCTGTGCCTTTCTTCAAAGCGGCTACAGGCAGCAGCAGCAGCTTTTGCCTCTTTGCGGCCGCTCCGGCTCTTATTCATCTTGCTCCGACGGCGACTCAAAACTTTGTTAACGAAACAGAACTTTGACTGTTACAGTCTTAACAAGCTAGAAGCAGCTTTCAGGATGCTGGCGTATGAAATAAGAGCAATATGATCGTAATTTGGCGTTTTGTGTGGGGAGCTCAACTACACTCCGTCTTCAAATGGCACCGCTCCAACCGGACGTCCGGGAAAGAAAGGGCAGAAATCAGGAAATGTTGGGTCTCCATTGTTCATGTCAGCTACATCCTTGACCTTGTCTTTCGAACTTTTGAATCTTGCCGTTTGGGGTTAATCAGGCCGCTTGCTGGTTTATGGAAAGTTTCATCAGTTATTCTCGTGCAAAGAACTTTCCATTGTCCAACAGTAATACTCAAAGATGCACAACAACATCCAAAGCAGCATGGAAAATATAGTCAAAAAAGGAGCTCAACATAAAATCTCAAAAAGGAACAACGAAAGGAACAATTTGACTGAACAACTATCAGAATAGCAAGAAAAGAACAACTCCTTGATTTCTGGCTTGGCTATTTGTTTTTAGCTTTACTGCTTGAAGCTGAGTGCTGATGTTTAATCTTTCTTCCTTGGCTCCAAACACTATTATCTCTGTTTTGTCTTCATTTAAATCAAAATCAAAATCAACACAGACAACAGACAGCAGACCAGTAAAACCATCAGAAGAGGTTGTGCGGAACTTAGGTGGTCTGTAGACGTTGAGAAACACACGAGATGGGATTTCCACTGAAGAGCAACACATTCAACTGAAGCATAGATGTCATAAGACATTTGCTTACATTGAAAAGAGTCACTAAACAGCACCTACTCCTCCTTTCTGGTTCTGTCCAGGTTTACTCGTGAGGCTGTAGCTGGGAGGATGTTCTTTCTAACTGCTGTAGGCTTATCTTGATGT
Organism: Cololabis saira; assembly: GCF_033807715.1. Lineage (NCBI taxonomy): Eukaryota > Metazoa > Chordata > Actinopteri > Beloniformes > Belonidae > Cololabis > Cololabis saira. The sequence continues at coordinate 11,741,358 of NC_084602.1, forward strand.
AGCCAAGTTTCTGTTAAGAACCTCAAATCCCATTTTGGTTTTGAAATAAAATCATAGATTAAAAAGCTTCTCCTGCCAAATACCTGACATTTGGGCCAGTCCCAATACACCCCCTCGCCCTACTTTTTAGCCCTACCCCTACATTTTGCGCGTTCCCGTGAGGGTAGTGGTGTCCCAATACCTTTTTGCATGTAGGGCTAGTGGACATAACAAGGGGTAGGGAGTATGAATCTAGCCCTTAAAAGCTAGGGATTTCAGATGCTGACTCACTGACGAGGGCCAGAGAAAATTTCCCAGAATGCTTTACATCATCATTTGCAGACTGAATCAAACAAAAAAACATGGCGGACATTTCTCATTTTTTAGTGAATAAAATCAATATTTTGAGATTTGAATTTTGATTACATTTGTAGCAAGAAATATATATTTTACTTTCCTAATATTCACTCAGTGAATGTACATATTCACTCGCTTGCTCGTTGCGAAGTTTTTTCAGATCTCGCCAGAATAAAGGCTGATTTATGGTTCCGCGTTACACCAACGCAGAGCCTACGGCGTAGGGTGCGCATCGCCGCGTAGCCCTTACGCCGTACCCTACGCCATACCGTACGCCGTAGGCTCTGCGTCAATTTAACGCGTGAATATTATGGAAGTAAAATATAGATTTCTCGCTAGAAATGTAATCAAAATGCATTTTTATGCAGAAACTAACTCAAAATATGGATTTTATTCACAAAAAAATTAGAAATGTCCGCCATAATGTGAAGCTGCAAAGTTTTCAACCTAATCTCACAAAAATCCGTGAAATGCCCAAGACCGCTTTTGTACCAGAACGTAAACCACACAGTGACGTAGCAAGTGGTGTCCTAATCCCTAGGGAAGATTACAAGGGCCCTACCCAAGTGGCTTCATTTTGAGGGTGAAGTGGTAGTGAGTGAGGGCTAATGGTAGTGAGTAGGGTGAACATTGGGATTGGCCCTTAGTACAGCTAGTTTCAGTGTATTAAGAACGACAAGGTAGGAGGCATGGGGTCATCTTGGTAGCAGCAGTGCCAAGCCCCTTCATGTGGTCGGTGAAGTACAGCATGGGGAGAGATGGGGAGGATGACTGGGATGAGAGTGGGGGGGGCGTCTGAGATAACTCCAGGATGACACCTGGGACAGATCCATCAACGTTCCCCCCTCAGCTGTATCGTCTCCTCTTGTTTGTGTTTCTCTCTGTCCTCGTCCAACGGATCAGATCGGTCACTCGGAACATAGAAAAGATTAGCCGCAAACAACCTCCCTCCAGATGTGTTGAGGCAGAGACCATCCGTCGTAAAAAAAAACATATGTCTGTGGTCCCAGAAAAAACGTGTACGTGGTATCAGAAACGCCAGTCTCGGGACTTTGGACACACTTTCTCATTCAAGTCAATGGGGGGAGTTTGTCCGGGCTCTTGACTGGTAGGAAACATACCAAATTGAAAAGCAAATTAAAAGGGAAAAGGAAACAAAACACAAACAAACGAATGTATTTAACTCCGCTCTGGCTCTGCTGTCCGGACCGGTCCCGCCCTGGCGCCTCCTCCCCTTCTCTTCTCTCCTCCCTCATCCCTTTCTCTCTCATTTCTTCCTGCGTTAATACTGACTCCCCCTTTTTTCTTTAATTATTATTTATTTATAATTTTTGCTTACCATCATTCTAGAAAACCATCATACTCACCACACAAGTGCATGCATACACACCCACATACAGGAAAATTTGAGCAAAAACATTGATTTTATTGTTTTGTTTTTGTACTGTTTTGTTTGTCTGTTTGTTTTGTTTGTTTTCTAGCGTCCCCTCTTGTCCTGTACCATCCATCCATCCATCCGTCATCCGCCGCTTATCCGTTCCCAGTCTCAACAGAGATGCCCAGACTTCCTTCACCCCAGACACTTCCTCCAGCTCTTCCGGGGGGAGTCCGAGGCGTTCCCAGGCCAGCCGAGAGACATAGTCTCTCCAGCGTGTCCTGGGTCTTCCCCGGGGTCTCCTCCTGGAGGGACATGCCTGGAACACCTCCCTAGGGAGGAGGGACATGCCTGGAACACCTCCCTAGGGAGGCGTCCAGGAGGATCCGGTACAGATGCCCAAGCCACCTCAGCTGACTCCTCTCAATGTGAAGGAGCAGCGGCTCGACTCCGAGCTCCTCCCGGGTGAACAAACTCCTCACCCTATCTCTAAGGGAGCGTCCAGCCACCCCACGGAGGAAACTCATCTCAGCCGCTTGTATCCGCAATCTTGTCCTTTCGGTCACTACCCAAAGTTCATGACCATAGGTGAGGGTAGGTGCGTAGATTGACCGGTAAATCGAGGGCTTCGCCTTTCGACTCAGCTCCTTCTTCACCACAACGGTCCGGTACATCGACCACATAACTGCGGACGCTGCACCGATCCGTCTGTCAATCTCATGCTCCATCGTTCCCTCACTCATGAACAAGACCCTGAGATACTTGAACTCCTCCACCTGAGGCAGGACTTCTCCACCCACCCGGAGAAGGCACGCCACCCTTTTCCGATGGAGAACCATGGCCTCGGTTTTGGAGGTGCTGATTCTCATCCCTGCCGCGTCGCACTCGGCCGCAAACCGCCCCAGCACATGCCGAAGGTCCCGGTCCAATGAAGCCAACAGGACAACATCATCCGCAAAAAGCAGAGACGAAATCCTGTGGTTCCCAAATCGGATCCCCTCCGGCCCCTGGCTGCGCTTAGAAATCCTGTCCATAAAAATTATGAACAGGACCGGTGACAAAGGGCAGCCCTGCCGGAGTCCAACATACAAGTTGGACTTACTGCCGGCAATGCGAACCAAACTCCTGCTCCGATCATACAGAGACCGGACAGCCCTTAATAGAGGGCCCCGGACTCCATACTCACTGAGCACCCCCCACAGAATGGCGCGAGGGACATGGTCAAATGCCTTCTCCAGATCCACAAAGCACGTGTAGATTGGTTGGGCAAATTCCCATGAACCCTCGAGCACCCTGCGGAGGGTGTAGAGTTGGTCCAGTGTTCCACGACCGGGATGAAAACCGCATTGTTCCTCCTGAATCCAAAGTTCAACTATCGGCCATATTCTCCTCTCCAGTACCCTGGCGTAGACTTTCCCGGGGAGGCTGAGAAGTGTGATCCCTCTATAGTTGGAGCACACTCTCCGAGCGTTGTCCTGTACCTGTATGCATTTTTGTTTTTGTTTTGCGCACTTGTATTGTCACCTGTATACAACCATATAAATGAAATGAACATGAAAAAAAGAAACACCAGTCTCAAGAAGGAGAACAAGTCAGACTCACAGTTTTTATTGCACTGTGTCTTAAAACATGACGAGCTGTTTGTCTTTTGATACAAAATTATGAGATTTGGCTGTGTAACATTTGTCCACGACTTACCGTAGACCCAGCCGATACTGACAGACTGGCAGAAGGAGAGGAGCAGCAGGGTGCTACCGCTGCAGACGTGATGGTCAAACAGCTGCAGAATGTATATCCCCCCCTGAAAGTGAGGAAAGAAATGACAGTGATGGTTTATTTCTTACAGTCTCAACATACACCTCAGGTATGTGAGAGTCCAATAGTAAATGATGTACACTGTATAGTACGAGAGGTTTGTGAGGCATTTCAGGGATATATGTTCATGTGGTTGCATTTTAGATTTAGATTTCACCTGACCTGAAGGGTTCTTGTGTGTTTAGAAGAATAAATGCCAAATAAAAACAAAAAAGAAGCTCTCCCAATAGTGGAAACAACCACACTGTCAACAGTTTAACACAAGTAAATCTACCAAACTACGTTTTGCTTTTAAAGCAGCACAATGTAACTTTTCCACCTTAATATAATATTTACAGAGTCATTGTGATGGAACATCAACTTTAGGTTCAGGTTTAATGACACCTCTGTCATGGTCTGAGGGGATTTGTATCGCCTTCACTGGCACTATGTGACTTTGAGGAGCATGGTAGGAACCCTTCCACACTACTGGTAAAGCACTACCGCTTTTGTCCAAAGGAGCCGCCAAACTCAACAAAAGCTGAAAGTTACATTGTGCTGCTTTAATGAATCATGCAGTTAAATCACTGGATTAAAGCTTTTATTTAATTAATGCCAAACAAGGACATTTGACTCCTTTCAAAAGCCAGCTATGTCTGCAAACCAGTGTGCAGTCGCTTAAAGTAATCTGCTTGTGATAGACACATGATTTCAGCGGTTCCAGCAGCTCCGATGTTATTAGCTTTGGTCTATCCTCCTTTGATCAAATGCATCAATAAGCCAATGTTTGAAAGTTGGTCTATTAAATCATTTCAATCTTCCTCTAGATGACTTAATGAATGAGGAAAAAAGATCAAAAAAAGATTCATCATTATGCCGTACAGCCACATGAAAGAAGACTCTCCCGTCCTGAGAGTCAGGCCACTGCAGATTGCTACTCCGTAGTGACCATCGCTACTGTGTTGAGTGGGACTTTCTGGCACAGGACTTACCTGGTTAGAGTCCTATCTAAAAGACAGGGTCTATTTTGTGTCTTTAGGTAAGTACAGATCTGAGCTAACAAAAATAACATGTGGAGTTCCCCAAGGTTCAGTTTTGGGGCCTTTGTTGTTTAACATCTGTATGCTCCCATGACTTAAAACTGTGCCAAGCAAAGAAATAATGTATAAACCCAATATACAGAAACATCCCCCTTGCCTTCTCCTTGCCCAGGTACATTTAGACCGTATGACTGATCGTGTATGATTCATATGTCATGGTGGTGTTTGTTTCTGGTCCACAATGCATCGGTAGCTTGGACATCCGCGAAGGCACCGCTTGACAGTACATGCAGACTCTTAAGTTTGCTCGTACTTTGGTCTTTCATGCACTTGTTTCTCGGCGGGTTACACTATAAGATCAGTGACTTTATATCTTCTACCAGTGGACGTGACCTCAGATTATCTGGTCTCGAACCTGCTTATGAGATTATGAACCTGCTTCAGAAACCGGTTCTTTTTTTGTTGTGCAGCCTTCACAAGCATTCACAGTGATATAGATCACAATAGAAGAATCACTTCCTGCAAACACTTGCTTCCACCGACGTTGCACAGAAGGTCAGAGCACTGAAGCAATGATTGTTATAGACTATGATATGTATAATTCAGGGCAAGGAAAACAACCAATTTAGCTTTTTGTCGAGCTTGGTTTGTGAAATATACAAACCTGCGTGACGAAAGGGAGTCCCAGCAAGAAGCAGACGCAACAGATGATGAGCAGAAGGATCTCACGTCTGTATCCTTGTTGCAGGTAAGCGGGGAAATGATCAACCACGGATGTCATCACACACTCCAAGCCAACAAACTAGAAGGAAGCAGTTGATAGAATATTAATTATGAATTAATTAATTAATTAATTAATTCATTCATTCATTCATTCATTCATTCATTTATTCATTGAGACTGTGTTGGTACCTGACTGTCCAGTCCAAGCAGAATGATCATGAGGAAGAAGCAAACTGACCACACCTGCGGCATGGGCATCAGGGCTACCGCTCGAGGGTAGACTATGAACGCCAGTCCTGGGCCTACAGTCACGAAGAGAGAATTAAAATATGGGTCTATATTTTAAACGTAAAGAGCAGTAATACAGTAGATATGTACTGTTGAAATCTTTGTTGAAAAACAACCTGAAATATTGTAAGAGGTTCTCACAGATCTTTGGAGTAATTAAATAAAAGCTTTGTTAAATAAATGACAAGAAGAGTTATGCTATTTTTCTACATTATTTATTTATTTATTATGAAAAATGATTCATTATTGCATATCTGTGAGTGGCAAAAATAAGCTGAAAATTAGAGGTAAATTTAATCGACAAGAATCAAGTGGGACTCAGCTCCTTATCTACAAGACTAAACCCCAAATAATATATGTTTGTGGTAGACTATCATGGAACGAACAACATTATATCACAACAATGCATGCAGTAACCTGTTGTCTTCGTTTAAAGACAAAGTTGGACTATAACCGGTGACTAACTGTGACATGCTTGCCTGATTGTGCCACTTCAGAGATATCCACGCCTTGTTCATATGTCATGAAACCCAGGACAGAGAAGATGGCGAAGCCCGCCACTACACTGGTGCCACTGTTCAGCAGACACAGGTAGAAGCAGTCTCTGAAAGAAACAAACAATGGATGCAAACCTTGCCACCATCCAGCAAAAGAATCTGCCTTGTTTAAAAACCATGCAGGGTAGAATAGATAGATATACAGGACTGTCTCAGAAAATTTGAATATTGTGATTTTCTGTAATGCAATTACAAAAACAAATGTCATACATTCTGGATTCATTACAAATCAACTGAAATATTGCAAGCCTTTTATTATTTTTATTATTATTTTATGATTTTCCTTTTATAATATTGCTGATCATGGCTTACAGCTTAAGAAAATTCAAATATCCTATCTCAAAAAATTTGAATATTCTGGGAATCTTAATTTTAAACTGTAAACCATAATCAGCAATATTAAAATTAGAAAAGGCTTGCAATATTTCAGTTGATTTGTAATGAATCCAGAATGTATGACATTTCTTTTTTTTAAATTGCATTACAGAAAATAAAGAACTTTATCACAATATTCTAATTTTCTGAGACAGTCCTGTGTACTTTATTTATCCCAAGCTGGAAAATTGTAGCATGATCAATTGTAGAATTTGATCATGCTTGAATGTTTTGACTTTTTTGATTTTCTAGGACTTTATATTTCCTTCTGAAGACATTTATTTTCATTGTGGTAGCATTGAATTGCACGCAGATCTACCTGTAACAGTTGTTGTTGTAAGGGTTGTAACTCCCAAGCGAGGTGAGAAAACCAAGACCGATGGCATACGAGAAGAAGATCTGAGTGCCAGCGTCCATCCACACCTGAAAGGTTTCAGCATAGATGTGTACATGTGTCTGTTTGTATGAGCATCTATGTGAGCAGATGAAACAGATCTGGTTTAATCAGGGACTGAGATTTCTCACCTGGGGATCTTTGAGGCGAGAGACATCAGGGTAAAGGTAGTAGATGATTCCATCTATTGCCCCCGGCAGGGTAACACCACGTATGAGCAAAATAATCAAAACAACGAAAGGGAAGGTGGCCGTGAAGTACGCTGCCTGAGAGGAAAAGGAAAAGAAATAAGATTCAGTGTATTTTATAGATTTTGAAGGCTATCACGCTAAAATCTCTTCATCTGCTCTTATTTTACACCAGTTTTCTCTCGCCACTTTTTCTTCTTTTTTTACGAAATTACAAAAAAAAGGTACAAAGGATTTCAAGTTTAGATTTGTCTGGCTGAGTTTTGGTCCAGAGAGGATTCCTGGATCAGCCTCACGTTTGATTTTTTCTTCGTGGGATACAGCTTTAAGCTAGATCTGGTAATAGCAACTGTTCTCAGACAGGGATTTCTGGGAACTGGAACTGTTCCTGACCTCACGCAGAGGTTTCCATAACAGAATCCTGCTTGTATCAAATGCAATATTGCCTGAGATCATAGATCTTCAGCCCCCAATGATTTTCAGCCCTCTCCCTTGAGCACAGGGATTTCTTTGAATTCTCTGAAACATTTGGTGATATTATTTAACGAAGACGACGAGAGTCGAAATCTTCACAATTTTCTACAGAAAATCAGTGAAAATTGCTTCACAATTTGTAAAGACAGTTTTATGCAGACTGGTGAACCTCTGCCCAGCCTTACCTCTACTCAATGTGCTTATTTACACACATTCATCTCACGGAGTCATTGCCAACTAATCGGATTATCTGCAAGATGTTCCACCAAGTGTTTCTTTTTTTTTATATGATTATTTTTTCCCATCTTTTAGTTATAAGCCCCAATTTTGAGACGAGCTGCTTCTATCAAATTCACAGTGAGTTGTTATTTCCTTTGACCCCCACTACTATCAGACCACAGCAGCCAGAGACTAGACAGGATTTGAGTGGAGACATTTCTGTTGCCAAACCAGTCCTGGTAATGTTTTAGTCCTGGAGGTAAAACCTTTGCAATAACACGAATTCTCCTTAATGTCTCCCAGTGCCTTCTTTTTTCCTGCTAATCTACCTCAGCCATTGCTTTTTTAAAACACAAATTTCTAATCAGCTCAAAGTGGTTACATTAGGTCAGAAACAGGTATACCCAATACCTCGAATGACGGTGTGACTTGAGATTGGACTAATACAGCTTAAGAGCGCCTGCTGGTAATCTTTTAGGCCATGACAACTGGCGCGGCTCAAACATTCCAGCGTCTACCATGATCCTTACACCTCAGTGTGATTACAAGCAGGGGCGTCAATTCAGTATGGCAAGTTATGGCAGCTGCCACACCTTGGCTTCAAGGGAAAATGTAAATGTTTGTTTTTTTAATACATTTATGGAATTACTCTGTCTATTTGTATTGATTATTCTATTACTTAATACATACAGAATAACTACAAATGCAAATCAGAACAACATGATCGATTTCACTAGTTATTATACACTGCAAAAACTGAAAATCTTAACAAGAATATTTGTCTTATTTCTAGTTAAAATGTCTAATTTTTAGTCAAAAAAAATCTCATTACATTTAAGACAAGACTCAAAAACAACCATTTTCACCTGTTTCAAGTAGATTTTCACTTAAAATAAGTGGAAAAATCTGCCAGTGGAACAATATTTTTTTGCTTGTAATGAGAAGATAAATCTTGTCCCACTGGCAGATTTTTCTACTTATTTCAAGTGAAAATTTACTTGAAACAGGTGAACATGGTAAAATAACAAGTTATTTTTCTGGTGATGACTCTTGTTTTAAGTGTAATGAGATTTTTTGACTAAAAATTTGACATTTTAACTAGAAATAAGACAAATATTCCTTTTTTTTTTTTTGAGTTTTTGCACTGAGCGAGACTGCATTTGAAAAAGTTCCAATTTTCTTGACCACACAGATAAGCTACATAGACTTGTGTGATGAGTATTTGCTGGATGTGTTGATTGATACTCTAGTTAAGTTCTGTGACTCGTAACCTTGCCATACCTTAGCTTCCACTGAATTGACGCCACTGATTACAAGTGACACAGGGCTGTGATATTATTCCAGCTCCTTATATAAAATAATTAATAAAAAAGCTCTGGGCTGTTCAAGCTCCGAGTGCTGTTGATCGGACCGCAGCGTTGGTCACGGAGGACACCTAACCTGCATTATTGTCCACTATCGTCCAACTATCTTCCCGAGCTCTTGCAATCAGAAAATCTAACTACACCCTAACCCACACCCCACACCTGATGGGGTTATTGGCTGAAGCTGCAGCCTGATCATCTCCCACAATAGCAGAGGAAACCCATGGCAATCCTAAATGTGACTGATCACACAAACGTCAACACCTCTGACTGGTGAATGATGGAAAAAGATTTGGCTAATTGAAGAAAAAAAAAAGAAAGAAAGAAAGCATATGATAAATAAAAATCTCTCAGAGATTTTAGCTGGTTATTCGTGTTTACATAAAAAGAGATAGCTATTATGCTATATCCAAACTGATACTGCAGTTAGAACTAACACAACCTGATCTCACAAAAATCCGTGAAATGCCCACGACCTCTCACCACTATTTTCTGTATCAATGGATACCGTGGTCATGATACACATTATTATGATTATGACATTATTATTATTTACATATTATTCTTTGTTATAGTGGCTAAAGTATGCGTTTTTGTCGCGCAAGGTACTGTTTGTTACTGTCAGTTTGTAAAAGCATGTTTTTAACGCTGTTTTAGCAGTGTTTTATTGAGGTTTTAATGGGAGCACCACGGATATAGTACTATGCAAATTCAATGGGATCCGTGGTCGTGATATATACACGGATTATGACATTATTACTATTTATATATTATTCTCTGTTATAGTGGCTAAATTATGAGTTTTTGGCGCGCAAGGTACTGTTTGTTACTGTCAGTTTGTAAAAGCATGTTTTTAACGCTGTTTTAGCAGTGTTTTATTGAGGTTTTTTTTTCTAGAATAGACTTGAATTGAATTGAATTGAAATGAATCTCTTACTTGCTCTTACTTATATGTGTTCTACCTTTCTTAGCTGTATTTTATGTATTCTATGGTAATGCAATCATTGTGATAATGGATTGGGGGGTGGTAGTTTAGTGGCTACAGAGGTGGGCTTGGGTCTGGAGGACTCCGGGTCAAGCATTCTTTGTCTCGGTGTAACAGTGTGTAACAGGAGTTGAACAGCAAAAGACAGAGAACTGTCTGTCTCTGTGGTGAATTGGCACAGGGGAAAGCAGGGACTCCTCTTCCAGAACAGTTAGTTAATTCAACTGAAGTAATAATTGGCCTATTTCTTCCTAAAAGATTAGCTTTGACATTACACTGACCTGTTTATCATAATCATAAGGATTAGTAATCATTTGTGGTGTTTAAAATCATTATGCATCCCTTGTTGTGGGTAATTTAGTTAGTTTATTTTGCACATAAAACCGAATAGTAAAAAACAAAGGTCAAATGAAGCATTGTGCAGGAGAGGTGGAAGCCAAAAAGGCTTTATAAAACAAACATAAACAACAATTAAAGCTGCAAGCAGCGATGAACGGGCCCTCGCACTCATGGCCACCAACCCCCATAAGCATATCAGAAATGACACCACCCACGACTTTCTATGTCAAACCATTTAAAAGTTATCAGAAAATAGGAACTATGAAATATCGACCAATCAGAAGAAGGGTGATTTGCGCCAATTATGGTCAAGGATTTAAAACCATGTCCGATGACACCACCCACGAGTCTTTATGTCAAACCATTCAAAAGTTATTGCAGAAAATCAGAATTATCACATATCGACCAATCAGAAGAAGGGACGGGGCTAATTCAGGCCAATGAAGGTCAAGTACTCAAAACCGAGTCAGATGACACCACCCACGAGTGTTTATGTCAAACCATTCAAAAGTTATGGCAGAGAAAAGTATTCTAGGGGGCGCTGTTGAGCCGTTAGGCCACGCCCATTAATGCAAACCATGAAATATGAAATTTATCGCCAGGCCTGGCTTGCGTGCAAAATTTGGTGACTTTTGGGGAACTATCAAATATGGACCAATTAGATGAAGGGGGGGCGCATTTTTGGCGTCTAGCGTCGCCACGGTAACGCTTTTGACTGAGAAAAGTAATGCGCTTTGTCGCAGGATGGAGACGCACATTTTGATGTATAACACACCTGGGTGCACGTTACAGTTTGGGCGAAGAAGTGGCCGAAGAAACGGCATAAATTGCGGCAAAATGACACGATTAATTCAAAATGGCCGACTTCCTGTTCGGTTTCGGCCATGGCGCCAAGAGACTTTTCTTTAAGATGCAACATGATACAGGTGTGTACCGATTTTCGTGCATGTACGTCGAACCGTATTGTGGGGCTTGAGGCACAAAGTTTTCTAGGGGTCGCTGTTGAGCCATTTAGCCACGCCCATTAATGCAAACCATTAAATATACAATTTTTCGCCAGGTCTGGCTTGTGTGCAAAATTTGGTGACTTTGAAATAAAGACTTGAATTGAATTGAATTGAAATGAATCTCTTACTTGCTCGTAGTTATACTGTATGTGTTCTACCTTTTCTAGTTGCATTTTACATATTCTATGGTAATGCAATCATTGTGATAATGAATGGGGGGTGGTAGTCAAGTGGCTACAGAGGTGGGATTGGGTGTGGAGGACCCAGGTTCAAGCCAACCAAGATCGCTTCTTCAACATAGAGTTAAGGTCACAGGTGACACTTGTCTATTATGGCTTCAAAGACACAACACAGAACAGTGGAAGAGAGAAAAGTGAAGAACCAAGTGAAAAACCTTAGAAAAAGCCCCTTTCATGTAGATATTTCATGGTAATATGGCTGTAAAGACCTTCTTGTGATGCTTTTTTTGCTTTAATTTACTTGTTCACACTGAACTGGGTAAAGTGAGAGTTAAAAAAAAGATCCTCAGATCCACTCGTCCTACTCTGCGATGCATCTGTTCCAAAAGCCTCAGTGACATTAGGCGGACTCAAACCCTTGATACATGTTGGGGGAGAAATAAAGGCATAAAACAACAACAGACTGGAAAAGCCTCTGTCTCTGAGCTGTATCTTCCATCACTCCCTACGGCTAAAGAACCTCCCATAGATGTCAAGAACAAAGAGCTGCAATTCCCTAGCAAAATAATGTGAGTGCAGCTTTCTTTTGTATATTAAAGCTTCACTGACGTCCTCACTGTGTCACTGGATCAGAGACTTCCTCACCAACAGGCTTCAGGTGGAGAGAATGGAGGATAGCACGGTCCTGAGCACCGGTGTACCACAGGGCTGCGTGCTCAGCCCAGCCCTCTTTACTCTCCTCAACTCTGCCATCTCCTCCACAAACACAGTTGCGAAATTTGCAGATGATACCATCATGGCGGGTCTCATAAGATGAGACCCACTACAGACAGGAAATCCAGCACCTTAACTCATTGGTGCTCAAACAACAGTCATCTTCTGAACACTAACAAGTAAGACCAAGGAGGTCATAATAGATTACAGGATGTCCAGGAGGACAGAGCAGACTCCCCTTAATTCATGGGGAAGTGGTCAAACGAATCAAAGAACATCAAGGTCCTGGGCATCCCTGAATAAAGTCCACCTGGTGAAGAAGGCTCAACAAAGAGTCTTCTTCCCCAGAAAGCTGAAATGTGCTGGACTCTCCCCTCTGCTCCTGTCAAACTTCCGGAGGGTTCCAATAAAGGGCATTCTCTGTCTCGGTGTAACAGTGTGTAATGGGAGCTGCACAGCAAAAGACAGAGAACTGTCTGTCTCTGTGGTGAATTGGCACAGGGGATAGCGGGGAATCCTCTTCCAGAACACTTAGTCAAATCAACTGTAATTATTGGCCTATTTCTTCCTAAAAGATTAGCTTTGACATTACAATGACCTGTTTATTGACAGAATTGTAAGGATTAGTAATCATTTGTGTTTGTGTTTTGGGTATAAAATCATTATGCATCCCTTGTTGTGGGTAATTTCCGGCATCGAGATGAGAATCTGGCTCATCTCTCAAGTTTTATTCTTGTTAACTTAGATGCATTCAGTTGCAGTCCAGATAGTCAACTAGTGGTTTAAACATATTATACAGAGGTGTTGATAAGTTTTTCCACAACAACAATGACAATAAAGACTCTTGATTCTTCAAAATGAGCATATCCCACCACATGGAGTTAATGTAAGCAACAATTTGCAACATCCCTTTAATGCACATAAGTTCTTTTATACAATGCTCTCTTTTCTGGTGTTTTTTCCTTTCTTCATAACTGCATTCTGTTTTTTGATACTTGCGTAAAACATTTGAAAATGTTTGGTGTTTAACGATCTCACCTTTCCTGTTGACTTGATTCCCTTCCAGATGCAAAAGTAGCAGATGACCCAGCTCAGGATGAGACACAGGACCAGTTCCCACCTCAGGCTGCCCAATTCTTCGATGCCACCAGAGATGTTTAAAACACGACGTCTGGTCAAAGGTGGAGAGCAGTGGATTGGCGGAGATCATGAATGAATTATGGTAGGGGAACACTGTTTGACGTCAGCATGAGAAGGTGAATGAGTGACAGGAAGCAAGGTGCAAAGATGGGAAGAAGGCTCAATTTAAGTGAGGGTGATGGGAGGCAAGAGGGGATCTAAGGAGATGAGGAAGGATGAGGAAATAAAAGGAAGAGAAGAAGAAAAGCAGTCAGTTATGGCGCTTTTCCACTAGTACCTACTCAGCGCGCCTCTACTCGCCACGCCCCCGTCTTGCGCTTTTTCCACTACGGGCCAAGGCGGGTCGAGGCGTGCAGAGTAGGTACTTTTTCTGTACCTATTCTGCCGAGGTTCTAAGCATGCTGAGTCGGCCCTATATCTGTTGTCATAACACTATACGCCATCGATTGGTCGGGGGGCCGTCAGACGTTTGAATCAGTAGGCGGGAGTCAGCGCGAGAACGACTTGCGGCGATTTTATTAAACAGCGCAAACGTCTGTTTGGTGATCCAACTCTGAGCTGCAGATGTTCATAAACCTGGTGGCTGACGAGAGAATTAAAAAGGGATGTAGACGGGCGATAAGGAACGATTAGATCTACCAAGAGCTCTGTCTCTTCGCAGCCGCTCGAGGCTCCCAGCTGATTTCTCATCAGCGCCGACACAAACAAAGGGGTGCGCAATCGAATACGTCACAGCAGCTTCACCCCAACCCGCCCACTTCTCACCACATCTCACCTGGGTGTCTAAAAACAAACGAGGACGAGGCGGGTCGAGGCGGGTCGAGGCGGGACGAGGTGTGCCGAGTCGAGGCGCGCTGAGTAGGTACTAGTGGAAAAGCGCCATAGAGTAGTGTGAGTTTATGCTTACTCCCAGAACTCCACAACTGGAAGAGTGGTGTTCAGTCTCAAGGCCGAGCTCAGATTCAGGTGGTGGTCGAAGCATGAGTCTAGTATCAGTAAATAAAACAGAATCAATGTAAAAAGGCTCTTAGGAGTAGCAATGTTTAAAGCATGATAGTTGTCACTTCAGCCCATTGACCATTGCTCATAGACATTACGATACTGCACACACTGGCTCACAAGAAACTACCTGTGTTCCAGTAGTTCCCGCAAGAGGCCCAAGGCAGTTCTGAACTGAAGGATGAGAACATGTAAAAGAACGACCACGCGATGATCATGATATAAGAGATTGCGCTTACAGAGATGATCAAGTGGCTGGCGTAGCCCATGCCTGAAAACAAGAAAAATATTCAAAGAATGATGGCAGTGCATTGAAGTATCTCCTTATTTCATAGCAATATTATTCACCCGGGTCACTTAGATGATGATAACTAAAATCACGGCACCAACAGCATTTCTGATTAAAACCAACCGTGCAACCTCATAGGTAAAATGGTACGTTTCTAAAATTTACATTTGCTTGTTTCAAAAGATCACAATGAATTTGCTTCCATAACTGAAACTAATCATTCTGATGTAAAAGTATGTTATAGTGTTTATTAGTCAAAATGGTTTCCATTGCAATGTTGGGGCAACAACAACAACAGCAACAAAAACCCAATTCTACAAGTTAATGCATAAGTGCTTCAAGTCCTAAAATGACTATGACTATTTTTATTTTTTATTTTTTTTAACACCAGGAATGAGCGACAGCAAGAACTAAATCATCTCTAAGAGTGGAAAAATTGGTCTTTAAACAAAATTGGAGCTGATATTGAAAAATATCATCTCAACAATGATAAGTGAGAGAGAAGTGATTCTCTGAATATGTGTTTTACTTTTCTTAGCTGCATTATATGTATTCTATGGTAATGAATTCATTTTAATAAGCCAGTGATTCTTAGATTTCCTTAACATTTTTATTTATTTCTTTATTTGCAAAAATTTGAAGCCAAGATATTTTATTCTTTTTATTTTATTTTTTTCACGTTCTTTCTTTGCATAAACATTTTTAAACATTTGATAATATGGAGATCATCTGCTCGTTTCTGACACCGTCAGATGTCCACATCACATGTTTGAAGAAAACCATTCTTTGATCTCCTACTTGCTCTTACTTACCCTGGAACAAAGATTTGTGGAATGTGCTACAGGCCACTTTTAAGTTAACACCACTTAAACACTACTCCAGCTTCTAGGTCATAACTGACTTTCAGCCAATGTGGACAGACAAACTCTCAACTGCGCCCAATTGAGTTTACCTTTAAATTTCAAACCAACCAGACCAGGCTTTGGCCCAGGCCCGGACTGGCCATAGGGAGAACCGGGAGTATTCCCTATCTGCCGGTCTAGGATTGGCCTGCCGCCTGCGTCTCTCTCTCTCTCGCGACTGGTACGCCGGCTATCTGACTGTTCTTCTAAATTAGAGTCAGGCCAGGCCAATCAGAGGCCACTCAGGCCAGTAGCATGTGGGGAGGGCAAGATGATTCGATTGGTCTGTTTCGATTAACACCCGCCCCGACAGTCCTATCAAACAAACAGAGCGTGTGTGTGTGTAGCGAGGGGACCACCCAGCTGGGTAAAAAAAAGAGAAAAGTCGGTGCTGAGAGGGAGAGAGAGAAGAAAAAAGGCGCTGGAGGATGACGCGGCAAAATGCCAAAAATTGATTGATTTATTCAGCCTCTCCCAGCAAAGATGGGTCTGCAAGTAAGTTGCAGTTCACTTTCAGGCTACACAGTGTAAATATGTAGCCTATAAGCCCTGGCCTTGAAATTAAAATAAGGATTGATATTTTAAAATTACTGATTTAGAAGACACTTTATTATAATTATTATTTACTGATTTTGAAATTATTTATTTGTGCAACAAATGGGATATAATCATTCCATTATTATGTATATGAATACAAGGCCAAATCAAGTGAGACATAGGCTACACTATTTTCCTGTTTGAACTTTGTATGAAAAATCCCTGTAAGCATATGTTTGCTGTTCAAAGGTGGTGATGGTGATGACACCAGTCCTGCTGCTGCTTCAGGAGAAATTGCAGAGCAATTGGCAGAAGGTACAGAAGCATTTCAGTAGAGCAACAACATGCAAAAGTTGCAGACATATGAACACCACCAGACAAGGCCTTTTGACATAAACCGCTCTCATTTGTAATAATAGCTTTCTGGTCACTACATTATTATTCTATTAAGTGATTGTGTTGTTGAATTTTTCTGACTGTTACTGACTTGCTGTTATGTTTCCCAGCACAAACATGGAACCTTGGATTTACTGTAGGTTGGGGTTCATTGGTATGATGATGTGCCACTGAGGCAGTTGATATTCTACATGACATGGTTATTTATGTATAGTTCTAACCTTTACACTACTTATGATATAAAACCTTTATTCTCTTCTATTAAAGTAGTACCATCACAAATACAGCAGTAAAGTTACTGTATATTCCAACCTTTTTTTTTTACATTGTAATAACAATTTATTTCATATTTTGCTTCAAAATATTTGGTGGGTCAACACCTCCACAGTTGAATCCTGGCCTGAGTGTGAGTGTTTTAGTGGCTATTATTCTTATATTGGAGTGCAATTTGTTTTAAATCAGCCAAAAACATACTATTGTGTGGGTGTGTGTGTGTGTGTGTGTGTGGGCAAGGCCTGGTTACATGACTGACTCCTGGCCTGAAACAGTTTCCGAGTCCGACCCTGCTTTGGTCCTATTTGAGGACCGGTCCCAACAGGGTCAGGGCTTAGAACAGGAAATAGGAGTCTTATCCAGTTTAGGCTTCACTCGAATGATTTTATCAAATCTTAACCAAGACCTCAGAAATATGAATCTGAATAGGACCAGGTTTTATGTCCCCAGAAGAAATAATACTCCAACAATTACAACAACACAGACTACTAGGAACTTGGTCATTATTTTTCTTTTGATCAGTCATTGTCCACATCACTGTTAGTTACTGACTCATTGTTCTGAATTAATTATTTACCACTGCAGCCACTTATTTTGCATTTGATGTAGTTATCATAATACAATTTATGGGCAGTGTTTCATGTCCCCACACCTTACACTTATTTCATTGTTATTGATTCCTTTTTGTATCTTGTGAAATCCTGGTTTATTTTCACAAAGATTTTTTTGCGACCCGGTAACGGAAAAGCGGGAGAAGATGAGTGAGTGAGATGAGAGTGAGATTTTTTTGCAGGGATGTTTAAAACTTTTTCAGGGACGTTAAAATTTTTTTATAAGATTTTAAGTAACATTTTTTTTAAAGTGATGCTTATTATCTTAGTAAATGAAATAATAAATAACTATATAAAATTATTTATTGCATTTCACTCTAAAAGTGGCAAAAATGCTTTTTAGACCAAAAAATATCAGAAAAATCTTTTAGAACATTATCCTTTTTCAAAGCTTCATGCAATTGTTATCTGGAAATAAGAAACAAGCAGACCAGATATGACACTTAGCAGCAATGCATAAAACGGCCTTAAGCTGTGTCAAAAAATAGAGAAAAGTATTACCTTGAAAGAGCGGACAGATCTTTCTCCAGCACGTAATCCCTCCCTGGCTGGTGTACTGCCCCATCGCAGTCTCCAGGAAGAACAAGGGGAGTCCACAGGTGAATATGAACAAGATGTATGGGATGAAAAACACACCTGGGAGCAGAAGAAATGAATGCAAAAAAGAAGATAAATGCATGGATGGGTGGAAAAGTAGAGGACTTGAAAAGAGGTGAGAGCAGCTGGTCACTCGCCTCCGCCGTTCTTGTAGCACAGGTAAGGAAACCTCCACACGTTCCCAGGTCCAATAACGGCTCCCAGCACGGTGAGGATGAACTCGGTCTTGTTTGCCCATTGTCCCCGTTCCTTGCCCTCTTTAGGCGTCTGTGGGAACCCGTTGGAAACAAGTGTTGTGCTGCTGCCATTATGTTCTATGGAGGGCATCTTCTGGCTCTTAATCTTTATCTAGGAGAACAGATGCGCGCTTGGGTAGTTCCATCCGACGCACACCGGCGCGGCGCAAAGCGGAGTGTGAAACTGGAGGATTAGCAGAGACGGACTGCAGAGAAACGACAGCAGCTCTGTCAGCTCTGATCAGGGTCGGACTGGGAAACTTTTTCAGGCCAGCAGTCAATCATGTAACCAGGCCATCTTGGCCTTTCCCCCACACTCACGCACGCACGCACGCACGCACGCACACACACAATAGTATGTTTTTGGCGGATTTAAAACAAATTGCACTCCAATATAAGAATAATAGCCACTAAAACACTCACCCTAATGTCACATGGACATATACAGGTCAGGACTCAACTGTGTAGGTGTTGACCCACCAAATATTTTGAAGCAAAATATGAAATAGACTGTCATTACAATGTAAAAAATACAGGTTGGAATATACAGTAACTTTACTGCTGTATTTGTGATGGTACTACTTTAATAGAAGAGAATAAAGGTTCACCTTTGAATAGCAAACATGTGCTTACAGTGATTTTTCATACAAAGTTCATACAGGAAGATAATGTAGCCTATGTCTCACTTGATTTGGCCTTGTATTCATATACATAATAATGGAATGATTATATCCCATTTGTTGCACAAATAAATAATTTCAAAATCAGTAAATAATAATTATAATATATAATATATATAATATAATATAAAGTGTCTTCTAAACCAGTAATTTTAAAATATCAATCCTTATTTTAATTTCAAGGCCAGGGTTTATAGGCTACATATTTTCACTGTGTAGCCTGAAAGTGTACTGCAACTTACTTGCAGACCCATCTTTGCTGGGAGAGGCCTGAATAAACCAATCAATTTTTGGCATTTGGCCGCGTCATCCTCCAGCGCCTTTTTTCTTCTCTCTCTCCCTCTCGGCGCCGCCTCTTTCTATTTTTTTTACCCGGTTGGGTGTCAATTATGTGCCTCTGGACTCGTCTCCTCTCCCGGTCCCCTCGCCACACACACACACACACACACACACACACACACACACACACACACACACACACACACACACACACACACACACACACACACACACACACACACACACACACAGACACACAGACACACAGACACACAGACACAGACAAAGACTGTCAGGGCAGGTGTTAATCGAACCAATCCAATCATCTTGCCCTCCCCACATGCTACTGGCCTGAGTGGCCTCTGATTGGCCTGACTCTAATTTAGAAAAAAAGTCAGATAGCTGGTGTTCTGCCAATCCTTGCTACCTGCCGAGAAATACTACTTTGTGGTTCTGTGCATGCGCACAGTGGATTTTCGAACTTTGATTGGCACGTCCATGATTTCTTGCACGATGTAAAATTGATAATATGGGATGTTGAGTATTTGATCCTTCAAAATTCACTACCCATGACATGAATTGCGTTACACTTTGTGAACATTATACGATAATGAGAGAAAAAAAACAATTCTATCGCTTTATTTGATATTCATTCAGTCATTTTTTTATTTAACCAGGCAGGTCATTAAGAACACATTCTTATTTACAATAACGGCCTGGCAAGTGATAAGGACCAATTGGGGGGAAAGGAAGTGGACTAGGGAGTAAAACACAGTAAAATTGTAGCTCTACAAAGGTAGAAAACCATTAGGGAGCATTTTTTGGCCAAGCAGCAGAAATTGGAAGAACACCGGCGCACCAGCCGCCTTTAAAAAAAAAGAGAGAGAGAGACGCAGGCGGCAGGCGGCAGGCCAGCAGGCCAGCAGGCCAATCCTAGACCGGCAGATGGGGAATACTCCCGGTTCTCCCTATGGCCAGTCCGGGCCTGGTGGACTGTGTAGTTTGAAACTTTAACTTACATTTGCTCATTGATGGAGTTAGGGGAGGCTGCAAGTGCAACTATTTCTTCAACCTGCAGAAGAACATGCTGAGTTTTTTAACACTCAGTGGGAATATCTTGAATTATATTGAATTGACATTAATCCAAAGGATCAACATATTCCTTTTGGACATGCTGTAGCTAAGTACTGTCATGTGAAAAACCCAGTGGGCTATCCCTTCCTATGTTTTTTATTTTATTTGTGTTAAAAACAAAAGAAAAAATATTATTTTGTCGTGTTAGTACTAGGCAACATTAGGCGAGCAACAAATATGTTTGTTTCTCGAGTCATTTTATCTTCAAAGAAAATAAATTAAGCCAAAAGAAAAAGAAGGAAGCAAAGATGTGGGCAGTACTAAGTATGTTTGCTTTTACAGAGCTGATGATCAATTATCTGGCAACACCAGGTAATCAATTACTCAGGTTTTAACCTGTGTGAGTTTTAGCCTGAGGAAGGCCTGCAGGTCAGGGGTTGGATTAGTCAGTGGGACGCTAGTATCACGGCGGGTGTCACTCACATATATGCAGACATAAAGCATAAAACATGTCAATACCCTTTTTTAATTTACTTTATACATTTTTTTTTTTTTGCTTCTACTTATCTCAATTTCTTTCTTGGTAACCAATACCCCAAGTTCTCTCAGGCATATATCAGAGTTTGTCCGGTCTCATGGTTTTTTGTCGGCCTAGTTTCTTCTAAACTGGGTGATAGCGTGAGCTTACTTTGTTATTGAGTGTTAATCTCTTGGCAGATTTTCAAGCAAGGCACTGGTGTCAGGATTGTGAACGGTTGTGTGGTGTATTAAGGTCAGAAGACTCATCGCATTGGACGCAGAGCCAGCAGAAGTGACCAAAGGCTAATGAGAAGGACCATCAGGGATGTTCTGTATTCGGTTGAATAAGAAGAGTTCGCCAGGTTCCCTTCCACCTCCTGATTCCCCCTGGTCCTAGATGCCACGATGAGCAGCCCAAGTAACCACGAAAAGGGAGCTACGGCTCCCCAGTTCCACTTTTACCGATGCTCAAGAAGTAGTTGCACATCTTATTGAGGTATCCAGAGAAGAACAGATTGCAATAAATAACTATAACCTCCAAACCTGCGAAGAGAGGATAATGGCGCTCGTTTACTTTTCTAAGAACCTGACCAAAGCACTCCGTATAGCCAACGTTTTGGGCCATTTAGCCCTCCTATGGCAACGTAAGGCAGAACTGCAGGCTGCGGAACACGGGGATAGACTTAAAGGTATTATACATGATTTTAGAGAGCTAGCAAGATTTGAAAGTGGCACCTCCTCTAAGCCCCACCCCCTCCTCCCCCTCCCATCAGCGCTCCGTCCAAAGCCACGCCTCCACAAACTTTGGGGAACGCGCATTTGCAGGAGTCGAGTTTTCCAGGACATTTTGGACAGCACATTTTCAACAAAACTACCCCATGTCTCATTTACCTGTAAGCGAGGCCGGTTTTAGGGGGGGGCAGGGGTGGGCTGTGCCAACCCAAACATGCATCCTGCCCAGCGCCGTCTCCATCCCGGCGAGAGTGGAGAGCAGAGAGCCTAGAGCGGCTGGCAGTGCGCTGCAGGCTCTAGAGCCACGGGCTACGCTGTAGGGTACGCCGTAGCCTACGCCGTAGGCTACGGCGTAGCTGTGGCAACAGAGCCTGCACGGCACCGCAGCGCTCCGCCAGCCGCACCAGAGCTCTCCACTCTCTGCTCTCGCCGGGTTGGAGACGCCTCCATCCCCACGGGCCCCCATACTGCTTCCGAGCCGGCTGCTGCGGCTCTTCAGTGCGGCTTCACGTGTCCCTGCGGGCTGCTGCTGCTGGGCGGAGAGTCCTGCAGCAGCAGCCCGGACCGACGCTCTGCTCCCCGCTCTCACACACAGCGGGACCAAGCCGCTCTGGAAATAACTACATAATAACTACATACTGGGGGTCCGTGGCAGAGGGGGGGTGGTTACACTGGGACACTGTGAGCCCAGGAGGACCCGTGGGAAGTGGACAGGGGGGCTGGAAGCGAGTGCGCGCATGGGACAGGGGGGGGGGGGGGGGGGGGGGTGTGGGCGGCATGAAGGCATCTGATTGGTTCTTTCCCCCCCTGCCAAGCCTCTGGTCCTGGACCAATCCGTTTCATTCGGACCGAATGAAACGGATTGGTTAGAGTTTGTACATGATTTAAGCTGGGAGGGGGAGGAGGGGGCGGGTCTTAGAGGAGGTGCCACTTTCAAATCTTGCTAGCTCTCAAACATTGCATACTATAACTTTAACGAGTGGCGACAAATATATGAGGAAGAGAGGCTGGCAAACTGTGATTTGCAGAGAGAGGTTGAGAGCTTGAAAGGCCTGTTAACCGTGGCCCAGGCACAGATCCTAGAAAGCCCGTCGAAGTGACTCGGATGATGAAGCATCGGACGCTGAGGGTCCGACGGGGATTGTGAGGGAGGGGCCGCGGACCCGCCAGGTCGCTGGGTCCGCTGGTACCTCTGCGCAGGATGCCCCGAATGCAGGACCAGCTTCACCAGCTGGACCGCATTCGGGACCGTCTGCTAACTCACAACCCCCTGAACACCCTGACATCCGGCCGCATGCCAGACAGCTGGCCGCGGAAAGATGCATTTCCCAGGGAAATAGGCGGTCTCAGTACGACGTTAACGCTGTAAACCTGGGATATGACGCAAGGGGTCGGATAGCTTCAGATAGTGGGATCCAGAGTTTTATAAGCTTGGATGCCTAACACGGCTCCACGGATAGACACACGGTTAGCGCAGAAACTATCCTTCCAGGAAGGATCTGTGGCCAGGGCGTACGATATCCGGGAGAATTTAGTTCAACTCCTCGGCCGAGTCGAAGCCGTCACTACGCCTCGGGTAACACGCAGTTTCTCGAGCCGGAGCCCAGTCGGGGTTCCCGCTCGTTCCTTGGCCTATGGCCGAGGACCCCTTCTCCGCCCTACGGGAGAGAACGCCACCTCCCAGATTACAGGGAACGCCATCACTGGGAAAGCTCAAATGATGAGAACGATGGACCAGCTCCGATTTACGGGCACGGTCTCCGCACCCATCAAATAGAGTCTCTGGCGAGAGACATAGAACGTTTCGACCCCCATAGTAAAGAATCTAACATTGATGACTATTTGCGGGAAGTTGAACGGTGCCTGCTTGACCTTCCGGGAGCAACATCCCATGAGAAAATGAAACCAATCTGGAAGACTACTTCCAGGAACGTTCATGTATTTCTTGAGACCATTCCCCCCGGAACAAGAGATTGTTATTCAGCTCTCTGTCGGGCGCTGCGGGAGGAGTACTCCTTGTACTCCGATCAGGCTTCCGCCACCTTAGGTGCTTTTGCAATCACACAAAAGAAGTCCGAACCGCCAAGAGAATACTACTGGCGACTCCGCGCTGCCTACTTCCAGGGGTGCAGCGCGCCAGGGTTAGAGGAGGAGCATGCGTTTAAGTCCCTGTTCCTCCACAACCTTCACGAAAGCATAAGGTATGATGTAACCAGTTTTTGTAAAACTAGGAACTTACCGATGCGGGAGATCTGAAGGTATGCACAACTCGCCTGGGAAGCTAGAGCGCGTCCCACGAAGGTACCTGAGAGCAGCCCTTGGGTGCTGGGGATCCAACGAGGTGAGAACAGCCACTTAGAGCTCGAAGGGGACCAGGTTCCCCACCCGAGGGTTAAACCTGGACCAGGGTCTAGGAGTCATCACCAGACTCGCCCCCCAAACGGACAGCAAGACCAGGGAAGTAAGCCCTGGCGCCAGCCGCAAGGTCAGTCAGCATATCGACTGCAGTATATGGTACAGCGACATAACAAAGGTCAGAAACGAGAAAAGGATACAGAGCTGATTGAGAGCATGATCGAGGCTATTCGGAGACTAGCTAAATTGCCTCGCTCCGTCGCTCCACCTGAGCCCCCGGAGAACCCAGGTGCCAAGCTACCGACAGCATGACTAGGCGTGACCACCCCCCCAGCCACGGCCAAGGCCAAGGCCTACTTGGTGGGGGTGGAAAGGGCAGCGCGTGCAGCTGTACCCCCCTCTTTCCTGACTTCTTTGGGTGAGCTGGTCCGGAATGGACCTGGTCGGTGGGTTTATTGTTCAACGGTTCTTAACAGCTGTGTTTGTGTTCTCGCTCTTCTAGATACCGGTCCCGGGATCAGCCTCATAAGCCCCATTACGCTTGCTGAGGTTTCCAAAGCTAGGTTTGCTCTTGGTAAACCCCTCTGCGCTGGACTCTGTGACATGAGCATAACTAGCTTCACACAGGATAAATCTCCCATACCAAAAAGAGTTCAGATGGTAATAATTTTCCAGAACATTGTCCACCCCATCTATGTTTTCTCCCTAGATGCCGAGCCTTTCTTGGGGACCCAGAGACCACTTGAAGGTCGTGAGGGACTATTTTCTTTAGATGGGCAGGTCGGTGCTTTGCCCAAGGACATGCCCCCTCTGGGACCGAATCTGGAACCAGAACACCCGCCCCCAGAGGACGGGAACCAAAAGGTCAGTCCTATGCCCCTTCTCAACCACACCCCGTCCCTGTCCTCGTTGGAAAGGAGGGGTCAGGTTCGTGCAGCCCTCAAATAGTGGAGACTCCGTCACTCGCACGCATGACATTTTCAGGGTCACATTCACGGGTAGATCGTGGGGGGCCGGTCCCAAAATCCTCGGGGGGAAACCGTTACCTCCTCGCCGCCACCCGCTGGTTCACCAAATGGGTAATCGCTGTCCTCCTTCTGAACCACGTGTTCAGCCGCTGGGGCGCTCCCCGGTCGGTTGGTTTGGACAGGATCACACATTTGGTCTTAAATGTCATGACAGCCCCCTTTGACTCCCAGCCCCCAGGTCAGGTTGAATGAGCTAATCGAACTATTGTCCATATGCTAGATCTGATGGTCGTCAGGTCCACGCCACATCGCTCGGCGACTGGTCGGCAGATGAAGTTGCCACTTCATCTGTTGTACCTGCCTGAAAATGTTAGTGTTGCCACCGCCCACACCGCGCATCAATACGTGATGGACCTACGTGACCACCCTCGGTCGACCTTTGCATGGGTCCAAAGGAACCCTAGCGCTGAAGGCGCCAGGGCGTACCATGATCGTACAGAACCCCCTCGAGAGTACCAAATAGGGAATAAGAGTTTCTTCTTCTGTTACTCAAAGTCAATTCTGTTACAGGACGGACCCCTTCTGATTTTTTTTCTTCCTCAACACCCTTCTGCCAAGGGATTAGCATGCAGTGCGGTTTTTGGTAGTTACGCATCGAGGACCTGGAGGCCAAACTGACTTCTATCACCTTCATAACACCTCAGTTTGCACATCATGTAGGGACCACCGCACCTGCTGATCCCTAACTAACCTCTCCCTTTTTCTTTTATCTTTTATCTACCTCACTTTGCTAGTAATGTCACTGAATTACGTAGTTGAATCATGTATGATTTGAATATGTTTTTGTTTCTTTTTTATCCACGGGAGTGACTATTTTCTGGCCACACCCACACTCCCAGCTCGGGCCCGGAGTCTTCCTATTCACCTGTGGAGCCAGCCGCTCACAGCACTGCCCCCCTCTCCAGCTTCCCCCACAGGTCACAGTCATCATTGCCACCCCCACCAGATAATTCCCCCATAAAACCAGCTACATCTGGCGCCACCCACACACCAGATCCTCAACCAATTCATCCCCTGGTCACCACCCGTTTTCCCCGTCAGATCCACAGACTCACTGGTTTTAACAGAGACAATGTTGTTTTTATCAACCCGGTACGTTGTGGTCATGAGCGCACGTCCAACACAGACATTAACTTGGCTGTGTTGAACGTGCGCTCTCTTTTAAACAAAACCTTTATTTTAAATGATCTTATTGTACATCATAAACTTGATGGTATTCTTTTAACAGAGACATGGCTTGGCACGGACGCTGCATTTTCCCTCATCCAGGCTTCTCCACCAAATTTTAATTTTTTATTTTCTACACGGGGTGTTAGAAAGGGAGGCGGCACAGCTTCAATTTTTAAAAACATATTTGCTACAAAGGAGGTATCTTTTAACAATTACTCCTCATTTGAACACCTTGCCATTGTTTTTAGCAGTCGTCCTATTCTTTGTTTAACTGTTTATAGACCACCCCATCACTCCACTGTTTTTATCAGCGAATTTTCAGAGCTTTTATCAGTCATACATACCACTTACAACAGAATTTTAATAACTGGTGATTTTAATCTACACATGACAATACCTCCGACCCACTGTCGAGATAATTTTTAAACCTTTTAAACTGCATGGATTTTACCCAACATGTCACACAGCCGACTCACAACAGAGGACACACCCTGGACCTGGTCATAACCTATGGCCTGTCCACCGGTGTGTCCTCTGTTGTCGACCTGGCTGTGTCTGACCATTACTGCATGTTTTTTAACATCACCAGTTTTAATCATCAGGAAGCCTCGATGAGAACGGTGAGGAAACGCTACCTAACTTCTGAAGTGGCTGCAAATTTTATTGAGATTTTACAGAGCACTCCTGCTGATGTTTTACCTGCATCATGTGATTTTATTGTTGATAATTTTAACAGGAAACTGGAATCTACGCTGAACTCAGTTGCTCCACTTTTAACAAAAACCATAAAAACTAAGCCTACACCCCCATGGAGAACTGAGGAAGTCAAGAAATCAAAAAGAAAATGCAGGAGTGCTGAGAGAAGGTGGAGAAAAAGTAAACTTACAATTCATTATCAAATATTTCGTCAACAACTCAAATCCTACAATAAAACAGTCAAACAGGCAAGAATTGCTCATTTCTCAAAACTCATTGCAGACAATAAAAACAACTCTAAATTTCTTTTCTCCACCTTCGATCTTTTAACCAATGTACATTTTAAGAATTCCTCACAACCACCAACAGACAATCTTTGTGAGGATTTTGCAGACCACTTTGGAAGTAAAATTGACAACATTAGGTCCAGTCTTTTACCACATCAAAATGTCATTTTTAACACATCTGGACAGTTGCTTTTATCCGAGGAAACACTGGAGAGTTTTGCCCTGGTTGATGCGAGGACCCTTGGTCGAGTCTTCTCCCAGGTAAACCCAACAACCTGCCTTTTAGATCCTATTCCCACATCACTTTTAAAGACATTTTATGAATTCTTTGAGGAACATATTTTAAATATAGTAAATTACTCTCTTCTGACGGGTGTCTTCCCTGCCGCCTTTAAAATGGCGGTGGTGAAGCCCCTTCTGAAGAAGAGCAATTTAGATCACAGCATTTTTAATAACTACAGACCTGTATCCAACTTACCCTTTTTAAGTAAGATTTTAGAAAAGCTGGTTTTTAACCAAGTAAATTATTTTTTAATAAGAAACAATATTTCAGAGAAATTTCAGTCTGGCTTTAGGATGAACCACAGCACCGAGACAGCCCTTTTAAAGATTTTAAATGACATCAGGTGCAATTTAGATAACCGCAAACTGACAGTCTTGGTTCTGCTGGATCTTAGTGCCGCCTTCGATACAGTAGACCATCACATTTTATTAAACAGACTGAAGCACCTGGTGGGCCTCTCTGGTACTGTTTTTAACTGGTTCTGCTCCTATCTCACAGATCAATCTTTCTTTGTAAGTTTGGATACATGTTCCTCCAGAATGCATGAAATTAAGTGTGGGGTTCCCCAAGGGTCAATTTTAGGTCCGCTTCTTTTTAACCTTTACATGCTTCCCTTGGGGGACGTCATCAGGAGACACGGCATCAGCTTCCACAGCTACGCTGACGACACACAGCTGTACATCGCTGTGTCTCCTGATGACACAGGGCCACTTGATGCCCTTTTTAACTGTATTTTAGATATTAAGTCATGGATGGCAGATAATTTCCTACAGCTCAACCAGGACAAAACAGAGGTTTTAGTTATTGGTCCTGAAGGCCAGAGAGAGAAACTTTTACCAAAACTACAAGATTTTAAACCTTCGAAATGTGTAAAGAACCTGGGTGTTATTTTTGACTCCGAGTCCGCCCGTTTCTCTCTCAGGCCAGCACGGAGGTGCTGATGCATGCTTTTATCTCATGTCGTTTAGATTATTGTAATGCCCTGCTCTCTGGTCTTCCTAAAAAGAGTATTAAGAATCTACAACTATTACAGAATTCAGCCGCTCGCGTGCTGACGAGGACCAGAGGGCGGGAGCACATTACACCTGTTTTAAAATCGCTGCATTGGCTCCCCGTCCGCTTCAGGATCGATTTTAAGGTTCTTTTACTGGTTTTTAAATGTCTTAACGGTCTTGGGCCATCTTATTTATCTGACCTGCTTTTACCGTATCAACCCTCGCGGACCCTGAGGTCCTCTGGCACCGGCCTTTTAACCATTCCTCGAACCGGGACTAAAACCCACGGTGAGGCTGCATTCAGCCATTATGGCCCCTCTTTATGGAACAGCCTGCCAGAGAACCTCAGGACCGCAGAGAACGTTGATATTTTTAAAAGGAGGCTCAAGACACACCTTTTTAGCTTGGCTTTTATCTGATCTCATTTATCTAGTCTTTTCAGCTATTTATTGTATCTATTGTATTTACTTTTTTTTTTTTTTTTTTTTTAATCTTTTTTATTATCTTTAAACCTTTAATCCATTTTAGTGACTTTGTATTTTATGTTATTTATTATTCATCTTAAGTTTTGTATAGATTTTTCTAAAATTTTGCACTTTTTAGGCATTTTTTTTTACTCTCTTTTAATCCTTTAGTTTTTAGCTCCAGTGTTTCCTCAGGGGGGTCGTTCACACTGGGAGGTGTGTCTGCTCCGCCCATGGGGGTGTCGTCATGGGGGTCCCTCAGGCCTGGGTAGCTGGGGGTGGGACTCCACCTTCTGTGTGGGGTCTGTCCTGGTCTGTCCGGGTTGGGGGGGTCTCTGTGGCGATGCTCCTTGTGGTCATGGCCGGTGGAGCCTCTCGGTGTGGACGGCCACCCATAGGTAGTGTTTTCCTCACCTGGATCGTTAGTGCTAAGCCATGTCACCAGTCCACTTACTGTGTGTGTGTGTGTGTGTGTGGGCGTGTGAGTGTATGCACATGTGTATGAGTGTGAGTGAGGGTGTGTGTATGTGTGGGGGGTGGGGGGTGGGGTCGTATGGGATGTTTTAAATTGTACTTTTGATTGTTATTTTATTTTTGTATGTAAAGCACCATGAGTTGCACTTACACTGGATGAGTTGGTGCTATACAAATAAATAAAGTTTAAGTTTAAGTTTATGTTTTTCTTATACCATAGCCTCGTATAGAATAGATGATTTTAGTCTTCCCAGATTTGTGCCTCATCTCTGTCCAGACCGAGCCTCTCGTCAACACCATGCCTAACCTCTGAACTTTCAAGTGCTGTACCCCTAGGCCATCCAGGACTGCATAACACATGGACTGTGACACCGTTGTGAGCTCCAATGACTACGACGCGTCCCCATCATCGGACCTAAGGGGGATGTTGGTCCAACGACCTGTGATTATGAACCTTTATGAACTTATTACTGATTATGTGAAATTTGACTTTAAAGCCTCAGTCTAAGACCAGCATCGAGTTTCATTCACCGGCCGCTTGGCTTGGGAAATGAAAGAAAAGACTACAAAGCCCAGCGGGTTTGTAGTCCGGGAGGTGTCAAGGAAAGGCGGTGTCAGATTAATCAAAGTTTGAATTAAGTTTCGTTCTTATGAGTATCAGAATCAAGTCAAGTCAGAGAGCTGACTGTGTTTATCGTGACATTCTTTGACACGCAGGAGGTTAAAACTGCTGACTTCCTGGTTGGTCAACTGAACCATTGTCAGATGGACACATCTGTCCGAGATTTACTTTAAGCTGACTGTTGGTTATCACATGTTAACAGATGACAGCGAAGCCCTTCCTGAGTTTGAGATGTCCAACAAATACCCCATTGTCTTTAGAACCATCTGTTCAAACCTCTAAAAGAGGTCCTGTTTTAGTTCCGGGAGGCATTTGACCCTTTTGACCTTTTGTGTTTCTTTAAAGCTTAAGTTTCACATGTGTGACTTTTCAACCATCATCTGATCTATTTGACCATCTGTTTCTGTCTATTGTCCATTCAACTATTTACTATTGGGTGTCTTTTACCCCCAACGTCTGTTATCTACCAAATATGGTTTTTCCTGTCCTCCGTGCTGAATAAAAGCGCCAGCTCTGCAGACAGCCAGTTGGGAGAAGGCCTGACGAGTTCGAAGAGAGGGCCGTGTTGCCCTACAGCTCCTCAGACGTCTGTCCAACCTTCTGCAGAAGGCATTGAAAATCATTTCTGATAGTCTCTGGTGTCTTTTTCTAAGTTAATTAATGTATGTTGATGATTTAGAAACCTAACATTTTGGTGCCGAAAGACCCGGAATCTCTCGAGCTGTGACGATTGGGGTGGCGTAAGATTCAACGGGCCATCCAAAATCTGTCGACAGCCGTTCCCGACTTCAGGGAGGGGGCCAGGTTGATCTTGCGCTGTTCCAGAGTCCAGACGACGAGATTTCCCAGCCAGGGGAAAGCACTAGGAGACTGGTGAGAAACCTCCTCTTACTTAATACCTGGGGTGTTGAAGTATTTTTGTGTAAAATACGAGTGAAATTCTGTGTGCTAACAAGAAGGTTAGTGAAAGAGGTGATTGGCAGCAGGTCGGGGACACGATTTTTATAGAAGGCATAGGGGCCTCTAAAAATACTATGCCTGGGGCAGTGCGTAAGGCGAACACGGGGGTTTCGGACCCGACAGAATAACAAGAAGAGGTTTCTTAGGAATGATTTTTAATGGTTTTGTTTTATGTTCGTCTTGTCTAATGTTTGTCTGATGTTTATGACAGGAAAACTGTGTGTTCAATGTGGGGTTTCCAAAATTGAGAGGGCAACATTTAAATTGTTCACTAAAAGCTCAGGCTAAAACCAAACTGTTGAAAAAGGAAACTTGTGTTCTGAGAGAAACTTAAGAAAGAAAATAACTGATTAAAAATAGCAGAGGCGTGGTTAAGCTGAAACTTATGCTTAAAGAATCTCTAAAAGATGCTTAATTGATGGGGAGACGTCCTCAAACTTAAGAAAATGGAGACAAATCTTGCAAAATAATAATATAGGGAACTTAAAAAGAAGTAAATGGACTAATTTAAGACTAGAAGAAAAAACAAGAAAGTAGCGACTTGTGATGAAGAGACTGAGGAGGGGAGAGAGCTGCAGCTGCGGGGCTGCAGCAGGCCAAAGCTCTGTGTCTTTGTGTGTCTCTGTGTGTGTGTGTGTGTGTGTGTGTGTGTATGTGAGAGACACTGTCTGTGTGTGTGTATTCATGAGACCTTGTGAAACAGCTCCAGAGTTTGCAGAGCCAAGCTGCAGAGAGTGTGTGTGTGTGAAAGCATGCTCCGGTTTACGAGCGGCTGCAAGGCTCTGTGTCTGAGGGAGAACTTTTTTGTGTTTCTGGAAAAAGGGGGGTTTTCAGTGGTGAAGTGAAGTGAGCTCTCCTTATGGAGGAGACGTAGAAATGGAGAAATATAGTTTGTTCTATCATTCTAAGCCCTGAATGAGGGCATAGAATCATAGAAGTTTTAAATTGGGTTAATTCATCATTTAATTTGCACATTACTTTTGTAACACTGTATTTGACTTGGATTGTATGGAGGAGAAAAAAAACCCTGTTGTACAATCTTTTCTAAGTGCATACTTCTGAGTGCATACTAGCCTATTCACACTGAAAATGTGTACATTTGTGATCAGTGTTACTATCATTTAGTTTGGGAGTTAATTTGAAATGCACCAATTGAGCTTGGTTAGTGTAGTTTGAGGAGAAGTAATTTACACATTTGCACTGATACACAAACCCACATATAGATGATCTGAAGTTGTGTTTAATGTTAGTGGGTTTTTGTCTATGTGTAGTTTACGCATGGGAATTTATCCCACAATTTTCTTAAGACTTCTATGAGTTTTCATAGAAGGGCATGCATTTGCGTTGCAGCATGCAAACAGAAGATTAAGAATCTCCTGAAGACTTTTATAAGTACTCATGATTTATCTGGAGACAATTTTTCTGACAATTTTCTGGCATTTCTTTTGATTTGGGGAAAATAGAGTTCAACAACAGTTGAGAAGGCATTATTTGATAGAATGCCTCCTTTCAGTCCGACGTTTTGTGACTGTGAATTATTGTTTATACATACAATATATATATATAAGTTCACTGAAGACTACTGTTTGCGTTGCAGGAGAGTTGCTGCACTGACAGTTTTTGTGTAGTGTTACTTTAATAAGACCATAACCCACTTGGGTTGAAATAAGAACATTTTGAAATAAGGAAATTCTGTAGTCTAATCTACGGTGGGAGACAGAATTTAACAGGGTTTTTGCCCCATCTAATCTGGTGATGGGAGGGGGGATCTCTGAGGGACATAGATATCCAACCCTAGAGAATCATTAAGTCAGACCTGCCGACCTGCCAGGATGCAGAGGTCAAGAAGTGGGAGGGCCACTTATCTGGGGAGGAGTCAGGACTCAGGCAGTCCTGACCCCCTCTACCCCTGTTGACATTAGAAACGATGCTCTTACAAAGAGAGTAAAGCATTTGGCTAAATGAAGGTGCTACTGCAACTAGCTACTGTAACTTCAGAAGGCCTTTGTCTGGAGCGAAGCAAACTGGTGCTTCCAAGGAAGTTGTTCCCCCTGGTGGCTAAGTTGAGCCATAGGGAGTTTCTATGGCTCAACAGGAGGGAGTAGGGGTACATATGATACATCATGAGGATTAAATACTAAATACCCTTTAAAAAAATTTTTTAGTAGGAGTTTTCCGACATGTTGCAGATACAACATGAAAGGACCTATCCATTTGATGTTGCCCATATGGATTTCATTCTTGGAGTGAACTAATGGCATGTTAAGTTAAGGCTCAAGAAAACCATGGCCTGAATGACGGCCATTAGTCGAACTGTAGATGAGAATCGTCTTCTTGTACGCTGCTGTTTTTTCTTCCTCTCCCTCTCCTAAAGCAGGAACTGCTGAAACTGGGTAACCAGATCCTGAGTCGAGTGGTGAAACGTCATCACTCCATCAGGACGGGCCCTTTTTGCTGTCCAGATCAGGACACCGGCAGCAGTAAAGGCTGCTGACCAATCTACTGCGTTCACCAGTTGCAGTGAAAGCTAGCAGAGAAATTCCAGGCTTGAGTAGGCGGGAAGTCGGGCGGTACTCAAACCTTTGCCCGCTGAAGAAATCATCTAATGCCTACTCACCTGCCACGGCCTGAAGATGACTAGCCAAACTGACTTGCGACAACAAACTAGGAGAGGAGTCCGAGGAATGGAAGAGACTTTTTCACTACTGAGTCATGCTGACATAATGACTGAGATTACGATTCCGATTCCGACTATTACTGTCTTTGTACTGTTCTGTGTTTTCATTACCTGTATGTTTACGATGACACTGGAGTGTTTTATTTTGTTTACTGTGAAGTTTCATAAGAACAAACAGGAGGGAAATGTCAGATTAATCAAAGTTTGAATTAAGTTTTGTTCTTATGAGTATCAGAATCAAGTCAAGTCAGAGAGCTGACTGTGTTTATCGTGACATTCTTCACGCAGGAGGTTAAAACTGCTGACTTCCTGGTTGGTCAACTGAACCATTGTCAGATGGACACATCTGTCCGAGATTTACTTTAAGCTGACTGTTGGTTATCACATGTTAACAGATGACAGCGAAGCCCTTCCTGAGTTTGAGATGTCCAACAAATACCCCATTGTCTTTAGAACCATCTGTTCAAACCTCTAAAAGAGGTCCTGTTTTAGTTCCGGGAGGCATTTGACCCTTTTGACCTTTTGTGTTTCTTTAAAGCTTAAGTTTCACATGTGTGACTTTTCAACCATCATCTGATCTATTTGACCATCTGTTTCTGTCTATTGTCCATTCAACTATTTACTTTTGTGTGTCTTTTACCCCCAACGTCTGTTATCTACCAAATATGGTTTTTCCTGTCCTCCGTGCTGAATAAAAGCGCCAGCTCTGCAGACAGCCAGTTGGGAGAAGGCCTGACGAGTTCGAAGAGAGGGCCGTGTTGCCCTACAGCTCCTCAGACTTCTGTCCAACCTTCTGCAGAAGGCATTGAAAATCATTTCTGATAGTCTCTGGTGTCTTTTTCTAAGTTAATTAATGTATGTTGATGATTTAGAAACCTAACAGGCGGTGCCTGAGGCGGCGCTTCATCGAGATCTGATCTGTGATTTTACAGTGGACTGCCTGCGGGCGCTGATGACGTCATCCCCGGTGGATAAAAGCGGTGGAACCCAGAACCTCTGTCTCTCTCTACCTCCCAGCGCGTTTTAGATCCACGTTGTGGCAGGGTGGAGGAGCAGCCACTCAGGAGATTGGGTACAGGTGTGTCCAATCAACCTCTCCACTCTGCCTGCCTTGATAAGGAGCAGCTGCACTCCAGAGAGAGGCTGCTGCTGGAGGAAGCGGCTGAGGGAGACTGCACGTGTGTTGGGTGAAATAAAACAATTCCTCCTTGAAACCCTGTGTCCTCTGTCCTGTCGGTCGTCCCCAGTGGCAACGAGGTTGCTACACACGTCTTTCCATTTTCTTCAGAGCTGGGGAGGAGAGAGCCGCTCTGGATCAGGTTTACCTGCGGAGCATAAGTTCACCTGTTGCCACGGAGCGCTGCGCGTTCCCGATTCTCAGCCTCTCTAACTCCTTCTTCCGCTTCCAGCTTTCGCTTTGCACAAGGAACCGTGGCGTCTCGAGGAGGACCGATCAGCGTGTCCAGCATCAGCCGCAGAGCTTCCAGCTCAGAGTCCGTGACGCCCACGCGCCCACCATAAGACGAGAGCCCGCACGTTCTGACGAAGTGAACCGGCCCTGCGCGCACCGAGGCGGCGTGATCGGCTCTGTTGACCAGGGGCGGTTGCCCTGCTGCTGCACGCTGCACCACTGTCCTTTTCGTTTCAGAGTTAGAAGGAGAGGAGGAACCGGGAGGCCGCTCAGACTGAACCACCGGCAGAAGCGTAATCAGCATCCGGCAGTGGTGTAAAGTAACGAAGTACAAGTACTTCGTTATTGTACTTAAGTAAGAAAAAATTTGTACTTTTATTGATACTTTAATTTTTCTGTACTTTTACTTTTACTTCGTTACATTTTCAAGGAAAAAATCTTACTTTTAATCCGCTATATTTAAAATTGGACACGTCGTTACTCGCTATAAATTAAAGTCTTACATTAAATGAAAATACAGCGGGGGCTGATTTATGGTTCCACGTTACACCGGCGCAGAGCTATGGCGTAGGGTACGCGGCGACGCACACCCTTCGCCGTAGCCTACGGCGTAAGGTGTGCGTCGATTTAACGCGGAACCATAAGGCGGACGGGAAGGAAGGGGGGCGCGTGAATTGCCCGTGATTGCCCGGCGGCGGCTCCGTGAAGAGACACCTGGGGTGAGACTCGGCCTCCCCGAGAAGGAGACGCATCTCCCGGGGGAGTTGCGCTGCAGAGGCAGGCCGGAAAGGCCGGAGGAACCGCCGTCGCGTCGAGGACCGATGAAGACTGAAGCCTGAATTATCGGTCCGCGTTAAATCGACGCAGAGCCTACGCCGTAAGGTACGGCGTAGGGTACGCGGCGAAGCGCACCGTACGGTGCGTGTCGCCGCGTACCCTACGCCATAGGCTCTGCGTTGGTGTAACGCGGAACCATAAATCAGCCTTGAGCGGCAGCCGACGCTCAAGCCGACGAAATTAAAATGGGGTAATGGAAACAAACGCCAAAGGGGTCAGAATAATATCACCATTATTTAGAGTTGTAAGCAATTTCTTGGATTCTTCATTTCTTTGCAATCCTTTTGAAAATAATTTTGTACTTTGAATTTTGTACTTTGTACTTTGTACTTTTTACTTTTTACTTTTTACTTTTGTACTTAAGTACATTTTACACCATGTACTTTTGGTACTTTATTATATTTAATTTGAGGTACTTTTATACTTTTACTTAAGAAATTTTCTTAATGGGTACTTTTTACTTTTACTTAAGTAATTTTCAAGCAGAAAATTTGTACTTTTACTTAAGTACAATATTTTTGTACTTTTTCCACCTCTGGCATCCGGTGGACCCGAGCTGAACCGAGAAGCTCCCCAAAACCCTCAGGACGCCGTCGACACCTCCAGAACCAGGGAGACGTGAGGCTTGTGTCTGGGCAGTTAATTAGTTTAAAGCGGTTAACGTTGATTTGTGTTTACTGTTATTTTGTTTGTATATTACTGTGGTGCGCCGACAACCTCACCGTTACGTGTGTATCTTAAGGTGACCGTCCTTTCTTTTTCCTTCTTACTAATTCACCGGACACGTTAGTAATTAGACCACGAGACCTCCCCGCTCTCCGTAACCTGAAAGGGGGGGAAACCTTCACCGTAGTTAAATGGGACTTATGAAAAAAACAAATTTTTTCTTGTTTTAACATATATAAAGTGGTCTCTCAGCCTGCCAACTCAGAGAAGGAGGAAAGCAACCAAATTCTGCATTGTCTGTACAGCCGCCCGGATGATCCATCCAGTGTGATGTGGCTTCTACGAGCCGTTCAGATTCTGCTCCCATAGTTAAGTAACGACGGGAGCGATGCGTGAAACCACGCCCACAATTAACTCCGCCGGCCATTTTGCAACTAATTATGTCGACTTCAACAGTTCAGTGACATACAGTAAGTGGGTATAAAAAAAGGATCTTAAAGATGAGCAGAGGGCCACCAAACTGCAAAAAACTGGCTACAAGTTGTGAAACAGTCTCATATTAATGTTCCTAAAGATAGTGAAGCCTTTGAATATCTCATCATCTATAATACATAATTTTATTAAAAGACTGCCGAATGCTGCAGAAGTCTGTTTGCAAAAAGGAGAAGGCAGAGGCTCATGATCTTTGGGCTCTCAGGCAGCATCGCATCATCGCACGATTATGTATTTGAGCTCAGAAACACCTGTGAGCACCAGCAGAATCGCTATCCCTGTCCAATAACACAAATTTTGATAAAATATATATCATGGACGGACATTTTTCAGTACCAAAGCAAATTTAAATTGCACTGAAGCAAAGAGGAAAATATTGCTGTGGTCAAACAAAATTTAATTCTGAAATTCTCTTTGCCGATCATGAATGCAGCATCTTATTGTGTAGGACAGCTTACACAAGGGACAAATATACGCAGACTTTAGAGCAACATAAATGATGTGACCTGTGACCATGCTCGCCAAGAAATCTTCTCACAGATACAAAGCGGAAAACTGTGTGAAATTCATCACTTGATGTTCCCATATTGTGTGACTCTGACCTCACCAGTGATGATGGCAGTGAAACCATCAGCCCTCTGACCGGACAGCCATCACCTTACTCACTCTAAGGTATGAAAACCAAACCAGTCAATGAATTATTATGTATAAATAACACTATTTGAACTTTGACTTTTACAGTTTTTTCCTTTGAGTTTAATCAGATTTTTATTTACAAAATACTGCCCTTTTTTGGGTAATATCACTTGTTTTTAAACCTGAAATTCTTTTCTTCTCTTACACTTATCTGAAGATTTCTGGAAGATTTAATTCACAGGCTAACAACGTTTGAACTGGAATTATTACTATTATGTACTATTTTATAATCTTGGTCTTATTGACCTTTGGCCTGAGTTTATAAATTAGTGACTTAACAGGCTCAGAGCTACTAGTCTGGCAGGTTATGCACAGTCCTCGAAAAAATCAGGGGGGATGGTGGATTTTATCATATGGGGACAGATAATTTATGCTGATTACAAATAATATAATATATTACAAATAATAGCAGTGACCAAAACACCTGCAGAAATACTGCAGGAATGACATAGCAGGAGTTAAATGCAGCCTTCTGTAAGCTTTAAATATCCACTGGGCTTACATCAAATACATCAAAACACAATAATAAAAAACAGTTTTCTGAACTTATCAGTATGCCTCTGTCCTTCACAGGATAAGTAAAATGGATCACTGCAAAAACTCAAAATCTTAACAAGAATATTTGTCTTATTTCTAAAGAAAATCTCATTACACTTAAAACAAGAGTCATCACTCTAAAAAACAACAATTTTCACCTGTTTCAAGTAGATTTTCACTTGAAATAAGTAGAAAAATCTGCCAGTGGAACAAGATTTTTTTGCTTGTAATAAGAAGATAAATCTTGTCCCACTGGCAGATTTTTCTACTTATTTCAAGTGAAAATTTACTTGAAACAGGTGAAAATTGTCAAATAATTATTATTTTTATGGTGTTATTATTCTGGTGATGACTCTAAATGTTGAAATAGCAGTAAAACCACATTCATTGATGAAATGACATAAGGGATGGAAAGGGGAGATGGCAGTTTTAAAGGGGGGATGATTTGGACCGTTTCAGGGGGGATGCCATGCCCCCTCATATCCCCTCAACTCCAGTACTGGTTACGCATGTGTGAGCAACAGACCAAGCTGTCGTCCTTGTACCTTAGTGTGCTTTGATACAAGGTTCCACTTATTTCTGACATGAATTTACCTTCCACACACACTACTGAGATATTTCCTAGCTTGCTGTTCATGTTTAGGTCTATCGCCTCCTGGTGGCCCATTTTGGTACTGGGCTTCAGCTGTGCTGTCAGAGTTAGAGGAATTGCAGTCAAAACTCAGACTCCACCTGATCCAACCAGGTGCTGCAGCACCTCATTAAGACAAAGTATTGTTCATATATTTGGTGCTCAATGGTCTCACACATAATTGGATTTAACTTCCTGTATTTTACACAGAGGTAGGCAGAGTAGCCAAAAATTGTACTCAAGTAAAAGTACTGTTACTTCAGAATAATATGACTCAAGTAGGAGTACAAACTAGTCATCCAAATAATTACTTGAGTAAAAGTAAAAAAGTACTTGGTGAAAAAACTACTCAAGTACTGAGTAACTGTTGAGTAATGTCTGATTTATTTTTTTAACACAACCATTCAAACAGACAAAAGTACAAAATAATCATCTTCAGGCAAATTAAATCAATAAAATAAATTTAAATTAATAAAAAATAAAAAATAGCTTAAGTTAAAATAATCTTAAAGTAAATTCAAGTACTTTAATAAATAATAAAATAGATAAAATAATAAAAGGATAAAAAAATAAATTAAGCACAAGTAGCACAAAATTTCAAGCATTTGTACTTTTCTTTTTTAACCAGGCTCCGCAGACAGAATTAGAACAAGCCCATGAACTCATATAAACTGTGTTTGAGTCTGTGTTTGTGTGACAAAACATGCAAAAACAAACATTTTCCCCAAAGAACCACCCAGTGATGTCATGAGATTGACGCGTACGCGGATAAAAGGGATAAAAGAAAAGTAACAGCTCAACGTAGCCTAATGTAGCGGAGTAAGAGTAACAGTTTCTTCTTCACAAATCTACTCAAGTAAAAGTAAAAAGTATAGTGATTCAAAACTACTCCTAAAAGTACAACATTTCCCCAAACTTACTCAAGTAAATGTAATGGAATAAATGTAACTCATTACTACCCACCTCTGATTTTACACCTATGCAACAGGGGATAGACTAGTTTCCCTGACTGGTTACCCCTCCCACAGTAATAATTACAATAACAATACTAATACATTTTATTTGTGGGTGCCTTTCAACAGCGTAAAACAGTTAAAAAAAAATAAAACAAAGACAATAAACTACAAAGAATAATCAATTTCAAAAAGATGCAACTTCAGTCGGGATCTGTAAGTGTGGAAAGAGTCAGTATTGCGTATGTGATGTGGGAGAAAATTCCAGGGAAGAGTGGCAGGGCGGCTAAAGAATCTGGAGCCCATGGTGACCAAATATAGATCTGTGAGCTGTATCGATGATGATGATGACCTGAGGCTCCAAGATGGTGGGTGCAGGTGCATGGCTTATAGCTTAAGAAAACTCAAATATCCTATCTCAAAAAATGACAATATTCTGGGAATCTTAATCTTAAACTGTAAACCATAATCAGCAATATTAAAATAATAAAAGGCTTGCAAAATTTAGTTGATTTGTAATGAATCCAGAATGTATGACATTTTTGTTTTTTTAATTGCATTACAGAAAATAAAGAACTTTATCACAATATTCTAATTTTCTGAGAAAGTCCTGTATATACAACATCAAGATATTTTAAAATCAAGACAAGAACAGAAACCAAGTCAACTATATCATCCCCACATATACCTAATATATACATATATATATATATATATATATATATAACCCCAACTGGCACTGTCTCTGGAAGGCCAGCGACAGTCACCCCCCCAATCACCTCTTCATTTTGTTGCCATCTGGGAGGCGCTACAATATCATATACTGGATTTAATTTAGTTTTGTAGTCCTGTGTCATATAGCCCTACAATGGACTGGTAACCTGTACAGGGTGCACCCCTGCCTTCCTGGGCCTGGGATAGACTCCTGCAGGGCCCGTCACCCTGTAGAGAATTAAACTGGTATAGAAAATAGAAGTAAGTCCTCTTAGAGGGTTTGAATGCCATCATTAACAAGTCTAACCACTTCAGTCAACAAGGGCTTCAGGTCACATAACTTAAAAAATAAAATACATTTGCAGTTAACAGACTCACAGAATACTTCTTCATAAACTCCACTAGAGAAAAGTTGAGGATTGGTTGTCATAAAAACCATTCTGAAAGAAAACTGCTTGTGCGTGTTTGCAAAGCACCTTCAGTGGCCAGATTATCCTCCGTGGGCACAGATTCAATAACTAAAGCTGTCTCATCTGAACATTTACACATGAAACTGTCCCCTTCATCATCAATACTTTACAGCTGTATGTGATTCTCAAATTGAATACCTTAGTTCCAGAGTAACTGTTCTCCCTGCTGAATCCAGGTCCCTTCAGCAGCAGGTGACTTATCACTGAGAGGTCCAGGTAGATGTCGTATTAAGTGCAGTCTCTCCAGTTTTTGCTGCTGCATTGTTTCCCCTTAAGTCTCTCCCATGTTCAAAAGACAACTGTGGTCCTTAGTCCTCTCAGCCATGTGGGTCTGACTGGCTGCTGATCTTGTCATTTATGTAATTTCATATAA
Organism: Cololabis saira; assembly: GCF_033807715.1. Taxonomy (NCBI): domain Eukaryota; kingdom Metazoa; phylum Chordata; class Actinopteri; order Beloniformes; family Belonidae; genus Cololabis; species Cololabis saira. The sequence continues at coordinate 11,782,764 of NC_084602.1, forward strand.
AAAAAACGTTGGGGTCAGTTAATCAAGTAACTTGTACAACTGCAAGACGAGGAATGGCAATCAAATGTTCAAGGAATAAACCTACATAGGACAGTCAATAAAATACTTAAACCCTTGCTGTTTTCGGGTCAAGGAAGGAGGAAGGGAAGAAGGGAGGAAAGAAGGAAGGAAGAATGAAAAGAAGGAAAGAAAGAAGGAAGGAAGGGAGAAAAGAAAGATGGAAGGGAGAAAAGAAGGAAGGGAGGAAAGAAGGAAGGAAGGAAGGAAGGAAGGAAGGAAGGAAGGAAGGAAGGAAGGAAGGAAGGAAGGAAGGAAGGAAGGAAGGAAGGAAGGAAGGAAGGAAGGAAGGAAGGAAGGAAGGAAGGAAGGAAGGAAGGGAGAAATGAGGAAAGAAGGATAGGAGAATTAGGTCATTTTGACCCAAAGACAGTACAAGGGTTAAACCCCTTTCTTTACCTACAGAAACACATGTTAATAATCATATTTGCCCATCCTCAAGCCCCAATAAAAAACACAGGGGCTAAATTAAAGAACTTCAGTATACCATTTGCACTGGTGTGAAACGTCAAGCATCAAGGCCTGCAAGGTAAAAAACTTTACACTATATTAATTTTTTGCGCGATTCTCTGCAGTGCCAATATTTTAACAGTAATATAATCATCCAAACATGCCCAGACTGTCAGCCAGAGGTTGAAAGTGCTAAAAGCTGGTAATAAATTATTCCCCTAGGAAAGACTCATGACTACACAAAAAAAAATTGCCCCATCCCACCCAACACCATCACCAACCAAAAACAAAAATAAAATTGAAGCTGCAAGCAGCGATGAACGGGCCCTCACACCCTTGTGCACGTTCAGGCTGCAGTGGAAGCGCTTGTATGACTTGATGTAGATTCTTCAGGCCTGGACATTTAGCGGATGACACCACCCACGACTCTATATCAAACCATTCAAAAATTTTCATTCAAAAATCTCAGGTGATGATGGCAAAGAGCCAGAACTTTCTAGTTGGGAGGAAACACCAGTCTGTCAGAAGGTTGGGGGATAAGAAACACAATAAAGTTTACACCACAAAAGAATAAAACTCACCATTTTATTATGATAATGTTATTTGATATGTCAAATTACAAGTGTATGATGTAACATAAAAACAGTTACAAACATATGTATGCTTATTTACATTATATATTTATGAAAAGTAACAAGCTACATCTGTATAAAGAAAATACAACTATGACATGAGTTATTGGTACTATAAATTTTACATCAGATACTTGGTATTCTCGAACCATAAGAAATACCTAGACGTGTAGAAACCAGTAAAACCAGAACAAGAGATGTTAAGATGGAAACTAGGATGGACGTGAGGCACTTTTTTTCTTTCTTTTTTTTTTGAGGTTGTCAGGATGTGAAAGCCAATGGCACTAAGAAACTTCAAGGAAAAACAAAAAAAAAGATGCACAGGAAAGGAAATATGCACAAAGAGTGAAAGAAAGAAAACAGGCAGTGTTTACAGAATAGTTAAGAGTAGTACCATTTATACTGCGAGTTTCAAAACACAAATGTCTTCCACTATTTAGAACTAATCACATAAATGTTACATCAAGCGCTGTAAGATGAGGGAGAAAAGATTTTAAAAAAAAAAGCTTACACATCATCAGTGCACCAAAGCATCGGAGAACTGAAACATAACCACTCAACTGCTGTGAAAAGTAACTTTTTTTTAAAAATACACCGAGGAGAGACTGGTTTATATAGCTTCTTTCTTTCTTTTTCTTTTTAAATCTACACAATTTCAAGAATTTACACTTGTATGCATTCTCAAAGATATGCACAATTTCCAAGATTGAAAAGAGGATAAAAGACTAGCAGCAAAGTGGTTAAAACTGAAGTCTTATATAATGCGGGTCAAAAAATATATATATATATATATATATATAGATATTTATATATATATCAAAGCGGACAGACACACGTTGCATATATAATACAGTACATGACAGGAAGTTGCACTGCAGCTGGTTAATGCAGAATGAGAAGGGTTATTTCAGCATTCTCTACACTTTGAATAAATGCACATCCTTTATTTCTTTCTTTCTATTTTTTTTTTCAATTATTGTTTTTGCTTCTCAGCCAGCAAGTTTTAATCAGGTTCATCAAACCTTGGTTCAGCTTGCAATGATGCAGGGCAAAATCCGATTCCGGTGGGAGAATATGGCAAGCAACCGAACGCGCACGCAACCAGCAACCTGAGCACGCGTCACACGCACGCATCACACACACACACACGTACGTACGTACGCACAAACACACACACACATACACACACGTGTCATCACACAGAACTATCAAACATTTAAAAAATGACTGTTGTTGTATGCTGTTGGAGAATTAGGTTTAACAGTCATCCATAGCTGATTTTCTGTGTTAACACAATAAAATTAGTGATTGTATCTAGCAGCTTTATACAGTATGTATGTGTGTGTGTGTGTGTGTGTATATATATATATGTGTGTATATATATATATATATATATATATATATATATATATATATATATATACACGTGTGTATGTATATATCAAATGTTAGAAACAAGTGGACTGCCACTGCTGTACCGTGTTAGCACTATCCTTCCAACTTTCGTACAAAACTAGAGAAACTCATATTAGAAGCTCCGTAGTTGGATCCATCACAAAGCCCTCTACTTTTCAATGTGAAATAATACTAAAAGGTGATCTATGTACAAACTGCTGTCATTAGAAGCTACAGTATATGCTGACAGCAACGATAAATACAACTCTATCTTCAAAGTTTCAAAGACCAGAGGAAAAAAAAAAAAATGCAGGGATTATTATCAGTATTTAAATATAGTGCCTATTTACAAGTGTTTAGTTTGGTACCAGGGGTTGGTCGACTACCTATTTAGCATTAAAGTGTCCTGTACCGTCGCTGACAGAGAGGTTGGTGCATTTCCCACGCTGCAGAGTTTGCATAGAAAGTAAAAAGGAGCATTGGCTGGCGTGGAATTGATCGTGACCGTGATCCTTTCCCCGTCCCACACCGTTTTAAACAAGGAGTGTCAAAGAGGTGAGAAAAGATGCATATCTGTAACTGTAACCTGTTTGTAACTGTGTTGGGAGTTAAGTAATGAGTTAAGGAGCAAATTGGTTATTTCATTAATCAAAACTCTAATGTTGCTAATCTGTGTGGAGAGAAAAATAATCATGAACACAGTTGGACTGTTTTCTAGACCCCGTTTGTTGCGAGCACTTCAGTATTTGGGGGGAAAATACTCTTATTTTTATTTGCAGACTGACAAAACTAGTGCAGTGAGCAGCTGGGCGGCTTTATTTAGCACAAAGACTGGAGGCAGAAAGCCCGGGTCTGTCCAAAGGTAACAAAATCCACCTCATGACACGTCTTCAGCTTGCTGATTAACACGTTCCTTCCTGCATGCTTAATCACATGTAAAAAAAATAATAATAAAATTGACAAGATGTGGTTTTACAGGACATGACGTGAAGGTTAGGGCTATTTTTAGGAGCCTGGCGTCTCCCGATTGTCCAAGAATTTGTCATGAAAGCAGGACTTCACAGGAAACTCAAGGAACCCGGCGGGCGTGCCCTTGGACTATAAAAGACCTCTGTTCTTCTAATTTTTTTTACTTTAATAGATTTTAAAAGTAGATGAGATTAAATGTGGCAATTAATGATTCTGTGAGAAGAATTGTGTAACATTTGGACAGAACGAAGGAAGCTGCTGCCGCCTGGTTTCAGTCGTGAGCGTCACCACCAAAGAGGAATCCCTTCTGAATCTGATATCAAAAATAAAAAAATGCTTTTCAGTTAAGACTCAAAGCCTCGATCACGGGTCAGTAGTGACGCTACAACTTGAAACTAATAGTGTAGGTGAAGACATGCTTTTGCGCGCAGGCGCACACACACACATTTAACAGTTAAGACACTAGTCAGCGTTTTTCTAAAAACAACACGCTCATTCACCGAAGGCCTGTTACATGAAAACACACACAAAAAGGAGTGGACACAGTTTTGAGGAATAATGTAAATCTACTTTTACACACACACAAAAAAAGGGGGAATGGGTTCAAAAGGACAAAGGTGGAAATTTAGAGCGGGTGCTGCAACCGAGGCTGGGAGGGCAGTGCTTTCAGGGGGGGCTTCCCCCGTTCCCAATTGGGTGTCAAGTTATCTGAATTTATCTATAAATTAAATCCAAAATATGAAGGCTTCTTAATAATAATAATTAAAAATAAAAAACTAATTTAAGTGCTTCACCGTTTAACCAAGGAACTTTGTAATCCCTGGCTTCACCGAAACAAAACTTGCTGGTTGAGCAACATTTCAACCTTTGATTCAAAACTAATTACAAAAATGAGCAGGAAAAAAAAAGGAAACAAAAACACCAATGTGACTACAGTAAGAAATCGGAGGGCACAAATATCTTGTTGGACTGAATTAAATCATAAAGGGTTGGCCTCTATTTTAATGCAACTTTCCTGAGATGGAAACCAGAAAAAGAAGAGAAATATTTCAGGGAACTCATGGTCATTTCACAATTTTTTTCCCTTCTAATCAATGAATCGATCCCTTTACTTTGGAATGCAATCAAAATGTTTAAATGATCCCAGGAAAGTTTTTTTTCTTTCTTTTTCCAAACTGTACCTTTCTGTTTTAATAATGAAGGTATGTTTTTGGCCTTACATCCACCACAGAAACATCTCTCGGATGTTAAAGTTGCATTAAACATGGCGGATAAAATACCAAAAACAATTTGAGAAGGTTGACTTCACTTAGAGGGGATACTGTACCATTTAGTGCACTTTCCTGTGTCTAGTGATTACATTGTCAGCAAATGCTTATGGCATGAAGGCAAGGCCACCGTTACCCAACTGCAAATTCACAAAAACAAAAACAAAAAAACAAGAGCATATCCCTTTTAGCAAGTACTTTTTCTTCAACACAGTTTTGTTTTTGTTTTCTTCTTTGTCATTTAACTGTTGTTGTCTGTACAAAAAGAAAAAAAAATCCTTCATAAAGTTACAGATTTCTTGAAGTAGAGTTCTGAAATTTGTGGCTTGGCTTTGTTGATGTATTGTAGTGAATGTGAGAAGTGTGTGTGTGTGTGAGTGTGTGCGTGTGTGTGTGTGTACAAGGTGTGTGTAGTAGCATCTCCAAGTCTGTTAATCATATCTTCCTCTTTTCTCCTCAGATTAAGCTCCTGCACTCAGCTCGGTGCTCGGAGCCCCCACAAAGCACATGGTTTGTCCTCCACTGCTGCTTGTCGGCGACGAACACAAACTGAAATCTCCGAAAGCCCCTCAGAGCTGGGGATCAACAACATTATCGCCCCGTCTGAGAGGGGAATGAAAAAAAGGATGCCGGCTATTCATTTTCCGCTTTTATTCACCGCCTTTGTTAGCTAGCTTTCGAGGGGAGTCCCGTGGTCCGGTGCGGGGTCACCCCGCCGCCTTGTGCTTGCCCCCGCAGCAGTGGCAGGCCTCGCCGCAGTGGTGGCAGGCCCGCAGGGGCAGGTAGCAGCACATGCAGGGCGCGATGAAGGACAGCGCCACCAGAGCCAGCCAGCGCAGACAGAACTGCTCGTCGGTCGTGTCACACGAGCAGGGGTCTGAAAAGTCCCCCTCCGAGTCAGACATACAGTGATAGAGCATGCTCTCAGCGCAGAGCATGCAGCTGACTTTGTAGATGCACTGCTTGATGGGGTCCGGGGCGTCCTGGCACTGCCCCCGCCAGTTGTCTTCGTGGTTGAACATCTCTCTACAGTAAATACAGCGCGAACGCTCGCCGTCCTCTCTCCGCCGGCGACCCTTTTTCGACTTGAGCATGGACGACGGCTGAGTCTTAATGGCCGGGTCCTTGCCCAGACCCAAACCCAGCCCCGTCCCGATGCCCAGACCGGGGCCGGAGTGGGAGTCTCCACCGGGGCCGTCGTGGAAAAAGTACTCGCACTTCTTACTGTCCAGTTTATGAAAGGGGGTGGAGAAGTCCAGGTCCTCGGGGTCCACGTCGCGTCTGCTCATGATGGGGTTGCGGTAGTCCTCGTAGCCCTGCATGAGCACGTCTTTGCGTGGGTTGATGCGTACAATCTCGTCTGGATCACGGAGAAACGTGACACGCCGAGTCGACTTGATGGGAACAAGCAGAAGAGGAGAAATGAGGATTAGTGAGCGCCACAAATCATTTGTTTTATTTAGGATTCCCATTAGCATTAGCCACAGCATTAGCTATTCTTCCTGGGGTCCGATATACACACGACACACAAATTAAACTTGATACATAACAGACATATATTATACATGACAAAACAAAACAATAATACACACAACTCCCTTAATCACAATCAATACAGAGGAGAACTAAATCACCATCATTCTCAGACATACATCAGAGGTGTCAAAAGTATTCACATTCATTACTCAGGTACAAGTATAGATACTAGAGTTTAAAAATACTCCTGTAGAAGTTGAAGTATCAACTCAAGTTTTTTACTCCAATAACAGTATAAAAGTACTGGTTTCAAAATTACTTAAAGTATAAAAGTAAAAGTAATGTAAGGGCGAAAAAAGCCCGTAAGGACAAAAGCCATTGAAAATGAATGCATCTTAGTATAATGCAAATATATTAAAGAAGCATATATGTGTGCTATTGAGCATTAACATGTGTTTCAGAGAGCAGGAGATGTGATGACTAGTTGCCTATAAGTATTGTAATGGTGCAAAAAGTCAAACTTCAGAGGCATGTTATCATTTATCCTAACCTTTATTGGAATGTACATCCAAGTTTAGTTGCAGGAATCTGAGGGAACGGAAGTAAGAACAAAACTGGACAAGAACATCTGAAACAACCACAACCAAATTCACTCTATCCGGATGGAGCAATTTAACTGGATAGTTTTTTTTAAAGGCCCAAATGAAATAGAGTAACAAAGCTGTTTTTAAAATGTAAGGAGTAAAAAGTACAGATAATTGCGTGAAAATGTAAGGAGTAAAAGTAAAAAGTCGTCTGAAAAATAATTACTCCAGTGAAGTATAGATAACCAAAATTTCTACTTAAGTAAGGTAACGAAGTATTTGTACTTTGTTACTTGACACCTCTGACATACATACATAGAAATTAAATCAAATAAAACACCTTTATAACCAATACTTGCCTGAAATGACCTTATCTAGAATTATTTGACCACTTTTTACCTTTATTATGATAGGGTTTACACTACCTATAATTCTATTCAACCTTCATTTTGTTCGTTCTAAATGGCAAATCATCATTCATTAAATTTTAAAAGATATTTTTTCAACTGACTCTTAAACCAATCTTTGCTACCTGCATGAGAAATATAAACTGGTATAGAGTTCCAGCCAACCATGGCTCTGTAAAAAAAGTTATCTGTTTCAAACCTGTTCTCACCCTTGGTAGTATGAACCTCCTTTCTGATGTGATTCTTGTACTGTACCCATGGTGAGCAAAACGATAATAGAATCTGTCATACGGTTGTTTTGTTTTGTTTTTGTTTTCAGTTGAGAGGCGTACCTGTGGAGGAAGGTAGCGGCGGCTGTCGTCAAAGGGCTGGGTGCGGACGTAGCAGCCTCTGATTGGCTCGGTGGAGACGATGTTGTTCAGAGGGGAGAACGGCTCTTTGATCGGGGTGCAGATCGAAGGAAGCTCATCCAACACCTGTAAATATAGAAAACTCAGGTAAGGAACATAAGTGCAAAACAGTTCAGAAGTTTGGAGGACTCTGAAAACATGGCCGTATTGATGCCAGCATGGATGGATCCATCAGTTTGGCTTTCATGAGGAAAAACAGCTTTAGGTGCATTTTGACCACAGTGACCTTTTCTAGGAACCGCTGTGTTTTGGAGGGAACTTTTCTCAGAACTTCCTTTTCAGAAAAAGGAACCCAACAGGAACCACAGCCTCAATGGGGTTTTAGAGATACATTTCACTCACTTAAAAAAAGATCCCCTGTAGGGAGCTAGCACTTTAGAGATTACTCAGAACCGGGGCTTTCAGTGCTGAATCATTCTGGTTGGCCGTAAGTTTTCCCAGCATTCTGTTTCCCCTTTTTCGGTCTCAGTCGTCCCACTTCTAATGTCCAAAACAGATCATAAAATATGTTTATTCCATGTGTAGCCTGGAATAGTTGTTGTTGTTTTTACAAACACAACATTCAAAGTGAGATTCCTGCAGCATCAGTCAACTGAGGAGACGCAGGTGTTGCGAGCTTGACAATAAATGAGAATATAAAGCCCCGACTGTGATAACAAGGCAGCGAGATCAGAGCAATTAAATGTTAATCCTGGATTGTTTCACAGCGGTTATGCTCTAAAGTACCAACAAACAAACTCTACAGACAAATGTTGAGTGAGTGCAGCTGAAGAAAACTTCCTAAAGACGTAGCCCCAGGGTCTGCATTGGTGGCAAACATGCATAAGCATCATTTATTGTGATTAAGCAAGACAAAACAAATTATTATTCAGGTTGTTTAGAACAGTGGTCCTCAACCTTTTTTCCTTGTTTCCCCCCTTACTTGTGTCTAAGACCAGCCGACCCCCCGACCCGTACGTACTAGCACCAATAGAGTAAAGTTATTTGTTACAAACCTTTAATTGAAAAAATGAACATTAATTGTTTTTTTTATACATTTCTCTTTGGTTTACCCTGTACTTTGTTTTTCTCACCTTCCTTTTACGTCACCAATGTATAAAATATGCACAAAAAATAATTGCAAGGACATAAAAATATTTCTAAAAAATGTTTCTCTTAATATGAGAGCAAATTTTTTTTACATTTTTCCTTTAACAACCTGTCAGAGTATAGAGGTATGATTAAATGTTGGATAATGATATAATAATACGTTTTTAAGTTTTTATCCTGAAAAATAACTTAGTATTTTAAAATGACCAAAATATATTTCTAAGTGAGTTTATACAGACTTGGGTTACTGTATTCCATTAGGTGTGTCATTATGATTTTTTATTCATTTAACATGTATGAATATAATTTTTACAACTGCATATCCTCAAAGAAGACAAAGTTTCGTGCCCCCCCCCCCAGAGATCTCTGGCGCCCCCCCAGGGGGGCCCGGACCCCAGGTTGGGAGACATTGCTCTAGAAGACCGTTATGCTCAAAGGTCCACGTACAAGTGAACCTATTTCCTCTTTTACCTGTCTGTAAGTCTGCTAGGTTACCACTCCAGAGTGGCACACTCCAGCAGACTAAATGGGCCTGTTACACCTTGTAACTTAGAACTTAGCAGAAATGCAAAACACACATCTGGAATCTTTTTTTCATTTTTTTTTAGGTCCTCTGATTGTACGTGTAGGTCAAAATGGAGCTGTAGAGTCGGGGTGTGTGGGCTCTGGCTGTGGCTCTTGTCGGCCACCAGGGGGCCTGCTGCACCCACTCTTTGCCAAATCCGAGTGTTATGTGCTGATGACTCAAGGCCCTTCTGTTGAGAACTCAGAGTTCCCATAAGGCTTGCATGTGTTCCCACAAACAAACAAAAAAAGGCTCTTAAAAAATGTGAAGAGAGAGACTGCAAGTAAATATTCTTTCCACCTTGTGCCAATTATCTCATGATTGCAAATGGAAAAAAAACTTTTGGCTGATATCAAATAAGAGGTCTATATATACATACAAAGACACACACACACATACACACACCAGCGTCGGAGTGATGGATACATTATGATGGAATAGATTAACATAAAAAATGTAAATGAAGCTCAACCAAAATGACATAAATCAGCCCTAAACTTTAGCACTTGTGGCAACAAAATCAAAAGCACCGATGGGAGATGTGGGTAAAGGGGACTCAGAATACCACAAGGTTCTCCGGCAAATAGCTGTGGCATTTTTTTCATTGTGACCATCTTCACATCATCTGGATGGTTCTTGCAGCGAGCACACGCTGAGGTATCCTCTCACAGCTTCAATCCGACCGTATCAAACATTTGTATACACCAGCAAGCTGTCCCTCTTTTCCCACACACATCCCAATCTCATCAAGGCAAGGTTAGTCCTCCTCTCCTCTCCCTCTCCCACTCTCTCTCCCTCTCTCCTCTCTGCGTGTGGAGGAGGCTGCTGGCTCTGGTTAGTCAGTGCTGTGTGTAAAGTAGCCCACGCCAGTGCTTTAACGCACAACGGAAATCTGGTTTGCTCCCAGCTGCTGCTACAGTAATTACTGTCCTGTGGTTGCTAAGAGATGCTTCCTTTGACTTCTTTTTTTCCCCTCCATTTCTGCCCCCTCCTCTACCCTCTCCCCCCTTTTCTCCAGACTGCTAACACATGGTATGTGTGTGTGTGTGTGTGAGTGTGAGTGTGAGTGTGAGTGTGTGTGACGTTGCTCTCTTTTCCTTCAAACATACCGAGTGGTGTAACACACATCCACGGTGACTGCAAGGGAATGTGAGGAGCAGGAAGACGGCGAGAAGAGGAGAGAAAGAACAGAACAGGAAAAAATGATTGTGTTGCATTTATGTGTGTATCTGTGTTACAGCCAGAGACGAGGGAGAAACACAGAGAGCACGAGAGGCCAAGAGTCTGCCGAGGGAATGTCATAAACCAGCTCCAGCTGGAGAAATGCAGCGCAGAACTTAAAAAGCCAGATGACAGCTGTGTGTGTATGTGAGAGAAAGAGAGGAAAAAAGTGAGGGGTGGAGAGGTAAAAAGAAGAGGGGGGTGGGGGGGCGAAATGGGAAACAGACTTGGGCTTCCTTTTAAAGCGCTTGCCTAAGCCCCGCCATTCAAAGGCATGCGTGGGGGCCAATCTGGAGCTGATCTGACCCTAGAGATGTGGCTGGCTGAGGGAGGGGAGGTGGGGGGAGCCAGGGGCAACATGGCTCCGTATCAACATCAGGAATACATGCGCTTCCGCCCTTAAAGGCACAGGAGGTCAGGACCGGGAAGACTGGGGTCAGGCCACGTACAAAAAAAAAAAAAAGAAAAAGTAACTGGCAGCATTAGCGCTGTGCATCGGCACAGTCCTGCTCAGCCTGGGCAGAGTCGGTGCGGCTCAGAACGACGGCTTCATCTTGAACCCATTCTTTGTGTTTCGGCAACCACAGTAGAAGCTTTTAGCCACGAAAAACCATTTTCAGAGCGCCAACAATTGCTCAAATCTGCACCTTAGAAGTGTAGGGAAAGCCAAAAATGTGAGATCTTCAAATGACATCGAAGCACCACTGTCATTATTTGTCCACCTTTTTCTCTCGATGTTCAGTATCACCAGTCACCTGTGGCTTTAGATTGAAAAACCCTTCCATGTTTTGATATTCCCTGATGCCACTTTTACATTTCCAGAGATGTCAAAAGTATTCACATTCATTACTCAGGTAGAAGTATAGATACTAGAGTTTAAAAATACTCCTATAGAAGTTGAAGTGTCAACTCAAGTTTTTTACTCAAGTAAAAGTATAAAAGTACTGGTTTCAAAACTACTTAAAGTATAAAAGTAAAAGTAATGTAAGGGGGAATAAAGCCATTAAGGACAAAAGCCATTGAAAATGAATGCATCTTAGTATAATGCAAATATATTAAAGAACCATATATGTGTACTATTGAGCATTAACATGTGTTTCAGAGAGCAGACGCATACAAACCAATAGGGTGTCAGAATGGGATTAAGTTTATACTTCTCATCCAACCACAACCAAATTCACTCTATCCGGATGGCGCAATTTAACTGGATAGTTTTTTTTTAAAGGCTGAAATGAAATAGAGTAACAAGGCTGTTTTTAAAATGTAAGGAGTAATTAAGTACAGATAATTGCGTGAAAATGTAAGGAGTAAAAGTAAAAAGTCGTCTGAAAAATAATTACTCCAGTGAATTATAGATAACCAAAATTTCTACTTAAGTAAGGTAACAAAGTATTTGTACTTCGTTGCTTGACACCTCTGTACGTTTCTTCTGGAATGTGTTAATAAGGTAAGAGCATTTTGAAATGGAGACTGTTATTTGTAGTTTATTACTAAACTTAAAACAGTGACATTACCAAGAAAAAAGGGCCTCATTCTGACCCTTTTTGTTTCTGCTCTTCATTGCTTGTCTGCCTCTATCCAAAGGTATTAAACAGAGGATGAATCTTTTTGCTGCTTGTTTCAGAAGAAGGGGAGGCGAAACTGCTGCGAAACCTCGAGCACACACGGCTGTAAAAGTCAACTGACCAACAAACTGTATGTGTGCAAAACTGATAAGGCAAAACTTCCTGCCGGTGCTAAATTAGATGTGGATGTCTTCCTGTGGCATTAGGAGGGGGGGTGGAAAAACAAAAAAAAACACAGTTTACTTTGTGCTGGTGGGAGATGGTGAGGCATCAATGCTGGCAGTGGGTCATCTCAGCTGAGGAGGGTGTTGTGCAACCACCGAGTAAAATATGATGCATTTACACACTCTGAGTGTGTGTTGGGAGTCTGTTTTGAATGAGAGGAAGACTGTGGTAAGTTTGTGAAGGGCATACATGTGGTTGCTCGGGCTCAGTGGCCAGGAAGTGGGTGGAGAATCTTCAATGCATCTGCGCGCGCACACACACACGCACACACACCAACAAACTTTATCACACTAGTCAAATGAGGTGCATGAATGCAAGGCTATGATGAGTTCCTGTAAATCTGAAAACCTCATCTTTACAGATGTCTGAAGCGGAACTTAAACGAGACTTGATGGTAGCCTCGTATTCTGATGAGAAACTGCTTTCTGTCTTTGGACAAGGTCACAGTTTTTCTAGACTTATCTGCTTCCTCAAAATTGGCCCATGACTTATGAGAACAAGAGGCCTTTTCTATGTTTTTGTTTTATCTTCACGACTCAAAGGAGGACTTCATGCAAGCAGCAAACGTCACAAATCGTGTGTTGGTGTTTGTCGATTCTCAGGGTGCAGCACTTGCCTTTGGTTCACTTCTCCTTCTCTGTAGCCCAGGTCTCCAACCGCAACATTCGAATGCCAAATCACCATGGTGACTCCCTTAGTGGCTCACTGAACCCCGTGAACATCCCCTTCCTCCACTCTCTAGATGCAACCCCCCCTTCTTCCCTCCCTCTGCTACCTAGCAACTGTGGTGCCATTGGATTTCCTGTATGATCGGACCGATTCCTTAAAGAGGAACTTTGCCACAACAACAGGAACGCAGCTCTCTCTCCGTCGCTGATCTTCAAGTCCACGTTGTAAAAGGGTGTCTGATACCGGGCAGCACCGCTCTAATGACAAGCTTCCACAAAGTACAAGATACTTGAAGATAAACATTCTCATCCAGAAGATAATGTGCAATAACACCAACATTAGCTCATAAAAACAGCTTGGTGAACTTGACAGTTTTTATTTATTTCTTTATGAGAACAGCTATAAAAACAGTCCTGCATTAAATGATTATTGAGGCTATATTGTTTGTATGTCGACTCACATCTATTCTCCCATCTACTTACGCTACTTTACAGTTATAAGTAGAAAAGCTGAATGAATTTCCAGTAAGAGAGCTAATAACTAAGTGAACTTGGGTGTGTTGGCTTGAGCTATTTAAGTGTACCTGCAGCCTATCTTTGCTGCAGAGTGGACAAGATTCATAACCAGCCACAGACACGATCACTAAGTCACTATCCTGCCACATGACAATGATGAACACCTTAATTGTCCATAATACATCTACAGGATTGTGCAAAATGTTAATATAATCCAACCAGCGAAGGGTGAGTTGGTCAAAGGTTTATTCCGTAAATTAAGATGTCAACACCAAACAAATAGCTAAAGAAATAAAGAACTATGCAAAAGCACAATAAAACTGTAATGGATTGTATGTCATCCCTGAGTCAGGGTCTTATTCGCTCTGGTTAAACACCAGTAAGTCTCAATAACAGTTTGAAAACAGTGACAGGTGTTCGGACCTAGATGGGGCACATCAGTTTATCACTGTTACCTGCCTTCAATTTCAAAGCAAAGATTTGCTTCTCAGGTCAACACAAAGGCCCTGATGTACACATACAGACAAACATTGCATCTGTTTCCCAGAAAGTCTTGACTTTGATCTCACTCACCGGTAGTACGTCCTCAGGAATATCCCCATCTCCAAATGGACGGCATCCTGGAAGACAGAAGGGTAGTAGTAAAGACACTGACGTGATCATTTTTATCAACTCAGACCTAGGAGGTTTATTTCAAACTTGTTTTGTACCTAACAAATCCAATGTATTTTCAGATGCAGACATATGCATGTGATGTGACATTTCACTCTCTTAGGCCACGTTTACACGTATTTACAAAAACGGATATTTCCCCCTCTACGTTTTGAAAAATCTCTTCATTTACATGAACCCGCATAAATATGCTGTTAAGGTGCTATGAGCAGCCAAACCTACAGGGGGCAGTGTAACGAGAAGCATAAAGTCATGCTAGCCAATCAGAATCCTGGAAAAAAACATCAACAAATGACACGAGTAACTTCCAGTTACTTCCAAGATGAACGAGAGTCTTTCGTTTGGAGTAAAAGAGAAGTGGAGTGTGACTTTAGAATATAAAACAGGTAAAATACAAGAAAATATTGACGGTGGCCAAACAAATTGTAAACACAGGTCGCAGTCATGACACTGGTGACATTTCTGTCGCATAATGTGACGTTCTGAAGCCTAAATCTCCGTTTCCCTCCGTTTACAAGCAAACGTGAAGACGGAGTTTTTGCAAATTTCCACTTTGGCCGGAGTTTTCAGAAATGATTGTTTTTGGTGACTTTGAGCTTCGTGTAAACGAACGGCCAAAACGCATGAAAACACCACAGTTTTTGCTCCGTGTAAACGGGGTCTTAGTTTGGAACCTGCAGTGTTCAGAAACTCAGAAACTCTGTATCCACTTTATTGAATACACAACCAATAGAATACATTTTAGCTATACTATTCATTCATTCATCAATCATTTCATGTCTTGACGGGGGACGACTCTCCTGCTAGGTATTTTAGAGAAGTGCAACGGTAATTCTTGTCAGGCCAGAATAGGTCAAGACTTCTGCTTTACTTGCTCCGTGGCCTGATGGGGAAATGAAAGCTGTGTTGTGTTAGTGGGGTGCACAGAAGTTAATCTAATATGTATGGCTAGAATAATGCAACCCCGGCCTCAGTTAAAAGACCATGTTCCACTTCCGCATCCCAAAAGACCTCCCTGTCTGACGGGGTAGTCACAGGCTAATATTTCACACATCAGGCTGACAATATTACAGAACATATTTTTGTGATTACAACAAATACAATTGGTTCTGTTGCTGGGGTTGTAGGTATCAATGCTCCAAACATTTACTCACAAAGAAATGGTTTGTTGAACTGTTACTGCAAAGCAGATTGCAGATTCCTGCAGTCTGCGTGTTAAAAAAACTACAATACATGACTTATCCTTGCTGCCGAGAAATGTATTCAACATTCCCAGATGTATAATGTTACAATAAGAAGTGACAATTTTTTGACTGACAGCAAAAAAAAAAAAAAAAACACCTAAAAGTCTCATCTATGTTATCGTCAAAGATATTTCACTTCTTGAGAAATCTTTGTCTTTTCTTGGAGGAAATCTCAAACTTCCTAGTTGTCTGTGAATGCAACATAATGGAAGGAGATTTTTCAATGAGGCAAAGACAGTGCAGTCCTCAGAGATCAACAGCCTTGTTGCATTTCAAAACACAAAAACACGCCCACATCTCTACATATTCCTGACCAACTATGAGAAAATGTACTTTCTGTTAACAAAAGAAACATTTCTGATAGCGATTTCAGCTGGTGACTGATTGAACACCTATACATTTTTATTGACTTGCAGATACATACCATTTCTCCTTTACTTTCTTTCTGTTTTTTTTTTTCTCTTGCTAATTTTGCCCTTGCATGACACTGGCCTTTGCTCCATGGACGTGTGTGTGAACAGAGGTGGTACACCTCAGCACATCTGTTGGGTTGTGTGTGTTTCTTCATGTTTGTACCCGACAAGTGCCCTTCAAGGGACCAATAAAGTATTGAGATTCAGACTCTAAAGCCTGCAACCAAGAAGAAACTATGCAAATACCAGTAGAAGGCTGTGTCTCTGCACACGAACACAGAAGCAAACACTTCTATGGGTTTTAAGATATGTCTAAGTGGGATTATTTTAGTGTGGGTGTGCGTGTTTATTTTCTTAGTTAAACAATAAGGATTGGACTTTTAAAAAATATTCGAAAATGCCCATTTGGATGTATTTGTACATGGAGCACCAAGTGGGTCTTTAAAAGTTTAGTTCATTCAATTAAAACCCCTGAGGCCTCATTTGAAGCATGGTGCCATCAGTCTTCCCATTAAGTGAGGAGACAGCTGTACATGATAATGCAGCTCCTGCCGCAGAGAGAACAGAAGAATCCACGGGCCTGTGTTCGTCTGTCAGTCAGCCAGCCTGTCTGTGCGTCTCTCTGAAGGTGTTTGTGTGTGCATTTCTCCAGCGCTGAGAGAAAGAGGCCTCCTGCAGCACGACTTTGACAATGCTGGGCTGCGAAGCTGCCTGTGCCATGTGCCCGCCATCGCCATGGCAACAGAGGACTGCAAGACTGATGCACACACGTGCGCACACACGCGCAGGCAAAAAAAAAAACATATTCTCTCTCTCTGTCTCTCTCTCTCTCTCGCGCTACCTCTTCTCCCCCCTACACATATTCACGCAGCAGTCCAGCAGCACAGCGATGCTACAGGAATACAGAAGAACCCGCCTGCCTGCGCTGGAGATAGGCATTACACAACACCGGCAGAGCACAGGAGGCACCAGGCGAGAGAGAGGGAAACGGACAAAGGCAAGGACGGTTGGGAGAAGTCAAACCCCTTCATAACCTGCTTGTACTTGACATTCACAGGAAAAAACGTTGACAATTTAACAGATCAGAACTACACAGTCTCAAGGACAATGTGCATAATTGCGCTACCCTGATACCAGAGATGTTTCCTAAAGAATCCCAGTTACATAAAGTAAGGTCATCACTGTCAAGAACATCAGTCATCCTGACAGTCCAAACTTGGTCGATTGTCAAACAAGGCTAAGAAACTATTTGAAATTATTAAATAATGATCAAAATAGCTTCTGATTAATCCTCGAATTGACTTCAATCAAACAATTGATGTGAAAAAACGACCTTCAGTACAGCATTATCTTAACTGTTATCTTTACAGTAAGACATCATCCTTCCCTTGTCTGGTTTCATGTGGTAAACTAACATGAAAAGCCAGTCCTGCAGTAAAATTACCTTTTACCTAGACATTGTTTGTACTCAGGAAGTTCAAATCTCAGATAAGAGTGCTTGCAACGAGCAACTGATGACCACCACTGATAAGCCTTTATGATATGTTCTGCTGTACCTCCTCCTCTCTGCTCCCGAGGGTTCCCGGGTCTAGACAGTAAAAGAGATTATAGCTCCCCAGCCAGCAAGCTAGCCTCTTGTGTAACATGGTGCTGGGTGGCAGATTGCTGAGTTGGCAACTCTTCTACTAATTGGATGACTTTGCAACCTCTGGTTCTGTACAGAAAAACAGCCCTTATCAGAACCCAAAGCTTTCAACTCAACTCCACACAGGAGTATGAAGTGTAGCCTTTTTGTTTCCCCTCTTCTTTTTTTTTCTTCTAAAGTTGCAGGAGTAGTCTAACAAGTCTTCAGACATTCTTACTTACAAAGCCTCGGAGGAACAAAAAACTGCAGCCAGGTCGGGTTTCAGCTAACTAAAGCTTGGTTCTATCCCCGGATTGTCACCATTCTAGCAGCTTTTCCTATTGTTCCCACAGGTAAAGCATTGCAGAGCCAGTCTGAACAGGAAGTAGCGAGATTATCTGGGCAGCTGTGAGACTGATAAGATAACACAGGAGGGGTTATGCTCCGGTTCAGTGAGCAAGCAGCAGCGCTGGTGGAGTCATCAATGCTACTCATCTCTCGTAGAACGGAGGCCAGGTCAGCCATTACAAGGCAAAGATAAACAAGCAGAAATTACAGGCTGTAAATTCCCACCATTCATACCACATTCAGGAGCAGTCACTCAACTTTCTTTACATGTACAAACACTGCAGACATACATGCAGCAGTATGGTGCATTGTCTTAGAGGGAAGTAAGTGTGATATTTTGAAGGGCAGAAAAAGAATGGAGAATATACCGTATTTTCTGGACTATAAGCCGCTACTTTTTTCATGGGTTTTGAACCATGCGGCTTATACAAAGGTCCAGCTATTCTGTGGATTTTTCTTCCTCTCCGGGGCGCTCTAACCGGAATTAGAATCAAAACTAAGACAAAATAAATGCAAAGCAGAATGCGCTACTTCTTCTTTAGCAGGTAGAAGAAGGTAGAAGCAGATTGGAAACAGATAAATAGATAAATAAATAGCGGTTATTTTCTCTTGGTTCTGTCCCGTTTTAATCAGCAAAGTTGCTGCCGTGTTAAAAGACACTGTTAGGAAAGGATCTATTTAGGTACAAACATGTACATCATTTACAGTTCAAAATCCTTCTGTACATGTAGTAAATATCTAATCTAACAACAGAAATATCTGCGGCTTGCGTATCTTTTTTTTTTTTAAATTGAGCGGATGCGGCTTATAGGTGCGGCTTGTATATCTTTTTTTAATTCTTTTTTTAAAAATCGAGCGGATGCGGCTTATATGCATGTGCGGCTTATAGTCCAGAAAATACTGTAACTGGTTGCTGATTTCCCCCCACACACCAGAAAATAACTACAAGCAACACACACCTTGGGTGATATCCTCGATGGCCCGGCGTATGCCCCGGTCGAAGGCGCGGGCGTCTGCCGGGCTCTGGAACGTCAGGCCAAACTTCTTATCGTTGATTCTCCAATGGTGGAAGATCGGAGTGACCTTGTTGTAGATGAGGTCTCTCTGCAAAACGCACTCCAGTACCACCTGAAAACACATACACACATAAACATATTATATATATACACACACACACACACACACACATATATAAACATATTATACACACACACACACATATATAAACATTGTATATATATATATATATATATATATATATATATATATAAACATTGTATATATATATATATATATATATATATATATATATATATATATATATATATATATATATATATATATATATATATAAACATTGTATATATACAATATATATACACACACACACACACACGCACGCACGCACGCACGCACGCACGCACACACACACACACACACACACACACACACACACACACACACACACACACACACACAGTTTAACAATCTTTTTTTATATTTCATGATGCTTGTAAACAGACTCAAACCTCTAAGCAATGTGGTTTCATGGTTTGAGGAAGCAGTTTACTCAGAAAAACACATTTCATTATTCATCCAACTTCAAGAGCTGTAGTAATGTCACATATTAGATCCATTTCACCCAACATACAAAGTTGTTAATAAGCAAACAAACACATGTCTTTAAAGACAACCTGATAAACATGTTCCTAAAGGCAGGTTTCTCAGTGCAGATGATGAGAAAGTGAATGAGCAGTGTTGGTAGGAGAAGGTTGGGGCTGTAGCCAGGATGTCCGAGAGCAGGGCAGAGAGGGGCTAAGTTTCCAAACGTCTATTATTAATCGGTGCTTCTAGGCTGCCTCTCAGCCTTCTTCCAGACGGATTAAATGAAATGAGAGACGGCCATTAAGGCCCGTGAGGTTGTTACTGACATGCAGGAGAGCTGGCTTAACAGGGTGTGAATGTGTGAGTGTACTCATGGTGATCTGCAAGAGAGAATGTAAAAGCACAGAAGCCGGTGTGACGAAAAGCTCAATGATCCTAGTCTTAACCCATATTTACAGTGCAAATGCATTTTGGGGAGGTTAATCGTAAAAAAAACAGACAAAAAAAACAATAATTGATGGTTGAAATGACCCCTCCAGACCTAGACTACAGTCAACATGCACAGTACAAAAGGTTTGTGATAAAAGGTGTACATTCTCTCTAGTGTGTCTGCATCTGGGCGTGAGAGGATGGGATGACAAGGAAAGTGAGGAGGTTTTGTGGGAGGTGAGTGTGGAGGCGAGACCGAATGGAGCCGGAGCAGGTAAGGTGAGCATGCAACAAGGCCTCACGGAGGAGGAAGTATCGCAGTTGCATAGAGCATGACACTTAACACCACATTCCACAATGTGCTCAAAGAAAAGAGAAGAGGAGGAGTCACCTTTTGAGAAAAAGAGACAGACAGAGAACACAGACAGGATATGTTCAAGGAAGGGAGGGACAACGATGGATGAATGTGAGACATGCAAACAGTTGTGAAGATATGTGAGAGCAAAATCTGAGGAAGATAGATGGAGGACACTTCATTAAACAAAAGAAACGTGAGATGAGGGAAGGGAAAGTAAAATCAAGCTACTCTATAGTGTAACGATACACATGCTATGACTTCAATAGCAATGTTAAGAATAAAACGACAGAAAATTAGAATATTGTGATTTTCTGTAATGCAATTACAAAAACAAAAATGTCATACATTCTGGATTCATTACAAATCAACTGAAATATTGGAAGCCCTACAGCGTAAGAAAACTCAAATATCCTATCTCAATAAATTAGAATATTCTGGGAATCTTAATCTTAAACTGTAAACCATAATCAGCAATATTAAAATAATAAAAGGCTTGCAATATTTCAGTTGATTTGTAAAGAATACAGAATGTATGACATTTTTGTTTTTTTAAATGCATTACAGAAAATAAAGAACTTTATCACAATTTTCTAATTTTCTGAGACAGTCCTGTACATTGTAGTCATCTTGAAATAAAATGAGGTTGTTTTTTTTTTTTTAATGAAAGCAAAACAATTTCAATGGCATTAATGTTAAATACAAATTTGAAGACACCTTAAATATAAAGTTAATAAAAGATCATTTGGTGGCCAATAGGAGTCAAAATAACCATATTATTAAGGCTAACGGTGAATACACCCCCTCCCTTGGAGTTAGCGTGGACTATTCACTATTCACTGGTGTATCAACCATGGAAGCGAAACAATACCAGTGACAGGGTGGAAGAAATGTTTAGACATTTGTCATAATCCCAGATCTGGAATGGTAAGTGATCACCAACCAACTGGATCTGTAGTTTCAAGAGAGTCAGAGACTCAGAGGAGAAAAGAGGGATGGCGAGAGAGCGAGGAAGAAAGTGATTGGTAGCTATATGGAGAGTCAGCTGAGTCATCACCAGCACAGTCTGTGCCGCATCACTGCGCTTACAGACAGACCCCCCCCTCCCCACTTATTTTCCTCCGTCTCCCATCCATCTGGCTCCACCTCCATTTCCTGCTCTTTGACTACACCTTACTCATTTTTAAATTCCTTTCATAGCTTCCGCATCCCAATCATGTAATTTCTGCCGGTCAAAATTGTGCCGTTTTACTCTCTGATCATCAATCTGTTTTCCCTTTTTCTGGCTCAGGTTTCTGTTTCTAAAAGACATCACACCCTTTTTAAAAAGAGACAAAAATATATATCCCTAAAAAAAAACGATCAACAATGCTCTTTTTATGTTTTAGACACTACTTATTAAACTGAACAACCTTTCAAACACTGAACAAGCTCTTCTTTTTCTGGCATCTTCATGAATGGTGAGTTTTCATCGTCATTCACACAACATAATTACAGTCTTTTGATTACCTCAGATCAAAACACTGGTCTTACTGTAAAGACAAGTATACTGTGGTAAGATGTGGTTGTTGTTTCCCACCACCCCCAAACTTGGAATTATCACTGCCTCTTCCTTCAAAATACCCTCAAGACGATGAGCCGCGCCAACGCCGCGGCCGCCGCCAACACCCGGCTGGGACTGGGTGGCATTTCCCCAGACCTGCATGCACTTGAGTGCTTGATGTTGTGGCTGGGATATCTAGCTGTGATGGGGGTGTTTCACCACATCCCAGAACAGTAGCCCGGAGTCCACAACCGTTTCAACGTCATGTCTGAAAAATAACAATCCCGTCCCACCCACTTTTCTGCCACACACATGCTTGGATAGCAACGCTCCAAACACAAACCCACCATAAATGCAAAACACAGAGAGTTGAGTCAAAGAGGCCATTTAGACACCCCATGGACAAACATGTAATGTCACATCGTCTAGAAAATCTGATTCTGTGCGTCGTGGTGGCCTCTTCTTTTTCTGGTATGCAGTCATTCATTCTCACACAAATAGTTTCAGACTTTAATCATTCTTTTATCACTGATCTGCGATAATTGAAGCAGCACATTCTGGATCTTTTTTAACAGCTTAGAGCAAGATTGTGACAGTTCATACTCTGTTCCTCTACCTGTCTTACAGGCAGATAAAAATCGATGAGTCAAGTATTTTCTTGTCTGTGAATTGTTGCTGTCAGTTTCCAAGCAATGGATAAACAATCACAATGGAGAAACACGTGTTTCTGTTTAGACAAACCCATGTGTTATGTTCCCATCAGTGCTGTTTGGATCCGGTCATTCATGAGTAAATACCAATTGCACTCAAAATGTAACTGTTTGAGGATGTCCGTGGGTTTTCTTTTTCTTTTTTGTCATTTCTTATTCAGACCACACACACTCAGCAGCAGAGCCACCATATAAGGAGCAACGACTACGATTTAAAGAAACTTAGGGTGTCACATCAAGAGATACTTAAACATGTTGAGGGGCCGGTATTAAATAACTAGCCTAACTGTTAGTGGGAATAAAATAAATAAAAAATAACCAACACAAGCAACAGCTGTACTCAATTCATAATACATACGGAAAGCTTTTCTTTTTTTTTACCCCCCATTAAAAAAACAAAAGAACTGTTCACGTAGCCACATGAAAAGAGAAGCAAAGATTTCTACTGCAGGGCTCTAGACTTGGCCATTTAGCATCATTTTATGACCACCCTTTGAGATGTTGCAGCTAAACGTTTACAATATGGCACACCAGTGAGAGATGGAAATATACGACTTTGCTGTCATCATATGAAACATCACAAGGAGAAGTGTGTGTGTGTGTGTGTGTGTGTGTGTGTGTGTGTGTGTGTGTGTGTGTGCGTGTGTGTGTGTGTGTGTGTGTGTGTGTGTGTGCGCGTGTTCACATGTGTGCACATCATGTGATAGAGGGAAAGGAGAGTGAGCCTGTCGTCATAACAAAACCAGGCTGTCGCCTTTCCTTGTCTGTTCAGTAAACACCCTCCTGTCACTCCCCTTCACTTCACCCTCCTATCTATCAAACTATCATTTTTATGAACAGAAAAAATATATATAATGTCTGATTTTCTGTGTGAATGAACATTCACTGACCTCTCTACAAACTGAGACATTGTAAATGAAGAGCCTACATGCAACTGTGGGTTTCATTTAATGATCTGAAAAAGTGAAGTCAAAGTGAACTTCTTACTGGAAGTGACATCTACATAACTTCAATCAACTAAACCCTAACACATTCTGAATAATTCACCTGTACTGCATGAATGATGAATACTTTGCTAACTAACGGACATTTCAGTTTATAGAAGCTAGGAGTGTGAAAAAATATCTATACAGCAATATATCGCGATACTTCATCACCCTATTAAAATATCGATTTGTCATATCCTAATATCGATTTATTAGGAAAAACCTATTCCAAATTTACATGTATGTAACAATACACCTTATTTTCAATATTCTGCGTTCAGTCACATATTTGGCTAGCAACTTCAGTGTCTATGTTCTTTATTTTTATTTTCTTCATATTTTCTTTCTATTTTTACTTATGCAATATATTTGCAAAGGCTTTTTTTGAACTTGGCCTACAAAGCACCTATGCAATGCAGACTAAGTTAACAAAGTAAAATACTTTTGATATATCACACTGTTACAATAGGTATTGTATCGTGATACATGTATTATGATACGTATCTTGCCAATACACACCCCTATTAGAAACTCTATTAATGTTTTTTTTTTCTTTTTCCAAATGGGGTCAATAAATTTGTATATGTTTTTTAAAAGATAATCAATTTAACTTACACTAGCAGTCTAAAGTTTGGACACACTTTTCCACTCATTTGACTGAGACCCTGTGTCTAAACATGACAGGTAGCACTTGTTTCTTTTTTTTTTCAAATCTTGAAGCTCTCCTTCCTTTTGTTTCTTTTTTTCCTTTCAAAAATGAGCTTGTTCATTTCTGTAGATCAATTATTACCTATTAATATATAATGCAGTAAAGTTGCAAAAAAAAAATGTGTTGTGGTAACACTAAAGTGATGCTCATACAGCTTTGTAATTAGAAGCCCCAATATTACTTATGGGAAATTATATAGTCTGGATCACAGTACTAAAGTAATGAAAAACATTTTTTTACTGCTTACTGCCTTTACATTTGAGCTAGAATGAATTTGAAGCCCATATTCCATCCTTCTGGTCCCTTCTATGTTCGTTGAGTTTCCCACATCCCTCATCCCACATTCTTTTCTTGAGTAATCTGCCCTTCTCTCCAATGATGTCATGATGTATCACAGGATCACGCAGATTGCTCCTATTTTCAGGAAGAAAATGGAGTAAAGCCAAAAAACCCACTTCCTGTGAGTGAGAGAGTGTGAGTAAGACGGAGAAAGGGGGTGGGCAGTCTGGAAGAGTGGGGTTCATGATGATCTCATTCACATCATTTCTTGTATGAACAGATGTATGTGCAATCATAGGAGAGTAAAGACCCAGCTAGTTGTGTGTTGACCATCAATATCAAAGTACACATTGTATCATATAGAATTAACGGTGTCTTACCAATTTGTCTTTGAGCCGTTCGCCCCTGATGTGGAATTCCACCGTGGTGGGACTGGGACAAGGGCTTGGGCTGGGACTAGGACTGGGGCTACACGGGCTGAGGTTACTCCCGCTTCCTCCGCTGCCTCCACTGTGGGTACTGCTGCTGTCGTCCGCACGGCTAACCTTATAGACGGTGACACAGCTCAGGCC
This sequence comes from Cololabis saira, assembly GCF_033807715.1. Classification (NCBI taxonomy): domain Eukaryota; kingdom Metazoa; phylum Chordata; class Actinopteri; order Beloniformes; family Belonidae; genus Cololabis; species Cololabis saira. The sequence goes on from NC_084602.1 coordinate 11,807,750, forward strand.
TCCACCCCCCAAGGGAAGCCACCCACCGCTGGAGTCATCCCGAGTCATGACCACTGCTCTCACACGCGCATAACTGTCACTATAGAGGGGGGAAGAGGATAAAAGGAAAAGATGCTTTTAGTTAACACACCACATGGGAAAAAAACCTCAATAACCAGCATACGTCAACTTTTCTTTCCTTTGTGCTTTTGATTATATCACCTGGACTACAAAAATATCAGAACTACATACTGTATCCTCGGCCTACGTGAAACATCAGCCCACATAGTAAAAGCTGAAGCGCAGTGTGATTAACAGAGCTGGACCAAAAACTATTTCCTTGGCATCTGACAGCTTTGGTGGGAACTTTATTTGTAGTTTTGAATTGGATACAATAAAAAGAATACATTTAGCTTTGTAAGACAAACTGTGCTGTGGACAACCATAACTATACCCAAATAACATCTTTAAAGTTAAGCTTCAACAAAAACGTTGTAGTACAGTGCGTATAATGCACAAAAACATATTAATAGTCAATTTGTTCATATATATATATATATGGGTCAATGACGAATAAGGATTTTCAACAGGTCAATTTTAAAATAATAAAAAAAAGAATATCTATTGCAGTAGTTCAAACATTAAGAATGTTGTGTACACATAAATTCATATAAACATTTTAAATTAAGTGAATTCAGAGTTTTTTGTCAAGATGAATTGGCACTAGCCTTAAAAAAGGTCATGTGGTGCAACCATGGTTCATATTAAAATAAATTAATTTCCTTAACATCTTGACATCTTTTTTTTCAGTATTATACAAAAATGGTTGTTTTTTTAATGGTCACATGATATTTCATTAAATGGACATCATCAGTCAAACTTTGTTTGTATATTATGATGGAAATATAAATACAAATGTGTTGCAATCTTACACAGGACTACAAGACATTTCGGAAATCATGCCAGATAGGGCAGAAGATTGATTTAAAACATTTCAAAAAAAGTTTTCAAAACAAGAGTCATGGTCGGACGGTCACACCACATGACATTCTGACACTTAAACAACAACAAAATCCCAAATAACTAGTATTTTTGTGTGCGTCTGTGTGTGTCTGTGTGTAAAAAACACCTAGAAGTAGTCAGTTATGTTTAACCCCGGCCAGAGGGTGACTGACCATGTGGTCAAGTTCAGACTCTGACCACCGCTGATTTCCAACCTTCCACCTAGAGCAGGTGGTTATAAACTAGATAACACATGACAGGGGCTGCAGCTCAGATTGCTCTCTTTGCTTTGAATCAAAGGGTTAACACTGTAGGATTGTCATGTACAATATGTGACATTATTTAACTCGAGGAAAGCATATTAATAAAAAGGAAAACACAATGTGGCACAAAGCAGTAAACTTGTTTGGTTTAGGGGTTTTTCCCTCCCAGATGAGAAACCAGAGAAGCATATTGATATTCTCCCACATAGGAAACACACACAATGTCAAAGATGTAATGATACACTACGCGCTTACATACTGGCATTTCTTTGCGTGGTGCCTGCATGCAAGAACCACTTTCCAGAAAGGCGTGAAATTAGATCACCTCTTTTCTCCGCCCGTGGTAGACCAAAAGGCGAGAAAAAGTAGAGACTGGTTGTATATGTAAGGGCCATCCCCTCATTCCATAAGCCTGTGAGAAGTGTGAAAACTTAACAACTTCCTGATCATGTTGTACGTATGCCGACCATAGTCGTAAGAACAAAGCTCGTAGTTAAAACCTGCTCACAAATGAAACAGCAGCTGGTGAAAAGACCCGTACACTTCCAGGTGAAGGAGTCGCATTGTTTTTATTTACTGTACTGATGCTGTACATGCAGCTGATTCTGTCTAGTTACATTCTTCGAACCTTCACGGTTGACTTTTCAACATTAGCGCGCCCCACAAACCGCCACTCTCATCCACATGCCTCTCTTGTGCAACTGTGCATCCCGCTCATACACGCTCCTGTTAAAAGGACCGTAACAATATGAAGAAAGCTGACAGCATCTTCTCCTCTTCTGCTTCTATTTTTATTATTTTTTTATAATTTTTTAATAATTTATTAATATGAGCGCAATGAACGTGATTGACACCTGCTATCTCGTTTCCCGCACATGACGGCGAGTCACACGTTGGTTCTGGGATGCCGGTTTCGTGTATGTAAGGACACACAGCTGTATTTTACTCTCGTGTTTGAGCCAGTATGTAAAAAGGCCAATAGAATAAAATTGGTGGCCCACTTGAAATGTTACAGAACGCCAGTATGTAAGTGCCTACCGGCATGTTTTGGAATTTTTTCAACTGTAACTACACAACAGCCAAGAAATAATTCATACAGTGAATGACAATTGCTGAACAATTTTTAAATGAAAATGAACTGCAACACATTCCCTAAAAGCACAGCAGACATATTCCTCTTTGTTGATGATGTTGTTTCAAAGCATGCTCACCTCAATACCACCTGCACAAAGATCAATGTCATCTGTGTAGCATGGCAAGCTTAGGTGAAAAATTGGTTTCAAGCCACTGTCCACTTTAGAGAAACTTGACTTTAGCATGATGTGTATTTTTTAAATATTTTGCTTTGAGTTATTGATCCAAGCTTTTGAAGTCTGCAGTCGGTGTTTTGCCCTTTACCCTTCAGAAGAAAAATGAGCATGTTACACATTCACTCCCTCTTTTTTTTCTGTAATTTTTCTGATGCATATAAATTAATCAAAATTCCAAAACAAATTGTTCGGTTTGTGTCTTCTTAACCCTGTGGTGAGGAACTGTAGCTTGTAAGGCTGTGGCAATGTTACTGTACACAAAACTAATGTGAAGCTCATTTGAGCACAGAATCATACTGATCAGCTACGGTAATCAGTCAGGAGACTGGCCAATTTCAGAAGTCAATAGATCAACCCGAGCGTTGTAAAAACACGTGTCGCTATTCAAATATCAAACTTTCTCATAATGGAAAGGAGGCTAAATTTCCATAATGGACACAAATCATAACATCATAACAAATCTCTGATAACAGAGGTGAATACAGTAAATAATTTGCTATATTGTGCCAACTCATCAAAAGTATATTACAAAAGATATGCTGATTTATTACGAACTATAATTGCAATAATTATACAGTACATTAGGCAACAAAATTATAAAACAAGATATCAATTTTGTTCCTCTTGCTCACCTGGAGTCAGACGTTTCCCTGATTAGATAACACTGCATTGGTCCATCGAAAATGACAAAGGTCAAGGCAGCGGAGGGCAGCAATTTGCACTAACTACAGGTTACATATTAAAGACGGGGAAATATCAGAGGGCGTACAGTAAAGAACTCAACAACGTGATGGCTGGATGTCTTCCTGTGACACAGTGTTTCTCTGGTCACGTTAACCAATAAAGATGTTGTCACAGTGTCTGAGATTCTTGTTCAGAATGTCTTCTCAAGCTGTGTCCAAATCTGATGACTGGTGACTAAGGGTAAGGATAGCACCATCTGTGACATATAACAAATGTTTAACTATCAATCTAAAAGATGAATAGCTGCATCATCTCTTTCTGCCTCCTCTTTGAGCCTACTCAATAAAGCTGACCTTTGGTCTTCTTCCTGCCCCACCCTTGGCAAACCTGAGTGTCCAAGCTTTTGGTTAGTAATTAATCTAAAAGTCACTAAGCATTAAATCCAGGGCCTTTTTTTTAGATTTCTTTTCATGTGAAAGCTACTGCCATCCTGAAACATGACGGAAGTTTCATAACAAAACTGACTAAAGCCTGAGTTATGGCTCCGCGTTAAATCAAAGCAGAGCCTACGCCGTAGTCTATGCCATAGCCTGACGTGCACCTCCCAAAAAATATAACTATGCGTCGAGGCGACGCAGACCCAACGCAGACCGAGAGGGCTGTGATTGGTTTGCTTGGTAGCAACGCATTTCCGGTTCCGGTTCGTAAAGCAGTAGTGAACTTTTAGTGCTCTTTTCTTCTTTTCTGTTTTGTTTTGTTTTTTTGCATAATAGTTGTCCTTATCTCTTTGATTCACTGTGACCGGAAAAGCCGGAAGCTAAACAAAGTATCACCTAGCGCTCTGGGGGGGTATTGCAAATGGGGCGATGTAGAAGTCCAAAGGGTTCACGACGGTGTCACGACAACGGCGTAGGCTCTGCGTTGGTGTAAAGCAGAACCCTAATTCAGCCTTAACACAGACTCACAAAATTCCCTTTCATAGTCAAGTGTTGAAAATGGTTCAATTCTGCTCTTTTTAAGGACAAAAATGCAATATTGTTTTTACCATAAACAAATACATTTAATCTTTTCCATCAATGCTTGTTGATAATCATGATCCAACTTTCCCCAATTTCTTCACGGATAACCCTTTGCTGATGTATCCTTGCATTCTTTTAGCAATAGACAAAGTTTCAGAGCTTTCAGTGCAGTCAGGTCACGTGTCATCAAGATGATTGATATCCAGGCCAAGACTTTCTGTTCCATGTTTATCAGAGCCTTCTCAAATGTGATTTAGCAATACCAATTAAGCATTTCATACAATGGTCAAACAAAACACTAACAACTGCTAACATCTGGATCTTGAGTGCAAGGGTAAACTGTTTAATTGGTAAATATTTTTCAGCTCTGTTTCCCAATGGCACTGATTTGAAAACCACCCAGGTACACAGGCAGATTTTCAAAGCTGGTGCTGCGCTCAGAGTTGCAAGAGTGGGCAAACTATCCTGTGCAGAGGCAAACATTTAGCATTCTTAATGTTGCGAAACTGGTAAACACAACTCTGACAAAAAAATAAATGTAGAAAAAAAACATTGATATACCTGCAAGACAGCTGGCAGCTCACTCAGCCTCACACAGCTAGACTGATTCCAATGGTCCAGTTGAGAATGATCAACTGGCCAAACTATGAACAAATCTCTGAATCTTACAATTACCAGAAATCGGTTTCCAACACAGCCTTCAGGACACTGCGTAATACTGTGCCTTCAGGATGTCATTCATGTCACAGTTTTGTGCATGTTGCAGCCCTCAACACACTGAGGGTAAGTCCGACTACTGAAAAATGACCTGCCATTGTGGCAGAAGTCAGTCAAAAGATATGAATCTGCATATTATTAATAGTTGCTGGGGGAAAACGTAGAGCGACAAGTAACAGAAAGACTAGACACACAGAACAAAAACTTTTACGTGAAAACACAACTCGATATAATACTGTAATGCATAGCTGAATCTCTAATATTTTGTATAGTTCATATATATACTTCAGCTGATGAGAATTTTCCAACCACAGTTTTGCATAATGTTGCTGAATTAGTTCTGCTGCTACCGTATCACAAGATCAAAACTATTCAAAGGCACGTTCTATTTGTTTTGTTTCATGTGAGAAACATTCCTGGTATCATAATTATACTTTTCATAGTTTTGTAGAGCCATATGCATTTCTGTCTTTTTAAAGTTGGTGCAATGCCAGCCCCCCTGAACTTTCAGGATGTTTTACCAATTGGGGTGTAAAAGGTGGACAACGGTGAAAGACTTCTACTTTTATTTAGGTAATGAGAATTCCAAGGACACATTAAAATGTAATCCTGTGATATTATCATCACTCAATGATTTGAGTTATCCAAAATTAAGCAACTATCCTGCCAGTAAATAGAAGTGTGTAAATGTGGACTTTTGGTACAGAATTGCAGCAAGAATCATCTCCTTCTGACTTGTACCAGGAGGCTGACAGGTGCCACCCCCCGCTAACACTGTGATATCATCCCTTTGTCAGATACAGACAAGTTTGACCTATAAGAACTTGAAGCTGCAAAAGGTGTTGTTAAATCTGGGCATCCTTTTCTACTCGTCATCTGTAATTCTCACTACATGCCACCGTAGACTTCCTTTGCTCAGTTTGAGCATACTTTGTGTACATGGACTACACCAGGCTGATCATTGACAGTATTGAGAAATAGCTTGGTTGTCAAAAAAAAGGTACAAACATTATAATTCTTTATAACTCTGTAAGATATGGAAATGAATACAATATTACAGTTAAACTAATCCCATAAACTAAAATAGTTCAATAAAATATACATTTTAAAATTGAAAAGGTATATCAAATAATCAGCTGGTAATCAGAATAGGCCAATTTTTATCCATGTGGAACTAGGGGTGCAACAATTGGTAAAAAAAATGATAATAAAAATAGTCGCCAACTAATTTAGTTGACAACTATTGTTGGCAAAAAGAACATTTCAAGAGTATGGCATGACCCTCCTTATTATCTCTACCGAGAATTAAAGTGCACCTATTATGAAAAACACATTTTTTCTTGCTTTAACATATATAAAGTGGTCTCCCCTCAGCCTGCCAACTCAGAGGAGGAAAGCAACCAAATGTTGCAGTGTCTGTACAGCCGCCCGGATGAGCCATCCGGTCTGATGTGGCTTCTACGAGCCGTTCAGATTCTGCGTATTTTCATTACGTAACCAAAATGCAAACCACGCCCACAACTATAAAACCGTGTAATTGCATGCGAGCGTCCGACTATCGTGTAGCACTGCGTGACATCGGACGCTCTCTGTCCATCTCCCTCCAGCCAGCTGCCACTTTTTTGAGGTTTTTGTAGTGAAATGAGGAGGTATCATAGAGAAAACCTCTCATTTCAACTAACTGGATCAGCCGTTCCTCATCAGTGACCGTTTCCTACAGCGCTTTCAACCGGCTTTCACCGCGAGCGACAGGAAGAAAATAGAAGCAGGGCGTCCGATAAATGTTCAGCTCAAAACAGCACATCGCGCAGCGCTGCGTTGCTGCGCTGCGTCGCTGTGTCGCTGCGGCCAGTTAGGACAGTCCAATAGAAAATAAAGCAATGAAATTGATTTTGTCCCTGACACTCACTCCATCGCATGCAGTTATGACACGGTGTAACTCTGCCGGCCGGAGCTTCCGCCATTTTTTCGTAGCGGTGTATCGCGTCATTCAGGCAGCCAATCAGCCCAGTGCCTCATTATCATAGCCTCCCCGCCCACTCAGAATCCCACATAGATAATGAGGCTAGAAACAGTAAAGATAAAAACATGGTTTAGAGGCTGAATTTCTAATTTATTTAGCAAAAACAATCAAAAGCTTGTTTTTAAGACATTCAAGGCCTGTTTAAAATAGGGATTAGATGACATAATAGGTCCCCTTTAACGTTAAACTGCTATTGTCACCACACGTTCTTCAACAGTGAGGCATCTTCTTCTCTTCCTATCTCTGCTGAGAGTTGCACATGCGAGATAGAGTACAGCACCAGGTGAACAACATGACTGAGGCTGATGCAACACCACAGCGACTGGCAGCAAATTTCCTTAAAACATGTATTTCTGAATGAAGTATCCATCTTTCTTCTCTATTGTCAATTAAGACATCATTTAAACAACCTCATGCAAAATTTAAAAGCTGAGAGCTAAATACGATCCATTTAATATTTATGAGATTCATAATCCAATTAGTCAACAAATCATTTCAATAGTTGATGACTAACTGACTATCAGAGTAGTTGTTAGTTGCAGCCCTACTTGGGATCAACTCGTGTCAATATTTACCAAAGGATGGCAGTAAATTCATGAGCTTAGAAGTTTAGAACGATGGTAGGCATTACAAAAAACAGAAATTTGTTAGTAAGTGAAAATTGCAATGACAGTTCAGTAAATGGAGTTAACATCTTTCTGTTTCACATCTAAAACGGACTTCTTTGCTCACGTTTCCATTGCTCGTCTCTTGCCATTCTGTTATCACAATGCTCAAAACCCTCCATGTAAATTAGCAGTTATATTGGCATTTCCGGCAGTAAAGTTTCATCTGATATCTCAGATAAATCAATAAAAACTACAGTATAAACACATGGCATTTGGAAAACTTCTCAAAGCTTACTTTCAAAGCACACTCTGTTGCTATGATTAAATAAGTATAATGTCGTTGTTTGTCGAAAAATGGAACCACAAAAAGTATTATAAATTATAATGCAGGTATGGAAAAACATGACCACAATGAGAGGGGGGGGAGCAAGACAATGAATGAAATCGCTGTAAGGAAACTAAAATGCAAGTGGACGACATAAAATCCGTAGTTGACGTCACAAATAATACTTTCTCCCTCCCCCAGATGTGTACAAAGGCCTCTTATAAGAAGCTAAAAATAAGAGGACAATTTCCTCGTATTGAAAAATGAATTAAAGTTCCTGCTTTATTTCTTGTCTTTCTGAAAACATGAATCTTTTGTTGACATACTCGGCGTAATTTCTTTCCAAAATCTGGGTAACAGGACTTACTTGACAGCCACTAGTCATAAGAGATTGACAAAACAACACAACTTCCCCTTTGTTAACACATGGAAACACCCTGTTTGATGACACCAAATGACAGCAGTGTCACTCCATGAGAAACCTTGGCGGCAACAGAAAAATGTGGTTTAGGACAGTATTGCAAACATTGTAAAAGAAACATACTGCTGTTGTTACACCCCTATAAAAGATGTGGGTGATAGGTCCAGAAGGGGCTGTCAATCAGGCAGGGGTCCCTGGGGTGAACAGAAGGCAGGCGGCGGTGTCGCTCAGCCATGACCAGGGCACAATGACCAGGGCCTGACCCTTCAGGGCTACCATCACACACATGCCAGCAAGCATGACACCCGAGGTGGGCTGGTCAGACCCCAGGAGGAAGTTAAGCAGACTATGGCAAAAGTGTATCACCTTTCTTTAAAGTAAAAAAATCCTACATGCAAACAATGAATTTGAACGTTTATTTTAGAGAAGTGAGATTTCATGCATTTCTCTTGTTCTCCCTTGTACCAGAATTTTTCCTTTTCCTAAAATACACAATGGTCAAAAAAGATATTTCAGTGCAGCCTGAACACACACACAGACACAAAGTTCAGAGTGAGATGGGGGAGACAAAGGTTGGCCTGCATGCCCCTCGCTGGGAGCACACAGTCGACTGGACACAATTGAGAGCGGAAGCAGATCAGCTGGCCTTGGCATGCAAGAGAGAGGGGTGGGTGGAGTGGAAAGAAAGAAAGAAAGAAAGAAAGAAAGAAAGAAAGAAAGAAAGAAAGAAAGAAAGAAAGAAAGAAAGAAAGAAAGAAAGAAAGAAAGAAAGAAAGAAAGAAGCCCCCAATTCCAAATTATTCCAAGTTATTCTGCTGGATGACTGACTTCATTTCCGATGGAAGCAGGAGAGAAAGACAAAGGGAGGGTGAGTGTGGAGCAGAGGAGGCGACTGCAGATGGGAACAAGGTGACAATAAAAAACTTCCACTCAATTCTAAAGACAAAGACCTCTATCATTCATAAAAAAAGTGTGTTTTGAGGATAAAAAAGAATGTGGGATATGGTTGAACAAACAATGTTTTTACTATCCTTAATAGATGTTTCTTTAAATCAGACAAAACTTGACGTTTGAAATGAAATATCAAATTTAACAAATTTAAGTATAGTATCAGAATGAATCTACTATTATTTAATGTATGGATATTTAAATATGTACAATGTCTACAACCCAAAACGCTGCAGTTTCACAACTAACGATGAAAGAAATTCACAATGAAACACAGCTTCAGTCCTATAATACGGGAAGCTTATTAAATGACTTTTATGCTCAACGTTCTGATAAAAAGGAAGGGTCGAGGATGACATTAGTCTGTCGATTCCCATGCAAGAGATCATTTAACACAATCTCTCTGATAAGCCACGTTTCCATTACACTTTTACGCAAACAAAAATCAAATCTCTGAAATTTCAATAAAGGTAGCACAGCAAGTTTCCATTAATCACTCAGTACGTTTACATGCAGCAGTTCAATCGGATTTCTGATTGTATAAGACATCGTTCGGACTTTTAAACTGCATGTAAACACCTCAATCTGATGTACTTCGGACATATTTCGGACCTATATCAGACATTTAATGATCAGATAGCAACACCTAGATAACTCGTTCACACTCTGAATTTTAACGCCATCTATACGGAGACATCGGATATTGCAGTCTGCACATGCTCGAGAATTTACTCTGGGGCATTCACCCGGAAGTGAAAGGAGACGGCACGGTTTAAATAGTTGTTTAAACACCTTTAAAAAGATTGCGAAAGAGATGGCAGAAGCTTCATCAAGACACCGGAGCAGATCAAAATAAAGTGGAAAAATATACGGAAGGCGTACATTGGCGCCAAACAAAACAACCGTCAACTGGAAGTGTCTCTTTTTTTGAAATGGTTACAATGGTTACAGCGCCACATAGTGTCATGGAGTCAGCCATGCTCTGGACATTTATCCGATTCTCTGAACAGCATGTAAACTCAGACAAGTGATTCGGTCTTCTGGATGTCTTTATCTGATACGGTCAGAAATCCGATCTCTTTGCTGCATGTAAACGTACTGACTGCTGTTCGAATAAGCGTAATTCTCGTAAGACGTCTCTTCAAAACAACGAGAAAGAAAATATCAGCGTTGAAGAAAATGGACTAAAACATATTTTGTTTTTGACAAAGTATTGTATTGGCGATTGCTGCTATCGCTGTTGAGAAAATAGTCAGATGATGAAGGCAGCGGATGATCATTCAAATGACAATTCAGAGGCAAAGCCCTTATGTAATGCATAATGATTAAGTAGTGTCATGGTACAACTACATCATATTAATGATGCCAAAAACAGCTGAAGTCTAGATTTTGATGACTATAGATTCACTAGCTACATCACATCCAACCCTGACAGAGATGTGGAAATGCGCAATAAGCGTCTCCATTACACTTTTGCGATAAACTGGATTTCTTGTAGCCTGAAAACCACCTTCTGGAAGCATTAAAAGGTTTATTCAATATTTGGGAACTTTTCTAATTAGTGTTGTTTCCATTGCAGGATTTCTTTTTCGATGCGAATCTAGAGGTAATGAAAACGTATCTACTGTCACTTCACTATTCTCTCACTCACAGTTCTATTTCTACTTTTATGCAACTTCAACCAAATATGTGCTTAGACCAAATATTACTATACATTACGAAAATATATGACAAAATACACAGTCAGAGAAAGACTTATATTGATCATAAGGGCTTAAATATTTTAATTCCTGGTTGGGAGTCCCTGGCTGATACCTTGCTATATCAAACTTCTAAACCCTAAATTGTGGCAATTATGCTACATTTTAAACACACGGACATCTGCACTTACTAAATATTTCCTTCTGAAACTGGGCTGGATTTGTGAATACATGGAAGAATCCGTACATTTGTTATGAGCTTTGTAAACATGCAGATATTTGTGGACATTGAATATATGGATTCCTGTATAAAAAATAAGAAGTTGACGTCACATGTTGCCATTTTCAATGGACTCAATTCAAGTGAGACTCTTGCATAGGCACTGACACCGTAAAGCAGATAATTCACTATGACAAGGTATGTTAAAGATGGTAATGCCTCTGGGTCTTTCTTCCATTCTGCAGCTGGCAGGTCGTACAGATCGATGTTATTAGCCTCAACAAGTTTTTTTCAAAACACCCCTATCTGTTGTGGGTATTTGCCATTATCTCCATCCGGTCCCTTTCCTTTTGTTTATACTTCCCCATTTCTTTAAAAGAAACTGCTATACATTGTAAAAATCAGAAGAAAAAGACAGAGCATTCTGTCTCTCTTATTGTCTCACTGTTACAATAACCATGGCAACAGATAGCGTGTCCTTTCAATTTGGGGACGCATCCCAATATTGGATGAAAACATCATGATCCAACTTCTCATTCTCTATAAGTTCAGAGGTTCTATAGCTGCATGTTACGTTCCATAAAAGCAATAGGTGTTTTATAAAAATGTTTGGATTTTAACATGGGAGAGGATAGGATAGGATAGGATAGGATAGGATAGGATAGGATAGGAGAGGAGAGGAGAGGAGAGGAGAGGAGAGGAGAGGAGAGGAGAGGAGAGGAGAGGAGAGGAGAGGAGAGGGGCATGTGCAGACCAGGCAGTTATGGGCCTCGAGGCCGGCTGTTCCAGTGTGTGGTGGAGAAGGGGGATCCTGGGACAACCATTTCCTAAGTGGACAAAGTGGCCGTTTGTCTGCTGCTCTGGCCCATGGCTCGTTGGGCTCTAGCATGCCCTCATGCTCTGCTCCTGCCTCTGCCTTGGGCTTTCCACCCCAAAGGGGAATGGGGAAGAAGAGTGCAGGGGTGAGAACAGGGGGTGGAGGGTGGCTGGGGTCTGAAAGAAAGGCTAGAGGGGGAGGAGAAGGAAGAGAAGGAGAGCAGGAGGAAAGGGTACAGAGAAAGGATGTAGCCTGAGCCCTGGTTGCTCGCCAAGTCACCCTCCCTTTTCTCCACTCCTTCTTCCCCCTCCTACCCCAGCCCCTCCCTGGCTGCCTTTCTGTACACAATGGTCGCTTCTCTGCTGAAATTTCACGTTATTGGATCCCGGGCCTGGAGTTTTGTCCTCCCACAATGTCCAGGCAGCAGAGCATGCTGCAGGGGAGACACACTCTGCAAGCTAAAGGCTGGAAAACCATTCCTTCTTTCATTAGCATCTGAAAAGGATAGAACCCCCCCCCCCAACACCACCACCTCCTCCTTTTTATTTTTATTCCTTCCTCATCACCCCTTTTCCACCCACCCTCTTGTATCAAAACCAAAGGAAAGATGTCAAGCTTGGTCAAACTCCACTAGACCTCTATTACTTGTAAGACTTCTCAGGGGGGATGGAAAGAAAATCATTAAAATATCATTGAGGAAAATAAACACAAGCTACTTATCCCAATCCGATTCTATAGATTATCCCCCGAAAGGAAAGCAATCGCCAGTAAACTAGTTGGAGCATGGAAGACGGCGTGAAAAGCTGCTTTCTGTGTGATTCGTTGTTTTTCCTTATGAAAATGTATTGCTATCTTCAACCGCTATTATTTTAGATAACATGGCATACTTGTACAAGTATGTAACAACATTAGCTAAAGTCTTATGGAGTGTTTAAGAATAGTTTTCCTAAAGATGAAGATGATTCCACAGCTGGTATATACAATGAAGAAAAGCCGTAGAATGTGTTTAACTATACTAAGGACTCTCTAGAAATGTAATCAACCAATGCTAACTTGGAGCTGTAGTTATAAGAGGATAAAGTGGCGCAAGTTCTTTCACTGTGAACATGCCTCATTGAAGAAGTAACATGCAATCTGGGACTCTGCCATTGATTCCAGCAGTGCATCTAATCTAAATGGTGCAAACAAGCTAGCCAATTAGACACAGTTCAAATCCCCTAAATAACCAGAGGCAAATTCAAGGGCACAGACATACCCAAAACAAACACCAACATGGCATAACATAGATGCAGTGCAAATTACAACATACAGTCAGGGCAAGATACTTTTGAAAATAAAGGTGATGTCTGTTAACTATTAATAAACAAATAATTATGGGACGACGAGAAACAACAAGCCAATATCACAAACCTGCTTATTTTAGCTGCAGTAAGTACTAATATTCTGGCTATGGAAAGAGAAGTGAAAGAGAAATTTGCCCTATCTCCTCTCAACACCTCAGGCTGCTGGTGAGTCATCTCCCTCACAAGAACATTCAGCTTAGCTACTAACTGACTCAGGAGGAAGAAAAAAAGAAGAGAAGCCTACTGCTGCTGCAGCATAGAGCAAATCTTAACTTCCAATATGTTACTGTGCTTTTACAGAAACTACCTAATATGATGGCAAGTGTCCTGGTAGTGTGTTACAGACACCATTTTGTGAGCCCTACTTACCTTTAATGAAATGTCATGAAAAAAAACATGAATGTAAGGAGTGCTCACTTAGATGAAATGTCTGTCATTAATTATCAAATCATTCCTTCATTACTGGATCGGCCCTGCAACCCCAACACAAATGCTCTAGGTGCTGCTGGGTTGTGTAACTGTAAATCAAAGGAATTCCACATGTGTATCAAATCCCCAAAAAACTATTCCTAAACATCAATCAAATCCACATATTGAGATTATCTTAATTTGAGCCACAAGCATTTGGAAAATTAAAACCCTACGCTTGTCATTACAAAAAGAGGAACCACGAAATTCGACTGCTGTGGCATTTCTGGTCTGCTTTGATGTAAGACTCGTCCCCAAGGACTCAGCCGTGTAGCTGTGGGAGAAAGCATTTATACATCTCATGGGCTACTTAGGAACTATAAACCACTAAACCAAGATTATTGCCCGTGGATGTTAAGAGAAACTGCTTTGACAAGTTTCAAAGCAACACTGAATGCACGTTGAGTAGCATAACATCATCAGCATAATTGTCAAACAACAGATTGTTAGACTATCTTTAAAATCAGTTCAATTTCTCATTCAAGTACATCAAAGCTCAATCACCAACTCATACAATCCAAATTATTAAAAAAAAACAACTTTACCAAACAATAAAACTCTGTTTCACGTGCTAAATATAGTAACTGGTGAGGATCATATTTGATTGAAATTTTACAAAGCAGGTAACAGTAGTACAGTACCTAAGTAATGGATTTGATGCAGTAATGTTATGCTTTCTGAAATTTACTCATCTGGGAACAAGTCCATTTTAAATATTCCCAACACACAAGTGTGTGCACAGATGCATACACACAAACCCTTTCCTGTTTTCAAAGCATTTGGAAACTCAAAGAAACAAGGTTTAGGATTTACATCTGTGCCCTTTTACGCCTGTGGTCTAACAGGAAAGAACCATCTTAGCCCAGCTGCAGCAAGGAGCACACAACAAGGTCAGGCCTTCATGGATCGGCATGCAGCCCAACTGAAAACAATATTGACAATTGAGACACTTAGTGCTAAAAGCACCTCCTGGAGGCATTAAGATATGGTCTGTGAACATCAGAGGCCCTCCGACAATGAAATAAAGACAAGCCCTGCTATGTAGATGCTGTAACAGAAACACGCACACAAACAAAGGAAAGTTTACTGTTGATTTAAAAGCCTATATTCACTGTACACACACATAGATACATACATACATAGACACACACACACACGCACGCACGCACGCACGCAGGCACGCACACCCACACACACACACACACACACATACATGTCTTTATTTTAAAAATATAAAGGCGATTTGAAATTTTGCTCTTACACCGCTGACATTTACACCAGTTCATGCGTGCTCTTAAAATACTTTAAGAGGAAATGAAAATCATTAGAGGGAAGTGGCTGGGGTTTAAAATACACAAAATCCAAGGCCCAATCTGGTCAAGATACTGAACAGTCCACCACGTTTGACGGCCTGTTTCAGTGTGTGGGCTTGGCCCAAAGAAAGATATTCTACGGCATCTGAACATGCAAAAAACAAGCACCATTAATTACGTAAACAATATAATGGCTTCAAAACTACACAGATTTCGTCTGAACTAAATAACTTTTTCAGATTAAACAACATTCAACCTTTTAAGTTAATAATATTTTCACAACATACACCAGAATCTATTAGGTTAGGTCAATTTTTTTTGCAAGTGCCCTTGTTTTTATATGTCAAACAATACATTTTATTAGCCACAGTAAACCCCTACCATCACGACACTACATTTCCCCAAAAGAATACAGAAGCAAAACCAAAAGCAGTTTGTCAAGAGGTAAGATGTGCCTGTAGCTTAGACTAGGCCTGTTATTAAAGCTGAAAGGTTGTGGAGGTCAGATCCAACAGCTGACGGTAACCCCAAATAATACAATCTATAAAAAGGCCCAGGAAATTATTTAGCTTAGCATAAGGGCCACAGGATATAGGCAATTACCCAGGCTATAAAGCACTAACCCTAACAGCTGAAGTAGCTGTCTCCCCTTGTCATCTCAGGGCATGATGGGGGTTGTTTTTGAGGAATGCATTTGGAAAGCTCTGCAACAGGAATGGGAGTACAAAACAGCCCACAGGTGATAAGATCAAGACACCCACATTGGTAGATAAATCACAGAGCTGTCAAATCAATCACGCAGATAGGAAGAGGACACGGGGAAAGGAATCACTGAGGATCACCTGACTTGTAAAAAACAATAGCACAGTACTGCAGGAATCTCAAACAATGAAGCTGTACCCTGTGTATGTATGTGCAATGGTTTACAGGCAGTTGGCCTTCAGTGATAAAAAAAAAAGGATAAGGGCCTGTTTAATTTTTGCAATAGCAGTGTGAATGCTAAGACTGGCTAAAATTTGCAATAAAACATTATCTTTAAAAATTGAGTGAGGACAAAGAGCAAAAAGGAGAGTGTCAAATGCTTGTGTTTTTGCGTGGGGAAAAAAAGGAGTCTGGGAATTAAAACAACACATATATAGTAGAAAAAATACCATGATAACGCATAGAGCCTGTGTACTTTATACAAATAAAAGCATCAACAAGCAAAGGAATACATTTCAGCTGAATCTAAAATACACAGACGGGCTGCTTGAATGCACTTTCAGGAATGTCCCATTTCTCCCAGCATTTTCATAGTTCTTGTGGATGATATCCACATTAGCCTTACGTCACATAAGCCTCTCCACACTAACACACACACACACACACACACACACACACACACTAGACAAGACGCAAACCAAAATCTTGCAAGGCTTTATGTGCGTTCTTGTCATTTCAGCCTTGTGAACACCACTGCACCAAGGCCAAGCATGTTCTCAGCAGAGGGTGTGCTGTGTGTACACCAGTTTGGCTAACCACCTATCATTCAGACAAAACCACTTCAGGGCTATCTCCTCTCAAATCTTGGGGAGATTTTCAAGTTAAAAGCACAAAAGCACAGTGAAGAACAAACCTGATTTTCCAAGACCAATCAAAACAGACATGAAGCAGAACAATAAAATACACATGCTGAACGTTATTCTAGATTTTTGAAATTCTGGGGGTGCTTTTATTAACAGCAGCTTGAGACTTGGAGACTCAGCAAAAGTGATGTGATGTATTCTGTTCATCCCATTTCTATTAATCGCACAACTGCCAGAACGGTGGTGGAATCATAGCAACAATGTCTGGATCGCTTCGCCATCTTAGCTGCTGCCATCATGCAGTACAGTGAGAGGGAAATCCGGCATACAGTGTCGCTTAAAACCCACTCATAATCAGCAGGTTTGTGGCAGCGGGTCTCAGCGTGAAGCCGGTGGGGTTTGAGGTTATTCCACATTAAATTAAGAAATGCTTTCACATTTCTTTCCATCTACAGATTAAATAAAGACAAAAAAAACATGCATTTTTACTCAATTCAAAGATTAAATCTTCCTATAGCCATCAAGCTGTAAAGGTTGTTGCACAAATAATGCCACAGATAAGTTTAGATGAACATAGGAGGTAAGGGGTTTAATTTTAACCCGTTCGGCTAGATTAATAGAGAAAAAAAATAACTGTATGGCATATGTTACATAAGAAAGCAGAAGCATGATTCAAGGACAAAATCTACATTAAAAACCAACCATGATCGCACATGCTGAATGGATGAAAAGAAAAAAAAAACATGGGTGTGCTTCGAAAATCAAGCCATGACATTAAATAGCTGAAAAGGGCACATGACTTCCTCTTTGACAAAACACTTTATCAAAGAAATTCCCCGTGTGCGATGGATGTTTATGTAGAATAAACGCCCGCACAGGCATTTTATTATAAATATTTAGCGTTTATACCGTGTTAACCGAGAACGTGATCACTGCGTGCTTGTTATTTTATTCCTTTTATTATTTTTTTTGCCAATGCGAGCCAGTGTACAGTGCTGTGAATGGGCAAGCAGGTAGTTTATGAATGGAGGGGATCATGTGACCGCAGCACCTCCCGAAGCAGATATTTCTCACTGACTGTCAACAAGCGCTCACAGGAGGGGATCACATCATTAAAACAACGACCAAATGCGCCTGGAAACGGGCGAGACGTGTACAAAAGCACGGCGTGTGAAGATTAGAGTCGATGTCTGTGGGTTGCCGTGGATTAGGGCGTGAATGTGATGCCGTTTAACCGTCTTTTTATGAATGGGGATTGTGATATGTAAATGAGTGCGATTGAGAAAAAAAAAAAAAGAACATCTTTGGCTTTTTTCTGTGCCGCAATAAGCACGGAGATGTTTTAGTGAGGAAAAGGGTTAGTCTGCAACACAAACATGGACAGTATAATCGATGGTTATAATGCCGATATCATGGCGGACACAGCACGATCTAGACAGTAATAATACGACCCGACCGGGATGTACACACACCAAACATGGACATAATAACATCTAAAACTGAATATTAGTGTGTTCTCTCTCTAATCTGGTGTTTATGGTTTTATAACAGCCGTATTGCGTGTTAATAAAGCTCTGTAGTTATAATACTGGAACCACACACATAAGGAAATCTCCCCACAAAACTGTGGCCTTATTTAAAGTCTCCAGGCAGATTCATCATAGGAGCAAAATCAGGGGGATTAGACTTTTTTTCATTGTTATTGTTATGGGTTCATGCAACACTCTGTCAGACACAGGACTGTTTAATCTCCTAATATAACCACGTCTATTAGCCTATAAACACCAAAGTAACACATAGTGGTGGTATTATGGGGGTAACGTGGTGAAATAGCAGCATAGCTCGGTTATAAATGTCATTGGGAACTTGTGCAACAGCAATATAAAGCTAACCTTTAAAGATAATCTCATACTTATCTCAGTTTGCATTAAAGTTGAACATGCGTGTGTAGGAAAACTCACTCGTTGTTTGGATTTGTTGAATCTTCACTCATTTTTTTCCTCAAGGGGATCCAAATCCTAGCACTAGCATCGACGGCGCGGCCACGGCGGGATAAAGTACCACAAAAATCACCATTTTTCCTTCACAAACAGCGTTTTCTCGTGCCGTGCTTGAGGGGGGATAGTGAGTGAGCTGTAGGGGGGGACGACCAGCCCCGGAGGAGCTAGCTGGCCTCGGCCGCGGGGAGGAAGCTGGATCCCGGGGTATTCATCTCTATATCCTCCCTGGAGCTGGTCAGATCCCACCACAACAAACCGGCCAGCGGCTTCATCCCCAAACACGTCCCACACAGATCCACCGTAGGTAAAAAAAAACACAAAAAACAATAAAAATAGTAGGTAAATCCGTAAAGAAAAGAATGCAGGAGGTCGGGGTTTTGCCAGGTTATTTAGGGCCGGCTCGTCGAGCATCCAAGTCTGGCTCCGGCAGCAGGACGGCGGGGCAGCAGCGGTGCAGCTGCCGCTCCGTCAACGTGTCCGAGGGAGCGCTCTCCGCAGCGCAGGCATCCACACACACACTCACACACACTCACTAACTAACGCTCTCCCCGGGCTCTGCCGTTAATATTAGTACCCATGCGGTAAGTAACATATCTAGACGTTAACGTTTCCTTCAGAAGTTCTTGGACATCTGCTTTAATCTAACTCCATTTTCAGCTCGGGCTGGTAGGGGGGGGGGGGGACATCGGAAAACTGGGCGGATGTGTCGACCCTCGCTGAAAGGCTGCGTTACAGCGACGCAGAGCCTACGGCGTAGGGTACGCGTCGACGCTCACCGTACGGCGAGCGTCGACGCGTACCCTACGGCGTAGGCTACGCCGTCGATTTAACGTGGAACCATCATTCACTCGTAAGAAAATCAGATCCTTCCGCGGCGTAGTGAAAACATTAATCCTGCAACGAAATTTCCCCCTCCAACCCTGCGTATGGTTTATCCTACCTACTTCAAGAGTAAATTATATTAAACTAAACCGCCTTCATTGTAGCCCTACTCGCTAAATGAGTAATACTCCCCCCACTCAGAGTAGGTCTAATGTAGTCCCTTGCACTTCCCAAAAGAAGTTTCCCCTCAATCACGCATTGATACGAGAGGGGAAGCGTCTGCACGAGAAATAGAGAATGATCCGGAGGAATGGGTTGACACTTGAAGTGACTCATTAACAATTTCTGGCTGTTTTTCGTTTCACGAAGCCAGTTCTTTCTTAATCGATCCTATTCTTGAAATCCAGACGCAGAAGTATGTGGATGTGCTCGATGTGCACAAGCGAGGCAGTTCAGTTGCAGCACGTGGAAGAATTACATCAGAGCCCTTCTCATCTGAAGTGGCTGGATTCTGAGTGTCATGTGTTCATCACTTTGGTGTTAAAGTGTAAAATAAATGGCTATGAGCTGTCACTCATAACATTTAGGAGAAAATACTTGCAAGTATCTGTAGTTGCATAAGTTAAAGCTGTTTCACCTGTCACCCCAAAACTCTTTTCTATCCAACTTAACCATCTTCCAAAATCTTGGAAGTTATTCAGGGAATTTATGTATGGATCTCTCAACCTTATTTGAAAATGTGTTAAAAGCCTGCAGAATGAATCAGTAGTCTGGTTGCATAAGACTTAAACGCTATTGGATTTCTGTGCTGTGTGGAAAGGCAAGAGATCAGGCTAAATGACTGCCTGGTTGTCATAGTGACAGTATGTTGTGTGAGAAGTTTCTTTGTATCTCTCTGGCTTTTCATAGAGCTTGTGCCGTCAGCCTTGGTGGCAACCATATAAAACATTTTTCTATGTCGATGTATATAGACGAGCCATGTGTGCACAACCTTTATATGTGCAGCCTTGACACATATTGTGGACTCTCTTACTCTTTGAGGAAAAAGAAAAACTTTCTCTGAGCTATGCACAGCTTTGCAGTGGACCAACCAAGAGCAAAGGTGAATCATCTCCTTTGGCTTGTGTTCTTAGCAAAAAATATTGATGTCAGCCTCATGTGTGATGAATGTTACTTGAACTTATTTACACAAGCAATCTGCATTTCTATGTATCTGTACATTGCACAAGATACAGAGAGAACTGCCTTTTTAAAAACCACAGAACCCTTATTTCCCCCTTTTCCTTTAAGATTGGGTCACCATTTATCATTGATAAAGTCAAAAAAGTCCAAATAAAGTGTTCCTTGTTTGCTACGGAGGGGGGGGCGTTCATCGCAATGACGATGAATTTTCCCTCTTGCATGCCTTTATCCTTTGGAGTATTCCGAGTTCAGAAAGTCAGCCTGCTTTCTCATCTCACAAATGCGGATGACCCTCGTGCATTTCCTGTGTTTTTCACATACTCAGCTCCACACAATGTCGTGTACTTAAACAAGGTAACAGGATGTTTAGCTAACAGAGGCATCCCTTGACTTAACTCCCAAGTGCAATCAGTCACAATTCTCCTTAAGGCAGTAAACAAGCCAGCATTCCATTGCCAGAAAAAGGGATGTACTCTGCTCAACACAAACCTCATTCAGAGCAGAACTGCACTGGATTTTGAAGAAAATGGCTGCGATTTCCAGATGATACTTTGATATAGTCTGCGTTATGTTATGTCTTTGTCATATAGTATATATATATATATATATATATATATATATATATATATATATATATATATATATACACACATATATATATATATACACACATATATATTATATATATATGTGTGTGTATATATATATACAAATATATATATATATATATACAAATATATATATATATATATATATATATACAAATATATATATATATATATATATATATATATATATATATATATATATATATATATATATATATATATATATATACAAATATATATATATATATATATATATATATATATATATATATATATATATATATATATATATATATATATATATATATATGTGTGTGTTTATAAGCATGTATATATATATATATACATATATATATATATATATATATATATATATATATATATATATATATATATATATATATACATATATATATATATATATATATATATATATATATATATATATATATATGTATATATATATATATATATATATATATATATATATGTGTGTGTGTGTGTGTGTGTGTGTGTGTGTGTGTGTGTGTGTGTGTGTATATATATGAATGAAAAATTAGAACATCTGCAACAATTTGCTTTAGAAATGGCTGGTTAAAAGACACATGCTTTTTTCTTTTCTTTTCCAAAGTCTACACAATTCTTTGGTTAAGATACCACAGAGATAAAGTACAAAAGCACCCTTTCATCCATTTCTTCACATAATGTGCCTCTTTCGAAATCGGTGTTACAGTTTTGCACGCCCCACTTCCGAGGCACAGGAAATGCAGCGTGGTCGACGCTGGGTAGAGATAAAGAGGCATCTTTATGGCTTATGCTGGATAATTTTCCTCTGATGTGGGTTTGTGATGTAACGTTGCCGTTGCAAATATCAGACACTCGCTGAAGGACGTGTTTGTGTTCCCAAACAAAGTGGCAGGATTGTGTTACATTGGGGTTTTTGAGTTGGTAAGACACCCACATATTTGCTGTCAAGCGAGGAAAATGTGTTTTTATTCATGTATTTATTGATAATAATATGTCCACATTAGCATCAAAGAAGAAACCAGGTGTTTCCTTTTTACTCTGTCACATTTGACTCCATTGATTTGGCAATATTAAGAAAAAATATGTGCTAAAATGCCATTCGGGACTCCTTGATCAGAGGAAAATTGCACATCCATATGCTGCATCAGGTCCGAATGAGTTAAGTGAAGTTTAGCTCCCAAATATGTTTGTTGGAGATTCATTCCTTGTTTTGTGCCATTTTAACAGGAGTCACATGGCAACTTCAAAGCGCAGGTGACATGATCTCCACTTCCCAGCATTGTAGGCAGCCGCTGGTTACAAGAGATGAGACATTAAGGCGTCACTTTATACAACCAAAACAGAAAAGAAATTCAGCGTCATGTGTAACTGCCACCATCCTGTCTGCAGAGCAGAGGCCCGAGAACAAAGACGCACAGAGAACAGCTGGTGATATCTTTATGAAGGAAAACTTACCAAACAAACAGCAACGGCAACAAACTAAACGCCTCCATCTATGTTCAAAAAGAGGCCTTTAAAGTTTTATCCATATAACCCAAATGAGCTACAACAGGGGACACTTGCCAAGAGAGGTGTGGCTTAAACAAGAGGTGCTGATTTTTAAAGACCTGGCAGCGGAAAACAACAATGCATACCTATGATTAGTGTGGGCCAAGCCTTGGAAGCCTGTAACTTTTAGGCAAGATAATTGCAGGGTTGGGGAGTAGAGAAGGTGTAGTGGCTAGAGGGGAAGGAAGTGTGAGGGCCTTCTGGCATTTGTTTGATGTGCAGTGAATTACTTTCAATCTCTGACTTTCCATCCAGATATATATGCTTTGCTTAATAGTCCCTCAGTGCAGATTCTGCAATCTTTTATTTAAATAGCATTAGGGCATTTTATTTTTTATTTTTTCACGTCATTAAAGTTTTGAAGAAGGCTTTTACAAGAGGAATGAGGACATGAACAAACTATGTTGAGCTTCAAGGGCTGGTCTTGTGACTTGTGCATACACAAGGATGTTGCTTCCGATGAAAGGTCATCGTGGTGTCAAAGCGTTCAAGAGTAACACATCGCTGGAGTTCTCCGAGTGCTGCAAATCATGAGAAAATAAAACTAGGTGAACATCAAGAAAGAAGAAAAAAGGTGTGCAAAACGACATTAAAGTGTTTTTTTTTAATACCTTAAATTGCACTGCTTTCCTTTAGTTAATTCTTATCTAGTCTATTTTAGATTGTCTGCTAGGTTTAGAACTATCCGTCATCACAGTCAACTCTCAATATCCGCCTGTCAAACAAATTTGAACCTGTTCTTAATGAGCGAACTACAAAAAAAGGGGAAACTAAATTAGTTTCAGACAGAATTGGCTTTTTCAGCCCTCGAGACTCCGGGCTCTTACTTCTCATTGTTTGCATGTTGTGCGTGGGCTTGATTGAAACCTGATCTAGCCCGGGAAACTGTGTTTAGGGTGAGGTGGACAGGCCTTTGTGACTGCCTGAGGGGTGTTTATTTGGGCGGCTTCAGCTGGCTTCCCTGTAATCATCATCCAGCCCCACAGGATAGGAGGGATTAATGAATATGTTAGAGGGGAAGTTACAGATGACTGTTTACCATTCTCATGGGGATGAGAAGGAACACCATGAGAGACGGGAGAAGACGCTTGGCATGCGTGCACATGCATGCCTCTTTGACTGTGTGTTTTGTACAATATATTAAATTAAAGCCTCAGGTAAAAGAAAGAAAAGACAGATTGGCTCCATTGTAACTAATATACAGATAACACATAAAAGAGTGAAGTGGAAATATTTACAGTCAGTCTTGCATGAGCTCAAAGCAATGACTGACACACATTTACATAATTGTACTTTTTACTATTTTTTTTTACTGTTTTAAAGCTTTTTATTTGTGTTTCTTCTCATTTTTGTATTGATCTTTTTCATCAGCTCAACCTGGTCTGGGTCACATGCAATACTTTCATGCAACGATGCTTGCATGAGCTTTCTTGGCTATTTGGCTCAAATTATGACAACTGAAGTCTGTTTTTCATGTTAACTGTTCAACAATCCATTCTTTTCGAGCACTTGTAAAAGGTTATGGATAATAGTAATAAACGTGCATTACATTGAGAGTATGCAGACAGGATTAATACGATTTGACATCTATGACGCGCAGTCCTGTTTAAAAGCATCTACAACTTCTATAACCTTGACTTTTGGAAAAGCACTAAGAGGTTCCTCCCATCTGTTGGCTGTTTATGTTTTCATAACAACTTAAAGACCAAGAGTCCTGTCAAATTAGTCCTCTGACTTATGAAAATGTTTGTGAAATGTGTCCCACTGGTCCAGAGGTTGTGGGAGAGACAGAAAAAGACAAAAAAACAGAGACACAATCCGTTCCTGTTGTTGGGTTGTTCTCCATACAATGAATGCTCACTTATGCTTGGACCATCCTGAAGTATCAAAAATAGTGATAAACACAAATGTATATGCAGTGGGCAACATGGCGGTTTGGTGTTTAGCGCTGTCCCCTCACCGCGAGAAGTGTCTCTGTTCTGAATCTTTGCTTAGGCTTTTTTTTTTTTTCGGGGAGTTTGGGCGTTGTCTTCGGGCCTACATCTGTTTTCTCAAGGTCTTGTATCTTTCTCCCACAGTCCCGAAATACGCTTGTTAGGTCGCCTGGTCCAGTCGCTTGTCCTGTTCACGGTGCGGCCCAGTGATGGACGAGTGAAGTGTCAGTAGGAATGGATGAATGTAACAGAAATGGTGACACAATTTTAAGAGCAGTAGCTGAGAACAATTAAAATGCCTCCGGATATCAGAAGTGATCAATCCTGCAAGCTCAACTTTACTCCTTACCGTGATTTGGAAAAGTACTTCCCCTCAAGTAGTGACTTTCAGAGGCCGTAAAAAGTAAGCACATTAATTCAAAGTTTCTTCAAAGACTTCAAAGTGGGTTGGAGGTCTTTAAAGCCACTATGCAGTGGATTCAAATCACCTGGTATCATCTAATTCTTTTTTTTTTTGATATTTTTATTAGGGGGTAAGGCACAGTTGAACAGGAATAAACAAAAAAAGATATACAGTCTACCTCCTTTTTTTTTTTTTTTTTTTGGATTAAGAACAGAACAAAAAATCCACACAAAACAATGACAAATACACGAAAATTATTATATTCTTATATATAAGTAATATTTAAGTATTTAAGCTAAACAGTATGAATTAAAAAATAGATGAATAAAAAGGGGGAGAAAAAAAAGAAGAAGAAAAAAAAAAAAAGAACCCAAAGCAAAAAAAAACAAACCCCAAAAACAAAAAAAAAAGTAAATAAAAAGATAAATAAAAAGGAGGAAGAAAGAGAGGAATGAGAGAAGAGAGGGAGGGGGGGGATCCGTCAATCAGGAGGCAGGGACTGGAGAGAGTGGAAGAATGTAAGGGTATCATCTAATTCTAAGCAAATACTTACAGTGAAACTTAAACTTGAAAAAGCTGTACTTTTTAGTTTTCTCTGTAAGAAAAAGGATAAGCAGGCACTTGTTTGCCATC
This sequence comes from Cololabis saira, assembly GCF_033807715.1. Lineage (NCBI taxonomy): Eukaryota > Metazoa > Chordata > Actinopteri > Beloniformes > Belonidae > Cololabis > Cololabis saira. The sequence goes on from NC_084602.1 coordinate 11,833,632, forward strand.
GTTGTAATTGTTTCCTTGCCATATAACTTGAAACTTGAGTCTAAAGCAGGTGGGAACAGCAAACGTTAAAGAAAGAAAGAGGTAGAGGAGTGGTGCGGTAAAAAGTAAATGTAACTTCAAAAACTGTGAAATAGATTATCAAGTAATTTCAACAATTACAAGTGTTGTAATATGTATAAATAGGCCAGCCCATTCCAGTCCCCCACCCCTTTTATACCCCCCCACCCCCCCTTCCTTCTCATCCTTCTCTTTTTTCTCCCCCATGGCCTCCTCCACTTAATCCTCCCGCTCATCTGGGAACCACCAGCACCCCTCCATAAAGGGACGTATTGTGCCCAGATTATTTGATTGTTTTCAGATGTTGGAGCATTCCTACACAAAAGGGGAAGGACAGGGTTTGTCAAAAAGCTATAGGCTACTTAGCCAACTGATGGTCACACAGGGAGGAGGAGGAGGCGGAGGAGGAAGGGGGATCGGCGCTGCGAGAAGGGAGCGGACACACGAGTCAGGAAGTGACCCCTGCAATGCCGGATTACAAACAATGTGCTCTCTCAACTTCTGCAGTCCTCGCTGTGGAACATACCACTGCTGTGAGGGCCAAAGGGGTGGCGCTTGAAGGAAGAGGGGAGAGCTTAGATTCAGCCCTCCCTGTCTCCGTAATGCCACATCCATTCAGTGAGTGGCAGAGGGAGTAGTAGGGGTGGAGGAGTCGGGCCAGGAAGGCACTTCACTGATGAATAGCCGTCACATGAAAATGGATGGGAGCTGGGTTTGAGGGGTGGAGGCTGGTGTTGCGCCCGTATGTTTGCCTGCTCAGCATCGACATAAGGTTCCAATTTCCTCTCATTAATCTCTCCATTAGTAACGTTTTTTTTTTTTTTTTTTTTTTTAAACCTTCTCAACTTTGCCTATATCTCACGCTTTGTGGCCGGTTCATCTTGGCTTGTGCTGGGTTTTGTTCACTGAAAGACAACCTGATCTTTTTCTGCTATAGTCTTCTGTGTCAGCTCTACACAGTGATCAGAAAACAAAGCAAATCTTTGATAAATAAAAGAAAAAGAGCAGAATGGACACACACAGACACAGGCACACGTACACATGCATACCCACATATACACACACACACACCACCCCCGTCTGCACTGTCATGTGTGACTCACAACGTATCACAGCTCCATGAACTTCAAAAAGAGGCTGGCTGTACATTCACAGTGCATTCAACCCCTGCTCTTTAAATAGCTCAACCTCCTCCAAACTGGAAAAAAAAAATCCATGCATTAAAAATGATTGAATCATCCAAGAATTAAAGAAACAGGGATCCTGCTTTCACACAATCTGGTGGTAAACAGCAGCACTGCATGGATAACGAGGGTTTTATGGTGTCACGTGTATATTATAAGAGCAGCATGACGTATCTTGTAGATTTTCACATCATTAGACCATAAAATTAAAACTTTACACCTTATGACGTGTAAACCCAAATGACCACATAACTACATGCTTACACGTGATCAGAGGTGTCAAGTAACGAAGTACAAATACTTCGTTACCTTACTTAAGTAGAAATTTTGGTTATCTATTTTTCAGACAACTTTTTACTTTTACTCCTTACATTTTCACGCAATTATCTGTACTTTTTACTCCTTACATTTTAAAAACAGCCTCGTTACTCTATTTAATTTCGGCCATTAAAAAAAAAAACTATCCAGTTAAATTGCTCCATCCAGATAGAGTGAATTTGGTTGTGGTTGTTTCAGATGTTCTTGTCCAGTTTTGTTCTTACATCCGTTCCCTCAGATTCCTGCAACTAAACTTGGATGTACATTCCAATAAAGGTTAGGATAAATGATAACATGCTTCTGAAGTTTGACTTTTTGCACCATTACAATACTTATATGTAACTAGTCATCATATCTGCTGCTCTCTGAAACACATGTTAATGCTCAATAGTACACATATATGCTTCTTTAATATATTTGCATTATACTAAGATACATTCATTTTCAATGGCTTTTGTCCTTAATGGCTTTTTTCCCCCTTACATTACTTTTACTTTTATACTTTAAGTAGTTTTGAAACCAGTACTTTTATACTTTTACTTGAGTAAAAAACTTGAGTTGATAGTTCAACTTCCACAGGAGTATTTTTAAACTCTAGTATCTATACTTCTACCTGAGTAATGAATGTGAATACTTTTGACACCTCTGCACGTGATGTGTTTGTCATTTTTGTACCAAAATGAATATTTTGTAAATACACGGTTAATGTTAAGTATCTAGCATGGTCTTTATGTGTGTGCATGTGTGTGTGCATGTGTGTGTGCATGTGTATTGTGGAATGCACCTGGCTTGATAGGCAGGCAGAGGAATGCTGAACACTGTCTCTCGCCCAGGGAGGTTGGGCTGGAATGTGGCCCGGGCCCTAATTCTTCTCTTCACTGCTCTGGGGAGCTGCAGGTTCACAGACACACACACGGATGCACATCCAGTCTTAAGGCCTGGTTTCACTCACGGCCAAGGTTCCACGTGCACATAAGTGTCTGCATGTCTACAGTACGAGTGTCTATTGGGGGGGGCATAAAATGCGCCGGCCCATGTGTGTCTGAGCATGTGCCCACGTGGGCATTTGAATGAACCAACTTCTCTAGAATGCAACCTGAGAGCAATTAATTTTTCCCCTCTCGCAGGAGCTGTGTAATTTTCATTGCTTCACGCATTGTTATTAAGGCGTTCTGTTACGCTGCAAATTCCAAGCAACAAAGCAAGCTCACTGCTCCTTTTAAAAGTCGGCAGATCTGGTGCTCCTTTACTTTAACCCTCATCACATCCCAGTAAACGGAAGGTCGAGGCCTCAACTTGCAGCACTTGAGAAACCTTTCATATTTCATTACATGGCACATACAATTCAAATATATATATCCTTTATTTAACCAGGTAAAAAAACTCATTGAGATCAAAACCTCTTTTTCAAGAGTGACCTGGCCAAAATGGCAGCATAAAAACAATACAACCATACATACATACGAAGACAGACAGTCAGTCACACATTCCGGGGAAACAATAGTAAAACAATGGTAAAATTTACACAACGGGGCAGTCGCAAGAACCGAGAGAGCTAATTTCTCTGTCTTTTAAAATGGATTTGAATTTACCCAAGGATACAAGCTCAACCAATTTCAAGTCCTTCTGCGCATCATTCCAGGTTGAGGGGGCAGAAAACTGGAACGCCTTTTTACCCAGTTCAGTTCTGGCTCTCGGGACCTGCATTTGAATAAAGTTCTGTGAGCGCAGGCCATAATGGCTGACGTTTCTACACATGTGCACGCACAAATATGTAGGGAGACGTCCCAAAATGGATTTGTAAATAAAAGTCAGCCAGTGGGAGAGTCTACGGACAGGCAAAGAAGGACAATTGGCAGCAGCGTACAAAAAACAGTGATGTACCTGATAGCTGCAACCGGTGATAAAACGCAAAGCACAATGATACACGGTATCTAATTTCTTTAAATACTGCTCAGGAGTACATACAATTACATTACATACAATACAATTCAAAAAAGAAGAAAGTTGATGAGATGAGCCAGCACAATGCAGATTTTACTCGAGAGCTGCATTCATAGAAAATGATATAATCGCCCATAGACAAACATTTTTGATTTAAACAATATTGATAAAAGCCAAGGAACAAAACTCCCTTTGTCACACCAAAAAAAATGGTGCTGCAAACTCAGCTTTTTCTTTGACATCCAGGATGCTGTACATGAAATCCCACATCTCCTCTCTGGTTGGGCCTCCAAACTGCCTCTGGTCTGAGCTCAGTACGCAGCACTCAGATCAAAGAGTTAATTAAAGTACTGAGGAAATGTGGGGGAAGTTGGCCTTTATGGTATGTATGTCTGTCATCTGCCAGTGCACATGCAGGCTGGAAAAACTAGCTCTCCTAATTGAGTGGGACTAATTAGTATGTTTCCTACAGGAGGAACGGTTTATCCAAAGGTCCTGACAAATCTGACCGTCGTGGTGAAGTTGAGCCTTCGAAGAGGTAAAGATTTCCGGAATGATGTATAGATGTCATTGTCAAGAGAGAGGGAATTCATTTGAATTCTACCTGTGTTCCCGTAAGGGAAAGACAAATAAACAAACAAACAAACAATCAACAGAGCTTTTTTTTTCTGAAAGTTTGTCCAGAGGGAAATGATAATACCACAAAAACCAATCACATGCTTTCAGAAGAACATGCCTTCAAAAGTCCCTTGGCAACGATTTTAGAAAATGAAAAAAAAAAAACCCAACAGTTGTGTGCTCAGAACTGTGTGTGTGTGTGTGTGTGTGTGTGTGTGTGTGTGTGTGTCCTAGGATAAAAAAAACAAACAGTCCATATAGTACTGTCATTCAGAGCCGATTTACTCCATGGCAGTCTTGAGACTCGCACAGCCAATTGATTGGAGCATTTCTTTTTTTTATTTCTTGCACAGCTCCATGATCTCTGGACTGCTTCTTTCAAAATGAAACCGCATGCAGCGGGTTTATAGTACCTCTGCTGCCCAGGAGACTTTGAAAGCTTTTGGGGAAACTTGGTCATTCCCGATCAATGTATTCAATTTTCTTACTTCCCCGAAACAGAGTGTGTGAGAGAACTGAGGGACGAAGTGATGTGAGACAGTGAATGGAGGGAACTAAGAGACAAACGGTCAGGAATTATTCCTCTGTGAAAAGCTTTTACATTGACTCTGACTGGTCTGAAAAGAAAAAAGAAAAAAATCAAAGGGTTTTCATTCACAATGAAAGTGTCTTTATGTGGGCTGACAGTAGTGGGCTGCATGACAGCACCCCGGTGTCACATAGTCATAGCTTAATGATTCTGCAACTATGTAATATACGTACACTTGGTATTCATACAAGTTTGTAAGGAATTGTTTTAACGTTTAAACATGAAAGGGTATCATGTGCATTCATGTAAGTGTGTGAATTGGGTGTGAATGAACAAACACCAACACAGTTGCTAGGTGAAATTTCTGAACGGCCAATGAACGCTTTGTTTTGTCCTATACTGCCACCAAGTGGCTATGGGCAGTATTGCACATGTTTATCACGCTCAGAGGAATACTATAATTCACTCAAGACAGCAGACCAGACTGTTCCATCGTGCTCTTTTCTAAAAAAGGAGGCCAAGTAACTACTCCAGGAGGAGGTTGTCAAGGCAAGGTCCTGCAGTATTCCAACAGACCATGAAAAAATTTACATTTGATCAGATTATAGTACTAAGGATGAGGATGAAAACCATAACTTGGGTAACATTATTTCACGCTTACCCCCACAAGACTGAAACATGCATTCAAAGGAGAGAAACAGCTGAAAATAAATGCCCAAGATGGAAAAAAATACCATAAATACCATATAGCTTTGGGAAATAATTGTCATTAGCACCACCATGTGGTTTGATGTTATATTGGTAAAAACTTCAAAGAGTTTCAGTCATGTAGGCTGCACAGTGTGTAGTTTACCATATAATCACCACAAGTTATATTTGTAGATTAATCTCCAGTCACTCCAGTTCTGAGGTCCTTACGGCTCCCCGTACCTCAGAGAATAGACGTTGCAATACTTTTATTAGTTTATAAATCACTGAAAGTTTAGGACCAAAATCCATTAGACTTGTTGCCGTATCAAGCATCCAGACCTCTCAGGTCATCTGGTTCGGGTCTGCTATGTGTCACCAGAGTCCCAACAAAACACGGAGAAGAAGCATTCAGTTTTGATGCTCCACAGATCTGGAACAAACTTCCAGAAAACTGCAGGAATGCTGAACGCCTCAGTTCCTTTAAAGCAAGGTTAAAAACTCATCTGTTTACAGCTGCCTTTGACTTAATTATTCAAACTCTTCTGAATCAAAATCTAAACAATGTTGATTTTACGACATTGTAACTCAAGTTTAAGTTGCTTTTTTTCCTATTCTATTATGTAAAGCACCTTGAATTACCTTGTCGCTGAAATGTGCTATACTAACAAACTTGCCTTGGCTTGACATGCCTAATCACTTCATCATCCCTTTATTTTAACAATTCAATCTGGGAACTTTCTTGCTGTAAGGTAAAAGTTTAGACCACCACGTAAATGCTAAGAACTAAGTAATAAATGAGCTAATGATGAAAGAATGTCAAGAAAAGGGCCAGGGTTAACCAAGCTGTCAACATGCCTATTAGATGAATAATGATGATAATAATAATTATCATCTAAAACAAAACAACAGTTCACAGTAAATACCTTAAGGACAATTTATCATTTGGTATGATTTGGCTCTACATTAAAATAACAATATAGATTTATTGCTACGAGAGGGTTTTTCCTGCAGGCTGTTTGTAACTTTTCCCATCCTCCTGCTGTATTTTAACTTAGTTTTTGATTATTGAATAATGACACAGTGAATATGCATCTGTTGTTTGTACTTTTTTCTTTTTGATCCGGTAGCAGTTTTGTCCATATTTCTGGAGGAACATTGGTCAACATCCCATTTGGCTCATAAAACTTTGATATAAAAAGGAGGAGTTAAGCTCAGCTACTGCAGATTCCCTATGTCCCAGTCAAAGCTTTACTTTCTGGAAAACAATAGGAAACTAATAAGGAACAGCTTACAGAGATGTATAAGTTTATAGTATTCCTGAGTAGTAGGGGTAAGATGATAATAAAAGAGGCATTTATTTGAAAACAAGAAGCATTTGTCAGGATTTTTGATAATGTTTGATGACTATTACTGTACATCTTTTCACATATTTCTGTCATGTCTTTATGCTTTTATTAAAATTACTGCACTAATGAAAGAATGTTCTTTAAGTATCAAATAGCGGTGTTTTCATCCCCAAACCACCCAAAATATCCATCCCTGCAGAGAGGTGCTTCTGATATTAAAAACAATAATAATGTTGAATCTTGCAGACTGTGAGATGATTAGCGTATAAATCAACTCCTTATTACGTAAAAACCTACTTTGGATTTACGGATGCTGTGTAAAAGTTGGATTAGATCGAACATTTCTATCTTTAGTCATTCACAGATCCACAGTCCTGTGTCACTGGTCATTTATTAGCAAAAATTCCCGACCCAGGGACTACCATTTAAGGCGGTATAAATGTGCAGCCTGACCCTTTCATATCTACCTGTGGACATGGCAAAAAAAAAAAAAATGAAACCAGAAAAACAATTTAATAAATGTAACTAAAGTGGAACTTAAAAAAACATGTTTTTTGCTCTGTTGGTATAGGGTACAGTGTGACAGGGACCAGAAAAGTATAGACATGAACACAGCGACTTGTGCAGGTAATGCACTTTTCTTCTGTCACACGACACAGTAAAGCAGTGAAGAGAAAAGGCTTTGATGTAAAGTTGGATTGAAAAAAACGTACCACACATTTCTCTACATCAACAAAACTCTTCTTCTAAAAACATTTGCCCTGTAATTGGTTACACGTCTTTATCAGGACACATAGTTGACTGAGACGACGACATGCCTCCACAGGAGTCAAGAGATTTTAACAAACGTGTTAAAAAATGATGGGAAGGATAGTGCAGTGATTTGTTATTTAATGGCAGATTAAAGCAACTTTCAATCTCTTTTTCAAATCTCTTTTTCAGCTATCATGTGCACGTTCACCTGCATCTCCTGAACTATGTGTAATTCCCAAAGACAAACAAACAAGTTAAATTTCTAATGTATGCATCTTTAATAAGTTTCAGAATAATGTGAAAATAACAGACCATAATGCATTAATGTTGTAAGATATTTCTGAACACTCCATATTTCCACAAGTTCCAGAGTGGAGAGTTAGATTTTATACCCATGAGAACATTGGAATTACAAACATCTTCGTGAATAAATGGGTGGATAAATGAGTGTAATTATTGTTCTCTGAACGGTTAAATACACATTTATTTTGATCAAATTTCATGAATGAGGCACCAAACATCCATGGTACAGTTGATGCATCTGTAGACACACTAGGTCTGGAAATAACCTGTAGCTCCTAAGCTAAAAGGTCAACTGTCACGATTTTTGGGTTTATGTTCCCTAGTTTATTTTGAAAGCCTGTGTCCTTGTGTTTAAGTTTTGTCTTGACTTCCCTTGTTCTCATCTGCCCTGATTGTTTGCACATGTGTCTCCTCAAGTCCTATGTGTATATCTTGGCTCGTCTTTCCCTTGCTCTCTGCTTGTCCATACGGTTTTCTCCTGGCTGTTTTCATTGCCATGTTTTTTCCGGGTTTTCGATTTTGTTTTGGATCCTGCACAGCAGCGTCTTTTGTTGAATAAATCACTTATGTTCAAAACTCCTGCCGGCTTTGTGTCCTGCATCTGGGTCCTACACCCTCAAGTCGTGACGGAACGGACCAGCCGGGGGTAAAGGGAAAGAGGAGACAAGATGTACATGTAGGACTTGACGAGACACGGGCCCAAACAATCAGGGTAGATGGGAAGTCAAGACAAAAAGGCTTTCAAAATAAAACAGGAACATGAGTCCTAAAACTGTGACAGTCGACAATCTGAACCGTAACCAGTACTGGAGTTGAGGGGGGGATGAGGGGGGATGGCATCCCTCCTGAAATAAGAACGGTCCAAATCATCCCCCCTGTAAAACTGCCATTCCCCCTTTCCATCCCTTATGTCATTTCATCAATGAATGTGGTTTTACTGCTATTTCAACATTTAGAGTCATCACCAGAAAAATAACAGCAGAAAAATAACTTATTTGACAATTTTCATCGGTTTCAAGTAAATTTTCACTTGAAATAAGTAGGAAAATCTGCCAGTGGGACAAGATTTATCTTCCCATTACAAGCAAAAAAATCTTGTTCCACTGGCAGATTTTTCTACTTATTTCAAGTGAAAATCTACTTGAAACAGGTGAAAATTGTTGTTTTTTCCAGTGATGAGTCTTGTTTTAAGTCTAATGAGATTTTTTTTTACTAAAATAAGACATTTTAACTAGAAATAAGACAAATATTCTTGTTAAGATTTTGAGTTTTTGCAGTGATCCATTTTACTTACAGAGGACAGAGTCATATTGATAAGTTCAGAAAACTGTTTTTTATTGTTGTGTTTTGATGTATTTGATGTAAGCCCAGTGGATATTTAAAGCTTACAGAAGGCTGCATTTAACTGCTGCTATGTCATTCCTGCAGTATTTCTGCAGGTGTTTTGGTCACTGCTATTATTTGTAATATATTATAGTATTTGTAATCAGCACAAATTATCTGTCCCCATATGATAAAATCCATCATCCCCCCTGATTTTTTTTTACATCTCGAGTACTGATTGTAACCACAGATCATGTTAAGCTGTTTGACATTTACTTACCAAAAAATAAATAAAATATTTTACCTTTATCCAGGATTTCTCTCACTTCTAAGTAAAAAATGAATAATTTCATCATCAATCATTACTTTCATGTGGGCTCAAGGCCCAGTGAGAAGCTTTTAATACACAGTAATGACATACAGGCAGGAATTACAACTAGGGAAAGGCTAGAAAGGGACACACACAGGACGTTATCAGAAACAAACACATGTTTATATGCTGAGAAAAACTTTGCTTGACTTGCTTCAGATGCACCGAGCCCACGTCCCAACATGTAAAATGCACATGTGCAGCTTCTAGGCACATTACCAAGGCTTTGATCAATGTGATGGATTGCTCTTGTCGCCATGAAAGGATCAGTGTCGTTGTCATTTAACACACCAACTTGGAAAGATTTTTTGCAATACTGTATTGTGAGTCTAGCTCATAGCGCTATGATTATATCCTTTTGGCACCTTCTTGGCAAAACATTTTGTCTGTTTCATCTGACATGAAAATTATACAAAAAAACACCCTAATGTCTCCTAAGTTGTCATATATGTTAATTCGACAACTGCTTTGATAGCAATAAAAACTGAATCCCTGTTTTTTCCTTTCTGAATTTCTTATCTTGGTGTTTTAGAGAGCAAGGAGCAGAGGTTCACATGTTGAATAAACTATCCCTTGCACTTGTAGAGAAAAATGTGACCAAGTAAACTATTTATAGAGGAAGTTCAAACAGGACTAATGATTTGCATCTGAAGGTTGCTTTGATACTTGAATAATTTCACATCAATATAATTTTCTTTGTTCTCAGGTTTCTGATTATTAATTTTCTTCAGAGAAAGGCTATCAGGGTTGTCTCTGTGCAGACTGGTTCCTATATGTGTTTGAATAATGTTTTTGTCTTAATTCCAAATAGCTTCCAATATTAGTCTTTGACATTAGTGCAAAGAGAATGTCTTAGATTTTGCTAACTCTAATAATTCAGTGTTGTGCTTTCTGTTTTCTGTTTACATGCTTCAGGAGTTGTCCTTTACCTTGTAAAAAGAAAATTCAGCATCTTCAGTAAATATTTTAAAGAGAAAATCATTCTCTGTCCAAATACAGTATACTGTACATCAAATGACAGCAGCTTTCTAATTCTGAGCATGCAGAAAAAGCAATTTCAGTTGTAGAAAACAGAAGTACTAAATAAAATCCTTTTCAGAGAAAGCAGGTTTAATTTTTTGCCTTTGTTTTGTTGTAGCTGGAGATTAAATCTCACCATAAACAATGTCTCTCTTTAGTTGTGTTTCCATTATTCCAAGGTGTCTGGATAGATTTGATAATACTGAATGTAAAGTAATATAATTAGTACCATAAGTAAAGGCTGAATTATGGTTCTGCGTTAAATCAACGCGGCTACGCGGGAGTCTCTCCGTAGCCTACGCCGTAGCCTGACGTGCACCTCTCAAAAAATGTAACTACGCATCAAGGAGACGCAGACCCAACACAGACCGAGAGGGTTGTGATTGGTTTGCTTGGTAGCAACGCATTTCTGGTTCGTGAAGCAGTCGTGAACTTTCAGCGCTCTTTTCTTCGTGTGTGTGATTTTTTTTTTTGAGTTGTTTTGTTTTTTTGCACAATAGTTGTCCTTATCTCTTTGATTCACTGTGACCGGAAGTACCGGAAGCTAAACAAAGTATCAACTAGTGCTCTGGGGGGGTACTGCACCGCGGCGAAATGGAGTGACAGAGAAGTCCGAAGGGTTCACGACGGCGTCACGGCAACGGCGTAGGCTCTGCGTTGGTTTAACGCAGAACCTTAATCCAGGTTTAAGACTACACAATGTCGGACAAGCTAAAATGGTTAAACATTACGTTACGTGTTCCAGCTCAGGCCTGTTTGTTCTGCCCATTTTTCAACATGGCGCCACACAATATGAGGAAAAAGAGACTTTAAAAGTACTCTTCAGAAAACCTACAGGTGACATCACAGCAGAGGTGGGTAGAGTAGCCAAAAATTGTACTCAAGTAAAAGTACTGTTACTTCAGAATAATATGACTCAAGTACAAGTAAAAGGTGTCATCCAAATAATTACTTGAGTAAAAGTAAAAAAGTACTTGGTGAAAAAACTACTCAAGTACTGAGTAACTGATTTATTGGTCCGCGTTAAATCGACGGCGTAGCTGCCGGCGTAGGGTACGCGGAGACGCTCAACGTACGTTGCGCGTCTCCGCGTACCCTACGCCGGCGGCTCTGCGTTGGTCTAACGCGGAACCATAAATCAGCCTTCAATGATTGACGCGTAGGCGGAGGGGATAAAAGAAAAGTAACAGCTCAATGTAGCTTAATGTAGCAGAGTAAGAGTACAGTTTCTCATTCACAAATCTACTCAAGTAAAAGTAAAAAGTATAGTGATTCAAAACTACTCCTAAAAGTACAAGATTTCCCCAAACTTACTCAAGTAAATGTAACGGAGTAAATGTAACTCGTTACTACCCACCTCTGCATCACGGGGGGTTGTCCAGTTCTTCTTATACAATCTGTTGGTTTCTTTTTGTTCGTTGAACCGATTTTATACCAAATTAATATAAAAAGACAGCACAATCATGCAGTTAAGACTTTAGCCTAGACTTGTGAAATAATGTATATGTGCAGTCATGTCACATGCTATTGCCACTCATCTTTTATTCTTATCTTTTCATTTCATGCAAGAATATGGAGCTATGAGATTCTGCCTTGTTATCAATATCAAGTGTCAATTTAACAGCTTATTATAACAAAGGTTTAACATCTATACATATAACCTAACCTGCAAGTGCCTGAAGTCTCTTGCTGTTTGCAACCATGAGAGTAGGTTTTGCCACAACAATTTACTGCCAATCAATAGGATTCTCATTCAGACATTAAACTAAGACATCCAGCCGGTCTCGGACTATTAGAAAAGAGGGAATGTCTGAAAAAAACTAAACTGGTTGATTTAGACGTGAAGGCTGTGAATTCATACAAACCACCAAGGGAGGAACGAGCTTGCAAAGATGAAATGCAGCAGACAAGAGATGTAAGCCAAGTTAACACTCATATAGAAATAAATGAAACCGTTTTTATCAGTACTTGCCTTGTGTTTTCAAAGTCTTGTAGTGCGTTGGTCTGTCTTTTCGGCCCTGGAAGTGACAGGAACAAGGTTCCTCGACCTATCCTGCAATCTCCCCCTTTTTCACTGAGAGAATTTCCCCAAAAGTGGAGGGATTGTTCTCCGCCTCTGGGTAGTCGGGAAGTTGAGCAATGAATTATAATTCTGCTGTAAGTATCCACCATTCAGCCATATTCTTCACATTGCTTCACACTCTACACTCTGTGTTGAGCAAAGTACCAATGCCTGTGAGACGGTCAAACAAAAGTGCTTCTTTTCCAGCATTTGGTGTGTTGAGAAAGGTTATATAGAATTACAGGTTTAAAAAAAAAAAAAAGATTTGCATTGAAAGTAAGTCTTCAGTTTAGGGATTCTCTCCATCCTTGGAAAACAGATGCCCGCCACTCACCATATAACTAAAAACATGTATTACAGTTCACTTTCTGTAGGAGTTAATGTGTATGGTTGTTTGTGAAGATGCAGCCCACTGGGCGGCAGTAGCTCAGGTGGTAGAGCGGGTCATCCAATGATTGGAAGGTTGGCGGTTCAAATCCCGCTCCATCCCAGTTGCTGTCGTAGTGTCCTTGGGCAAGACACCTTACCTACCTTGCCCTGTATGAATGTTTGGTGGTGGTCGGAGGGGCCGTTTGGCACGGAATGGCAGCCACGCTTCTGTCAGTCTGCCCCAGGGCAGCTGTGGTTACAAAATGTAGCTTACCACCACCGGAGAGAATGTGTATGAATGAATAATGGTCTAAGTGTAGCACTTTGAGATTCATTGAATGTAAAGTGCGTTACAAGTTAAATTTATTATTATTACTTACTTGTCCACAGGTCACCCCACATTTCATCCAATGGATAAACTAATAGTTATAATAAACCTGAGAATATTGATGATGAACAAGTGAATAATCCCAAGTACCCATGGTAGTAAATCTGCAAAAGGAAAAGTTACGTTTTTTAAAGGGATTGTGACATGAAAAACACATTTTTCTTGATTTTTTGTGTTTTGTTGGGTGTCTTGACATCAATTACACCCAAAAAACAACGAACTTTTAACATTTAGTGTATTGTGTGCTTTCTGGGATTTTCCGCATAACTGTGCAAAAACGGCGCACCTGGTTTGGTGGCGGGCCGTGACGTCAGGGCCCGCTAAATCACCGCCCCCTCCACCCAGCTCCTGCCTCCTCTCCTCTCCAGCGCACCATAAAGGCTGATTTATGGTTCCGCGTTACACCGACGCAGAGCCTACGGCGTAGGGTTACGCGGCGACGCGCACCCTACGCTGAACCCTACGGCGTAGGCTCTGCGTCGATTTAACGCGGAACCATAAATGAGGCTTAACACGGAGCTGTTTAGAGCGTCTTTTGTTCTAATCACCGGAGGAAAACTGCTAAGAAGACCCGCGGCCACTGACTGGACTTAAGATAAGGGGACAGTGCTGCTTGCATGCCTTTATTTTTATGATTGTTTGCTGTGGTTCTCCCTGCTGCTTTTCCGTGCTTCGCCTGTCCTCCCAGCTTAACTCTCCGACGCCGCTGTGAGCGTATGGTTGGGTTGGAGGAGGTTTGGAGGAGGAGCGGAGCAATGATTGACAGGAAAGGGGGGAAAGGAAGCATTTTTCACGGCGCAAAAAAACACTGTAATAAAAAGCCAGGAAAAGAGTACTAGAGTGAAGTTTTTCTTGTTACACTCTTTTAGACACATTTGAGGGATGTTGGCCAAGACTTTTAATAGTGTTAAAAGCATGTTAAAAATGATGTCACAATACCTTTAAAAGGTTTGCCCCGACACTAGCAAAATCAATTCAAAAACATTGTTTTCATGCTAAACATTGCGTTTGTTGTTTTTACTTGGATATATATGAAATAATTATCTGATGGGGCCCTGTTTTTAGATGAATTTACCCTAACTGATCAGTGTTCCATCATGTTTTTTTTTCTTACTGCATAATAAATAGCTGATTTTTCGGTACATTTGGAAGTTAATGGAAACTAAACGTTAAGCATACACTGAGTGCATGTGTGAAATCTTCTAAATTTGAAGATGTATTGCATTGAGGATATGAACTATCTATATACCTCATGATTAAGCAGGAATTTTCAAGCCTCTGTAGAACAATATTCAGTTAAGATGTGAGCTTCAAAATCGTAAAACTTCAGAGAATAGAGGGTATGTTTCATAGCTGCAATGTTAGGCTAATATCACAGTGATTTGTTGAGCAATGTGGTGGAGGACATCAGCAGCGTTGACTGGGTGTTTGAAGCAGATATTTTGGTATGTGCTCGAGTTTATGATTATCAAGGAGCCATGCTAACTGTTTTCCCTCTGAGTTTAATGTTGGTGACCTGAAGGATCAGCTGAGAAGGTGATGAGATTTAAGGAGAGAAGAGACTCTACTGCTTCAGTAGGTAAATATCTCCAGCCTTATGTTGCCGTAAAGAACCTATTAATTAAAAATCTGTTTGAATGTGGATGGAAGACAATGAGATTCATCAAATCATCAGCAGGTGGTTTGTAATCAAACAAATGTTGATAATTGTGAGCTCGTCATTTTTAATTGATACAGAAAAGAAAGATGGCGCACATCATTTCCAGGTCGTTAACACCATCACCTCCCAGCAAGGCTCCTGGTTTAAATCTCGGCTGTTGTCATCATGCTTGTGTAGCTTTTCTCTGGGCAATTTATCATTTAATTCTATTCATCTCTTAAAGGTTTAAACTGTGCTTTTCACTCTGATCATTTAAATGATCTATAAGGAACAACATACATTATATTCCCTATTTTGGCATTTTCTTTTATCTAAAAGGGCCTGAAATTCCATTTATTTGTACCAATTCACAACAAAATCGAGCAAACACAGATTGCAAAGTTCCATGCAGTCCTACGTATCATTCAATTCAATGCAGTTCACTTATATTCCTGTTCAGTTCAATTTGCTGTAATTCAGTTTTATTCCAATATAATATTCTACAATTGAGTCCAAATTCAAAATTCATAAAATGACAGTTAAAAAATGAAATAATAATAATACTGCCTAAGGAATCCAAGTGATTGGATTATATTTTCTCTTTGGTGCAGTCCCAAGTCCCAAACAAGCAGGAGGCATCAGTGGAGAGAGAAAAGTGTCTTTTTACCAGGAAGACATAAACCTCCGGTAGAACCAGGCCAGGGAGGGAAACCTCTACTGTGTTATTGAGATCAACAAACACAAAGACATTAGTCCAGGAATATCTACTGATCAGGGACAGAGGAGAACAATGTCAGGTTCCATAACAATGACGTGCATACATGAAGAGTAAAGGGAGCTGAGTGAGGAAAAAGCCCAGCACACCCTCCCTCCCTGCCTACATGTTTTATCTGAATTCATGAAAAGGTGTAGCGGAGAATCACCTGCATAACAATGGAAGTGTGTGGCTAATAACAGTATGTTAACAGTAAATTTAATTACCAGCAACTGCCCAAGTACAGAACCCTGTGGACCACCATGACCAACTCTGGTGTATGAGGAAGATTTATCATTTATCATATGAACCAATGGTAATCCATTGGATAAATATGACTTCAACTAGGCTTATGTGGTTCTTTTGATTCCAATAACATGTTCAAGCTGAAGCAAGATTTTCTTTTAAATTTTTATTTAGCACATATATAGTGCCCTTTAAGTCTTATCTAGGTTCCACAGAGAACCTTATTTTGTGTTTGAACGGTCACACAAACATGCTTGTACTAGAATGCAGCAATGCAAGGACACCTCAACACGCAATGAGATAAGGGATCATTCTGGTGAGCCTCTGGTTCCAGGACATGTACCGGTAACTCCCAACGGCCATATGTTGTAATGATGCATAATGTCCACTTGAGGGTGCTATTGAAATTTATTCAGACTACTGTCAGTGTTATATTCAAATGGTGATGTTTGTATTACAGTAATACAATTAATCTCTAAAAATCAATTGTTGGTTACAGATCAAATTTGCCCACTAGAAAGAAATTGGACAACAGTAGATATTATAAGTGGTGATTGGTTGGGGGGGGGGTCATTGTAATTGGCAACTGTCTATTTACCATTTACTGTAAAACAGTAGTTGTGGTGTTATTTATTTAAACCAACCTATATCATATGAATATACTTATTCAGTGGGTCTTAACACAGCAAGACCCATGATGTTGCTAAGGTGAAAAATGGTGACCACCAACAAAATGAAAAGCTCCACAAGACTCCACAAGACCTCGAAGTGTACCGTAGTTTCCTGTGAGATGAAGCACCAGGACTTTGGCAGCCGATCATGTAAGTTCTGGGTATTTTTCTTTTTTCTTTTTACTGAAGTATGGCCCATTAGAGAAGACAAGTATGTGGTCTGCAGCAGTATATGTGTCCAAGTTATATCCACATGAATAGCAGGACCCAAGATTTTCTCGGTGCAACACTGAGTCAAACCAGCAATGGCACTGACTTGTGTGTGTCTGTCAGTGTGTGTGTGTGTGTGTGTGTGTGTGTGTGTGTGTGTGTGTGTGTGTGTGTGTGTGTGTGTGTGTGTGTGTGTGTGTGTGTGTGCGTGTGTGTGTGTGTCAATAGCACTGGCTTGCCTCCTTCCCTGAGCTGTAAATCCGTTGGTAATTGATGCACACATGGCTGTCTACATCATGTGAGAGACAAAATCCTATTTATCAGATCAGACCACTGTCTTTTATTGCTTTTGGCTGTGGACAAGAAGCAACATGGGCACTCAGCCTCAGATGCAACAATGTGTGATGTTCTGTGGGTCCTGACATCTTTGTGTTAAATATCCCAAAGCTTTGATGGTTTTGGCAGCATCTATTTGATCAGATTTAGAAATCTAGGCTGCATAGTCATCAAATACGCTGCTTCACTTTTACCCCCCTAATGCTTCATGCATCATATGTAATACATACATTTCTCTGCACCACCACCTTAATCAAAACATTAAAGAAAAAAGTTATTATACTCTTAAAAAATAAAAAAGAGAAAAATAAATAAAATCACCCAACAAAAATAAACTCAAATTGGGGTGTATATATATATATATATATATATATATATATATATATATATATATATATATATATATATATATATATATATATATATATATTTATGTATGTATGTATGTATGTATGTACGTATGTATGTATGTATGTATGTATGTATGTATGTATGTATGTATGTATGTATGTATGTATGTATGTATGTATGTATGTATGTATGTATGTATGTATGTATGTATGTATGTATGTATGTATGTATATATATGTGGATGTATGTATGTACGTATGTATGTGTGTATTTATATGTTTCAAGCTTCTTATTTGCTGGTTTTTAAATATATTTTAAATATATTATTATTTCTCTTTACAGTTTATTAATGCATTTTCATCATCATGCATATTTTATGCATCTTTTTAAACTTAATCTTTCATTACTCTTTTTATGTCAGGAACTTCAAATTGGTTCCACTGCACGGATTCTGTTGCACATGTAATCATCGGCATGCCTCTGTGTTAAAAGATATTTGCATGCAGACCACACTTTGTGCATGTGCAGTAACAACATTATTCATTTGTGCACTGTATCTATGGGCAGAAATATCATTTTATTCTATATTTTTCGATGTTATCGAGACCAATATAACAAAGGAAGCCCTCTTTCTGTGCTGTCAAGATATGCATTAAGAGACATGGACATATAGGTTAAATGTGGTTTTTAATTTGTGTGCAAGGTGGAAAAGCATTGAGGGTGTTGCTTAAGGGTGTTGCTAAATGTTTATCATCTTTGATTCAGACTTTTCTTAACACACTTTATGTGTGCCAGAGTTATTTAAACTCAAGATTCGGTAATTCTGCAGAGTCTACACATGGACAAGCCTTGGCTCCCAGACAGTGACGCTCCAGGTAACGCAGACAACGGTTGTGCCTCTTTCTCTCTGAACTCCAGTGCAGCACCTTGAACTACAGTTTTAGGAATAGTGGGGGGAAATAAAAGGAAAGGAAGGTGGAGATAAGGGGGGGTGGGGGACTGACACATTAAAAGAGGAATTTCATCCTCTGATAAACACATAGAGACACATCCCACTGGACTCACTGTCTGAGATGGCAGTCGGTTCTAAATGTGAGCTTGTCTGAGCTGCAGCACTACAAGGAGAGAAACCACATGGAATTCATGTTTTGTCCCTAGGTTGTTCGTTTGAGAGCGTTAGAGGATTTTAATGTGCCTCTCTGTACCTCACAGTTTCCATTCAAGGGGCTCTCCAGACGCAGGGAGCTCTTCACAGTAGACATGCATAATCACGGCGGAGAGGAGGGGATGGAACAAAGAAGAGATGTGTAAAGCGTCATATACATATGGCTCTTTATAATGTATCCCTTTCAGGTATTCTTATGGGTGTTTTGGTTCTAGGTTTGATTTTTAGTTGTAACACACAAAGGAAACAGCCGCAACTCATCTCTTCAAAGGGGCCCCTGCAATCCCACATAGACCACATTTCAGTAGAGCATGCTGCGCCGTGCAGCACTGTGCTACAGACAGACAAGAACTGGTATGGAGACCATGGCTTCTCATTAAAAACACCACGTTTCCTCCATAGATTACAGTCCTGTGGAAAAAACTACACAGGGAAGACACCTTTGCCGCATCTAGTGCCGAAAGATGGCTTGTTACTTGATTGGAACTGTCAAATAAAGCACACAGTTGGAGGAGAGTCAAAACAAGTGTTGAATAAAAAATGACACACTCACAAAAACACGTTGAAAACTAATGAGCATTTTTAATGTAAATGAGGGAGTACACTAACTTTTGACAAAGATGTAACAGCAGTGTGGACTGATTACGCTGCTGCAGGTTAGGATGTGGCTAACACTGTAGGCTTTTACCTAAACACAACATTAGTGCCACCCGCAGAAAAGCTGCAAGACCAACATGATACTGTCGTCATGACAAGCGCAGGATCTGCAGTAAAACTGTCTGGGAACCCGAAGGAAGAACCCATAAGCCAACTGTTAGCATTGGGGGTCATAAAATATGCTACAGCTTTTAAGATTTGGAGTCAATTTAGAGGACTTAAAATGAATTATTTTATTTTGATTTCCATTTATGATTTTTCCATCCATCCATCATATGTGCTCATTCATATTGAGGGTCAGAGGGATCTGCTGGACTCCATCCTCATGCTCTTTAGGCAAAAGCAGTCCCTCCACGATCTCGCTTTTTTGTGTGTGTTTGCAATAAAAAATGCTTGATTTTGCAGTGACTTTTCTCAATAATTTCAGTGTGATTTTCTGAGATTTATATGCATATTCTTGCAGCAAGAAAAGTGTAAAAAAAGTCCTAAATTCAAAATTTGCTAAATTTCTTTTACTTAAGACAAAAAAACTAAAACAACAAGATTGGCTTGGCTTGTAAATAAAATAAATAAAAAATGCATATGAAATGCATGTTATTCAAAGAAAGTAAAAAAATAAAGTGGCTATCCGTGAAGATTTTTATTTGTGTTCCACCATAATGTTGCATGTTATACTAAATAATTTACCTCCACTTTTGTGCAAAACATTTGGATGTTGTTTTGTTCCATCTTTTGCTGTTATTTTTGTTGCCGGTGACAGCAGTTTTGCATGGTATTGGTCCGTTCGCTAACCGGATGGAGCCAGTATAAGTACTAGTTTTAATTCTCTCCATTGTTTTTCTGTTTAAAAAAAATCTTTCCAGTATGTTAAAACCCTCTCTGAGTTCACAAGAGTTGCAGAAATTTTGCGGTAAATTAGGAAAATTGCAACCCCCTGCATATTTTGTATACATTGATCGTGAGATCTCAAATTCCTGGAAAGACTGCAATAGGCAAGGGTACATTCATTAACGTGTCTCATTGTGTTATAATTTTTTTAATTTTGTTGAATTTTAAACCACAAGCACTAACAGACAAAGCGCAGCAGCGATTAAGAGGTAACTTTCTTACCTTACACAAGGTAAAACCTAAGCTTAGCTTAGCAACAGTGCAACTGATGCTTTGTGTTTGGCTACCGCTAGCTCTGTGTTTTAATCAATGTAAAGTAATTGTAAATACGTTTTTTATGTTCATAAGCACACTTCGCCTTTATCCGACATACTTTACTTCTACTTTGAAGGCCTGAAATTCAATTTTCTTAGTTGCATGTTTCAATGTGGTTTTAGTGGTCATGTTGCAGCAGCATATCGCATAGTCAGGACTTCTTTCAGATGCCTTTAGTCTGGCATCAACCTGTTTTTGTAGCATCACCACACGGGGAACATCATACTTTGGATGGCAGGGGGAGTCTTCTGGAGAGTGCAGAGACATTTATTAGTGGAGCCATGGGGGTGCCCTTTCATTTCCTGGTTTAAATGGAGAGTGTCTGGATCCAAACACGGGTCAAAATGGGACTAAATTCAATGTTTGCGTGTTCTTTTTTTTGTGGTGCTGTGCCCATGTAGAGGGAAAGTAGCTCTTTTTTTTTTTTTACTAGCTGTGTTTATGAATCACTGTTATTGCTTAATAGTGTAATTAGACATCTCAGTACCATTTTTTTCCCCCATAATTTTGTGGATCATCGAGGACGTTGTTAACTAATGGTGCTCAACACATGAAAAAAAAAAGAAAAAAAATGACTGCTTCTTTTTATTGATTTGATATTGAGAAGGGACAGGGTTCAGGAGAGTGTCCTGATTTCCTTGGACCGATGTTGGCTAGTAATCCCACAAGGGATTTCACCTACAGTTCAAGACTGTTTTGCATGAACACATAAAGATGCTGCTCTCCCATGACGTTATTTAGCTCAGATCTGTTGTTCTCTCACTAATGCCTGCAACTCAACTCTCACACAATGACCTGATTCGGAGGAGTGCGTGCAACGAGGAGGTTGGCAGCCAAGCACACAGATTAAGTTCAACAAATGATGTATCCATTAATCAAAATCACTTGTAGTTTTTATAGCTCAAATGTAAACAAGACTAGCAGTAAATTGTTTACTTATATATATATATATATATATATATCCTGCTTTCCCTTTAACCTGACTTGAGGTGATATTTCTCTGATTATCTATATGACAATGGAGTTTAGCACACTGTCAACACAAACATTGCGCGGAACAAGTGCAAACATGGTAATTGACCGCGGCTGCGCAGCTGCAGTACCGAGAGCGGCCACTGGATGGCAGTGTCGGGCTGCGCCGCCAGCGGCGCTCCCGCCTCGGCTTTCTCATTAGTGGACTCTAGCAGGCTCCCTCCGACATGTCTCATAAATGTCAACACCGATACAGCGGGGGACAGTGGGCCTGGATGGAACAAACACAGACGCCATGAAAGTCCACTCTGTCTGTCAAATCAATCACGCAGGAAAGCCACAAGCTATGTTCACACCTCGCACGGAAACTACCTGCAAGTTCACATTTGGTTCGTTTAAAGACATGAAGACCACATCCTTGTGAGGCTGTTAGGAATTATTTTGATCTTGGTGGAAAAAGTCATTGTTTTTCTTACATTTGCATGGTGCGTATCGTGGTATTTTTATGGTAAATTTCTGTATGTATTCACTTCTGCACATTTCCAGTATTTCTCTTGATTCTCGCCTTGCAGTGGTCATAGAGTCCCCTTGACTGTACCCTCCACGGTGCAGCTCTCCCTCTTCCTTTTTCCGTTCCATTCTCATCTTCTTTTATTCCTTATTATCAAGCCTCTGCTAACACTCTTTTCCATTCTCTTCCAATCGGGCCGCTGGAGCAGGTGGATTGGAGATAACTTGCGCTGCGCTTTGTTTTCACCCTAACACTGTCATTAATCATTGCCCAAGCCACACTTCAACATATAATAATAAGGACTGGCTGCTGTGTGGGGGCTGCCGCCCAATTGCCTTTCATTGCGTGGATGCCAAATTGGAGGTGAATGGCCATAGCCAGACACTACTCCCATGTCCCCTGACTGTCTCATCATTTAGGTATTTATCCATCTCAGCCTTGTCTGTGGAGCTTCTCCGTGCCCTCCCAAGAGGCCCGAGATTGTTAGGGGGAGGATCAGATTTGTTGCTCCGGCTTTTTGGCTTTGATTCTGTGCCTATAAGTTAGGGATTAGAAGCAAATTTCCCACAGGGCAGTGCTGGATTTGCTGGTGTTTAACTGTTTAACCTGTCTTAGTCTTGTGTGGCAAAGGGGTGTGGGCGGCTGTAGGAGGGAGAGGAAGCAGAGTTTGAAGAGAGACCTGTCAACAGGCCTGGAGAGACCCAGGTGGGTTAAGCTAGAGTCAGGGCTGCATTGATAAGTGAAGCTGACTTATCCATCACATTGCCAGTGGAGTAGTTAGAGTAAAACAGTGTTTGTGGGAGCCAGAGGTTTCGTGTGCATCCTCTAGAGTTACATAGACTGATACATGTCTGAATCATATTGATCCTCCGTCAGTAACAATCTGTAATACACTAAATTAGTTAAACTGTTAATTTGGGATGCCTCAGTGAGGTCGACTATGTTGTAGTCAAGAGAAAGCTGACACTTAATCACATTTGACTTTCAGTGTTTAGGGTTTCACATATAAATCTATAAAGAGTGCACACAATTTCATTTAAAATGTATTCTCAAAGCTATATTAAATGGCAAGTTGATGATACCTGAAAACCTTAAATTAATATACATTATTCACTTTATTCCAACTCAAAAGCGGACAATGTGACACATCAGTGAATTAAAGAAGAATGTATAACACAATAAATGTACCCTAATTAACCAGAAATGTGTGTAAAAGCAATATACTGCAGATACAATGTGGACCTTAAAAAAGTTCAAAGGTCTGTGCGTTCAAGCCAGTTATGGTTGGAGGTGGATTGTTGGTATATGGTTTGGGCTCTGCCCATGCTCTGTGGCCTGTACTCCTGAACAAGCAGGGGTGCTGTCCTGTCAAACATGATCCAGGTGGATTACCGTGGTTTGAGTGGAATTTTGCAGTTACAAGTGTTAACGTTTGCACTCTCGGCCCGTTCATCTATTTTTCTTTTTAACACAAACAAGGACGAAGCCTGTTGAAGTTGGAAAAGAAAATGGTGCAGGCTTTGGTCTGAGCCCATCATCGTAAGATCTTGACTACTTTTCCTGGAACACACACACACTTGTGTTAAAAAGCAGCATTAAACAGGTGAACATCAGCACAACCTAGAAGACTGGCTTGACATTGTAGTTACAATGATTATCTTGGATACAGATTCATTTTTAAGTTTGGGATGCAATTTCTAAAAAAAGGACCCCATGGTGTTCCCATAAACATAATCCATATAATGCATCTTTATCATCATCTCGTCAGCACTTAGACATATCTTATCCTTCTTCTTCAAAATGGGCTAATTTTGTGCTACGAATCACACATGTCTTGTGAATTTTTATATCGGTCTGAAACGCAGACACTAAAGATCTCCGTGTCTCTTTTGGTGCTGTAGAAATATACTACAAACCGTATTGATCTTTAATTAAAGAAGCTCTTAACCTTGGCTGGGCAGAGGACCCTGAGGCCAGCGAGTTAATTAATGTACTAATAGTCATAATATTTGTGCTGTGCACGGTAGGTACATAAGAGATTATCTATTGTGTGAGCAGTTTATCAGCCCAATGATGTTGGAGCCCCGTGCTGTGCGTATATCAATATTATGGGCAAAAATCTGCAATACAGACAGAAGAAGAGGGAGAGTCAGTCTTTTAATATCTCCCTCGGTTCATCAGCAGTTTAGTGAGGCCTCATTGTACCTCCCAGGATTCTTCTCTGATTGTAACCAGGCAGCGTCGATGAGCTCGTACAAGCACTAATGCTTTGCTACCTTGACAACACAGAGCGGCTATAAGCCCTTTCAAAGATCCACTTTTCTCCAGATGAGTCAGGGGGTCCCACTCCACCGTTTACCCCACACTCCCAAGGTGGGTGTCTCATCCCTGGATCAAAACCTCATACTACTGACCTTTCAGTAGCTCCCACCAAACACCACTACCTCTCATAAACAGGTCCCATTGAGTGAAGCAGGGTAGGAGATGGGAGGAATGTGTGCGTAGGGGGCCCAGACACTGTGATATCACCCTTTATAGCTTTATTGATTTCCTCTCAGGATGCAACTATTAACATTGAGCTGCCACGGTAGCTGCCGCTGTGTTGTTCTCTGCAGGTAAGACCACTGGCTCACACACAACCAGCCTTGAGGATTGTATATAGGGAGGAGAAAATGGGGGGGGGGGGGTTGGCAGGTTGGGGGGCGCAGAGCACAGGGGAGGCACATGCTTTTATAATTAAGGTCAGCTGGGATGCATTACAGCATTTGGAGGTGTTAAAACGGGTCCTCCTCTGAGAGTATGTTGGCATTGCCAACGCTTGTAAATTAGCCACGCTCCCTGCTGATGTTAGGAGCAGGGGAACAGGGGGGGCGAGGGGGTTGCTAGAGCAGGAGATGTAGACACGATATGGTAGCTGGATTTCATTGCATTCTTTTTTTTTATGATTATTTTTCAATATCTTATTTATAAGCAATCTTTGGTACTGAACCTAACGATATCGTATCTTTGGGACATTAACTAAACCTTTTTAAAACGGTTTGGTGATGGACATATGAAGGTGACTAATGTGCAGGTCAGTCAACAAACGCTCAGCAGAGGTGTGTGCGAGGTCTCGCCGGACCAGCGGTGCCTCCAGTGAGGCAGGAAAAGCAAAGCAGAGCCCCTTCAGATTCACAATGGAGACACTGTCAGCCAGGACAGGGTGGGAAGAGGGAACAAACAGAACGCAAGAGTTTCACAAACAACCTGCCATATGCATTCAGCAAGACAGGTCTGACCGCGACAACCAGCTCACACCCTGCGCTGGGGTGAAGCAGGGGTCATCGCTCTGCTGCTCTGAAGAAGTATGACGGGGAGAGTGAGGGGGAGAGGCCGGGAGGAAATGTACACACCGCTTATTATGCATAGAAGCTTACTTACGACATGGAAAGTCTGACGCTATGTTTAAATAAACTTACGATATCATAAAACTAAAATTAGAGAACATGTACACTATTTTTTTGCATAATGGTTAAACTGAAAAATCTAGCGTGTATAGGTAGTTTCTAACATTAGCGTCATACCAGGGCAAAGTTAATATATTATCTGATCTATTTGAGTGCGCAACATCCTCTTATATCTGTTATACTTCTGTGCTTTTAATCTATTTGGAAGACCAATTTTGCAGTGACACAGATGTTTTTTTTTCTATCTGCCAGGTATATTTTTCATTCATGAAACAGCAGAAAATAGTGGAAAGTATTCCTTACTGAAATTTTCCCATTTATGCAAATCTGTTACTTCACAGAATACATTATTATGGAAATGTACCTGCATGGCTTATTATGAAGTGCAAACAGACAATATATTAAAATGTTAGTTTAATAGCTGATGGTGATCATTTACTTTTATCCTAAGAGATATTTTTAGGTCATATTTTCAGCCACATGTCCATCTGAATAAGCAAACAAGCACCAGTTGGGGTCCATCGTGGGGTTGGAGAGGAGGTTGACCTCACACACCTAAACCCACAGTCATCTGGACAAAGCAGGCAGTACTGTGTGAGGATCATACTCTTCGATTTCTCCAGCACATTTAACACCATCCAGTCTGCATTACTACATATGAAACTACCAGAAGACACACATGAATGTCTCCACAATCACCTGGATTACTGACTACCTGACAAACACACTACAGTTTGTGAGACTGAACGGTTGTGTGTCTGACCAGGTGGTCAGCAGAAGAGGAGCACCACAGGGGACTGTACTCTCACCACTCATCTTTACGCTAAACAACTCAGACTTCCAGTGCAAGTTAGAGTCCTGTCATCTACAGAAATACTCTGCAGTTGTGGGGTGTATCTGTGATGGAGAAGAGACGGAGTACAGAGAACTGGGGGACCGCTCCGGCATGGTGTGGGAGCCATCATCTTGTCTTGAATGTGAACAATTCAAAGGAGATGATTGTGGATTGCAGGAGAGCCAGGACTAAGTTGAATATTTTTTCCATTATGGCAAAAGAAGTGAAAGTGCTGGAGGAGCATAAATACCGTGGTGGACAACCGTCTGGAGTGGAGCTGCAACACTGATTCTGTTTATAAGAAAGGGCAGAGCAGACTGTACTTCTTGAGGAAGCTTAGGACCTTCAGCATTTACAGCAAGATGTTATATATCTTTAATAAGTCTGTTGTGGAGAGTGCAACCACATCTGGAATCATCTGTTGGGGGAGCAGCATCAGAGTCATAGCCTTAAAGAAACTGAACAAACTGATAAAGTAGGCTGGCTCTGTTCTGGGATGGTACCGAAGCCTCTTCATTTCACTTCAGGGATTGATGAAGTATTTCTGAATTAGAATTGAAATTAATTTATATTGTCAACCATGTCTTTATATCCATAACAACAGGTTCACAGGTGCAGAGTCAGCATCTTATTCCACTGTACTGCTTTCTTCTAGTTTTTAAATCAGGGTTACAGCCGTTTCCCACATTTAATACATAAAAAAGTTGCACAATTTACTAGGTTTATGTAGAGATATTGAGGGTGATGAACACAGAATTACAGCAGAAAGGTGGAAACTGGAGAGGAAATGGGGTATTTTATTTTCTTTCTTTATTTGTGCAGCAGATCAATATATTTTTTTGGTTTTTGAGGGTCAAATTTACTGGAATAGTGTGAATGAAGAAAAATCACTGAAGCAAAGTCTTTGCCTCATGTTTTGGAAAATAATGCATTGGTTAAAAAAATGCGCTGAATGTCCACTTTTCTTCTGAATTTGTACCTCGTAAAATTGATCAAAATCTTTTTAAATACACATTTCCCATTAGATGCAGTTAAAAATAATCCCAAATACAGTCTTATTGCTTTCATGAATCTGCTATCTCCTCAAAAGACACGGCTTCCTCTTATTTTTTTTCTGTACAAATTCTTAGCCTACATGAAGGAATGCAGTCACGTTGTATTTCGCGAAACTGACGAAAGGGAGTGGTTACCAGTTCTGACAGGTAAAAAGAAAAATAGCCTCTATTTCCAGGCTTAAAGGTGTGGCAGTGGAGTTTTACCCTGTTGTCAAATGGCTCTTTTGAAAGACCAGCTATTGTATTTTTGCCATTGGGAATTACGAGCAAATTGATTGGGTCAAAGACTTAAGGAAAGTGTCAATGTTTTTTTTTTTTTTTTTTAAATATAACTGTCAGGGCTACACTGTGTTAGAAATCTCCTCATCTAGTGTACAAGGTCTGATGAAATATGAATAAGAATACACAGATAAAGCCCCAGCAGTCATATGAGGGCTACATAAGACATTTTTGTGCTTTAAAATTAACCTGGATTTTGATATTTTTCTGACAGAAGTGGACAAAAGATTTTTTAAATCTTGGTCATTAGGGAGATATGGTCTAAATTCGATCCATCCATTATCTATATCCACTTCTATTGTATTTGGGGTGACAGAGGGCTGTCTCAGCTTATCCCAGATATCAGAGGGCAGCGGTCCATCCAGGACAGGTTTCTAAACACGAAAACTGTTGGTAATATCACATATATTAAAACTAAGCTGTTTTTTTCTTAGGGTGTGACTATGTTTTAACTGCTCATTTATTGAAAATAATTTGTTTCAAACCTTTTACGGAATCAATTACTAACTAATAAAAATGTTTCCAGGAGGAATTAATTCATTCTCTGACAGAGCATCCCTACAAGGCAAGAAATATAGTTCATTATCTCAGAATTTAGCTATTTTCTTTTTATTGAATGCTTTCTTAATGTAAATAATAGTCAGTTGTTTGCTGTTGCTTATAGATGCAACAAAGAGCAACTTTAATCACTTCAGGAACTGCTGTCATTCACTGCTTTCACATCTAAATGTAATGCAATGTAATCTAAGGCCACATCTTGACTGAGGAAGCCGTACCGAGTCGTGTCCAGGTGTGATAGGACCTCCCTCCTGATCCCCCCACTGACCCACACTCACATTACTCCAACTGGAGTCATGGAAAATATGATGGCAACTATACTTCAGTTATAATGTGTGTTTTTCTGGTTGGATGTTCCATGTCACATTTTTGAATTTGTGAAAGGTGACAGCCTTCTCTAGATCATGCAGCGTCATTACATGTCATGGATTTGTTGTGTGACCCTGCTCAAGCTCATGTCTTCCATCCGTGTGAAAGCTACTGCAGTCGCTCAAGCCAAAGCAAACCAGACTTTAGGTCACTTGAGTACTGTGATTTTTGAGTGTAAATGGACCCTCGGTCTCACCTGCAGCTGCCAATAGAGAGCACTGGGAGCTCAGAAACAAATATGACAGAGTCCAGAAGGTTTAATTCCTTTGTGATCAAGATCCTGCAGCTCTCATAAGAATCCATTTGTGTAGCAAGGAAAGTAACCTGCAGTGGCACTGGTAAAGCAACAAGTCACAAAAGATAAAACAAAATACGGCATTAATGCAAGATCTAAATTCTAAATGGCACAGCCATTATTGATGTTTGGGGTTAGTATTGATTTCAGTTTTTAGTGAATAACTGCACCTTGACAGCTTGTAAATATGCAGCCATCACTTTGACCCTCCTGAGGCGATGAGTCAAACACCTGACAAAAATAGTATTGAGAGCATGTTAACCTAAATATGATTGTTTAGTTTCTAACTGCTGTTTTCTTTTTTTTATTCTGAAGAGTAATCTCTTTTTTTGACTTTTATGAAGAAATATTTAATGGTTGCACCAAATTACACATGACCTTCCAAAAGTTGCTATGATTAATCTTCCCATCAGCTCTGATCAGATTTTTTGTGATGGCACTAAAATAAAGGAGTGAGTTATTAATTTTAAATCATCAGGGTTATAGAAAAGCAGCATCATCATTAACATAGTAAGTAAGTTGGAGTCAAGGTTTTCATTCCTTATGTACGTGATGGTGTTGCTCTTTGCCTTGACAGGTGCAGTGGGCTGTTCCTGCTCTGCTTTTGTGATTCAACATATAAAACTAGAGTGCAACCATCTACTCGAGCAAAATGGCCAGAAATCTGTTGAACACTCCTGAGCTGTCAGGGAAAAAATATAGTAATGGACGTCAACCTGCCACCACCGTTCAGTTTTTTTTTCTTACACTAGTATTTATTTGACCATTATGTTAAATTGTCCCTATAAAGCCGCTCTAGGAAGCACCATCTTCTGCATCTCTGTGCAAGCACTCAAGTATACCACTGGGGGGGTTATACGTAAAACTGAATGAATAACACGTTTATAGTTAGGCTGCCCCCCCCTCTTCATTTTGTTTTTTTGGGGGGGGGTGGTGTGACAACAAAAGGAAAAAAACAACCTTTTTTTTGTTTGCCCAGACTTTTGCATTTTGAATTTAAAATGCGACTGCAAGACATTTTCTTTTTTGTAAATTGTTTTATTCATGGTTACGCATGCTTTTTATAAGAAATACAGAGTTCATTAAATCCTTAAAGGGTTAGAATTTGAGAGTCAATGTCATAAATCTGTAAATATCTATAAAAAATGCGTTGCTATTCTTGCACCTAGCCCCCCCCCCCTCTTTAGTGGTCCCGTTGACCACAAGCAGGCAGCCATAAAATGAGGGGGCCCCGACTCTGTTGAGACCACCTCTATTCATGGTTCTGGAGCCACTGGACGCTAAGTGGCAGCCGAAAAATCCCAGCTGTGGGATAAAGCATGCCACATTAGGAGAAAGAGTCTGTCCTCCAAAAAAAAGAAAGGAAAAAGCGCACCAAAGGAAAGCGGATCGCCGAACTGATGCTGAATGTATCGGCCCTTGTCGTTGCTCCAGGTGTAATCTAACGGCTTCAAAATACCACCCTAGGAACGTTCATGTTATTTTTTACTGACAACTTTATATTGATTTTCTGATAAGGTTTCAGTTGTTTAATTTTAGACTATGTTCCATATTTTAAAGTGAAATTGAGCAGAAGTAATGACATCCATTTCATTTACCTTTACTTTCTAGCAAAAATCATGCCGGAATAAGTTTCTCCAGCCGCACTTTTTCTGCTTCCACACAAAGACATTCATTATACCCTTTCCATAGAGCCTCACCCTGCATTATCACTGAATTTCAGAGACAGGACATTTTTCTGCAGCAATTTACACTCCTACAGTTATAGCGCTTTTGTGCAGATATGGTGTCGGCCCCTCCTCCTTGACCTTTACCCTTTGCGAAACAGGCGAAAGTGTCTTTCCTGATTAACGGCTGCCTGGGCTGCACGGCTCCAACTCCAGCACCTTGTGCTCCCAAGCTGAGCTGACAGTCTCCCAGTCTCTTTATGGAAATTAACTGCAAAACATAGCCAATTAGACCTGCGTTATTTAGAACGGCTCAGCTTTTCACCTCGAATAATAGCGGGCCCTGATAAGACCTGTACACTCAGACACTGCTGCAAATTATCGTGAAGTTGGTTTCCTGCCAGTTAGCCCGTCCAGCTGAAATAGGGACATTAAAAGCATGGATGCAAGTTTTTTTCTAGTTGTAAATCATTTCAGAATGGAGCAAATGATGATTAAAGGGCGGATTTGTAAATAAATTAAGTGACATTTATAAATTAAACACATTACAGAGTGGAAACAGCTCTTGCCAGGCTTTTTATTAGTCAAAGTAGCAGCGTCCTATCAAATGTTATGAGGTGAACTGATTTTTTTTAGTATTTGTTTATAGCTTAGCTCACGGGTAAATTTTCCCAGGTTCCGAACTTTTTATTTCAAATGTGCAACTAGGAATTAGGCGTCTGCATAGCAGGCTTTTCACTCCAACAGCTAAAGATAGGGCTCTTAGCCTGATACGCTGTCTTAATTTTCCCTTTCTTAGGTCACTGTGGAGAGCAACGGCACAAGAGTGAGGAGGAGGGTCCTCGCTCTATGTGCAAGAATTCACTGTGGAAGTTGCAAAGGGCAGAGTCTCTAGGAAATCTACTCTTTCTTTGAAAAAATGTCACGGGAGAGATAGGAGATTGGCACCACAAAGAGCCCAAAATAGCAAGGGCTGCTACGCGTTGTCAGACAAGATTTGGGCTGAGACATTGACTTTTGTTCTGCAAAGTATTGGCCCCTGACAGGGAGATGGGCGGTGTAAAAATTGTGATTTCTCCTCTTCCCCCTGGTTATGTGCCATGCATTACCGTCCTGGTAATGCATACTGTTGGAACTGAGGTTTGTAATGTCACAATTATTCCATGCAACAAAAGAGGTGTATTTCTGAGATGGAGTCTGGTAAATACCGGTGTTTGTTTCTCCATTTTTACGGCGAGCGAAATCCGTAGTCACAGAGGCAATTATTTATCAGAGTTATAAAATCCGACCCAGCAGATTAGGACACATCCACACAAACTCTGTTCTCCCAGTTTCTACCTTTTCTTCGCTCTCCCTATTTTGTGCGATAACAAAGGGTTTATATATTTTATGCAGGTTTGGCCCTTGGCCACATAATAGGATTACGAATAATTTCTACAAATTTACAAAAACAAATCACATGGCATGGCTTAGAGTTTTTGCTTATAATTTCACTCTAGCTGATGGATCAAAGCAAGGTGCTGGGACTGCAGAGCCGGCCAGAAGGTTGACCCTAGTCAGGCATTTTTAATGAAAGGGTTAATCTTCTCAGAGGTGACTATTCAGGAGCAAGCAGTGTGACCAAATGAAGAATTCAGGTCTGGGATAAGAGGGAGAATAGTGGTCTTGAGGGTGCTGTCGGGTGACAGCAAGGAAGCTGCGAGGTAAAAATATGTGATGCTTTATTCCAGCCCATCTGAGCAGCCCCTTCTCCCAAGTCCAGCAAATGGAAAGAGAAAGGTGGGAAAGAGTGGGAGAACCTTTTGCATCAAAGCTTAAAGCTGCTACGTGGATGATCGCAAACAATATTGCGTTGAAAGGACAAGCGTTTATGGAGCGAGAACATACTCATGCATGAACTCACTCATTAAAACAACTGCTTTTCTTCCCCCAAAGTACCTGAACGTACTTTCAGACCTGCTTGTTTGGGATTAACTTTGCTGTCAAGCACCTCTTGTGTTACTGTAAGCACACATGGCCTCTCCTGAGTAATTAGATTGAAAATCTTCCAAAAAAGGGGAAAAAAATAGATTTTTTTTAATGTATAAGGCTTCGATAGTTAAAGGGGTTTACAAATCTCATCATGACAGTGGCAAAATGGCCCTCTTAGTAATTAGGAACAAATGAAATTGCTTATCACTTACCGAGTTACTGTGCCAGGCATTTGGCTGCGTTCAGAGGGATTAATCAGGAGGCTACTGACATTACATTGTTCTGCAATTATCATTCATACGTTTTATGGTAATTGAACATCTTTTTTTTTTTTTTTTTTCCACAGACAAATTAAGGTGCCTGTGTAATTCCAGACAAAATGAACGTAAGCTAATACTAACATTAATCAAATCCTTGAAACAATGCAACGACTGGAGCTGAAGATCATATAATGAAGTGTTGAGACGAAACGTGAATGAGTAACTAAAATGTCATTTTCATTCATTAATCATTCATATCAGTGAATGTATTTATGCAAAATTAAATATACAGTTTTTACTTTTTTTTTTTTTTCCCAAGTTGTAAATGTCCTTCAGTGGAAGCGTCCACTACCCCAGATACGAACGTGACTGAATGTCGGGCGGCCATTTTTCACCTGCTTAGCATAGCTCTCGCCCGCTTCTTTGCTCAGTTACGCACTGGGTAGGAACCAGATAACGCAATCGTGGAGATAGCTCGTGGTCTTTGTCTGTGCTTTTGTGTCTTTTTTTGGTGCTTTATTGCTTTTCCAGTGATAGTGATAGGTTGGCGTGACAGTAACCCATCCCCTCGTCCCCACTGGCCAAAAAACCCCGCCGACAAGGTGAAGTGAATTTTATTGTTACCTTTTTAAACTTTATAATTACACTTCATGTTTAAATATTATGTTTCTTACAAATCACAAAACTTTACAAACATGGAAAAAAATAGGGAGTTTTGTCAAGACTGGAACCAATTATTAATGTATCCTTTGTATCTCATAGGGACATTAATTCCCAGAAATTACTTTTCCCCTTGTGAACCGCCTTCGCGAACAAATTACATTACGAAGATTTTTTTTTATTGTGCACTTCGAGAAAAAAGTTGTAATGTCGAGAAAAAAGTCGAAATGTTGTGATTAATGTTGAAATACAATTTTGAGAAAAAAGTCGAAATTTCATGATTAATGTTGAAATACAATTTTGAGAAAAAAGTCGAACTTTCATGAATAAAGTCGATATTTTGCCTTTTTTCTCAACATTTCAACTTTATTCACGAAATTTTGATTTTTTTCTCAACATTTTGACTTTTTTCTCGAAATTGTACTTCAACATTAATCTCGACTTTTACCCTTTTTTCTCGACATTTCAACTTTTTTCTCAACATTTCAACTTTTTTCCTCGAAATTCTACTTCAACATTAATCTCGACATTTCGACTTTTTTCTCAACATTTCGACTTTTTTCTCGAAGTGCATAATGAAAAAAAAATCTTCCTCCTCTAAAATATTATTTGTATTTTTCTCCTGCCTGGCCCTAATACTCTTCCGTAATGTCTTTTACTGTTGAAATCACAATGGCAGTGATTGTATAGTAAAAAATATATGTAAGATTTGATATCCTTGTTATGATATAATATATAAAGGGCCATCAACCCAACAAAACGAATAAAACACACTTTGTTTAGAATGCAATCAAAACTTCTCCACTCTGCTTCTTTTTTTTTTTTTTTTCCAATACCCTCCCAACAGTTCCTATATGTGAAAATTACATGTCATTGCCCAAATGACCTGGGGCGGGATTGATAAAGGAAGACTTTGCTTAATGCTTCCATAAATGTGTTAGGCAAAGTCCGGCAGGATGTAATTGCATCTAATATATTTACAAAGGATTGATTTTCCTCCCACAATCCAGCCACCAGGCAGCACCGGGCTGCAGTCAGTTCATCCAGGTCACTGTAGATGGGTTCTGTGTCCACTCTGTTCTCTTTACACCAAGCAACAAGGCCGGGCTATGGAAAGTATTGGAGAGAAGCTTAATGAGGTAATTAGTCAAAGGCCATGACGATCCTGGGAGGCTAATACCTGCGACCTCTTGATCCTGGATTCCTGACACATGTCTCCAGAGACTGTACAGGAAAGACGGCTGCAAAGTCCAAACAGTACTCTCAGTCAGGAGAATGTGTGATATTGCACTTTATGGAAGAAGACTTTGGAGTCAAGCTGAGCAAACTTGTGTTTATCTACTTTTTTTCCCCCTCCTTTTTTATGTTGCAATTACTGGCCCATATGGCTTTCCACCTTCGATTCCCTGAGGAAAAAAAAATAAACCTAAGCAGAACTAAACTACTTCAGGAAAGAAGTTCTGGAGAATTGACAAAGGCAGTGAAAAAACACAAGAAAGAAAAAAAGGATGAAGAACACACGATATTTTTTTTTCTTTCTTTTCTTTTTATCGGGTTACGTGACTGGAGGCTTCATTAATCACCACCTCGACAGCCACTGCCAAGGGGAACTAACTGCATTTGGCCCAATTAGGCGCTGTAGAGACAATAGGAACAGCACAAGTTGTGCCTGTATGCCAGAAGCCAAGCGTCGCCTCCCTGTCATTACCTCTAGAAAGGGAAAAATTAACCCCTAGCAGCTTCCCTGCTTTCCTCCATTGATCTGAGGCTTTTGTGGTGTCCCTGGAGCGTGGCAGACAATTACAGATATTATTACATCTGCATTGATTCTTTTAAAGAGAGCAGAGTCTCTCCAAGCAATTAAAAAAATTACACTTCGGAAGTGGGCCAATTAAAATGCCCCTGGCCAAGAGGGTAGGTAGAAACGATGCTGGTGGGAATGTAGACACATATTTGCCTGTCAGAATGTTGCAGGTTTATTTTTTTTGCACTAGATTTGTTAAGTGACTCATGCAGACAAAAGCAGCTATATTTCATCTGAACCCTGTTTTCAGATAGGTCAAAGAAGGAATGGAAAAAGCTTTTTAAGATCATAAAATCAAGTTATTTCTGTCCCAACGCTAATGATTATTCAGACTCTTGTCCTCGGGAGCCTTCTCTGTCTCTTCAGAGATGACATTGTAGCAATGAAAAGCGTATTTGGACTTTAGAAGCACTTTTTTGCATGTGCAAAAGCTCACACACCTGTCTTTGGTTATTTAATTGCCCAGGACACAAATAGCTTTTAAAGGCTGTATTGTAAAGTGGCCTTTTCCTACCACTCATCAAGTCATCCCCTCAATTAGAAATTACGTTTACCTTATTTTTTGATGTCTTGTATATTCCTTATCATGTGGTTATTATTATGCTTAGATGTAAATACACTGAGTGAAAACAAGTTAAAGGAAAACAAGTGTTCTCAAACAGGAAGATGGCCTTCAAGATCAGATAAAATAAGAAAAAATATTGACCTAGACTTGGGCCTACGTGACAGATGTCGTGACTTAAATGACTATCACCCTTCCAATATAAAAACGAGCATTAATCTATGGTTGCAGGATCCACTATTGTTCTCAGGCTTATTTTCCACACTATAAGGCGCACCACATTATAAGGCGCACCTTCAATGAATGACGTATTTTAAAACCCTTTCCATATATAAGGCGCACCGCATTATAAGGCGCTACAGTAGAGGCTGGGGTTACGTTATCATCCATTAGACCAAGGGTCGGACACCCGCGGCTCCGGAGCTCTTTCATCCAAAAAAAAAAAAAAAAAAGTATTTAATTGAAGTGTATTTTATTTGTGTTAGTTCTTTAATATTTTAGTTCTAAATTGGAAGATTATTGTGATCTTGACATATTAGAATAAATATATTTTATTGTTTTTCGTCGCTCAAAATCCGTATATATGTCTATGGTTGCGAGACCTGTTGCGGCTCAATATTGATCCATATATAAGGCGCACTGGATTATAAGGCGCATGGTCAGCTTTTGGAAAAATTGAAGGCTTTTAGGTGCGCATTATAGTGCGGAAAATATGGTATATATAGGTGCTTTCCGGACCCGTAAAAGAAGGTTTTGCTGTTGTGATTGGTTTAAAGCTCTTATAGCATCATATCTTTTACTTTTGGCTCCTCTTTTTGAATCTGCGTGACCATCTCATGAAACTCATGCCAGCATTCTCACCTTTGGATTCTCTCACCCCTAACAGTTCCTCCCCTGCTGCGTTTCCTTAATTTCACTTTTCCTCTCAAACATGTTCACACACTCCTCCACCATTCTGTCCTCCACTGGTATTATTTTCGCACGTGTAGCAAAGTTGTCTTTAACCGTAGCCATCAGACCAAACTTCCCTGAAACCACAACGTCAGACTAAAGTGCTAATTGGACTCACGGATACTTGGAAGGCCAACGCCGAAGTAATAACAGATCAGTATGGAGCTCTGCAATTAGAGCTGTTGCTGGATTTAATGTGCACTATTCCTCTGTTTGATATTCCACCAAAGCACACACGCTGATAACGCAAAAACACTTACACACCTACATTGCTTTCTTAAAATGTTTGCTTTGTTTCGTTTGCAGCACTTTGAGTTGAGCCGGTGTCTCCGGGATTATACAAACCATCTTTTGAAGAGGTAAACAATACCTCAAAAAACGAAATGAAAAAAAAAAAAAAATCCTCACCGAGACACCGAGACACTTAGAAACCAAAAAGAAAGGTTAGAGTTTGAATAAACAACATTTGGCGCCTGAAGAAAGGGGACAATGAAACTCTGAGCTGCAGTCGTTTTATCACACAACGCGCTGCATGTGTTTGAAGTGGAAAATCGCTGTTGCTTTAATCCATGGAGCATTCAAATAAATTTATTTCTCTGGGATTAAAAACAGTAACAAAGGCAGGCAGTTAAAAACAAACAGCTCCGCACAAACGGCGACGAGACTGAGGCGCGCGGCTTATAAGTAAGCCCTCCGTACATCGTGGTTTGTTTTATTAACTGAAAAGTGTTATTATTGTTGTTTATCTTTTGAGCTTCCTGATTTAAAAAGACACCTCCCCTTAGGATGAGAAAGTAGGAAAAGTTCTGTGGTGGATCGTTTCTGTAATCCACTGAATTCTTTACCAACAACAAAGTCCGGAAGCTGAGCGGAACAGAAAAATGAATTTTCTTAACACCTAAGCACCATGCTGCATTTGATCAAAGAGAACTAAGTTTAGAAAAGCATTAAATCAAAAATGATGACTGTGTTTGTGTACATGTATGTGAAGAGATGGATTCAGGAGGACTAGTCTCTTCCACTCTGGGGCAGTTTTGATTTAAAACAAAACTGATCTGTGTCCACATTAGCATTTTAAGTCCATGTCAGAAAATATCTGTGTCCACACTATAGCACCATGAATGCATATCACGTAACTGTCCATGCTCAAACTGGAAATCATCCTTGTGTGACCACACGTTCTTATAATGGCTTGCATCCTGCACATGCATCAGGGGATCTGCAGAAATTAGCTGCACAACTGTTGATATCAGAAAGTCAGAAGCAGTGCAAATGTGCCATTATTTCCAGAGGTGTCAAGTAACGAAGTACAAATACTTCGTTACCTTACTTAAGTATAAATTTTGTTATCTATACTTCACTGGAGTAATTATTTTTCAGACGACTTTTTAATTTTACTCCTTACATTTTCACGCAATTATCTGTACTTTTTACTCCTTGCATTTTAAAAACAGCCTCGTAACTCTATTTCATTTCGGCCTTTAAAAAAAACTATCCAGTTAAATTGCTCCATCCGGATAGAGTGAATTTGGTTGTGGTTGTTTCAGATGTTCTTGTCCAGTTTTGTTCTTACATCCGTTCCCTCAGATTCCTGCAACTAAACTTGGATGTACATTCCAATAAAGGTTAGGATAAATGATAACATACCTCTGAAGTTTGACTTTTTGCACCATTACAATACTTATAGGGAACTAGTCATCATATCTCCTGCTCTCTGAAACACATGTTAATGCTCAATAGTACACATATATGGTTCTTTAATATATTTGCATTATACTAAGATGCATTCATTTTCAATGGCTTTTGTCCTTAATGGCTTTTTTCCCCCTTACATTACTTTTACTTTAAGTAGTACTTTAAGTACTTTAAGTAGTTTTGAAACCAGTACTTTTATACTTTTACTTGAGTAAAAAACTTGATACTTCAACTTCTACAGGAGTATTTTTAAACTCTAGTATCTATACTTCTACCTGAGTAATGAATGTGAATACTTTTGACACCTCTGATTATTTCTACAAGCTCTCGGTTTCCTCCGTCTACACCAGACCACGACCGTTAAATTTACGCTCATCAGACAGGATCTGCTGCTGGTCAAACATTTTCTTACAAGGGTCCAACTTTCTGAAGTCGGACAGCGGCCGGTTGCAGCTCTAACAAAAGATTTATGGCTTAAAAGAAGCTGCATAAGTGTGAACGCAGCTTCATAAAACTTTTTGTTTTTGTTCTTGTTTGTATTTTAAACCAGTGGAGCCCGATTTAAGCAACAATCTGAGACCATTCTGGTTCAACAGAGTTTTTTTTAGATCATTTATGCTGCCTAAAGTGCCTCTTCTGCAGTCCTTTAGTACCTTGATGTAAAACACACCACCTGTGTGACATTTACACTTTTGTGTGGAAAATACTCTGAAACCTCAGCATGGCAGAGCCATGTCACTTCTTCCCTTCTGGGGTTAAATAAACAACACAACCGCAGGTTTTCTTCATTTCACTTTAACAAATATGTCAAAGCTGCATGTCATCAGTGGTATTTAAATGCATTAGAGAGACAGGACTCGTGACTGGATGAGTTTGCGCTCACATTCCACCGGAGGAGATGAAGAGCTCTGCTGTGAACCTGACACCATGAATATTCAGAGACACAAGTGGGGC
This sequence comes from Cololabis saira, assembly GCF_033807715.1. Classification (NCBI taxonomy): domain Eukaryota; kingdom Metazoa; phylum Chordata; class Actinopteri; order Beloniformes; family Belonidae; genus Cololabis; species Cololabis saira. The sequence goes on from NC_084602.1 coordinate 11,872,982, forward strand.
AATTGACTTATTTCATGCTGAAATATCAGAAATTCACCTGCAATACTGCAATACTGTGCTTCGTCCTTTTTTAGTTGGGCATCTATGAAAGATATTGGATAAACTGTATCAGTTATAAATTCACAATGAAAGAAGGAATGTTCAAAAAACATAACTAACATCTGTCCAATACTCAAGGTTTTACTCCAACTGCATCCTCTAATTCACATTTATGCCATAAGCCAACAATAATTTTAAAAAAGTCAGCTCTTAAAAAAAATGTGGCCTTCCCACAAAAAGAAAAAGAAAAAAAGAAAACATGGCAAATTAAATGAAATTATGGGGGACCCAACTCCCCTGACAGCCACTGTGATGACACGCTTTATATCCTATTTGGAAGAGTTTCAATGTGCTGAAATGTAAATGACTGGATGCATGGAAGCCCAAATGGGAAGCCAGACGTGGGTCAAAGAGAGGAAGACTATAGAAGTGAGATAAATGGAGAGAAGACGGAGGGAGGGATTCTCATGCGAAATGCTCCGCGTCGGACACACCATGCCACTTGCATTAAAGGGACTGTTGCATCAAGAGGTAATGCAAAGAGGCTCCGTTTTTATTTGCAGTGCACCCCAGGGTTTTTGTTTTTTCCCTGGAAAAAAGAAAGAAATCAGATAGTTTTAGGTTTGAACTACGAGCTCTTGTTTTTGATTTGCTTCATAAAAATAGTTAAACTGTAGACCAACTCCCTCATTTTACCAATGTTTTTATTTCTCTAAGTGCTATTCATTCAGGGTGTTAGACGTGTCTGCCTGGTGAAAACCCTGGGAGCTCAAAGCCGACTTCTAATGGCTCTGATGCCTTTTTGTTAGCCTGGGAGATTTTAAGTGAACATACACAGAATCATGTGCCAGCAAGCCAATCCTTTCTTTAGTCTCCACAAGTAATGCTGCGGCTACTATAAAAGATTAAAAATAAATCCACCAGTTATCTTCTTGGTGAATGGGGTAGCATTTAACAGGAATGTCTTCCGTAATTTGTTTGTAAAGGGATATCCAAAATTGGCATATATTTCAGTAGTCACCCAGTTTTTTCCACATTAGTGTCTCAGAAATTCAACATATGATTATCTACTCATGTTTGCTTTGAATGGTGTTGAGTGCTGTTGTCTAAGGTGTAAAAAAAAAGGAGATGATGAGACTGTCATTGTTTTAGAGTTGATAGTGAAAGATTATGATAAAAAAAATAAACTAATAATAGTAATGATAATAATGAAAATCAGGAGTCTCCCCCCCTAGAAAGAGGCAGGTATTCCAGCAAGAGACTCAAGTTTACCCTGCAGCCAGTAAGTGCCAAGCTGTGTCAGAAATGACATGCATCTCCTGCTTCCATGTCATGTCATGCATGTGATGTGATGGGCGAATGAAGGCAGTTCCTGCAGAGAGTGGTAGGGGGTCATTATTAAGCCTCTTAAATTAGCGCCCCCCTCCCACATAGCCCTTGCCATTTTTGCAAAGACTCACAAAACCCCCACTGAACTCAACCCCGTCGACTTGACAAAGAAAATTATTTCCAAAGTTTACTTTCGGCAAAGTAATTTCGTATGAGATTGAATTGTACCTGTATGGCATGACCCATTTAGACTCAAAGTCACACATGGATGCTTTAAGAAGCTATTTGAGCAGAACAATGCTGTAAGGTAGCTGCAGCCTGAGCCGATTGCATGTCATGTGCGGTGCAATTTACATGTCTCTCCATCACACTCATTTATATGGTTCAGGTCACAAGACCATTTGGATCACTTGTGGGAGAGGGGAGAGAGAACACAGGGAAGGCATTACACCAAATGTATGTGTGCATGTATGTACTGCGGTACCATAGCGTGGGTGGCAACAGCTACAAAAAGAGTAACCTCTATTGCCCCTGGATGCCATTCACGGGGAACTAAAGACAAAGCGCAACCCAGTCTCACATAAAAACGTACCCTGCCTACGTTGGTCCAAAGTGCAAAAACGTAGAGGGGCTACAATATTAGCTCTGGAAATGTATAACTGTTACATTTTGAAATGTATAACTGTTACATTTTTCTGCCTATTCATTTTGCGTCCAAGTCACGTGACTTTTAAGATTCTGGCCGTGACTGCAACAAACATGGTGGACATTTTTCATTTTTGAGTGAAATAAATCAATATTTTGAGTTAGTTTCTGCATAGAAATATATATATATTTTACTTTCATAATGAAAAAATGAAAATGAAAAATGTCCACCATGTTTGTTGCTGTCACGGCCAGAATCTTAAGTCACGTGACTTGGACGCAAAATGAATAGGCAGAAAAATGTAACAGTTATACATTTCAAAATGTAACAGTTATACATTTCCAGGGCTAATATTGTAGCCCCTCTACGTTTTTGCACTTTGGACCAACGTAGGCAGGGTACGTTTTTATGTGAGACTGGGTTGCAAAGCGACAAGGCGGTATCAGAAACCCCAAGCCCTGAAAATGGACTTCTCCTCTTATTCCGACAGGCAGATCCAGGCAATGTAGCGTTTTTACGTCAGAAGCTTCTGATATCCACATAACAAATCCCAAGATAAGCATTTTAGGTAAAGACAAGACCTTCATTACACTCTTTGTTTCACTTTTATCTCAGACTCATCTTGTCTTCCTTTCCCCCTCCGTCATGTACATGTATATTTACAAGAGGGCACATAACTGGTATCTGGGGATGGGGCAAGGTGCAGTGGGGAGAGGAAGCCATTAGGGGAATAAAGAGAGGTGCTGCCTCACAGCCAAGCTTCACAGGCCAGTGAAGCAAATCAAATTGGGTCTTGTTCTGCAGTAGGACACACACACCCACACACACACACATACACGCTTACACACACACACACACACAGTGCTGGGGCACAGGGCTGACAGGAAGCCCTTGGGGACATAGCAGGGCCGGGCATGTCTAGGTCTGGCCCGCGAAGGGATGCGGTCAGGACCCCCAACACTCCTGAGCCACAGGTGTTCTCTGCAGGAAGAACCACAAAATGAGCCACAAACACACCATAAAAGTGATTTCAAAAAGACTTCATAATGAACTGATATGAGTATTAGATGAGGGGGGGATGAGGAAATGCCACATTAGTTTACTTCTTCCACTATCCAATCATTTTTTCTGGCTATAGTTTTTCTCAAATGCAGACTTTCTTTTTGAGTGATTGATTTTTGTTTTGGTGCATTGCCATCGAGCTTGTTTGCTGTGCCAGTTCAATTTATCAGTGTCACCCATGACAACTGATGGCAGCTCAACATATATACGTGCTTGGCCACATGAGACGAGTGCACATAATTATAGAAATTAGCAGGAAGTCCAGTTGACTGACAGGAACGGAAAGAAATCAAATCAAACCGGGTGTGCTTTTCATACTTCCCCCGTCAGATGACACCATTACTTATGTCTTTCCCCTTTGGCTTTGTGTTAGCACACATTTTAAATGTTCAAACCAGCAAATTGCCAGAATGTCTGCCGTTATAGAGGTCTGGACATCTTCACAAAGGTCATCAAAGGCCAAAGATTAGCAGGAACTGGTTGCTTCTTACCCTCTTAAATCCTATAGAAGCAGTAAATCGGCACTTAGCTTTAAGTAAATGATGGGATATTAAAAAAAAATACACGTTGTTGTTCTTAGGACGGATTTGGTCAGATGAAATGTATTATGTTACACAAAGAGGTTTGCAAAGGAATGTACAATCACAGAAGGATAACGGAGCAATATGCAGCTAAAAAACAATTTGCATTTAAGTTTGTGTGAGTAAAAGCTGAATTGTGAATGTGTTAGCAAAGGTAGGTTATTTGTTTAGCATCAGTCACCAGTTAATACATATATATATATATATATATATATATATATATATATATATATATATATATATATATATATATATATATATATATATATATACATACATACATATATATATACTTTTTATGTCACTCCTTTTATCACTCATTCAAATGTCTGATTTTTACAGAATTATATTAGTCATAATAAGTATTCACTAAAGCAGTAGAAAGGAGTTTTCCTAACTAAAATATTAGTTTTAATGTAATTTGAGGGAACATTTACTTACCCAGCCAACAACCAACATCCTTGTTATCTCTTGCATTGCTTTTGTATTTCTTTGCATCACCATGTAAGCCATCAACTATGATGAAACTGCAGAGATACGATGTACATCATGACAGTAAGCGACTAAGAGACTCGAGGAAGTAATGACAGTAGAGAAAATGAGAAAGGAATTAAGTAAGACACCGAACAAGAATAAATCTTAGTGTTGCAATAGCAATTGAATCTTTTTGAACCTGTAGGGGAAGCCTCTGAACTCCCTCCATCATCTACACCCGTTTATTCCATTGCAGGGTCATGGGGTCTGCTGGAGTCTATCCCAGCTCTGCTCAGGCAACAGGACAGGCTGGACCCTGGACATGTTGCCAGTCCATCACAGGGATGAAGACCCAGGCTCACACTCACAGTTACAGGCAAGTTAGAATGATCAATTCAGCTGGACTGCGGGAGGAAAAACCCACGCAAGCATGGGGAGAACATGCAAACTGCACACTGGCTCCTGCCAGGAGTCGCACCAAGAACCTTCTGACAGCAGCTAACGATGCTTTAATTACAGCTACTGTACATATGAAGGGCTGCCCATACACGTGATCGTTTCATTACATGTTGTTGTTGGTTGTTTTGCTGGTGGACATTTAAACAGAAGTTTAGAAGGTATAAAAACGTCTGCTGCATAGTCCCACAACCTGAAGTGCAAAACGTAGAGATGTCAGCGACATCCCATTAATGACACTACGATGTTAAACGTGCAAGCCCGGAACTTGAAGATTGATTGAATGTTGTTTCCATCAAGGTCAGTATTTAGATTATTGTTGTCCATGTAAACACAGTCATCCACTTTCATTACATCTTCCTTTCATAAATATATATATATATATATATATATATATATATATATATATATATATATATATATATATATATATATATATATATATATATATATATATATATATATATATATATATATACATATATATATATATATATAATTTTATATACACAAACTTAAATTAAACATTTTTCACTAGGAGCATCTACTATTAAATATTAATGTATATTTTATTTCTTTTTAAAACAAGAACGCAGATTGTTTCGTGGACAAATGCACTCACCCAATCATACAACTGTGTCAACTAAATGTATAACCTAATGATAGATGTTTTGTGACTTTTATAGAAGGAAAACCATTTGTCACGAATCAACAAGCCCGGTTTCTGATCATTATGGAGTAATACATAGTACGTAGGATTTGTGCAGGCATACCACTCCAATAAAATAATAGTAGGAAAAACACTTTTATAAACAAGTAAATAAAAATAATTTAAATTAACTTATTTTAATTTAAAAACAAACAAACAAAAAACATTGCTTTAATGCTCTCTTCCACTCAGCGGTCTGCTTCTAAGACATCACTTGTGTGTTTTTCACTCTAGTGAAGCAAAGTCTTTGCAGCTTTGTTTAAAACTGTTGCAATAATGAAGTGCTCTTCAGCTAAATACATCTTTATTCTGCGATTAACAATGGTGCTTGAAGTGAGCACTGGTGTGAAAGGAGGCCGTGGCCCTTCAGCGTTAAAGCCTTTACAGCCAATCTGCCATCAATCAGGCCTTGTGTCCAGTAAGTGCTGCTAACATTTATGAAATATTCATCAGCTATTCACTTTTGCTTTCAACTCACCGTAATCATTACATTTAAGCAGCCCTGTGTCAACTCTCTTGAAAAAAAAATGAAAAAAAAGGGGGGTAGCTACAATCACTTTGCTGAGGGGAGGTGAATTAGGGAATGTGTTTCAGCTTTTATGTCACCGTGGATGAGTACGCTTTCTTGTTCAAATATACAAGTCAACAGTCTTGTCCCTGGCTGTTTTTGGTAGTTTCCAGATGCTTTAGTCAACTAGCCATGGTGAAAAATGATTAGAAGAAGTTTTGTCTAAATACCCCGACCAGCAAAACCCAACCGCTTGGTGAAAATTCTCTTTTGTGAAATGGGTCTGGTCCCCTCTCTCACTGGCATTTCCATCGTTTCAGGATGCACTGAACCGCACCGGAGTGTCCAAGAGCTCCTACTCAAAACCAGCAAGATGGCGGCAGTATTTGAAATAACACCTGGGACAAGAGAGTCCGCTGCAAACATGACGACAGTCATCCAGCACGCACTTCTGCAGGTCATTTTGTTGATACTGGTCTGGTTGTTGTTCTGCCCCCTTCTCTTCTGCCTCTGCTGGTTCTGTCCTTGGAAAACAAAGTAGAATCCAGGCGAACCTCTATGTATTGAAGAGGAAATAAATTGGGATAGCTGGCGATTTAACCGTTTTTAAGGACACTGTCCCTCAATCACTACGTTTACATGCAGTCAAAATTCGGGTTATTGCTAATATTCCGGTTACTGAAACATTCGGAATATTCCGTATACATTCGTGAGCAAACTGGGTTATCCCTGTATACATAATCATTCGGGATATCTCGATCAAACCAGCGACGCGCAGAGAATGTGATGACGCAATTAGCGTCATTTCTGCTTCCTCTTCCTGTATCCAAATTCAAAACAAATGCTGCTCGGGCAACTTTTCGCTCACCTTCTTGTAAATCTCGCTATCCCCGTACTTTCTACCGTCTACAAATGCCAAAATGTTCATATCCTTCATTACATTTATGAAGTGATTAGTCTCCTCCTCACTCCAAAAGTGTGGCGTGGTCTTGTGTTTCTCCGTGTTTATAAGAACTTCCTGGACTCAAAAGACCAGGATTCCTTGTGAACAGAGCATGTGCAGAAAACAAATTCCTGTTCCGTTTGATGGGGATATTCCGTTTGGCGTTTACATGACCAAATATTCGGGTTTTAAAAGGAGTAACCCAGAGGTCATATTCGGGTTTTTAAAAACCCGAATATGAGCAAATTCGGGTTATTCAAAGGGGTTATTGGTGTTTACATGGCCGTGCAAATTCGGGTTATTGCCAATATTCGGGTTTTAAAAGGGCTATTGACTGCATGTAAATGCAGTCAATGATCTTTAATTCCAATGTATTTCGTTTAAGAGAGCCAAGCTGATGTCGTTTCTCTTCGTATCTAAAAGACACTGGAAATATATATATATATATATATATATATGCCCTTAAAACTTTAATAAAACAGCAAGACTAGAGGTGATTATGTTTTTTTGCACAGTCCTGTAAGTTGTGTTTCACCTTTTTGTCTAAAATATACAAATATACATTTTGTGCGAATATTGCTCAGCTCTATTGCTCCATGACTTATTGCTCCTAAAAAGGCTGTATTAAAGACAACTATAACACATTTTATTCAAAGTAATATACTTTTTGTTTCTTTTTAGGTATCATTAATCAGTTCTTAATGTGACCCACTAACAAACTCATTTGAGATTTTTCTGTTAACCTTTGTCTTTCTATCTGTCTCCATCTTTGCCTCACTTCCCTGCGACTGTGATTAATGTCATTATAACACAATGAATACGATGTTCTCATCAACCAACCAGAGACCCGGGCAGATGAAAGGTTGTGATATTCATCAAGATTCACTGACAGTCACGCACACTTCTCGCCTGACAATAGCTAAGTTAAATTCCACCTCAGTCCTCACCTATATTTGCAATTCTTATTGCTGTGAGAGAGCTAATCTATCCCCAGTAATAACTCATTGTATGTTACAGCTTAAGCGAAGATGTCCTCACTTGCCTGTCTTGCATTTTAAACAGGGGGCAAAGAGTCTTGGTACAGTTTTCCAAACACAACTGAGCTAACACTGATTTATTGCTCCAGTTTATATAACTCATATTAGGAATTCATGGACCTGGCAAAAGGGATTAGAGCATTTATTTCAGGCAGAGAGATGATCCTGTCATTAATGGTCGATACTTTCATCATCGTTTAAACCACAGGAATTTGCCCGGTGACGAATCATAGCGGACACAGCTATCAGGGCTGTGCAGCTGTATTCGTTATCTGCCAAGGACCCGCTCCCGCTCGCTGAACGTGGACCCGCACCCATCAAACTTGGATTAGTCTGTCAATCAAGCGCTGGCCGCATATATTGTGTTACAATTTCCCCCCAAATGTCACCAAGATCAGAGTAATTTCTTGGCTAATTGCATCTTGTCTCCCTTTAATGCTGCACATTTAATGGTTTTGTTACATTGCGTGACAAGACGGTGTTTCTCTCATACTGGCACAGTGATGAGCAGAAAGAGGGCCCCGCTTTTGTTTAGAGAGGGAAATGAAAGAATAAATGACTGTTAAAGTTCAGAGGGCGTATTTCTGAAATGGCAGCAAACAAAGAGAAGAAACAGAGAAATGATCCCAATCTTGCCTCGGCGTGACATCAATTACACCACGTTCTCATTAGACGGGGTTGCTCCTGAAGACTGTACCGGCTTTCCCTGGGTTGCTGCTCCCTGGAAGAGGCTGCAAGTTACGCTTAAGATCTGTGTCAAAGCCACCTCAGAGCAAAAAAACGTGGATTTTCTCTCCTCTGACACCTACTTTCCTACATGCCACTGACTTAGTCGAAACATGAGATGTAACAATTTCAAGCGTTTTACTATGGTCGCGTGCTTCGCGACATCCAACAATGGAAGCCACAATGCGGCCATTAACTCACTCCTCTTATAAATCTCCACTAAGGGAAACACATTAATCATGCTAAATATAATACCGAAATACTAATTCCACTGGATGCAGCCAGCGGGATTACATTTTCAATACATGTCAAGTTATTCTGGGGAGAGTCGAACAAATAATGACTTAAAATCTGTTTCTCAAGTTCTCAAGTTCCTCAAAGGCCAAACATGATTCATTACTGAGCCGTCATCAGCACCATTATGTGCAGCAGTATAGGCAATGTGGAGGTGCCATGTGCAAACTAAAGGCCACTGACAAGCTTTTAACTATACGCCTGTCTTTATGGATGTCTAATACAAACCACTGCAAGAAATATAAACATCCGGTACAATAAATGTGTCAAACATTCTTTCTATCATGATTCTCTCCCAGAGCTGATGCCATTTTAACAGTATTTATAGTCGTGGAACCTGATATAGTTGCACAAAGGCAAATATAGGGCAGCTGACAAGCCAATCAAAAGAACACAGCATTATGGCACCATTCATTAGACGAAGGATGAATTAAAGCGTCGCAAGGAATTTACATCAGCAATCATATGCTATAAATACAGAAGACAAGAGAAGAAATAACAGCGCAACAATAACAAACACTTAACTGCTTTCCATTAGTGCACTTAACCTCCTCTTCGTGGAGAGCAATCCCACTTTATGTTTCCTGTGGCTAAATGTGTGTCTCTAATTCACAAATGAGGGGACGTTTTGAGTGGCCCTCTGTCTCCTCGATGAGCAAATGCTGCAATTAACTTTTCCTCCTCTTTTCTTGGAGGAGAAGGTGTTTTAAAGACATGAGCCTATAGTGCCCAGTTTTCTCTGACTACGGGCACATTTGAGCTGTGTTTTTCTAATCTTTTTGAAGTAGTCGTAGTTAATATTACAGTTGAAACATTGTATTATTCAGTTTGATTCAATGCAAAATATTAAAATAAGATAGTACAGAGATATTATTAGTGTCTTGAATTTTCAGCGAGATTCCCTCCAAAATAATTTCAAGTTTTTACATTGAAAACTTTGCAGCTTCTTTTTTTTTTGCACTGTTGCAGCATATATTTTAACATTTAATGGATCTCAGGCTCAAACAAGGTTTAAAAGTGATTATTATTGAGATTATAAGTCAAAATAGCAATAATAAACAGTCCCATGTGTTTACTGCTTACCTGACTAATAATAAGCTTATGTCATGATTAAAACGGATTTGGTCCCATAATTATTTCACTTTGTATAAGTGCACTTGAATGTGCCCGTGTGTGTGTCTTTAAAACCAGAGTTAGTTGCTTCCATGAACAAAATGGCTGCATAATTGGCGATGTCCATGACACTGTGCTCTCTGTAGGTGTTTTTTTTTCCCCCCATGTTGCCCAGACTCTAATTACTGGGGTTTCAGCTGGGAGGAAAGGCAGACGGTAAGGAAAAAGGAGCCTGATTCTGTCAACAGACGGGTTGTACTCAGCGAGGTAAAGGCGGGTAGTGGAGAATCCCCGGAGTGAGCTCAGGAGAGACCCACACACTGGTCATATCAACAAATTTTAATCAAAAGCCTGGAATTGTCAGCTGTCATACACTCTTTGTGATCTTTGATTCCTTTCCCCTCCTCTGACCGACCCAAATCAACAAATAATGCCTCTGCTGCATACATATGCGCTCACACACACATGTATCGGCGTGCATGGAGAAGCATCTAAACTGAACATGCTAACATATTCACACAAACACGGGTGACACGTGCACCTACTCTTATGCTGCAGATGAGTTTTCACATTGATGCTTCAGGATGGAGATAGTCATGGTTCTGCATAGGGCTGTTCGATTAATCGATTTTAAATCGTAATCGCGATTATGTAATTAGAACAATGTTAAAACGTGAAACTCGTAAAATCGATTTTTCACTTTTTTTTTTTTTTTTTTTTTTTAATTGGAAATATAACTTACTGTATGTTTGCAAGTGCTGATTTGCTGATTTGTTTTTCAGAGATAAAACTTTATATTTTATTATATTTTTTAAAACTTTTTTTCAACTTATTTTACAGAGTTTTGCACTTTATTCATTCATTTTGGGGCAAATGTTCAATAAAAAAACAGCATATTTGAAATAATTTCTTTGCTTTTTGTCAATTCACAAAATAATCGTAATCGAAAATCGGATTTTGAGAGAAAAAAATCGAGATTTTATTTTTGGGCAAAATCAAACAGCCCTAGTTCTGCATATCATATAATAAGTTACATTATAAAGATACTCAAGACTTCAAAAACTACAAGGCAGGCGAAACAAAATGCATTTTTAGTCCAGCTCTGGGATTGCTTTTCTAATAATTATTCAGTCAACAATAGGACTCTGTAACACCACTTGCTCATTTCACTGAAATGTGTTCTCACTTGTGATTGCAGCACAATTATACTGCTGGATTTTGGATGAAAGCCAACACTTTCAAAGCCAGCCCTTTTCATTTTTTGAATGAAATCAACACTTTAGGCTCTAACGTGAAATGCCGCGACTTAAAACTACTGCACTTTGGTTTACTGAGTCAGGTCACTGGCGAACAATGCCATTTCATTTTGCCCCCGAGTCCCCTTTCAAACAATCTTAAACTCTTGTGCTTCAGTTCAGGAGAGGATGGAAAAGGCTGTGGTGGCTTTGATCGACCGACTGTTACTAAGAAGCTTTGAGGGGGTTTAAAAGACCTAAAATGTATAAAATGGAGGGATCAAGAGGAGGCAGAAATTTGACGGTTCAGAGGCAGGTTAAAAAGTAAGAACATTCCCATACAATATATATCCAGTTAGTGCATATTAGGGGACGGCAGATGACAAAAGTGGAATCTTAGAGCCGATTAGCAAAGTAGTTAAACCTTCACATGAGAAGGGGGCAAATACGGCACCATTCTTTGTACTTTCCAGTCCTTAAAGGGCCAAGCGGAATTCTATTTATGAGCGGATTCAAAATAAAACAAAATACATATGCAAATACACATATCAGATACAGTTGAAAAAGGGCAGGAAGGTCTTGTCAGTGGAGCTTAACAGCCCCCGACTTTATGAGCTAAAGCACCAAACAGTGTCACGATGCTGGAAGGAGCTAAGTGTGAATGTGTGACAAGAAACAAGTGTGATAAGTGCACAAAACCAAGTTAAACGGGATTTAGAGCCTAATCTTTCCCAGACTAAAAAACACTGTATTTTACCAACCTGAATGTCACTACAACATTCTTAGATTCTTGTTGAGCCACGTTGATTTTTTTTTTCTTTATTGCAACACTTGCATAATGAATTAATTGTTGCATTAAAGAAAAGCTTAATTAGAATGTTATTAGTGTCTGAAGGAATACTATAATCTCTTAATTTCTCTTTTGCTAATAAGACTGCATCAACGGAGGCCCTGCCCTCAGTGATATATAACAGGATTGGACTGTTAATGATAACTGTTATTTATTCAACTGCTTCCCAGGTTTATTTGGGCCAGTGCGGCACCCTGAACCTCTCTCACTTTGGTAATTAAGCGTGTTGATAGCGCAGGATGCTTACCTGCAATTATGCCATTTTAATGAGCAGCGGCGGATTAAAAAAAGGGCACAGCACGGTCAGCCGGAGGCAGCAAAGCATTGGTGTTTTAATAGACACTTAAATACAGCTAATTTAGCTCCCGGTAATTGGGGAGCTTGCTTGTAGGAAGTATCTACAGTTGCAGGCACGGCTGAAGTCGCGAGAGGTGCTGAGGGGCAGTTTTGAGGGGAAGGATGAAAATTCTTGAGGGAGACACAGACTTCTGTTTGTGCCCAGAGGAGGTTCTCTCCACATCTTCTGCTTGTTATCGGAGGCCGGCTTGGCATGTTTTCAGCTCTGGAGAAAGTTGACGGGTGTAGGCAAAGGTTTGGCAGGCTCTCACCTGCTCTCGCCTGCAAAACGTGTCAGTGTCAGGCTGAGTGCTAGATTTTTATAGAGTAAGAGAGCAGGGGCAAGGGCTAAGGAAAGAGGAAAAATGGAGTTAAAAATGTATAACATATACTGTATATGTAAAATACTTCTATTTGACATACAATATGGGGAAAAGTAAGTTAGTCAGAGGTGTCAAGTAACAAAGTACAAATACTTCGTTACCTTACTTAAGTAGAAATTCTGGTTATCTATACTTCACTGGAGTAATTATTTTTCAGACGACTTTTTACTTTTACTCCTTACATTTTCACACAATTATCTGTACTTTTTACTCCTTACATTTTAAAAACAGCCTTGTTACTCTATTTCATTTCGGCCTTTAAAAAAAAAAAACTATCCAGTTAAATTGCTCCATCCGGATAGAGTGAATTTGGTTGTGGTTGTTTCAGATGTTCTTGTCCAGTTTTGTTCTTACATCCGTTCCCTCAGATTCCTGCAACTAAACTTGGATGTACATTCCAATAAAGGTTAGGATAAATGATAACGTGCCTCTGAAGTTTGACTTTTTGCACCATTACAATACTTATAGGCAACTAGTCATCATATCTCCTGCTCTCTGAAACACATGTTAATGCGCAATAGTACACATATATGGTTCTTTAATATATTTGCATTATACTAAGATGCATTCATTTTCAATGGCTTTTGTCCTTAATGGCTTTTTTCCCCCTTACATTACTTGTACTTTTATACTTTAAGTAGTTTTGAAACCAGTACTTTTATACTTTTACTTGAGTAAAAAACTTGAGATGATACTTTAACTTGTACAGGAGTATTTTGAAACTCTAGTATCTATACTTCTACCTGAGTAATGAATGTGAATACTTTTGACACCTCTGATGAGCGTAAATGCAAGGGTCATGGTCTGGTGTAGACGGAGGAAACCGAAAGCTTGTAGAAATAATTGTACATTTGCACTGCTTCTGACTTTGTGATATCAACAGTTGTGCAGCTAATTTCTGCAGATCCCCTGATGCATGCGCAGGATGCAAGCCATTATAAGAACGTGTATTTTTAAACTCTAGTATCTATACTTCTACCTGAGTAATGAATGTGAATACTGAAGACACCTCTGTTTGTCGTTTAGATGTGAAGACAACGGTCTTTCTGACTCTGACATGTGTTTCAAAAGCTCCTCCTCTGGTCCAGAACGTAGACCTGCCGGTTTCCCGTCACCTCCTCGCTCGCATCACCTGTGTGAATTAACAAGCAGCACATATACAGCAGCGGTGCTACAGTATGCGGGTTATTATAACTCATGCGCTGCAGCTCTGGAAGGTGGTGTGATAACAGTCATTAGAGGAGCTGTGGGAGGACACTGAGCCTTATTAGAGGAATGTGGAAATTCACTGGCAAAACAAGCACTGTCATTAACAGGTGCGAAGCCATGCAAATACATAAATACACCCAGAGCAGCCCACCATTCTCACACCTGCATGAGGAAAACTGTTGCTTATTAACACAACAACCCTGCAATTACTTAGGAAGAGGTAGATTTGATTGTATTAAATGGGAATCTGCGGGTAAATGTGCGCTCAGTTGCTTTAGCGTTGGTGATTAATTTTCACAGTGATATTTTTTTTCTTATAAGCCATACAGGGCAAATGAAAAAAATGATGTCTCAAAACCTGAAATAGAATTTATTATTGAACCTATTAACCGGGCGAATGCTTTCCAGTTTTATTCAACTTCCTTTTGTTATCATTTTCATTTGTGGGTCTTTGTTTACGCTCCTGTTTGTTCTTGTTTTTTTGGCCTTGTTGTTTTTTTAATGAGACCACCATGACTACATAGCGGCGGCGGTGAGGCCGGGAATCAGATGGCTCAGAAGACACTTTCCTGTGTGACACATTTAATGCATAACATGCTTCCAGTGAGAGCTCTTGAATGGGTAGCTTTGTGAAATGTGCCTGAGTGGCTCCCCACTGAGCGGTAAGCTAGGTCTTTGATGTATCGCGCTGTAATGTGGTTGTTATCCGTAATCGGCTTGAATTCGGGCGGCCCAGGGCTGTAAGAGGTGCACCGGTGGCGTGTTCTCCTGGTACATCAAAATGTGGCCGTCTCCCCATAAAAAAAGAAAAAAAAAAGAAAAATAAATAAAAAAATATGCCACCTTTGCCTCGCTGCAACCACAACTGAACCGCTCAAGTGTTCCCTTTGACTGAGCACTTGAAAATAGGCATCAAGATCAGCACTAAAACTCTGTAAGATACTGCTGTTTTTACGGCTGGTGACAGGAGAAAGCAAGAAAGAGAAAGATGGATGTAATGTAAATCCTGTGGCCTTGTGAGATGATGCTCATGCAAATTCCTTTCATATTTCTGATAGTTTAAACACAAGATAATCCTAATGCTATCACATTAAGCCCTGGTTAGAAAGGTGGGAGGTAAACAATAACTTCAGTGTAGGGTTTGAAAGGAATATGGAGATTATATTTTGCATTGCATGAATAACAATCAACAGTTGAGAGAACAAAGTATTATGAAATATGAACCCTATTATGTGTTAAAATGAGGCTCCTAGTAATGGGGTTTTAATGTTGCCACACAAAGCAGAGAATTCTCTGACAAACAACTAAGGAAGTAACTAAGTCTGGAAATATTAATATGTAATAATCCCGGCGGATCGTTATTGTGGTTGTTTTGCTGTTATATATCATGCAAATAATATGGGTGCTCCATGAACTCAGAAGCCATAACGCACATTTGCTCTCATCTATCCGGTTCAACAGATACTAATCTGCATTACTTGTATTATGAATACTGTAATACCGACGTCTTTGTGAGGCTGTAAAAGCCTCTCAAACACTCTGATATGCTGCCTGGAGAGAAATGAATAAAGTTAAGCACCCAGGTTGTGCTTGATCAAGAGATCTACAACATTATTACAATCCAGCCTCGGCTTCTTGTTTTAATTTACCAGAGATAATTTGATGTGCTGGCCCCCCCCTCTTTAAAATTCTTTGTTGCACCAGTAGTTTCTAACAAAGTGTGAAATACCTGCTTTTCTCCTTTCTGCAACCTAAACAGGACTGAAGGCAGCGCTGAAATTAAAGATGAAACAGACAGACAGACAGCAAAAAGGGTCTGGTTAGAGAGATGGAAGGGGTGACATAGTGGGCGTGGTTGAGGGGGGTTGCAAGTGTTTGTAAAGGAGAGTAATCAAACTGCAGAAGAGACCAAAATATAATATTGAATGGGGATGACTCTCTGACATCAGGCAGGCTATAATAGTTAGGTTTGGGGGGCCATCCTCATTAAGGCTCGCACAGGAGTGAATAGAAGTGTACCAGCTATGCATCATTACAGTGGGGGGGAGCTCTCCACTTCCTGCTGGGAAGAGGTGCCCTCTGCTTTCACATTAAGCGGAGTGGTTCACAAAATAACAGCATACCAAGTGTTTGTCCCCATCTCTTTGACA
Source organism: Cololabis saira (assembly GCF_033807715.1). NCBI lineage: Eukaryota > Metazoa > Chordata > Actinopteri > Beloniformes > Belonidae > Cololabis > Cololabis saira. Next base: position 11,889,062 of record NC_084602.1, read on the forward strand.
GAGGGCTCATATCGAGAGCATTCGGGGAAAGGATACACCTCCATTTAAACTTAAAAGCAGGCATCTAATTCACAGCTCACGAGAGAGAGAAGCCTGTGCCGTCAAAGGATGGACGGACAGAAGACGAAAGGGTGTCAAGAGGACATAAAAATGCATAATTACAATGGTAAAACATGCAATTTGGTTGTTTTTCTTCCAAAACTGAGAATTGAGAGATACCCCACCCCTCCCCAAAGTTAAGTGATGAGAAGCAGATTGTGTAAAACAGCAAAAACAAAACTGAAATAAAACAGAATGTGTCTCTCTTTTGGCTTTGTGAGCAGGCACAAGCCCCGTCCAGTGCATCATCAATCTGTATTGTGAGCCGTTCCTGAGGTTTTTTTTCATCACGGTCTTATCCACTTCAGACGTTCAACAGATTAGCGATCCACTGGGGTGCAATGGCTTTTCAGCGATGTGCTTAACGTCCAATTTGAAGTGTCTAAGAGCATTCTTGTCATTAGTGTTTACTCTGGACTGTTTTTCAGAGAGCCCAGACTGAGCGTGACATTAAAGACAAATAAAACTCCATCAGCCGTGTTGATCTTTTCCAAGGCTCTGGAGAAACGGGGCCCAACATTTTATCTTGGCAGACAGCGGCTTCAGAGGTTATAGATAGGCCAGCTTGGCTGTGCTATTATTTACCAATGGAGCAGACTGTCAGGTCTCCTATATACCTCTTTGGTTCATCTTCTTGTTTTTTTTTGTTCGGCATTGTTTGCTCCCTGTCCCTGTGAAAGAGAGCACTTTATGCTGGTGAGTGGTGAGAGAAAATATTTCTATCTTTCCATCAATGGATCAATGGAGATGTGTTTACCAGTCCAGGCCCACAATGTTCACTTCATAATAATGGATATTAAACAGCGTGTTGACTGAGAGCTTTTGTCCCCGGTTAGATGTCAATCCCTCAAACCCCTCAAACACCTCAGGTCTGTGTAGGGGACACAAACGAGTGCTTCGGGGTCATCAGAGACACCTCCAGGAAACGAGAGCGTGTCAAACTGCAGGCTGAGCCGCTCATGGACATCCCTCTGTCCCCTCGCTGGATAAAAAAAAGGACTTGCCGGGTCAATGAGATTCCCTGTAATTAAACTGAAAGGGGTCATTTTCAGTTCAGACTTTGAAGTCCGTTGGGTTTAAGTGGTAGGTGGGAAGCTTAAATGAAAGGACTTGCTCAAGTTTTTGGAATTAAGAGACTTATTAACACAGCATTGTATTTCAAACAATACATAATCCTCACTACATGGAATGTTTCATGTCTTCAGATGAGAACTTTAGGCCCCGTTTACACATAGCCGGGTATTTACAAAAACGGATATTTCCCCCTCTACGTTTTGAAAAATTCCGCATAAATATGCTGTTAAGGGGTGCTATGAGCATCCAAACCTGCAGGGGGCAGTGTAACGAGAAGCATAAAGTCATGCTAGCCAATCAGAGTCCTGGAAAAAACCGTCAACAAATGACACGTGTGAAGCCTGAATAATATGGTTCTGCGTTAAATCGACGGCGTAGCCTACGTACGGTGGGCGTCGCCGCGTGCCCTATGCCGTAGGCTCTGCGTTGGTGTAACGCGGAACCATAAATCAGCCTGGACTGCCAGTTACTTCCAAGACGGAACGAGAGTCTTTCGTTTGGAGTGACAGAGAAGTGCAGTTACTTTTAGGTGTGACTTTAGAATATAAAACTGGTAAAATACAAGAAAATATTGACGGTGGCCAAACTAATTGTAAACACAGGTCGCACACATGACGCTGGTGACGTTTCCGTTGCATAATGTGACGTTCCGAAGCCTAAATCTCCGTTTTCCTCTGTTTAGACGCAAACGTGAAAACTGAGTTTTTGAAAATCTCCACTTTAGCCGGAGTTTTCAGAAATTATCGTTTTTGGTGACTTTGAGCTCCGTTTTCGTGTAAACGAACGGCCAAAACCCATGAAAACGCCTCTGTTTTTGCTCCGTGTAAACGGGGCCTTAGATTAATGCTGCAAAGGTGATCAGAGCATTAAGATTTCATTAACCATCAGTTATGCTGCACGTAAGCTCAACTTTACAAATGTTAAGCTGTAGGGGAAGTATTAATACATTGTCAGAATCATGATCAATGATAGATACCTGCTGAATACGAGCGCAACTCAGCTAAATCCACCCACCCCCTCCAGTTATGCAGAGCTCTGAATGAACCATCCCTTTGTTTTTAATCATCACCTCTCGTCTTCTCCATAATCTAAACTGTTCTTCTCTGCGTAATAACTTTCTCTCACCCGGAGCAGATTTTGAGCTCGTACGTCCATAAAACAGAGACCCATGGTCATTTTCAGGCCGTTGATCACTTTGGGGACTGCAGAGCCCGGCTTTTCCAGCTACGGCGGAGTGCTGTGATGGGAGCAGCAGAATGAAAAGGCCGGGTTTGTTTTACATAAAGGCTGAAGCCATCAGGACTCAGCAGGACAGGCGGAGAGTGGCTCTCTGGGCCTGATAAATCACGACCTGCATTCATTCATTCAGCACATTCAGACCCAGACGCACATTTCTCTCCCCGCCAGCTCTGCTGACTCCACGTTTCTGCTGCCGTTTAATATGTGACCTCACGCTAGGATTCTAGTTTCACTGTTCAGGTGAAGAAAAAGTAAAGACAGAACAGTGAGAGACTGCTTTCAGAAAGCAAGCTCCGAGACAACACCATCTAAAGTTATGTGCTCACCATTCCACGGAAACTGCTGGTGTATATTTTTCCTTTCTCTCAGGTGAATGCGCGGCGCCCTCAAGGTTTAATGGAATTCATAGCAGTGAGTGACAGGTTTTGAATAGGCTCGAGAAAATGGGGAGGTAAAAGGGGCATTAGGCCGAGCTAAAAGGGTGGGGGTTTGTCCAAAGACTGACACCATCTTCTGTCTGTGACACAAGCTCACAAATACTCTCAGACGCACACAGATTTTCACTAAAGGGTCAAAGTACAATCATTTGAATACATCTGTTGTATGCCAATGCATGCATGTGTATGTATCTAATGGGCAGGAAAAAAGAGGAAAAGGCATCTCACTCTGTCGGTGGTTGAAAAGTACGAACACACTTTGAGGCGCCCACTAAAAACTGCAGAAAGAAAAGTTATATTATGCAGTTATTCAGTATATAAAGTATTTTCAGGACTTTAATGAAGAGGTCGGGATTATAGTGATGGTTATGGTTCGTTTAAGAAGGCAATAAGAGGAAAACAAAAAGTAGTTTCTGTTTTTGATTTCATATATTTGGCTGCTGAAAGTGGAGGCAAATTTCAACATAACAACCATTTTATTTTATCTCGGCCTGCCTCACTCTGATATCAGACCCAGATCAGAGTAAAATTACCCAGCGTTTCTATTTTATTTTAGAAGCCTCTATAGACCTTTATTGTAAGTGAACAGAAATAGGGCAGAGAAAACAGAGAAAATGGTCCCAGGCTGAGATTTGAACCTGGACTAGTTTAGTTTAGTTTAGTTTAGTTTATTTTCGGTCATGACACAAAAAAATAAATAAAAAACCAAGAATAAAACTGACAACAAGAAAACGTTCAATTGTTCAAAGAAAACATAACAAAAAAGTTCAGTCCAGTATACAAATAAACAAATAACATCTAGACCGAAAAAGGGGTAGGCTGAAGCAAAGCTTATTATTTGCCTACCCTCAAAAAGATTAATTAAATTAATAAAATAAAAGCAAAAAGTAAGAGAAAGACTGCCCGTAAAACAAATTGCCTCTGTAGGGATAACAAACATTCCACAAAAAATAAAAGATTTTTAAAATAAAGGTGCAGTCTACATGTTACCTTCATCCTTAAAAAATCAAAGCAAATCACCAATTAAATAAATAAATACCCAAATCAACATCAAGCCACTCATTAATTTAATATAAGGAAATCATCCTTCTTTTCAATTTCTTTTTTAAATAAAGTTAAAGTTCTACATAATTTCAAATCTATATCTAATTTATTCCATACATCCACCGCTACCACTGTAGTGCATCTTAGTTTGGTGTTGGTTCTGATTGTTGATTTTCTGTATATACTTTCCCCTCTGAGGTTGGAATGGCTTTGTCTTAAATTGAACATATTTTGGATACAGTCTGGCAGCATGTTATTGTTGATTTTGAACATGAGCTGTGCAGTTTTGAAGTCCACCAGTTCATTGAATTTAAGCTCATTTGAATCTATAAATAATTGGTTGGTTGGGTGCTTGTATCCAACTTTGTTTATGAGTTGCATTGCTTTTTTTTTAAGTAAGAATATTGGTTTCGTGATTGTCTTGAATGTGTATCCCCATACTTCTATACCAGGGGTCGGCAACCCAAAAGGTTGAAAGAGCCATATTGGACCAAAAACACAAAAAACCAATATGTCTGGAGCCGCAAAAAATGAAGTCTTGTATCAGCCTTAGAATGAAAGCAAATGGCGAAAGGCGAAATGTTGAGAAAAAAGTCAAAATTTTTCGAGAAAAAAGTCGAAATGTCGAGAAAAAAGGCAAAATTTCGAGAAAAAAGTCAAAATGTTGAGAAAAAAGTCAAAATGTTGAGATTAATGTTGAAGTACAATTTCGAGAAAAAAGTCGAGATGTCGAGAAAAAAGTCAAAATGTTGAGAAAAAGTCGAAATGTCGAGGAAAAAGTCGAAATGTTGAGAAAAAGTCGAAATGTCGAGGAAAAAGTCGAAATGTTGAGAAAAAAGTAAAAATGTCTAGAAAAAGTTGAAATGTTGAGAAAAAAGTCGAAATGTTGAGAAAAAAGTCAAAATGTTGAGAAAAAAGTCAAAATGTCGAGATTAGTGTTGAAGTACAATGTCGAGAAAAAAGTCAAAATGTCGAGATTAAAAAGGAAAGGAAAAAGGAAGAAAAAAGAGAAAAAAAGGAAAAAAAAGAAAAATAGAAAAAAAAGAAGAAAAAAAGGAAAAAAAAGGTCAAACATTTTTTAAAAAGCTCCAGGAGCCACTAGGGCGGTGCTAAAGAGCCGCATGCGGCTCTAGAGCCGCGGGTTGCCGACCCCTGTTCTATACAGTATGGGCTGGCTGTATGAGGACAGGAGCCTCCATATACGCCGGCGCCTGCTTATCCCATTGAGCTAAACACTGTCCCCAACATCGTTTCTGACTCAAAGATGCAGAGCTGTAACAGGGATGCACACGCCTAAAGAAGGGGGAGTGCAGCGGAGTTGAGAGGCTAATTCCACCACTTGAAACCTGCTGCTATGACCAGAGGCGTAAAGACATGGCTTCAAAGGGTGATATTCGTAATATGTTCAAAACATGTAACAGCTTTTTCAATCAAGATGTCAACATTTGAAGTAAAAGCCATCTGTGCTCAGTGAGTTTAGTTTGCTTCTCAAACAAATTTACAGGATTACGTCGTTGGAACATGATTACTGCACGACAGCCGCCTCAAACTCCGTCCGTTAGCATCACGTGTTTGCAATAAGCACTGAGCATGCATAAGCCTTTGTTTCTGAAGTCTGACAGGGACAATGGAGTCCAGCAATAGCAAATTAATACACCGATGGGAAGAACCGAGCAGCAGTCACGAACTTCTGGCAGATGTTGCTTTTTTTTTTCTTAAAAAAAAAGGCAAACAATTCCTGAAATGGAGTGCGTAACCATGGTTTGGTCTAGAATAAACATCTAACACTTTACAGCCAGATGCCTGGGTTTCTCACACACTAAACAGACAGCCGTCTGCGATAAGCAAAGGCCTCTATTGTTATTCATTTGTTATTTCTCCTGTGTTTGGTTCTTGGCTGAATTATCACGGTGAACATACAGTCTAAATTCCACTGTAAACATTTGTAATTAATCTTCACCCTGCACCCCCCCCAGCTCTACCTCCCTTCTGCTCCCCTCCCCCCCACTCCCCACCTCACCTTCCACTGAAATGGCTATTTTGCTTAAAGCTGATCAAATTAAGTTGTGCATTGTCCACATTCTGTTGTCATTTTCTCCGGATGGGCCTTGATTTACAGATAGACTGACTTACATTTCAGTGTTACAGCCGCTAATCATCATTTGAATGATTACTCCCCCGCAGTTTCATAAGGCGCTGCACACATACTCGGTTGGATCTTGAACTAGAATGTGTCCTCTCAACTGCAAACAGCCACTGGGATTTACTCTAGAGTAATCCTTTAATTAATGGCTATACTATATTAAATAATTCAGTACAGCCAGTTAATGGAAAGCCAGTAGGAGATATCATGTTTTGCATAAAACCTTTAAAGCCACTGCTTCGAACCATGGTCTGCCTCTGTCATTTTGATCAAACTGACATATTCACATCCGCGGTAATCCCCAATCTGTTTTGGAGCTACGGCTGAGAGTGATCAGCCTCTGCGGAAAAACCCACTGTATTACTTTTGAGTGGAAAGATCCACATGGTGAAAAAGGTTGGTTCAGCTGCAACCATTTCTTCTAAGGTTTTAGCAGAATGTGGCTCATATTTTCAAGTCATGCCGTTTTAAAAAGTATATATATTATGATTTAAAAAAAATCATACATCCCCTTTACTGCACCTGTGATTGATCAGAACTGAATTACAAAAACGTTTCGCATGATTTTCCACATGGAGCAAACATGAGACAGATTGATGGTACTAAAGTGTCAATTTTTATGACTATGCAGTCCAATAAAAAATGAAAAAAAAATCTATATTTGCAATTTCTGTGCATAATTTTAGGACAGTCCCATAAAGAAAGCTGTCAATCACATGTGGCTCCCCTGTGACGGCCTAAGGAGGGATGGCAATTAATGAAGACATCAAGAATCAAACTCACTAAATCCTTTACTGAACAGTCATTTTTCTGGGGATGACTGACAAAAACAAAGGATCTCTGGGTGGAGCTTCTTAAAAAAAAAGCAGCTGACCTGCATCTGCATAGCGGAGCCTGTCGTCTCCTAATGAAAGTTTTGACAATGTTCAAAGCGAACCTGATGGAAAGCAGTAAACCATGAATGCTGTTTGAAGATGTGTCATGCTCTCCGGGGACACACCCGCCTTAGTGGCAGATCTGTCTTTACTAAAATCATCCAAAAGGAATTAAATTGGTTTAAGTGTTTTGGAATCACTTTTTCTTTTTTATTGTATGCATATGTGGCGCATAATAAGACATTTTTCTTCCCTGACCATCGAAACTGTCTGTTTTGTATCAAATGGAGATGAAAAAAAGTGATTTTGATCATATTCTCTATGATTTATCCAATCACATTGCTATATAAGTTAAAGGACAGCTTCATCCTCAACTATGAGGCTATAGGACTTAAGTTTCAGGAGACAAGATGCATATTTGTTGAATTTTTCTCATGAACAGTAATGCACAGCACAGAGGGAAACCCAACAAAGTGGCTAACAACAGAGCTCGCAGGAGCAGTGATTCGCTGACAGCAGTTGACATAAACCGTGCATTGTCAAGGCCAGCGGTTACCTGCTGTCCTGCCAAATATTCTAATCAAATTGGATTCCTCTGCTCTTTGAAAGTTACCGGGTCTCAGGAGTTGGGACCATGGACACCCCATCATGCTGACTTTTCAACAAAAGTTTAGTTGTGGAAGGATCGGTTTTTTTGGGTCATATGGACCATAATAGAGATGTTCCTGTATTTGTTTTTTACAGTTTAATTTATGGGGAATAGAAAATAAGTTACCCTCAATGGACAAAGAAAGTAGTTGCATGCAGATTTGTAAAAGTAGATATCAAGTATGTCAGATTGTCTGAAGTTTAAAATGTCCTGTTCCTTCGTGAGATGAGAAAAGTTAAGGACCTATTATCTGGTGCATAATGGTGGACCCCTCTCAGCATCGGATCAGGCTCTGTTTGCACAAAAACCTCTGTTCTGTTACCTGAACTACTTTATTTTTCTGTTTTCACTGGCAGAGATGTAAAACTGTAACCTGTACCATTATCAGTTATCCAAATTATATAATCACACAGTTGCATTTTCAATCAAAACAAAAATTAGCTAAATGATTTTGTATGCTGTCAATTATACTCCTAAGAAAGAAAGATGTAATCATCGGTCCAGACGCTTAAAAAGAAAATGGAAAATTGTAATTGGTCAAGAAGATTGCAATCTCTGAATCACTATTCTGCAGTAGTGCAAACATGAAAAGTGGAATTGCTCTGGCTATGAGACAAAATGACAGATAATGGTCAGATTTTTCAGACTTTTTTTTTTCATATTTTAGTAATTTTTTTCTTCAAACTTTGTTTCACTGCTGCTTTATTTAATGCCAAAAATAATATTTATTTTAATGTGCTGAACAAAGTTTAGAGAAAACAAGAAATAACTTCTGCAGAAGTAACTGGGCCTCTGGTTGGCATGCAGAGGAAAGCACACATAAGTCAGTGAGTAAGTACTGAAGAGCGATTTGTAAATTGTAATCTGATATGCTGATGGTAGGTTTCCATCCAAGTATGGTTGGCTAAAAGCAATGTCTGTTCTCACCTTTGTAAAAAGTCTAGATGTGTGTTGGCTCATAATATGACCTTTTTTGCAGTTCAGGTCATTTCTGTATGTCTTCACGATCGTTAATCTACATTTGAAACTTGCTGGGAAAACATGCCAGATAGTCAGATAGTTTATGAGGTTTCCACTTGTCTCAATACAAACCATGTTGTTTTTGATGTAACACCTGGCAGCAACGTACAAAGGTTCACAAACGAACTCTTAAACGTGCCTACCGTATATAAATTCACATTTCCTTTTTCTTTTTTTTTTTTATAAAAACTGAATTTCTAGATGAAAATAATACACATTTTAGGCGTGAACCATATCTACCCCATAGTAAAACTAAGGCATTACCAAAAGACATAGATGTGCTACTACGGTTTGTGCACTTTTTTTTTTTTTTTTTTTAGCTTGCAGGTAAAGAATTGCAGTCCTCAGTGTATGAATAAGAGGAGGGTAGGCAAAGAAGACAATGGATAGAGACCAGGGGACAGGGATCTCATATTTAGCTCCTGATTGCACTCAGGGTAGACAATAAGTAAGATTCATTAGGTCATTTTTTACTTGCGTCTGCCAAGAACTGGAATGAAATGTTAAATGTTTCATGGGCTAAGAAAAGGGCAGAATTTGTCTTTGTGTTTGCCATCAGAGAGCGAGAGAGAAGAGAGAAGAGCGAAAGGGACTCCGATGGAAAGATAGGAAACAGTGAAAACAAGAAAAACAACAGAATATGAGTGGAGTACTGTAAAAGCAAAAGAGTCTTGGTGAAGGAAGGGAACGTGGGGAGGTGTAGCGGGAGAGCAAGCAGGGAAGAGCCTAACGGGGGAGCAGGAAAAGGAGGGAACATGGCTGAGTGTTTTGGGCTGTCTGATGGATGAGGGTGTAGTGGGGTTGGTGGGGGCGGTGTCTCCTGAATGATGATGGCCTAATATCATCATCCCCCTGTCAGGCCTAATAGGCTTTCCTTGGTAGAAATCACTCACACAGAGCCGCCATAATGCCCAGGCCCCTGACAGCATCATCCATCCACTCAAGCCAAGAGAATGCCTCCAAACTAATAAGGAAATATATTGTTCAAGGAGATCTGAAAAATTAAACAGGTAGCTTATGAACAATTCGTTTCACAATGATCTTTATTATATTTATTGAATGTTTAGTGGGTTTGGATGTCTTTTCCTGTTTGAGACTTGGGGCTTGAAACATGATATGCTGACAAGGCAGGTCTATAAAGTACAAAATAGATGTCGTCTGCAGCACCTCCTCTACCCCACGGCTGGCCTTGTCCTCCAGCGTTACCGAGCCTCACTTTTGTCATTCCTAACCAAGACAGAACAGGTCCTTCATCTTGTTTTTTTTCTTTTTCACACCAGTGTTGAGCTGAGGATTTGCACATGCATAGCGGGTCATTTTCTCCTGGAATAAAAATACTTTTTAAAGATCTTTATTCATTGATCTAACAGCGCATTGTTCGCAACTTCAAAAATGCTCTAATTTTAGCGGAAAAGCTTTGGAGGAGTCGCCCATTCTTGTTTTCCTCACAGCAAGTCTATCAACAGTACACCTGTCATTGCTTCCCCTCAATGCAATGGCTGATCACAGCTCACTTTAAACATGGCTACTCTACTCTTATCTCTTCCTATACCCTACCAATCTTACAATCTCCAGTTGCCGCTTTAATCACCTGACACCTCCCTAATGCTCATGCACACACACGTGCGCACACAAACACACACAACTTCCACAAGAGAACACTGTCACCATCAATAACGTGGAGAACTTTTTCATGATCCATTCTTAAAAGCCCCCCATCCCATCAAAATGGTCAGATTTCATTATCGGCTGCAAAGAGACTCTTGTGCACATTAGGTAATCGTTGTTGTGGCTCCCCCCGAGATGCTCTACATTCACTCCTGATGTGGCAAGTGCACATTTACTATACATCAAAAGTCTTCCAGTGTCTTTCATATGCATATAAACTAATTAGGCCCTACCTGAATATTTTTCACTCTCTCTGACAGTGAACTTTTGAAGCCGAAACAAAGATGCACATGTTATTTAAACTATACTTTGACGCTCCAGAGTTGACTCTGTGTGTGGCAAGTGCTTATTATAGACTTCACCAATTATTCACCATTTTTATCATTGCCAGATATGTTGTTTTTCTTCTTCTGTTATTGGTGTTTGGGTTGAGTGAGTATGATTATACTGCTATATGTAGTTAAACTTAGGGGTTAAATTGGGACTCTAGGGGTCTCTTGGTCTCAACTGTGGCATATTTCATTGTTAACCTAATATTTGACCAATTCATTTTTGAACATTGTTGATATATGAAGGCGTGCAAAGTCACATTTTTTAGTAACTGCCTGCAAACTTGACACTAAATCAGGGTCACTCCTCCCTGGCTCTGCTGGTGGGCAGCTGTGTTCAAGCATGGCTTCTTCAGGGATCAATTGCATGACTTGGGTTGCAGACTAAGACTGTAAAGCCTAATTTGCATGCAAATAGCTGTTAACTTTTTAAAACAATGTTTAACTGCAAAATTACACAGTAATATCAATGCAATATTTGAGGTATGTGTACTTCATAACAGATTAGGCTAGCTGGTGAGCTAACATACAAGTTAGTCTGTTTTTTCATACGTTCATTTTTAATGTAAATTAGATTATTTTAATACAATTTAAAAATACAATACAAAAAGTGTAGGGGCTACATATAGAAAAGAATCACTAAAGTAAAGAAGGACAACAGACTGCAAAACTCACTTTGGTCATTTGTCAAAGCCATTTGCATCTTTTGTAATATTTTCACTTTTAGCGAGGAAGCAATAGCCTACATTAAATTTTCTAGGACTTTGAAAGGGATATCTCTGACAATTTACAAAGCTGTTTGCAGCCAAAGTTGATTATTGTAAGATATAGATCAAATCTAGTATAGCCTAATTGAACCATTTGAAAACTGTTCCGTTAATATTTCTCTATATATTATGCAACATGGTGGCGGGGCAGCACGGTGGTTTGGTGGTTAGCACTATTGCCTCACATCAAGAAGGACTTCCTGGCCCTGCGGGGTCTTTCTGTGTGGAGTTTGCATGTTCTCCCCGTGCTTGCGTGGGTTCCCTCCGGGTACTCCGGCTTCCTCCCACAGTCCAAAAACATGCATAGTAGCTAAATTGATGATTCTAAATTGCCCGTAGGTGTGAGTGTGAGTGTGTCTGGTTGTTTGTATATACGTGGCCCTGCGATGGACTGGAGACCTGTCCAGGGTGAACCCTTGCCTCTTGCCTGTAATGAGCTGGGATAGGCTCCAGCAGACCCCTGTGACCCTGCAAAGGATAAAGTGTGTATAAAAAATGGATGGATGGATGGATATTATGCAACAAAACCATTGCTAGCATTGACACTTACACACATGAGCAGGGCTCTCAAGTCTCATACGTTGAGCGTGAAACACTCGCATTTCAACAAGTTGAAATGCTCACATGCTACACATGGCATTTCTCGCGCTGAAAAAACATAAGTTCCAACAGCCCATCTTACAAACGAGTCAAAGGCAGACTATGTTACGCTGAGCGCTCATACAGCCCAGAGAAGCTGTCTCGAGTTACCACCCTAAAAGCCAGTCAGAAAATATAATTTCTCAGCCAATCAGGAAATAGAAGTTTTGGTTGCAGTCTGAGTTTCAGCATCAAGCACTTCATAATCTGTAAGACAACCTCCCCATTGAGAGCCCTGCACATGAAAATGCACTAACCGAAAGGTTTTATTGTTTTCATTTGTGCCTAGAATGACTGTTACTGTTGAGCAGACCATGGGGTGTGTTGCCTTGTTTTATTTAGAGTTTGTAAAATGATGCCACTCGGATACGGCCATAGATTTCATTATTACTCAGGTCCCTGGGCTTTGTTTAACATCTTAGTTTAAATAAACCTCTGTATATTCAACTGCAGCTTTAATACTGGTATACACTCACCTGCAACCATGTTGTCATTGTGCTCTTGGCACACAGTCCACCTTTCCTACACCCCTTTCCAGTCGTAGGTCGAACCTGCAACACGGAGAGTGTGTGTTAATAAGAGAGGGCTCGGCGAGGGCTGTTGTGAGGCCATTGTGGTCTCCACGCTTGATGGTTTTCTTTGTGCCATAAAAGACCGGCAATACAGTAACAGCCAGAGGCAGAAAGGAGCTGTCTGTCGTCGAGACGGCTGGTAACACTTGTTTTACCCTCCCTTCCAGGGGGCCGTGGAGAATAGAAGAGAGGCAGCTGGCAGGCTTAACAGGAAATGCAATGGTAACAGTGTCAACAGCTGCCCCCATGGCCACGCAAGCCAAACGGCCGGCAACAACAGGCTATATGAAAAGCTACATGTTTGGATAGCTGCAGGGATTTGGTTCATACTGTATCTTTGTCTAATGCAGCATTACCAAATGAGCACCTTTGTGTGTTTTCTCATTGGGGCTTTATGCTCTCAGCTTAGTCATTTCACATGTGTTGACAGGATGGACGTCAGTGAATGTTGAGTAAACAAGACAAAAACAACAGCTGAAGAGGAGCAGACGTCAGATGAAAAGATAGGGAGTGCTTAAACTCCTGCTTTTATGCATACAATTATCACTTCAGTCCTTTTATTTCTGAATAAATTTGACAGAGTAAAGAAAACGGTTGTAAAATGACTGAATTCTGAAATAAATTTTCTTTATTTTCACACATTTCTTGCATGAGTGATGTCCAGCTTGTGAAAAGTAAAGATATGGGCACGATAGCCCTCATTACCCGTGACTGTTCCAGTGACCTCAAACTTAGGTCACGAGACCCCCTAAGGAGTCAATAAATCACAGAGTCACCTTTGCTGCCTGATCCCTTCTTGCTATCAGTAACTTTGAGAGTCCTCCACATTCTTTCACTTCCTCTGCTCCTTGCTTGACCCACCATTCAAACAAACCGGCTGTCAGCACTGCAGCGACAGGTACGACAGCTCCGGCTCAACGTGAGGAGTGATCCTCCCCAAAAAGTAACACTCTCCCTGTCCTCGACTCTCTGTCTCCAGCCCCCGGACTCTCCTTCCTCTGCCTCCTCTCTCAGGAACAAGACTCAAGCCTCTTCCTCTCTCTCTCTTTCTCTCTACATTATAATGCCACCCCAGTCCATAATTACCTTGTGTGAAGATGGAATTTGTTTTAAGTCCGTAACCAAATTCCGTGTGAGAGTTACGAAATAAGGGAAAGCAGTATAAATCTCCGTCCACAATCTCAGAGTCTTTATTTAAGTCTTACTTACATCCAATTTGCCAGGAGCTTAAATTCACCCTCACAAGATCATTGTTGGACATACATTTTTGAATCTTGTGGTATTATCTACCATTTGCTAACTTTAATACCTTGCTGGGATTGGTCTGCATAGAGAGCTTAGTCTGTGTTGGACTTGAAGATTTGGAGCTCTTTTTATGTACAATTCATTACTTAAATATGAGCGACTCATTGGGGTCATCTTGGAATGAATGTAGCCATTAGTTTACATTCTTCGTAATCATTAGATGAATAAATATCAGTGAGATTACCTCATAAGCCCGGGGAAGATCCACCCTCCGACCCCACCGCTACCAAGCCTTCAGACATTGGCAGAAGTATTAAAAGGCTATTTTGGTTAGCTTTTAAAATCCCGACTGTGAAATAGTCCCCATTTTTGCGCCTGGGTGAATTATCCAATATCTCTTTCATGTTGTAAGAGAGAACAAGACACTTTCTTGTTGGGCGCAAAACACGACTGTGATAATAGTAAAGAGGAAGGCCAACAGACGGTGGAATCTGCTTTCAATGACCTTAAATACTTTATCTGCACCTTTGAAGCCAGAGTGAGGTGATTGGCAGGTCAATTTGTGATAGTATCAGTTGATGTACTTGGCACTGTTAATGCTCTTTGCTTCAGATAAGTCTGCTTAATATGAAAACTGTCATAATTCATCCGCCTTTTCAGCAGTATACGTTTTCTCGTGGAATCATCAATCCGGTCACCTGTCAGAAAAGATGTGTTGGGATTCCCGTCCGGCTATCCGCCTTTCTGTGATTTCACTTTATGGAGATTATCCCACACTATGAGGCAGTTAGGATTATTCCTCCGGTATGTTAAATCAAAGTTGTTTTTTTTTTCTTTATATCCCTCCCTTCCTGAACACTGCGTGTTAACAGAGATAGGGAGAGCGAACGAGCCACCCGGACTGGCATGTGGATGTTTTCACTTTGTCCGCTCCTTGTCCAGTCGGCTGTCAAACCCATCACGGACCTCATCCCTTCTCAGTCGGTAGTTTCCTGTGTAAATTAACATACTCAGTGGTGAACTCGATTCCAATTTTGGAGCAAGGTAGAGTGTGCAAATTAGCCATGTTTTTTAATTAAGCCCTGTGCGAAAGGCAGAGGGGCCATTGTTGTGGTTTGCAGGTGCAAATTTATTCTCTGGGGAAACGCCGCGTTGTCTGTCCTCCAGCCGAGTTCCATCCTCAACCTAATCAGTCCGCACCTTGAGAAATGTCCACATTGTGTCACTCTCTTGCTGGGAGACACTGCTGAGAGTGGTCATAAAGTATTCATTATTTGAGGGCTTCATTTGTAACATTTCCATTAAAGGTCGGCACCATGTAGATAGGCTCAACATTTGAATTTTGATAATTGTAGTTGCTTGACAAATGTATCGCTCAGTCTTTTTGAGTCTCCACATCTCAGTGGAGACGCTTTAGGTGTGGCAGCGAGAGTCCTCCGTCCTGCCGCTTCCTGTCAGCTCCCTGAGGTACGGTACGCCGCCGTAGGACGTTGTCAGGGTCTCCCAGTGGAGCATGGCATGCTGGGAATACTGCCTGTTTCTTCCTATGTTCATTTTGAGGGATTATTTTTGGTTTGATGTGATGAAGATATCAGCTGTCAATCTGCCCCCCCCCCCCCCCCCCCCCACACACACACACACACACACTATATATAATAAAAGTTAAGGCTCATTTGGGTATTCTTGGATTTTGGAAATGATATATTTGAATAAAGGGATTAAGAAAAAAATATAAAGAATAAAGACACCTACATCTGAAAAGAAACACTATTGTGTTCTTTCTTTGGTTTGAACACACTCCTCTGTGGGAGCTGGAATCAGACAGAGAGCAGCCACGGATAATAAGCTCTCTTTAATCATGGAAGACAGTACTTTGAGATGCTTTGCATCCCATTTAGGGCAGTCTAATTATTGCACTACAGAAAAACCGCACAGCTCCCTGTCCATTGCAACCGATGCTGAGACCAACCAAACCTTGACAGGAAGTGACAACAAAGACTTTCTCTGCTCTGAGCACTGAAAAACAAGGAACAGCAAACAACAACAACACAACTCGTGAACCTCATGATTGAATGAGGTAGAGTAATGAACTTTCTTTTTCTTTTTTTGGGGGGGGGGGGGGGGGGGGGGGGGTGGGGTTAGAAAGATGACAAGTCAACTCCTATTCGAGGTCTTATTTGGAAATATACATAACTATGAATACTTACGAGGTAAAATATGTTGTTTACAGTTGACAACGCGTACTTTGTGAAAGTTTTCAAAATGCAGCTCCTGACAGCTTTGCATGAACATTTCCGATGCTCATCAGCGATACAGCAATCACTCTGACAGAATAAAGATGAAACGGGATACATCAAAAAAATAAAAAGGTGACTTTGACTCAAACACGGCTCTGACTGGAACTGACAGGAGGGGATTCAGGATGTAAAAAAATAAAAACACAACTAAACAGCGGAGAGAGGAGTGAATACAACAGCAAAAACAAAGGATGGACTCCTTCACCAGCTCAAACACTAATTTTAGATGACACTTAAAAAGGTTTTTCAAAACCCGGTCACTCAAAGGAAATCAAAAGTGTGCTGAGGCCACAATCATACATGCATTTACATAACAAAATCATTTCTTCTCTTTACCATGGACAGTACATTCCATTAAACTTCAATAACACCCTTAGACAAGTCCTCTGCTCTCTACAATTCCATTCTTCTCTATATCCATAAGCAGCAAAAAAATAGAAAAGAAAAAAAATCCTCATCTTATGACCCTCTCTGATCATTTGCATCTAAAACGATATTTGACGTTTGTTATTCCATCAATCAATACCATCTCTCTTATTCTATGTGTGCATAATCTCAGAGCCTGCATGCAAAACGCTTAACAATAACACGTATGTTATACAAGAAGCCATATATCATCCCTGGACGCATTTACATCCTGTTAACAATTTCTCAAAGCAGATTAGAGGGCGCTGAGACAGCAGCCCAGATCCCATGAGAGGAGGGCTTTGGGAGCTGATAAGGCCAGCCATAGGAAGGCAGGATTAATACATATGACCAGGACACATGGAGGCTCTCTGATTATTCCGGCAGAGTAACGGCCGTATCCTATCGGCCTCCGTGTGATTAAATACACCCAGAGTGCGGACAGGAAGGCAAAGGGATGGGGAGATAACCGATTTTATTTATGCAAGCCGGTTAGCTTGGCAGATCACGTCTGAGGATTGTTCACGCTACAGGGGTGAGGAAGCTCACCGGGGGAGCTCACCCCTGATCACACACAACCATGCTTTGCCTGTCATTTCTCCACCTTGCTTTCTTCTCTCTGTAGAATGTCGAGCAAGCATTACCAAAATATTTCATGTCAAGGATTTCCAGATAGAAATAGTAATATGAGAGACACACTTTTTATTTTTGATGCAATTGAATAAAGAGATCTTTTTTTTTCTACAAATAATCAAATCAGTTAAGGTCAATTCTAAAGCTACAGTTACAATAGTACGCTAGTAACTTTCTCAGCTAAAAAATGTTTATGTTTTAACCTTCATCAAATAAAAATACCTTTTTTTTTGTTACTTTTCTACTTTGATCTGTCTGTGTGGAGAGTGTGTTCCATGTTTTGGGTGGTGTTTAAAAGAGGGTGCATATTTCTGTAATACTGTTTAATTCTTGACTGTCTGACCCTTTGAAAATGAATAAATATACTTTACAAAAAAAAAAAAAAAAAAGATAGGAGAAGGCAGCCAGAATTAGCAGAAAGAGAAATTGTAATACATTCATCAGACAATTAAAAAAAAAAAAAAAAAAAAAAATACCTTTCAGTATTTCCCCGCAGCCGAGGTTAAACCATCACATCCGTTTTTGTCTGACCAATTGGGACCAAAACACAAAGATATTCCTAATTTTGTGGCACAAAGACAGGAGAAATGCCTTTTTTTTCTTCCTCGGGAAGTATCTAAAATCCATATTTAAATGTAACTGACACAAGAATCACCGTTCAATATCAAGAATCAACAATTTTAAAGTCAAAGTGAAGCTCAATGTGAGTGAAAATAATGGGTATTTTCTTAAAACAGGTCAACTTTTGCGGGGGCACAAAGACTTTAGAAAGTTCCAGCATTCTTGTAGGTCACATTAGATTCTGTACACAAGACTTTTGTGAAGCGGGATTACCTAATTAACTTTTCAAAAACGTGTACTCATTATAGATTGAATTCCTTTGGTAGTTAGAGGGTGCTTAATAAATTAATTGTGTTAATGACCTATTAATGGTGGTTCACAAAGAATTCTAATGAGCCCCCTTAATTAAATATTATCTCACAGTTTAATCAATGCATTTAATTATTCACATGATATTTTCTGCAGAATCAATTTGGTCCTGGGTCGTTGGAGCAAAATGCTGATTGTGTGCTCCCTCACTGATTCATTGCCGAATTGGTCACTCAGCTCAAAATCCTCTTTTAATCATGCGAGTATAGGCCATTTGGCTCACGTCCATATGTTTTCATGTGAGAGAGCAATTCTGATCATTTTGATATCAATTTGAATTGACCCTAGGCCACAGTTTACATCTGTTTGAGAGACATGTTTTAATTAGGGATATGAGATGTTGCAATTACATCGCCGTGGTCTCAGCTTGGCCCTAGCTATTAACAGAGATAAATTGCAGGATTCCTCATTTTACGATACATTTTCGCACAAGCTACCTGTTATTTTATCATTATTCAGAATGCAGCGCAACTGACTCTTTTGCATTTTCTCTGACCTCAGCAGTATGGCTCAGCGATGAAAGGCACACACACATACACACACAAAAAAAATAAAATGAAGCCAAGAACAAATGCCAGTATTCTGCATGCATGTCCACAACGTTCAGCAGCTTCCAGGCGGAAACACATCTGTGAAAGGAGCAAATATTTTCTCTCTGTATCACTAAGTTTGTCTCCATCTCGAGTCCCTGAACCTCTGCTCTTCCTCTCCTCCAGCACCCCCCCTTCCTTCTTCTCCAGAGCAAACTGGAAGACCTCAGTCATCATCCTCATTTTAGCTCAAATTTGGTGGGATCAAAGGTGGCCAGCTGGGCGGGGGAGGGGAGCAGATGGTTGCATGCTCAGGGGGACCATGCAAAGGCCCTTCAGGTTTTAACACCTCCTCTCCCCTGGGTACCCGGGTAAGGGTTGAGGGGGGGGGGATTCCGGCTCAAGGAACCTACCTGAGCTCAGTGGCATAACCAGCAGGCTTCCACTGCACCGCCCCCTGCTTTGCTCACATATGGCGCCAGCCATGGGGTCCTTGAGCCGAGGTTTCTGACCTGAGGAAAATAAACAGTGGAAGGGCAGGGGAAGGTAAGCCTCACTCATTAGGATGAGTGCATGAGAATGTATGTATCCATTCATCGTTGCAAAGAACGAATGCAAAGAAAACTTTTCAGGACACGATTTGGACATGAAGTAACTCAAATGTTCCTTATTTTTAACACACTGTAATTTATGCATAATTTTATGATTACTAAAAGCCAGCAAACAAAAATACTTTATAACTATATCCATTTACTGCTTGTTTTTGGGTCTGTAATGACGGGGAGGTTACTGGTTATGGGGACTGCAGGTGCTGGGGCAGTTTAATCCCTTGCCAAATCAGCTCTGCCTCAGCAATCTCAAAGTTCTGAGAAAAGAGCCTGCTGGGAACGTGAAGTGGTACTTGTGGTCTGGGATTATGACTTTCAGACTTGTTGGCCTTGAGAACACAAATGCTGCAGCCTCTAGAATTGAATTTTCTGCGGGAATAAGTTCTGTGAAAGGGGGCGGGCTGGATTCATCCACCCACCAATGTTTTTTGGGGATAACTATTTTTCCATAAATCCATTTTAAGTAGTCACATTCTCCTTGTGGCTAATAGGATCATGATGGGAATAATCTTTACAAATCTGACAGAAAAAAGAATGTCCTGGCCTTCAACTTCTTCCTCTCGGTAAATGAACAATTTCAAGAGTCTTTCCTGTGGGACAGGGGAGCGGGGTGAGGGGGGGGATTCATGTTGGCGACGGGACAAAAAGCTCAAAGGAAAAACAACAATTATTTCTCAGGAGATGGTTTGGTCTTTGAGGTTTTACCAGATCTCTGCATGTCAGCTGCAAATATGAGTGAGTAATACATAATTACATTTTAAAAATAGATTTGCTTCTGTAGTCGAGAGACGATGTCACCCCCACCCCCCCCAAAAAAAAAAAAAAAAAAAAAAAAAAAAAAAATCACTGGGTTTGTATGTGTATATTTATGTATGTGTACGCATATGTATGCGTATATATATGTATATATATTAAATATAGTAATAATGCACATATATATACTTTTGGTTTCTACCGTCATGGTATCAATCATTAATATGTGTGCAGACAAGGGAAAAGAAAAAAAAAAAAAAAAAAAAAAAAAAGAGACGATGTCACATTTTTCCCTATTTTTGACGACTATAAAAAACAATTAAGAGTGGTTTTACTTCCTAGTTTTACAAAACGCAATTCTAAAAAGATATCTATAACAATAATTAAGAATAAAAAACAAGAAACCATAACTTTCCAGGGACTGTTCTGAGAAGAGGAAACTGCCATCATTTTCATAGCTGACTGGAGCTGAAATTGTTCGTGATCAGACATTTGTTCTCCTTCCTCACCCTGTCACTCACATCAGGCCTTTCATGGCACCTCAAAAGCCTCAAGTATGACCAAGCAAACCTCTTGTTGTCATATCAAGCGCTGACAACGCTCGGCTACATTTCTGTTCTGTGTTTGCTATAGCTTTTTCTAATGCACAAGCACATTGTGGTCCTCTGCAATTTCAGACAACAAAACTGGCAAATGAAAGAAATCCATACTGGACATTGTTGCTGATATTTAAACGTTTCCACCGCTCATGCTTGGCCTCATTCGAGTCAAAAGCAATACTATTAAAACAAAAATGTGGTAGTTCAGTGTCTGAACTAGTGCCTTTTCAGTGCCTTTGTATTTTGTAAAATAAAGGCTCCGAGCTGATGATGATTTTTATTGACGATGACTACCAAATGGTAACAAAATAGTTGTCAAAAATCCTGCATTTTTAATAAGATTTTGACTGTTCTAGTGTTGTGTTTCAGCGCTATCAATGACTAACTACCAAAGTAATGAAAGACGTCTCTTTGCTTTTGCTGGAATAATTTTAGCAATGTTTAATCACAGACTCCAAAGACAATGGTGGTACTGGCTTTGTGGAACCGAGATCCACGACTTAACAAAGAGCTGCTGCACCCACTGCATTCTGGGACAAAGGTGTCACCCAGGACTTATTTATCTTGCAACATCCCAGTGAAAGCAAGGAGTTGATTTAGCTGGCATGTGTGTTTTCGTTCTGTGCCTTTTGTCCATGTGCTTGTATGTGTGTGTGTGTGTGTGTGTGTGTGCAGATCTGCGAGTGACCCATTGTGGCCAGACACCTGCCCACAGGCTCCTTGTCTGACTGATGAATCAGTGTCTTCAAGGTGTCTTTGAAGAAGTCTATTGTAGGCCTTTGTTCCACAGTCTAAAGTGTCCCATCCTGTGTCTTCCCCTGCACAGTAAAGAGAAAGTAAACCGGCTGCTGACACCGCCACAATGAATCGGCCCGGCCCGCTCACTGTCCCATCAACCTTCTCTTCAAGCTCTGAACAGAAAGAGAAAAGGATAACTGAACCTGGATCTGTCTCAGGGGCATCTCTTCACTATTTGTCCATCTTTGCCATTAAAAAAAAAAAAAGAATAATAAATAATAAACCCCCCCCCCCACCTCTCATTTTTATTCAGTTCTCTCTTTCTCCACCACATTTGATTTGGCTCTTATTTGTGATGTCACACCTGCTATCATTCATGTGCTGCATTGCCTGTCAGGGCAGATTAGATGCAGGGGCTTGTGCCTTGACAGCCATCGTACAGTATCAATATTGTGACGGCTGAGGAGGCACCCGTCCTCACATCTCTGCAGAGTGCAAAGACAATTGAAAAGAGGAAGCGTCACAAACCTGACACCTGAGTCACTTCAAGGAATCCCTTTCAAGAAGAAATAAAGCCTCACCTCACAAAAGCAAAGCTCGTCCGAGACAAGAGTAAACAGCATAAAACAGCGAGGGGTATTTCCACTTTTAACAAAAGGAGCCATACCCGCTGATATCAATTAAAATTCAGGAGGGGGAAATTGAATATGTTCTGAAAAGTTCTGTTTGGCTAAAAGAACTCTGAGGAAACTGTACGGGTTGTGGATGTGGCTTTTTAAGAAATCAAAACAGGACAAAATTTTTTGCCACAATTTTTTGCATTTAACACGTTAATGCATGCTGGTGCATTTTTTTTTTTTTTTTAACAATATGTTTATTGATTTTCGTTTTTTTGACAGAACATACAGTCACAAACAGTTTTCCAAATATTTCTGTGGAGCTTCAAAAAGTCTTTCTTTGCAGCCCTTTCAGGGCCATCATCAGTGTAATACTCTAGTCCATTATTAGACTTAAACAAAAAGAGCATGTTTTTGCTGGTGCATTTTTCAAATCTTTTAACATTATAGATTAGGTCTATGGATTTTTTTTTTCCCTTTTATACAATGTCTGCCGTTGACATTTTTCAAAGTTTGACCAAATGTAATAATTTCCACTAATATAGTACTCTCATTAACCCCAATTACTCTTCCAGGAGGCTATCAAAATGGTTCTTTTTTTTTCTCCGGTGTTCTAATAATTCCAGCTGCTCTCCTCATCAGCCAGTTTAATGTGGCTGAGTTTGACTGGGATATAAGCCAAATTAAAAAAATGTAACATGAGGTTAATCACTCTGAATGCAATCTCCAAGTATGTAATTTGTCCATTTTCTGACTTTTTTTTCTTCTTACTTTGCACGTGCTCCTACTTTGTAAAAAGTGCTATTTAAAGTTGGAACTCGCTTTCTGCGCAGCAGATTGTTCCTGACCCAGAGACCTCTGGAAATTTTTCTTTCACTTTTCCAGAAAAACACAGAGAGAACTGTCATGCATCAGTGCTGTGTTATGGTTCTAATACTCCACTCACTGGAAGAGAAGACCTGCAATTGGCATTTAATTTAAAGCTGCTGGTTGTTTTGACCCTCAGTTTGCAAAGTGTGAAAGGCAGGGACCAACAAATGTAATATCTCTGTAGATAGCGAAAACTGTCCGGCAAAAAATAAAAACAAAAGAAAAACAAGAAAAGTCCAACAAAATGACTCAAACAGAAACAGAACGAGACAAAGAAAAAGTACAGAAAAAAAAAATCCCAAGGTGATTACAAGATCAGCATGCCGCTGTACAATTACTCTCACTTTGAATTTGAAATGGCCATTTAAAGGGCAATAGAGCATCCTGGAAAATTAAACTGTTGCCTAATTAGCACACTCCAACCTGACAACGGAGCAGCTTTCAGCCTGACTGAGCAGAGCAGTCAAGCAAGAGGATGTGAGTGACTGGGAGACCACACGGAGGTCCTGCTGCTCCTTCTCTGACCCTATCACGCACCCAGCTGGGAGACAAGCACGTACAAACACAGATACATACAGTACACACAAGCATTTCAGTTTAATGTCTTTTAATTCATTTTCCAGGACCAGTTATTGGGAGATGTCCAGGAGTTTGGAATTTATATAAACCTAACTTATTAACATTTCACTAAACAAAGTGTAGAGTATATTTTATACATAAACACTTTGACTTTGACAGCAGACTTGAATGTTTAAATTGACTTGAATGCAGAATATTTGGTTTAAATTACTGGATGTAAACAGTGGCCCTACACACACACATAGGTCATTTATCAAGTTCACACATTAAACTTCCTAGTTAACGAGTCGATGAAAACAAAGTAGAGTCGGAGAAGTATTTTGTTTTATATTGCTTAAATAGAGTAGTAGCCTAAATAGAACGAAAATACTTTATTGATCTCATGTGTGACGTTCTCTCATCCAAGGAGCAAAATATATATAATGTAATAATTGTGTCACATAGAAGTACAAAAAAACTTAAATATGAAAAAACAAGTTTTGGGTAGATACATAAAGGGCGGATGAAGGGGTTGGTCTTTGTAAAAAGATTGCATAAGTAATAACTCAAAAGCTTCACATTATCATGATGATTGAGATGATTACCTGTCAATCAGAGCTGAGTTATTGCACAGAAAAATCTCATGAGGTTGGAAAGACTTTATTATTCTTCGTGACTTGTGACAGCGGCGCTGAATGAGTTTATGTGAGAACACGCACCAAAATTCCAATTTAAATTTTATTACTGTAACATCATGTAAACATTTTACAATATGTTTCTCATTCTCATGTCTCTTATGTGTAATGTATACACTTTATATTGAATATGTAGTGCTTTGTCTCTACAGTCACACAATGAGAAGCATACTAGGTCCATTGTGGGGTTTATAGTCTTGCAAAAAGACACAAAAAGACACAAAGTGGCTGGGGATTAACATAAAGAAATGATCAAAAAAATGACATTCATTGCATATCTGCCTGGAACAAATTACCATCCACAGGGATTGTATAGGGATGAGGGCAAACTGTTTATTTACAGGAATGTATCCTTTACTCAAGCATGGCTTTTGTTCTCCTTGACCTGTCAGTAGCAGTTGGGTCAGCCCGTGTCTCCCCCCAACTCTTAACTGTTAAATACAGTTACCTCCAGTGGGATGTTTTGCCAAATGTCAGAAGCCGCCTCTGATCCTGTCTCACAGTTTGGTTTGCCACTCAGCACTGGTCTTCCTCTCCCATCCTGACCAATCTACCTACATAGAGACCTTGGTTCAACCCTGCTTCGGGCACTTCTGCACCCAGAGAGAGAGAGAGAAAGAGAGAAAGACACCTACTTCCTCCATCTCAAAACTTTGTTGACCAACTGGAGATGAGAGAAGTTTTCTTCTTTTTTTTCTCCACAACTTTTGACCACCAATGTGGTTAAAAAGTGGCACTGCAAAATCCTAACAAAGAGAAAAGTGGAAAAGTGCTGAGGGGAGGTAAAATAAGACACTGCCAAGACAGGTCTGTCTCTGTGTGTACAATGTGAGTGCAAGGTTCATCCGTCTGTCTGGAATCTGGGGGTGGGGGGAACTGAGATCTGGTCAAAGACAAGGAAAGCCCCATGGCTATATGTGTCAGAAAGCCCATAGGTCAAGTTTAAATTCACGTGAAAACTTTTGTTGAGTTGTATGTTATTTACACAAGACGTGCAATCATTTAAAATAATAGAGTACATAAAAAAATGAAATGATAAAAGAATGGCATTAGTAGTTAGAGGCATCACTTATGAACACTTTCCTGAGCCTGTGTTTCCTTGTGGACTTCTCGTGTGCTCCCTGAGCTTTTGTGGCTTTTCTCCAGGTACACCGGCATCTTCCCACACACCCTCCTATGACCCTTAACAGGATGAAAGAAAATGAAAATAAATACCAGTGACAGAATGTCATGTATGTTACTGTTTTAATTTACCATTTCCCATATTGATTGTGGCTCAAGCAGAGGATGATTTCCTCTGGGTGGATCAATTCAAATCTGTTGGAGAGACCCACACGACCTCTCCATACCACACTCACGGAGCACCGGCATTGTTCAAAGGCACAGCTAATTTGATTTGAGTCAAATGTGGGGCTCAATCACTGCCTATTAGCTTAGATTTAATTAACCCAAATTGTGTTATTGTGTTTGATGGCAAAGGGATTTCTGTGCAGGAACCTCATTGTCAGATCATTGTTCTCTTGTCTCATTCAGCTTAGTCAAAGGCTGACTAAAGAACGACCAGCTGCCAATATGGTGCAGAGTGGGAAACAAAGGTCTTACATTATATTTAATGGTGCGTGGGTACTTGACACCTGCCCACGGACATCGTGTACTGCATTAAATTAGAAACTTGGTTTTATTTGAGTCTGATTCAATTACTTAATCTTGAAAGAAAAGGGAAGGAAGCTAGAAAAATATCTGTATCTGTTTCTGTGAAGTACTGTACTTAAATGTATTACTGATATATTATTAAGTTGTTATGCGCTAGGCCCCAGAGGTCAGTTAAGGAACTGCAACTTCTAATTTCTAGACCAGGGGTCGGCAACCCGCGGCTCTAGAGCCGCATGCGGCTCTTTAGAGCCGCCCTAGTGGCTCCCTGGAGCTTTTTAAAAAATGTTTGAAAATGGAAATCGATGGGGGAGAGAAATATATTTTTTGTTTTAATATGGTTTCTGTAGGAGGACAAACATGACACAAACAACCTTAACATTTTCCAATGCTGCAAAAATGTGTAGAATAAATATTACATTTCAACATTTCTGTTACCGAAGATTTGTACGGAATATTTTTTTTCATTATGCACTTCGAGAAAAAAGTGAAAATGTCGAGAAAATAGTCGAAATGTCGAGATTAATGTTGAAATACAATTTCAAGAATAAAGTCGAAACTTCGCCTTTTTTCTCAACATTTCAACTTTTTTCTCGACATATCGACTTTTTTCTCAACATTTCAACTTTTTTCTCGAAATTGTATTTCAACATTAATCTCGACATTTCAACTTTTTTCTCGACATTTCAACTTTTTTCTCGAAATTGTACTTCAACATTAATCTCGACATTTCGACTTTTTTCTCAACATTTCGACTTTTTTCTCAACATTTCGACTTTTTTCTCGAAATTGTATTTCAACATTAATTTCGACATTTCAAATTTTTTCTCAACATTTCGACTTTTTTCTCGAAATTGTACTAAAAAAATCTTCCTCCTCTGAAATATTATTTTTAATTTTCTCCTGCCTGGCCATAATACTCTTCCATAGATTTGCGTAACAAAAAGAGTCACATGGAAAGACATTAGCAGCTACATTTGCAGCCGAGGACCCAGTTCTAACAAATATAGAAACATGCAGCATGTGTTGTCTTCATTCTAAGGCTTATACAAGACTTTTAATTTTTTGCGGCTCCAGACATATTTGTTTTTTGTGTTTTTGGTCCAATATGGCTCTTTCAACATTTTGGGTTGCCGACCCCTGTTCTAGACTGACCTCAAGACAGAACTTGGATTGTTAGCGTTTGGTCGAGCCATCATGTGGACAGTGAGAAATGAGCCATTGATCCGTCTGCCAGCGGTGCTCAGCCCCGTTGTCAGGGTGTCGCAAGTGATAAGCAAGCTCAAGAAACTGCGGGAAAAAAATACCAACAGGTTTTTGACCAAAATGGTTGGTGAGGCAGAGGTTGAATAGACCGGCCATATTTTGAACTTTACTTTACGTTACTCAGTTAACCCCTGCGACTGAACATTTCCCTCCTGAAGCCACACAAACACAGCAAGCGTCACTAGTGAAACTGGGGCCAGCTCTCCAGAACGTTGCAATGCTTTGTGAAAGCATACACAGGGGAAATAATATTGTGCCCTCATGTGAGACAGGAGACGGAATAAACTGGGGAACTCCAGTATCTTTTCTCTTTGTGAAAAAGGCTACGGATCATGGCTTTGTTTTCAAAACAGATGTTCAACTACATGTACTGTCACTAACTTCTCTTAAGTACTTCATGAAATATCGCCTAAAGGTATGTTAAAATTGATCTAAGATAAAAATGAAGGTAAATAAGAAAATAAAGCAAAGCAGATATACACTCAAGTCGCTTGTGCAAGTTGAATTAATTGGAAAAAGACTAGCACAAAAAGAAAAAAAAAAGTACAAATCAATCACTTTCAAACAAAATGACATAAATACCATTAAATTCCATAAGATCTTATTTCACCTAACTCTGCTCTTAAAGCCTTTCTCTCATCTGGAGTGACATGATTTTTTTTCTTCTTTTTTTTTTCACTCTGACACACGCTGTAATTGACAAAGGCTGGCTCCACTTTACCAAAGAGTATTCATCAGCTGTCTGATTGAAGAATACAAATTCATCCTGAAACCGGAGGTGCTCAACAAAACTGCTGCCAATTATCTGAAGCCCTGTAAATGATAACTCTGTGGCCACTCAAGCATAAAACAAGGAGATGAAGATGAATCTTGCTCTTCCCCATCATTTCATCCCATGTAATTGACAAGCTCTCACTTGCTGTTAAATTTAGAAGATTACAAATATGAGCTGAATCTCGAGCACCCACTCCCTCTGCTCTAATCACATAGAGAGAACCGGTCGCAAATTAATCTACATATTTTAATAAGGTGCCAGTACTACAGAAGGTACGCGCAGACATTTAACGGATTATCATGCACCGTCCCCCGAGTTCCAAAATTGAATAAATATCCTCCATATAAATACATGGGAACCATGGCTGATAGAGAGGAGCTTTTCTCCTTCCAACCTTCTCCTAGTCTCGTCTCGCTTCCTCTCTGCTTCTCTTGCAGATCATTGGACTCAGCTTTCAGAGGCTTTTACCTCACTTGTGGACCATAGTCTTACACTCAGGCCGATTAAGAGTCCCAAGCACTTATTGAACGTCGAAGATGTATTTTCCCAGGCTTGCTAATACCAACATCTCTTGAGTTTCCCACTGCCAGTGTAATCTTTATGAGAACAGGAGTAAAATATGGTGACTTTTTTATGACGAATTAAACCTCCTTTGGAGATCAGTGAGCCTTTGGAGTTCAAATACTATCCCAAGTTAATAAAGTTAACAGGCAAACTAAAAACTCACAGAAATTAACTCCATGTCCACGCAACACGGAGAAACCTGCAAAAGAAATACTAAATACCTCTATTACATATTTGACACATATTCAAAAGTAGTAGGTGAAATACTAATTATACCCAATGATTTAGGAGCTTGAAGAACTTTTTTTTAGTCAACAATAATTTTGAGTAATTGCTTGTATAACACTAGTTTAGCCAGGTTTTTGCAGTTGTATAGATTCACTCCCCTTTCACTCTAGACTACTTTGCAGAGGAGTTCAATGCGTCAACTAAATGGCTTCAACATGACTAGTTTCTATAGCTACAAAGAAAGCCCAAATCATGGTGCCATGAAGTGAATGTACCTGTTTTTGTTTTTGTTTTTGCCTAACTTGATGCTGTACATTATTGACAAACATCCCTACTTTCATTTTTATCAGATTACATTTTTGTGATAGAAAGCTAGGCTATTAAAATGAGTCGATTGCTTTAAAAGCTATAAAAATGAGTAGAGGTAGATGAGCAAAGTTTCCCCCATCTAAAGTCAATATGACGTCAAAAATGTTATAATGGTTCAAGAAGACGTTGTATTATGTAAGTCATGTATCTCAATGCCTTTTCTGTACCCCAGAACGCCGCTAGCGTAACTGTGTTTGCAGTTCATGTAACATGAACAATGAATTATGACAATTAACAGGCTAATTGATATCTGTGGATTCTCAGATGTAGCGATTTTTTTGGTAATTTCTGGGCTTGCTGGGAGAACCACTCATGGGAACATCCCAACAAATGTCTAGAATGTTTTGCATGTCTGAATAATATTAGTCCAAAATATTTTGAAAAGTTCTTATAAAACTTTGCGGATTGACAATAACAGTTTATCTAGTAAGTGTCAAGAAGATTGGTGCTTATGTCTTTCCCTCTTGGCATTGTTCTAATGCATAGCCCAGACAAACTCTCCAGCCCAGCAAACTGCCATAACTTCTGCTTTTACAGATGTAATCACATTTGCTGATAATCAATTATTTATTACACCACCTACCTGCACCTGTCAGTTACTTAGCATCTTATTTACTATGGAAGCGTGTGCATGGTTTTCAGCAGTGACTCTGCATTTCCACTTTGTTTTTGTTAAATGGCAGGCTATAAAATGAAATGTGTTGGTGTTGATCTCAGGTTATAATTATTCTTTTCAGAAGTACAATGCCCAGCAAATGGCTAAGCACTGTAGTTCACAGCAAATATTACTTACTAAACTGTACTGTTGTTGCGATCTGTTTCAATTAACAACAGGAAATAACAGTACAACTAAGCTGACTTTTTATGGGTCAATGTATCCATTAGACTCAAATTTAAATCCTTTATCCAAACAAACAGACAGACACACTCAAGTGCCATGAAATACACAAGCAGTGACTTGTAGCTTAACCTCTGCTACACACACCTATTTGCTGCACGAAACACTGAAAATTACAAGCTTCTTCACTCTGCAAATAAACTACATACATAAATCTTTAAGAGGTAGTACAAAGTACATTGTTTTTTCCCTCATGATTTCAAAATGCCAGAAGAACTATAACCTAATTATACCCCTGAGGATTACCTTTAGTTTCTGAAAGCAGTGTTTACAGACACTTTACAACATGTATCATTATAGTTGGCCATATAAGGACGCTGTGAAGATGAGAAACGGAAAGACAGAAGAGAACCACAGATGCTGTCAGTAACAGAAAGGAGATAACCTCCAATCAACACCAAATTTATAGCTGAAGTGAATTATTTGCTAAGGAAAGTAACTTTTTCACCACACATTGCATCAAAAAGAAGCCTAACATCTTTTGTCAGTACCTTATCAACTATCTGTGTTTTAAAGTTATGTTTTTAAAGATTCTTTTTCAATGCCTCTGAAACCACAAAGAAATTGCTCATAAATAGGTTTGCAACTTTAAAATATGTTATATGGCAACAAATGAGGAAGTTAAATATTACTTCATGATGAACTGTGGTCTTTTTCACGACGATTTCATGGTGTGTTAAACAAAAGACAAAGAAAAAAGGATACATTACTCAAGAACAACTGAGTAGATGATTTGTTATTAATAGGTCCTTCCCTAATAAATCATAAAGGAACTTTAGATATTGAGGAATTTCCAAAGAATGCAGTGGAACATCCAA
Source organism: Cololabis saira (assembly GCF_033807715.1). Classification (NCBI taxonomy): domain Eukaryota; kingdom Metazoa; phylum Chordata; class Actinopteri; order Beloniformes; family Belonidae; genus Cololabis; species Cololabis saira. The sequence goes on from NC_084602.1 coordinate 11,919,663, forward strand.
TATTGATGAATCATTAAAGATGATTAGATGAATGCATCTAAATTAACTATGGTAAGTATGGGGTACCAGGTCTGTTGCTACACACTAATCAATCTAAACAAACGGAGCAAGTGCTTAGTCCACTTGGCAAGCTTGATTTATTAGGGCCCGAGCACTTACAGTGCGAAGCCCCTATTGTATCTGTAGGAATTTTCCTTCTTTTTTCTTTTTTCTTTTTCCGACAAAATGAGGGCCTTTTTGGCCCCCTAAACGTGCCCCAAAAGTCACCAAGTTTTGCACTGGCGAAAAATTTGATATTTAATGGTTTGCATTAATGGGCGTAACAAAATGGCTCAACAGCGCCCCCTAGAAAACTTTGTGATTCAAGCCCCACAATACGGTTTGACGTACATGCACGAAAATCGGTACACACCTGTATCATGTCGCAACTTAAAGAAAAGTCTTTTCTCTACTTTTCTCAGTCAAAAGCGTTACCGTGGCGACGATAGACCCCATAAAGCGCGACCCCCCTTTATCTGATTGGTCCATATTTGATAGTTCCTACTTTCTGCCATAACTTTTGAACGGGTTGTGATAAAGACATGTGGGTGGTGTCATCGGACTCGGTTTTGAGTACTTGACCTTCATTGGCCTGAATTAGCCCCGCCGCTTCTTCTGATTGGTCAATATTTTATAGTCCCTATTTTCTGGCATAACTTTTGAATGCTTTGACATAAAGACTCGTGGGTGGTGTCATCGGGCATGGTTTTGAGTCCTTGAACATAATTGCTTCAAATTAGCCCCGCCCCTTCTTCTGATTGGTCGATATCTGATAGTTCCTACTTTCTGCCATAACTTTTGAATGGTTTGATACAGAGAGTCGTGGGTGGTTTCATCCCCTAAATGTCCAGGCCTGAAGAATCTACATGCAAGTCATACAAGCTTCCACTGCAGCACGCCTGAACGTGCAAAAGGGTGCGAGGGCCCGTTCATCGCTGCTTGCAGCTTTACTTTCAGTTTAATGTTGGAGTCATTCAGAGCTGCCCATTGCCACAGATTTTGTTTCTAACTTTCATGGAAAAATGTCTAGGTGCATTGAAGGGGACGAGGTGGTACGGTTTGGTGGTCTTGGGATTCCATCTCTGCTCGTGGATGATGTGGTCCTGCAGGCTTCACTTCTCTTTAGCTTTCTCTGGAGTTGTTAAGCTGAGTGTGAAGCGGTGGGAGAGAGAATCAGCACCCCTCCGATCTGAGACCATTGTTATTGGAAAAGGGTGGAAAACTGTCTCTTGGTTTGGAAGGGAGGTACTGTCAAGTTTTAGTGGCTAGACTCCTGAAGATACAGTAAGAAGTTCTGACATCAGGAATAGACCTGGACTAGAGCTGGCTCCTCAACATCAAGAGGAGCCAGCTGAAGTGGTTCCAGCATATGGTGACTTGTGGGACACATTGGATTGACTATATCAATCAGCTGGCCTGGAAACACTTAGGCATCCTCCTGGAAGAGGTGGCCATGGCCAGATGGCTCTGCATGAACTCTTAACCAGCCATGTTTTCACCACAAATTGAGTAAAAACACATTTATTACAGTTTAATTCAAGAGTAGTTACTTACTTCTTGGCGGACTCGCCACAGCGGATCATAGTCCGCACATCGATTTGGCCCAGTTTTATGCCCTTCCTGCCACAAACCAGCAAGCATACAGTAGGGAGACACTCAGACAAACACTCTAACATGTATGTTTTTGGACTGTGGGAGGAAACCAACACAAGCATGAGGAGAACATACAAAGTCCACACAGAATTACTCCTGCAGGACCCTGGAATGGAACCAGGAACCTTCTCGCCGTGAGGCAACACAGCAAAGTCTCTGTTGCCTCAGAGCAACAAAGACTCACCACTGAGCCACCATGATGCCCCACTTACTTTCTTTTGTCTGCACGGTTGTAATGACGCCTAGCATGTAGCTCCCTTGTACATATCATTATTGCTTTGAGATTAACTGCCCATCGTACTAAATGCTTTAGGAATTCTTCAAGTATTTTACTCAGCTTTTTTACACCTTCAAGGGTACGCAGGCATCATGCGGATCAGTTATTTAGTTATCATCTAGTTTTGATGTGAAGATTTGAACAGCTTTTTTTATTCGTACTGAGTTACCGACATAATTATGTATCAGAGGCCACTTGATATTTAATTATATAATGTTTTGTCATTATTTTAAGACCACATATATCATAGTCATTTACATTCAGTATTAATTAATCGTACCTTGATGTAAAGATTTTTCATTCACTAAACAACCTGTAAGAAGAAAATAAGACAAGTCCCACTCTTGATTTGCTAAATCACCAAACAATCTTTATATCTTTATCATTTCCAGGTTCAACATTAGGTGGGCCCTACACCAAAGAAGAAGGAGGGAAGCACACAGATGTTTATGAGAAACGCGCTATTTATACACAAGACAAAGTTGGATACCAGCAAGAAAGTTGAAGTTAGTTCCTGATACGTCAATCATTTGTTCCCTCCTAACTTAGAACATTTTTATCTATGTTATTATTGTACAGGTGAACCAATATTTTGCCTCAGTCAGTGACATGCAAACTTAAGGACCAAGACAGAACACCTATCAATCACCATCAGAGTGATTTGTCATTTGGAAGAATTTGTCTGGTGCTGTCCCATCTCCTGAGTAAGATGTCTCATGTCAGTTCTGACTGACAGGTTCCAGCTCTGTCAGGTAGCTGGGGGGGAGCTGCACGAAAAGATAAGGACATGAATATGTGTAACCTTAAATGGCAGACTGGAGTCATGTGAGGATCCCCTCCATAAACCATGATATTGGTATCTATCCTGCCCACGTTGTACCCCTGCCTTTTACCCAAGTAGATTTGGGAAAGGTTCCAGCTGAGCCCTGTGACCACAAAAAAGGAATAAGTGGACGCAGATAGTGGATTGATGAAGAAAAAAAACAGTTAGGTGTTGCATTTAAGGTTTTGGTGACCCACAAGGCATCCAGAGGAACATTTGATTATTGCTATGAAGTGCTGTCTACATCTCATGTTCTACCATCCCCACAGCAAGAACCACCCAAAGCAGCTTTGAACTCCGGTTGTGGTCATCTTTTGTAACAACTGCATAACTTAACAGCACAATGTTACAAATCAACAATGATGAATCCATCACAAATACCTAAAATGGACAAATGCAACTAAGAGACTCAAGAAAGTAATAAAAGAAGATAAAATGAACAAGACATTGAGGAAGAGACCAAACAGAGTACATTTCTGACTGTGTTGAAAACAGACAACTCAACCTCCAGGCCTATGGGGAGACCATCTGGGCTGGAAATGCAAATATACCTTTGTCTAGTATTAACAACATTTACTGAGGTCATCAGGATGGAGTTCAAACTTGAAATAAATTGAAGAGTTGGGCTGAATCCAAATATCCAAATATCCAAGTCATCTAAGTAAATATCCAAGTCATTCAAGTGATTAGGTGGACATCGGGCTTTCCAATTTGTAAAACTGATAGTTATTATTTTGTTTGTTTGTTTGCTTTACACAAACACTCTAACTGGTAGATACATACTGAAAACTCCAAGCATGTAACCAGGATTTTTTCACCATTAAAATGTAGAAATAAAGATGTAATGCAATATGCTTCAGTCCATCTTATCTGTAAAAAGGGAAAACAAGCTAAAGCATGCTAAAGATCTCAGCTGTGTGGAAACACTTTAAAGGGGACCTATTATGAAAAACATGTTTTTTCTTGTTTTAACATAAATAAAGTGGTCTCCCCTCACCCTGCCAACACAGGAAAGATAAAATGCCATGAAATTCTGCAGGGTCTGTATACCCCGCCCGGCTGAATCTTCCAGTGTCATGTGACTTCTACGAGCCGTTCAGAATCTGCTCCCGTCCTTACGTAACGATAGGCGCAGATTTCCATAGGTCGGCCTCCGCTGCTGAAACCATGCCCACAACTAACTCCGCCGTCTGGAGCGTCAGCCATTGTTTAGAAGCGGTGGCTGTTTGAACAGCGAGGGGACAGTAAAAATGAGGTTTTGCATCGACACTTACCCTCATAAAAGCATCAGTGCCCACAGTACAGACCCGGCAACTGCACACGAGTCAGCGGTAAGTGACGTTATTTTATTTTATGTTATTTTTATTTGTCTACAAGGAGCCCCGGTGGCTCCGGTGTTACCTAACGGAGTGTTAGGTAACACCAGAGCTCTATTAGTACCGTAATACATTTTTCTTCTGTTCATGGTTTCAGATATTCCAAGCAATGCACCTGAAACTGTTCAACGACACCTTTAGAAGAAATGCAGAGTCCTTCCTGGAGCCAGCAATAGTGCATACATGTTATTTATATACAACTTATGTTCTTTTATTTTTTTAACAATAAAGTTGCCATTTGTGAAAATTCAGTGTTGTGATTTCTTTACAGTTAACATGATTCATTTGTCTTGTAACATAAGAAATGAAATGATTAACAATCGGAGTAAATAACTGTGGTGTACCTGTTTAGAATTCAATTAAATCTTCCTGTGTGTATTAGTGTGAAGACGAGGTGACCCGGATCCCTCTTCACGTAACTAAAGGCTGATTTATGGTTCCGCGTTACACCAACGCAGAGCCTATGGCGTAGGGTACGTGTCGATTTAACGCAGAACCGTAAATCAGGCTTTAAGATCCGTTTACAGCGTGTAACTGCATGCGAGCGTCCGACTATCGCGTCGAGCTGCGTGACATCGGACGCTCTCTGTCCACACTGAAACCGTTAAACTCGCGGCCAGTTAGGACAGTCCAATACAAAAAAAATAAAGCAATGGAATTTATTTTGTCGCTGAAGCTCCCTCACATGGGACACGCTTTGTGTACGCAGCCGCTGATCTTCTGCCAAAGTGAGGCTTTGTTCCCTCCCCTGCTACACGTCATTCAAGCAGCCAATCAGCGCAGAGCCTCATTATCATAGCCTCCCCGCCTCTCAGAATTCAGCACAGAAAATATTGTTGGAAGCGGTAAAACTAGAGACATGGCCCACAGGCTGAATTTCTGTTTTATGTAGAAAAAACAAGCTTTAGATTGTTTTTAAGACATTCAAGGCCTGTTTAAAATATTAAATGCCATAATAGGTCCCCTTTAAATTGAGGGATAATAGGTCAAAGGATTTGCATTTGTAATAACACCTACGCAGCCGCTATAGTATAGCCATCTATAATCAAGCATTATTTCAACAGGGACTACAATGTCCATCCATTCATCCATTTTCTATACCCGCTTTGTCCTTTGCAGGGTCACAGGGGTCTGCTGGAGTCTATCCCAGCTCATCCCAGGTAAGAGGCAGGGGTTCCCCCTGGACAGGTCGCCAGTCTGTCGCAGGGCCACATACATAAACAGACAACTGTGAATACTTACACCTATGGGCAATTTAGAATAATCAATTAACCTATTACGCATGTTTTTGGACTGTGGGAGGAAACCGGAGTACCTGGAGTGTAAGCCACCGTGCTGCTGACTACAATGTCATTGTATTCAAATATTTTAATATGTAGTGGTCCTTCTTTTGCAGCTATACGAGCCTATTCTTTTTGGAAAGCTTTCTGTTTACTGGTTACTGTTAGCCCATCGTTGGAGGCATAGAGTTGTGTAAAATGTTTTTTTTATGCTAAATTGTTAAGATCATCTTTTACTGGAGATGAGGGGCCCGTTGTCCCAAGCTTGAAAAACAGCCACATACTATTGACCTTCCACCACCAAACCTCACCATCGGCGTATTACAGTCAGGCAGATAACGTTCTCCCTGCATCCGTCAAACTCAGACTCGTCCATCTGACTGCCTAATGGAGAAGCATGACTCCTCGGCCCACAGAATGTGTTTCCCCTGCTCCATAGTCCAGTGTTGACGTGCTTTACACCACTACATCTAATGCTTCACGCTGGACTTGGTGATGTAAGGCTTGCATGTAGCTGCTCTTCCAAGGAAACCACTTCAATGAAACTCCTTGCCACACAGCTTCTCTGCTTACATTAACGTCAGTAGAAGTTTAGAGGTCTGCAGCTACAGGATCAGCAGAGTGACACCTTTGTGGCTGGCTTGATCTTGTTCCTAAAAGCTTTTAGTTTCTAGTAATATCACTTACATTGGCAGCACGGCGGCTTGGTGGTTAGCACTGTTGCTTCACAGCAAGAAGGTTCCCAGTTCGACTCCCTGGCCAGGTGGGGGTCTTTCTGTGTGGAGTTTGCATGTTCTCCCCGTGCTTGCGTGGGTTTTCTCCGGGTACTCCGGTTCCTCCCACAGTCCAAAAGCATGCGTTGCAGGTTAATTGATTATTCTAAATTATTATTCTTCTTATTCTTTTTTTGGCGCATAATGTGACGTTCGAAAACGCAAAACTGCGGTTGTCTCCGTCTTCACGAATCTACATAAACTGAGTTTTCAAAAATCTTCACTTTGCCCAGAGTTTTTTTAAACATTCGTATATTTGCGTTTTCATGTGGATGACAGGTCCAAACGTAGGAAAATATCTTCGGTTTAGCAGATACCGGCTACGTGTGGACAGGGTCTCTATATGTGGCCCTGCGATGGACTGGCAACCTGTCCAGGGTGTAACCCCTGCCTCTCGCCTGAAAATTAGCTGGGATAGGCTCCAGCAGACCCCCGTGACCCTGCAGAGGATATAGCGGGTATAGATAATGGATGGATGGTTAATATCACTTACAGTTAACCATGGTATATCCCGAAGAGATGAAATTTGACAAACTGTACTGCCAGGGTGGCATCCTATCCATCCTACCACACTGAACTCTCTGAGCTGGATACTTGATTTTATGCCCTTGTGGCAATAGGTCTGCTAAACTACTGAACAGTGGCGGCTTGTCAATAGGGAGAGCTAGGGAGCGCCCATTAGGGATTCCAGGGAAAAAATAAAAAATAAAAATATAGACACAGTACACATAAATTACGTAATAAAAAGTAATGATCAAATCTGTGCACTCGTAAAATGTGTCTGACTTAATTTTTCAAGCCTTCCCATCCCATACTGGGTTTATTCAGAGCTGTTTTTTGTGCAGACCGAAATACATAGGTTTCAATGGCGAGGGGCACCGGCCAAATGAGTGTGTATTGCATGTTCTTAAACTTTTCTTCCATGTGACTTCATGCTGGTCTCTGATTGGTTAGTCAAAGCCTCTCCTCCGGGCAACAGCTCTCTGCGCCCGTGGCCAATCAGCGTGTTTTCTGTCATTCTTTATCCAATCCGATTGATTCATGAGCTGTCAATCAAAGTCACACCCCTGACAGTGTAGACGTGCGACTGCATCTGTCACTCGCATACAAACGGAGTCACAGCCATAGACATGTATCCGTATCCGCCCCATGGAGCTGCTGTGATACGTCAATGTCGCCGCCATATTGGATGTGGCAAGACTGCGCTGTAAACTAACACAAGTAAATGGACTTATTTTCATAAAGCGCCTTTCTACAAAGAAATGTACGTTTTACGTCTCATTTATTCATTCACACATGCACTAATATACTTGGAAACAGTTAGGCACCAAATATAATATATTTAATTTTCTGAGATGGCAAAAATAAGAACTTTATTGATTCCACATAGGAGTAATTCATGTTATATCAGCTATAGAGAACAAGGTAGTGCCGAAAAACAATATATATCCCCCCTCACAAAAATAAGAAAAATAGAGAAACATATTTTCTCATCAACAAAACAAAACAAAAAAAGAAAATCAGAAAAATGGTTCAAATATGTTATTTTGTTACTTGAAAAATGTAAAATATGTTTATGTAAAATATGCTACATGTAGGCAGCACGGTGGCTTAGTGGTTAGCACTGTTGCCTCACAGCAAGAAGGTCCCGGGTTCGGCTCGTTTGCATGTTCTCCCCGTGCTTGCGTGGGTTCTCTCCGGGTACTCCGGCTTCCTCCCACAGTCCAAAAACATGCATATTAGGTTAATTGGTGATTCTAAATTGCCCGTAGGTGTGAGCGTGAGTGGACTGGTGACCTGTCCAGGGTGTAACCCCTGCCTCTCACCTGAAATGAGCTGGGATAGGCTCCAGCAGACCCCCGTGACCTTGCAAAGGATAAAGCGGGTATAGATAATGGATGGATGGATGTGTATGTAGTATATGTAGTATATGTATATGTATATGTAGTGATATGTAATAAAAAATAACAAAAAAATGTATGTTCAAGTAGAGTTTATAGTTGTGTTGTAATCCCCACTCGCCAGTGCCCACCCAATTTTTTTTATCACCAGCCGCCACTGCTACTGAATACAATAAGAATAGCAGGTGTGGCCAAGAACTTTTGTCAATATGTAGAGATACAGTTTATAATTTCTGACTAGTATTCATTCATTTTTTTCTTATATTAGGTCCAATCCTATTTGGGATCACAAGGAGTCATAGAGGGAGAGACTGAACACACCCCATAAAGATGCCAGTCCTGCGACCAGCATTGTTTCAACGAGAGGGGGAAAATGTCTCTAGAGTTGAAAATGTAGCCCTGGAATAGAAAAGGTAAGAAAGAAAAATAGAAAAACAAACTTGCATGGATGTCAGGACAACAACAAATACATTTTTATGTTTAAAAGAAACATCCTTGGCAGACTTTAAGCCTTGTGTGTTTTTTTTTAAAGATATACATAAACTAAACTAAACTAAAACTAAACGTACTACCACCTGGGCCTATAACTATTTATTAACCAGACCTCTGATGTTAACCATACCTTTTAAAAAAAATCTTAGATGAATCATTAAAAATAGAAAAAAGCATGCATTAATTTTACTGACACTGTTACTTTAAAATGAACCTTTTAAAGAGAACATAAAAGTAATCTTCTAATTTATTATCAAGATCAAGCACTTGATTCACTAAATCTTAGAGTGAACAATTCAGTAAGTGTTCAGATTTAAATGCTCTTTACTTTTATCTCCTGAAATCTCCTTATTTGGGTTTATACAGAAGCAAATGGAAAATCAGGCATTGCAGGGGGCAACGAGGAGGTGGTGATGGGACAGGTGGTAGATGAGAGGCACTTAAAGTACCTTGCACTTAAATCCCTTAACATATGTGGTCTGGACCTGGGGATCTGTGTCAGAGTTTGTTTGTGTGTGTTGTCTTTTTTAATGTTCTTATCTCAGTATTAACATGTTCCTTGCTGGCGTAAAGAGGGTTGGGTTCCCTGGTGAGACGTGTCTATATGGAGTAGTGCAGGCTATCTACGGTATGTTCACGTGGAGCCATCTTGGGTCAAAACACTTAACCAAAGTATTAAAGGATGGACGGATTTAGGGGGAGAAAAGGGTAAACACTTAAACTGAAACACATTTTAATTACAGTGTAGGTTTCACTCTGCATCCGAACCAGAATTTCAGGAGAGCCCTCTCTGAACTAATACGGCTAGTATGTGTGTTTAATCTGTGGATTTGTGTTTGACTGCTGTTTATTTCCTCAAAGGAAACGCTCTCTGAAGTAAAACAGAGTACTTCAGCGAACTCGCGTACCATTCCTCGTTCTAATGCAGCTCATTAGAGTCACTCAACCACAGCCTTGGCCTTGTGGTTAGAAAAGATTGTGGTGTAAACAAAGTACAATAGAAAATTAAGATTTGTAGACTTGATTCACATATTGATCCGCAAAGTACTCATAAGGACTGATACAGAACGCTAAGAAAGCCCTGTTAAAATCCATAAATGACCTTGTCTGTGAAAGAGGAGAAGGAAAAATTCAAATAGCAGCAGGAAATGACAGAGTGGAACAACAGGGCATTTAGAGGCGAAATGAGACAGGAAAAAGTCTGGGGTGTAAAGGGTACAAGAGAAAGGATTGCTTATTATCCCAATCACTGAGCGGAATAATGGGACAACAAAAAGGCAGAATGTGCCCAAACCTAGTAGTCTGCCTGCCTGCCAGTCGGTTCTGATGTGGTTAAAAAGAGTTTGGCTAATCGACTAAGCTCTCGCCGTCCCCACCCCAGTGACCCAGAACAGCCATCTTCCTCTCCCCGCGAGACCCCTGCAGAGCAAACAGTGCAGGAACATTAAACACTCATGCACATTTTTAACCATTATCCTAAATGGCAAGGACTGTTCTTTTCTCCTTCCATAAGGTTTGAGCCATTGAATAAACTCAAATGATAATCCATCAATTAATTTCTACTTAGGTTGGTGAATAATGGTGCAATATCACTCTTGGAAGAAGCATTGGGGAGTACAGATAAGCTTGTGAAAAATTGACACAATTTGTTTCAGAAGGATTTTCTTTTAAAATCTTTGCAGGACAAAAAAGGAAAAGAGAATCCAAAGGAATCGTTAAACTTTGTGCTAAGTCTGTACACAGCATTTTATTTCCTAAGCCCCATTCCACCCTGCTATAAACACTCACACATGGCTATGTGGCACTGACATGGGCAGTATGCCAGACCCATTGTTAACGTAAGTACTCAGGGGTTAGTGTTACCCCAGAGGGATATTTGAATTGTAGCTATATCTTAACCACCTGTAACATGTGAACTAAGTTTGATCCCTTAAACATTTCCCGTCCCAGAAGAGAACATAAGCCTCTGTGGTGAAAGGAGGGTAAAATCCCCCTGCGTGGATTTCCTTTAATTACAATAACATTTGCAGTTAATTATGTACAAAGTATTTTAACAGCATAGGCTGCTGACCTTCTGTTTCATACATTTTTTAATACAAGCAAGAAGTTAGAATAGTAAATGGAGGTAAAAAAAAGCGACTCTACAAAAGTATAATGAAAAAGACCCTCAAAAACAACACAACTGATACATAGAAATAACCAACAGTAGGTACTTGTTTTTATCAAGTTAAGATAAGTTACTGAGGTTACGACTATATATATTTCCAATCCGTCTTGCACTTTGTACTTTACCACTGTTATTTTTTTTAACCAAAGTTTTAACATGAACATTTTTATATGAGTTTAATTCAAGGTCAGGGGATCTTTCAAGATAACGATTTTGCTATATTACCCGAAGTTCTCTTTACACGCCAAAAGCAAACAATTTATGAAATGCTCTCATAACAGAATGAAAAACATTAATTGCTCGTGGAGGTAGCAGGACTCCAAAGCCTGTACTTTGGAGGCCTGGCTTCAGAAGATGGTCTGAAGGATGGCGGTTGTGCTTTTTAATGTGTGTCTTCAAAATCTCATCAATGTTCATTGTTTTCTTTGTTTAGACATCTTATGCCCAACCTTTAACAAACTTTAAAATGGCAATTTTTTTTTCTGTTCACCAACTGTGTTTGTGTTAAACTGTCATTACTTAAAAATAAACAGTGGATATTTAGTCCACAGTAATGGTGAAGTTAAGAACTGAAGAAAATACAGCTATTCAACATTTAGTGTTTGAGGACAAGATGGATTTTTGTAGAATTCAAGTTAAATGTTTTTCAAATGTTTAATAAATGCATATCCAGTCTAAACTATAAGACAACAAAAATTATAAACATAACACAGATCTAAATTAAAAGCTTTTTCTTCAGTCTCTCAGATGACAAACTATTTTCTTTCATGATTTTCTGGTTTGTCCTAATTCCCTCCTTATTGTTTTAGCCTTAGCGATGGTAGTTGCTGCTTTATATTCTTCATATACAGATTTGTGGAAAAGACAACTTTTCAGGTGAGATAAAACTCTGGTTGTGTTAAAACTCGTTTTCCTTTAACTTGGAATGTGGAACATGTTTTTACAAACAGCAGCACTTTTGTCTGTTCCCACTGAGAAATTTTAGCATGGCATGTTAGCACCAGTGTTGTGCTGCTAGCGGTCATTTCCTATCAGACAGACAAACATTTTCATGAATTAATCTGATTCAATCTGATAGGTATTGCACATCCTCTCTGCAAACTGGTGACATCACAGATACATTCATGTTCAAAATATAGAACAGCTACATGTCTGAGTTTTACTATTACTTACTATTACTTGGATAATTGTTCTGTGGCATTTAAACAAATAGATAAATTCAAAGTTTGTGCTGATCAGCGCAAATACAACAATAGCTGCTTTGTTGCAATCTAAAGTGTTTCAGTGAGACTAGGTTTGATACACAGTTGTCGCACTATGTTTTTTAAAAATTACTTTTTCTGCATTTTTTTTTTCAGAAAAAATAAATCCTGGGTGAACCACAGGTGAAAGAGTTGGATTCATATTGTTCCACTAACTTGTACTAGCAGCAAAGAAAAGGCCCACTTTTGTCACATGCTGCATTCATTTTTGTTGGCTTTTTGCAAGTTGGCAGACAGACGTCATGTGTAGGTGTGTGCGTCCCAAGTTTGTGATTACAAAGTGATTACGAAGTGACGGTTAATTGACATCCGTTCATTCCTATCCCCTGCTTTTAATTTCGTCATTAGAGCATTAAAGGAGCTGCTTGCCAGAATCCCTAGTACTCTGTAAAGGGGGATGTGGAGTTGGAATGAAACAGTGTTATTATATAAATACCATTGCACTTTTGACTCCAGGAAGCAACTTCCTGAGGTGTAACCCTTAGTCATTCAGGGTCCTGATTTACAGTAACTGGTTAGGGGTGGACGTGCTTCTCTGACACTTCATTTCACCCCACGGTGCTCCTTTCCTCCCCTCTCTCCTTCCCCCTCCTACCCTTCACAGACACCCAGGTTTCTCATCTAATTTTAGGACTGGAAATCTCACTCTTTAACATGTCCTGGGGTGGATTTTCACCTCCACCAGTGGCACAGATGTCCGTCTATGTGACGTTCAGAGGCGAGATGATCTGCTTTATTAAAAAGTGTGAATGAAGAAAAAAAATACAGTGGTGAGGAGAGCGAGACATGCATGCACAAAGACAAAGTTACCATAGATCTGTGTACAATGTACAATGTGCACTAGCTGGGGGTTGAGATGCGTTTGTTTGAATTATAAGAGGCCAGGATGCCTGCTCCGTAGTTTACAAATTCACTAAAGAAAAGGTAATGTTGCGCGGATTCATTAATCTGACAAACTTCTCAGGCATTTGGAGGTAAAAGACAATAACAATTTACATGACAGAGACAAAGACAGAGAAAGAGAGGGAGAGAAGAGGAGAAAAAAAAATCCAAACTCGCCGCCAATCAAACTTGCTTTTGTGTACACCACAGCAGATAAAAAAAGAACCTGACTCTGGAATCAAAAGATTAAAACAAAAGCTCCCTTGTTGAGTGTCTGTAATAGCGCAGAGTCTCTGGCTACTGATTATATAGAAAACAACTGCAATTACATTTCTGAGCTCACGAGAAAGAGGTGAAGAGGCAAAAACAAGCCCAGGAGAGACAATTAATATTCGCGCTTTCGTTCAGATGCAGTCAGTGCACTGACAGCCCCGCCGTCTCACCAGTTCCATCACCAGTCCTATCATCAGCCAAACTCAAGCACAGTCACCAGACTAAAACAAAAAAACAAGAAAAAAACTACATCGCACTTCATATCTTCCACTCTCAGATTTGATAAGATAGCAAGAGTAACATTTTAATTTTAAAGTTAAAATCCCAGTTCTCTGAAGGAGAATGATGCCATTTCCCCCCTAGTGCGTCTTTAGAGAAATCTTTAGCTCCCCTGCGCCTCTGTAACTCCTAATTTATTTCAAGAGTGTGTGTGATTAGAAGCCCCCCCCCTCCCCAAATTACTGTATCGCACAAAACGGTATAATTAAATTAATATTGGATGTAATAATTACTTTGTGGATTCTCATTTTTCATACACACAGCTGCTTTGTTGCCTGAACCATTAGCATTTGTCTGCTGCAATCAACAAAGGCTCTAATGAGATTTCTGCGTATGCATGTGTGCGTACGCGAGCGTGACTATACGACGACCCCATTCAAATGTGTTTGCCATGCGTGTGCGAGTGCTTAGGCATGCGGATTTGCCCGTACGGTGTGTGCGTCAGCAGGCGCGCAACTCACACAGACAAATATATATAACAGCTCTGCATTTCATGACACGTTAAAAGGGTTTTGTCATCGCAGGTTTTTTACGAGTATCTTAGGACAGTAGTAATTTAGCCTCAATGAGAACATGAACTTTAAGGAAAAGGTGGAAAAGTTCCCACTTTTTAATGACTAAAGGTTGAAGAATCTCTGTGGCGCCAAGGAAGGTACATTACTCTCAATTCCAACTGTAATGTATTCCACTACTTGTGAAAAATAGCTACATTTGTCTAATGCATGTCACGGATCTGACTTAATTCTGAATGATGATCCTTTCCACTGATTTCATTCACATTCTCTCACTCACCAAGGACATCTCCTTAAACTGTAAGAGTCTTACATTCGTTGCTGCTTGTACGGAGAGTTTAACGCTTGTGTCTAAAGGCTCAGTTAGTGAAATTCAATTGAAATGCAGTCTTAGTTTCACGTCTACACCAAATCAGTTCCAATAGATTTCTAAATACTTAAGTCAGTCAATAACTTCCACGTGCTGTAGACACATTTCTGCTGCAGCACTTCTCCAGTGCTCTCTGAGATATCGGTCCATTAAAGAATGCAGTATGTGTCACGGTTTGTGTATCCCACTGGCAGATGAACCTCTCTCCTCGTCAAACAAGACAACAGTCTCCTTCTTTCTCCCTGCTGTCTATCTCTGCTCTTCTGTCTACAACAGACACACTTCTGTTCCAGTAATGTCACCGTGGATGAAAATGTCCCCTAGTTATCTGCCCGTGTAATTGCTGTCTTGTTTGGTCAGGAGATTAGAGGCCTGAAACTCTTTGTGTGGTCTTGCAGATTGAGCAAACATTCGCCAGTAGGAAACCCTGTCCAAAAGCCACAAGGCAGACTCTTGTCTGTGTGATGATAGCGAGCCAGATGGACTGGCGCAGGTGATAATTGTGGTGGTTGGCGTGTTGATGGGCCATGTTAGGATGTGACGATTGTAGCCTCATTTGAAAACCATTCTGCTGCGTGATGTAATGTTTCCAGATGAGAGTGGAAGTTTCCCACAGAGTGAGGAGAAGTATTTGGATAACTCTTCTCATGAATACTTAGACGTTGCACCTGCTGATTTTGATCTATGTGAGGGAAAAAAATATCGTAGAGCTAAGTTTTTTAAACTCTTACAGTTCGTACAGTATAACTATCCACTATGAAGGGGCCTGCTTTCTGTACTGGATAGGACTGGTGCACCACTTCAAGTCTGGTTTCGTCTTTTGTGTGCTGTTGCTAGTCAAAAGTGACAGCCTATATTTTAACAGCCTGCACTATTCCTCGCTGTCGCTGAGGGTGGTATCCCATCCCCACCACAGCCCTCCATCTCAGCTCCGCACAATAGTACTCTCAGGTCCTAACTATTAAGGCAAATTTCCATTCCAAACCCTCCAATCTCCTTTAGCTCCCATGCTTTTATTTCCCCCGCTCCTGCTCCTTTTTCTTTGCTTTTTCTTTCTGCTGTCCTTCCTCGACTGAAAAGCGAATGGAACGTCAGGCTCCTCTTGTCACGGTGGTTCCAACCAGCGGGGCAGAGCTCAGGGATCATGTTTGATACTGTCAGATGGCCTGGAAAATTAAAAACCCAATTAAAGTGGCAGTCTAGAGGTCAGCTCTTCTGCATATCAAAAGCTCTCCTCCAGCTATTCTGCACAAATTATATCCGTTAACAGCTCACTTTGCTTAGGCTGCAACAGCACAGCACTTAGGGAGTAATAAGTGCTTTCCCCTCTCTTCGTTCCATTTCAAATGTAAGCCCATGTGCCTTTTCAGCCAGAGGAAATTGGGATGAACAAATCATTACCACATTTTTTTTTTGTTCTTTCTTTCTTTGAGCAAGACACAAAGGGCTGTCATGGGTGTGTTATTAATGTAGCAAGAGAAAAAGAACAACAACCAGGACTTTATTTTTAGATATGTTTCCACCCTATTTTTTTCTCTTCTTTCTCCTTTGATCACACATGGCATGCTACATTTCTGCTCATATTTATCTTTAGCCATTGAAAAATTGCCACCAAACCGGCTGCCCATTTCTCTTCCTCTTTCTGTAACCCTTCTTTTTCCTTTTGTGTACCCTGTTTTACCCACGATTCATTAATTCCTGTACAGTGGTCGGGAGAGGACAGAGAGAAATGGCCAGCCAAGCTTAATGGCATGCGTCTCAGGCCGGGCCATTAATATTCAGCTTAATGTTTCTGATAACAGGCCCGGGGGCTAGGAGGAGCTGCTGGTCCAGACAGCCTTATTAAGCAGCTGGAGTGGAATGATGCTCGCTCACGTCTGTGATCAAATGCAAGAGTAAACACAGATGCACGCAAACACACATACAGTAAGGGCGGCCAATCATGGTCAAGACAGTTGTCTTTGGTACTTCAGACTGCATCAGGATCTTCCCACTAAATCGCTCCCACCATCCGCCCTCTCTTTATGCATGTGCCAGCAGCAGTGCCTCAAAGGTTTCTTCAGCGGCTGTTTGTAAATGTATCACAGCGTCATGTGACAGTGCTCTAGTTTATTGTCATAGGTTGGTTAGCTTATTAAATGTTTATGCCCCCATAAATGAAGAAAGTCTTGTTGACATTCTTCCTCTTTTTCTCTTTTTTTCCCCTTCCCCTCTCTCTTTGTACAGCAAGTCCCCTGCATTGGGTCTTTTAGCTCCATCTCATTTACATTTAATGACATGATAATACACATTAGCAGACTATTTCAAATAATTACATCCTTTCAATTGCTTTTCCCCCCTCGCTTCTCTATCCCAAATGTTCTTTTACATTATATTCTTTTTACCTTTAACTTTTCATATTTTTAATGGAAGTAATGGAAAATGCTTTTCCTTAGAAACAATGTGTAATAATAAGTTTTAGGGACGGGAGGAAAAGAAAGATTGAGCAATTTTCAAAGCGGTGCAAGGCAGACGGGTGAATTGGACATTCGGTTCCTTTCTTTGGTTGTGTTGGTGGGTGTTTTTTTATTTTTCCTGTCACCGTGACAGGGACTTACATTGAAGCTAACAGCTGCCGCCTTTACTGGAAGGTAACAACTCTCCTGTCAGGTTGTGCATGGCTGATGTTAAATACAAGCTGCTGTAATTCTTCTCCGTGTTCAGTGACAACAGGCACGGTGGTGTGTTCTCCCATACAGTTTTTTGTTTCACAGTTAATTTCATTACAATGACTGAGACACGTCGCACATCCTGTGAATGTTTTTAGAACATAGAAATGAATTAACAGGTGGGGGTACAAAAAGGAAAGGAAACAGCAATAAAGAAAGAAAAGGTGGTGACAATCTTCTTAAGAAATAACAAAAATACCAGAACTAACTGCAACTAGTGATTGTTGTTCAGTCCTTATACTGAATACGCTGTAGAACTGCCCTCGCTTAATTGTTTCCCTCTTAGATACTAAGAATATTCCTGTATTTCTGTTCGAATTCATTCACCCTTTGTTTGATTGATGCCTGAGACTTGAGACTGTTACTTGAGATTCATTATAACAGACAGCTTTCCTGATATTTGAATTCAGAATTGGCTGACAAACATCTGAATCTCTTGTTCCATCAATGACAACAAACAGTCTTAGACTGATGTAGCGAAACAGGCCCAGACTATGACACTACCACCACCGTGCCTGAAGGATTAAAACCAGGATGCGTTTAATCATTGACTTCTAATTCACTTTTCTTGACAGCAGGTTCCAAATAATTGTATATTGTTAGTTAGAAAACAATTAAGTTAACATAACTAAAATAGTATTTTGACTCAACTAACATGTGTGTTTTAGGAAAATAAAGGGAAAAACTGATATGTCTTTTTTTTTGTTTGAGCCTGAATTGTATTTCTTTAAACTTAACATTTATTTAAATTAAAAACTTAAACAATATCTTCTGGTTTGTTTATGCTCGCTTGAAAAAGTGTCAACAAAACAACAATATTTTTTTAGAGAGCAGTCTTTTTTCTGACAGCCCATATGCACATTATTGTTATTTTGTGTTTTTATTTACTTCATTTTTAAAGATTGACTCGTGAAGGTTGGCATTAGCTATCGTGAGAGAGGCCTTTAGTTGCTAGAAGTTACTTTGGGTCCTTTATGAGTTTGCGGATAGTCAGACATCTTGCTTTTGGAGTGACCTTTGTTGCTTTACCTACTCTGGGGAAGGTAAAAGTGACGTATTGCCTTCATCTATGATTGTCTGACTGGATTCTTGGAGTTTAAACTTGAGATGGTCTCTAACTGTCGTCCAGTCGGATGAGCACCAACAATACTTTCATATATCCTCTGAAATCTCCTTTGTCCGTGCCATGGTACACTTCCAGAAACATGTTGATGAGGGTCAGATTTTAGGAGATCACATTTTTTTAAATACATCAGGGTGCCCGCTTTCACTTGACTCTCATTTCACCGACAGAAACATCCGAGTTGTAATTTGAGATTCATACTAACTCCTATTCACATTCTTATGTCATTCATATAAAATAACTTTCTTCAAAAGAAAAATGACAACTAAAACATTTTTTCCTAATTTCTTCACTTTTGTTTTTCTTGATTTAAGGATTACTTGTTTTATTCTGATGTTCGTGGTCATATTTACACAATTCTAAGAGTCTTAAAGACTACATTTCAATTTTATTTCCAGAGGAATATTTCCAAAGAAGCCTTTGTAATCTTAAAATACTGTCTTCGCCATAAGAAAACATGCTAAGAATATCTTATGATGACATAGATACCTAGATGTTTCATCTTTTTTCAATTATGCTTCAATCTTATTTGAAACTGTTGTTTTGGTCTGACTAGAAATATGAAACAGAAGATTATCAATACCCCAATAAGTCAAAGTCTGATCTCCTCTTTTCTTGTGATTT
Source organism: Cololabis saira (assembly GCF_033807715.1). NCBI lineage: Eukaryota > Metazoa > Chordata > Actinopteri > Beloniformes > Belonidae > Cololabis > Cololabis saira. Next base: position 11,938,477 of record NC_084602.1, read on the forward strand.
TCATTAAAATAGAAAAAATTTAAAAAAGATAAAACAAAATATATATATTTTTAGAAATCCTCAATTTTTAGGGGTATTGATGTTGAAATGTGTTTTTACACGACCAACTTAGAATCCATTTAGCTGTGTGTAGCAGGACCTGATGAGAGAATAGTGTTGGCACCGACTGTTCATTCTGGTTTAAAAAGCGTCCTCTGATTCCTTTGCAGTCATGGAGCCCTGCAGAGTGATTACTGAACCTAATGACTCTGAAAGTTGGCTGACCATGCCACTCCGGTCCTTGTCTAACAGATGACAGCAGCCGTTGTGGGCTGAACCTAAGACCATTAGAATTTAGGCAAAGGTGTGAAAGATGATTCACCATCAAGCCATATTACTTTCTCTATCACCTCGGGGTTTGCTCTCGTCCCACATGAGAATGCAAGTGGCTTTAATGCGGAGGCTAATTACTGCAGACACAATACGGGTGGTGGCATTGTTTTTACCACAGCATATTTCGTTCTAATTTAGGAAGCTGCTATCTCTTAAAGTCGAGCTAAGTATTTTGTCGTCCTTTAAAAACGCTCTCACCAAATGGATGATTTTCAGGTATTCTCCTGAAATTACTCATCGATAACTTACATTCACCTACAAAACCATTAAGAAGCACTCTTGTGTGCTGAAGCACTGTAAATGTTCATGATCCAATATCAGTGTCTGCCGCTGATGTCCAACTCAGCAAATGTAGTTGTCTTTTTGTACAAGCTTGTGTGCATCCATGTGATGGTGTCTGCCTGTGTGGGGGTGAAAAGACTTGTTAATGAAATCAGATTTTCTATAATGTCTATTTTCGTGTGCGCGCGCGCGAGAGAGAGAGAGAGAGAGAGAGAGAGAAGGAAAGAATTAGCCATTTGGAAGAGTAAGCAGAGCTCCCTCATCGTGCCTCTATGAATCTTTTCCTTGCAGCTGCACTTTAGTGGTCAAACAAATTAAATTCAACAGCAGTATGTAAGTAATTTTATGTAAATTAAGCTATTAATGTTCTATGTCGAACTCTTGATGATGGGCTAGTAGTGTGCGCTTCGTCTGGTGGCCCTTGTCTAAAGCCCGGGCCAGAAATGATGTATATTTGTAATATTACTTTCGCCAAGAACTCTCAACAGTGTGGCCTAATTTTTCATTATCTACTCTCTCGACTGATAAAATTAATTTAATTTTCTTAGTTGGCTTAACACTAGAATCTCAGGAAACAGTGACGCACTTATAGCTTTGTGGGCCTATAAAACAACAGAAATGATGTTGCATTTAAGCCGCATCCTCTTTCTCGCCTATACCTCAAGTCTCTGCTGGCATCTCCTTCCCTCCCTCCCTTCCACCCTGTCTCCCTTACACTTCCTCCTCTGGCTGCTACAATTTATACAGGCACAGAAGAGCGGAGGATTTACGCTGGATTTTTGTTTCAGCCATCTATGGAATTAAGAAGTGTATCCTTGCATTTCATTAAATCCTGCCTAATGAGATGACTGTCTCTCCCCAAAGAGCACATGATAAAGTACCCTATGCCATGGTGCATAAATTAACATGGTGAGGTTAAACGCTGGAACTGACTCATGTTTCACAAGAGGACCCTATCCAGCAGTTAAATCCACTCACATAAATACTGCCAACTGCTGCCTCTATTCACCTATCCTCTAAGAGCTCCCATCCATGCTAATGGATCATTTGTTGGATTGTAATGAAATCAAAACAAAAAGGAATTAAGTTAAGTAGAAATTAGTAGCTTTCCCTGTGCAGCGTTTTCTCAATGTGCACAGATATTCTATGAGATTTTAATCAGCTGTAAGGAGGAGTAGGGTACTGGCAACCTCACCGCAACAGAGGCAATTTTGGCATTTTTCACCTTCTCATGGTTCTGTAAATTCTTGTGGGGTTCAGCAGACTAACAAAGAAGTGCAAATACAGTATACTGTAAGAAAAGATCTGTGTACTGACATATTCTCACACCTGATTAAAGATAATAAAGTTTTTTTTTTTTCTCAGACAGTAATTATAGTCTACTCAGATACATTAATACTTTAAAATGCAGCAAAAAGCAAAATAAACTGTTGACTGAAATGTACTATATATGTCTCATGCAGCATAAATTGACTCAAGAGAATTAGGGATACCTTAAAACTGAGCGGGACCTACATAAACGTGTTACTAATGGGAGTCAATTATGTCCTCTGATTTGGTCACAAATAAAGCTTATCATTTTCTATATTTTGTTGTTTTTTTTTCATGTGGATGTGGTGTTGAAAATACATAATGAGCTGTGTTGATTAATCTGATGCATTTCCGCCTAAATTATATCACGATGATGAGGTGCCACACATGGCTTGTGCACCTTGATGGAGGCATTTCCAATGTTATAGTATCATTACCGGTGATGAGAAAACTAACCAGATTTCCTTTCGTGAGTTCGTGAGAGCTGCAGCTGCACCACACACACACACATACACACACACACGCACACACACATACTGTATACGCACACTCACAGATTTATGCACGGGTTTAAAGGCAGAGCAGGAAAAGAAAGATATGGAGGTTTCAGCGAGAAGTCACAAGTGGGGCTCATGTCTGATTTGATTATCAGATCTAATTGTAGAATCATTTTCATAAAGCCTTAAAACAGCTGACAGCTAATCCATGCCTAACTATCTCTATGGCTCTTTAGCCACATATTTTTTTTCCATGTATTAAAAAAAAAAAAAGCCCTTGGCAGAGGGAGAGTGATTGGAGGGGATGCCTGGAGTTTTGCTGATATTCCAGGTATTTCAGGGTTTTGAGTTCACTTGTGTGTAATGGACTTATTCACAAGCAGTTCTTGTCTCTCTAATTAGTGGTCCCCCCTCGAGCCGTAACAAGGGCACTGACGAGAAAGGCTTTTTTCCCAATGATAATGTGAATGGATACCTGCAGGGGGAGATTTCCTCACTGTTCTTCATCCTGTCAGCCACTCCGGGTAACATTGGGGCTTAATGAACCTGAAAACAAGACACTGTGTGTGGTTGGAGTTGGCATGTCCGTGTGTGTGTGTGTGTGTGTGCCTCTCTCTGAGCGTGCGTGTCATTGTAAATCCTCATCGTTGGTTTTATTATTGTATTACCTTAAAAAAATTCCGATGTATCTCTGGGTAGAAATCAGCACCCATGTTACGATGATGACGTCAGTTAATTGTCTGTGTGCTTTTGATTTAGGAGTTTGTCAGCTGTAAATGTGAAGCAGGCATCGCCACCCAGAGATGCAGCATAACCCGTCCGAAGAGTTGGCGAATCTGAGTCAAACCCCCGTACGACTGTCCTGTTGGAACTCAAGAGCTGCTGAACATGTATGATATGTGTGTCCTGCCTGCGAGATGGCTTGACTGATAACTTGACACCACGGAGATGCGTATCTCGATGCACACAATGTCACAAATGTCACGTGTGATCGAGCGACCCCCACGCCGTCTAAGTGAAAGGTCATTGCTCTCCACATACAGCCGCGGGGGAGGAACAAGGACAGAATGCCTGGTCAGCACACGGTCACGTTTTGGATGCACCATTTTCCCTCCGTGCCTTCCTGGGTGTGTAATGAGCTGAGTTGTTGTTGGAGGAGCGCATGTCACTCCATGTGACATTAAACTCAGTCAGAACTGCCAGCGCTGACCGCATGCTTTATCTTGGACAGCAGGCCTTTCCGGTGCGGGACTGCATCTACCTTTTTGAAGGTTGTTGACATTGAATGATATGTTTGTTTATCATGGCAGATAGGTGACATGTCAGATATGCATTAGGTCCTTGCAAAGTATAACATGCCGGCTTATTTATTTATGTATTAGTGCTGTTGACCAAAGTGAGGGTAAAACAACTGGGAAAGTCTTGAGCCATGTCCACACTAGTCCGAAGTCATTCCAAGAAACACAACATTTCCGCTCCACGTTGGTATAACAGCTCCTTCAACATCACACCTCAGTAAGGGCCAATCCCAATAGACCCCCTACTTTCTACCACTAGCCCTCCCTCACTACCACTACCCCTAAAAAAGAAGCCACAGATTTGAGGGTACTTGAAATCTTCCCTGGGCCCTGTCCCAATACTCCCACTCCCCCTACTTTTCAGCCCTACCCCTAAATTTTGCTCGTTCCCGTGAGGGTAGTGGTGTCCCAATTCCTCTTTTCACCTAGGGGTAGTGCGGAAAACGAGTGTAGTGGCTATGAATCTGTCCCTACGGATCAAGGGTTTTCAGATGCACCCTAGGTGAACTAGGGCCAGAAAAATTTCCCAGAATGCTTTTCGTCGTCATTTGCGGACTGAATCAAAAAAAAAAACATGGCCTAAGTCATGTGACAAGGGCATCTGAGCTCACTAGATAAGGATGCACATTTAAAAGCAGGCCCAAACAAGCATATAGGCAACTGCATTTTTACATAAGTGGGCATGCCATGGTCTTTCTGTGGTGTTGGAATCACCTAAAAGTTTAGCAACAATTGATTCTTACCTTCAATATAATCGTAGGCTCAAAAAGAAAAGTGGGACGTTTATTTCTCTGCTAAATAAACACTGTGTACCCAAGTCTTGCAAACTCTGTAATGTAGTACTTTATTTTGGGACTGTAAGTAATGACATCATAAGGTGGGGATTCATGAAAAAGAATATTGTCCAGTTGTATGTCATGATGTTCCCCAGATGGGAAATGACAATAAAGGTGATAAAATGTAAAGATGTACTGTATATGACACCATGTTGATTTTAGAAGTGAATGTTTTTGAAAGCCCTCTAAGGAGGAAGTAATCGGCTTCTCCTTTGTACAAACAGTTTTGGTTTTGCTTCCGTACTGTTTTGGAAGAAATGTCCACGTTTTTGTGAAGATGCAACAGACATTTCACAGCTAAGGCTGGATCTACATGGCAGTGTTATATGCATCGTCTGCATCTCTCAGGCAAAAGTTTGGAGACTTTCAGCATTTTCCCACGTTGACGTGTGCTTCGGCAAATCACCTTGCGTCGATGCAGCGGGAGTCTAGCCAATGCACTCATACATGGAGGCCAGTTAAAGCAAAACTGAGTCATTTTGAGGAAAAACTCATCATCGCCATTTTCAACCATGAAATTCCCATCTCTACCTGTATGTTTTATAAACAGAATGCACCCAAAAATGAGGGTTGGTAGATAACCTATGGAACGTATAGATAACCTCATGCCACAACGACAGCGTTGTCCAGAAGCATCAGACAACACCATTGCTGCAACGCTGCCATGTAAATCCAGCATTAGCTGGATTGTTTATACATTCATTTCCATGTTATCATTACTGTTGTGATTCCTCCTCTTTCAGATTGACTTGGAGCTCTGTATTTCATTTGTGATCCGGCACCAACTGGAGCTGAATGAGCCATGGCACCCCCACCCATCAAAGAAACCTTATAGAAATTCAACCAATCAGAAGACGCATCAACCTCCAGATATTCAACACTTAAAACACTGAAGAGAACATCTTATTTTCAAGAAAGGTGCATTATTTGAGATGTATATGTTTTAAAGGAGCTTGAGGCAGGATTTATGAAAAAAATTCGTATACGTTTTAATTTTTCTAGTAATAAGGTCAGAAGCGTTCCAAACCAAAACGAATGAGCCCTCTAGTGTATCTCTCCGTTGCCTTGAACAGGTTGTGTGCTGCGAAATGTGCTGCAGTGCTGGGGCCGAGTTTCCCGCGCTGTCCTGCGGATGTGACGTCAAATGACGTCAAATGACGCTGCATGCGCGTTCTCCCCGTTCTCCCGTGCCGGCTTTGCTGTTGGCTGCAGTACCCCCGACGGCCGTCGTGGTGAAGGGTGGCGCTAGAGAGTCTCATTTCTTAAAAGGAGCCTCATGCTCCTTTAAATGATTTTAAAGTCAACAGTTTGTGGGTATGATAGGATAAGTGGTAAACCAGAAAGCAAACCTTGAAGTGACTCTTTTTCCAAATATTTAAAATTTTTCCTGTCCACATTAGATTTTCACAAATACATTTACAAACTGAATTGGGGTCCGCAGCTGTTAAAGAAATTATGGTTGCCAGGCATAATCGTAGCAAAAGTTTGAATCATTTCAGTCAGTTGGACATGAAAGAATATTAATGTCCCCTCAGTCAGAGTTCAGACAACGACAAAACTTAACGGTAAGTAAGGCGACCAGGTGAATTGAAGGCGGTACTCGTGAGATTGGAAGTGTGCATACAAGAAAGCGAAAAACAGAGACAGAGAGAGGGAAAGATCCAGAGACAAAGATGGAGGAAGGGAGCCACAGATGTGGCTGGGCCTCGGGCGATACAAGTCATTATGGTGTAAACGGCTCCAGTGGTGATGTTGTGGTGAGAGCACAGAGGTCACCATCTAGGGGTGTGTCAAGCAATACATGCACGCATACACATAAGCAGACCCACGCACAGAGGAAATCGAAAGAACATCTGGATATGTGCCACCTGCCTAGAGGAAGTCATCTAGTTTACACGCAGTACAGGAGGGGGTTTGTCCCTTCCTGGATGTGCAACCTTCATGCTAGCTTGCACCACTGGGAAAGGATGGAGGACAAAGTGGAGAGTGAAGAGCGTGCAAGAGAAATACTTTACGGGAATTAAGCGATAAGATAAATACAGATATCGTGAGTTAAGGCAGGAAATGGGGAGAATCATGCGCCATGGTGACCTCTGCAGATCAAGATCATGTAGTCGATTGTTTTACCCGGCTGTCGGTCCTGGTTGGTGCTGACACTTACCAACAAAACCTTTTAGAGAGACAAAAAAAGATGAGAAAAAAGAGCAACAGTAACAAGACAAAAAATAAACAGTTGGTATCATATTTTAATTGCATTTATTTCAAACTTCTTGAGTGGAAAGGTGAGACGACAGCCACAGAACTCAGCACTAAATATTGACCATCTGGCACGAGCCCAAGCTAGCGTGCCACAAAACAATTGCATTCATTAGCTTAATTTATCATGGTGGTAAGCTCAATTTACTTTTGCTTGTGCAAGAGTGACTCATTAAGATTCAGCCTGCCGTTTCCTGGGGCCGTCTTGTGATCATTCACGCAGGGCTCTTGCATTTAGGACAAGATAGGAAGCACCCCAAGGTTATCTGCCAGACCTAAACTGTTTGAATAAAAGCAAGAAAAGAAGAGGTAGAGAGAGGGATTATGGAAGCAAATTAGAAAATGAGAAAGGGATTGAGGGGGAGGCCGTTATCGGAGGAGTCCTCTGAAAGAAAGAATGCTACGGAAGACAAGTGGGGTGAAAGAAAGGCTCAGCTCTTGGCTGACAGAATGGATGTTGCAAGGCTGAGGTGGAAGAGGAATGGAGAAAGAGTGAGGGCAGGGAGGCACGTGACTAAATATATTCTGATAACTGAACAGCAGATGTCTCGCGTGGAGCTCCTTTGTTGCCTGAACAGCAGGACCCTGCACTTCAGTGGGCTCACTTCGCACCGCATTCATTTGCCTGCCAGCTGCCAATTTAGGATAGAGAGAGAAAGAGAGAGTGGAGGAGAAGAAGAGAAGGGAATGCGGTTCACACTAGTCCGTTTCTCCCCTCCTTTGGCATGTCTTGCAGAGGCGCTGCCATTCCGTTCGCTCTTTCCCTGGTGGCCTGTACAATTAGCAATCTGCATACCCACCCACACCTCCACGCTCTGCTCTTTCAGAGCCGAGGGGGGGCCGTCTTTGTCTTTTGGCTGCTGTACAATGAGTCGCTTTGGACCTGGCTGGGAGCCAGAAGCTGTGGCACAAAAGTGCATGTTCTTGATGGATGACGGATACTCCCGGAGTCTTGTTTCCTGATGCAGCTGATTTGGCAGGCCAAAAATGAACTGGATCAGCGAAGTTCAACAGCCCTTTTGTAAGAAACACCTTCTAAGCTGTGGCAAGGGAGAAGTTTGGGAATTGCAAGCTCTCATTATCCTCCCAGGTACCTTTGCTCAATAGAGGTGCACTCTCATTAAGTCCGCAAAGCCCCACAGTTCATTAACGCCTGGGTGAAAACAAATTCACACCCCTCTGCTAAGCGATGTGGGCCAAGGCGTGATTGCACCAAAGCTTTGGTGAAACTGACTGTGTGAGGCAGGACTCGGATGACTAGAATCACAACTTCACAGTTCACCTGATGCTTGTGACTGATCTGAGAGCCAAATCACATTTCACTTTGTGCCACACCTTTCTGCTTTATGAACAAAAAGTACTAGGCTCATTTTATGAGAGTTACATTTTAGGCAGACTTCTTTTTTCTCTATAACCTCCATCGATGTTGCATTCTCCTCTTACAGGAGAAGCATGAACTTTTAGATATTTGTGTCATGCATTTTATGATAATCTTAAACTGGGTCCATTTGAGTATATTTCACTATTATATTGACGAGTTTGACTCTTGAAAAAGTAATATGTCTAATCAATTTTAGATCCAAAAGTATGCTCTTTGAGCCTTTATTGGTGACAATACGCTCACACAGCAGCACTGGCAGTGTCCTGTGTCAGAGTCTTGGTTCCATCAAAAGTTGGGAAATATTTTGGTTTTTAATGCTGTACCATAAGTGCTGTACACTGTAAGTGCCAGGCAATTAAATCATAGTTGGGGCCGGGACATTAGCAATGTATGATGCTCATTAGTTGGTTGACAAACAAAGACATTTGATTGGTTGATTAAAGTTGACAAAGACTCGTCAGGAGCGCCACTAGTCAGGTCAGTTTAACGCTGCTGTTTGGGTGTACCATGAATCTATTGTCCTTACCAAAGATTATTTTGAGCAAAGCTTTCAGCCTGTTTTCACTCTTAGTTTACTTTAGTTTATTTTTTTTTGGTCATTTACATTAAAGATATTTGCATATACACACTGTATATGTATACACACAGGTATATAAAAACGAAACGAACAAACAAAACAAAGAAAATGCATGCCTTTTGAGCAAAGATGACCAATGACACATGTGGATAGAGATCTCGTTCAGACACATTTGTCAGGGTTTGACGGTTCCCCCAGTTTTTGAGTTTCAGTTCTGTCCCTCCTGTTTCCAATCTGCCCTGATTGTCTGCACCTGTGTCTCGTTACCCCCTTGTGTATATCTGGTTTTGTCTTTGCCTTGCTCCTGGTGGTTCCGTACTGTTTGCTCCCTCCATGTTCTCCTCTAGTTCTTGGATCCCTGTTTCTGTTCTGCCCTTTAGGATCCTGCCCAGCAGCGCTTTTGGTTTTGGTTTTTGTTAATTAAACCCTGTTTTGTGAACTCCTGCCTCCTGCTCTCCTGCTTTTGGGTCCTCAACAACCACACCCTGACAACATTGCTGAAAATCAGTTTACTTTTAAAACAGCTTTTTACAATCAAAAAATATTTTTTAAATAGCCTTAATTCTTTCTGAACGGAAATTAGTGATGTAGCTTTGTGCTATTACAGCTTTGTGAGGATCGATAACTGTGAAAAGACCTGTGTAACATACGAGACATAATTCATGTGTTGAATATCACTAGCGTTTTAAAGTTGTACTTGCTTTTTATAGCGCAAAAGAAGAACACTCTCATCCCCCAGCTTAAAGTCAACTCACAGGACAGGCATTGGGACAAATGTTTTTACCAAATCCCGTGCTGAAAGAGTAGGCTGATATGAAAAAAAAAAAAAAAAAAAAAACTTTTTTTATTAAAGGAGTATTTTATTCCATTCTGAAATGGGAAGCAAGGAAAAGAAAATATGAAAAAAAGGGGATTAATCTTTAGGCTGTCGTTTTACAGCCTATCCCAATTCCTGTCTCATAGCTGAAGAAGCGCGGGTGAATAATGGTGTGTCCATCAGCCGTAGACTCAAGTCCAGATTGGGATTTTCTCTGGGGATAATACAAAGTAGGGCGACAATTGATGATTCATAATATACAGTTTTAGCCTGGTGATAACAGCTACTATTGTAGTAGGCATTAGTTTTACAGTCTCTTAGCACATGGTTCCTGTATAGCAGCAATCTTTCCAGTCTTCTGCTGAGGATGAGAGAATCATCATTCTATAAATATGGATGCAAAGAATCATACATTTTGTTATTCAGTTGACAGATTGCATGTATAAGACTCCTGAAGAAACATACACAGTCAGTCACACATGTACAATAAGAGTCCTTTGATAGGAAGGGAGGATCTGGGTCTGGCAGTAGCCAGAAGCAAATAATAGTACATTTATATGTTTACTTATTTCAGTCCTTTATTTTATACACAGAGGGTTTACAATGAGCCGAGAATAATCCTGGTAACATAGTTGTCTGGCTCTCCAGTCATGTGATCAGCACCTCGTGTCTGCGGGTGGAGGCTGAAGCAGCGCTGGGGATCCGTTGAAGGGACGCTATCCATCAGTGGTTCCATTTGATATTTAATTTAGACTTTTATGAGCCTTAGAGGATGGGCTGTGTCATTTTTCTCTTCCTTGCCCTCTCTACAGGGATGGAGGATAAATTCCCTCCATCGGTGCTGCTGCCTAACCAAGGCTCCCTCTCAGATTTATAACTGTATGTAGTGCTGGTGATGATGGTGTTGTACAATTAGTGGCCTACATACAGCGTACAGCATACAGGTCTGTGTCTGGGTCACACCTGCTCTCACCCTGAGCAAACCTGCTCCAACTTGGACAGAAGTCTGCAAAGCCTGCACAGATTCATAGCAATGTTTTATGGCTGCCATAAAAATGACCATGAGCCTTATTACCTTGGCATTTTTAGTAAGACAGAACTGTTATGATGATGTCCAAAGTGGCATCTGGAGAAGAACAATATTACCGCTTAAAAGCAGAAGAAACAAATCAATTAATTCCGCATTAATCAAATGAATTAGTGATATTGCACATCAATGTTTTGTCCTTGAGTTATGAAAGGAGTGAAATAGGTCCTATTCTGAGAGGTAATAACGTGTTTTATAAACTAATTCTCTCCTAATGGTCTGTTTTAATGTAATTTATAGCTTCATTCATTACCCTTTTGTATTAGTAATTATTTCTAAAATACCAAAGAGCCATCTTTTCTTTCCTGGATCTTCTCAGGAGCTGATTTATCGTCACAGCTCTGCCCTGATGCCGTCTTCCCAAGGTGTGACATTTCAAAATATTTATAGCTCTGGCACATTAAAGGCCTTCCTTTGAAGGTGACCGACCGCTCTTCCACACCAGTGTAATTAATGGAATCTCAGCTTGTCCGCTTCCTGTTATTTATCCACTGCATTCTGTTGAAACACTACGAAAAACAGCAAGGTGTTGGCTCAGCGTCTTTAGCTCATAAACAGCCATTTTATACCTACGAGTCCCAGGTTGCGTTGCACACAGGGTGACAGAGAGATCATTTCTCGTCAAAGCTCCAAAAGTTTAAAATTTTATTGATTAGATCTAAACCCTCTGTCCAAAGTGGCAATTAAAATTCAATTAAACTGACTGAAAGCATCATATTAAATTTCATCTCTTTATGAGCTCCAAGATAATGCTGGAGGACTTGGGTATAATCACACTCATTTTAGATTATATTATCCTGTTCATTCACTATAAAAGTGACACTTTTAGGTATACTTTCAATATTTCTTAACTGTAACCTTCTAATGAACACATTTTATAGCCTTTAAATCAACCGTTATTGGGCGTTGCAATAAAGAGAGATGTCTGCGTTTTTCCTCTTGGACTTCACATTAGAAAAGGAATGAAATGTGGGCCGTTTTTGCACAGGTAAATGAAATGTCAACCAACTTCAGCAATGCTTACTAACATTCCATACACAGTTAATAAATTTTTCCAGTATCAGCGTTCACTGATCAGTGCTCTCTGACGCATTGATAACTTGATTAATATGCGTATTCTTTTTATAACTTTCAAATTACTGCAGAGCCAGGATAGAAGTAAGAAAAATGTTAATCAGTCCTATATATTTTAATTACATCTTATAAAAAGAAATCCAGCCCCTCTAATACTTTTGTTAGGCTATTCTTAGTGACAGTGGTGAATATTAGGTGTCTCTGGGGAACGATGGTGTCTGCATGGAATTAGACTGCAATCAGTGCAGTTGTTGTTTGAATACTTCACTGAAGGAAGAAAAGTGTATTATGGTAGTGCAACTGGAGAAGTCATTGTCGCTAGGCCCTTTCCTCGGGGAACTATGAATGTCAATCCAACTCTTCTTGATGATCCTTCCAGTGGCTACTCAAACTTTTTTTGTCTGCATATTTTGCATCTGGAGAACAGACATCCATACAGTCCAGCCATGACAGTAGGCCAGAACAACCTCATACATGTAACACATTTTATACAGTAAAGTGTAGTTCAGCAAATTCAATGTGCTTTACAGCAGTGATAAAAAATATTTTTCTTTTAGAGTAAAGAAACAATATTGAATAAAAAAAAGAGGATAAAATGCATAAGACGCATTGAACCTAAACATTTCTCATGGTAATAAAGACAATACACAACCGTAGAAGAAGGATCACTATGCACTCACACAAAAACAGATATGAGGCTAGTTAAAGTAAATATATATCAAGACTGGTTTTAAAATTGGTCCCAGATGTAAATGAGTGCATGGCTTGGTCCAGAGAGTAGAACTACAATAGCTGAACACTACTTCATACTTGGTACAGCTATAAACTGAGAGACTTGGTTGTAGACAAAAATTAGACTAATGGGTCTAATAGGAGAATTTTGAATTATATTCTGTGTTGTACTGGGAGCCAGTGGCTTGATCTCATGAAAGGAGTAATATACTCAAATATTGGTCATCAGACTGTAACGGTAGTCCTGTCTGCTTGATATGAATGTATGGACCCGTTTTGCACAGTCAGATTCAGATAGAGATATTCTTTTTTTTTAACTTCAGATAGAAAGCAGTTTTTAGTGACATCAGAGATGTGATTATCAACGCTGAGGTTTGTGTCCAGAATCATTTTAAGGTTTTTGACCTGCTCACTATGTTTCACAGAAAGCAGTGACAAGTAAGTACATGCATTCTGTCTCTGATCATTTGTACTAACGTCAAACATTTCCATTTCATCCCTGTTTAACCCTTAAACGTTTCTAGACATTCAGCAGTTTATACCACTACAATCTGGCAGTTTGTGAACAGAGGACAGATCATCAGTGGATAAAGGGAAATACAACTGTGTATCATGGACATGAGTGTAAGGGAAGATAATGTGTTTTTACAACAGTCGTCAGCGGAAACATTTAAGGATGAAAGAGCAGTGGACCAAGAACTGAACCTTGTGGAACGCCAAAGAGGATTCTCCTTTACTGAGGATTTAAAACTACTGATGCAAATATAAAAGTTGATGTGCCTTAAATATCATGAAAAACCAGTTAACCTAACCTATTAATCCAACTGAATTTTATGTCGTTGAGCTAAAATATTATGAGCAACAGTGTCAAAAGCAGCATTGAGCTCTAATACAACTAAGACTGAAGTTCTCTGAGAGTCACTGTTGATCTTGAGGTTAATTACCTTCACTAGAGCTGCTTCTGTGCTGTGATTGGATCTGAACCCAGACCAATACATCTCACGAATACAGTTACAAGAAAGACATTCATCCAGTACACATACATATAAATCCAAATCCAAATCCAAGTCCAAATCAAGACCCCCCCCCCTCCCCCTTATTTTTATTTATTTTTTTTAACAGGGTCATCACAGATCTTGGGTCAGCGGTAAGCCACAGCAAAGCCATTGATCCAGCAGCATTCACCACAGTAAGCAGGCAGTTTAGATGTACACAGAGAGCAGTGTGAGAGACTGAGAGAGGCTGTTATTACTGAGTGCCTCTGTGTTTCCCCCAAGACTGTTTGCTCTGTGTGATTATTCTCTCCAGCTCACCACAGCACCGCGGCTCCTGCCTCTGTGATAAAGATATTAATTTACCTGATATGAATATCTTGTTCATACCAATCCCAAATGACTCTAGACAGAAGAGGGAGAAAATGGGGAGATGAGAGACAGCGAAGGTGTATAGAGGAGGTGATAGGATGGGTGTGCATGAGGGAAAGATAGGAAGAATGACATGAAATATTAATACAATAGGAGCCGGTGTGACATGTAGAGTTTGCATGATAACAAAATAAGGCTCTGAACCAAATGCGGGCATAGATTTTCATTGATTGTGGGGGAAACTATCGCCAAGTTTTACAAGTCCATCAAAGTGAAAAGCATAAATACCTGTTAGTGACTCTGGGAAATGAATTAATTAATGAGTGGAGTGTGCACAAACCTACTTTTTTGGTGTGAATGTGAGTAAATATTTCTATTTTATATTTAATTGTTTGTGTCATTGAATAAATGAGAACTGCGTTTAATTTACATCGGCATTTTGAAGCAACGGATATGAAGTAAAGGATAAAATTGCAAAAGTATTTTCAAAATACACATAAAAATGTATGAACCATATCAATGTTTTAAATAAAGGAGTTGTAGTTTGCAAAGGTGCAAGTTCTCTTTGCACTAACAATATTCATATCCTTTTTATTGTTTATGAGTAGGCTTTGCATGCTTGAACTCCTCCACATGCAGAAATAGATAATGTGATGGGAGAAAGCTAAATGCATCGTCTCTAAAGCATCTTAATGGTTAAAAGGGTAAAATGAGATGAAGGGGTATGATAGCCAATTCTCCTCATCTTGTTTCCAGCCCATCTTCCCTTCCTTTATTTTGCTTGAGTATGTGGCTCACTCATCTCAGGTTTTATTGTCTATCTTGGGAGGGCTGCTTTTCCCTATAACACGGTCACCATGCGCAGCACATCAGGCAAGTTCTTGATTCTGTACTCAGTAATTTAAAGCCTTTATGGAATTGCAATTTCAGGGCTCAGTGCTTGTTTTTCTAAAATGTACTCAAGGAATTAGCTACTCCAGCCACAAATCAGTTGAATTTATGCCCAGTTGTAATTCACTTTATGGGCTCATGGTACATTGCTTCAAAAACAGCAGATGTGAAATTATGATAAATATAATGAGGGCTTTTTTTTCCCCTCCTAACTTGCCTCTTTCTGTCCCTCGCCCCTTTCCTTTGCTCTCTCTCTGCTATGAGGGAGAAGGATGTGAAGCGTGTTTACTTACCCCATACAATACATTTAATGTCTTAGTAAAGGCCGCCAACAAAACCTGATTAATGTCCTCATCTCTTTTATTAAAGATAAGAGTGGCACTGCAGTCAGGAGATAGAGAGGCTGCCATAAATCTCAGGCAAAATGAGCAGTCAAATAATCACTCATCAGAAATGAAATCTACATACATTAACACTCTCAGACATTCTGCTGTGAATATAAACACAGGGCTTATGGGTGATGAAGCCGCCTCCATTTATCCACATACTCGCAGTGAGAAGGGGGGGTTAAAGGTGTCTGAAGAGGGTAAGCTCTTAGCTGGCAATGATGTTTAAGGGGGTTCTGTCCTGCTAAGCTACAGTCCGCCAGGCTAACCATGTGTCCAGGCGAGCAGACGTGCAATCATTAGAGCAATGGATGAGAAGGATGGCAGAGGCAATTAAGCATCACCCTGAATAGGACATAATGTTGATCCATCCCTACGATTAATCAAGGCATGCATTAAACAGTGATGGGCGACCCGGTGCCTTTGTGACAAAGTGATTCTTCATCCCGTGTTTGGGGATTGGGATCCTGAGGTCCCTAATGCGCCTTAGAGGTGCCCCAATGAAATCCTGTCATCTATTTAGTTTCAGTCCCTGACAGCTATCAACCTGTCTTCTGCCAGCCAAGGAACATTATCTAAACTCCCAAGGCGGTTAGCGACAGAGACTGAGCTCATGAGTGGTGGAAGCAGACAGGCAGATATGTAAAGCACTGATAATGCTGCCTTGCTTTTGTAACGGTGTCAGTCTCGATAGATGTAGCTAAACACACTGTAGCCATATAAACCGTATGCATTTTATTTGCATATTCTCTATACATACGTATAGAACGTGCTGGAAAGTGCTTATGAAGGTGCTTGTACTTTACTTTTGTATCTCTGTTTTTCTTCGGCTTCACTCTAAATCAGTGGTCCTCAACCTTTTTTCAGTGATGTACTCCCTGTGAAATATTTTTTTCAACCAAGTACCCCCTAACCAGCGCAAAGCACTTTTGGTTGTAAAAAAAAGACCTAAAACAGAGCACTGTGCCATCAGTAACTGATTTATTAAACATAAAAATATTGCTGCTATGCTTCAACCACGACTCCATCGTTGGTCCAAGTGATTGACAGGTGAAGCCAGGTGGCATTTGACAGGTTAGGTGGAACCATCCTGGTGTGGGGGAGACTCTGCAGTTTTAGGATAATAAGTTGAATAGCCTACTCCTGAAGATAAAATTAATTTTATGAATTTAGACGTATATTTTCCTCAATTATTTATGAAATATTTATTTTTAAAGGATTTTTGCATGGATGCTACTTTTTAAATATATGTATATTTTAAAATCTCATGTACCCCCTGGAGTGCCTTCACGTACCCCCAGGGGTACGCATACCCCCATTTGAGAACCACTACTCTAAAGCATTCCAAAGGTAAATATTGTTCTTTCATTCCCAATACATTTGCTGCCAGCTTGTAAACTGCATCACACTTTCAGAGATAAAAGCGGCTCTACAAACACAAACTACAACTCTGCTGAGGTGTTACAACCTCCACTTTGGGTGTTATGTCCCTCCAAACTTCTCATGTGGCTTCATTTCAGTTAAAGTGCAGTTCATCCAATATCTCATCAGTGGCCGATTAGAGGTTAACAGTAATTTTAAAAAAATTCCCAAATTAATTACATATCTACAGTATGTGTCAAAAATCTTGTTTTTCTTTTCTCTCTCGTCCCTCATTAATAATTTCACAACTTTTGAAGTGAACCCGTATGTAAATCTGTTTGAAAAGCGCCTCAAAAACACCAACTTGCATACTGATGCAACAGTATTAATAATCTGATGTCATTATTTTCCAATTTTGCAAATTATACCTATGTGCTGCATGCAGGCACATAGGCTACTGTAATGAGTCCATCAAAAGTAGAAGCACTATTTTGTCTCATTATTATCCGTGACAGATGTCATATGTGGTGGGAAAATTAAAAACATATGCACGATGTACCATGGCTATGCTTTGTTTTGAAGTCACTCACATCTTAATTATCAAAATGAGCTACTTATATTCTTCCCCTCACTCATTCACCACCACTGTGGCATCTGGCAAAAACAGACTGATGAGGTGGATTCAGAGCAGAAATCACAAGTCGTGGATTTTCTGAATTTGATAAAAGTCATAGATAATTAGTGAGTGTGTCAATACACTTCATACTGAGCTGTGGACTAAAATGAACTCCACTCAAATCATTGATATTAATACATACATGCCACTCAATGGCCTTAGATTAATAATCACTTGCTTTCCAGCAGATACTGTGAGATACGATGGCAAGGCAAAATCATGATAATTGTCTGTTATCAATCCCTGATTGGACTTTGAACTTTGATTCGAGATTATATTGTTTCAACCATTTGTAATGAGACTGCACCTATATGTATTATCTACATGTCTAAGAGTTCTGTTATGCTCTGCATTTCTTTTCTCTTCTCTATTCCTCCCCACCCCATATGGCCACCTATTCAGCTGTATTGCTGTATCATGAGATCATTACCTCCATCATTGAGCCCAGGCACCCGAAAGCCAGTTAACCTGGAACATTGTCGGCCGTGCAGCCCTGTGCTGATGGTACAATATGCTCCTTGTTATTCTAGGATCATTGACGCTAAATCCCTGGCAATCAAGTCAGTTTTGTTGAAGCTCATTGGCTCAGTGGGGTCTCATCTAATCTGCATTCTTGGAATGAGGAAAAAGGCGTTAAGGTTAGTTGGGTCGTTAGGTAGAAATCCTTTGATAATGGAGCATGTTACATTAGACCCTTGCAAACCAACGATAAGTGTTTCAAAGTCTGCGCAATGTAATTTACAGAATGGTTATGGTAGATAAGAAATTCTCCTGAGGTGTGAAGTGTGAAGATGAATACTTTCTTCTTAATCTAAACTTGTCACATGCTACAAAGCCAGCAGTCACAAGTTACAACATGAATAGATTCATATTACAAATGATATGTAGCTTAAAGTATGTTCAAACTGCAAAGCCACCACCCTTAGTGGCAAGGTGTGCCTGTTAGTGCTATCGTCTTACTAGTTTAAAATGTTTGTCTCGTTAAATGTTTGATTTCACGTAGCATTAATAAGACATCAATAAATGCCCATTTGTTGTGAGCAATCTCTCAGCATGAGGAAGAGCTTGATGAAATGTGAACAGCTGAGCAGCTGAAGCATGAGGTGATCTGCAGCTACCAGCTTCTCCTCATGCCAAACAATGGGCCATCACTTTTTCTGTGACGCCTGGCAACACAGTCATCACACATCACGCGAAACTTGTTTGGACATCTTCCTGCAGTCAATGTTGCACCACAGTTGCCATGGGAAAGACGCAGTACGGTAAATATAACTCTGAATCATTACAAGAGCATTTTACTCTGAACATATGAACTTATGCACATGTTATACCTACTGCACTAATACTGCACAAAATGTTTAAGGATTAACCTTAAACTACCCTTTGCAGGAAAACATGTTGTCAATCTATGTTTTTGGAAAAGACTGATACTTAGATCACTATGATGTAACAGAGCCCTGCAAATATAAGCAGTTCAGTGGATGGCATATTTTCAGATGTAGATTGTCCAAAATTGTCCAGTGTGCTTTTAAGCTTATTGTAATTTTTTTCTTTACTTTTTAGTTGGCAGTCACTTGTAACATCCAAATCTATGCCAGCTTGAAAAGAAATATAGGTTGATGCAAATTTGCGGAAATCGTGTGATAAAAGAATTCATTGACGGGGTTTTCTCTTTTTAAAACGGCTCACCGCCTTATTAGCTCTTGTTCACTCATACAAACAAAACGATTACCATAGCGGAAATAAAAGCACAGAAGATTTTATTCATGTTTGGTGACAGATATTACTAAAAAAAAAAGAATAATTCAGTCATTTTAGAGAGATTTTTTTGTTATATGCATTTTCAAAATAAATGCAAAATGTGCATAATGTCCAACATAATTATCTCCTTTTGCTGGTCCCCCAGAGCATTTGGGTATGGCCATCTTTTCCTGGAGAATGTTTTGTCTGGGGCAGCACGGTAGCTTAGTGGTTAGCCCTGTCTCCTCACAGCGAAGAAGGTTCCCGGTTCAATTCCCTGTCTTTCTGTGTGGAGTTTGCATGTTCTCCCCGTGCTTGTGTGGGTTCCCTCCGGGTACTCCGGCTTCCTCCCACAGTCCAAAAACATGCGTAGAAGGTTAATTGATGATTCTAAATTGCCTGTAGGTGTGAGTGTGTCTTGTTGTCTGTTCATCTATGAGGCCCTGCGATAGACTGGCGACTTGTCCAGGGTGCAAAGGATAAAGCGAGTATAAAAAATAGATGCATGGATGTTCTGTCTGTTTTTATGGGACGCTTTAAGTCTCTTTGCTATTGCATGCTTTATTCCATTGGGATCTAAGACGCTTGCAGGCAAAAGGGTCTAAGGCCGAGCACCTTGAGTGATACCTGAGGAGTGTTTGTTGTGTCCTGTGCGTGTTATTGAGCTAAAGGAGGCAGCTAAAGGTGAAACTGAATTTAATCATCATAACAGACACATAAATGCAATTGCCCAAGGTTTCCCAGCAGAACATGGTGTTCTCAACCATTTTGTCCATTTATCATACATCATATTTTACAAAGAGTACAGTAACATATTATTACTTTGACGAAGGCAGAGTAGGGTTAATAGTCTAC
The DNA here is from genome assembly GCF_033807715.1 of Cololabis saira. NCBI lineage: Eukaryota > Metazoa > Chordata > Actinopteri > Beloniformes > Belonidae > Cololabis > Cololabis saira. The sequence goes on from NC_084602.1 coordinate 11,958,271, forward strand.
TTACTCTGGGTTAGCATGAACTCTTAGATGATTCTCTCAGTAAAATTCCTAGTTTATCGTCAACAATCTTTGTCGAGGTGCCGTTGCACATTTGCCATAGCCCAGCACAGCTCCTCAAGGAGAGAGACGTTGTCGCTACGCATTTATTATCGACCCCACCATTGGAAGCAGATTCTGCTCATAAGCAGTTTTGCTCATTAGAGTTACGGTGCTGATTTGCTGATTGGACTTACTCTGAGGTTACAGCACCATGAGGGATGCAGAGGAAAGCGCGACAGAGAGGAGGGAAGGAGGGAGGAGAGGGGGAGAGGGTCTGACACGTTTACAGTGATGTGAAAGCTGAGATGTTGATTAATGTGCATTGCTCCTGTCACATAAACTGAATAAATAAATATCAAACAAAAAGCAGGGGGAGAGGCTCATTTACAAACCAGGAAATGAAAGTTCCATTTAGTTAAGGAGTGAGACAGACTGGGATGACAGTCTGTGGACATGACGGTAAACAAGAATCCACCACAGTGTAAGGGCCAAAGCTGTGTACCCACATTATCTAGGCACCTGGTGTGGCTGCTTCAAACATTCCTGCAACTTTTGCAGTTCACAAACCGACCCAATCCAGCTTTTCTCAAGTCCACCCCTGACATAAGTGGCTTTCCAGGCCGGCCTCTTGAAAGCTCTCAGGTTTTGATTGGTCATAAAACAGTTAAACAGCCTCACAGTTCAAGAAAGGTATAAAACAAATGCTGTTTACAGAATTTAAATCCCATCTTGCGTGATGCAATTGATACACGAGGAGGACGGTATATTCTGCTCAGCTCATTTCAGATGGGCTGTTTATATTGGTCTTCATATCCCATTCACAAACACTCTTGTTTGTATAAACAAGCAACACTGTGTTTGCTGCCATGGAAACAGTTTACACAGATGAAAACCATTGCTTAATGGAGTTAGATGTTTACACGCCTCAGAATGTACATCTCAATTGTCATATAGAGTTTTATTTTTTCATTACTGCGATGTGCAGAACCTCTCCCGCCATTCCACACAAAGTATGTTAAACATGTTAACGCTTCATGTTAATTTTCACACAACCCTGCAGTCGGAGCAGTTGCAGAATTTGAGTCATGCAGACTTTTCGAGACGACACCCCCTTCCCTCCACCAAACTGAATCCGTCTAACAGTTTTTGCTTTCATCATATCAATTACATCCTCTCAGTGAGGTCTCTACATGACCCCTTTACTAGTCATTAGATCATTACTCTGTTGCAGGGAGCAGCAAACATCCAGGCATCTGAACTTTTCCTCTGGCGTGGGGCCAACAGCCACATGGCTTAATAAATGATGACAAACATAAGCCAGCACTCACATTGCTGGCATCATATGGTAATTCAGACATTAGGTTCAAGGAAACAAATGGTCACTGCAGGTTTTTTTCATGTGTGTATATTTATATCAGCTTCCACGTTTAAGTTTACACCACATTTGTCCTTCAATAATATCACATCATATGTGCAGATCATTACTTTATCGGGTTGTTCAGTCCAAAAACAATACAATCTGGTGTGCATTTCTTCATGAAAATAGGCACTTGTGCACGTCTTCCTCTTCAAGCTTCCCTCAGACAATTTCTCCTCCCTGGATTTGCAGATTCCACCTTCTGGCCGGGCATCTTGGGAGAAGTCATTTTACAGTTCAATCAGGAATTCTAATAAACTGACCTGCGCTTTAATGACTAATTCATTGTCTCCTTTTACTACCTTCATGGGCATAAAGCAGATTAATGACTTGAGCAAGGTTAAAAACAGTACCGCTGTGCTTTTCCTTCAACTGTTATCAATCATCCTTTAGATTCTTAAGAGACCAACGGAAATTGAAGGAAAATTAGTAATCCCTTTGATGGATGATAGCATTGGAAGGAGTGTACATTAGACAAGTGTGATCATGCCATTAAATGGAAGTCGATGGATAAGCTGCATCAGACAAGGAGCTTGTATTTTAGGATTTGTCACATATATGGACCAGATTATAATGCCGTGTGACAGAAGAATTATAACTCCATGGCAAAGAAGCCACCACAGAGTTAGTTAACCCCTGTAAGGAAAATTTTTCTTCTTTTTTTTCAAATACCTGTCCTCAAATTTGTCTTGAGACATATTGTATCTCCTTTGCAGTTGGGACAGAAATAAGCATTGGGAGATATTCAAAGGAAAAAGTCCACCGCAGCTACAGTAAGAGAATGGAGACCAAAAATGTCATGTGGTTTGTCATACTTCTTTGACAGTTTCCTTATCTGTTCTTCATACTGTACTTTTGACTTGTTCACAAATCCTGTGGGAGAGGGAAGAAGTGAAAGGGAGAGAAAAAAACCCCCCAAAAAACAGAGAGGATGTAAAGGAGAATTGGCGAGGAAAATGGAAGACGTGGAAGTCTGCGTCTTTGTTTACCATTCTATATTCCCATTGCTCATATGTTCGCTTTCTGCTGCCGCATCTCTGGGCTCTTCCCACTCTTGGCCCAGTCATTTCTGACATTGTTAATGATTTAGTGGAGAGCCCTCCACAGCGGATGATTTGTGACATGTAGAAAGGCTCAGAACAGGGGGAGGACGAGGCAGGTTTCAGTGGGGGAGTGTTTGGGACCCAGGGATGCCTTGAAGATAGTGATTCATTATATTTAAGACAAGTGTGACATCCTACTTCAAGGAAGCAGCACACATATGTATGGGGGTGCAGAGGGGGCGGGCGGGACTTTTGGGGTGGCCGAAGTGGGGAGGGGGTAGGAAAGTACAAAGGAATGCCTTGGTGTTTTTGGAGATGACATCGGAATAGGAGGCAGGCGTATGGAGACAGCAGGCTGGAAAATAATGGGTAATGGAGGAATTTAGCCTGAGGCTATACGCCTGCTTTGCCTACTTCTGTATAACTAGTATATTTATAATTCAAATACATACCTTTAATAATTAACCACCTGTGAATATTAAAGAAGAATGTTGGGTGTCTTTTCTGCAAATGGAGTCAGGGGAAGATTCCCCTTTTGACAACAGTGTGGAACAAAGGACAGGAGAGCGAAAACAGAAAACTTATTTGCAATTTTTGGAATGATCTTATATTTTGTGGTCAAATAAATAAACAAAAAGCTGTAAAATATGACTGTGACATTTACCTTTTTCTTTTCTTTTTGTTTTTACACATGACTATGTGTTTCTATTGCTGCAAAATGCAAACGGAGAAATAATCTTAGTGTCACTGGGTTAAAGAAAGAAAGATTTTGTCTCTACTTATGTTTAAATAAAGGGCATTCAGTTGGCTCTCTGTGTAGGATACAGTAGGCTCATTGTTTCTTGCGTTCCTACTGTTAGCAAGCTTGGGGCAACTCCCTGGAAATGTGAGTCTACAGTTACACAGCTTCCCCGGAGCGTCTCAGCCGGTATTTAATTGTTGTCTGCAGTCAGTGAACTTTTGCTCCGTAATAATCGACAGCAGCAGTAGAGCTGATTGCCTTCTTCAAACCTGCAGCATGACGAACACACATCATATACTGTTTGACATCCACGTGAATGAGTGATAACAATCTGCCAGCTGCAGCCTGTTTTAGATACAGTAACGTCCCATTTAGCCCGCTCCAATCTGGAAAGGAAAAGTGTGCCATCACAAGGACTGGCACACATTTAGGACTGCATGTGCCTTTCATATCAAGATATCTCTAAGGACAGTGTGTTTTGTAGTCTGTACACAAGTGGCATAGAAAATCTGATGTTACATAAATACCAGAGTTCAAGAAGAGCCATGCATTTGCATATTTTGGATCTTAAGTGTGTTCTGCTTTTGCACAGGCCCCATTTCTATCTTTGATGTAGCTCATGCATATTGAGGAACCGGCTGCAGAATCAACTATGTTAACAAAGTATGAGCTCTATTTGTGCATCCTCTGAAGAAATTAGTTTGTTCCAATTTATATTTCCCGGGGTTAATTAGCAGCAGAGAGATTGGACAATTAGTTCATCCATGCTAATTGATTATAATATTAAAACTTGGTGATGATAGGATGAACATAGAGCATTTGTTCTGTATTGCTCTAAGGGATTTGATAATATATACAATGCTTTTGTATAATGAGCAGATCATTTTTCCAAGGAAATTATTAATCTAATGTCACTTGGGTAATTCTGACTTTTTCTAGCAAAAATTAACTTAATGGCAGGGGCATGAGGATCTCATAGAACGGTAGCTTTATTTTTTTTTTTATTTGACCCATGTTGACACAAGTGGTCACTGGTTAATTTCTGTCAGTGGCACAGAAGGATGTGAAGTCTCAAAGACCTGATCATATCATATTATTGTAAAGCTATTGATTTTATAGTTGCAACAAAAATGGAGTCTTCAAAATTAGATAAACTGATTCATCCATTTTGAAAGAAAGAAGGAAATAAATGCAGGGTGTGTAGCCTCAAGAATAACACTTTTTCCCTGCTTTTTTCCTGTCTCCTAACTGACCTCGCAGTCTTACAGCAGTTGTCTCTTTGGTTCTCAAATGCCTGCAGTGTCAAACTCAGGTATGGACCTCTAAGCACCTCTCGCTGGTGACTCCACTCCCGATCCATCACACTGTGACAGTCTGTCACAAATCGGCCGCAAGGTTGAGCAGGGTCAAAAAAAAAAAAACAACAAAAAACAAAAAAAACTGAAGGAGTGTGGTCATGTATGTCACCTGGAAAGTTAAACAGGAAGTGCTCAAACTCCCACTGTATATGTACAAAAAAGAAAAAAAAACTAAAGCCAATTGATTGTTTCAACTTTATCGTGGTCAAGTCACTACTGATGTAAGAGAAATGGTTTTATTTTCGATGTAGATCAACGGTTCTCTTTCCCCTCTGGTTCACATGTTAAGTCATGTTCTGTTTCACAATTGATCGTCTTCATTTCTTCTAAGTCAGCAATGAGTTTGTCCTCGTTTTTTTCTTCTTTCTTGCCATAAAATAAAAGTTTGTGAAATATGACTCATTTTACGTCAAAATGCTCTTGGTCAGGTTCAGCAAATAAAAGAGAGAGAGGGAGAGAGAAAAAAACAAGATTCATGTGTTAATCCTGAAGTATTACACTCCTTTGCTGTGCTTAATAATTAATAGCCCATCCCATCTCTCTATGAATATTTACACGCAAAGTGTCCCTGGGAGCCATCCATATGCCAGAGGGAGGGAAGTCTGTGTGTTTATAGCATTAAACACTCAAATATTGTCAGCAACCCCATTTCGCCTCCAACCATGAAAACACTCACTAAAGCATTTCGAGCATTTTATTTGTTGTTGCACAATGTAACCTATTCAACTTCCATTGAGACGTGGCAAGTCAAATTACAGGTACTCTTCCTGTACTGAGGTGAAATCCCAGGACGCGGCTTGTCTAGTTTGTACATGAAGGGATCAGAAATAAGTTTTTTCCTTTTTTTCCGAGAACATTGACACTGTTCATTGAGATCACCCTCTACTTACTGTGTCAACACGTAAAAGGTCTTGTTCTCAGTGCTGTTGGATTCAACGTGAGGAAATTACGCTGTGTTTGTTTGTTGATTTCATAAAAGCAAGACTCGTGCTATACGACTGGAAGAAAAAAAGATTCGGGTCGGTTTGGAAACTTTCAGCTGGGGGAAAATCAAACACACACATTGCACATTATAAATGATCATGTGGTTTTGCAGCTAATTTGGCTGAGGACTTGTGCTGCCAAACATTAATGCGCTATTCAATTCTAATCCTGGTGACTGGCCTTTCGTTATTACTCCCTTTAAATTCTTTTTATATCGGATCCAGAAATACAGAACAAATGTTTTAGCAGAAGACTGGAAACGTTGCATGATTACACTGTCTGAGTGCAATCACGTTCTTATATTTCCAAACTTTGACCTTTGAGAGAGCTTTGAGAAGACGCACATTAACAGTCCTGGAACACTGCTAGATTTCTTGTGGAAAAGGTGCACCGAGGCCAATTTAAAGGACACGTGAGATAATAATGGATAAGTAGAGGATGTAATACAAACAAATATGCTGGTACTAGTGAACCTGGGCATGTTTGGCTCTGTTGCTCTCATTGGTGATGCTTATCCAGGAAGGGAAGGCTGAATGTTGTTGTTGCCTCCCTGCAGGTCCCCCAGCTCTTAGATCTCCTCTCTTGCGTCTAGTGTGGATAAGTGCTGGCTGCAAAGGCAACGCTGCTCTTTGATATTTCACTCCTCATTTGAATCAATGGTCGCTTTATTTGACAATGCCAGGTAATTACCTAGATACCTAGCTTGATCATGTGAAGGGGGGAGGGGTGGCGGTGGAGGGGACTGTGGGTGTCAGATTAAAGATGGAAATGGGAACACATAAACATGAAGAAAAAAAATGCACAGGGACAAAAACAAACCATCTGCATTTGTTTACCAGCATTATTTTCTGCAGGTATTGCAAATAAGGGGGTCATGGGTAAGAGGCTACTGCTTTGTTTAACAGGTCGATTGTGTTTTTAAAGTGTTCAGCAGTGTTTTCCTCTGCTTATTTCCCCCGATGGGACTGTCCCAGTGCACTGTGTGAGGAGAGTTAGAGATAGTAATGTAAGAGGAAGGAGCAGGTGAGTATAATCCAAATTATTATTATTTTTTAATGTTTTTTATTGGGTCTTATTATAGGAGTGTTTCAAAGACAGAGAAGTAATTCACTCAAATGTTACAAATTAACCTGGGTGCAGAAATAAATCAAAGAAATCAGAAATCAGTTTGAAAATGTTTTAATACATTTACATTAAATAATCACAAACCAAAATAAAGCAATTATTCAAATGTACATTTTTTTCCTCAGAAAAATATAATTACATCAACTGCATGCTACTGGTTGACTACAAACAAATTTGAATATACAAAATATATATATTCTGCAGTTAATATTTAAGCAAAACGGGACATTTTTCCTTTCATGTGAATAATTGTATTTTTCCATCAAGTGTCCTTACTGTTGGCGTCGAGGATGTGGACCCTTATCAATGATGTTTATTGAACAGGAGAGCAGTGTTTACTCCCTCGTGTGACTAGAATATCAAAATGATTCGCTCCACGTGAATGCAGCTGCGTTCAGGCAGACTTCATTGAGCTCTCCTTGGAGGAAACCAGCAGACAACTGAGGCGTGGATTTGAAGTTTCACTAAAGTGGCAGCGTTTCTGATAAAACAAAAATAAAAGAAAGAAAGAAAAATAAATTCAACCTTCCTCACATTCGCTCAAATATTGAAGGTACATTTTCTCGCTGAAAAGAGGACTTATATGAAACATTTTTAAACTGCAAGAAGAACAGAAAAATTAAGCATAGAAAAACCAAGGTTTGATTATAATATCGAGCAGATGAAGGCAGCAGTTGTGTACAAAGGATGTGTAGTCTCATTCATTAAAGCTTACTATAAATAACGCTGAGTGACGGCAGTCACAAGAGACGGACTAAATATATCTTCTCCTATTTTCACCTTTTTTTCAATGACGCTGCTTTCATGTGTGCAGATATATTTTTGTATTTCCATCTGCAGCATATTTCGCCCTCATCCAACTACCCTGAATATCTCTTGACACTCGACTTTTAGCGCCGCACGTATCTTTTTCGGACGTGGACTGACGCACCAAGGGGCAATGCTTATTTAGTCTGGGGCCATTTTATCCGCTTCCTAATCATATTGAACCCATGAAGACCTGCGCACCTATTTTAGTGTTTCCTCGCCGGACAAACAACAGGCAAAGGGGCTTTTAAATTCGTTTCAAAGTAGAGGGAGGAATTAAGACAGTTTAATAAGGGCTTAAACCGCTGGGATGTCTCCGAAGTGCCTGAAGACATATTTCCTCTGATCAGCGGAGGAGGGCGACTTTATTGGACATGTTTCTATTTCCAAATCCGCATAACAGCCAACGATGCATGTATTTCCTATAATGTAGATAAGGGAGAGTGGGTTTGATATGTAATAAAAGGTGGGTCTGTGCTGCCAGTTTAAGCCCCTTAAGCCTGATAAATGATGAGCGACAGAGGCACAGCAAGAGGGTCACCGCTATTAACTCCTCCGTTTCCCGGCCTCCACTTAAACTTCTCTCAATTACATGTGGTAATGTTGCTGGATACGGGCCTTATGAGCTTCCACTCATTCAGCCCCAACTCAAATAACAATAATAACAAAAAGGAAATCGCGGTGATATCTGCACGCTGCTGTAGGCTGCCCCTAAAGCCATGGTGTTAAAGAGGAAACACGGGGATTACAGTCGGTGGCGTTACTAACACATGCACACCAGGTATTCTGGGACAAACAGCCAACGCAAGCTCATTAAATCAGCATTTGGTGAGTCCAAGCAGGCGTTAACGACGGGGTCTAATCTCAGCGCTGACCTGCCCGAGCGGTGTCACACATGGCAGCAGGCAGCGACAACAGCAAATATCAGCAGGCTTAGTTGGGAGGATGGCGTTTTATTCCAACATTATAGAGAAAAAAAAATCATGAAAACTTCGTATCGCTTTTAAATAAAAAATAAATGCAGATGGCTCTTTATCTGAAATAATTTTGTAGGCATAATAAATTGGTTTATCATAAAATATTTTCTTGCTTCAATGTTTCGAAATACTTATTATTATTCTTAATATTAAAATAATGAGTCTGTTGTCATGTATTGCTTCTCAATTTCTCATATAGATATTTTTAGTGTTTATCTGTCGTTCTTTAAAGCGTCACTTGAGCGTTATCCATCAGATAGTTAACCTCTCATGATTTAATTTGCATATTTTATTCGGCACGCATGAACGCTCAACGGTAACAAAAACCCTGTTTATAAGAGTTTACAAATAATCTTCGAAAATCGTTCAGAATAATTACTTCTTTTTTTAACATTTCAGAACTAACACTCGTTGTAAATAATTGCCGAGTTGCATATCAAATAAAGTTTGAAAATGTACATAAATTTGTGTATGACGGCATATTCTTTATAAATTAAGGGTAACTTTCGGATAATGAAACGCCTTTTTTTCTATTTTGTGTAAAACAATCATAGTATTTTTACAAATCCAATCGTGAAATATGTAAACGGTTAGACTGAAATTGTAGTCGATGTATTTCAAGAAAATATAGGCTACTTAAACTGGCAAGACATTTACTCAAAGGGTAGATAAGGTTAAAATAATACAGTCTATTTAAAAATAAACTAACTTTTATTACTCTTTAGATTCAGAATATTTCCATGAAAAAATATTCCATATTAGACTATTCCCTTCTTCTGTATATATTTGGTAAAAATGTGGGTTTTACAGTTGGATATATTTTGTGGGCCTTGTCTCGTTTTGCGGCGCGTAGCTCGGCGGTTCAGTACCCGCGTTGGCCGCCAGGTGTCGCAAGAGGGCCGCCCATTGGCAGCCGCCTCCTCGAGCAGGAAAGCCCCAGTTCCATCTGCAGTTGTCCTCCCCTCTCCTCTGCTGAGCGCCTTTCTCCCTCCTCCCCTCACTAACCCTCTGACACCAGACTCTGAGAGTCGGTGGAGGGGAAAATAAGGCTTTGGAGCTGAAGAATTTACAGTTAGTCGCGAAACTTTTACAAGTATTTGACTTGTTCGGTCCATTTTCTGAAACCCCGTAGTCACATTTCAGTCCGGGTTCAGAGGGAGTTCAAACGCATAGGGTTCAGGTAATTTCTTTTGTACAAGGAAAACATAAAAATAAAACAAAAACAGGTGTCAAATTATTTGGCTACACCTTCTGTAGCTATACTCAAAATAAGAATGATCTAAAATATATCAGTGAAGAAACTTGGACTGCAGTTTGTGTAGCTGGAAAAATAAATAAATAAATAAATAAAGATGTATTTATCTCATTCACACCTGGCAACCAGGGGGAAGCTCTCCACTCCATGACTTGTATCAAGCACATAATTAAGCATTTAAGTTGACATATGTATCAACATGCATGTTCTTTTTTCAATTTTGGATTCAAAAAGGAGATGAAAGCCTGCAAGATTTTTTTTCCACTGTTCCTGTTTCTATGATCCAGTCTTATCACACCCTCTCTATACATTAGCTTTGCTAATTTGCATAATCTCAAACACTGAAGAGGGCCACAGAAGAACAAAGTTACAAACAAGATTAGGGCGATTTTATTTGTCCCTGCGGTTAAGCGCCAATTGTTTCTGCGGGAGTGTTTAGGGTCACTAAGAGGATTTGAAGCTGGTTTCATATCAGTGATCTTTTTGAAGGAATTAAATCAACAATGCATTTTCTCTCCATATTTAGCAACAGGCTGGTGTGTGTGTGTGTGTGTGTGTGTGTGTGTGTGTGTGTGAGTGTGTGTGTATGAGTGTGTGTGTGAACAACAAAACCCTGCAGGGCTGGAGAGGGATCCAGCACAGAGTAAACAGACGACTGGAAGTTCAGTGCTGGATCTGGCTCTCACGCAGCCGTCCTGGTGCACCTTTAGGACGAGACACGCGGTGGATCTTTCTCCTGGTGACTGTCCCACTAGTGTTTTCATTGACATGGATCCTCTTCTCCCCTTAATGAATCCCAACGCAGCTGGCCATGTCCCACGCGGACACCGAGCGCTTTAACCCTAAACTGACCTCAATTTGACACCACCAGATGAAATCTTACCGCCCGTTAATGCCATCTACTGATTTTTTGATATAGGCAAGAATTTTGTGCGCACCTGAAAAGAGACGAAGAAATATAAAAACAACTTAGAAAAAAATTAAAGTATTTTATTTGCAAGGGGCAGCCCTCCTGGAGATAGCTTGCGCGTAAACTCGGCCAGGTCACACACAGGGGAGCTGGAGATGGCACTTGTTTAATTTATGAGGAGAAATAAAAACGGAGTCTAATTAATATTGAGTTAATGATGATTACCATTAATTACAAAAAATAATATTCAAACACCAACTTCTGTAATAGCATAAAAAATGTTATAACGCGTAAAAAAGGTATTTCCTAAACATAAATACTGAAATTTATTAGTCCATGTATTTATAACTTTCAAAAATTATTCTAATTAATGAATAAAGTTTGGAGCTTTTGTAGGGCTGGATGTGTTTATGGGGAGTAGATACACCGGCCACGCGTAATAGCCTCTTATATATTCACACATTTTTCGGACGTTTGCATCACTTTCCTTCGGGGCAAATCTCACATTCCCACATTAAATGTGGGAAAATGTCGGTATATTCGCGAAGCATACAACTATGTCAACTTAAAAATTCACTCGAGTAGCTTTACATGAGATCAGCACTCCATCCATCCATTCTTTTTTTTTTTTTAACGCACGCACGCACTTTATACTTCTCAGGTTCGCGAAGGAAGAGCTCAGCCATCCCAGGGAAAATATACACATTCTGCCGCATTTTTATAGTCCAGCCTCAAAAATGCCCCCTTTACTGCCCCGTGAAAGCACGCGCGTCCACAACAAAGCGGTAGATACAGTACAAGGTTTATGCTACTTACCATGCTTGTCCAAAAGAGGAGGGTGGAGGAAAAAAAAAAAAAAAAAGAAGCGTTAGCGCACAAATCAATGTGAACGACAGTATTTAGCTTATGAAAATATCAGTCTTCAATAGCAGAGTCTGTCGGCCTGGTTGTGTTTACAGAGTGTAAGAGAGACTTGGAGACGCTGAATGCCTTGGCTCTCTGCGCGCACAGCTCTGCTGCTCCTTCCCGGGGTATTGCGCGTTGAAATGTCCACACAGCCGTTTGTCAGACCCTGCAGACCTACACTTCCCACCCCCCTTTTATGCCAACAAACATAACTGTTGTCACGTTTTCATTTATTAACTCCTTTTTTCCATCTAAAAGAAGAGGAAGAAGAAAAAAAAAACGCACACTCTGCCTATCGACCCTGAGGAAAGGCTGCTTAGTATTTAGTTTGTTGGGAGAGTTTATTGACCCTCCAACGGTAGCCAGCCCATCTCCCTGAGCGTGTGTCTACCTTAATCCTAACCTGTGAATAATTAATTCCCACCATCAAAAATGTCACGGAGCAACAAATGGAGCCTTTATGTGAGAACCTATCAATACGACCATGATGGCATATTAGCCCTGATGGAGCTAAATATTAAAGGGGATAGATGGCCTGCTTCTGTTTTGTGTGTAAAAGTGCTCAGGCTCCAAAAAGGGCTTCACTGCAATCGATGACCGGAGCGTTGCTCCTCCTCTAAACTTCAATCTCCTCACATGATTGATGATCTTGGGGAGCTTTGGTAATTGACTACTCTGAGGTAAAGCACGAGTTTCTATCAAGAGAGGGGATTGGACGAAAGAAATATGCAAAATTACTTTCCCCACAAAAGCTTTTTTTTTCTCTCTTGGAAAAGTTCATTTTGGTCCTAGAGGGGTGCTGCGTGACATTTAATTTGCTTTTAAAAAAAAAAAAGAAAAAAAAAGACCAGAACAAAAATTAGTATCCAGGTTAAGGGAGAATTGTTGTTACATGCACACCGGCGTATGAACACAAAAACATTTTTAAAAAGTATGTATTGAACTATATTCAGTTCTACAATTACATATTTTGCTCATTTGAATTAAAAATAATTTTAAATATTTTCACTTGACTTTTTTGTGTGGATGAAAGTTGAAATATTTTGTAAAAGTGTGTATTTTGGTGCCATTTTTAAGTGCGTAAAAGTTGGTATCTAGTCCTTAAGTGGCGCACATTGTAACCCGTAAACGTTCAGCTGTGTTTATATGCACTGTAAGCAGTTGCAGACTCTCTAATTCTCCCTCTCCTGCTTTGCTTTAGGACTCTTCTCCGACAGAAAGGAACTGAGTGGGAGTTGGAGCTTGCGTTGCTTTAGATTTGTACCCCCAGAGTGGAGTTGAAGCCGTCCCTGCGCCTCGCACACACTCTGCATATCACAAGATTTGCTCGCTCCTCTCTCTTGTGCGGAGCTGCCGTGGGACTGGCTATGGCCACCGCTACTTCCGGGATCCGTCATTTCATTCGCCCACCGCTCAGCGCTGCGATCTGACTCTGTTTCTATAAGCAAGCTAGCAGCCAACCTGCCAACACTCGCTGACACTCACTCATCTCAGTCTCGCCAGATAGACGAAATACCTACAGGGGGAAGAAAGGAGAGACTCCAATCGCAATCTCTTCATTTCTACTTTGCTTTTTTTTTCCCCTTCTCTTTTTCTTCTTGTCCACGGTGATAATAAAACAAGATAGCGATCTGGACGCACTGAAGGAGACGCGAACTTGCGGGGAATGAAAACGGACTAAAAAGATTCGTCCTTCTCTCGAACATCATCACGAACCGTCATTCATTCATTACATTGACAACCTCTGGCTTTGATTGACAGCCGGAGTGGCAAAAAGCCATGAGACACGACAGTTTAGTTACATGCAGGTTGTTGATGGGCCGATTGTAACCTTCACTTTGGCGCATTTTTTTCTCTTTTTTTTTCCGGAGGAAAGAAGGAAAACAAGAAAAACTGCAAAAGTCCCCCGATGCTACGATTTCAACTGAACCAGACTGGCGAATAGGACAATTCGCAAAGTTGGCTGAAAAAGGAATCTTGCCACTAAATCACTTTCTAAGCGGGACTGGGATATTAAATATACGGACAGATTCGGGAGTTTATTGGAGCGCAGCCTGATGGCGCAAAGGGTAGGTTTTAAATCTCCTCCACTTTACCTGTTCAAATCCAACGCGAGGGAGCCCGTCGTAGCGCTGCTCTCTCGTCGGGCTCTGGCTTTTTCTTTTTTCTCCTAACAAAGTATTCATATCAAAGCCACTATATTTGGCTTCTTTTTTTTTTTTTGTTACTGCGCTCTCACTCCTCAGCCGAAGTGACAGCAGCCTCAGCCTTTACCGACAAGTCGTGGAGCACTTTTCACGGGAGACTCCAAACTATTTTCACCCCTTTTCAGCCAAACTCTGCGTGCAGAGAGAGGAGCAACCTAAGTTGTAATGTTTCTGGTAATAACAAACTGAATACACGTAAATAATATGTGGCACTTTCTAGTATCCTGGCTGCAGTGGGCTCCCACAGCCCAGCAGCTTATATTTGTGTCTCCTTTCAGCGTTATTTAGAATGAGACGACATGCTTTTCTTTTTTTTTTTGTACTTTCAAAACAAACATACAAACAAACAGCAAACATTTCTTTTTTTTTTAAAGTAACCGGGGAAGTGCGCTCACTTTTTGCTCTATGTATTCCCAGTACGATGAGCTGGCCCATTACGGTGGGATGGACGGAGTCCCGACGTCGATGTACGGGGACCCGCACGCCCCGCGGCCGCTGCCGCAGGTCCACCACCTGAACCACGGCCCGCCGCTGCACGCCGGCCAGCACTACGGAGCCCACGCTCCGCACCCCAACGTCATGCCCAGCAGCATGGGCTCCGCGGTCAACGACGTTTTAAAGAGGGATAAAGATCAAATTTATGGGTAAGGTTTTGCATGAGATAGTTTTTGCAGCTTTTTTTTTTTTTTTTTTTTTTTTTGGGTGGGGGGGAGTTTTCTTTTTGCCAGACTTTCTCTCCCCACTGCACCGCTCAATTTAAATGGTGTTTTTTGTGCGGGGCTGACCGCAGTTTGGATCTCTATTGTTAGTTAGGGGGAGTTCTGTTGATGTGTAATTTTACACTCAATGTACACGGGCAATCGTGAATCCTGCAGTAAGTAAGAGTGTGAGCCCTGAGCTTGTAAAACAATATGAGAGAGCTCACTGGTCCCTGTTCGAAAGTCCCAGAAAACAATAACAACCACAAAAAAAAAACTAGAAACAAAAAAAAAAGCTATTCCAACTCGACATCTTTAAAACAAACTCGCTTTAAACTGTTACTTGTTTATGTTTTGTTTTTAAAAAAAATCTATCAACTATTTAAACGCTCTTGTTCTTGCTTGTAATTTATTCAGGAATAGTTTGCTGCAACACACTCACACACTCACACACAGGTTGCGTTTCAATGCGGCGTTAAGTCAACTTTTATTAGAAAATTCTCAAAGACTAAAATAGATGCACGTTATTCTAACTGGGGCCAAAAGTAAATATATGATTACAGCTATTGCTCACTAATGCTTACACGGAAAGTGCTATAATCCACGCATATAATCTAAGCTGCAGTTTGGAGTAAATCCACTTTATCTCTCTCTTGCTCACATTTTTATATGCGAATAGACTTAACCCTCACTGCAACAAATCATAGCGTTACAATACGGTCGTATGACGTGGTGTTTTTGTCATGTTTTTTTCTTACCTAAAATATATATTTATAAAAATCTAGTATAGTGTCATATTAACGGACTGGAAATTAAATTCTGACTTTTGGATTTTGATGTCGTGGGTTAAAGCTGCAGGCTACTTATGAGGGAAATACTGAACTCCTCGGTATGTCAGCTGCAGAATTAAATTATATATAGTCTGAGTGTGGGTTGTTTAAAAAAAAAAAAAATTGGAGTGACATCTTAGTACTTTCTGTTTGGCGTTTTGTTTGAGTTTTGTTGACTTCTCAGTCACGTTTGTTTTCTCTGTGCACTACAAGAAGTGTCAGTGTCGAAAAGTCAATTAATATTAAATGGAGCATAAAAGTCTCAGTTTTTCCCAGATCAGGGCAGAAACAGTCCTGATGCATTTATTATATTTTACCCAAAACAGTTAACTAATGCAGTGCTTTGGAAATCACATTGCTTTACTTATGCGCCATATTTCCAGGGCAGACGCTATACGGACAAGTGCGTAAAAACTTCACAGCAATAAAGAGAAGTAACATCTAAACTTTCCCGTTGTTGTCTTTTTAGCTGGAATTTAAAAGTAAGAGTTTTTGCATATATGTGCAGGGTGGTGGGACATCTTTTGCAGTGGGCTTTGTGGAGCCGGTGTGCTGCTTGGACTCAGGCTGTGTTTCTCCTCTTGCAGTCACCCTTTATTCCCCCTGCTCGCCCTCGTCTTTGAGAAGTGCGAGTTGGCGACGTGTACTCCGAGGGAGCCCGGCGTAGCAGGCGGCGACGTCTGCTCCTCAGACTCCTTCAATGAAGACATTGCAGTCTTTGCCAAACAGGTCACTTTTACTAAATTAAAAAATATATATATACATACATATATGGAATGTTAGCTGCGTTATTGCATGCTTTTGTCTGTAATAAAAGCTTTTCCTTATTGTGGTAGTAGAATATTCGTAGAGTTTCCATTATGCATTTATTAAATATGGAGTTGTGTAGTTGAATTATCTGATAACAATCAGAAGAAAGGGAAGAAAAAAAAGACATTCTTCTGATTTCATGCCAAACTAACTTCAACATTCGGTGTATTATTTTAGGTCCGAGCAGAAAAACCTTTATTCTCATCAAATCCAGAGTTGGACAATTTGGTAAGCGCACCTCTCTGTCTTTCTCCGCCGATACTTCAAGTGTCCAGAGCCTCACGCAGAAAATATGTACACACTGCGACTTAAACTCCCGCACGGATCTCAGATCAGTGCTGAAGTGAATCTGGCTGACCGCATTTGTTCCTGCTGTCATTGTTAAGTCGCCTCATCTCAGAGCCAGCTGAGCAGTGTTTTCTTATTAAACTGCGACATGCAAACTTTTATCTAACAATTGAAAACATGTCTCTGGTTGTAGAGCTCTCCATGTTGCTATGACGGGTTTTATTTTTTGCAAAGCTCAACAAGCGTAAATAAATGAACCCCGTCACCTATAGGCCGTATTAATTGTGCATATCTTGCTCTTTTTTTCAGATGATACAAGCCATACAAGTATTACGGTTTCACCTCTTGGAATTAGAAAAGGTACATTTTAGATTATTATCATTATTATTTTTACTGTCATTAATATTATTATTACCATACGACATTATGTATTTATTAGATTTATATATAAATAAATATGAATAAAGGACTTGGAAAAAGTTTAGGGATTTATATATTTGTTTATTCTATAAAATGGGCTTTTTATTAAACTAATCACTGATGCATCTTGACCAATTATTGACAAAAAATATGTCAGGGCTTCATGTGCGCACTTTGCACACTGCTATTGATCCGCAGATATAGTTTCAGTCGCTCATTATCTCGCCATCTTAGGGCATGCTGTTTATCTTTTTGTCGTCCAACTTGTTGCTCCGGTCTCAGGAGAATAATAAGCTCTGCAACAATTTCACTATTGTTTCCTCGCCGCCGATAATGCCCCTTAATTGGAGTTATTCTTGGACTGGCGGGAGCGTTTCCCCATCCTGGATAAAGGTGTATTTTATTCATTTATTTTATCTCATTTCTTCCTTTTATTCCATAGGTGCACGAGCTCTGCGATAATTTTTGCCACCGGTACATCAGCTGTTTGAAAGGAAAAATGCCAATAGATCTAGTTATTGACGAACGGGATGGCAGCTCAAAGTCAGATCACGAAGAACTGTCCGGATCGTCGACTAACCTTGCAGACCACGTGAGTAACAGGACATTTATTACGTTCATTGCGTTTTTTTTCCTTTTCACTTTAATTGGCTTTTATTTTATATGCATGAAATTAGTCAGCTGTTTTCCTAAATAATCCGAGTGTTTGATGAAGTCCACGGAGGCAACTTTGAGGCTGCTCGGGTCTGCTCAGCGTGTGACCCCGCTGCGCCGCCAGTAAATAGAGCATGCTCTGTTCTGCGAGGACAATCTGCCGATCGATGTTCTAAGGTCAAAAGCTAGATGTGATACAATAGACTGAGTTATTGTTTTAGTCTTTTGATTAGGAGCAGTCATGTGTGCATAATGCATCCGTGCTCTAGGTTTGAGTGGGAGTTGATGTGTGCGCATTTGACGCTGCGCTTGCTCGTGCGTAAATCGTTGGCCAGAATTATGGAGCGCAAAAAAAAAAAAAAAAAAAAAAAGAAGTGAGGCAATTATCTGTTACGCAGGTTTCACGTTAAGGCAGGGTATCAACGGTATAAGCTTTAGCTTTAGGTCAATATTTAAAAAAGAAAGGGGCTTTATATTTGGGGGCTGTGAGTGCTGAATGTGGCCTGTGCGTAAAGCTGTGGATTTTGCTGCTGAGGTAGAGAAAGTGGTAGACTAGTGAATGAGATCTCAGAGCGAAAGGCTTACCATCAATGTCAAGTTCAATAGGCATATGATGGTTTCGTCTGGAGGCCTTCCATCGCTGTTGATGTTAATGTGTTTAATTGTTTCGTATTGATTGCCGTGTGGTTTGCTCTGCAGTTCTCCTCTGCTCCCCCGTTTTATGGCCAGAGGCTCCATAACGCTGAATTCAATTATATGCACCTGAAGTACAGTAGCTTGAAATTTGACGATCGATTCTCGAGTTTAAATCGTGTACTTTGGTGTAATCTTCCCCCTCCTGCGTTATGGATTGACCTGGCAGCATAGTATTGAGTCGAATTGTGTGAGTTACTGCGTCTTTCCTGCTTGTGATAAAGCTAATGTTTTGGTGGGAGTAAAAATGAACCGCTAGTGTAACAAAGTGACTAGTTAATAGTGCAGCACAAGGCCAAGCCAATTTGGGATTAAAGCAGATTTAAGTGTTATGCAAAGTCTGCGCTGCATCTGTTGAGTCTGGCCATAGGCCTAATAGCAGTGATCCCCTGAATGTCCGTTGCGCTGCGCCAGGTGAGACTGACTTTTAGTTAGAGCAGAGATGCTCATGTTGGTTTTTTAGAAAGAGTCAAAAACAACAACACTGTGATCCTCCAACGCAAGTGTAGAAATGAGGCATGCTGTTGTTTATATTGCAGAGATTAGATAAACTGGCCTGTTTAGTTTCATGGCAGATGGTTGATACTCAAGCCAATTTCCGATGCAGCCTCCAATGCTCAGACACCAGCTTTGTCATCCCTCCACTTGTAGGAGATATTTTGATAATTAGAAAATTAAATATGCCAATAAAGCTAATAAGGATCAGCAATAAACAAAGCAGTTTGCATGGCAGGCTATTTATCTTGGAGTCGTTTGGAGTGACCACCTCATTAGGCATTTTAGGTTTGAGGGATTTATTTCACTTCTGTGGCCCAATTGAACTTCTTCCTCTTCTTCTTCTTTTAATGACTAACTTCTGGACTGAATTTCACTAAAGTAGAAAATAGTTTTTCCGTTGTTTGCTTTTGTCTGGGAGAACTTTCATAATGACCACATCTTATGGAGACATATTCAGGATTAATAATTGTGTCTACAAAACTGATAAAGTACAGTGTGCAGTGTGAGGGTATGCGTTTCAACAATATTTGTATGAAATGAATATGCTTGTAAAGCTTAGTGTGTAAACCGTTACTAATTTTCAGAATTTACAGACACACACACACACACACACACAGACACACACAAACACACACACACATATATATATATATATATATATATATATATATATATATATATATATATATATATATATATATGCTTGAAAACAGTGTTTAGATGGAGATGATTCCCTTCCATGGTGCCCTTTTGCTCTTGTTAATTTTATTTATTCACTTGTATTTGGCTGTGTTTTATTATTCATTTCTGTCCTTGTCTCATTGAGAAGAGGAAGGCATTTTGATAGTTAGATATGCTAATTTATTTAGTTAGAATCTCTCACATCCATTTTTCTTTGCTTTGATATGCATTTTTAATATATAGCCCTGGGCTACATCTCATTTGGAGAAAGTTGGTTTTTCTGGAGATGATGAGGCTCTTCACTGAAAAGGAGGCAGCTCGTTGAGTGCGTTTTTATGTATGGCTCCTTCCTTTTCTGCCTCTTTCTCTTTCCCTCCTCTCCCCGCCTCATACCTGACAGTAGAGAATAATAAGCACAGTTTTATTTACACTTGAATGCCGAACTGTCTTGGTGATGATTGGATTATGGTATAGTGAGAGCAGGATGAGGCCTTGCTGACACTGTTGATTTCCCTCATTCGCTGGCGGTGACTATCTGAACCATGTAGCCCACCCAAGGCTTCCCAACTCGTCACCCCTCCTCGCAGCGACTCCGTCCTATTTAAATCGAGGCACAAAGTATGTTGGATTACACACAAAGAGTGATGGGGAAAAAAAACAACAGAAAAAAACAACAAAAGAACATTAACACATGGAGCTGTGTAGTTTCGTAGGTGGCTGGTGTGTGTAGTTGTCAACTGCTTGCTCTCTTGTCTTTTAATTAATGAATAAAATTTCTGTCTCTTCTGTGCTACATCCAATTAGGGAGACAAATACAATTAACAGTGTCTGGGTATTATCTGTCCTAATGAATTAGCCTTTGTGCCTTCTTGTGCCATTGTGCTGCTTCTTCAGTCAATCTTACCTATCTGAAGGCCTTTTCATTTTCTTTATACATGCATATTATATTTGCTGAGACCGGCTTTGGATTTTTTTGTAGTTACGGATTTGTTGCAAAGAAATTCAGCAGGTTTTCAGGGCTGAGTGCTTTGTTTTGTAGAGCTTTCCTCAGGGAGTTATGCTCGTTCCCATCGTTATGGTACAGCTTATCTTGACTCTGCATGGCTCGGCATTACTGTAAAAAAAGGGGGAAAAGGAAAGCAAGTCTTTTCTGTTTGGATCCCAGTCTCCGGTGCAGGTTCGGGGTTGGTGTGTGTACCAAGTCCGCCGGCAGACACGGCGACATCCCAGCCCTCAGTGGAGTGAATGCAGCCGATGGTCTTGAGGCTATGCAGTGCTTTACTGTCTATCAGCAGAGATAGGTGCTCACTAATTTCCCGTCCTATTTCTGTACGTCGCCACGCGCGGCGCAGCCCCTCAGCCCGGGGACGGAGAGCCCTCGGGGTCGAGCTGGCCCACTGAACCGTGGAATTTCTCCATTTCTCAGTCTGATTCTGCAAGCTTTGTGCTCCTCGGGGGAACGACAACGTTTGGACCTCATAAAAACAGTGCATTGTTGACTTGGGCCGCTCTGTCTGTTCCACATGATTGTTTTGTGATGTTGGCGTGTCTAGGCCTTACATTGCCTATTTGATTAGTGTTCAGAGGCAGGGCCCCGTCTAATCATCGCTACCAGGGATAAAGAGAAGTTATGCTCACTTGTTGCTCCTCCTACACTCCCTTTACTTTACGCTGTAAATGACTGCTATGAGCAGTTTCTCAGCGGTCGTTTGAGGATCATGAGTTACTCGGAAGTCATTCTGAAAACGTATACTTGAGAGAAATTTGTTACAACGAATAAACAAATGCAGACATATCCATTTGACATTTATGTGCAATTTCATTTGTTGGTAATGATATTTTGACGCATGCTAAACCCATGAATCATTTAAAATCTGCTCTTTCTTAAGATGTAAGAGTGTTTGCTAAAACATGATAGGCCTGCACGGGAGAAACTTTCAGGCATTGCTACAATCGGTTTATTCCCTCCTGTCTGCTACAACATGCAGAGGTGAATCATCAGCTGCTAAATTAAGGACTCTTTATATTCTGGATAATTGAGGGTGTTGTAAATACTCAGGTGTTCAATAAAAAGTGCACCTACGCTTTCCTAAAGTGGCTGCATATAATTACGAGCTTCCCCCCAACGAAAATGTGTGAGGATTCTTGCTCCTTGTCTGTTTGTGCCATGCGGCAAGATGCGTCTTGAAAAGTCGGCTCGCCTCATGATTTACAGTCCTGTGTGTTTTCTGGTGTGTCAGCGATTCTGTGCGTGCTCAGCACAGGATCCCTTGTAGCCGCTCGTCACGGCAACGGTGCAACACAAACACGCTCGCACACACACGCTCGCGAGGACAGTCGGGTCTCAGCCTACCTCACGCTGCTGATACTACACAGACTGATTTGTTTGCTTCCCTCCAGCTTCCAAGGGAATTCGAGGGAAATTCAATGATGCCGCTAAATCAATTTTATTTGAAATTCCTAGGGATGTAGGCAGAGTGTGATGAGGGAGGTGAGATTGCATGAGGCAGGTGTTTGTAAATGAGAAACAGGGGACGGGAGCAGAAGAGACAGCAGCATTCCCCCGCTCTCCTGTGACCTGGC
This sequence comes from Cololabis saira, assembly GCF_033807715.1. Taxonomy (NCBI): domain Eukaryota; kingdom Metazoa; phylum Chordata; class Actinopteri; order Beloniformes; family Belonidae; genus Cololabis; species Cololabis saira. The sequence goes on from NC_084602.1 coordinate 11,980,196, forward strand.
TACACTGCAGGCCCTCCCTGCCCATATTGTCTCCTGCTTTTATATTAATTACAACTTGTATTATCAGGCGCTGAGTTGCTAACCCCAGCAAATAGAAAAGGCTGCCCCTGGAGACCATGCTTTCTTTTGTATCTTCCTCTCTCTATCTGGTCCTTTTGTGTACGTTAGTGTGTGCGCTCCTGCCTCCTGCACATATACGTGTATTTGCATGCAAGTGTTCTCCTCCTCCTCCTCTTCCTCCTCCTGGTAACACTGCTCTTTAACACAATTAGTGAAGAGCATGGAGTGAACCATGTTTGACTCCTAATTATGCCCAGCTTCAGGGAATAGTCACATGGGTTAGAGGCCTTTCCCCCCCCCCCCCCCCGCCCGCCTCTTTTTTCTCTTCCAGAAGTCCTTGTGTAGGTTGCAGGAGACTGTTTGGGTGACATGAATTTTTTTTTCCTTTTTTTTTACAGCTTGTTTGAACTTTATCAGACCCACGGGGGTTGTGACAAAATGGTTGCGTGTGTTTGTGTTGCACAGTGTCTGATGATGCACCGCCATAGCTCAGAGAGACTCTCTAAATTATTCATGGGGAGGAGAGGCTGTTGCTTTTGTCGCCTCGTGTCGTGTGGAAAGTTAATGCTGTTGTTTTGATATTTGCTGTCTTGTTTTGCAGACAAGGTCATGAATGAGCGCTGACTTTCGCGTATTAAAACAAGAAGTGCATGCGCTATAGCCCCTTTTATCCTCTGTAATATTACGATTATTATCAGGTCATATAAAGTGCTGCAGTCTTCTCTATCCTCTCTTAGAGCCAAACTAACAAATCTCTATATACCAGGCATACAGGTACATTAAATCCACAGGATAGCAAATCACAGTAGAATATCATTCCCTTTCACACCATTAGCTGAGGTGTCTTTGAATTTAATTTAGTGCCAGTGCCATTAAAAATGACACATTACTCTGCAATGATAGCTAAATTAAGTCCTATCGATTCCGCTGTTGCATTAAAACAGTGCTGTGGCCCGGAGCTGCATGGGGAGATAGTAGGAGAGAGGGCAAGCGTGCGTGAGAGCATTAAGCATAGTTTTTCAGGTCTGTCTTGTGCCTCGCTGGCAGTGGGTGTCTCATTGTGAGGAAGTATAGAGGCCTGTCATTTTCTTCTTCTCTTAGAACAACAGCAGCTCGTTCTGAGAGTACATAGCCCAAGCTCTGCTTGAATACATAATGCACTCGGGGAGTCTGGGATTTTTACCTCTCTGTCTTCACTTCCCCATACGACCAAGACCAGGGAATTGACGGGCTTTTCCCACATAAGTGATTTTGCTCGGCCCTACGTTGGGTTGAGAATAACAGAATATTACTGTAACAACAGATCTGGTTCCCATGTGTTGAACACATCACAACCAAACATCCCTCTTCGGAGCGGGGGGGGGGCTTTTTCTCACTCTGGACTGCAACAAACCCACGCATGGACTATTGTCCACCCCATCCTCTTACCCTTCTTTTGAGTAATTCTCCCAGCTCTTTATCTGATTGCCATCCGGCAAACAGCTGACGCTGAGAGGGCCTCGAGTGGAGTGCCGGGTCTAAAGGGTCTTGTGTGTGTTTCTGTCTGCCGTTCTCAGCTCGGAGCTGTTTGAGAAAAACAGCCGGCCTTCCCCGAGAAACTTAGCAGATAAAAGGGTCTCGCTCTCAGGCGAGGGCAGCAGCCTCCCCTCGCCTCCGCGGCAGAACAAGCAGCAGCACATCAGGACTGACTGCGGGCCCGGGAGAGCTCAGCAGCATCTTGTCCTATAGCCTTTATTTCCTTGCGAACTTCCATTTAGTCTCCGGGCTCTATCCTGTCTGTTCTCCTCCAGTACAGCTTACTCTGACTGGGGCACCGAGAGCAGTGCAGTGCAGTGCAGTGCAGTGCAGGCAGGGAGGCTCCTCTGTGGCAGGAGATGAAAGAGAAGAAGTTAATCAGGAACTCAAGTTTGACAAAATGGTAAAAATGGTCTATTCCTTGGAATGTTCTTGTGGCCTGTACATTTCCAGTCTACTTTTGTATGTACAGTATGTATATGTGTTTATGTGTGTTCAAGGGAGAGAAAAAAAAAAAAAAGTGCAGAGTGGGGAACTGAGAAGTGGGTTGAGGTTTGTGGGAAGCCTTGGTGCAGGCCTGTGTTTGTTTGACTTGGGTTCTGCTCAAGGGACCACTTTTCCTGGGCTCCAGACAACACTAGATTCACGTTTGCCAACATTTTGTCATCGGGGCTCAGGTGACATGTTAAATTGGGAAAGACTAGCTAAGGGGTTGCGTGACCTATACGAGGCACAATCCGCTCCGTATGTGTTTGACTGCAGCCTGTGGGCACAAGTGTAGTAAAATGACGTGACCGGTCTGTCTCTCTATCGCTTCAATGGCAGAGGAAATTCCACCTCTAGCCTGCCTTCATGTGGCACTGATAAAGCTTTTCCTGTACAGTAGAAAATCCTGTTTCCCCCCGTGCACACTGACAGGCCAGTGGGAATGACCAAAACAAGAGAGGAAGACAAGGGGGGAAAAATAGGCAGGAAGAAGAAGGGCAGGAGAAAAGAAAGTCGATGAATTTGTTTATGGACGTGTCTTTGAAGCAGTCCAGTGGAGTTTTTACGTTCATTTTTCAGAATCCCTTTGTATATATAAAAGGGAATGTGCATGCATGCGTGTTTATACTTTTTGCTGTATTATGTCATTAGCATGTGTGCGTAAGTTTATTTCTGCAAGCCTCCGTGGGCGTGCATGTATGTCAGTGTGGGCGTGGACACATTTTTGGCAGATTAGCAGGAGAATCACTGTCATATCTTATTTTCATTTCTGACAGCGGTAATGATTAATGGCAGCTGTGGTGTGTTTGGACTTTTTACCTCTATACTTCTAACTTGACACGGAAGTCTCAATTGGTTATGGTATAAATGAACTCCACTGGGCTCTGCCATGTGTGTTTAGACAATTACTCACAAGCGCTCTACTTGCAGCCCTCAAAATCAACTGCCACATTAACCATGCTGCCTTTTTGCTTTCATGCATTAATGAAACACTTTGATTACACTGTTTTGACTTATAGTCAGCGGCATTAGAGCATCATTTTCTTTCTATTCATCTGTGATTATTGTAGCTTCTTTGATTTTCTGCTAGCTTGGAACTAAGCAGCAGGGCTTTCTGCCTTGCCAGGAGAATGTCAACAGTGCTCTTACAGGGGCTGTAGACCCTTACAGTTGTCACTCACATGTTCACACTCATGCAGACTTTTGTTTTTTCTTTCTCCTTTTTTCTGTTCCCTCTACTCCTCCTCTTTCCTCCCCTCTCTGCTACTGATCTGTGGCTTGGATGGGGAATGCGGTTGGATGCACGGACGGACGGATGGATGGATCCCACGCTTGCTTTCTCCCTTCTTAAACCTCAGAACCCAGCTTCCTGGAGAGACCACGATGACGCCACTTCCACACACTCAGCCGGCACACCGGGGCCCTCCAGCGGGGGACACGCTTCACAGAGCGGTGACAACAGTAGCGAACAAGGTGAGCCAGTGCAAAAAGTGGGCATGCACATGCATGCACGTTTACTCATGGGTATGCATGAGTGTCCATGTGCTCTCAAGCACAAACTTAAAAATACATCCATCCATGCAGGGCATATTAATCCTAATGTGTGGGGGAAAGATGCCTGCTTTTAACATGAACTCTACAGCCTATAGTGAATAGATTTCTCTTTACACACCAGACCTTTCCTTTTGCACTTTGGATTATCCTGTTTTTTGACTGGCATCCATGTAAACACAGTCACAACTAAAAATAACACGCGGGCAGAAACGCAAGCGACAGCTACTGTAATACAACAACCTTGTAAAAGGCTTTCCGACGTGTTGCTATTTAGAGAGCTGAACAAAAGCTGGTGATTAATAGTATATTTCTGCCAGTTCTCTCTTGGATTTAAACCATATTAACTTTGCTCGCACAACAGCCCATAATTATGTCTCCCAGAGTCTTGTATTGTCATGCACTCGACCTGCCAAAAAAGCAATAATGCCTTTCAGAGCAAATGTATTTGAAGTCATTAGGGTGTGTTTAAGCCACAGTGAGTTAGCTTGTATTTTTGTCACGGTGAGTATCAGTCCTGACACGTCAACTGTAAAATCATACCGTACAGTAGGTAAGTTTAGATATGAGACCAAAACATTGACATGTTGTTTATAATGTATTACTCCAGCGTGAACTGAAGGAACACACGATGAGCACCTGACCTCTCCTTTCCTGTCCTCGCCTTGTTTTCAATCCCTCCACGGTTTCCTTCCACAGCCGGCAGAGCGTATCTGTTTTTTGCGGGTGTTTTTCTGTGTACGTGGGTGCCCTCTGGCAATGTCCAGGGCTTTTCAAGAGATTTCATCACACACAAACACCCTCAAGAACACACCATTCACCTATGAGTTCAAAGCATTTGTGCCTGTCCCAGGCTATTGTTTTGCCAATAAGTGTCGATACACTGTCCTCTGTGGTGCGCATATTTAAATGATCTTTTACTCCCTAGAAAGAAACGGCGATTTGAGCTTTTGACTATTACAGACCCCAGAGTCCAGGCAGTTTGATCACAGGGGCTTGTAAACTAACATATATTGTATAAGCACGGAAGAAAAGAGACAGTTCTTGATACTTGTCCCTTTGCTTTCTCGACTGAGGTCAGAACACGCCCATGAGGTTTTCAGACACAAATAGTAATGATTTTCCAGTCAGTCGACATAGCGAAGAAAAAAAAAAAGACAATAACAACTTGTGACCATTTAGACAAACTTAAATGCTACTAAAATAATGCTAGCCACCATTCAGACCCATTTGCACCTAAAAAGATACCAAGCCAGCTGGCCGCTCCTGTCGCCCATCTGCTGCGTTGGCGATTCCATATCTGCTTAGAAGAGCTGCAGGACTTTACCTAACCGGCTATTGCACCATGTGGAGCTGCATATATCAAAACACACTCACCACCCACTTGATCAGGTTCACCTGGTATCTTTAACAAAGTGGCCAGTGAATGAACATCCAGCTCTCTTGTTGGCCATGATGGTCACTGATGTTGTGAATTTTAGTTTTTCAGCAGCGATTTCAGTTTAGTTCCCAGTTGCGGTTTGCTTATGTCAATGCATCTTGTGCAAAAGATTTCAACGATTTTATTCTAGATGACTGCACCTCGTACCATGCCAGTAATTGCAGAGAAATGCCATCGTCGACACAAGCGAGCCAACAGTTCCTCGATTTCGTTTCATATTGTTGGGATCTTCTTTTTTGCTGCATTCCTGAATGAGTGCTCTTGATGAATTGTGATGGTATTAAATGTCAGTGATATGCGGTACAAAGACCGTGTCATCATTTAGCGAGTGGTCACAGCACGCTTAACCATCTGCTTTTTTGTTTGAGACCAAATGTGTTTTAAAGGATCACCATTTATCGTATTGAAGGCTCCCATTTCAAGAGCCTCGCTGCTTTAACATTTTAAATGCACTCAAAGAGACAGTCTTAGTGCTATATTAGTGGCTTCTTCCTTCTGTCTGAAAGAGGTCTGAGCTTACTGTCAAACACACTAAAGGGTGCTTTTTTACAACGCGGGCAATTAAAGGCAACCAAAAATAAAAAATGAAGTGTCAAAGGAGTCAAAAACCAGCAATGACAGCAGAGACAAAGCACGAGATACATCTTTGCAATCCTCTTTCCAATTGCAAGTAGCATGGTAGATGAAGAGAGCAGCCAAAAAGGGGAGGGGTGGTGAATGCACTGCCTATTGATTATCTTACACACATAAGTACAAGTGACCTGTAATCCACAGAGCACTTATCGACTCCTTTCCCCACCGTATCCAGTAACAGCGGATCAATACAGGCCAAACACAGTTACGGTACAACACCATGCGCTGGGCCAACGTAAACCCAACTAAATCACGCTAAATGCAATGTCCAGCGGCTCATAATGTTTCATGATAAAAAAGTAAGTAAACAGCTTAAAACAGGAGATATTAAAGAGGATGAAGGAAGAGCCATTTAAGTTTGGATCTTAAAGAGTAGAGAAGGTGAATAAGTAAAGCATGGCAAGAATAAAAGAGAAGGAGAGAAAAAGGGAAAGCGACCAAGGGCAACTGATTTAATGGTCTAATGAGGCCGTCCTCCAGCCAGTTGTTTTGTGTGAGGCATGCTCTGACCTTTCGCTTCGCTCGGGAGCCCCGCCGCCTCATTTTTCACATTCTTGCAATTACGTTAACGCTTGAAGCGCTCGCTGACTCCCGACTCTGGCCCTTCCATTCTGACAGAGCCTTCCCTCTCCGGCCTCCCCACCTACCCCTCCCTCTGCCCTGCCCCACTCCACTCCACTCATGAACTCGCCTCCTATCTCAATACATTTCAGCATAAAATTTGTAGTCCGCACTCTCGAGGTCCACGGAGAAAATGTGAAATGTGTGCTTCACTTCAGTAATGGGGTCCTTAACAGCTTGGCCCCTGTTAAAAGGGGTGACAATGTGTATCAATTGAGTAAGACAGAATGGATAGGTGAGAGGGAAAAGAAGGAGGAGAGAGGGAAAGACTGCGTGTGAGACCTACAGTGCCTTTTTGGTTCCAGCTGCCAAGAAAAGCAACTTTTCTGCCATCTCCCGTCTTGAAAGGTGTTTTTATGTCTGCCTCGGGCTTGAAAAACATTTAGTTAAAAATTGGTCCAGTAGCACTGCTGAGTTGAATATAAAGCTCCAGCCCACTTCTCCAAAATATTGAGGCATTTCTTTCAATTAACACATCCAAATTTCTTGAATTTCTTTCTTTTTTCTGTCACTCTGCCTTTGATTGATGCTGCAGGATGTACAGGGGAATACATTTCAGCACCACCCACATAACTTTTCCTTCAAAAAGTACCGTATGTGCAGCTAGGACCCGAGACGGTCACTATGAACTGAATTGATTTCCTTGTATCTCACTAGTGAGCAGAGCTCTGAGGGTGTGCCAAAGAAAACAATTTTAAGAAGTACATGAATATCTATTGTTCCTGCTCCGGAGTAATTTATAGTCAACAAGTAAAACAGTCATATCCGTCAATAACGATTCTGACATATGGCAAAAAGATTTTCATAAAACATAATCCATGTCCTTAAAATATTTTTTTTTCTGTTTACTTTTCTCAGAACTTCCCTTGACCAAAAAAAAAAAAAAAGAAAAAGAGAAATCACCCTCAGGACCAATCCTGCCTTCTCACTTACTGACTCTTAGAGAGAGACTCCCTCCTGGCTGGATAAACAAATATCAGTGGTTAAGGAAAGATGGTATCATACAATAACTTCGCTGGCTCTGCATGCTCATCATTTTGATTAACAGTCGTTTGGAGCTCCTCCAAGCTTCTCTACGAAACATCAGAGAAATCAGTTGCAGGGAGTTAAACCGGGAAAATGTGCACACCTTAAGACAGCACTCGTTTCCGAGCAGGTGTCTGTAATATGTTAAGCACTTAAATTGTGATGGAGCAGTGTGAGGAAACACAGTAAAGTCGAATGCGCTCAGTCATAAACTATAATTCCCCAACATTCTGTATGGTAGGTAATGTTCCTCTCTTGTTGTATGTGCTGATGTATGATTCTGATATTCAGTGTGTGTGTGTGTGTGTGTGTGTGTGTGCGTGCGCGCCCCTGCTCGAGTTTTCACTTGTAATTATTAGCTATGCATGAAGACCAAATTCACGATGACATCTTGAGTGCCCAGCAAAGAGACTTTCTGTGCAATTCCCCGATTCTGCTGTAGACGGAAAAGGCTCGATAGAAGAAAGGAGAAAGCATTTTGTACATTTTCTCAGCAATTGAACAATCCCCACGCTCTGCAGATAGACATACTCCCCAGAGAGACCGAAAGAGGCAGAGATGGAGGGAAAGGGAAGGAAGAGCGGGAAGGCTTGAGTGTTCGGCTCCAAGGGAGCATGCTGCTCTTGATGGTGTTGTGGTACTTTTGCTTGTGTGTGTGTGTGTGTATGTGTATGTGTGGGGAGTGTGGTGAGCCCCCTTGGTGGCTAGGGGCCCCCACTAAGCAAGGTCTTTGTGGTTGAGCTCATGAGAAAGGGGTCATTCCTGGTGGGGACATGACTCCTTGTGTCCCAGCATGAACAAGGCTTGTTGAATCCTGCGTTTTCAGGACCTCTGGCTTTGCCTTTGCTGTTTTAACAGCTATGCTTAGGGCTGGAAATGTCCTAAAATGTCACGTCAAGACAGAAACAAACAAACACGTAACCACAACAGAATAAAGACAACACAATCTCAGCTAAACACAAGATGGAAGCCTTGTTGCATGTTAGCTGCATATACTCCAGCTGTGGAGTGATTGGCGAGGTGTGTCTGTATATGTAAAATATATGGTGTGTGTGTGTGTGTGCGTGTGTGCGTGTGTGTGTGTGTGCATGAGCATGTATGTGCATGTGCTAGTTGCTTCTCTCTAAGTGCCTGTTAGAGTTTAATTTAGTGTGGTAATTAAAGCTGAACACTACCCCATAAACAACAGATAAACAATAAAGCAGACCCAAGCCCTGCTGTTTCATGGCTCTCACTCCCAGCTGTTGGAGCACTGATAATTTTTACACAGTGCCCCCACCTCACCACAACACCACGGAGAAGCAACAAGATTGTGTATGTGCTGCAAATATGTGCACGGGTGTGTTTTAGAGGGTGATGGCAAAATCAGGCCCCAAAAAACAACACGAAAAATAAACACACAGGATATCCACTTCCCCCCGTCAAAAGAAAACAAAAAAGAACCAGAGTGAAGCAATCAGAAAGTGCAAGATGAGTATCTGCCTCAGCGGCCTCTTACAAAATTAGCTATCACATACACATTAAATCAAGTGCAACCACGGTGTGCGTTCACCCTGTAATAGCAGCAAAGGGTGTGCAAATAACAGCAAACAAACTAAAGACTAACTTCATGTGGGTAACAATGCTATGGTGTTTCTCAATGAGCTATTGTGCGCAACTTTTAGCCTTGTCAGTACATGTCAGCCTCGTGTTAGTCAGGTGTTTGCTGTGGAAACAGTGCAGCACGTCTGTCCGATGGTTTGTTGGGAAGGGGCAGGGCCATTGTTGAAAGCTGAGAGGAGTTGCTTTGGAGGGGGAGAAAACATGGTAAGGAGGGGATACTTTCATGATCCCATTAGCATAAAAGAGGCTAAATTATTCATGTGGAGTGCTTAATCTATGGGGAAAAGTATAGTTAATGCACATAGTTTTAAAATGGATCACTCTCTTCCTCTGCTCTAACACCAGATTTCTTGCTAGATTCAGCATTTGCGGGCATTTTACGGGAAGGGCTGTCACTCTCTCTTGCACACACACACACACACATATACACACACACATACACATACACACACATAGACGCAAACATGCAACTGTGTGTGCACGCTAACTTAAGCACTGGTGTACCTCAACTTGTTTCAGGGGTTCTGCTCTTCAGCTCATCAGCATGTCCCACAGTTAGACCCTTCCCCTTCTCTCTCTCTCTCTCTTTTCTGTGTTCAACTTTATTCCTCCATTTCACCCCTTTTCCATTAGTCGCTCCCTCTCTTGCTGTCTCTCTCACACGCTTCCCCTCCCTCACCCCTCTCTGTCTCACCCACAGTGCTGCAGACTACCTGGCCCTCTTCCAAAAGGTGATTAAAGGGATTGATCATCAGCCTCTGTTCCCTCTTTCATTCCTTCCTTCTGCACTCCTTCCTTTTCCCGTCTTTCTTCTTATTATGCGCTACGGCTTTAAAACAATGAAAGAAAATGTAATGTAAAAAGGTTGAGGGGCTGCCGCTGGAGTCAGTTCCGCTTTCATTGACATAGCTGTCCCACTGCATCGCCGTCAACACTTGCCCTTTCATCCACACTGCAGTTCAAGCTTTCCCAGTCCTGTTCCTACCGTCCCCTTTCCCCTCCTTCTCTCCAATCCCCTCTCTTTTTTTCTTTTTTTGACTCAGTGCTAGATGAGGTCTGGTCCCTCTGGTCCATAATCATGAACAGGCCCTTACTGTGACCTGGCTAGTCTGACCTAGCTTGGCCAGGAACTAGGTCCTACACAGCAGGAAAGGCACATTAACTGGGTCAGCTTAATGTGCAAACTAATGTTTGGGGAACATAGGGAAAAAATTACCCAGATTATTCTGACAGCAGCTGAGGAGAATGTCTGTTTTGCACCATTAAGGGAAAGCTCGGGGTAGAGTTGTTTTTTTTTCCCTTCATATTTCTCCCTTCCTCTAAAGACGAAGACCAGCTTATCTTTGAGTGAGTTGAACAGAGTCAAAAAGCTCAGAGGAAACAGTGTTGCATGAATGTAATCAGGACTGAACAACAGTGACTTTTTTCTTTCTTTCACTCAAAGGCTTTGGTCAAAAAATAAAGACTGAGTGCAGCGTTGCTGCATCAGTTCACGACACAGCGTGTTTACACACCCTTGTTCCATTGCTGATTACACCAATGCATGTGGTGATGATGAGGAGTGCACAGGGGTCTGATGTAATATGGCTAAAAGGGATTTGAGCACTTGCCCCAAAGGGCATTTCCATGTCCATTAAAGCTGCCGCCGTTGCAGTTTCACAAGCATGGCAGTGCTTTGGTTCTTTGAAGGCAGAGAGTGTTTTCACAGGAAATTTTTTGTCTTGTTTCAGCAAGCTAGCCTGAAGGGGGTCAGCCAAGAAGTCACCCTTAAGAAGTGATAATCCAATTGCTCCAGCCCTCATGAGATTTGTTTTTCTCTTGTCTGACAGTGACTTGGTGTGTGTGTTTACAGAGGATGTAGGAAAGTGTGTGTGTCTGTGTGTGTGCATGTCTGTGTGTGTGTCTAATAGATGTAGAATGGGATACACAGACAGCAAGATGCGACTGGTTTTGGTGTCCGATGCAGGGCCCCATTCTTGGTCAGGGAGAGGTTATGGAGGCCAAGTCTGTCAAAGGCACACCTGCAGGGAAACTCCAAAATCCCTGACTGCCAGCTTACACAGGGCTGTTAAAGGTGTGCTTATTTGGAGTGTAACCCTAACATCAAATGTCCTTTCCCTCTCTTCCCCTTTGTGTTTGACCAATGGGCCTTGTGCTCTTTTACTCTCTTTTCTTTCTTCTGCCTCTTTTGGCTCTTTAATCTCCTCCACCACCCCCACCCTCCCAGTTCTCCTCCCACTGATGTCCAAACCCTACATCACAGCAAAGGTCCCTTCCAAAAAAACAGCATGGAGTTGAGTAGGGTGGCTTAGCGAAGCCAGCTACAGCTTGTTCGCTTGCTGTGTGGTTTTCTCCTGTGTAAACTAGGGTTTACACACAGAAGCATATTTGTAACCGAGCAAAGCAGCTGTACCCTACAGGTAGTGCTTTAGCGTGCTGCCACCATCCAAGTTAGTGGGAGGACGATAAAGGAAGTGTGTTACAAGCTGGGTTCTCCCTCTCCGCTTCTGATTTTCACGCGCTCATCTTTCACATGTATGCAAAGCTTTTGAGGGTATTATGCAAGATAAGCTCATTTTCTAGTCTGATTCCCACTCTAGTACATGCTTTAATGACTCTTAAAGCCAAGGGCTGCTTTTTTAGGCATAATAGGAGTCCCGCGGTCTCTCAGTTTCTATGTAGCCAGGGTGCTTTTTTCACACCTGATCACTTTTGTTCGCCCATTTTATGGGTATTGGGGAGCAGGCGGAGGTGAGCAATTTGACAGTGGTTAGTGCCATGAGCCCTAATGTTTATTGGAAGCAAGCGACTAATAATTTTTGATTACCCCAGAGGAGGTATTAGCCATGTTAGTCAGCAAGGATAATTTCTTATTTACATCCCCCGAGCAGTGAGCGCGCCGAAGGAACACTGGGGCTAAATGCGCAACAAAACGAATCAAACATGCCAAACGAGATGCTGCATCCTGGCTGGCTGCAGGGCTGAGGCAGAGAAAACCTTCATTATGCATTTACCATAATTCATTTAGAGGGTTATCAATTTGCAGAAGAGATGTTTAGAGGGGGAAGCAAAAGCGCCATATAACACGAAGAAAGAGGAAAAAGGAACAAGGGAAACACAAGATGAAAAGGAGTAAGATATTCGAGGATAGCTCACTGCCTCGATTTTTTTCAAATGTTGTTCCAATTACACACTTTTTCATGTTATGAGGCAGGACGTGTATGCTTAATTGTGCAATCTCTCTCCTGTTACCAGTGTTACACTCCACCCCCTGAGCAAGCAGAGGATGATTTTCCTTCATTGAATGCTGCTTGGCTCAGGAATTCTCCCCTCTACTGTTCTTTTTTTGTTGATATTAAGGATACACAGAGATCCTCTAGTTTAAATATTGCCTTTCTGTTCATTTAGACTTGTTCTTTGTTGGGCTTTGACCTTGCTTACTTAGGGGGGCTTGTATCTATTGCTCGGTGTGGATTTCAGCACAGTTACTACATGTTTTCATTTTTCTCTCCTGGCAACACATAATGAGAAAGAGAGAGAGATCTTTAAAAGCATCTTTCCCTCTGACATCAGACAAGGATGACTAAGGCCCCATTAGAACAATTGGAGGAAACTTATGGAGACAGGGAGTGTTTAAAGGAATGAAAGCAGCCAGAAAACACCACTAACTTGTGATAACCGGCACTTTTGTTTTTTTTCTTTTCATAATCTCAACACAGAAACTTCCACCTTTGGAAAAAAAAATTGCACTGCTTTATTCAAAAATGAATTCATGAAACAAAACACTAAGAAAAGGCAAAAAAAGTAAAAGAAAATAACATATTTTCCAAAGTGTAGAAGAAAGCTGCATTGTTTAATACAAATACTTACTCCCAGGGATGTTCTCCTGCAGACAACCGAGTGTCTGCAGGAGACATCTGTGAAGACTGACCTCTTGACCCCGGAAAGAATGCTCTTAAGGTGGGGGGAAAACTGCCTTTTCCACTGCATGGCCTACAGGACGGCCCAGCAGCAGCAGCAGCACAACAAACACAGAAACACAGCAGCACAACCCACAGTCAATAACAAAATATATTAGGAAGACATTAAAAAAAAGTGCTGTTATATTAAGATAAGAACTATATGGGGTGATTAGTATGACGGAGAAGAATAAAAAAGAACAAACAAACAGACAGAGCAAACAAGTGATAGTAAAATAAATTGGAGGCAGATAACCTGTAAGAGAAAACACAGACGGACTTGGCCTGAGCCGTGCCTCACAGGCTTGGCTGTCTCGTACGCCTTTGCCCCCCTCATGAGATCATTTTCATCCTTTATGAGTCAAAAGGAAGCCTGGTTGAAAATGAAAGGTTACACAAGCCAGAGCCCAAGCCCTCGGAGTTAGAAGGAGAAGAAGATCCCTGCTGCAAGGGCCCTGCTGCTATTCAAAGCACCTGCCATTGTGTGGGCGCTCATCCAGGCCCATTGTTGTGCAGAAATTAGTCGTGCTCCCTTTGGCTTCCCTTCGGCTCCAGAGGCATGCGGCAGACCCCCTTGTTGTTTCGGGTTCAGATATGTGGTTGGATAGATGCGTGGCCCCGACTACCATCACCACTGGCTGTGGCCCTTTGCCCTCTCTCTCCGACAGCACAGTATCGTTACGTTTTTTGCCTTTTTTTTTCTCTCCTCCACTCTCTGTTGTTCACTTCTTAAGAACACTTTCAGCCAAGCATTCCTATAGTTTTCTCTTTCTTTCCTTCTCTCTTTTGTACTCCTACTCTCCTCTCTCCTTTGGTGTATATGCTTATTGTTCTTTGGATCACCCTCATTATACCCATGGTTAGATTTTAAGGGCCTCTCTCTTTGATTTTGGTCTCGTGGGGAGCGAGCAGTGGGCTGGTGGGAGATGTAGGGCCGGCACCGCTCTCAGGGCTCCCCAGCCAGCGTCTCGGAGAGTGGGGCTTCAGGGTATTGTTGAGCTGGGGTACCAGTGTTGGAAGCGCTGGCGCTAACCGCGAGTGCAAGGGGGTGGATGTGAGGGGAAAATTGAAAAGTCAATAGCAAAGGCCCGCACTGAAAAAAAAAAAGATAGAGGTTGAAACAAAAGGAGACGGAGAACTTCAAAAAGCTGAGAGCTATGGAGCACTGCTAATTAATAGCATCAGACGAAAAGCTTTTTTCTTCCTTCTGGAACTTTAATGCTGCATATTAACTTGCAAGGCAGGATGATTAAGAGCTAACATTGTGAGTCAGGTTCATTACACTGCCAGAGGAACCATTTTACACGGCAGAGGATGCACAATTCTCCTCAGGGAAAAAAGCAAACAACAACTACATGCATTTATCAAAATCTTCAGTCGATTGCCAGAAACCGTGTGAAAACTGCATTTATTGTACTTTATTACATTTGAAGGTGTATTTGTTCACTCGCACAGGATTGCATTAGTAGCACTGAGCATGCCTGTAGGGTTATTTACATACTTATGTGTCTCTCTGTGCATCTTTTTACCGAAAGTGATTGATGCAGTTCATGAAAAGTAAGGGAGTGTAAGAAAATACACATTTTGACAGTCCAAAAAGCAAGAGTGTCATTAATTTGAAACAAGGCCTCACGATTAGTTTATTTTCTTCTTTTTTTCACAGCAGTAATAGGCTATTCTCCCACTGATCCAGCTGTAGCAATTTCCACATCTCAACAGCTGTCAAACCACTAAAATCAAAATTAGTGCCATGGAATTGGGTCTTAATGAAATGACCTGCTGGATTTACTCTAAGAAGCAGAGCGGACAGTCCGTGCTGGCCTCGTCAAAACCGTCTCTCTGCAAAGCTTCAGTCCCATTAACAAACGGAAATAGTCCCGAGTAAATGTATTAAGCGCTACTTCCACGTTCTAATTTTTACCCTCTCCCTTCATAATTCATTCACTCTTTCATTAGTTTTTAATATTGAAAAAGGCTTTTAACTGGCTCGTCTGTCTTTGTGGGGTCACCAATTATTTGTCACTATTAATTAGGAGAATGTCAAAGTCCACGTTTTATATTCTGAATAAATGCAATGTGCCACCACTGCTGGGAAGGTGGAAATATATTTCCACCCTGGGTTTTCATAGTAGAAATGTAACATCATTTCCATAATTGGATATGAAATAATCATTTTGAGGGTCTAGGCACAGATCCCCCCCCCCTCCTTTCCCATAAGAAGAGGTAAATGTGTGCCAAGGCCCAGTGGAAGACTGTGGTCCCTGCAGGAGAGGGGTCTTTACAAGACATGAGAGGTTGATTCTTGTAAGTCTGCATCTGATTTCTCTGTTAGTTTCCTCCTGAGGAGACCCTCTCTACCCTCTGCTGATCAGACTCTTATTCACATATTCACAGCTGTATAGAAAAATGCTGCAAAATGAATGAAACGGTAGTTCTGCATGCTGCAACTCCCTGCTAGGGTGAAAAATGAAAGCGCGGGAGCAGGGTGACAGAAGCAAAGGAGTAAGTTGTTAGGCAAAGACATTTTGCCCATCCGGTGTCTCGGTGAGCCAGATCTCCTCAAATTAAGGTTTTGTGAGTTGTGTTGGATGGACTTGTCAAAGGAAATCCATCTGCAGTTGTGACTGATTGAAAATAGCATGGAGTTATAGGAGCAAGAGGGCAAGCAAAGCGGATATCAACTGAGCTAAGATCCTCACAGATCTGACTAATTTATGAGGGTAAACTGCACTGACAGAGGAAGAGAGGGATGCAGGTGGAGGGAGGAAGTTCTCATTGACTCTCAGGATCAGGCCAGCCCCAAAACCCATGAGAGAACTCTCTCAGTTTGAACTTTATCAGGGGCTACGCTTAATCAATACGCTATCGGAAAAAGAATTAATTACTAAAGCAGAATAAAACAGCTGCATTTTAAACCAAGCATTCATCAATTCTGTAATCTCTTGGTTACGGCCCAGGTGTCAAGAGGATCATTTCAGCTCCATGTAATGAGGAACTGTGGGAGTTTACCCCAATCCTGTCCTCCTCCTCCTCCTCCACCGCTCTGATTCGGAAACTTCCTTCAAAAAATGCAGACTTTTCTTTTTTCTTGTTTTCATTTCATTTCCCACCTTTGCAACTATTTGTCATATATTCTGCCTTTTTAACACTTCTTTTCCTTTGCCCCCATATATAACAGACCAACAGTATTCCACCCGTTTGATCCCCCACCCACACCCCACTGCATTCCCACCAAATTCCTGTCTTGGCAGGGATGGGACAAAAGGGTATTAGTTTTGAAATCTCTAGTGCAAAAGCTGACTAGAACGGGACAATCCTGCTGCTGCAGCCATCAATCCGGACATTCCTCCACCACTGGTTTGCAAAAGGAAAAAAAACAACACAAAAACAGAGAGGGGGGTGTCGTAAGAGAGATAACCCACCATGCTTAAGTACAACATACTAATATACATTATTTGTGCTACATAAAATCAATGGAGTGTGACAGTCAAAGAGAAGGATTAGTGGGAATAAAATGAATAGTTTGTGGTGAGCGTGTTTCAGTACAAGGGTGGAGGAGGAGAGGGGGGGGTGTTGTCATGGCCACTGCCATCCAGCCCTTGACCCAAGCCCAAAGTCTGTAAACGGACTGTCCTTGACTTCCCATGATGGGGGATTTCAAGGCAGGTTGAAAAGGGTTATGGGTGATGAATTGGGTTTTTAGTGAGCTCATTAGGAAACCAAACAGAGTTTAGACTGGTGGAGCGGAGCAACAGTGCAGTAATCAGTTCTGCTCGCTTTGTTCCCTGCCTTCAGGACATTTGTGTGAAAAAAAATAGAGTGGGGAGGGAGAAAAAAAGAAAAGAAAAAAAAAAACTTCATGGCGTTTGGCTGATGAGAGGGCTGCTGAGCAGCGGCTACAATCTGATGGTTGACTTGTTGATTTATAAACCTTTAAATTCATTTACTCTTCGACCCCCCAGGTCTATAAAAGGCTTCTTTCTTTGATGGCAATGTCCACCGGGTGTCTGTCCAAAACTTTCATCCTCTCTCAGTGTAAAGCAGTAAGTTTGTTTGTTTGGTCTTGAATTGTAATTGAGGGTAGAGAGTCGGTGCTGATGCTGTTATCATACAGAACATTCTCTCAAACGGTGGAAGCTGTTCTGAATCACAAAACACACTCGGTTAACCCCGGCAAACACCATACTGCTGTGCTTTCTGGTTTAGGTAGAGACTTTGAAATGCAATAGTTCCTAGCGGGGATTATAAAGCCAATTCTTCACTGGATCGATCCAGATAATGCGTCTTCATGGCCTCTTTTTTTTCCCCTTCTCTTTGTCTCATTTCTTCATTTCCAAGCTTTTACGACATTATCTTTCCATAAGTAGAGCAACTTAGTAACTTTGCACAGGTTCAAGTTCAGAAACGGCTTGTTTTACTAATGATCAAGCTTGTTTCTATTGAACAAAGACAAAATTACGTTAGGGAAATACCTGTTGTTCAATATTTAATGCAGCATCAAACCCCGAGAACTAAGTTATGCTTCTCTGAATACACCCATCCCTGTTTTTTTTTACCGTAACAATTATAAATGATAGAGCGGGATGTGTTGTTACATGTAGTTTCAGACATAAGACTGGTGCAAGTGCACAATTTCAAGGGAAAAAAAAGAAGGACAAAATCTTGGCAGACGCAAGCAAGGTTTTGCACGTTCAAAACTGACAGGTTTGTAAATTTGTTTATGAAGAAAGACGTGATGAACCGAGATTACCTGCGAGACCAATTAGCTCCATTCGATTTCGAATGTAAGGGCGGAGCGGCGGCGGTTTGTGCTGCAGTGTTTAGGGGAGCAGGGTGGAGTTGTCAGGAAGGCAGAGAGTGTGAAATGTCTGGTGGATACCCAAAGCCCTTCATTAGCCACTGATCCCTGTCTGCTGAGTGAGGGGCAGTCATGGGCATCACAACTCCCTTTTAGTTTACCCAAGAAAAGCAGGGTGAGGGGTGGAGGGTAGCTCCCCCATCCCCTGCAATTTAGCCCTTTACCATTCATGCAAATTGGGTCCTGACATCTGCAACAGCCTGCCTCCCTTTCATACATCTTTATCGCATGTCTTTTCTTTGAATTGCTCGCTCCTCAAATAAAGCCCTCGATGGCAGAGGCTTGTCTCAGCTGACATGCCCTTAAGAAGAAATTAAAAAAATCAAAGAAAAAAATCATAATCCGCATTTGTACCTGAACAATCAAGATCCCCGAAAGGCACAATCAATTAAAACCCCAGGTGATGTGATTTTTAAGTTAAAAGGTTAATTTCAAGAGCATTTTTTGGCAAGCGACTGGTGATAAACGCAGTAACCACACACCTTGCCCCTCTCCTCTTGCTTCTGGACTCACTGCCTTTGAAGGATGGCATTCCTCCAGCACATATTTTGGGGTTATAAGGTAAAATAGTCTAACTGGCAGTTACAAACACATTTTACATCCATCTCTACATCCCGAACACCTCCCCTTTGTCTTTCCCGCTCTCTGTTTCCTCTACTTCAACCTCGCCCTCTACGGTAGGGATGTGCAAGCGGGGTCAAAGCTGCGCCTGTGAGAGGAGAGAGGCCTTGTATCAGCGGAGAGGCGATAGTTATCTCCGGCATTCCAGGGATGACAGAGAGATATCTGCCTGATGGCAGGGTTAGGGGGCTTAGAGAACGGGGCGGAGAAGGGAGGGAGGAGAAAAGGTACAGGAGTTGTTGAGCAACCCCCCCCCCCCCCACCACCCTCCCACCCCTCACACACCCCACACACACGTCCCTCCCTTCTTTGCTTCATGCCGTTCTTACTGCCTGACTGCCTCGCTTCCCCACACAGAAAAAAAAAAAAAACCCTCATCTAATTAGAAGCTCTTATTCCACTTCATTTAAAGGAACACTTAATGATGTGTTTTTGTGGGGAGACAACTGCACATACAAAAAGGAACGGCTCCGTTTTTACCCTCCGGATGCAGATATGACCATGTTTGAGAGACACGCTTTGCCTTATTCCTGTGTGATGTCATGGAGGAGAGGGAAGAAAAGGCTTGTGTTTTCTCATTCACCTTTAGCCAGTGTAGTGGTGGCAAGGGGGCGGCGGGGTGGGGGGTGGGGGGTGAGAGGGGGGTGGCAGACGGGAGGCGGGTAGGGACATCTGAGTTTGGCAGGGAGACTTGCTGAAGGAGAGAGTTTGTTGTAATTGCTCTGACAGGTTTTAAGGCTGTTAATGACTCCGGCCTGAGCGCCACCAATTTGTCAGCATGCTAGCTGTTTACTAAGCTGTTGTTTTATGGTCCAGTGCAAGGGGCTGGTGCTTGTTTAAGCGCAGATCAGGAAATAATCAACGTAAAACACTGGCTGCAGTGGCACAGCCACACTAAAACTGTTCCGTTTAGGGCCCCCCATCTACTGTATGGATCTGACTGAGTGCAGTACGCCATATGGCATTTTCACACACGCACAAAACCACACTGTCGGCTCGCTTGCACCTAAAAAATCAGGCTGTCAACTGCGTGTTTTATCACTGCAACAATTACACACTCTTTGTTTTTGTATTTGTCAATAATACTTGAGTTAAAAGCAGATTGTTCGCACCTGGCTCGAGAGGAAGACCTGTTGTCCTTCGTTAGCATGGAGCAACAGAGTGCTAGCAGGCCCAGTGGCGTAAATACAGCCCTCTACACATTCGCACATGTGTGTATGTGAGGGAGAATGCGAGTGTGTTAAAAGCATGTGGTCCCAGCGCCGGCAAAGACCCCTTCGTAAATCCAGAGTAAATAAAAGGGGTAACCAGACGGACAAAAGAGGAGCCCCCACTGCTTCTCTCATTCGCTGCCATTTGGGGGACTGAATGTGCTAAACGCCGCTTATGTTGGCTGAAAGGTTGAGGAGAAAAAGAGGGGAAAAAGGAGGCTCTAAATCCCCGTACTTCTTTTCTCCTCATTCTCTGCGGCCGAGCCTGCAGGCATACAGAGGTAGTGTAATAGGAGGGTGTTGCAGGGAGAAGGTGTCGGGTCAGAATGCTGGCCGGAGCTCCCTGCAACAACCTCTTAGCCTCTGTCCTCCATCTACTCCTCTTTCAGTCTCGCACTCGGCAGAAGTTTTCTCCTCCGCTTATTTGGGTGAGCTTGGGTGAACATGCCTGACTAGTTTGGGCTGACAGGGGGTGTGGGGGGTCTGTAGTAATTAGTCACTTTAACCACAGCTTCCATAAGCCACTGCTTCAACACTCTCTCTTAATTACACAGAAACAAACGCCAGGGCCTCCCAGTGCAGAACCACTGCAGTCTTTTCACATGTGTATTTTTTGTTGAGAGACTAATCTTGGTGTGTTATTTCACAACTCACCATAACTATGTTTGAATGTGGTTTCCAGCTATTGACAACTCATTATTCATTCATGCAGGAGTAGCGAAGCAGCAGACGCGGGACACTTTTGGTGTACTGATAGCTGAAATATGTGTTACTTGTGTTCACATCCGTAATACTTCCAGAATTGACTTGACCATAGCGGCTCTCTCAGGGGGCAAGGTACTTCGTAGATATGAAGCACGGGGTCTTCAGTCACTATAACTGCCCCCACTCTCAGCGGAAACTGCAGGACACTTTGTATTCAACTTTTCTTTCTTTTTTTTTTTTGGTACAAGAACTCCTGAAGCAACCCTGAACGTGCCAACGCGAGATAAGTCGAGTTGCAATGTGTTTACAGTCCTTTCCCAGCCCGATAATGAGCTCAGCCCTGAGACCAATTTACTCACAAGGAGATATATCTGAATGCATTTTTAATAACCACCCACTGGTGATGAGAGAGAGGGAATGTATGTGAGCGTAATACGCTCTTGGACTTGGACGCTTGTTTGTTTGCAAACGTGCTCGCTCACTCTCGCTCACCCTCATTGCGTCTGGTCATTGTCTTCCATCTTCCACGCTTACACTTTGCTCATAGTTCCCCGTGCTTTACGAAAATATGCACAATAAACTTTCATCGCAAGCACTAAGTAAAGATCTTAATAGAGTGAGGGAGCATGGGAGGGAAGGAGAGAGAGGAGAAAAGGTTGAAGAAAACCAGAAAGAGAGTGGGTGGGTGGGGGTGGGGGGCTGTCTCTTTTTTTTTCGTCTCCAAGGGCGCTGCTTTTCCAAAAGTGCCTGGGGCTACACTCCAGCACCTCAGCTCCCTTAGGCCTTTCGGCTGCCTCCTAATAGCCAACCCCCATCTGTGTCACATGGCCAGATGATGGGACGCTTCCCTCTGCTCTGCCCTGCACTTTTTTTTTTTTTTTCTTTTTTTTTACTTACCCAATATTTTTCTCAGAGTGCACATCCACGCAGGTTAGAATGGCAGAGTTGCCAGGGAACAGTCAGAAGCCATTAGCGTTTGGGACAATTTGCCCTGCAGCGTTTTTTCTCTCGCTCATAAGAAAGGAGTGGGGGTGGATGCAAAGCACCAGCTCTCCTTTAGATGTAATGAGGTTGAGCAAGTTGGATCTTCTTTATTCTATTTCCAGTCCTTCTTTATTCTTCCCGCTTCATCCCCGCTTCTTTTCTTCCTTTCTTTGTTTCTTTTCACGTTATGTCCACACTTAGATTTTTTCTTCATTCTCTTGTGAAAACACACATATGTCTGCATATAAATAGCATCTCCAAAAACAGCTATTAAAAGTGCTGCTTGAATTGTCTGATCTGCGAACACATGCCAGTCCCCAAGTGCATGTAAAATAGAGAGAAGCTTTAAAAAAAAAAAAAAGAAAGTGGGGTCTGGTTTCATCCTTGCCGGCCAGGGCAGGAGGCAGCGAGCATGCTGGGTAATGAAGTGACAGGTCAGTCTGTAAATACGCACGGGTCGCACTGGCGCTGGCCAGGGGGAAGGCTATCACATTGCAGTGAAAATGGAAACGTCAATAAAATTAATCTGTGAGCCTTTTGGCCACTGTGTAGTTCTATTGGATGAGCCTGACTGCTCACAGCAGGACAGGGATTTGGACCGCGGCTCGAAAATCAACACAAAACCTGGCGGCATACAAACAAACACCAAAGTTTGCATCAACATTATTCAGCGAAGCTCAAAAACAAAGAAACAAAAGTGGGGGTGGTTAAAATTCACAGCTCACTAGTTGTCTTTCGACTGAAGCTTGGCAGAAAACTGGAGGAGTTAGATTTAGCTTCTGTCTGGGTCGCATTTCTCAGGAAGCCCCTCACAGTCAGGGTAGGGCTACGGCCAGACCAAAGTTTATTGTTTTAGGCTTCCCTGAACAAGGATTCGTACTTAGCCTGGGATTTATGGCATTCGCCACTAATGAATGCCCATTCTACAATTACAACACCCCTCGTCTGCGTCCAGATTCCCACATGTCCTTCAGGATGGCTGTTGCTTCCTTAACTTCACACAGGGAGCACAAAGTCGGCACTTCTCTGTTTTCTTCTTTTTTTTTGCGTGCTGCTTTGCACTAATGATGTGGAAGGAAAACACTGTGCACAGACAGAAAAGAAAGGCAGAGAAGAAAAGAAGAGAGAAAAACAGGGCAGGGGGGAGAAAAAAGAAAAAGAAAGAGGAAAAAGCAGTTAGAAGTGCGTGCCCCCGCTGGCCTTCTACTCTTCATTTATTTTGCATTTGATTACGCCACCAGTCGGATCCTTTTTCTTTCCCCTTTTTTAATGTTATTAGTTCAAATATTTATGCGAGATTAAGGGTTGTATAGGTGGTTGTGATTGATGCCTCCCCAAAAACAGAAGGACATGTGCGCCTGAATTTTGAGAATGTCCGGGTCCTTCTCTTCCTTAGTGGAGGAGTTTTTCAGATACATAATTTAGATGCCCTCAAGGAAGGCTTTCAAGGCATTTGTGCCCGGGGGCAAGAAAAAATAACCATGACTGCTAAAAGTAAATCATTTTTGCTAATGCACAATTAATGCCAGGGAAGAAGAACAAGAAAAAAAAGCAGGGGACAAAGATGGAAACTTTGATTTAAAGGAGAAACGGTGCTGGGGAATGTCAATGTTTTCCTTATGATGGACATTAACGCAAGGAAAGCCACCGTTGGCCTGCCATGCTAATCTTACGATGGAAGTAGGGGGGAGTTCGGGCTCTGGGGAGGGGGTGGGGGAAGCAGACGACGAGTCCATTATGTGCATCGAAGTGCAACAATGAACTTGGCCAAATCACATATCACTGCCCGTGCACCTCAACTGGATGTGGTGAATTCATGAATGTGTATCACTGTACATATCTGCATAACTCCGTTTTCTGTCCCCTTTGGCTCTCTTCAAAGAATGAGGGGAAAAAAATGCTCCATGTTCCATCAACCATGCAAATTTAATTGAATTAATGACATGAGTCCTAGTCTCAACAGTACTTGAAGGCTCCTTGTCCATTTTTTTCTTTCTTCCTCCTCCTACAGTAGGACTGGAATGAAGAACACAGTGTTTCAGCGTCCAACCATAACATTGGAGTCATTAACCCAAATTCCCTTCGCTCATGCTCTGGGGCATAGAGCAGCTCTACTAGGCCTCTGCGTAAACCCCTCACTCTCTGTCTGGGCCTTCATCTAAGGCCACCTAAATCCCTCTACCTCCACGTCTTCTCCGCACAACACCAGCTTTACTGCAGCAATTCCTTTTGCCTTAGCGCACCACTTTTGAATTCCTTAGTAGGTATTTGTAGTATTTGTCCACTTATCCATCTTCCATTAGACCTTAAACTCCACTTTGACCGTCTGTACTCCTGTTTGAGCTGCGGGCAATTGTTTAGCTGAGTCTGTTGCAGTGGTCTGAGATCTTATTTAACTCTGGGTTTGGTTCCCGTCCAGGAGATGGCTTAGACAACAGCGTCGCATCGCCAGGCACAGGGGATGATGACGATCCGGACAAGGATAAGAAGAGGCAGAAAAAGCGTGGCATTTTCCCAAAGGTGGCCACAAACATCATGAGGGCGTGGTTGTTCCAGCATCTGACGGTAAGCAAGGCCATAGCATTTTGTTCTCCTTTTTTTAAGATGCACATTTTAGGACAACATGACACAACATACACACACTTTGCACGGTAGTTGCTGTGGGAGAAGGTAAAAGAGCGGTGGCAGCAGCATTGTGATGCTCACCTGTCAGCCACCTGTCACAGGGAAAGCAGTGACCAGGTCAATTTAATCAGTCTGGACTGTTTACTCTGCTCAGCACACTGGATGACCGGGAAAGGGCCCAAGAAATCGTGACATTTACTACAGTATGAGATGCACTGTTTGTCTGGACTCAAGTGTTTCTGCAGATAAACAGACGTGCAGGCTGTGAGTGTAAAAAACCTGATTGACTTATTGCCAAACTTTTCCTCTCCATATCTAAAGAGATAGAGATACTGTTGTCGGTTTATCAAACTGTTCATGCAGGCTACTCTGACTTTGGCTCATTTACTTCAGTAAACACACAGTCATCCTTGCGTAAATTGGATGCAGAATTTCAATAGCACTGTGTTCCAAACATATTTAGCAAAGCAATTGCTGCTATTGTCTACTTATCTGTGCGTGTTTTGGTAAAAAGGGGTGGTCCGCATGTCCCCTCACCCTTGGTAATGTCAGGACATTATCAGAACATCAGGCCGTATTGATTTTGCCACACAGGTCAGATTTCAGGAGGAGGTCACCACAAAAGGCTGCCTGAGCTTTCCCAGAGATGGAGGGGCAACGCAGGGGGATGGGACCAGGGAAAGAACGGGGAAAGTAGAAAAGAGTCTTGAGCTTCAGTCTTTCAGATCATCCTTGCATTTAAGAGGGTCAGGTGCCCCCTGTGCACCCGGCAGCCCCCACCACCACTAGTGCCCACTCCCAACTCAAAGTCCCCCTCTTCCCTGATTACCTAACCAAAAGCCCAAGTAATAAGCGGCCAGCAAATACAGCCTAATTGAAAGGGCTGTAAATCCATTACATATTGGTCAGGGATAATCAGGGGTGCTTTAATCACTTTTATCTATTCAGGAGCACTGAAGCTGCAACAGCAAAGCCCTGAGCCTCGCAGGCCTTAGCGGCTCCACCACGCCAGTCTGCACGCTTATTATTCTCATCATTATCAAAATGACTTCACAGCTGTTCACAGCTCCATCCCTCCCTGGGTGGAAATCTCTCACCAAACTGCACAGACCAGGCTTCATTCGGAGGTTCAGAGCAGGCGTGCGGCTAAACTTCCTTTTTTTCTTTCTTGTCTTTATTGTTTGAGAAAACATTTCTTTCCCATGTGGGCTTTCTCCTCTTTCTGGATGAAATAGCCTATGTGTGTGTGTGTTGGAGTAAAAATGTCAAAGGCTTTATTGAGATAAATTTTACTGTATGCTTCCATACACAAAGTAAATAAAAGCACCTTTAATTTTAGAATCAAAATTTCGAAATGATTTGCATTTTTGCTGATGAAACCCTGACACAGTTGCTGAATTCTCCACACAGACCCTCTGCAAGCATCCGATTTTTTTTCTCTTTTCATTCAAATAGCCAGATTGAGCACAACTTTCAGAGAACTGGGTGAATTCAGACAGCACAGCGCTTTCAAAGCCTTCCTTTTCTGTCGCTCTCTCTTTTATCACATCCACTGCTTGTGGATGTTCTCCAATCTTTATTTGTTTCTTTTGTGGAGAGCCCTGGCCAGTCTTGTACAAATAATAATCCTCCCTTTTAACCTGCCTTCATTTCTGTGCTGAGGAAGAGGACTAATTGAATTATCCCCCTTCTCTTCTCAGCATCCAGTTCTCCCACCCA
The DNA here is from genome assembly GCF_033807715.1 of Cololabis saira. Classification (NCBI taxonomy): domain Eukaryota; kingdom Metazoa; phylum Chordata; class Actinopteri; order Beloniformes; family Belonidae; genus Cololabis; species Cololabis saira. The sequence goes on from NC_084602.1 coordinate 12,005,813, forward strand.
TAAACTCTCTCTCACACACACATTCACACCCATTAACCATTCTCCTTTCTTTTAATTTGTTAAGCAAATGTATTTGCCATAGTTGGATGCGTTTGTCCAAGGGGTGAATTCTTGGGGACTTTGGCCCTGAATGGCCTATAGCGGCATTCTGCCATTCACGCATTCATTAACTGAGGGGTGAGGAGTGAAAGGAGCGGCCTTGTATTTTCTCAAACTGAGGGGACCAGCATGGAGCTCCTCTTCCATGAGCCGCGGGGGTCTCCCTACATATGTTCTCAACATCCAACCATTGTCACATCCTCTGAAAAGCTCAAAAGGACAGGACCCCCCCCACCCCTTCACACGCACAAAAAAAAAATAGAAAAAAAAAACAACACAGGCCAATGGTAACAACTATTGGCTTTTAGATTCAGTATAACAAAATTGCCCTCTTCCTCTCTCCTCCTCTTACTCCGACCTCACACTCTCTAGGGAGAAATTGCAGGGTTGTTTTCTATTGATGGCTTACATTTAAATAAACGTATCACCTAGGATAGGGCTGGGCGATATGGACCAAAAGTCATATCTCGATATTTTCTAGCTAAATGGCGATACTCGATATATATCTCGATATTTTTTCTGTGCCTTAATTGGGGTTTCCCCCAAAGCATTATAGCATAGCATCTCTGTTAGCTTCATTTATTTCTCAGGTAAACCCTTAAAAAGTTTTAATACAAAGCCTCGTGCCAAATGTCACACAGGTAGATTTATTAAGAGAGGTGTGCACAATATCAAAATGTATAAAACAAATGAAATACAAATAAACTGCCTGCATATATAGAATAAAAATGCTTCTTGAATAAAATAAAACAAATATCCCTTTCCTGCATGACAATTAAATTAAAATACACTGTGCAATTAATACATTGTAGACAGTAGCAGGCAGACTTTTCCACTGAGGTTGACAGTTGTGCAAATAACAAAACATTTGTGCAAATCTCAAATAAAACATTCAAGTCAATTTGTCACAAAATAAGCTATATCAAAATCATTTTAAAAAAAAATGTAAAAAAAAAAATGTAAAAGATTTTTTTTAAATCGATATAAACGATATTGTCTCGTACCATATCGTGTTTGAAAATATATCGATATATATTAAAATCTCGATATATTGCCCAGCCCTAACCTAGGATTGCAGTTAAGAGGAAAGTACAGATTTGACATTATATTGGTCACAAAATATATGGGAAAAAAAAACAAAACTGTGTGGATGTGACTGATATCCTTGACCTCCTTTATGTTAAGGCCATATGCACTAGAGAGCACGTGAGCTGGCACCCTTAAACGTCCCTCATGTAATTGGCAAACGGCTGTTCAGATCAGCTGGTGCTGGCGGGCAGAAGAGGGTCAGGCTGTCGCTCCACTCCCTTCATCTATCCTCTCTCCCGCTCTTTCTCTCCAACGCCTCCCCCCCCCTGTCTCACTACGAGTTTCTGGATATCTTCCAGCCACATTAGGGGAAGGGAAATCCCAGACTGTTGGTATAAGCTTTTCAATACTACAGGGAGATTATGTTATCAGAAAGGTAAACTTCACTGTTAGGGGTAAAATGTTCTGCTGCACTTCAAAAGCCGGCACTGCACTATGGAATTCGGGACAAGAAGAGAGCAACGGGTCGGTAGATTGAGACTATAGGAAAAGAGATTTAATGAGGGAAGAGAAGCAAAAAATGCGATGATCTGCGTTTTTGCAAAAAGTGATTCCCTTTTGTGTTTGTCAAAAGCAAACTAAACTTTACAATTAGCCCCCTTGCGCCCTTGGCCTTTCCGTCTCACTCGCCCCCTGCTAGCCCTCGCTCACCCCTGTAAACACAAGGGTCGGCCTTGCAATGAAAACAGGAAGCACTCAGATACAAAGATACCAGTCTGAGCTCTGGCCTTGTCTTTTGACTAGTGTAAACCCTCAAACACCTATGAAAATAAATAGGGGACCTCAGGAGCGAGCCGGGCCAGTTAACAGTTTCTGTGCATGTGTGAACTAGATGGAGGGAGGGAAGGACCGTGCGACGGAGGGAGAGAGAGTGGTCAGTCAGATGAGTAAGGAGGTAGCCCCTCTCAAAGCATCAAGCGTCTCAGGTTCTGTGCTGGGTCACCCTTTGGTTTGAGTGTTTGGGGAAATGCTGTTAAGCTGCTAAGCCAGGTATATTGGTCCCCTGGGTTCTTTGAAAAGGAAGTGATATATCCTTTGGTCATTTTGAGAGTCTTTGCACTGTGAAGTAGAAGTGAGTGCCCAAATATTAAAAAAAAAACAACAAGATATGTTTGTGCATGATTAGATGACAGTTAAATATAGTTATTGGTCTAATACACCACTGGGATTTATCCTCACGAGACTATTGACACTTGAAGTGCACTTGAATTACGGTATGAAATTAAAGTGGCCGTACTCTTCTTACATACCTCGAAGAACTCTGAGCTTGAAATGCAAGTGAAGCAACAGGCATTCACAAAAGTGAGGACCTTTGAGGAGTTGGGCGCATTGTGCTGCAAACATCATTAGATACACTAGTGACAGTGCTCCACCCTCCCCACCCCCAGAACCTCACGCACACAAACACACACACACATGCACTCCCAACCCAAGCCTAACATAGCATTAGTCTCCATGACAACAGGGTGTCATCGTCAGGTCGAGCCCTCCTGTGGGAGCTGCTCTCGCTGCCACCCTTTATAGACGCACATAAAAGAGGCTGCAAGGGTCATTCACACAAGGTATGGTGCGCAGGCAGCACAGAAAAACCCAGCGACAAATGTTTGTCCCAGCCGATAAACAAGTGTGCAAGTCCAATCCTAAAAAAGGAGAGGACGTGCTTTTTGTGTAGACTAAACAGTCCTGCAGTTTCCCTAGTTTATTAAAGCTCCTGTAGCTCTTCTAATCCTTGTGTGTTGTTCCAGCACAAGCAGCATGTAACTGGTGGAGATACACATCTGCAAACAGTTTCAAATACCCTAGCCCTTTCTCTTTTTTATGTTAAACAACCAAATCTCTCTATTTTGTTTTTCATTGTGCTTGCTATTTGCTTTCCAGTTGACAAACTAAAAAGGCACATATTCATTTACTAAAACAAAAAGATCAGGAATCTTTTATTTGTAACGTAGCTTAATCCTATCTTGACAACATTTTTAGAAGCAGAAATTTCTAAGGAGCTTACTCATGTTCCAGTGATTGAGAATCAGTTTGCTTTTCCACCTCTTTAGGTTGTTTTGAGTTTGGATGAAGAGAGTGTGGAGACAAAAGAGAGGCAGAGAGTGGGTTTAGGGATAAGAGCAAGGGTGGGGAGGGGGTAAAGTGGGGGGCTCCTAAGGGTCACAGAGGTGGAAGCCTGGAGGAGGCCCGCACACTAATCTGTCATGTGCTTGTTTGCCTCAGGAGCCCAAAAGTCAGTTCTTCAGTCACCCGTAGTAACCCAGGCGACGGTTTGGTTCACTGCCACCATCCAAATGTGAGACTGTCTGTGGAAGATGTAGGGAAAAAAGAGTCATCACATTGCTCCTGTGACAATACCAGCTGCTTTGTGAGTGTTTGCAAAACAGATGTCACTGACAGAGTGACATAATGTGGCTATGTTTATCACAGGAGTCTTTGAAAGTCACTGGTAATGAGATTGGTGGAGACCTTTGAAGGGGTTGAAGGTTGGTTGCTCAGCTATTGTCTTAATGTTGTGTTGCACAGCAAAACCTGGAAAACAGAGACACAAGCCACCTCTGTCTGCCATCTGTCCCTCCCCGGTTAGAGTACGGCTCAGGGACCGCGATGAACGACACTCAAGTCCAGACACTGCAGTTAAATAAGGCCCCGTTTACACGGAGCTAAAACGGAGGCGTTTTCATGCGTTTTGGCCGTTCGTTTACACGAAAACGCAGCTCAAAGCCCCCAAAAACGATCATTTCTGAAAACTCTGGCCAAAGTGGAGATTTTCAAAAACTCCGTTTTCACGTTTGCGTCTAAACAGAGGAAAACGGAGGAAAACGGAGATTTAGACTTCAGAACGTCACATTATTCACCAGAAACTCACCAGCGTCATGAGTGCGACCTGTGTTTACAATTAGTTTGGCCACCGTCAATATTTTCTTTTATTTTACCTGTTTTATATTCTAAAGTCACACTTAAAAGTAACTCCACTTCTCTGTCACTCCAAACGAAAGACTCGTTCCGTCTTGGAAGTAAACCCTGAATTATGGTCCCGCGTTAAATCGACGCAGAGCCTACGGCGTAGGGTACGCGGCGATGCGCGCCGTACGGTGTGAGTCGCCGCGTACCCTACGCCGTAGGCTCTGCGTCGGTGTGACGCGGAACCATAAATCAGCCTTAACTGGAAGTTACACGTGTCATTTGTTGATGTTTTTTCCAGGATTCTGATTGGCTGGCATGACGTTAACAGCGTTTTCATGCGAGTCCGTGTAAACGAGGATATTTTTGAAAACGTAGAGGGGAAAATATCCGTTTTTGTAAATACCCGGCTACGTGTAAACATGGCCTAAAAGTCTATTTCACTCAAGAATTTTGCAGGGTTGATCAGAAACATGTAAATGTGGAAGCACAGAAGAGAAACAACGCTCTCTTCCAATCTTCCCAGGCTGTGTATTTACATGAGCTGGATCAAGTTTGCCACCTCACTGCAAACACACTGGAATGTTTGTGTGCTCCAGCTGTATGACTGACAGAAGCCTTGTTTACAGTGCACTTTGGTAAAGATGGTAGCGGTTCCAGAGATTTAGTGCTGCATTTGAGAGTAAGAAGCTCTAATTCGTTTCATGCTCCGACATCAGACCTTTACACTTTGCCCCCTAATCCAGATCTGTCACAGTTCTACTTCAAAGCCAACTAACCCCACATGGAATCCACTCATATGAAGCATGCCACATTAACCTTGCAGTATGACATAGAACGGGTGTGAGAAAAATCCATACGAGTCGCTGTAGCTTTTTGTTTGTTTGCTTTGTTTTTCCGCTTTTGATTCCCAGCTCGCTTATCGAGAATTTGCATCGACGGTTGTACATTTGCAAATGCTTGGGATACATGCATAACCCCACCACTTCTCCTCCCTTGTTTCCCCTCATCTCCATCCCTTCCTGTTAGTTTTCATTCTTTGCTGTTTGCATCTTAATTCAGGTTGTTTAATAAAGTAGCAGAGATGAGTGCTTTCACTCAGGGACTGTTTACGACACATTTGCTCTGCAACGGAGATGATTAAACTGCATGAAAATCCACAGTGATGGCAACAAACGAAGAAAAAATAAGAGAAGCCTACAAATTTATAGTCCACCAGGAAAATGATAAATAAAACAGAGAAGAGTGCACTCTGAAATGTGATGCAATATCCAACTCTTTAAATGGTTTCACAAAGGGGGTTTCCTCATTGTAGAGAGAAAGAGAGAGAGCGCAGCAGGAGTTGGACCGGCCCCTGCAGAGGTGACTGCAGATGCCGTGACCACAGCAGACTACAAACAGATAAGACCTGTGGAGGGCAGTCAGATTTATGAACTCACAGCTCTGAACAGCGAGAAACTTCTCTAAAAAACACACGTACACAAAGCATTGAGCATAGACGATGAACGTCTCCTTGCCTTTATTACAGACACTTGATTCTGCAATCAGAATCAAGCATGCAATCTCTTTAGCAAATACGATACAATGATGCAGTTTTTAAAAAGGGGACCCGTTATGTTATTCTTTGATAGGATGTCCTAGTAAATAATATGGAAACAGATTATTAGGATGATTGTTGTTGATGCTGTGCTTATTTTCCTTTTTGTATAGTTGTGAGGTTTATTTTACTCATGAATGTATAACAGGATTTGAGAGTTCTCAGAGTCAGTTCCCTTAAATTACCCCTTACCCTTCCCAGGCTTCTGCCCTGCAGGCTACTCCCATTGCCCCCACGGTTGATTGCGGGGTTGTGGCAAGAGCTGTTATAGTGGTGGCTGCAGCTTGCTGGGGACCATGGAGGCCAATGAGATTCTGCTGCAGGCCTCCAAGCTGCCCCGGCACTGCTTTGATATTCATCTCACACCGAGAGGAGGAAAATGCAAAAGGGAAAAGGAGCAGCAGAAGTGTGGAAACAGCAAACCGGGCTAAAAAAGGGGAGGGAGGCAAGAAGAGAGGAAAGGTTGACGGATGGAGGCACTGAGTAGAAATCAAAAACAGACTATGTGTTTCACTGTTTGGTTTGTCATGGGACCCTATAGCCGCACCGAATCCCACTCCTGCCATTTTATGCGATTTTTTTCTCCCCTCCCTTCCTTCTCCTCTCAAATGCATGCTTTTGTTTTGCCCGGCGCTCAGTCCAGAGGCGGGCAGTGGGATTCCTGCACAGTGGGGTCCTTATAACTGGGAGCCATGTCTCTTGTTCTCACCTCTTCCCCCCACTTCCTCACCTTTTCATTTTTTCCCCATTGATATCCTCTCTTTTTCCCCTTCGGAACATATGGACTGGTTTTCTAGGAGAGGGCCCAGTCCACATCAAAGACCGATGCAGAGCAGGTCAATTTGTTGCTCCTTTTCCCCAACTGTTCCCCCTCCGCCAGCCACAGTGTACTCTCCCTGCTTTTGCAGCAGTTTACCCAGAATGCATCATTGTTGAAGCATTCCTGCCTGGCATGTGTTTCTGGTGTCTTTTCTTCATGTACAGCAGACCCAGTTCCCTTAAGACCTGTGGAGTTTTGTGTAGCCACATGCCCCCCTAAGATCATGTAATGGTATACAAATGAACATGTGCGATAGAGAGCGCGCTGTTCCACACGCTGATAAGAAAAAGCAGATGGATAAAGGAAGATTGGCGCCAATGAAAATCAAATAAAAAGAAAAAAATAAATATATAAATCCAAATCTGAGCACAGCAGGTCTTGGCTCCAGATGTGAATCTCTCTGAATATTGATTGTGAGGAAAAGCTAGTCCCCCGTATCCCTAGGGCTGCCATGGCTGACACACAAAGCACCTCACTAAAGCTCATAAACCAGCTTGCACAATTATTTAGATAATAGGGCAACAACGGCAGCGTATGCCTCCTAACCCAGAACCTCCTTCTGGGTTCTCGTTTTTCCTACTTCAACTCCTGCCCCTCCATTTCTTTTTTGTGTCATCCAGCATGGAAATGAAGAAATGCAAAAAAAAAAAAAAAAAGAAAGAAAAAAAGGAGGAGGCAAATGTGTAATTAGCTACACATTTCTGAATCCTCCTTAATGTTCATCACTGAAACCAGGGGCAATTACAAGTTCAAAGGGGTTTAGGGCACCCGCAGCCCGCATAATCAGTCACAAATTAAGTGCCGCTCATTTGTCATAGCACAGCGTGCATACAGAAACACGCATGCATGCATGTTGTCAGAGTTGAGTCATAGACAGGCTGACAGGCATCAATTTCCAAACAGGCACACATCTCAGCTACCCCAAGGCTCCAAGTTAGGCCGCCCAATCCTTTTATGCCCCTGATGCGATGTTTTCATTAGACAACAGCAAACACCAATGACACCATCATATTAGCTTGTTCAACATTATATTGTACCTTTCTTGCATTCATCCTTTTTATAGGTGTCCTGTTTGCACTTCCTGCCATCATTCTACAGTGTGTGCTACACCTCTGTGTAGCACACACTGTGTGTGTGTGTGTGTGTGTGTGTGTGTGTGTGTGTTTCTCACCCACCTGGCTATGCAATATGCAACACGTGACAGTGTGCGTTTCATGTCTGTCCCCAGAGGTGTATCTCAGTTACCTCAGGGGCAGGGTCACAATGGCTAATCCTGTCTTCAGGTGGCTGTTTAGCACAGTGAGAGGAGAGCTTGCAGAACCGGAGGTGAGCTCCTGTTACAGGACTCCCCGACCAGGGGTCACCTCTGACATTGTCAGAATACACAGAAACATGTTGTGGCGTACAGACAACAGGACATGCACGTGTAGCTTTTTGAAAAAGTTTGAACTCATAAGCACATTGAGAGGTTGTGTTTATCACAGCTGGGTCATCGCTCATCACTCCTCCCTTGTTCCTCTTTATCTGTCCACTGTACTGCTTGCTATAGTCTTTCAGCATCTTCTCTCCTTTCCAGATCAGTCTCAGTCTTGTTCACATTAGGATTCCCCCGATATGATCTCCATGAAGATTTGCTCTAGTGGCCATGCGTTGCCTGTTCTGCAATGGCACCTTTATTGTTTAAGTTGCTTTCACACAGGGGCACAGTCAGCTCTCTGGTGAATTCAATGGAGCCCTATCATGTGTGGCTCCGCCTCAGTGTAGTGGGAGAGGGAACTCATTTTTCACTCGGGGAACAGCATCCATCTCGGCAGCCAAATGCTGGCTGTTTCATTAAGTAGCCCATCCAGGCAGACAGATGTGTTCACCACACAGCCGTGTTTGCCTATGCAAGAGCGTGTATTAACCCACAATCCTTTGGGGGAGATTAATAGGCTACCAGCCCCTTTCCATTGATTATCTCCATGCCATTTTCCCCTCCTTTCCTTAGCTAGATATTAAAAACTAATGAAGCCTATTCGAAAAACGGGAAGCGCAAGTCTCTTCACGGATCATTTTAGGTTATTTGGGCTCAAACAGAGAGGGATCTCTTTAAGGCACAGTTTGAGTTGAATTAAGAAAATAAATGTGGAGTGCAGTCTTGAAGTAACAGGAAGAAAAAAAGAAGAAAAAGAGTCTGACTGTAAAAATATGTGTGTTTAAGAAACAACAACTCTACTTTGACACATGGAGCGGAGACGTGTGCACATGTTAGCAATTCCGCAACAGAGCAAAGCATTCCTAGTGGAACCATGTCCTAATTGCCATAATGGAGGTGGTAAGCATTGACAGTAATGGAGTTGTGGGGATCCATCCCCAGCAACCTGAATTAGGGGCCACTTGGCAGATCCACCAAAGAGATTTGCTTTCACTATTCTGAAAATCTTCTTATAACTGGGGTTTCCCCCCCCGGCAGAATTCATGGGCAGTAGGAACCACAGTGTCAGAAGTACGTGATTCAAAGGTGGTGCTTATTGGCATTGTGGTGTTGAAGTAGGGAGGTGGTGTGAGGATGAGGTTTGAGTGTACAAGAGCTGAGAGTTGAGGGAGCAAAGAGTTAAAAGCGTCCATGTGATGGGCTCACCTCTGCACCAGGCCTGGTGAAAGGCGGCAGGGTGCTGTCGGGGAAAATGACTTCCTGAGACATTACCATCAATCACCAGACAGGTCAGGCCCCCCAATCCTGCCATGAGGACGAACAAGAAGGAGAGGGGGGATGGGGATAAAGGATTAGACTTAAGGGGGACGAAAACAGAAAGGAAGACTGCTGTGGAGCAGAGTATCTCTTCCTCTCACTGTTTGACTGTTTAATGTTGTTCTCTTCCTCTGCGCATCCATCTCATTGAGTCTTTCTGTGTTTTTCTGCTTTTCGGGGGCCAACATAAAACAGCTATCCAGGCATTCAGGAATGGCTCCTGCCGGTCAGAGTCCTCCACTCGGCTCAATTGCATCATTAATTATTCCACAGGCAGCAGGGCTAGAAGCAAATCTAAAGAGAGGAAGGGAAATAGAGAGGGACCAAGAGTTAGATGGGGAGATGGGGGACAGCTGCCTTACACCCCCAGTTGGTCTCTGTCTCTCTCTTTCTGTAAATGAAGGATGGGAGAGGGGAGGGGCTTGGGTTACCTCAGTGAGCGGTTGTGTTACATTCCTGAGAAGGGAAGGGGTGGTGGCGGCAGTGTGTGTGTGTGTGGGGGGGGGGGTGGTTCAACGAGTTGTTGAAAAGAACACAGACGCTTGTCAACAGCCTCTGAGCCAGGGAGCCATCATGCCTTGCGTTATGCCCGTAGGTCAATGACCTTCTGTTGCACGTAGGCCGAGAGGTATAGCGAGAGACAAAAAAATTCCACCATAAGGTACGTGTCACCGCTTGTCTGAGGCCAGGGTCAGTCAAAAGTCTCAAAAATCTCAAAACCCTCTTCGTTTTTTCTTTTTTTTTTCAATCTTTTCCACGCCTGTATAACACAGTAAGATCATTTTAGGAATATGTCTCTGAAAAGCGATTCAAGGAAGAGGAGCGGCAGACTGAGAGAGAGCGGAAAAGCGGCGGTGGCTGGCAGTCGTGCTAAAATGGCCTATTAGATTTAAGGAGTAAAAGTTCATCAGCTTTATTAATGGGAAGATATATAAATGAAGTATGAATTACCTGACTTTTATGTAGTGGCGAGAGTGAAACTGGAGTGTCTCATGATATAATGCATTAGTGAGCTGTTCTGAGCGCTCTGATGAGCAGGCTGCAGAGAGAAGAAGGAGGAGGACAGAAAGTGGGGAAGACTGAAGTGTGCTGGCGTCCCATGAGTCCAGCAGCTGGAAGGTTGCCTGATTGTTGCTAGCATGCGTAGCTGATCTGTTTAGCTCATAGACTGGGGGCATTTGCAGCTTCCAGGGTTATTCTTTTCGTGTCGTTAGCTAGCCTAGCAAAGATTAACAACGCACACACTGTGTGCACACCAAAAGGTCGGTCACATTTTAATATTTTTGCTATTCTACCCACGTCCAACCTGCAATGTCTGCAGTTGAAAATGCACAAGCACATTTATAAACAAACATGCATGCAAGCAAACCCTAGCTGCATACTGTAAGGCATAAGGACACAGACACATACACACACACACACACACGCACCAGTGCTCAGTCAGACACAAAAAAACACAAACGCTCCCCACCATCCTGTAATAAGCGGTAAGCTGAGCTAGCTGATGGTCATCCTCCCATGGGGCTGCTGGGTTGCTGCCAACTTCCTGCCTGCTTTGTCAGTGGATAAAGCGCCTAACAAACGAGAGGGCTGTAGCTAGGCAGGCCAGCCAGGTCAAAGGCCACCTTGGCCCCCGGGCAGGATTGGGCCTTCGACCACTGCAAGGGGAGAGAAAGAGAGGATGGAAGAATGCACTTAAAGATTCAATGCTATTATCCAGGCCTAAAAGCTCCAAAAGTCTCTTCTCTTCTCTTCTCTTCTCTTCTCTTCTCTTCTCTTCTCTTCTCTTCTCTTCTCTTCTCTTCTCTTCTCTTCTCTTCTCTTCTCTTCTCTTCTCTTCTCTTCTCTTCTCTTCTCTTCTCTTCTCTTCTCTTCTCTTCCTTTCTTGTCATAAACTTCATGAAGACATTTAAACTCGTGTCACATGCCGTTTGTCCTTTGAGAAACATTAAGAAAGTGAAAGATCCTGAGGGCATTTGTCAGACTACGCAGCCCCACGCATCCGGCCGCCCCTGGGTGTTGAGCAACGATGGAAGATATATCCTTGACTCATACACTCCCGGATGAAAGGGGAGCTCAGAAGAGTTGCATTTCTGAGAAGGAAAAAAAAGTGTATTCAGTAAAAGAGAACAGACCCAACAGGTAGGAGCGTGGTGATGACTGATCGGGGGCTGGCTGGCTCCGTGCCATGGAAGTACTTGTGATCTCAGACGAGTGCACCTATGGTCACCATCAGCTACGTTACTCCGTCTTACTAAAAGAAACATAATCGTAAGTGTTTGTGTGTTGTGGACCTGTAAGAGTCTTTCTCAGAAGCAGAGCAAAGAGAGAGAGGAAAAAAAGGAGGCAGCAGATGAGAAGAGGGAAAATGTTGCCTTCCACCCCAGCTGTCCATTAAGAGGGGGAGAAAATTTGACATGGTTGACTTGAACACATTTAGCATCATTAGCAAACAGGAAGTGTCCCCTGCAGCTGTTTTTTGGCAGGGGGGGGCGAGGGGGGGGGGGGTGTTCCTGCCTGCAATGTAATGGACAAATGTTACTCGCCATGTTTGCCTTTGATTTTTGACCTGAAAACAAGAATTGACATTACAAATGTCCTATGATATCGTCCAAATTGGCTTGACATTCCATGGCCGGCCTCGGGGGTTTCTTGTTTGTCCTCTGCAAGTGGTTGTGCTCTTGTTGTTGTATCCGCAGGCTTGCTATTAAAACACACTGGCCTCTCTCTGAACGTGCCTTCTTAAGGACACAGAGGGTTTAGACTTGGAAGAGAGAGAAGAGAGCTAAAAGAAGTGATGGTTTTATAGTATAATAGCTATCTACATTACACTGGTGCACGGTGAAAATGTCAGAAGCTTCTGCTTAAAAAGTGACCCCCCGATCCCCATCTTTTTTTCTCTGTCCTAGTCTGTCCATCTCTATACAACACAGGTTTCAATCTTAGTTGGTGATCAACCGCAGTTTACCATGACTACAGCACAACTAGAAGACAAAAGGAATAGTGGATGAGACTCTTAATATAAAGTACTCTTTCCATCAAGTTCCACCCATTTAATGTCTAATTTCAAACTAAATATTATAACAAATCAGTTAGGTATGCATGCATTTGGTGAGACTGAATATGTATGGAGGAGAAAAAGAACACCTCATCTCACAACCCTCTGAAGCCAAGATTCTCAACCAGCTCCAAAAAAATGTTTCTGCCTTTTTTTTTTCTTCTTTACAATGTGTACATACGTCATTAAACCAGTGCAGATGTTTATTCAGAGGCTTACTACACTTTAGCTGTTGCATGCTCTGCCAATGACTTTATGACTGGCAATAGCAACAAGTGGTGTGGATATGGGGTTGTCCCATGCAGGAAAAGGAGGGAGGGGGTGCTTCTGCTTTGACGAGCCCACCAGGCCTCTAATGATGTGCTTATAGGTCTTAAAAGTACCTTGCAAAGGCGAGACACTAATTATTTCCCACTCCCAGCAAGCAGCATCCTGCAGAACAGAAAAACAGCGGAGTCACACTGTAGAAAAATAAAGAAACAGGAGCATGCTGGAGATTTTAAACACATTGAAACTTGATAGGAATAGATCATCCTTTTTGCTCAGCTGTGGCCGTTGCAACAAGATTATTTTAAAGACATCTTGAAAGCTAGTGAGTGTGGCTGTATGTTGACATCAGGCAGGCTGGAGAGGCGAGCAGAGCAGAGCAGATCTGGGTTCCCCTGAGCAGGCAGTTACCACAACAAAGCTAACAGACTGGTCTGAAAAACCAGGCCAAATTCCTGCCCTCTAGGACCGGGCTTAAAGCTTGGCGGAAACTTTGAAAAAGGAGGACCAGAGGAGATGAGTGGAGAGGAGAGGATAGGAGAAGAGGTGGAGTGAAGAGGATAGGAGTTGAGGGCAGAGGGCATAGTAGCAGCGAAAGGATTGCTTCTGGGGCCTGCTGAGCATTGATCGGGAGCTGGGCATTGACAAAAATGAGACTGAGTCAGAGAAAGAGAGAGAGAAAGCGAGGAAGGGAAGACCCCCCCCCCCCCACTGAGGGGATATAAAGATCATGTTCCTCCTCTTGAAAGTGGAGTGGTAGCATGTAGTGGAAAATGAAACTGTGAACTCGACCTGGTGACTAAATAGGTCCATCAATTTGGCTGCAGGCCACAAAAGTTCCCAGGTACGCTCAGCGTGCACTCGGGCTCGTCCAAGCAACTGTTGGCCAATTGCAGTCCACTGGTTTGCATCAACTCCTTTTTGTTTGAAAGTGTTTTGCAGATTTCTGCGTGGATAATTTATATGTTTTTTTTTTCTCTACAGCTTCAGTTTCTGTGATGTATTTCCATTCCATTATGCATGATAACAGTTGGAAATATTCCCCGTAAAACATCTCCTTCTTTCTCTTAGTCAATTGCTGAGTCTGGAGGTGCATTGGGATTGTGTGGGAGTGATTGCTATTTAGCCTCATGGAGCTTGGTACAATCAGATACCTATATCTTGCACATCCTCCAGGCCTCCTTCCTCACCCTTTTCTCTCCATTCACTCCTCCCTCCTTCTGACTCCCCTCACCCAATTTACTCTTGCTGTATCTTGGCAGGCAAGCAGCGCAGTTATGCCGGAGAGCCTCTCTACAACCTTGCACTGTCTCCAGTGAACATAAATTAATGGTGTAGAGCAAACGGGCTGCTGGCCGGGGTCCAGGAGCTGGCTTCAGGAGCCCGGCCAGCGATTGTTGTGGGGGGCCGTGGCAGCAGTAGCGGTAGTAGTACTGATGCACTGCCAACCAGCTTACCAGCCAGCCAGTCAGAGAGGCAGACAGACAGACTGGGGGCCCTTTCGCTCCATAATAGATGCCGCAAGCCTCGCCAGTGCGTCTTGTATTTGCAATCATCGCTGTTTTACTGTCAGAGAGCAGTCCACTGAGAGCCCTTACTTAGTGTGGAAGCTTTTGAGTTCTGAGTGGGAGAGACAGAAGTGTAGTGGTATGTTCTGAATGCAGATTGTATGAGGTGTAGATGTGAATGTGCTTTCATTTGCTGTTATCAGAGGCTGGCATGCAGTGCATGCAGTTTGTTGTTTGGCATCATGTGAGTTCTGTTTATAAGTTGGCCGTATCTGTGTGTGTGTGTGCGTGTGTGTGTGTCTGTGTGTGTGAGTGCAGGCAGGAGAGAGAGAGACGGGGAGAGCAGCAGGGTTGAGTCATTGAGTCAAGCGGCATTCTTGCTTGTTTTCAGACTGTTGTCAGGAAGCTGTGTAGTTCCCAGTGAAATAAAACAAACACAAATAACCCTGTAATACCACCCCCCTCCAAAATCTTTACAAAGAGGGGGTGAAAGCAAGCAAATGTGGCGTAGATGAAGTTGTATACAGAGTTTAAAAGTGGAAAAGGATATGAAGTTTTTAAAAGAAAGACCATTATAATTTTCATGCAGAAATAAGTTATGCTTTTATGCTTCAAATTCTTAAAATATATGTATATTGGAAACTTTTTTGCAATGTTTTTTTTTTGAACAGTGTATTCGTTTCCTTGTTGTCATTTTTATTCTTTTTTTTTGTGATGTCATGACCGAAAATAAACTAAACTAAACTAAAATATATGTTGTAAATTTACCTCAGTGGAATGTTATTATACACAAATAACTCAATCTTTTATTGTCAAATTTTTAAGGCTCTTTTTCATTTGATTAAATGCCTCACGTTTAGGAATGGAAGTAACTATATATATCATTTTTACAACAAAATGGAAAATAATCTGTCAGAAACCTGCCACTAAAAACCCAAATATAGGTAAACCATGTGCACAATAAACCCTCATTATGAATTCAAAAAGTTCAATTGGATTTATTTGTCATATCTGCTTGATCGCTCAGTAATGTTGATAAGCATTCAATCTCATTGTCATTTGTCAAAGAAGCCAATTGTAGCATTATTAACAACAGCAACTTGATATTTAAAATGTGCCAATCTTACCTCAGCTCAGAGCGGAATCCATATTAAAATGTCATTCCTTTATTTGATTGCATTTAGGTTTGACAGCGAATATTATTATTATCCTGCAGTCGCTTTGATTAAAAACAAATATGATTTCAATCAACGTGCAAAAGGCATATATGAGAGGAAAAGCTGGCGCCAATATTTTTGTAAAAGTAGACACAAAAAGAAAGTCACAATTGTGTTGACACGTGAAGACATCCCTATTAAATTAAATACAGGACTTCTGATTATTTTATAAAATGAATCAACACTTTGAATAAAAAGATATAGATGCTGATTATCCCAAATCCTTAACAACGGACAGAATAGATGTGGTCAAACCCCAGCAGTGGTCCTGACTAAATCTTTTGTGCTCTCATGGCACTGAGGGTAAACAACCAATGGCCAGTGATTTCCTGAGAGTCATTAGCATGGAATAGGTTTGGAAGCCACTGCAACCTTTTGACCTGACTCTATAACTCATGTCACACTCTGATGATGTAATTAATCAATGGGGTCCACCGCCGGCTCATGCAAACGGTCTGCAGGTTCAGTTGAAGGAGAGGAGGCATCAGAGCTGGAAAAGCAGCGCTGCTGGTTGGGAGGGGGGGGGGGGTTGTGTGGAACAGCCAGGATAATAATCGGGCTGTGGGATTTGATGACCTCGGCAAATAGGTGTCGGGAGAGTAAGAAAGTGATATATAGTAAACCAGAGGCTGTTGGAGTAAATAGGCGTAAGCGCGGGTGAAAGGTCTGGTGTGAAGTAAGAGCGGTCCGGCTAGTGGATGTGGTTATTGTACATGGTGAAATGCCAAGCTGAGCTCAGGAGGTGTTAAGGACCGTACGCAGCAGATGATAGAGCTACCTCGGCTTGTTATGTTCAGCAACCGCAGGGGCTATTACATCCAGGACTTTCAGAGAGCACAGAGCACATCAAACCCTGTAATTTAGCCAGCAGTCGGTCACACATATAAACATGCACACACACCGCTGGATCCTCCATAAATGGCAGAGTGTGACCCACCTTTTTTTATGCGCCTGCATCTTCTTGAATGTCTGAGCTCTGTCCTAGATGAGATTGTAGGAACTGGAAAACATGCACACATGAGGATAACGTTTGCACTTTTGCCATTAACAGGCCTCGGCGTAATTAACAGAGCTGTTTCGATCGGAAGCTGCAGCTGCCCTGACAACGAACTGAAACTTCTCATTTCTGGCTCTAATTATTTATAGACTGTTTTATGACTTGCGGTCAGTCCTCCTTCAAGGATATTGGTCTTGGTGTTTTTAACTGAACATATTGAGTGGATCCAAAGCTACTGGGTAGATTATCAATACCATCTCTGTTCTTGTGCTGTGTTTGTGTTTCATCCATTAAATAACCATGTCATACTGTCTCCTGAGGGAGGAGAAGGACTTAAAGGAGAGAACACATCAGGGTAGACTTTGTGGTTTTTGTTTGATATTGCACTGCACCCATTCATCTCAACAGTCTTCATTTTCACATCATTTTTTTCTGTGCTCATTTGGTGATTTGCACACATATTTATTTACAGGGGGGGGCAATTAAGATTACAAGGTTACTCAGAGTGTTGCCATTCTCACATTTCATGGCTGCTGCAGCCTTCCAACCACCATGTTGGCTGGCTTCTCATGTGTCCCATGTCTCAATTGCCATCGCACACTCGTTTCTGTAGCTGAGATTTCAGAGCGCCATGCTTAAGGGAAAGCTGCCACAACGTAAAATCTGAGTGGGTGGCCTGCAGTCCTAACCGTGTAAAAACATGTGTCTGCATTGGCGAGGGAGGGTCAGCTCGGAAAGGCAAGACGGAGATGAGGACAGGCATAGATTGTGTGTGTTTGTACAGTGTGTGTGTGTGTGTGTGTTTGTCATTATCTGTGCGTGCATACTTGGCCATGCATTTGTACAAATGCATGCCAGTCTTGAGGTTGCAGAGGGAGATTATCTGACACAGGACTAGAAGAATGAGAAAGAGCTGGGAGAGGCATGAGCTGAACAAAAAAGGATTTTTTTTTTTTTTTTAGTGTCGTGTCTGTGGTCAGAGTAAATCTCCTTACTCAGGGGTTTTGTGTGCAGGAGGGGGGGGGGGGGCTTTAACGTCCCCACTCTCCTTGATGAGACATCTTTCTTGTTTGTTCAAACCATTCATTACGTGGTGGCTGCTGGACGAGCTGTGCCGCTGGCCGGCGTATTTATCACCAGGCTAGAGCGCGCTCTGGCTGACAGCAGGCGATTGATGACCGGGTCTGGGCCTGAGAGGACGAGGAAGCCTTAATACAATGTAAATGACCCACTCCCATTTCCAATCTAGCCTGCTCCTCTCCGTTTGCCTCCATACCACATCCAGACTCTATTTGTCTATGTTTTCTGTGCATATGTGCATAGGTTTATGTAGTGTGTGTACATTAAAAAAAAATGGTAGGAGGGAGTGTGTGCTCCGTTATATTTGCAAGTGTGCTTTGATGGTGACCGAGGTCATGTGAAACACAAAGGAAGCCCAGGAGTGTACGGGGGAGGAACGCAGAGGTTGCATTCTCATTAAATATCTCTGTTGAGAGAACGTGCGTAAATAACACACAGATGTAGATTTCTATTTCCTTTGGACTTTCTGAAACACTGCGCCTTCTCTTTACCAGGTTTACTCACGTTAACGTTTGCGCATGCACAAACACACACAGACACACACACATTAACTCTGCCTATGCTCGCCAAGGAAATGTCAGCACCTGGCAATCAAAAAATGTATTTCTAAGCAAGCGTTATTATCTTTCCTTTGTTAATGATTTTAGCATATTAAAAGGGACTGTGTATACAAGTACAAATCAGATTAATCTCCCTCTGCAGCGGGGACTCATTATTTGTCCAATCTTAGACTTGTTTGTTATTAATTGAGCACATTCCTTCAACCATTTTTTTTCCCATCTCTCCTTTAATTAAAACATTTAAATAGGGAGGGCTACCTGAAAGGAGAAATTTCCCCGTCTCTGCTGATATGAATTCTCACTTACATCAATTATTTTAGCAGTAAATGAGAAAACGCTTCTTGAGCAAGTGTTATCATTTTATGTTAAAATTGGATTCAATTAGCAGAAGCCAGGGTCGCATTACCGGCTCTGGGATTTGCTTTTCTTGACGAGTATGAAGAGGGAAAGAAGCTGAAGCGATTAAGTTAAAGTTTCGGCAACTGCAAGTGCAGAAGGGAGGAAAGCGTGCGAATGAAGGTCAAAACCAACTGAAAATAGAAAAGTATTTAAAAACATTTTTTTTCTTCAAAAAATAAAAAAGCATTAAATGAATCAGATCTGATCTGCAGGTGTCATGTTGGTGAATGTTCCTTGTGCATTTCTGTTTGCGTATGATTTCGTGCATGTGCAAGTCTGAGTGCGTGCACGCTGTCTGTTTCAGAGCTGCTGAATGAAACACATAGTGTCTCATTTGTTTCGTTTGCGTGCGCTCCGACTCCTAATCTGGCCCTTAAAGACATCTGTCACCAGCGATCACTGTTGTTTTGTCATGCTTCATAGCAGGCCCAGGGGGAGCGAGGAAGCCCAAGGTCTGCCATTTATATCAGCCAATGTTCTTTAGATTGGACCTGACATAAATAGTATCATTGCTGCCCTTGTTGGAGAATTCCATTTTCAGGTAAAAAATGTTGGCAAAGCCATTGGAGGAGATTTCACAGCATTCACTTCTTTGGGCATTAGTCTGCATTCAGCTGCTCTCTATGAAAGAGCCCTACACGTCGCACATTGAAGCAAAGATAAATGCATTTACTCTAAATCTGCGCCCACTCATTTTGTTCCCTGACATTATGAAAGGATTCTTAGACACCAGCGTATCCGCGTTTGGCCTACTGAAAAGTCTTGTTTGTCAACACGTGCACTCATAGGTATTATAGTTTTTCCTCGGTGCATGTGATCCGTGCGTACGCTATATGTTGTTGTATATAGGCGAGCTGCGGATGGGGCCTGCGATAATCTCACTTGACAGTTTTGACAAACTTGTTTGGCCAGCTCTGACAGGTTTAACGCTGAATTTTGTGTGTGAGTGAGTGCGTGAGTGGGCGGACACGTGTACACTGCAAATGTCTATACTGTGCATGGGAGGGGCAGGGTTGGGTGGAGGTCACAAGAAGGTGCAGTCTTGGGTTACACAATGCAACACATATTCAGTACTTACATATGTTGGAATATATTTATTCTGTATGCCTGTAAGAGGCTCACGTGTGTCTCTGTTTGCCCCTACAGCACCCATACCCCTCCGAAGAGCAGAAGAAGCAGCTAGCCCAAGACACAGGCCTCACCATCTTACAAGTAAACAACTGGTGAGTCAAGATTCCCGCTCGCCACCTATCTCCACCACCAGCATCGCCGTCTTTTATTTTTCAAAAGCCTTTTCCTTCCCTCCTTCCACCAATGCCAAGACGGCTAATACTCCTAAAGTGTGAAAACCGTTTATGTACATCCCTCCCCATCGTGTACATCCACACACAGCGGAGCGTACAGTACAAAGCCGTACACAGAGACAACCTTTGTATTATTATATGTAAGCTACCGGGATGTTCTGGTGTTATCGGTACAGTGTTCTGCAGCTAAGTCAGAGGTCTTTGTGGTTTCATGCACACGCATTCAGTGGGATATGTTGGAGGAAGACGGGCAGAGACCACTAAAGCCCCCAAAACCCACCGCACCCCTTCATCCAAAAATCATACCTAGCCCTGCCACTGGTGCCCCCACAAACAGGCACAACTGCCAACCACCCCCTCCCCATTTTACACAAGCTATATGGTGGATTAAGGTTTTGGTGGCCTGGCCAGCAGGGCCTTTGTAGATGGCTTAGCACATAACTGGGGGTGGTGGATTAAACAAAATGATCACAGAAGCAAAGAAATGATACAGGAATTACTTATCAAAATACTAGCCCAGGTTTTATCTGCGGCTTAATTTTGTTCAGTACATTCTCAGGGTGATGTTCAGATTAATTGAACTGACAGCTTCTTTTCAAAATTCCGGGAAGGTATTTGCACGGATTTCAGGTCTTACACAAACTTAATTATATGGAACCCCATTTTATCATTCTAATTCCATGTAGCGGGGGTTCTATTTACAAATGACAAGTCTGTGCCTTTTATTCACAGCTTTCCTTAATATATTTATCAAAGCGGGTTCATTTACAAAGTGCTCTATCTGTTGGATACAGGCGGGCCGACATTAACGAAGCTTTTAGGTTTATCAGACCCGCAGCCCGACAAGTCACCCGAGGGTCAATTGATTTTTTGCTTCTGTGATTCATTTTTTTTCTCATTTTTCTCGGATCACAATGAGAAACATGCCTGGAGAATTAGCCAGGATTGTCAGCCTTATCTATCAGCACCCCCTCCCTCCCTCGCTCCCTCGTCCTCCTCCCTCCAACTGAAATACTCTGTTTCCCTCTCTCTCTCTCTCTCTCTCTCCATCCCTCTCTCTCTCTTCTCTCTCTCTTTCTCTCACACACCCTTCGCTCTATTCCTTTCTAGCCAGGGGAAGTCAAGCTACTTAAATTGGCCACAGGAACCGCTGTTATCAGACTTTAATGCACCCTACAGTGTGGATAGCATTTCAATTACACCAGTAACCAAAGATTAGCCCCTTGCTTGCCTGTTTCATGCTTCATGCCACCGTTTTGGGATGCCGTGCACCTTACCTACAGGAGCAGAAAATTGAGTTGCCTTGCCTGTGTCATGGTGATTAATGCAGAAATACTCAGCGAATCTGGGAGGAGGCTGAGATACTACATATAGGAGGATTCCCCGTCTTCTCGTTGGCCGTGAAATACAAGCCTCAGACACAATTTGATCTGCAAGCGTCTTACACTGCGTCACATCCTCGTGAGCCCTGTGTCCACACGTGCACGACGCACCCAAACGTGGATGGATATGGCAGCTGAATTCAAAACAAAACACTTTAAAAAAGGAATACGTTTTAACAGATAAGTAATCTAAGAGATGGGAACTGTGCAAATCTTTCTGATATCTGGTTATAGCAGCTGCTGAGATAGTCCACCCTGGATACGATAGCACGGGGTTTTTCAAACTCAAAAAAAAAAAAAAAAAAAAAAACAACCAAAAAAACCAAATTAATCTCTTCAAATTCCTGGCTTAGTCTGCACTCCACTGTAGTTCTCTTTGATGCTGGGGCTGCTGCCATGTTACTGGCCATAGACAGAGACAGACAGGGAGAGAGACAGGACCAGAGGATGAGTAGGAGGGGGGCGAGAAGGCCGGGGACGGCCGCCGTCTTCAGTTTCCAGAGCTCTCCCTCGGGGAAAGGATGTGCTGAATCAGGGCTTTGTCCGCCGGCACAATCGCAGCCCGGCGAGGGCACAACGGTGCTCTGTGTGATAGTCAATAGACAGTGCATCGTGCTCTCCTCTCCCCTCTTGCCCCATCAAACCTCCCAGAGCCATACCTTCCGACCGACACCTCCCTTTACCTGTGGCTCACCTGCACGCATGGAAAACCACTCCCGGCCGCTTTCAAACTTTGTGTCTCAGGACAGAGCCGACTGGGAGATTTGCGAGGCCCTGTGCGAAATGGCCGGGGGGGGCCCTCGCGCGATCGCTACGCTCACGCACAGGGTTTTTCGGGTCGGATTGGGTGTCTATATGCGCAATTTTAACTCTCCAATTAACAAAATACTGGATACCTTCCCCTGCCTCATCATCATCTCGAGTGCCTCGACGCGGGCCCCCACGGCTGCTTGAGACCCGGTCGGATCGGTGATTTTTGTAACAAATTTATCTTTAGTTTTTTTCTTTTTTCATCCCCTGATGGAAATTTCCTGAATTTATATCGTTCTCTCGACATTGTGTGACAGTTTGTTCCAACTCCACCTGTCTGGATCAGAGCAGCTTGTGTCTGCGCTTGGTCTGATCAGTTGTGTTGAACAACAGACACGCGCATCATTGCACATATATTTATTGATATGCACAGACTAGTACACATTTAGGTCTGTAATGGAATGTGACTGTTGATATTTATTAGGGAAAAAACGAAAAAAAAAAAAAAAATTGAAAAAAAAAACAAACAAAAAAAAAAACGCCCCATAGCGCGAGGCCCCGTGCGGTCGCACGGTTCGCACACCCCTTGCGGCGGCCCTGTCTCACGACCACGGACACACTTCACCTGCTTCTATATTATTAGCTAACACTTTCACCTGTTTTTACCCCACACCCCATTAGCCGTCCAACTTTATTAAGGTAGCAGAGGAAGAGGTTAAAGTCCACAGTCTCACCAGCCTGGCGCTTTACAGATGAGGAGGTGGACTTGATTATCCTGTTATTAGCGTTCAAAAGTGTGTTTGCTCGAACACGCCATGCACATTATTACAAACTGCACTCTCACGGCGTGTCGGGACGCCATTAGCCGACCATTAGGAAGTGTGGCGTTTTGTTTGCTGTTCTTACATTTGAGACCACGGGCGTCATGCTAACAGAAACAGGGCGTGGTCTGATGTGTAATTGCATTTGTTTAAGATTGCAGGAGAAGGTGAGGGGCCGTGGGGATAGTGGAGTTAGTAGGTGAAACGGCAGACTCAGGTGTCTGCGCGCAGAAGAAGAAGCGTTTATAGTTTAGAGTATCTAGCGGTATATTTGCCTGCCTCAGCAGCTCCTGGTGTCCTGCTATCAGTCTGGGCTAAATGGAGCCTGACCGAATCCTTTCATGTCTCAGCGTCAGACCCAGCACGATGTGCCCTCACTCACAGCCATAAACACACACTTGAACCAACCATCCTGTCGTTATTTACCATTGTAGCGAGGCTAGCACGCACACACCCACACACACACACAGCGGGGTTATTGCATGAGCCTGGGAGATGATGACAGATGACTGAGAGAAGCAGTATCTAAAAAAAGGAAGGAAATCGTCCCTTCATTATTCCCTCATCTCACAGGCAGCCAGTTGGTCATTTCCATGGCAGAGGGAGAGGCAGAGCTAGTCAGAAAACGAGTATGTCAGTTCTTGGCATCATTGATGACTGACTGCTGTGCCACTGGAGCACTAATAACAATAAAGAGGGCACTAAGCCATATTCTATTTTTACTTCTCTGCCTCCTCTACAGCTCAAGGCAGACGACATGCACACCAGCACAAACACACACACACACATGTGCACGCACACATGCACCGGGGAGAGGCTCTAATTAGCGGCAGAAAGGAATACAATGAGTGAGTTATTAAGACACAGGGGCGGATCGCAGCCAACCTTTGCCCCCTGTCAGAGCACAGGTCACATGATAAGGGAAGGATATCCGCCAGACGACGGCGCCAAGCAGCCTGTGCCTACCGAGGAGATGAAATAGGCTCAATCTCTGCAACTGTTCAGAGGAGGGCATGGTGTACTGATTGTTTTCTGTTTTTCTAATATACTCCGGCACAAACTTCATCTTGAGCAGCGGTCATCATGTCACCGGATACATGTTCGTTGTATTGCCTCATTGTGATTATACGTCTGGGTCAAATTTTAGCTAGTAGTTAATTAAAAAAAGATAATCAAATTAGATATGTTTAAAGGATTATACAGTTAAAAAAAAAGAATGCATTTCAAAAGTTATTGCACTGATACGTCTCCGGAGCATAATCCCATTTAAAGTATATAAAATCTTGATTCTTGCCCTCGATAGTGCAGTGTTATAGTGCATTTTTACAAATACTGTTAGCAGTGAACTGTGTGCTCGGTAGCTCTCTACAGCAGGTTCCCCAACCCATTTCAGCTCCTCTCTCGTCCATGCATCCATCCAGATTTCCCAGCAGAGATCCACAGAGGCTTGTGCTGCAGGTTCACGTGCACACTTTCAATGATAAAGCACATTTGTTTGCAGCACGTCAGAACAAGGCAGAGAAAAGGCTAAGTCAAATTAGTTCCTCCACTTAGAAAAGCATTTTCCACCCTCTTCCAGCATCCAATGAAACGCCTGCAGACACTTGCTTGCTTTTATGATTTTTTTTTCTTTTTTTATGATTCTCTGGTTTGGCAGACAAGCCTATTATGAAAAGCAAAATAATAACTAATATTTTCCAAATGTAATGTTATGAAACTGGCCAAAAGTGCCTGTTTTTCCCCCCGTCCACATTCTTTATAAGTGGTGAAGTCAAATGAATCTCACACAAAGGCCTTTGAGGTGAGATTGTTTTTCTTCCTCTGCAACTCTCTGCATTCTTACTTATTTTTCTGTCACTTCCTCTCCGTTGCCACATTCGTGTACTAGTTGACTGAAGTTGCTGGTTATCTGTCTAACTTTGACCCAGATGGAAATGTCATGCCTTTTTTTGGCTGCAACCAGGGACTCCCAGCAGTGGCCGTCTCATGCCCCTGGCTTTCTAAATATACAGCTGGAGTGTGGAGAGATTGCGGGCATATATGTGTGTGTTCATCTCTCTCTCTCTCTCTCTCTCTCTGGTGGGTTTTTATGTGCTAACATGAGTGTATATGTGCGCCTAACTAAAAAGAGAGACGAGCAAGGGCGCTGCCAAAATAGGCATCATGATCCCTCTCATTTAGGGACTGCTAATTGGCAGTTAATTAGCAGAATTGACTCTGTTGTCAGATCCCAAGTGCCAGCCCCCCTACCAACACCCTCCACCCCCTAAGTTCATTTGATCTGGCTCCTTTCTTGATGCTGTAATAATAATCCCATTTTATCAGTTTTGGAGGGAGAAGCATATTTGGAAAAACATATTCTCATTATTGGCAGAGTAGAAGAAAACAAGCTCCCTGTTGTAGCAGGTTTCAATTTGTTGTGTTTTTTTTTTTTTCATTTCGTACAGCAGTTGTCACAGATCCAAATAGCTGCTCACGGCGAAAATCTAGACACATGCTTTGCTCACAGGATAAGCCATGGGAGTCTTAAACAGCTGATGCTAATGTGTGCCACTGTGTTTATGTGGGCTCTTTGGGTACACAGCATGTGTTGTGTGTGAGTACAGGAGGGCCTGTTGAAATGTTCAGTGTGATTAACAGGGCCCACTTCCACTTTACTGGGCACTGGGGGCACATTGGGTCATAGCGTGGCACGGACACCCACCGAGGCTGCGGAGCAGACCCGGTGCCCACCGTCGTGTGAGCCTAGAGTTATGAAAAGCAGCTGGTGTTTTAATAAAACTGGCAATGTTGGCCGATCATGCACAAAAAAAAATGAGTTTTTTTTTTTTTGTATTTTTGTTTTTTTAACTTGTTTTTTCCAATTACAAGCTCAGGACTCTCCAAGGCTGTGGAATTCTCTCAGCTCAGACAGAATGCAAGGAGAACGAAACCAGACGAGGCGAGATAGATAGGCGAAGAGCTGAAAGAGGCATTACAGAGAAAGCATTAGAGAGAGATGGAGAGAGATGGGAGGAGGGAGGTCTTTGTACTTCTCTGCTCCTTTTGGCTCTTTTATTCCTCAACGGCTTGGTTTTATTGGTGGGTCGTTTAATAACAAGGGCTCTGCGTTTGAAATGAAGTCGAGCTGCGTTTGCGTGGGCAGGCCTCCCTTTTTTTTATTTTAAGATGGTAATTTCTGTACTGAGGGTGAGAACTGGAGAAAGATCGAGAGAATACACTAGAGAGAGCGAGGAGAGCAAGAGGGTGAGAATGTGGGAGAGGGAGAATTCAAAGAGAATACAAGGGGGGAAAGTAGGTTAATTTATGTCATTTGTAAGAAGAAAAAGAAAAAAAAATATGGTAGGTGATAGTGAGAAAGAAAGTGTAGAGGTGCTGTTTTCATAACCACGCAGCTTAATGCAGACGGGCAGCCACAGTAAGCCTGCTAGAATCTCGTTGCGCCTGAGGCCATCTGTGAGCAGAATAGCAATTTTATTACTTTGTCATTAAACCAATTTCACAGCAGTATTGTTTGTTAATGAGCAGCCGCAAACGAGCGAAGATGTCACGTACTAGAATAGCAGCAAGATTTGTGACCCCAGCCCTTCCTCTATCTCATTCGCCCAACCTGTGCCTCATTCTTTTTCTTCTTCTTTATCCCGCTATCGCCGCCTTTTCTAGACATCCTCACCGTCATCCTCGCACGTCTCCTCCGACATCCTTCCATCCTTCCATCCTCCCCATCCCTCACTTCCTCCCCCCTCTTGTAAAGGTGGCTCGCTCATAAACGGGGGAAACTGCTCGAAAGATAAAATGCAAAGTCTATACAGTCAAGTCTCTGTTTATGAGCTTCCATTCGCCTTCAGAGCTCGACGGGACGGATGGTGTCTGCAGGTTTGCAAGGGTGTGCAGTCGGAAAGCGACATATTGAACTGTGATTTAGCTCTAAAACGCGGGTGCCAACAGCAAGTGCAAGCAGGGGGGGGACTTACACATCCTGAAAGGTGCATTAGTCATTTGGATTGCATGCAAGATGATGTAATTCATTCTTTGTGATGTTTCAGTTCACTGCGTTTGCTTGCCTGGTATATTTGATTAGGAAGGGAGTCACGCATTTTAAGAAAAGTTTTGGCAGTTGTTGGATAAGGTCTGCTTTTCCCAAAGAAAGGCATGCACTGGAGCTGCAGTGGAGCCGTGTGCGTGTTCATGGCTCATCACCTCGTTTATGTTTAGTTTTTTACTCTTGAGGTCAGTTGGTTAAGATTCTCAGTCTTTTCGTGGTCTATGGCTGAGAGACAACTTGTGACAGAAAGAGAAAGAGAGATTTAAATTGAGGCCCCACGAGGATCAGTCAACCTGACAGAGTAGATTTGGAATAATTAGTATTATCTGCTGAGGGAAATAGCTACAGGAGCCGTGCGTTAGCCTCACACTCCTTCTGTGTGCCTCGGTGATAGTGTGAATGGGCCTGGATGTTGTGTGTGACTCTGGGAGGAAGGGAGGGGTTTGGGGGACTAAAAGGGATAAAAGTGACCAGGTGTAGCAGAATGGCCTTGAGGGTATATATATGTGTGTGTGTGTGTCTGTGTGTGTGTGTGTGTGTGTGTGTGTGTGTGTGTGTGTGTTTGCTGGAGCCAAAGAGGACAGGAGCTCCTTCTTTGGCTGAGCTCTTTTAACTCCGTGAACCTCCACAAGGTATTTTCTCTCTGTCCAGACATGCTCATTCTCTCACTCTGTCTGTTTTTCCTTTACCTCCTTCTTACTCACATCACATTGCCCTTCGTTCCCTGTATTTTGATACAGAAAAATACCTCGTCTTTTATCTTTGGTTTGTCTGTGTGGTTTCACATTTAATACAACCTCCAGTGACCTCACCCTCTCTCTTACAATGAAAGTAAATGTTTTGGGATTTAAAACAAGAGCGCATTGTAATCACATCCTTAACAACTCGGCTGTGTATTTTCTGTAGCTGGTATTCAAGGCCCCCGTGTCCTCTGTGACTTTGAGGTGTAGGCCAATAAGCCTATCATGGACAGTCCCATGAATCAATACAGACCTTTGTTGCTTTAAGCTACGCCCTGCCCCACTTCATTTCAATTTGGGAACCTATCAGCCAATCGTCCCTTTATGGAGGGCAATGGACAGTGTTTGGGGCTTTCGGAGGAAAATACATTTTGAAAAGCTAATATCATGGTCAGATTAAAGCCGGCTGGTTTTGCATCTATGGCCTCCCCATGAAGTTTACCTGCAAGTGACCAAACCAACTTAAACGTCCACTTTTAGATCGCAAACAGTCTCTAAAATTGAAAGATCACTCTACCTTGTATTCAAATATCTACTCATGGTGATTAGATTTGAGTACCGTATTTTCACGACCATACGGCACACCGTGTGAAAAGGCGCACCCTCAGTTTTGTGTGTCATTTTTGGTTTTAAAACACACATACGGCGCACCGACCCAAAAGGCGCAGTCTACAGACACGGAGCTGCACACACGCGCGCTGCAAAACACACACACGCGCTGCAGAACACACACACGCGCTGCAGAACACACACACAAGAGTGCTTATTTAAAAGTAGAGCAGGAGCAAAACTTAGTTTGATATTTTATTTCGCTTCACCCGCCCCCTTCTCTTTTTACCGTTCTCATGGTGGCCGGCCTTACATTACCGTAATTCAGGTAATAGACACGGCGCACCGTTTCATAAGGCGCCCGGCACATTTAAAGAAAAAAAAAGAAAATTTATGTGCGCCTTATGGTCGCGAAAATACGGTATGTTTGTGCCAAGCAGGAGTGTGATGGCATTTGCAGAAAAACGGTGTATTTTAAAGCAAAAAACGTGCAATTTGGGAGATGCGAGAGCTAAATGGGGCCATTTGCCGCCACCCATACGTTCACTTTGATGAGGTTATCAGAAGTAGCTGCAGGAATTAGCCCACACTAAAGCATGCATAACATGATCTAGAGATACACAGCCATAGGAAGGGAAGGGAGGGGGAAGAACAATGAGGAGTGTATTACCGTTATCTATTTTTTTTTTCTTAGCCTTATGAATATTTATCCTTCTCATTACCAGTGATGATGTTTCAATTGGGAGTCTCTGTGAACAAGTGAAGTGGGAGGGGGATGGCAAGGGGAAATCCTTTTCCCCTAGCGGGCATAGAAAATAAAGTAGATATATCTTGTGAGGGGGGGGGGGGTTACGAGCTGACACATATGCTTTAGCTTGTTCTTGTTAAACTGGGAAACCCTCTTCATTTTGTCAAAAGCAGGTTTTTTTTTCCTCCCTTTGGTCCCTAAAAATGAAACTTTCATCAAAATGAGGCCTGTGTTTTGAGTTTGTTTTACAGCTTTCGCATAGAGAATCACACAAGACAGCCCACAGACTTAAATTGAAGGGTCGTGCTCTGCAGAGCGGGCTGAGTTGACTGTATCTTTGTTGTATTTGTTTAAGGCTGTCACATATGAAGGAGGCCAGTCAAAGCAGAGCAGTGAGTGGTGGAGCTGATCTGAGAGACTCACTTCAGGCCACCAGGCACATGGGAGTCCCCTGTGGTCGGCTCCACAGTGTCACTGCCGCTGCTGCCAGCAGTCCCCTCCACAAACAACCGCTATTTATATCACTAGCCCACTGCTTTGCTTTTTGGCCTCAAACTTCTGATCGTGTCTGCACGTGTGCGTGTGTGTGTGCGTGTGTGTGTGATACTGTGCGTTCAAGCGTATGTATGTCAAAGCGGTTATGTGCAATTGAAACTCAGATTAATTATTCAACAGGGAAGTCAGAAGCAAGCTGACAACATTTAACCGATGAGTCTCGTGGTCACTAATATGTGCTAGGACTCATTCTCAGACACATCACGGAAAATGTACTTGATGGAAATACACAGTCGAGCCCGAGCCACAGCGATGAGAGGATGATGATATCCCAGCGGGATGGAGAATCCCTTTCCAAACACACTCACACACTCTTTTATTTGCACTGGTCTGCTTTTTTTTTCTTTTTTAAGGACTTGAAGTAAAGCACTGGCCGAACCCAAGCATTACATAATGTCAACGTTTGGGTTTCCCTCTTGGATATCTCCATGTGCATCTAAATTCATGCTTAAAAGTATGACAGTGTGAGGGTTTTAAAAAAAGCTTTATCGGGATCAGATTTGCATGTATACTTAGGAGACGGGGTGAGGTGATAAAACGCGAGCAGCTTGAGCACAGCTTTACACCCCTTATGCACTTTGATATTCAGGGGAATAAACGGACAACAAAAGTGAGGGTAAATGTGCAGGCATATATACTGCCAAGCAAGTACGAGTGCATGAATTTAACTGTTGCTCTTGGCAGGCCTCCTCTTCTGCTGTAATGGCTGAAACCTGCTATCGTTGTAAAGGAGGGAGCAGAGAGAGCGTTTGATATGAAGCAAGGGGGACCAGATTGGCCTTATTTCCTGCCTGGCTGCTGCAGTGCAGGCACTTGTGTTGCCTAGACGATGCAGGCAATTGACACTCAATTTTGTTTGAAATATAACGCCTCTATCATGCCATTATCAGCTTCCCCTGGTAATCCACAAAGCCACCCTGTTTGATATCTGACAATAACGGGGAGTCACAGAGTCACAGACTCTCACTCGATTACCAGGCACAGGGAGAGAGGGGTTGTGAATAAAAGGGAGCAGAAGATGACAGAGGGGGAGACAAAGACAGGGTGAAGGAAATAAGAGATGGAAAGATAATGCAGGGAAAAACAGAGGCTAAAAAAGACAGACATTTGTGTGATAGCAGTAAGAAGTGGATAAAAACCGGGATTATATCTACCCTCCCAACAGAGATGTACAAAGGTGTCATTGTCAAGGAAAAAAGAGCAAAATCCGGGCAATGGGGTGATGCTCTAGAAAACTAATGCACAACTAAGACATTTTGGTGTTATTTTAAGAGCATCCATTTATCTCAGGAGGGTTGACAAATAGACCGGGGTAATGATAGCCCTGGATTCAGTTTTTTGCATCTGCTTTACTCCTTTCTCCTCGGCGCGTTTCTTAAGTGTCTGCTTGAGCGGCAGCCTGCAAGTTATGTCTCTGTTCTGTATCTTGCTGGACCTGCATGAAAGAGGAATCCCTCATGCAGCCAGCATGGTGCGAAACTGGCGTCTGAGCAATGAGCATTACCTTTCCAGCGCTGACGGCTTCTGTCATGTGTTACGTGCTGGAACCTTTGACGGGGGTCTAAAATTGACGCGGCTGTTTCTGAGACAACTTCAAACAATTGCAAACACAGCTGTTGGTCCCTCCGCTCCCGAGCAAGCAAGCAAAATACCTTTAGTGCACCTTTGCATGTTGATAGGGTATCGTCTTAAGGGAGTCGTGCAAATATGAGAGAAGAGGGCTTTGCCAACAAGTGAACGTGGATCAGGGTTCTCCCAATTCCCCTGTGCAGTTGCATACTCAAGAATAATAAAACAATAACATTCCAGGGGCAAAGGTGCCAACCGTTGAGGTAAATGAAGTTAATTAGGGAAAATAGAGGAAAAAAAAACAGAAAGAAGAGATGATCCTATCTTCCTTCTGTATGTCAGGAAACTGGTAGAGCTTGGGCAGGTTAGCCACGCTGGGTTGCTACAATAAGGCCTCTTTCATACAGGTGTGTTGACGCCTGCGGCAGGCTCTTGGCCTCAGTCCATCCCATTCACCCTGGCTGATTTGAACAATAACTATCATATCTCTTGAAAGAAAAGGGAGGGTGAAGCGTCAAGCAGGAGATGCCTGAGAGCTGTGTTGGTGCCAAGAAAACCCCCCGCTGATGTTGTCAGAGCTTGTTGGTGTTGTAGTGAGGAAAGAAATGTTTTTTTTTTTTTTTTTTAAGCCCTTACCACCCTATAACCCCCCACATTTTCCCCCTCTTCTTCTCCCCTTCTCTCCCTCCACTCCTGTGCCGGATTCAGTGTTTTTGTGCCGTAGGACAGAGTATGGTGAGGAGACAGAGAAACAAAGTGCTGCTGTGTGGAGCAGCAGCTGCTGCTTACTGGATCAAAGGGGCAACAAGCGTGGTCTTCCTGGCCCTGCGCTGCTCTGGAGGTGTTTGACGGACAGTCAGCAGCTGGGGCCGCCGAGCCCGCCTTGTAGGGGTCAGGCTTGCTGGACTGCAAGGCCCAGAGGTGACATGCCCTCACTGGACAAGGGGGAAGAGGCGGGAAGGTGTTAGATGGGAGGGTAAATAGCAGGAAAGACGTCTATGTTCGTGTCTTTTGTTGTTTTTCTTGTTTTTGTAGCAGATGGAGTTGCCCCTGGAGTTATTTTTCTCTTGTAAATGTTTACTTTTTTATGACTAAGAGACCTTTTTACTCATTCATCACAATGCATACTACATGAACCCTCATCTTAGGGTTAAAATCTTGTTCGCCGAGCATTGCACTCAACAGTGCGGTGCTCCACCTCTTTGGTGCAGGGGAATCAGAGCGGCAAAAGACAGACAGACAGGGAGCAAAGCATGCCGCAGTGATATTGATTTATTTTAATTAGCTGCTCGTTAAATCTTGTCAGTTTGCAACACAAATATATAAGTCTTTGTCTGATTTTCCTCTGCAGTCTTAATGACTCGAACTCCCCGGGTTTCAGAGAGAAATGACTTCTGCAGCTAGACTGACAGAGCAATGCAAATGTTAGTCATATAGGACTGAGGGGGGGATGCCACAAATGGGCAATGAATGAAGTAATAAAAAGGAAAAGAAAAACAGGTCAGTGAAAGTCCATGGAGGAGAGGTGAAACAGTCCCCCTTTCAGAAACAGACAAAAGAGTGTGTGTGTGTGTGTGTGAGTGTGTGTGTGTGTGTGTGTGTGTGTGTGTGTGTGTGTGAGAGTGAGAGTGTGTGTGTGTGAATCCACCGTGGATGAGAGAAAGAGAGAGATAGATGGAGGTAAAACTATGTAAACACAGTGGCTGCTCCAAACGTGGGCCCTGTCTGACGTTTCTGAAAAAAAAAAAAGATCCTGCCTTGCTGTGCTTCACATCTGCACTAAATCAAACACAGCGGTGAGGTAATGTTCGTCCGGCGCATGTCTCCTGACTCCTGTTTTAACTTAAAGAAGGAAAGAGGGGATACAAAAAAAGAGGGGGAAACTCTGTCTCTGATAGGATGAGTTTGAGGAAGCTTCCTCATCCTTTTCTTATCTCTCTCTGTCTTTTATCTCCACCCCTGGACAAGTAGAACTTGTAAAAAGCCTCTTTGGATAGTTTATGATGAATCCGCCGATACTGAAAGTTCAGCCTGGCAGCAAAACCACCGGAGGTCTAAAAGTGTTTAAAGGTGGCCTGGCTGGACCATGTGAGAAGATTAAATCACTGTTGTTGCCATTACAATAGATCAGTGTTGGAGGTTCAGTAGTCCCTGATTGTCAGACCAGACCATAATTAGTGTTTGCTTATACTAAACACACAGTCGTCATGGGGTTAATTTGCATGCACTTCCTGGTCAAAGGACATGCAGTGTTTGTGCTTTTTTTTTGCTCTGCGTGTTTCTTTTTGAGAGAGAGAGAGGATCAAACTAAGACATCCCTTCTTTTGATTCCAGCGAGCTGTGGCTCAATTGCTGAGGGATTGGAATCTTTATTTCTGTCTGAAGCGGAAGTATGGAAGCAATGAGCTTTAATAGGAACCAGAGGACAGTCATGTTTGCAGCAGTGATCATGAACTGAGCTAAGCACGTTCTTGTTCAGATTGTGTTGCATGTAATCTTCCCACAAAGGCAGACAGACAGGGGCCCAGGAATTTGACCAGCCAATGGAAACTTGCACCCCACCTCCCTTCCTACAAGCATATGAGCCTTCAAAATTGGCATGTGCTGGTCATCCGTGAAGGTAATAATCTGTCACCACTTTATGTGTTGCAGTCTCAAAGCCACCTCCTTTCTTTGGATGCGCTGTTCACAGCAGTCTGGTGGTAATGTATCGGGCTAGACATGCTTAGCATTTGTCTGTTTTTCTATCAAGTCCCATTCTGGCTCTGGTACGGCTTCTTTCTTTCATCACAGACTCGTCAAACGAGTGACCCAACTCCTGATTGCCCCCCCCTCCCTTCCCTCCATCTCTACAGCAATTGGCCAGCCATGCGACGAAACTCTCTCCGCCTCGCCTCCCTCCCTCCCTCCCTCCCTCACTCCGTCTCTTGGCTGTGCTCCAGGGTAGGGTGGTTTGGCATGACAATTTCTGAGGGCAGGAATGCTGAAAACATGAGTGACTTACCAGGTGTGGCTGCAAGTCAGTTAACCAGAAACAAGGCCTTTCTGACAGATTGAGATGAGGAAGTACAGGAAGACAACAAAAGGCAAGCCCTGAGTCAGACAGACTGGTTTGCGATGATTACATCTTCCAGTAACCTTCCACAGACTTTGACAGCATATAATGACAAGGCAGTTGGGTTTATCGCATTAAAAGTTAGTGTTTTAGAGCAACGGAACTTCTATGTAAGTTTTCAATCCCACCAAACCCACATACGCACTAACAGCTCATTGTGTGTTGGACAGGGTATTTAACACCTAAAGAGGTCTCTCTGAAGCCCTCCCCTTGTGTGAGAACAGATATTATCAACCATGGACGTCGTGTTGATCCAGCCCAGTGGAGAAGCTGGGTCAAGTGGACTCCCGCTGCCCTGGCTCCATCATTCATATCTGTCTGTTACTTTCCTCTGTGAGCTCGAGAACAAACCCACCACTTTCTATCACCGAGGAGTTGGGTCCACCGTCGTCCGGTGGGGATGCGTGTCGTATCTTCTCACACGTGTGTTTGCACGCATGTATCTCTTACACTGTATTAGGGCATGTCAGCTGGAAGTGCTACTGTGGGCCAGTTGGCAATAGTCTGTGAAGAATGTGCTGACATGCACAACAGACACACTCACACACGCACACACACACACACTGACTGACACATGCATACATATTCACATGCACGCTCCATAGCGCACTTAGCACTGCAAGTGTAGTTTTTGATATGCGACATGAAAATGTGTTTAAGGCTTAATGGCTGAACGACATTAGCTGCGCACATTAAACAGCAGTGGGTTGCTGCTGCTGCCACCCCCTCCATACATGCTTTCTCCGGGGGTATTGTACACATTCTGAGCTGTATCCCAATGAATGACCTCCTCGTGACCCCTTAACCCTGCCTTTAATTATTTGTTTGAAGACAGCATGGAGTTCCCATGCTGAGAGGTACTCTGTGTACTGAGTGTGCATGTGTGTGTTGGTGTTTCTGTGTGCTAACACTGAGCAGAGGCAGGCCATAATAAGCTAGACCACCAGATGTAGATAATAAAACATGACTTTGGGTTGGAGGTTTTACGCCAGCGTCCCCTGTGAGCCTCTTGCGTTCTGGTTAGCCTTCGGACACGCTGGCTGTGGCTGTGGTTGTATCCACGGTTTGGGCGATGTGTATATATTTGCAAGCACACGTGCGCTTTAGCGAGTGGTTTATAGGGATTCTCACTGGCTGTGGTCAACCTCTGTGCTTCTCCTGGGACCGTGCGTCCATCTGACTGTCCATCCGAGCTGACTGGCCTCCATCTCTGGAGGATTCCTGGTTGTGTTGTTCTAAGTACACTCCATTAGCAGCTCACGGGTCGAGGGAAAACACTGTTATCAGGCCTGGCTCTGATAATCTCAATTGGCTTTACTCAGACTGATAAAAGGTGCTCTGAGGCCAAGAGAGGGTTTCTTGGTCAAACCCCCCACCCCTGCCACCCCCCACCCCTCCAGCTCCAGCTCCCTCCAGCGTACCTCATCGCCTGCCGGTTACTCCGGGAACTTGTTTAGCGTGCAGAAACAGAGCCTGTGTGACTTTGTAGTGCGATATGGTGTTAGTTAGTGCGTAAGGGAATGTTGACAAGAAGCAGGCCCATCTCAGAAACAGGCTGTTGGGGAAAATATTTGAATATCCATATGTTTGTGTACAGTGCAATGAGCTGTTTTCGTTCGGAAAATTACCATTTCAATGCGAGCAAGCACGCTGAATCTTTGCCCCTTTACCGTAAGTCAAACATTGCCTGTAAGAAGTTGAAAAAAAAACAAAAAAAACAAGTTGGAGAACACTGCTTTTAATAAAGTAGAAAAAGACAATTTCTCTTTGATCCTACAAAATTCTCCTTGGAGTATTTCAACCTTTGGTCAAATTTAGCACCTGGGAAGAACATTCCTAATACTATGTGTTTATGGTTATGACCCGAATAGGTAAGAATGCATGTGGTTGTGATTGTGAAACCCTTGGTTCATCTAGAGAGGGAGAAAGCAAGACATATATTTTATAACCTGCACATATATTTTATACTGTTTACTTGCTCAGCTGGTTTTGATGCTGGGACCGTATTTCTCTCTTAAGCTTCACTGCCTTTTTTTTGGCAGCAGAGTTATCTGATGATGCTTTGTCCCCTTTGTTCTATCAAAAAAAAAAAAACACTCTCCCAGTTAATAAAACTTCCTCCTCATTCCTCCCTTAAATCACAAACCGTGCATCACAAACACAAGATTTCCAAACCAACTCTCATTCACCTCCACGTCCTCCTCTTTCATTCTCTCGTATTCTCATATGGATGTGTTTCATCTTTTTTCTCTCGGGGGGCCCACGGCACCCCTGCGTACCTGCACTCTGGTTGCCCCCTGGCAAATGAGTGCCGCGTCTCTCTTTTCCCAGCCGTGCATTTTGTACATTTAACCATGTCACTTTGAGCTGGGCAGATTACAGGCATTTAAGTTCATTGGAGAAGGTAAGGGCAGGTATCAGGGCTTCATGGGGGATTAGGACCCCAAATTGGTTCCAGCTCTCCCTTCCTTCTAATGACCGGTTCTTGAGCCGTACTGATGTTGCAGAGGGCCCGTATGTTAGGATATAGAGGTGAAGCCTTTCTCTCTCTCTCTCTCTCTCTATTTTTTGGAACCAGAGCGCTGGACAGCTCCAACATAATTTGACGCCACTCCTTAATATCAACCACATGGTGGTACCTGCAGTGCTACTTTCACGTTTCTAAGTTGTTGAAAGTCAATCAAAGGATGACAGAATTTCTAAAAAATGTAATGTAAATAAATGTTGTCCATTCAACAATTGAAGGTTAAAAAGAAAAAAAAAATGAAGTGAAAGAGGTTGCTTGGCCTGAGTGGTCAGCTTGCGTTTGACATAGCCCAAGGCACCCCATTGGAAGTTAAGAAGGTTGCCCCTGGCTGGCACTAACCTCCCGATGACCTCCGGCTCTACAGTGGAAAAGCCACAGGAGCAAGGCAGGCTGGGGAGGCTTTGTAGAGCTGCACTTATTCGCTGCTGTGGTGGTGATAAAACTTCAGACAGCCTAATTGATGGGCTAACTGACATAACAATACCTTGTGAAAGCACGGAGTGGCCCATGCCTGGTCCTCATTTTGAGACAGCTGGAAGGGGAGCAGAACCCCCTACAATGCAGCCAGAGTGGGGGTCCCACAGAGGGGGGACGGCACGGCAGAGGTGGGGGTGGAGTGGTAACGTTGCAATGAAAGAAACCATTTGTATCCTACATTTTCCCAACTTAAAGCTTAGTTTGAAAATATGTTGCATGGTAACACTGGGGAAAAAAATGTTTTATAGGGAGTGGTGTTTACTGTCGGTGTAAAAAATTGCTGTATGCAGCTGGTTTCTGGAGTGACGGAGAAGGGAGGAGGGAGAAAGGGATGTGCCCAAGCTCCTGTGCCCAAGCTGCACTTAATACTTGAGGAATGTCTCCTTGGTGCCCATAGCAACCCAATGTAATCAAAAGCTTTATTAAAAGAGGGGGAATAGATCATATGGAACATTAAAAGTATCCCTCACTGGGTTCCCAAGTCAGCACACAATTGCCCTTTTGTTTGTTGCTGTTTTGTTGTGTGCGCTTCTCTCAAGGACTCGGTGGCTAATGTTGCCATTAAGTCATGCAAAACTGTTTGTCTTTGTGGAAGCTTGTGATGAATCTTTCTATGTGTGAATGCAGGGTGATTTAACGTTTGTTTTTCTCCTCTCTCTGTTTTTCTTTTTCTTTCTTTCTCTCTGCCAGGTTTATTAACGCCAGGAGAAGAATAGTACAACCCATGATTGACCAGTCAAATCGAGCAGGTAAAAAAAGAGAGAAAGAAGCAGCACAATCCAGCAAAGCTACAGTAGTGTGTTGCTTACCCACTCCATGTTTCTTTTTCTTTTTTCTTTTTTTTTTGCCACAACATGAAGCTCCCCACTCTAAATCACTTACTGGCAAGCACATCGTGCCCAGTTTTATGTGGGTTTTTATTTAAACATGGCACCCACTACACATAGTTCCCTAAAAATTCCCTCGCTTTTTTTTTTTTTCCCAATTTACATTTCATTTTCGTTTTCCCAGTGAGATGTGTTCAGCAGCGTTTGCAAGCCGTTTGCTGATAGACTAATTGGAGACTTCCCAGTATAAGTGCAGAGAGGTACCGTATATTAGCGCTCTCTCTGTGAATTGATAATTGGACACAAGAGAAGTGCCAGAAATCCCAGCCATTTCTGAGTCTTTTGCTTTTTCTTTTCTTTTTTCTTAACTCTCCCATTTTATTTTTTTTACTTTATCCAGCCTAGTTTAGGGGAGGTGGCGATTACTCCCCTGCCTTTTAAAGAAGACATTTAACACATTTTTAGTATATAAAGAAATTCAAAAGGCTATGCGTTCGTTTTTTGTTTTTTTTCATTTGTGAATGAGAATGGGTTTCATTTAACTCCATTATATAATACCATATTCTTATGTTTTATAAGAGCATTTTAAAATGGTGATTCATAACTC
The DNA here is from genome assembly GCF_033807715.1 of Cololabis saira. Taxonomy (NCBI): domain Eukaryota; kingdom Metazoa; phylum Chordata; class Actinopteri; order Beloniformes; family Belonidae; genus Cololabis; species Cololabis saira. The sequence continues at coordinate 12,044,155 of NC_084602.1, forward strand.
CATCATTTTCGGAGGGTTGAAAAAGCTCTCTCTGAGTTCTAAACCCTGTGAACCTGTGGAGTGATTTAGTCACCCTAAGCTTCATTGACTATGGCATTACTAAAAACAAGCCAAGCTATTTGTCTCAGGCAGGGAAAAGCTGTTTTTGTTGATTAGCGAGCTCACCGTCTCATAAAGATTCCTACTCATAAGGGTGGAGATATATTTCTAAGGAGCACAAGTCATGATTAAGAGCGACTTTCTACAGTTACTGTCGATTTTATGAGGAATTTTGCAACAAACAACTCATGCATGCAAATGAGCAATCTAAACAAACATGGCATGACTAACAACTCCCTCTAATCTTCAAGAATTACAGATTATCCAAGATAATGCTGTTACATCCTGGAATGCACTGTTTTCTACAGATTCCGAAGAACATTAGTTCATTAAGGCTGAGAATAATAAGATAAAAAATCTTTACAGTTAATTGATTGCTTCTGTTTCTTGTGTATCATATAATCAGATAAATCTATTATAATAAAACATAATTTGCCGGTTTTTGGGATTATCAGGTTTCTAAAATAGTATATTTTGTCTTCCTTAAAAAAAGAAATGTCATCTATGAGAGCTCCTGTACAGACTGAACTTCTTCCCATTATGTTAAACTGCATGTTTTCTTCTCTCCTTTTGAAAACAATGTTTCTCCTGTGAGCGTGGTTTTGAATGACACTGACTGAGCGTACGCACAAGTGTGTGTGCTTGCATGCATAAGGACCGACTGTATGCGTGTTTGCATGCCACGCGTCAGTCAGTGCGGTCCGCAAACACAAGCACAATGTCTTACAGTATGTTTGGGCTGGAGCTGGGACAATTGCTGATTGTCTGGTGTGTTTTCTCTTCTTCTTCCCCCTCCCCTCCCTTTTTCATGTCCACGTTTTGACTACAATCAGGTTTTCTTCTTGATCCTTCAGTGAGCCAAGGAGCAGCGTACAGTCCAGAGGGCCAGCCAATGGGCAGCTTCGTTCTGGATGGTCAGCAGCACATGGGGATCCGACCAGCTGGTGAGTCCGTTCGCCTCCTCTCCACCTTCATCCCTCCATCATGCTTGCTTCAGCAGTCACCAGTTTCATCCCTGGTCATTCCAGACTACATCAACACTGATCCTCTTGCTTGTAGCATGAGATTTATCACCTCAGCACGGAGCAGATCTTCTTCCCCCCAAAGTATTATCTTGCCTTGCTAGTTTTGTTGTATAGAATAGAAACACTTTCCCCAAAAAAACTCTTAAGCCACTTCCGTGCAACTTCCTTCTTCTTCTTCCATTGTTTTCCATCTAAAACTAACCAGCCTCATCCTCTCTATCAACGGGTCTTCTCTGAACTCTCTGTGATTCAAACTCCTGCTGACCTTTTTTCCTGGCATTTATCTCCTCTTTTTAGGGCCTATGAGTGGAATGGGGATGAATATGGGCATGGATGGGCAATGGCACTACATGTAACCTCCAACTTGTAACGCAAAGAAAAAGGGGGAAGTAAGTACTGGGGTTCTTTTTCCATGATTTCTGAACATGCTATGGCTGGGGGAACTTTAGATTTTTTTTACTTCCCTTTCACTGCACCGGCGCAAACATCTTCTTACCATGGCTGCAATTGTAGAGCAAGCAACAATTTCCAGCATGTCTGAAGGGGCTGTTTCAGCAAAGATGTTTGGAGGGTTAGACGTGGGAGGCCCGAGGATGAATTGGAGACTTGAGAAAAGTGGGAACCATCCTGGGACAGAGAGGACCCGACTTGTGGCGCCAGACAACAGGAACAACAACAGAAAAAAAGGGGGGGAGAAGACACAACCAGGCATGGCATGCACAAATTTATTTATCACAACAGCGCCATCGCTCTCCCCATCTTGGACAGCCAATGCAAATGTTGGACATTTAGGGAAAAAATAACATCTCCTGGGGAAGGGGCTGACAGGGGGAAATTAAGCAGGCTCCAGTGAAGCGATAAAGAAGGAGAAGTGAAACTGTCCTCCGAGTGACATAAATCTGTCTGGGGAAGGATTGATGCCCAAATTATCTTATATGCAAAGACGGGAACACCGCAGTACATTACGGTCCCTGAGCTAGATATACGGGCCGTGGGTGACATGGCCGATCCTTCACGGGGGGTTTGGTTTGAGCTGCGTATTGGGAGGAATGAGTGTGTGTAGAGAAGGGGGGGGGGGCTGTGTGTTTTGATTATTTTTTACTGGAGGGAGACGATTTAAGGGAGGGTGGGGGCCAGTGACAAGCCTGACCTGAGACAAGAGACTCTGAGATAAATTTATAAGGTTGTAGACACAAGCATGCAGGCTGTGTCCAAAAGGAGGAGATGTCTTTCACACATACAGAAACAGTCTCTCTGTAGCACTGTTTTTACTCCCCTCTCTCCCTCCCTCTCCCCCTCTCTCTCACACACACACACACACGCGCACTCACACGCACACACAACCCTATACAGCTAAATGGCAGCAGTCTGATTAAGCTGGCCATTCTGCCACAGTGCTGACATTTGAAAAATCAAGACATAACACGGCAGAGCAGAGGAGATTTTATTTAACACCTAAACTCCCTTGCCCAATGAGGCACAATATAATAACACTTACCTTGATTAAAAGAACCCTTTATATGTAAATGGGGACTGGATTTTCCAAAGGGTCACGGCGGCAATTCTTCCGACAGAGATCATTTCACCCCTCCGGTCCTCCGCTTCTTCACTCACTCTCTCTTATACCTCCACTCTCATGCCCTCCTGTCTCTGCTAATGGCAGCTGGGAAAAAAAAAGAGAAGGAAAATCAGGGATCAATGTTCCCTAAAACAGCCACGCAGAGACAACATTTGCTCAGGTTGGCTAATTCTTAATATAAGGCTATATAATTTTGAGACTATTTAATTACGCAACATACTTTATGCTTCATGACCAATTACATTAATAGCTTAATACAGAGGAATATTATCCTTTCTTGATTTGATTACACAGCCACACAATATGGTATATTTGGTACTTAATTATGGCCGGCCATTGAGCAGGACTACTGTGCCATAACAGAAATGCACAGCCGGTTGGGAAGCATGGGCGTGCAGCGATGGCCCATGCTGTCCTCGGTTATTGTCTTCAGATGGTTTTACCACTCTTGTTAATAAAGCAGAGAGAAACGGGGGGGGTCTCAGATCTACTTAATGGAATGACTCCAGCCTACAAGACTCGAGATTACCAGCTTACAGTGTCAAAAACATCTGCTGGGGCCTTTTTAACGGGAGCTGCTCCAGGTTATATGGAGGCGAGTGCAACCATCATACCCTAACACCCGGAGTGATTTATTCCTTTTATGACCCCAGTAGTGAGGTTTTAAGAGACCTGCTCTGACAAACACTTGCATTTCAAATGAACCGACATGGAAAGGGAGTATTAGAAAATGGCACGGCTTCCAACCAGTGAGACCGGTCATTCGTCTCAGCTTTTTTTTTTTTTTTGCTTTCCCTCTTTCATTTCTGCCCTCCTTCTCTTCCCCTTCACCGGGGCCCTCCAGTGTAATTTCTTAATTGCAGTGTACCAAGGTGGAGGAATGTGGAGAGTGAGCATGCCTAGTGACCTCCCGGCGACCTCTCCCCTCCTATTACAGCTTCTAAATCCCCTGGGGTTCACATTACAAAGCAGGCCAGCCCCAGACCCAATCCCAGACCCAGGCCCCCTGGCTCCGGCGGGGACCTCCTGCTCGCTCGCCTCTCCCCAAGGTCCAGGCCTTCCAGACCAGCCCCGTTCCCATACTCCAGTCCCAGGCTCCAGGAACAACCCCCCACCACCTCCTTACTCTTTTCTTTTTGATTACAACAAACAGTCATGTGAAAAGCCAAACAGTGGCACTCCTGAGGCCGCTCTGTGTCCCGGGTCCTGTCACAGTGTGAGAGATGCCAGCATGCTGAGATCTCTACACGTAAAAAAAGTGGGAGTCCATCTTAGGGGACATCACCATACCCCACCTCCTAGTCCCTTTGATTTCTCTCTCTGCTTCCTTTTATCTTTGCTGCTTTACTTTTCTTGTTTTTTTTTTTTTTTCTCCAAACCTACATCTACGAGCAAGCTTAAAATGCTCTCATTCTGGAGTGGAAACAAGCTTTTAATGTTCCCTGACTTGCTGATACAACTAACTGGGTCCTAAATTATTTAAGAACTTCTTAAAGGGATTCTAAGTCAAATATGTTCACAGAGGCGCATCCCCAAGAGAGGATGCGTGCTCAGTTTGTCACTAAATTCAGCTGGGGAATTGACTGTTCCACTTGTAAAAGTATTAGCACTTCTCCACATCAATACGCCTGCTTGGTTTTTCTAACATCCTCCAGGAATATAGTGTCTGTGGATGACTGAGGATCATTTTCCAAACCTGAGACCCGACCACAACGCTATTGGGCATTGTAAACCACTCACCATAGCCTAAAATAGCCCAGTGCAATAATGTCTCTCTTTAGTTGCAGAAGCTAAAAGCTCTGTAGTCACACACACACGATGTCATAAAATCTGCTAAGCGCTTTGTTGGTGAAGTTGAGTTTAAATTGAATTAAGGCCTGTTAATGGAGAAGGAGCATGTCGAAAGCTGCAGTCGGGGAACCGTTTTATTGACTGCATCAATACATTTTCCTCTCTCTGTCTTTCACTTAAGGTCTGCCAGGCATGCCAGGGGAGTACGTACCTCAGAGCAGTCCTATGGGCATGACCATGGCCCCACCCACCTTCACCAACCCTCATCAGATGACTTCTCATCCCTCCCAGCACCGACACAGGCCCCCTCTCCACACCTACCTACCCGATCATCCACACCTTCCTCACCACGCCATGCTGATGCACGGAGGACCCTCGTCGCACCCGGGACTGACCATGTCTGCACAGAGGCCCCCTTTGCTCACCCCCATCGACCCCAGTACTGGAGGACAAGGCCTGGACATCCACGCCCAATAGTATAAGGGAACTTTGCTACCGACGACAACAGCAGCTACGACAAGAAAACAGTAAAAAGGAGAAAAAAGAAGAAAAGAAAAGAAACAAAAAGGAAGCAGCCCTTAATAAATCCTATTTTGAGACTATTTTTAAGAATAAAAGCAAACCCTTTTGACCAGAATTTGACATTACAGAAACAGAATTCCAGATGAGCTGTGATACTTTTTTTTAAACTTGTCAATTTTGTTACTTTCATCCAAAACGGAGGACCAAGCTGACAAGAACACTTTGTAAAGTCTTCGGCTTTTGGTAAAGATCAACAGAGGATGTTTTGACAAACACGTGTGCAGAGAACGGACAGACGCACACCCTCAAAAAACACACGATTTTTCGCACACCCACTTCAACGCACCATCATAAACATGTTCAGTACACTTTCACGTGACACGCTCTTCTAAAATATCACTCTGGAAGATTAAAAAAAAGAAACAACAGAAAGACTCCAAGAGTTATAACTACTGTAGTATAAAAGTATAGATAAATAAGTTAAAACTTGTGCATTTTTTGTTGATCACCTGGTTTATGTTTCCTGAGCTAGTTTTAGAATTAAAGGTCAACCTTTTCTCTTTCACACTGTGTGTGCTCCTTCCTGGAGGAGAAACTGTCTCGCAGCACAGCACTATAAAACAAAAAAAGAGGAATAAAAGAGAGAAAAAAAAACATTAAGAAGATGGAACATCTCAAAAAGGCTTCAAACCACAGAGGGCAATCAGGTCCTGTCCCTCATAAGAGCAGGGCATGATGGGAAAAGGCTGCTAAATGACACCGGATCTCTCCAGAAGATTCAGTTTGAACATTTGTCATGCCCCACTTTTTCTTTTTTTTTTTTTTTGTTCATGAATGAATGTTTGCCCTGTAGGTTTTAAAGGAGAAAAAAAAAGTTCTTTGTTTGAATTGCCCAAGCACTGGATTGTGTTGGTTTTATACATTTTTATTTTAATATATATTTTTTTTGTACCCCTGGACTCTCGTTTAAGAGCCTACCGAAGGAAGCTTGGTAGCGGAGAAAAAAAAAGCAACATCCAGCAGCGCTTCTTCCTCTGCGAATCAACACACTTGCCATAAGGACAGTACTGACACGAACGTTGATTCTGTGGCACTGAAGAAGCATTTGACGGTTGATGCACCAAAAAACCTAAAATAGAAAAAAAAAACAACAAACAGACAAAAAAAAGAAAAGGAAAAAAAAACTTAAATTATGAACTCAATGCTTTTGGGAGGAAAAAAAGCTGAGAGAATATTGTAACAAACTTCGTACAGAGTTCAGTCTATTAATTGTTTCATGTTAGATATTCTATGTGTTTACCTCAATTGAAAAAGAATGTTTTTGCTAGTTTCAGATCTGCTGTGGCATTGATATTGTATGTCCATGAATTCCTTCCTTTTTCAGCACGTGTTCCTCACTAGATGATAAGATGCCGTCTCCCTTAAGCTTTGTCAAAAATACATTAAATACTTGTATGAGGACTGTGACGTAATGTTTAAAAGGTGTTCAGTCACAAATGCTGTAATAAATATTTCATTTTTGATTTTTGTTAGATTTGTGTGTGATTTAACTGTGTTGCATAAAGTCCTTCTTCTCTTTTCCATTTTAACAGATCTCGGTTACCTGGTTAAATATTGTTTGGTACTGTTGCATGTTAAATTTATTTTTGCACATGGTCATAAAAATACATCAGATCTCACTTTCTCCCTACGCTCTGTTTGCAATAGCGTCTCTCTGCCCGGACTGCCCATTTGAGTATTGAGTGCCCCCTTAAAATGACAATAACAAATTGTGGTGGAAAAACATCTTGTCATGGCAATTTATTTAGGCACACTAATGTCCCCTTCAAATGATAAATAACTGTCAAATGCAAATTAAGGCTGCCAATTACACAGCAAATTCACCTCTGAGCCACTTTAGGTTTGGTCCTAAAGATAAACTCAGTGTTGACATGAAGGTAAATAAAAATGACTTCCCGTGGCCTCCAGTTCACAACACGCTTTAAGGAGAAAAATACCAAAATAAACACAAATAAATAACCTTCATTTTCATGGGGATTTTTGTTCCAACTGAATTGAAAACACTCCCAAATAGGGTGCTGAGTAAATAATATTGTGTATTTTTCAAATTATGCAAAAGAAAGAGCCAGAATAATATTTTCAAAAAATGTTCAACGGGTTATTATGGATTAAATCTTCACTGCTTACTTGGAAGTTCAAATAACAGAGCGTGTATTTGCTCCCAGAATAATTGTCTCCACAGTGAGAAGCATGGCCGGCCCTCTCTGCTTTGCTCAGTTCTAGCGTTTTGCAGCGCCGCCTGTCGGCCGAATCGGGTACTGCCCCGCAGGAAAGCAGATAGCCTATCAAAGCCGAGCTCTCTTTTCTCCATCATCTCGCCAGTGTTTGCCTGCGGCCTCACACTCACGGCCCCACACCGCAAATCCCAGCATCATTTGGCCCAAATACTTTTTTTCTTTCTCCTCTTTTGACCTAAAACAAAGACGTTAAAACTTCCGATATGTTTGTATGTTTTAATTTTTTTTTCTATATTGCTGTGTTTTTCTTTTTTCCTTCTTTCTCTCTCTCTTTATTTTTTAAGTAGTAACTTCTATCTGAGTGAAGAGATGCATTATGTGGCAGTACATGCTGTATGCAACATTAAAAAATAACAACAACAAAACAACAACAAACTATGATAACCACAATGCAGCTGGATTTTTCTTCTGTAATTTTACCCTTTTATTAATATTTTGGGTTTTTTCTACTCATAATCTGGGGTTTTGTCACTCATGTCTTTATTGTAAAGTCGGTTTAATATGAACCCAAATTTCTTCAACTGAAATTTATTTTGTTTAAATAATATGAATTGCCATACAATTTTTATTTATTTACTTTTCTGTTTTATATGTATTTTTATTTTATTAATTAACTTATTTTATTTTATTTTTGCACGTACAGGTTTGTGAATTGAGCGGCTGATTATTTTGTTTTTGCGCTTTCCTCAAAAAGAAAAAAAACGAACCATAGGCTACAAATTTAGATGGAGGCCTTCTTTTTTTTAGCCTATCTTGAAAATAATATTATTTGTTTCTGTTTAAACGTATCGTTTTTGCCGGTTTTGTCACCTTACAGCTTCGTTTTTAAGGTTATTTAATATTTAGTTTAAATGCTTCCCAGGTTGATTGTAAACTGAGAATTTAAATTTTAAAATGCGGAAATATTGCACAATTTCCAGGGTTTCTCTGAAAATTTTGTCGTGGGCATTTTGCCTTTTAACAGGCAGGGAAGAAGGGAAAAAAAATATTATTTGGGCAATACCAATATTGCAAGAGAGTTTAGTTAACGGAGTGGCATCTTCTCCTAACTGTTCAAAATCTAAAAGAGTCTCTTTTTTTGTTGTTTTTCTTGTGGCCTTTTACTCTGTGGGTAAAACGGAAGGAAGAACACCGCCGTTTTGTGCGGAGATTATCTGATGAAAAAGAGAAAAAAACGTGAGGATTACTGTGGATGGAGAGGATTTTAATATTAATAGTCTTTTTCTTCCTTTTCTTTTTCCACTCTCTCCCTCCTCCTCCTCCTCCTCCTCCTCCTATTCCTCCTCCTGCTCCCCCTCCTCCCCGATGAGACAGAAGGTAGATTGCCTCTGCTGCTTTCCTTTTGCCGATTCGGTGTGACAGGGATGATGGATGATCCAGCCGAGCTAAACAACTCCTCCCCTTCATCTCCTCCCTGTCAAAGCCAGTCCGGGCTGCTGCTGCACGAATAAAATGAGGAATATATTCCCTCTGCTCTGCTGCACAATGCAGCCCCGCTCCTCTGGAAGAGACACTCCTCCCGTGCAACAATATTAAAAGTCCACACATATAGTTTGCCCGCAAGAAAACACAATGTGTATGTGTTTAACAGAGCCAACATGTTATTAATGCTTATATTATTGGATTTTTTCCCCCTTTTCTTTTTTCTCTCTCTCTAGACCCTGGTATATGGGGGAGTTTATATTCAGGGGCCTGCGAATATACTTTTTTTTTTTTTAGGAATACGGGAACATATAGGTGCATCTGCAAAAGTTTTGCCTCTGTTTTTCTTTGAAATTGCTGATTTGGACTGTGGTGGTAAAAACGGACGCGCACGCAGCTGGCTCTCCCCAAAACGGCTGCTCAGGGGGACAGTTAAGCCTGAATTATGGTTCTGCGTTAAATCGACGCAGAACCTACGCCGTAGCGTACGGCCTAGGTTTACGCGGCGACGCACACCGCTCTGCGTCGGGGTAACGCGGAACCATAAACCAGCCTTTAGTGGGTTTGTGTATGCAGCCAGTGTGCGCGCTGCCCTCCTTTCTTTTTTAAACATTTCAGCAGTTTTCGCTCCTCTTGCCATAAGGTGTTTCTATGACTACGTTGTGCAGGCCTGCGCCGGCGGGTCACAGGAGGGGGGTTCCTGGGAGAAAAGGGCCGCATTTGCCTGATCATTTATCAATGTCAACCGCATAATGATTCTCCCTGCAGTCCCCTATTGATGAGGATAATTACATTAGCTCAGAGTGACTGATCAATAAAGCCCAGGGAAAATGGTTTATTATAGCACCGCCGAAAAGGCTTTCTGGAAGAGCAGAGTTTTTTTTTCTTTTTCTTTCTTTTTTTTTTTTTTAAAGGAAGTCTTGACCTGTGGAAAGACATCATGGGGCAAAATAGTCGTGCAGGCACAGTTTCGATGTTTTTAATATTATTCCATTTTATTGCTTTAAAATAACAATCTTTTCCCCCCATTTAAAACATTCATCCATCCATCCGTAGAAATAGTTCTCCAGCAAGTGTCTAAGTCCAACATGACTGGATCGAGCGCGTATAAGTGCACATCTTAGTGGACCTTAATCAGCATAAATCAAAGTGGAAGTCAAGCAAAACATTAAAGTCTACCAACCATTAACCATCTCATAGTTCTTTCTTATTATCGTCTTTTTTTCTGTTTAAATTACACAAAAAGGGGCGTCAGGCGGCAGTACTGATGCAGCTCCCCAAAAATCGCGCAAAACGGCAAGTAAAAAACTTCCAGTAAATAAAAGACGGCCATTAAAAGTATTACTGACCTCTCTTACCCTCCCAGTAGGCCATCTCTTTGCCTCTCTCTCATCGTCTGTGTGTGTGTGTGTAGTAGCTATGTATGGAAGTGTGTGTATGTGCGTGTGTTCTTTAATTGTCAACAACTTATCCCCTGCAGGAATGTTGCAAACTCTTTCGCCTTAATTCTCCGCGGTGCTCCGCGCCAGCTCCCATTTACCGCTGATGAACGCGTCTGCAGGAGACAGCTCCATTATCTATTTATCATTTATGATAGTATTTCCTCAGACAATAGAGGGGGAAACGCGAGAACGGATAATCCCACTGATTACTCCGCTATACGGCCTTTTACAAATGCGTATCCATCCTTTTTTTTAGGATAAATGGATAAATTAAAAAAAAATAAAAATCTATTATACACTCACACACACACATATATATATATATATATATATATATATATATATATATATATATATATATATATATATATATATATATATATATATATATATATATATATATATAAAAAATATATATCTAATATAAATATATATATATATATATATATATATATATATATATATATATATATATATATATATATATATATATATATATATATATATATATATATATATATATATATATATATATTTAAAATTACATCTATTGATGTTATATATAATATAGGTTTTAGAAAAATCTCAAAAGCCTTTGAGATAAATAAAAGCAAGAAAAAGATCCAGTATTACTAAAGAGGGCTTGTGTCTCTAATATTACAGGCGATTTTTTTTTTACACTTCAGTGATGCTTGCCCTCTTAAAGATGAGTAATTCACACACACACACCCCGCCACATGCACGCGACCCTTACCTCCCACACACACACACTCTCTCTCCCACACACACACACACACACACACACGCCACAAAAATAATTCTTAACGATGTAAAAATTATAATTAGTCAAATAACATAGCTACGGGGCTTTGGAATTAGCAGGAGCTGAAAATTGCAATGGCCAGCCATGAAGCTGCTGGAAGATGCAGGGAAGACAGAAAGGAGGGCATGCGAGTGCAGAATAAATAAAGCGCAATAAAAAGGGAAATAGCCGGAGTTTAGTCAAGCCTAGAGGTACTCAAACCTTTGTTTCAATCAGTTAAGATTTAATTAGGCGAGCCTCAGGCCCCCTTTTTCCTCATTATATTGCCTTTTCCAGCGCTGTGTTACAATTGCCTCAAGCTTGTCAACATTTGACCGCTTTTTCCGGTGAAATAATCACGCTTTATAGCTTTAGAAACCATAAGATGCGCAAATAAATCCACTGTTATTCCATTATAAGACGGAAACTCTTACAGAGAGCGGCACAAATATATATATATGCTTCCTTAATTTATGGGTCGTTGTTCTAAGTTGATTTTTTTTTCTTTTTATCCTTAATTTCCTTTGGTTATTCTGAGAGTTTTGCAAAGCCTCAGAAATATCTTGCGGGTAGCCGAGGGCAGCAAAGTGAGACATTTCACAAGAACTGTAAATAAGAGAAGAGGACTTGAGAGGGAGAGGGAGAGAGAGGGAGAGGCAGGGACGCGAGTCCCTAAAAGATGAAATTTCCCCGGGCTATTGATTCATGCGCACATTTCCAAAGGCACGGTGCGTGTTTCAAATCCATTAATTAATAACTCCAATATAATATAGATGTTGGCGGAGAGAGAGAAGGAGAGGAAGCTGGAGACTCCCTCCCCGCCGCACCCATGGGTGCGCTGTTTTTACATGATGGCGACCCCTTCTGGAGACCAGGGTACATTTGTTTATGGGAAGAGAAGAGGACGAAGAGAAAAGAGGCTTCCACTGTCTTCTTGACACCAGCTTTCCTTCACATTTCCATGTCTGCCTGATCATTTTTAAAATTCATACTTTAAAGAAAATAAAAATAGAGATTCACACTTTTCAACCGCATCTCTACCTGAGATAAGAGCTGGATCTGCTGCAGCACACGTGACAGCAGAGGCCTCCTCCCATGTTTACTCACAGGTAGAGGCTGCAGAGCCCCGCATGCATGTATTAGGAGGCCAGGCTGATGGTAAAATCAATGAAGATGGATTGTAGGGTCAATATCACGGAAGGCACCTGGGGACGTGTTGCCCTGCACGCTTCCCTTCTGGCGTGCGTGTTGTTGGACATACAAAAAAGAAATGTGCAATTAATAACATGCGACTGAAACGTCTCAGGGAGCTCCGTGCACGCCCCAGTCCGCGTGTTCACACAGCAGGACAGAGAAGAGAGAAGGGTCCGAGGAGCCGTGCAGTCACCCGGCCAGGGGCGGAGGGCCCAGGGGGGGCGGAGGCCCCGGGGGGCCCCGCCGGCATCCATCACGGCCCACTTCCACATTGTGACTGAAAGTAGGTAACAGGACCGGGAACCGTTGCTGTCTCGGGTACGTGGCACTTCAAACCTCTCCTGATTTTTCAAAACAATGCAATGGCATGCAGGTCTGTTTGAAGGGAGGAAGAGAGGAAAGAAGGACGAGTCAGAGACCACCGACTTCCAATGACGTTTCAGGAAGAGACAGAGGTGCTCCAGGTACTATAATAACATTATATATATATATATATATATATATATATATATATATATATATATATATATATATATATGTGTGTAAATAATAATAATAATAATAATAATAATAATAATAATAATAATAATAATAATAATAGTATTACATATAATAGTATTACATATATACATACTATGTTAAAAATATGATTTAATAGTTTCTGGTTGCCGCGAGGATTTCGAGAAAATCGTTAATCTTTTCCTAACATTTTGGCCACTTTCCAAGTTATATTGAATATAACAAATAATATTAAACAACATTCAGTTTGTGATTAAATTTAACTTGTTTTGATTGTAGTTGCAGAAAATAAATAGGCTATTGGAGATTTAAAACCTTTCAAGAGAAAAATCCAATTTTGGGAACTTTAGTACCTACTGTGCATTGACATATTCTGAATACATTCATAAAAGTAAGGGGCAAAAAAAAAAGGTGTAATATTCTGCAACCCTCTGAGGTTGAATTCATTTTTCTTCCAATTTCAAGTATTTCTATTGTGTCGTCTAAAGGGTTAAAAAGAGGGAAAAAATATGTCCTATATTTGTCTAAAAGTTCATGTGATGACTCCATAAATTCTGATAATCTCCACTCTGCCAGAAATCACATGTTTCCGTCCGGATTGACCCAAAACGACAAAGCAGTCATGTAAAACTATTTACTATTCATACTTTACATTTATATTAGCAACAAGGTATGGTTTTCTTAGATGTTCACTTGTGAAATAAAAAGTGTATTATTTAATTTATCAAGTTAGCAGACCGATTGTTTTTCCGTGAGTGTGTGTGTGTGTGTGTGTGTGTGCGTGTGCATAGGTCTGCTTGTCACAGTCTGATCATGTGAAGATTTACAAGAAAGATTTAATGTGTGACATCCTGTAATCTATATGAAGAATTTGGCTTGTGTCAGTATTTTGTAGGAGAGGGAGAGCGAGGGGGGGCGGGGGTGGGGGTAGGGGGGTAGGGGACAGGAGAAGCCAGCTCTGTCCCTGTTAGCAGTCGGAAGCTTTGGTGATGAAAAGCAATAGCTGGTGTCAAGAACTTTTTTTAGCACTTCACTACAGCTGGTGGGAAGTGGGAATAAATAGTAGCCAACTGAAGAGGAGGAGTAGGAGGAGTGTGTGTGTGTGTGTGTGTGTGTGTGTGTGTGTGTGTGTGTGTGTGTGTGTGTGTGTGTGTGTGTGTGTGTTGGGGGTGCACACTGTGACATAAGGCTTTTTTGGTTTTGTGACCAGTAGGAACCTGGATTTTCCAAACCTCCTCTACACCTGCAGCCCTGTCTGTACGCAACTGTCTCACAAGTCCAACTTTGTGTCTCAACAAAGAGTGTAAACTGCTGTCAATACCCCGATAGCCTTCATCTGCCAATAATGACAGGCAGCCGGCTGCCTGTCTTATCTGCGGTCCAGGTAGCGCCGTACCTGGGGGGAATAACTGCTGCGATAAGGAACGCGTGGGCCAATAGGAAGGCTCTCGCCTGCCTGTGAGGAGTTAATGGAGAACGCCACTGGAGACAGGAAGTCCTCAGAAAGTGAAAAGCACTTTAGTGCGCACCTGAATGATCTGGCATAGAGTTTCGCTCAAAAACCCAATGGGAAAACCACATTACAGGTCCCTTTGCAGGGTCATTACAACCGTGCAGTGGAGTTCAAGTGATCCATTTCATTTGAATGACAACATGGCATAGCTCCATTCATTCCCCCGCTCTTGGGTGACCCGACGATGATCCCTGTGGGACTGGGATGTTGTCAGTTAAGTGATGTGTGATGTGAGTGCTACAGTACAGCGAGATTTGGTTCATTCAAATGTGTGTAAAAGTAGCTCCGGCGCGCGCGCAGCCTTCGGCCGTTAGTCAGCAACTTTTTGAATGGAGACGGTCGCAGTTGATTCTCGCCCTCTTGCTGCAACAGGTTTTGCCGAGCGTAAGCACAACAAACACACACACAGCATGACATCATCAGGCCTGTAAAAAATGAACTGCGGCATCGATCCCCCGCAGGCTGACCTCCCATAAGTCACATGCAGACGACGTGAGACGTGTTTGGATGGAAGTGTATATTTACCTGTCACCGGGAACTCAAGGACGAGGCAGCACCGAGGATGGATCCAGACACATAGTGGAGTGTTTCGGGGATGAAAATGAGTTGTAAAAATGACAAACGACCCGTGTTTCTTGAGCTAAAGCCGCACTGGAGTTTTCAGCCAAACGGTTAATTGCTCAGTTCAGTGAAGGTCCAAAAAACTACTCGTAAAAAGCATCAGACAAAAACAATTAAGTTCCTTGAGCCCTCCTGCTTTCCTCTTCCTCTCTGTTTCTCCCTTTTCCTCAACTAGCAAAACAACCTCTTACAACCAAGAGATTCACAATTTCTTCGCCAAAAAAATATTATGTTGCCACGGACAACAAGCCAGCAAGATACCCAATCACATCTGTTCTGTAAATGTTTAAGAAATTAAGCCGGGGTCTGAATATAATGGAGCATTTGTCTCGTTTGTGGATTAGGGTTTCAAGCTAGAATCCGTTGCGGTGTGATAAATGATCACATGGTTTATTTTGACAATCGCAAGGGTATTTCTGAATGAGCGCAGGGTTGGCACAGCGTCCGGGGTCAGGCCCACTGGTATCATCTGGATTAGTGGCTCCGATTATACTCTGGATGCAAGATTTGCTCTGGGAACCAATCAGAGTCCGTGGTCCTAGGCATTCCATAATAGCTGTGTTGATCTCCATGGCTGCCACCAGTGTACAGTAGCCACACCTCCTCTTTAGTACACTTATTTCATAATAACTAGC
This sequence comes from Cololabis saira, assembly GCF_033807715.1. Classification (NCBI taxonomy): domain Eukaryota; kingdom Metazoa; phylum Chordata; class Actinopteri; order Beloniformes; family Belonidae; genus Cololabis; species Cololabis saira. The sequence goes on from NC_084602.1 coordinate 12,059,616, forward strand.
CTGTGCCACAAATACAGGACAAAGGGAAGGGTGAGCCAGCCGGGGTTTTGTTTGAACAGAATCACATTTAGTCTCCAGCAACTCTCAGCTAACCTTTTTTACCCCCGTGGACAGCGTAGCTCTAATCTTTCAGAATGTCACCGGTGAACACTGCTGCCTCCCCCTCCATCCACTAACCCGCTGTTCCTCCTCACCCACCCAGCCCACCGTGATGCCGGCGTGTACCTGACTCAGTGTGTGCGTTGCCGGAGCCTCCAGTGGAAGCCGGTCAGGAGCAGGGGATGGCGGGGTTTCTGGGTCACTCCTGTCACAGACCAAATGCCACGCAGGTGGGCTGACCTTTCCGGTGGCCGATACCAAAGCCAAAGCGGGTACCGCCTCCGTGCAAGGTTGTCACCCCTGCGGTTCCAGCTACAAACTCTGCAGTGTTCTGCGTCTTTCATTTTATTTCTGACAAAAGAAACGGGGGCAAATGTACGACGGAGTATTAGGGCCAAACAAAAAAACAAAAAAAGGAAATTACGAGAATAAAGTCATAATGTAATGAGAATAAAGTCGTAAAATTACGAGAATAAAGTCATAAAATTACGAGAATAAAGTCGTAAAATTACGAGAATAAAGTCGTAAAATTACGAGAATAAAGTCATAATATTACGAGAATAAAGTCATAATATTACGAGAATAAAGTCGTAATATATTATAAATATATAAATATAACTTCACAAGATGCTCAATATTCCTCATTTTAACACAGGGAGAAGAAGCTCTTCCTGTTAGAGTTCTCATAAATTATATTCTCATAATATTACGACTTTATTCTTGCAACATTACGACTTTATTCTCGTAATTTTACGACTTTATTCTCGTAATATTACGACCTTATTCTCGTAATATTACGACTTTATTCTCATAATATTCCGACTTTATTCTATTACGACTTTATTCTCGCAACATTATGACTTTATTCTCGTAATTTTACGACTTTATTCTCGTAATTTTACGACTTTATTCTCGTAATATTACGACTTTATTCTCATAATATTACGACTTTATTATATTTCGACTTTATTCTCGCAACATTACGACTTTATTCTCGTAATTTTACGACTTTATTCTCATTATATTATGACTTTATTCTCGTAATTTCCAATTTTTTTTGTCTTAGTTTGGCCCTAATACTACCTAATACGTACAAATGTAACCTGGGAACAAAAAACAGTCACTGCAAAATTGGGCTGATGAATGATAGCTCGGCCACAGAGTCGTGGCATATCGGGTCTCACTGGAAGGAACTCCAAATATGTCTGCTGGATTTATTTGAAAGCGTGGTTGCGCCGAAAGCGCCGCTGTTTTTACAAATGGGAGCCGAGCTTTGAATGGAATACTTCAATTAGCGAGACGGCCAGTCAACACCTTCCCCTTCGACGTGGCGCACCGTGAGGTTTCCACCGCCAAGCTGCTCATTTCAGTGGAAAGCAGCCTGACAGTTTGGGGAAAGCTGTAAAAAAAAAATGGGCAATTTCGATGGCCAAGCTCTAAATACGTGCATGTGATCCAATATCACGTCAGTGTCTAAAGGGGTTGTTTTTTAGACAACAGAATATTTTGTTTTTTGGAGCTTTCAGCTATGTCTGCTTGTCCGATCCAACCAATGAGTCACTGAAAACTAGACTCCCTCTCCTGCCTGTGAGTGGATTTATGTGTTGTAGTTGTACAGTTTCCTTCAAGCATACCATCTGTCCTCCAGCCTGCCAATCAAACTTCCACCGCTTCGCCATTCGAAATCCCTACTGAACATTTTTCTCATGATCCATTGTTGTTTTTAAATACCAGCCGCTGATTAGCGAGTAGATCCTCCTAAAAATAAAACGCTCTTTGTGTATGCCTCAACTCAGAGCAACACCGCTTCTTTTTTCTTTTTTTTTTAAATTCCCCTCAGCACTGTTATACAACCCCTCCAAAAACACCCCTTTTTAATTTCAATCTGACTGCTCTGACTCTTCCAGGAGAACATTTATTTATTTCCACCCTGTGATGTCTTGCTGGCTGAAGTAAGCCGAGAGGATCCCTCCTAAAAAGTTCTATGGTGCCTGAGGCAGAAACAGGCCAGAGCTCTCCTCACATAAATAACGCAGGAGCGTGCAGGAAGTCCATTTGGTGGTCTGTTGGAGGGATAGAACCAAGCCTTCAGACTGTGGTTTTGTCCTCTTCTTCTCCTTCTGTGTCTCAGTGGTGTATCTAACAGCTTGGCCGAAAAGGCATAAAACAGCAGGATCGGGAGGAGATTGGGCCAAGATGTACATCTGAGTGGAGAGCAAACTTCCAACGGTCTGCAGACTCAGGCCAGACGGAGCAAAAACTGTGAACAGCATCAAATTAATCCTACACATGGGAGTCACAGATTTAAGAATTGTAACCAATACTATAAAGGAGAATGAAATGTGCAGCTAAATCACACTGCATGTCATTTCTTGGTTACACTGCAAAAGGAAAACCATAATTCACGTGCTCTTGGTTTTTCCATACAACTTAGATTATTATGAACCTATGTATCACTACAAGTTTTGTTCCTTTCTGGATGCCTCTTAAGACCAAATATCTGATGACGGGTGTTCCCTGCCCCAGGAAGTGGCCTCTCCAAGCTGGCCTTATATGGAGAGCACTTGGGAGCCTTATTGTTATTGTTGTGACAAGAACAATGCATCTAAAGGGGGTTGAAAACAGGGGCAAGGAAATTACAAAATATAAATGCCTGCCTCTAAAAAAAAAAACAGCCATTTAAATTTTTTTTTTTACTCCAACATTTGCAGTCACATCATAGCAATCTTGCCAGCTTACTTTGATGGCAGCGCTCGCCTTTGATGCAGTTTTTTTTTTTTTCCAAACTGTATTTAGTCCACTTTGTGTGCAGAAGCTAATTTATAGGAGCTGACCCGGGCTCCTCTTTTGTGCAACAGCCATCTTGGAAAACAATGGCAGGAAGGCTCGAAACTTGAGAGGAACTGAATCTGCTGTTTTCCATGTTTTCTGCTCTTGTTCAATGGTGAATTTTTTTTTTTTTTTTTTTTTTTCCCCACCTCCCTGAGTAAAATGGCTCTATTTTTTCGTGTCCAACAGGAGCTATAAACTGATGTCTAAGCATACTTTGGCAAGGCAATAGGGTTGAGTTTAACTGGACACATGGGGACAGTTGTTTTGTATCACATGGAGCGGGGTGGGGGGGGTGGGGGGGCTGACAGAGGAAGCCATTGCCGCCTGGCGACCTCGTACTGACCCACTGGCCTCCTCATGAAGGGATCAAGGCCTAGAAGGGAGCCGGCTGAGGGTTAGAGGTTTAAGGGTAACAAATCAAGCAACACTTTAGTGGTATTTAACCCCCACATACCATCTCCCTCTAACTGCACGAACAGTGCACGACTGCGAGCAAATAACACCCAGAAAACACTTGTTTTTATTTTGCATGTGGACGTTTTCATCAGTCATAGAAAAGGAGTTAACTTGTGGATTATTATCCTCAAAAATAAAAAAAATAAATAAAAAAAAGACAAGGTCACTTTACTTTACAGTTAGAACTTTTCAGTTTCAGCCGAGGGTTTGCTTCTGCAGGAGAGAAGATAATTGATTTTTTTTGTGTCTGTATTTGCCTCCAATGCCGCAGTTAGAAGGCACAATATGGAAAATGATTCCTCATCTTACGAGAGACGGCCTTTGAAGTGGCAGAAGGTTTTTCATCCTTCCACTTTCTTTCCTCTTATCGCTTTGTGTTCCATAAAAGAACGGGGGTAGGACACGGAGCCCCTATAGGCAGTTCATCTGTCTCTAAAAGCATCACTCAACTTTATGTTCACCTCTGGTTCCCCGAGCCTAGCTGTGTTTCTTACATTAGTATATGCTCATAAAATCCACCGGAGTTATAAAGATGTACAACAGACAACTGCATGATAGTCATACAGCCTTACATGGTAATCAGGTGTTTCTTTGTACCTATAGGCCCTCATATAGCTAAAGCAGTAGCACAATAAAGTTTAAGGTGTAAAATACTCATAACAGGAACATAATTCATCTCGGTTTGTCAAAACATATTTATTAGCAGAGAAGCACTCACAGTTGGGCAGTACAAGAAAATCTCATCATTCATTCACAATGTGGTAATATTAACTAAGGACGTTTGTTAATATAAAAAAAAGATGTGATTTACATTTTTTTTTCTTTATACAATTCAGCAGGTAACATAAACAATACATTTTGCATGTGATTTTGGAGGCTCGCAGGATATTGTTGGTATAAGTCAATGGACCTTTGTTCAGAGACCCGAGTTGGACTCCAGCGCGAGACCCCAGCTCTGCTTTGTTGCTCCTTCTTCCCCAGGGCCACTTTTAAATAACCCCATATACTATAATAAAAGCCAAAAAACTGCTTTATATTATTTATGAATTAAATATATTCCTATGTCAGGCTGCTGGTTATTCATAAACCATTTTAAGATGTCATGTCTTCTTTGAAAAATGTTACCGCTCATGTTCAGGATTTTATTTTACAGACCAAATGATTGGTCAATTTATCACAAAAAAAGGAGACGGATTATCAATGAATGTGAAAATATGCAATTATTACCCTAGACCACAAAACTAAGAAAAAATTAAAATTAAATTAGGTTGATCCTATCAATTCTCTAGGTGTACAATATTAGTGGAACCTGTGTGTTCCACTAATATTGCTTATTTATTTTTATTTTATTTATTTATTTGCACATAAAAAAAAAAAAAATACAACCGCCAAAAATTCAGACAAACAGTATTTAGAAAAAAAAGGAAAAAAAAAAAAAAAAGAATACAATGTAACAGAAAAAATTTGCAGGAGGAACCAAAAAAACCCTTAAGGGCTTGTCGAGTGGTCCTCCTATAATGAAACAAACAATATTTACAGAGATATGTAGACAACTAAGGAGAATAAGCTAAATTACTAGAAAAACAGGAATCTGATGAGATACTATACATATATTTTCTTTAAGTCATTACTAATTAAAACAAAAACAAACTAACTATGCAATGACTAGTAGTTCAAGCAGAAAAAGTTGCTTTCAATCCCAGAAAAAGTAAATCAATTAGATGTTATAATGGGTTAAGGGTCATTTTGAGGACAGTTGTAATCAGAAATGATCCTGTTTACCCCCCGAAGAGCGACTGAGAGGGCACTGAGTGACGCAGGTGAGACCCCCCCACCCCCCGCTAGACCGCACCTCTCTTATCTGTCAGTGGAACGGAGGAGGAAGAAGTGACAAAGGCCAGAACTTGGGGCGTGATAAGGCCTGGCCGGGGCGAGCAGCGTGGCTGTTCTCTGCGAGAGGCCATCCAAGGGCCAGGTGTCGACCACGAGGACACTCTGACCGCGCACTCTCACATACACGGAAAAAACTGCCGTGCACTTACGTCCAGTAGCTTTGGGCCGCTGAATGAGAGGAAGAACGAGGTATGCAGACAGAGAAAGGGGGGGTCAAGTGGAGTTCAGGGCAGATTTTTTTTGCCAGTTGTATCAGACTGCAGGAAAGCCAAATTGCTTCCGGATCTGGGTATCCACCCCTGCATAGTTCAGCATTCTTACCCGTCCCACCTCCTTGCTGCCCTCCCTCTTTCCTGCCATTCAACCTCCCATCTTTTTCACTCCACTTCTGCTCTTATCTCACTCGTTGTCCTGTATCTGGCTCTCTGGTGAACGATCCTGCTGGGTGGCATGGCTAAGGGTGACGATATCAGTAGGGAAGCAGTCTTTAAGTAGGATGCCTCTGTCTCTCTGGCAGTCCAGCTCTCCTATGAAACCGTACCAGTAGATCACAAGGCCTGGACCAAACCTGCAGCACAAAAACAAAAAAACAAACAGTGTTTTGTTACTACATCTTTAAGAGTTTTTAAGTATCTCAAAATGAGCTACACAGATGCATCTGAATCCATATCTGCAACATGTTTCAGCGACCGGCTTTGCAAATGGTAGCTTAACCCCCCCCCCGCCAAAAAAAAAGCCGGAACAAGGATTGAAAGATGGGCCGTCAGTGAGGTGGATCTGCAGGAGATAGGAGGGTTAGGTATGTTCCTTTGATCACCGTCCAGGAAAGTTCTATGGAATCAAACAAGAACACCTGCTGGAAGATATCGATCTTTATCACGCAATCACATTACACTGGCAGTGAAATAACAATCACCTACAAAAATAAAGTGCTGCACCAAGACCCCTGCATCCTGTCATCAGAAGCCTTTGGCACATAGCGGGGCATGCAGAGGTCGACACAAAGTCTGACGCTCAAACATTCTGCATCTGGTGGTTAAGGTGCCCCAATCCGGCCGTGTCCAGCTGTTTTATTCACGCAGACTTTTAAAGTAAAAGTGGCTTCTTCTTAAGCTGATCAACACTGCAGCTTCTGAATGCTTACTTGCCGACTTGCCCAGCATTTGAGAATTCAAATTCATGTTTTTTCCTCCTCAGTTTGTTGTGACATTATCTTTTTTTCAGCTACTGCGTGTTTTGAACACCGTCGGTACTGTATACCTTAAGGTTTGCAGGGGTCTTGGATCTTTGCTGGGAATATGCAACACTATTTAACTACTTTTTCTTTACAGAGGAAATAAATCATCTGTCAAGCTATTTATTAAGCCCCAAAGAGCTACCCGTGGCCCTTCTCTGCCTCATATACATCATACGTATTCTTTGAACATTAGCTGCCATGCATAAAGACGTGTCACAGCTGAACTCTGACTGTAGAGCACCTTCACTCCCATATGCACAACCTGGTTCAGAGGGCCAAAAACTTCTACGGTCCAAGATACTCTATCTTCAGACGGTTAACAATGTTGGGAGGCCTCTGGAGAACTAGACAGGAAGCTAGCCGAAGGCCCACGGAGAGCCGCGCAAGTTAAGTTTCAAGGTAAAGTACATAAAACCTTGAAGCTGTTATTAATCATTTTGTATTAAAATTTTGACTCAAACACATTCAGATACTTTTCTGACAGTTATTTTTGAAAATGCATGTGCTTAAATGATAAGACATTGCTATTAATTCTTAGGTGGTTAATTTTTCACTTTGACAACAAATTACAATTGTTAATACGAGACTGATGTGCCATCGCCAGATATGCGTTTGATGCACAGTGTTGACTGGGCCTTGAGGCGGTGGATGTTTTACATAAAACACTTCTATAGAGACAGGCACACATGCAAAAAGAAACGTGTGCTTCTACACAGACATCCCTCCCTCCCTCCAAGAGGCCCTTGCAGCAGTACATGATTCTGTACTTCATCCCTGCATTTTACGTTTCACAGAGTGTGATTTACGGCGCTGTATCTATGAGCAAACAGGCCAAAGCTAACAGCCCTCCAGAAAGTCTGCAGATGAACGCTGTGAGTTCACCACAGTGTCACACACTGAGCTCTGCTTCTCGCTGCTGCACACAACCCCAGTCCCAAAACTCTCATTTCCATGGTCCACTGCTGCATATGGCCACCAACTCTTAATTTGGACATGTTGTGGAGACGCAACCTAAACATTTACATTAGACGACTTCGGAACAGGGTTTATGCTCTTTTTTCCTTTTTGTTCGTTTAGCCGCCATGCTGTGTGTATTTCCTGTGCTGTGGATGGGGAGGTGAGGCTAAATGGAGTAGAAAAGGGTGATGATTCTGCAGAGAGTAGGGAAGGGGCAATCCTCTGAAAAGGTTAAAACTGTACATCAACAGATAAGGCAGCAGTGCACGATACATCATGTCCCAGGTCTGTCAGGGGAGGCCAAGTACAAATTGAAACTAGCTAAATTATAAACACTGGGGAGCCATGTCACCAAGGCCTCCCCGTATCGTAAAGAAAATAAACAGACTTTGAGACTACTCAGAAGTAATACAAGTCAGAAATTCAGGGACCCTGAGGTAGAAATGAGATTGAGAATGGGAAAACAAAACAAAAAGGAAAAAAAAGGAGCAAAAACTAAAAGAGGTAGGATCAGGGGCCAAGACCAAGTCTGATGGCCGATTCGGGGAGAAGTTCTATGCAACCCCGAAACACTGCAGAAAGCTATTATATTTTTAAAGCACAATACTTAAACATTTACAGGGCATATTTTGTAACTTCAGTAGACCTATATACTGTGAATAAAAAAAAACCTTACAAAATAAAAAAGGACCCTTAAAAATGTTCACCAATAACCGTCTAGGGTTAAAATTTGAACAATTCAAGTACCTTATTGACTGCCCAATAAAAGGGATAATGTGAAAATAATTGATTAATCAGGGTGATTTTTTTTTTTTTAAATATTTAAAAAATTGCAATGATTAAATGCATTGTATGTCCTTTAAGCGAGTGCCGTCCAAGGGGCCACAGTGGATCTTTAACATGGCAGTAGAAGAGAAAACCCTGCTTTGCCCCACGAATAGAACATTTTATGCTGAAGACAGTATCTTTGGATACACACAGTTTGGGGATAATAGCAAAAGCATTGAGAAAAATATTCACAAGTTAGTATTTCTTTTAGGTTGAATTCTTATTATTTCTTGACACACCACATGTTCTAGCGCCGTCACTCCACTGGTATTTGTTTAAACGTGATCTGGAAAATTCCTATTAGCACCATAATTTCCCCACTCCAACTTGAATATAATTATACACCCATGTAAAATGGATTACATGTTTCCTTGTAATTTTGTTGTTTGCATCCAATCCAAGAGCCCTCTTTACCTGTACGTGTATTTTGTGTGAAAATGGAAGCTAATAGCAAGCAAGAGTGGCTGCCTTGAGCAGACAATAACAACCCCAAGCCAGGTAAAAAAAAAAACGGTAAAGAAAATGGTATCTCAAAGTATTTGGTTCTATATAAAGTTTCCATGATACAGATAACAATCAGAAATGCTCTCACATACTGTCTGTACGTCTGTTAACTTTCACTGTTCAATTGAACATCTGGAGCCGCAGTAGTTTCCTAAGTTGGAAATACAACTTTGATAGAGTTCTATATTTAATATTCATTCTTTATCTGGTTTTAATTCAGCAAAAAAAAAAAAAAGAATATAAACTCTAAGCACGAGCATTGTTATCAGAAAGAAAAATTGGTATTGATACATCTATATCTCTATTCCATTGACGTGGTCTCCACACAACTTTCTGCTGGAAGCAAAAAAGGATGGGGGACTGTTAAGCGAATGCATACATTTCCCACTTTAAACATAAGGTAATGACCTAATCCAGCTAATAGCAGTAGTGTATGCAATTTTCATCTCGACTCACATCAAAGCCACAACATTGGATCAGAGTACCATTTGTATTTAAATAAATTAAGGTAATCATAGTAATCACGTGGCTCCTAAAATTTCTATGAAATTGATTTTCGAGAGGAACAAAAGATGGAATTGATGACATTGTAACATACCATTTAAAACTACACCTTATGATGGTTTGTCTTAGCAAATTCTAAAATCAATTTAAGAATAAGTCTAAATATAAATGATAAAATTTAAAAGGGACACAAATGATCATTATTATGCCAAGGAAAACCTGAGAGAGATTAAGTAGTACTAGTTTCATGGATTTGCTTATCTTGCAAAATCAAATTTAAGTGAAATATTTTGAATATTTCAATTGCAAAAAAAAAAAACCCAATGTGATGAATTTAGCTAAATTAATGACAATGTAGTTAATAGGAATGATTTTAAACACTTGAGAGCCTATCTTCACTTTCTTATATGTATTCAAATTTAATTTTGTGTGTTGTAAAGTTGTAAAGGAAGCAAAAGGAGGTTGGGTTTAAATTTGTAACCAACAGTCTATTACACAGGTTGTCACATCTTAAACTGCCGTGTGCTTATTCTTCACAGCACCACTAAATCAGACTGAATCATTTCCCAACAAACACCTAACTATGTAACAAGGTAGTAAAACAGATTTTAAAACGCAGTAATTTCAGCAAGAGAGCCACTTGACAAGCCTGGGCGTGGACGGCGGCTGCCACCCATGCTTTGGTTAGTGTTAATGAGCGGCTGATGGTCACATTTTAAGCAGGTGCCAGGCGGCTTATTACAGCAGCCTAATGAGAGCAAACCACTCAGGAACAGAAACCCTTAGATGGAGACGAGGGAGCGTTACTATCCGTTAGTGTACACCAAGTGAGATGTGAACCCAAGTCTCTCACGGAGGTTTGCACTGAATTATATCTTTGTATCTTGAATGTTAAAACCATATATTTAAAAAAAAAAAAAAAAAAAAAAAAAAAAAAAAGTTCATGAAAACTTCTATTGCTGCATGAAGAGTAAACAGAAATGGGAAGCAACAATATAATTAGATTTTACAATTTTTTTCAACTGTGATGCATCACCTCTTATGTCAATAACACTAAGTGGTTAGGAATCAAGAAGACCAGTATTTTAGTTTAAAGACGGATTCTCATTTCTCATCCCCGCTGGTTTGGGAAATACGTTTGGAATAGTTTTAATAGATCAGGACTGCAGGCAGGCCAGGGTAAAAATGACCCTTACTACAGTAAAAATTATTTAGTAATTAGAGGAAAAAGTGGATTGACATTATATTTCTGAAATAACCAAGGCTATTTCTTAAAAGAAGGCAGCGTCATGATGGCTGCATGTGTGGCCTTAGAACCTACATTTTATCTTCTCACATGCAATTGTTATCCACTCTTCTGCAACAAAAACCCCTCTAAACTGGACGGTTCTCCAGCTTCACCCAGAGGTTCAGTCTTACACGATTTCTAATAAGAATTAAAAAATTGGGATTCATCAGAACACAGGTGAGTTTTTAAGTTTCTTCTTAGCTTCAAAGAAATGTTCTTTCTGGGTTCTTTGTTTCAAAATATTAACAACTGGAATTATTTTCCTTTGAAATGAATACTAAGACATTTTAAAATCACAGCATTCTATAATTTTTTTTTACTAAAAAGCATGTAAACATCTAATACAATGTAAATCCCTTTCTCATTTTCTGAGAAGTCCAAGGTTGCTGAAGGTCAGACAGCACACTCGCCAGAGAACCCTCTTTGATCTGTCGAATCCGGTGAGAAAAAGCCTTTCTATAGTGGAAATTATCAACTTCTGCCAAAATACATTAAACGACAGCATGAATTATCAATAAAATCAAGATGAATTTTTGGGCGACTGAACAACACACTTACTTCATTCTAAATACCTAACAGAGCCATTTTAAACAAAGCCTCCAGCGATGATTTAGAGACAGTGCAAGCCTCAACCTGAGGGTGAACCCTGCCTCTCCGAGGTCTCTCCATAAAGCCCTCTTTGTTTTCAGCATCCATACATCAGGTCACAAGGTAGAGCCACTAAAGCACTGCTAAACATTAGCTTTAGGCAGTCTTTTCTCTGCTCTCGATAAGTCTGGAGCCTCCTCAACTTCTCTGAAAACACACAGCGTTGACACAAACCAGGGAATAGTGTAGATGAATAAGAAAAGAAAAGTCACTGTGTTCAAGAAATGAAAACGGTGTACACAGAAATAGATGGAGAACGTGTCGGAGTGACAAATGCCTATTTGTTTTCTTTTGTCAGAACACAAGTCAGGCAATGAAAATGTATTTCCAGGGTCAGGTGACAGTTGCTGAGACCTGTTGCTTGTGCCTTTATGAGTGTTCATCGGGTCCTCAAGTTTACCCCTACAGTCCAAACACATGCACGTTAGGTTGACTGGTGATTGTAAATTGTCTGCAGGTGTGATTTTGAGCATGCATTGCTTTTTGACCCGTTTGTCTCCGTGTTGGCATGTGATGGACAGTTGGTGCAGGCTTATTCTACCTCCTGCCTGTTGACAGCAGGGTTAGGCTGCAGAACCCCCGTGACCCTGACCACGATGAGGTGGGTATAGAAAGTAGAAGATTAGATGAGAAGAATAGATGATTTGTTTGTAGACATGGCATTTTAAAGGGTGGCTGTGACCCTTGGGCTTGCAACCCCGATGATATTGTTCTGTGTTCTGCTGAAAACTGTAAATCCAGTGGCTGTGTATTTAATGTCAGCTGCAGCAGCTGTTTGTAGGAAGTCTGCCAGTGAGATGACGATGATAACACCCCTGATAAGTAAAGCTTCTGTTCACAAATCAAATATCCAAAGACCGACTCTGCCCGGAGGGGCATCCTGGAACAGGTAGGTAAATAATCCCTTTGTGCAAACTAAACAGCCTACTCACCATAAATAACAGGAATTGAAAAGAAGATTTAACCTCCCACAGACAAGTTATTAACATCTCTAGAGCCAAGAATAGACCACTTTCAGTTTTCCTCTCCACCCCTTGCTTTGTCTTTAAAACAGAGTTCACCTGAGCTCAGGTATGTAAACCACAAACAAAAGGCAATGGTAATACATAAATTAAATGTTGCCACTGCAGGAACCTATAACAAGCACCTCACTAAGTTGAAAAGAGGGCAAAGTGTTGCCAATAGTTGTCATTAGCGGCAGTGGGTAGCACTTGAAGTACTTTTGCACTTAAAGCATACAAAATGTATTATTAGTATATACTTTTAACAGTACTACTGTTATAGAATTAAGTACTAACACATGTTTGAGTAGTGTAGTACTTAACACAGAGGTCTGGGAATATCAGTGTGTTGCCAATTATGTGTTGGAGTAGGAACAAAGTTACTGCATGCTCATTAATGTGAGATACCAGAGCAGAGACATTTACCTGAAAACCACAACAACTCTGGACATAGGTTTCATGGTTTTTTTTTTTTCACACAAAAATTTTTCCTGTGAAACAGGCTTGTGTTTTTCTTGTTGTATTAGATATGGCTTTGCACCCTCAATGAAGCAATGTGTGAGCTAAGACTGCTGGTACCTTTAACAAGCCCATCAGCTCGGAGAATTAAAATGAACTATGACTGTGCATCAGTCAGCGAGTCTTTACTACAGAACATGTGGCAACACTGTCTGTTACCATGTTGTGTGAGTGATCTGGTTTGAAAGTTCAGAATGTAGTCTTTCTTCAAACCGCACTGACATTTATGAGATTTGACTTGTTTTAAACATTCACTCTTCTAAAGGCCTCTAGTCTCCATAGCCGTTAGCTTAGCCCCCCGTCAGAATCTCTCCCAATCTAAGAGTGCTGTAAACACTGTAAACTGCAGGTAAGACACCACTGTTAGTACCTCACACAACCCTTCTTGGGGGAAAAAAGAAACAAAAGAATAATTCACCTTTAATTGAATTTATGACTATTGTAAACTTATCTACAATTAAATTTCTAAACTTAAACAGATGCAGATAATATGGGTGTGCTTTTACTTTTTTCTCTTTTTCTATGGAGAACATTTCTGAACTACCCCAATAATTCTGTCAACACTACTTATAAGCATGATGCTCAAGTGAGTACATTTACAAAGGATATAGCTTTTAGCTTGGAAAACCTTCAATTTTAGAAAGCATTTTGAAATTGTGCCTTAGATCTAAATGGATGAAGACAAACTATGACTTTTCAGTGTGAAATTAACTTCTGAGGATTTAGTTGAGTTGCCTTTTTCCCAATGCTGAAACAGCAATGTGATACATAAACATAAAGAACTGAAGCTTTATGAACTTTTTATGAATATTACAATAGTATTTAAGATAATTGGCACACCACATTAGAACAAACGTTTGATCTGTTTTTTTTTTCTTTCTTCAAGTGTAAGTTGACTAAATCATCAATAATAATCATTTTACCAATGACAAAGAACTCTAAGTTTTGTTGTAGGTAATCAGGCTTAAAACAACAAGCATTAACTTTAGCATTATACAGATTTAGGATCAACAGTTAACATGTAACCCCCCTCCCAACACACACACACACACACACAGACCCCTCAGCCTCCATCTCCTGCCAATACGCCAAGCAAAGGCTTATCACCTTACACACTCACACACATCCTCCAGCAGCAGGGAGGAGCCCTAATCAGTGTTTGGAACTCGTTAAGTCTCTTAACTGAGCATGCCGCCTTACACATTAGCAACATTTATCTCAGGGGCATGTGTGCTCAGGTTCTTATGTGTGCTGGTTCCATGTCAGATCCGTAGCGTCATGGTGAAACATGCTTTGACATACTCTGGCCTCCTTTGGATGTGGAGTGAAACCAAACAACATGTGGTCTTGCTTTGACTTTGTCAAGTGTTCCAAAGGCGGCCAGAACGGTACAAACTATTACTTTTGCTATGCGATTGTAGTGATAAGAATGCTGCACTTGAATAAGGGTTAACATTTGGAGAGACTCTTTGCTCTTTTCTCGGATATCGACTCTGCACTCCCTGTAACGACCCTTTACATCATGAAAATGGCCTGATCTCTTCGGTTACGACACACTGATTGGGTATTCATTAACACTCACTGGTGATATTATTAAATTACATTACAGTGATGGCTGTAAATGCCATCTCCTCTACAAAAATGGTGAAGAACTTTACTGAAATGATCATTGGACACAACCGCAGTATTTGTGAGCTGAAATTAGTTGAAATTAAGCTGAAATTAGTAAATATATTAAAATGTTATTTCAGCAAAGGATTGAGAAGACGTTTATTATTTTCCATAAAGTAACAGTGAAAAAAGGATGACTTTAATGTATTCAGATGAGATTTAAAGCGTTATAATTTGTTATATACATTTGTTATAATCTGCTCAAATGTCCCACTGGCCTTTGATGCGTCTCCACGTCTGTGTGTTCTGAATAAAGACAGGAAGTTCCCCACGGTGGCGGGCTAGCGGGCTGGGGGGGCTGTGCAGACACAGACGAGCACATCATCAGGGGGATACATGCTCCTTTAACCTGTTATTGTGAACTCCCAGCAGCCCTGGCCGATAATTGCCACCTGTCTCTTGGGAAACGCAGTCAAAGGAAGGCAGAGGGTCAGCCATTTTGTATCTTCCGCGGCTCTGCGGCTCCTCGCCCCCGCGCAATCCTGGTCCTAATCCTGCTCTTAACCCTGGCGGCTAATGTGTTTTCAATTTAGGATGATCCCCCACTACAGGCATGGCCCTAATCAACAACAGTTTTTACTGTAACCCTATCTGGCCCTGCTGGGGCAGCGTCAGCCTGACCGGGCGCCTGCAAATCTGATGTGTCCAGCAGAGCAGAGTGCGTATATGTATACATATCATGTTTATACGTGAGGTCATGGGATGTGTGCCTTAAAATTGGCGTACATCTTCCACACGGGCTGCTTAAATACACATTTGCATACATTCAGAAGACGCATTTCTTCTCCTTTCCCAGTTAGAAGACATTAGTGAAACTGTGTAATTTAAGATAACATGTTTTTTTAAATCCTCACCGTTTAATTAATGCTTTTAAATACTCTTTGTTTATGTTTTTTTTGCCACTCTGTTCATCCTTTAATAAAACACATTCCACCGGCTCCATCGCTCAGAGGTTCAAGGAGTAAGTCTCACATTGTAAATTCTGCCATCTCAGAGAAGGCCGAATCAAAAGTCATGGAGGGGCAGGTGTGAATGTTTGTTGTGTAAGCCTCCTGACCCCGGCATCCATGAGAACGACTCTGCCCCAAAATTAGAGTCCTGTCTCTGATGTCTCCCTGAGAGAAAAAGAGGCCTGGCTTTCGTCCAAGTCAGCACCTTTGGAAGTGCAGTCGTGTTACCACCACTAAATCAACATGTCAGCACCCAGCCCGGTGAACTTCTTCACCCAGACTCCACTGCTTGCAGCTACCCCGTGCACGTAATGAAATGGTGTGAATGTCAAATCTGTCTGCTTTAACAAAAACGGGGAAAGGAGATATAAAAAGAAAGTAAAACAAAAGAAAAAGAAAAAACGTTTCTTGTTCAGCAGTTACGGAGAACCCTCTCAACTCCAACACGACGCTTAACTTCATCAGACATGGTATATTAGTCATGTTCCATGTAGAATAATGTATAACCAGTGCAGCAACTGAGCCAGAGTCAGATTAAGCTGTGCTCGCCATCAGCCCTCGGTCTCCGCGTCCAAAATGGAACTGCCTCGGTTTAGGGGGTGAATTTGGAGGCGGACAGAGGCGAAAGGTACGCAGAAATGTGCATGCTTACTCGGCAGTCTGTTTACATTCCTGAGGGTAATTTTAGCCCCCCGGGGGGGAGAACGCAAGGGGGGGGCTAACATGTCGTTGGGGCTTGTCAGTGTTCGACGAGCTAGCAGGCACAGTGGCGGCACCTGGACATCTGGGTGGTACGTAAATACACACATACAGACACACACCAACATAAACCTCCTGGGCGAAAAGAAAAAAAAAAAAAAAAAAAAAAAAAAATCCCCACTGGAACTCACGGGTGATCTGGATTTACATCACTTCGGTTTTAGGTCAGGTTTAGTATTACAAAATATAAAACATCTTTTCCAGGTAGATATTATATTGATCACTACCTTGTGAATGAAAAGGTAAATGGACAAATGCAGATAGTGGCCAAGAGAAGTAAAGACGTAGTCTAGCTAACGGACCCACCGCAGAGCGCCAGGCTCTTTGGACAACGCAGGATATCCCCAATGTTTTCACTGGCAATCTGGGGTGCAAATCTAATTTCATTGTATTTTTTTTTAAAATTTGCTAAGTAAACGAAAACAATAATCCTCGCTCAGGAAGAGCTAAGGGTTTACGTACGCGTGTTGGGATTTATCTTCTTATTACTCCCAGCCCCGGGTGTCGCTTCAAAGGGCAAGGAAGCATAATGTCCGCCGTGTTTGCAGTGTTCGTGTATGAACACACGTGGAACAGAAAAGGAGAGGGAGACGCAGACAAGAAGAGAGGAAGAACGCGACTCAGAGCTTATCGAAACTAATTAGGGGAGGGATCAGGATGAAAGTTAAATACTGGGATACATGTAATGAAAGAAGCAGGGAAGGGGACATCTAGGGGTCAGGCCCACACCAAACAGTGGTCCTCAGGCAATCTGGTATTGATTTTTACTCGTTTGTGGATGAAGGTGGATGGGAGGCAGGGAGCCACGGAGAGGCAGTCGGGTAGTCTAAGGGTCTCGAGAGTTGTCAACTTGACAGTTTAACCCCTTTTGGAGTAGAACAAACAAACAGAGGGATCTCCTGGGCTGACAGCGTTGATCTGTCACAGCGATGACACTGCAAAGCCCTGCACAATGCCCACACAGGAGAAGTGAGTGGGGAGGGGGTAAAAGCAGGGGGTTGAGCTGATACAGATATGCTCAGGCACATTCCTTAAGACTAAAATATAGGACTGTGCCCTGTTCACTTTTAAATATTCTAGAGGACTAAAAGAGGCATTCAGTTACAATTTTGGTCCGAATGTCTCTCAGCAAAATGAGACAAAATATCAATACAAAATATACCTTGAATTAGGGCTGTTCGATTAATCGATTTTAAATCGTAATCGCGATTATGTAATTAGAACGATGTTAAAATGTGAAAATCGTAAAATCGATTTTTTTTTTTTTTTTAACCTCGTCTGCACACATATTAATGATTGATGGAAATACCTCTCAATACCTGCGACAAGTGCCCCATCGGAGAGGCTCTTTAGTGTAGGAGGGGGCGTTGTAACATGCCACCGGGCATCCCTCAAGCCAGATGCGGTAGACCGGCTCGTGTTCCTTGCAAAAAACTTGCGAATGTGAATAGCAAATGTAATGACTGACATTACACACCTCTACCTCCTTCATGGGTTGCATTATTATTTGGCATGCAAAGACCCAGTTTAGTTTAATTAGAAAATGTCTTGTTTTATTTAATTGGAAATATAACTTACTGTATGTTTGCAAGTGCTGATTTGCTGATTTTTTTTTTCAGAGATAAAACTTTATATTTTATTATATTTTTGAACTTATTTTACAGAGTTTTGCACTTTATTCATTCATTTTTGGTTTAATAAGAGCAAAGTTTGCACTTAAAGCCCAATGGGGCAAATGTTCAATAAAAAAAACAGCATATTTGAAATCATTTCTTTGCCTTTTGTCAATTCACAAAATAATCGTAATCGTAATCGAAAATCGGATTTTGAGAGAAAAAAAATCGAGATTTTATTTTTGGGCAAAATCGAACAGCCCTACCTTGAATGCATAATTATAATGGTCTTATGTAAATGTAGTGATAGAACCTATATTCCTACATCCAAAATTCTGCTTACACTTTGGTCTTTCATTGGTCATGAAGTAAATGCATCAATGCTGAACAGAACTGTGATTGGCCACAAACCCACACAGACACACAGATGTCAGTACTCTTCTCTTGTCACTCAGTTTGTGAAAGCCATCACCCTGAGCACCTTCACTCTTGTGGCTATAAACACTTGAAAACCCTTTTCACTCTTCCCCTAAGACTGCCTCATCATTTTGTCACATTGCCAAGGGGTCACCATTAGCCCGGCCAGCTCTCATTTGTACTATAGAGACACACACACACAGAAACACACACACACACACACACACACAGCTGATGAAGCGTAGACTGTCCACATGAAACCAGACTAGCCCTCATCCTCCCCATCATGGTCTGGGGATGCTCCATCATGACAAATGCTACGGGGTCCCTCACTTGTCAGAAGTTGTCAGACAGATAGGTATCCTGGATACGCACAGCTGACAGGTAATCTTAATGTCTTCAATTAGCCCAATTAGGCCTGTCATAAACAATCTGATAGGTGTTCAACCAACACAAACAGATAAACACACACACACAGGCACACACCCAACACCAAGGTCTGCAGGGTATTAATGAGAAAGGTAATGGGTATATCAGCGGACGGTTGACTTGTTTTTCATACTGAGGAGGGGTGTGTCCCCATCCCTTGCTCTCAGCTGTGCACTGCTGGCTGCAACCTGGTCAGTTCAAATTGTACCATCTCCTTTCATTAGCGCATTGCTGGCTGAGAATCTGAAAGGCCATGACAAAATTCATTTGAGATGAGGGGGAGCAGATTGCCTGAAGCAGGTGCTAAAAGGGAGATAAAACAAAGAAGCACCTTTGTGAAGTTCTGAGTGTGCATGGATGCAAGCGGGTCCTATTTGTGTGTTGTTACATGAGAGATGCTTTTCTCTAGTCTTCACATTCTCGCCCTTTTGTTGCTTTGGTTAATAAGTAATGACACTAAAATGTTTTGGAAAAAAATGAAAGAAAGTGGGAAAGGAATAAGCCACGTGTATACTTGAGTATTCACTGTGGTGAAATACCAATATTATTTTCAGAGTGACTAGATAGCTCAGGACCTTTATACTTTATACAACCTTTACACTGCAAAGCAAAAGGTGGCACCTACACTACATCCTCAGCTTTTGTTCTCCAAACAGTTCTTTATAGTCATCTATTTGCATGTTGAGTTTATTAACTCCTGTGATGCAGAATACCGTTGAATTTTTTAGTTTCTCATATTATCCCAAATCTTCAGCTTGGCTGCCTCCCTCATCCAAGTTACCCAACACTGGGTTCAAGAATCCGTGCCATGGCAGGTATCAATGGTCTTGTAGCCACAGCTATGGGTGGCTGTCATGACAACGGAGGCATATATCATGGCCCATTTAGTTGACATCCATTTCTTCGTGAGAGGTGGGAGTTAAAGATTCTTCTGACTGGTTCCTCTGCCAGATTGTTTGGGCATACTGGGTCTATATGGTATCCTTCACTACCATCATATCTAACTTACCACCAGATTGTAAGTTAACTGACTGGTCTCTTAATTGTATTTCCTTCAGCACATTCTTCTTCATACAAATTTCCAAAACATGCTGCCACATATCCAATGATACAGCGATTATCAAACTGAACTGTGATGCAACATGTACTTCTGGATACCCTTATGGTCCAACAGGGTATATGCTCTGGACAAGCAAGTGACTAGTACATAATTCCAGTAAAATACCACAACACAGATTAAAAACAGAAAGGCTTTACTTTAGGTAGCACTGTTACTACCCACCTAATCACTGAAGCCCTCTGAACAATGGAGTCCCACTTACAGTAAGAGCAGCCTCAAGCGATTCAGTCAAAGGCATCCAAAAAGTAGAGTACACAAGCAGAAATGACAGAACCTGTGTCCTGACTTGAAGGTGGAGAGAGGTGAGTTTCTCATCTACTGCCTCTAGAACCTCTCTCAAGGAGATTGGTTGCAGAGCTCACACTATGTGGTGAGGCGAGTCTGACTTAATCTAGCTTGTACCTCTCATCTCTACGTATATGGTCATAATTCCATGTCTCATTGGGCCAGTTTTGGTAACCAAGAGTTGGGAAACCAAGACCCATGCTGAGGCTGCTACTTCTGCTGCTGCTTTTGTTTCTCAGCACCCCAAGCATATGGCCCGTCTTGGAGGCACTGAGCCTATAGGAGGCAAATACAAATTGTCTGTTTAAGCTGATTCCAGTACGGGTTTATGGGTGAAAGCCTGGTCATCAAGTGCTTGCTATCAAACCATCCCTACGGTTTGGCTCCAGGGAAGCGCGCAGGGGACGCACATTCAGGCAAGGGACATTGTGCTCTTTGATGATGTTTGCCCATAAAGAGTGGAATGTATGTGGAATGTGGAAATTTGAGAATAAAAAAATAGCTAAAATCAGCATAGAATCTCTGGGCCACGAGTCAAAAGGTGACAAGAAGACAAACCATCTACAATCATCATGATCTGTGATGGACCTCTAACTCTACTTCTGATCCTCACCTCAAGTGACAGCGGAAAAACCATCATGAGTAGAGAAAGAAAAAAAAAAAGACGGGAGCAAAGAGAAAAGCCGTCACAGGGAAGTTGTAATAGGAAATTGCTCCTGGCAACTATTTGTTCAAGCACCAGATTTTTTTTCGTCTTTATGCCAAGCCAGTGAGCCCCCATTGGAAAACAGGGCAGGTCCCTCTAATGAGTAATCTATTTCAAAGCAGTCGTGTCTGGGCATGACAGTTTACTGAGAGGCTTGAAGAACTGGTAATTACCAGTGTTACGGGGCAATTAATGAATATTACACTGCGGCACTCATGGCGGTGACTGTCAGCTCCCCAATAAAAATGAGCACTCTTCAGCTAAAGGGTGACATTAATTGGGCCCTTAATGACTATGCAGAGGAACCAAGCCAAATAGGAACAAAACAGGGGACTCGCTCTGACACTAGCAGAGGGCTGGAAATTGGACTAAAAATGAGATTAATTGCTGTTTAGAAAAAAAAAAAGACATGCAATGTGGTGTGGGGATGAGGGGGGAGGGGGGGAAGGGTGGAATTATAGGGTGCAGAGAGCAAGAACTGTTCATACAGACGACAATTCAATTAATTGTTTTATACTGTATTTTCTTTACCTTTTTGAAGAGTAGACAGGCATCAGGCCCATTTTGTAGCTGTCTTGATATGTAGCTCATTGCATGAACAGCTACACATATTTCCCAAAGCGCCTAGAAAAATTGTTGTATAACCCCAACATAATAAGCAAAGTCTAAAAGTTTAACTAAATGAAAGAAAAAAATACTTTAAATTAAACTTGTAGATGTTTTTACATTCATTGTTCATTATACTGATACATAATGGATGGCAAATCACTTGTGTGTATAAATAAATGTTTCAAATATTAATGCCTTGAAGTCACTCTTCCATAATAATGTAATAAAATAATGTGAATAATGAAGCATCAAACATTTCTTGATTTCCTATAAAACCATGTGCCTTTATGTTTTTCCACTTGAAATGTAAATAAACATTAAGAAATGTTTTCATTAAAATTTACCACACTGCAGGCCTTTCACCTCCAGGAATGTTTTTAGATGAAGATCAAGGATTTGCAGCTGAAGACATGAAGTTATTCTGATTAATGTAGCTGCAGCTAGTCACATATGGAGCACCACCTGAATATGCAAGCTCCAAATAGTAAAAATATCAGCATGCAAAACATGCCCTCATTTGCATACATTTTTGATTCTGGATTTCCTTGCTATTTAAATATGCAGTTAGAAATAGTCCAGCCCTGCCTATTGCGCTGTCACGCTGCACACTCACGCTGTCATTGGTCCTGATAGAACTCTTCCGCTTCAAAGGGAGCTTTGCAATGGAGAAGAGAATGAGCAAATATTTGAATTGCAAAAACACATCATTTTCTGAGGGGAGAAAATTCAAGACAACTTTTTAGAGGCAAACACTCTCTCAACCCCGAGCAAGCTAACTCCCTACATGTAGAAGAAAAAAAGAATGTCAGCATATTCATAGCCTAAGCACTCTCCTTGCTAATTTACCATATCCAAATTTGTGTAATGGGATATGACATATTTTAGAGGGGATTGCGGGGAGGGGGAAAAAAACTTTAATTTGAGGAGAGAACCATAAAATGTTTAAGCTGCTGCTGTATTGAAGTGAAATCCACCATACAAATCCAGGTTCTCAGAGAACCTGACATGGGTTTGATTATAGACTGAAGTGTAATTAGCTACTTAAGCTATCCTCTGGAAGGTTAACTTGAGCAACCCCACCAGTCCTGCTAGATATTTCAGCAACTACAAAAACCTTTATTTTCTGCAAGAGTATCTTTCTCCCCAGAATTCAGCAAAGCCAGTATCTATGCATTTACATGCAAGCACTTCAGGAGAATATTTGCCCGCTTCGAACGCTTGCAGAAGTTCAAAGTGCAGCAAAAAAATTATCATGGCAAACTGACTACATGACTCAGAGAATATCTGAAAGAATGAGGTCCCTGCTTTGATGCCAAAACAGAAAAAAACATCTAAGCGAAAACTTACCAGTCTAGCTATGAAGGCCATAAAAATCATTATCAGCACTAAATATCCATCTTCAGTCATCTGAGAAAACACCCTTGCAAAGGGAGGAAAAAACCCACCCATCTCCTGTCTGTCCAATTTCAAAATTTATTTACCAAAGGCTGAGAACCACTTTGAATTTTAAATTGGAGTTTAAACACGTACCACAAAAACAAACGGCACAGAAATGACAGTCAGCAAATGGTGGAAATTTTTGTATTTAAAAAAAAAAAAAAAAGGGCTGTACTTTTTGTTTTGTTTTGTTTTTTTTTTTTTTTGTTTTCCTTACTGGGGTATTATGTCTGTTTAGTGTGTCCTGCTGAGTTGTGTTCTCCCATTAAAATGTTCAATTTTGGGGAGGAAAAAAAAAAAAAAAAAGTGGTTCTATAAAAGTGCTGAACTGATATACTTGTAATGCTGTCAGAACCTCAATAAAGAGAAGTTTGGAGAAAAAAAACAAAAAAAAAGGGCTGTATTTAATTGGACTGCACTGAACTTGTTTACTTTTTACGTAAAGTGCAACGAGTTGTCTTTTGTTGTGAACTGTCACGATAAAAACACATTAAATTGAATTGAAACTTGACTTTTAAATTATACATACATTTTATCCTTAAATAAGAGTCAAAGCAAAATATCTTTTTTAAATGTCTTTCAACATCTACACACAGGGGGAATTACCCAGAGCTCCTTAATCCCACTACGCCTCAACCCCAATAGCTCAGCCCTCCCAGGGCCTCCCTCTGGGTTGCCAGCCTTTGTGTAGACAACCTGGAGACAGGTCTAAGCAGAAATCAAACCTGAATGATGGATAGCTTTACTACACAATGACCTCTGTCACTGGGCTCTTGCCCTAAATCAATGCTGGCGATAAGGGGCCTAAGCCAGTGCTCACCTTGGTATGTTCACCAGCAGACCTTATCTATGCCAAGAGGAAGTATGAGTAATAACTAAAGACAAGCTACAACAAAACTACCAACCCCACCTTGTCAAACATAATTTACAACGTGTATCCCTTTACTCCCTCCCCTGCTGCTGTTAAACAGTAATTATGAGAACGCAAGAGAACTGAGACTCTAAGTTTGGAAGATTAACCTGTTACATGACGGCGGGAGATCTTTGCTAATATCTGCAGTCGTAATAGAGATCATATTTCTTAAAGAATAATAAGAAGAAGATGAGGACAAAATACTGATAAGAGTCCTTTTTCATGCTTTGCTGGCATATCCACTGCATAGCAAAATTATGAATAGGATACTTAAATTTCTGTGCTGCTCAGTATGTGTGGAGCCGCCAAACTTTCAGAGATGCACACAGAGAGAGGTGAGAGGTTGGAGTTGAAACGGAGGGCTGGCAGGAAGTAAAGGCAAATACTTTATGAAGATTATGGAGGACTGAGAACTGCAGACTTTTTAGTAGTTTTTCATTTGAGTGGGGGCGTGACATGAAGAAAGATATAGAGAGTGGAGCGAGAGAGAGAAAGAGAGAGCATGCGTCTAAGCAGTCAAGACGGGGAGAGGGAGACCAAACATGACATCAAGCATTGCAATTAGCTGACCCTGTTCTCTCGGAGTCAAGCTCTGAAAAGACCTGCCTTTAAAACTCTGATTAAAATATGTTTGCTTTCTCATTCAAATATGACACTTGACAAGGTTAGTGATATTTCAACTAACTGAAAAAACATTCCTGTCGACATAATCTTTTTTTCCAGCACTTTCGAGGGGAGCAGGTAACCTCAGAGAGAGTTTCCCATGAACTCAGAGCTATGATTTGAAAACAAAATGACTGGGGAGATGGAAGAAGAAAAAAAAGAAACAGAGGGAATAGTTCAAAGTTTTACTCAAGTGTGTTTTCTTTCACCCGGGCAGTGGAAGCTAAATGTTTTCTGATCATTATTCAGAGCATTTATCCACTTTCTAATTCGAGCCACAACGGATATCTAAAACAGAGCCAGTAGTCTTTGCTCTAACCACCATCTTTAGCAGGGACTGTAGGAGGCAGAGGCTGTCATCACCTCTGAGGATGAAGTTAATCAAATTCTTAAATTCGCTCATCACCAAATTAGGAGGGTCCATCCAATGGAAAAATAATATAAAAGGTACAGCAAGAAGAAAATTAATAGTGCATGACAGCCTGAATAGATGCAATATTTCTTTTGGAAGGGTATACTGTCATCAAAACTTTGACTTGCAATCAATTTGAAGTCCAAGTCTTTGAAAGAAGAAGACGAGAAGTCAAAAAACAAAATAATGCACAGTGCGACTGAGACAGTTGTCCGTTCTGATAAAACAATCTTTAAAAAAAGAGGAAGGGAGTACAAGTGGTCAAGCCAAAACTCTGTCTGAAGTTAATATCATTTTCACATCCATTCGGGTGGCAGGAGAAGAGAATGTGAAGTGTCGGGTCGGACAATGAGCCAGGCCAGGCTTGGCTGCAGCTGCGCCCAAATAGAAGTGGCACTTTCTATCAGAGGCCTTTCACCAGACAGCTCTGTCCTGCCCATTCCCTCCTAACCCATGACACACAGACACCCGTTACAACCCCCCCCCCCCCTCCACAAAACAAATAAGAGTGGTCATTTAAAGTACAGACCCGTCACTTAAGAGACATGTTCTTAGTTTTACATGGAGGAGGGTTCCCGCGTAAATGTGCCAGCTGATGGAGATATCGCTCAAAATGAGAGATACGATTTTTCGGACATTTCTGTGGCGACCGTTCAAAGGGGCCGGGTCACAGCCCCAAAGTCTGAAGAGTTTATATTTCACTCGCTCAGAGATGTCTGCTCCTGTTATCTTGCATCAGTCCAAAGGAAAGGGATTGGGTTGCGTCCGTTTCAACTTCCCGCTTATGATGAAACATTACATCGACATCAGACAATGTTGGAATTTGGATCATACGATGAGTTTGTTAACTCCTTCGGCCCTCAAAGTTTGCTTCTCGAAACTCATTAAACTATTATGCAGAAAATGACTAAGCTGGACAAAGACGGTGTTATTTTAGGAATTCTTTATTGGACTCTACCCGCCCGGTGCATTTTTCTTCTAATGGTCTGTAGATCTGACAGAGTTCGCAGAGACAAATCTGTTGACTTAATGGAAAGTGTACATTCCCTTTAGAACCGGTGAGCAAAATCAGAAGGTCAGTACTTAGATATGGGCTCCTCATGTGTCTTTGATTACACACTTCCATTAAAGGAGAAGCAGGCAGAGATATATAAGATATCAGGCAATCAGACCACCGAGAGATGTGAAACTCATACCAGAGACGGGAGAGGTAGAGGAGTGCCTGGGAACAAAGATGGGAAAAGAAGGATGAATGAATGAAATAAACGTGTGTATATGCCAGTCTAATCTGCGTTTTCATTCACTGTGTATGTGGGTTTACATGCAGGCAAATAAAATTATAACCAGCCAGTTTATTCTGATTGAAATGACCAAACATGTAAATGCAAAACAAAAGTCTGAAAGCAACAACAACAAGCTAAAAGTCATCGAAGGGAAAAGGAAGTAAAAATGAGTCGAGTAGGAAAAGGACAAGCTAAAAAAAAAAAAAAAAAAAAGGTTATGTGAGGGACAGTGGACCTATAAAAAGAAGCCTACCGTCTAGGTTATCTGTAAGGAACCACTTATCACAAGCAACCAGCTTCACACAGTGACTGATGGGCCTCCACAGACCGCGAGTACCAGCACATTATCTGGTACACACAGAGCTGCTCTTTAAACACAAAGCCAGAAATATGAAGCATTGTTTCCTTGGTTGCCCTTGTTTAAAAATATTCTTTTTATTTTTGCTCTGTTTACTGTTTTTGTGCCTACAAACACAGATGCATTGCAGACCAACATCTAAATCAAAGCTTCCCATAAATTGTGTACAAAGATCCAATGAACTGTGGCATATAAAAATCTTCACATTTGAAATAGCTTGAACAAAAATAGAATATAATCAAGGACAAGCCAAAGTAATTAATAAATAAATGAATAAAAAAAAAGGCAACTCTCACCCCAAAAAGCTGTTAAAAACTTCCCATGCTTTCATTTCCCTATCTATGTTTAACAGAAAAGAAAGAAATGCTTTCTTTTTCCATTTTCTCGCCATTTCATTCACTTACTTTTCTCAGCAGTTTTTATTCACCTCTGACATCCCCACATCATTTTTGTCGGAAGCTTCCCTTCAGAGCACATCGGAAGTCTTGTCTTGTGATTCTTGGCTTCCTCCCTATTTGTTTATATAACTATTCATGAAAAGGAAATGCACGAGGACAGCATTTGTATATAAATGATTACAAGTCCATTATGCTGTTAAATTTCTACAGCTGTGACTATGTTCAGAAGGAGAAGTGGGCATTGCCTTTCTGTGATGCACAGCCCCGACTCCAAAATACCACTGTGCAGCTTAATGTCAGACTGAGGTTAATGTAAACCAGAATACCTTTTAGAAGTCAGAGTTTTTTTTAATTTTTAATTGACCTCAAGACGAAGACTTTCAATTCCATTCCTGGTTCTTGCCATGCGTTTGATAAATGCTGCCTACTTCTCCCTGAAATAAAACCCAGAAGGTCAATGTAGAGGAAAAAGAGGAAGAAAAGGGAGTAAGAGTGAGAAAATGAGTGGAGGTGGGGGGGGGGGGGGGTGTCTCTGCAACTCTGATGACATACATCCTGAAAGCTGACAAAAAAATGTATGCTCATCTTTAAAAAGTTCCATAGCAAAACAGGAATTCATGGAGTAGACATGCTTGCACCTCATTTTACTTGAGGCTTTCCTCTCCATCTCACAGTGTCACGGGCAGCAGAAAGACAGGAGGAGGGGTATGTATGGCGGAGGTGCCGCTGTCTGTCCCGCTCCTCGTTTATACACACACAGCGGCCACGTCAAAGCTGCTCTTACACTCAATGGTAAATGACAAATTTGGATGAGGCACGCATACAATCGGACTAATATAAATAGGAGACATGGAGGCTTAACCTGAGCTAAATCCTGAGGCTGCTGCAGACCTGAGAGTGCGGATTACACCCCAGACGCCTTAAACAATGCGCACAAATGTGCATCCTTAAAAGCATGAAATCCTTGAAGCATCAGCGCCAGCTTGTCATTTGCTATTAATATTCCAAGTTGCTCGTGCTTTGGGGGCCAGCTTTGCACTTCTGTGTGCCGCTGTGCCCTAAAACAAACACTCGCAAAACCCTAAAGGAGCCACCACTGTGCATAGCTGTTTTTCTAGCTGTGGAATATTCTATGGGAAGATGTCACAACAAAGGAAACAATAAAAAAAGAGGCCACACTCCTGTGCCGCATGGGGCATCTATTACTATATATAATAGAAGGGCGATGTCAGAGGCAGCTTCATAAGCAAAACTCAATATTATTGCTTTGGGGAAAAACTAAAACTAATAAAATTTGAATTTACATTAGGTACATAAAACTTAAAAACAAAGAAATAATGTTAACCCCCTCATCAAGATTACTAACCAACAACTACTGCTGGAAGGTGAACAGACAACTTTGGGGTTCCCTTCATTTTAGTGAGTATTCTATAAAAGAGATACACTGTTACGGACATGTATTTATTTATCTATTTTTTCCTAGTCTCTCCTTTGCATATCTTTGATAAGAACCTGAGTAATGTGTGACAGGGCACAGGTCCTAGAGGTGTTACATTGTCACCGAGAGGCGCCAGTACCTGTCCTCGGGGATGGCCCTGTAATGTCCAGCCACATTGTATCAGCGGAGGCTGCAGCCTGTGGGCACCCTCTCTCAGATGACACCCCCGATCTACTTTAGCTCTGTGATGTCCTCGCTACTAAGGCTTTTAATACTCTTACCCTGCCACCGCATGACACAGGAGCATACAAGCTGACAAATTGTAGGCACAAGATTCATGTGCAAAGATTTGTAACCCCTCTTTTAATTCGTAATTTTGTGTAAAAGCTTAATAAAAATTCAGTTTCTTTTTTTAACTGTAGTTTTTTCATTACAATGAATCCTCTTACACATGTGGGCAATGATAAAAGCACCCCCATTAATAGCTTGTAGCGTCCCGTTTATCAGCAACAACCTGAAGAAGTCGTTTCCTGTGTGACTTTATACATTTCTTATTAGAGGAATGTTGGCTTGTTCTTCTGTTTGACATTACTTCGGTCCATTGAGGTCTTGTCGTGCCAAATTGTTCTGAGTGCACTAGAATAACACTATATAAACGCAGCCCATTTTTAACCACTCCAGTTTGATGAGTAGCAACAACTGGTTCTTCAAGACAGCAGCTTAGGCATTTTCTTCTCATCATTATGTCAACATTCGCATGAACGCTCCAAACCAGCAAACTGCAGACAGTTTATAAAATCACAGTTTGCTATAAAAATCAAACTGTTAGGTTTTAGAGGTCTCCACATCTGCTGAAGATCAGTTCATGAAAAGCTCATGATTATCAGCAACTTACCCTTGTAAATTCAATAAAAGCAGTGTGTCCCTATAGCTTTTTTAAAGCTAAAGGCACAATCGGATAAATTTAAGAAGGGCCGTCTACAACACCTTATGATTAAAGTCCTCTAATTAAGCATTCTTGTCATGACTGCGTTGGAAGGTTCCACAAAAATGATGGACATATCCATTAAAAAAAAGACAGCAATGCAGAATGTCATGAATCAAAAAAAATTAACTTGATGTCAGAAAACTGATGGACTATTAGACAATTATTCTGAAATATCATAAGAACGTACAGCACGATGTTCTAGACATAATTGGAAAAGTTCACAAAGAACTGAATCTGTCTAATTGCAGTTGTGTTAACTAATACAAAACATCACACAAAATTACTTCTGTCCATCTATTGGAGTGTTTAGAGCTGATTAGTGATGATGTAGACGCAGTGTAACGAGTCTTCAAAACTTTTGGAGAGGATTCTGGTGCATTAAAAAAAAAATGTAACAAAAGGGACAGTGAAAGATTTGAATTCAGATCAATACTACTCATGCTTCTGGAGCATGAGAGTTGTCTCGCAGTAATTACAGGAGGTTATAAATTTACACAACAACAAGCAGTGCCTTTAAAATTTACAAAAAAACAAACAAGAAACATAATACACATGCTTGCGTTCAAGTCACAACAAATTTCTAAGTGGTCATGTATAATGGCAAAGCAAAAAGCCTTAACCCCCATTTCAGAGAAATGAGGCATACTGTCCCATTATTTAGCTATAAATCATGTTTTGTGCATTGGCTGACAGCTTTTTATCAGATCTAACCTTTTCAAGCCTCCATTAAGAGTGCTAACATTTTCAACTCTGACACATTTGCAGTTTATGAATTGCACAGCTGATTTACTTTGGGAGGGGTTGAGCTGGCATCCAGGCTCATTTGAACAAAAGTCTGCACGTTGCGTCTGGTTGGGGGGAGGAAAATAAGGAAATGCAACAAGGTTTCAATCCACTTGTATTACTTCAAACGTTTATTTTGATATAATAATTATAATTATGGGTGTCAAATTAGCGAGTCGATTGCGATTAATTAATTACAGGCATATTTAGCGCGTTTTTTTTTTTTTTTTTTAAATCGTTAAATCTATTTTTTAATCTCCAACTTTACTTTTTCTGTTTGCAAGTTGCCTTTATTTTGAAATCTGTGTTTATGCTTGAGTTGTTGGGGGCGGAAAGTGGACATTGATTGGCTGTTCCTGTGTGTGGGCGTGTTTAACAACGCTGGTAGGGGGAGGAACGGTGAGTAGCGAGAAGAGAGGTGAAAATGGAGAAGGATGTGAAAGTTGTCGGCCCAGTGAAAGGGGAATATACATTTTCTAAAACCCCCCGATGGCACCGTTGATAAAGGTAGAGTGATATGTCTTTGTGGAAAGGACTTTGCTGACCACCAAAGCATCTGAGGTTTAGTCACATAAACGCAAAACACCCGGTCGCGAGCGCAGCCACAGCTAACTTTAGCAGCAACGATGTTGCCACAGCAACGCTCTTCCCAAACTAGACTAGAGGGGGAGCACAGCGCATGCGCACGTCTCCGACCGAGAAACTGGCGAATGTTCTTGCCAAGTGGATGTAAATGGCTAGGATTGCATCTGTTCAAGTCTGATTCATTAATTAGAAATCTTAATTAATTAATCGATCAATTTAGTTTTTTTTTAATCGCTTGACAGGGATAGTTATATCATTATGTCATGTGAGGTTAAAAAAAACAACCAAAAACTTAATACATTTTATAGTTACCCTTTAGTTCAATAAACAATTGAACGTGTAACGTGTCCTTATGGGAATGTGTGAATGTGGTTGTGAGCCCTGTCCAAGAGGAATTTCTGTCACCATTGGGACAGAAAATAAAGTATTCTATTCTATTCTAAACAATGCCAGGTAATTTAACATTGCAAAAATCTCTTTTAAATGTGGCTTATTAATATTGGGGGGATGGCAAAGGAAAACAAAAAGTGAGACTGTGAAAAAAGCTTAGACTAAACAAAAGGAATAGAAAATGCTTTTATTAATCAAAGAGGAAGCATCACAGTTATATTTTGCTTGTGAAAGCTCAGCCACACCCAAAACCATGAATATAACCAACAGCCTGACAATGATATTTCAAAGCAAGCAATGTTTTTTTTTTTTTCCCCTTTTTTCTAATTTTGTTCCAGAGTGAAGTTTAAAGTTTTAAACAAATAACTATTGTGCATTTGGTACTTATCGAGTTCCACTCCACCACCAGTAGGAAGCATCACGATGCGGCACACACCTGGCCACACAGCCTTTTGGGCTGCAGGGATTTACATATGTAGTTATTCCTGTACTGCTACTGGTTAAGTGCACCAGTGTACGTCAGTGGCTGGCAGCGTGGTACCATTTAGTAGCATTTAACATTAACCGGTTTCACAATTTTCAAATTAAATTTATTGTACACTTACATATTACAACAGAAAGTTCAAGTAACATTCAGTTATTGGTTTAAAATCTTGTATGGACGGATTGCCACATACACTGTCTTGTAACTGCAAAAAAGTATATATACTTGTTCCGTCTCTTCTCCCTGTAAACTGCACTTCATTCAATTTAATCCTCATCCTACCCCACAGATTCAAATTCAGATTAAATAAAAAAAGAAATACTTATTCATCCCCAAAGGGAAATTAATTTAATTAATTAATTCAAATTCAGATATCACTATGGAAAACATCTCACCTCTATACAGCAGGACTAGCACTAAGAGTAATCCTGCAGAAATTGTTTCTACTTGTACCATCTTTTTTACTTTTAGTAGAATGTGATTTTTTTACATTTGCAACAACTTTGATGTCTTAAGATCTTTACAGGTCATACTGATGCCTAAAGAAACAGACCTACTTACTCACTCTTCCTTTTGGCTTTTTCAGATTTTTTAGATGCAGCACCCGTATAAACTATAAAAATCTGGACGTATACAACTGACCAATTCAACACCAAAGGCCCCAGGACAGCAGGTATTCCGATTATACCTGCTGTCCCGTTACTGACAATGAGAAAGCTGACGATGAGCTTAGCATTATGCATTCATTTTTACTTATCGGTTTGTTTGTCAGCTTTTATCACTGAAAGAATTTAATGAATGCCTATTTTCTTTGGTTAAATAATCAGGAAATCAACACGCATGTACCCCGGACTAAAAGACAGACAGAAAAGTACAGGAGGAGAACCTCATCTGCTGCCAACAGAGCTATGGAAGAAACCTTGCCAACCATAAATGATTTAAGTACACCATAATCAAGGAGGGACTGTTAAGGTTATACCACACAGGAGTCCATATTTCATTACATGCTGTGTTTAACCTTACCCACTTCTCCTAAAACACACAAGAGGCTCATTATGTGTTTAATATTCACAACCAGGTGAATAATTTTTATGCAACTCTGATAGTTGGGTGAGATGGATCACTCAATTATCTGAACATCCGTCAGAGCAGAGGGCTGGCTGGCTCTGGAACGTCACCTTCTAAGATTGATGGCTGGAAGACACCAATAGCTGCTGCCTCACAATCTCATCCAGGCACTGGGCCTGAACGTGCCGTCTGATTCTGCACAAGATTGTTTTCTCTCCATTTTTTTTCCATCCTCTCTCTTTTTTTCTTGAGAGCATTTTTAGGTGAAGCGTCATTACCCCTCACTCCACCGAAGAGGGGTTCATTATGGGGTTAGTGTGTTGGCAAGACTATTGTTTGGATGATAAATGCAGTTAGTGAGGGCTTTGGAGGGAAAATTAGTTATGTTTCTTTCTTTCCGTCTACAAAAACATGTCCTTACTCCGCAGTGCTTGAGGGCAACTGAAGAACAATTAACACAAGCAATGGGTGAAGCGGCTCAGTTAAAGCAAAGAGGGAATTCATGAAAAATAAGCAAATCACTGGAAATGTCAATCAGGGGCAATGAGGTAATTACAAAGACTCGGGTGCTATTCCAAGGGCAATCAAAGAGAAAACCGAAGAGTTTCAAGTCAAGGACTGAAATTTGACTTTGAGGAATGAAACAATGAACAAAAACACCAAAAAATTGGGCCTCCAGGGCCAGTCTCATGAACTAAAACAAACTCAAAATTGAGAAGAAAGTAATAACAACACTCCAACAATTTCTTGTCATATTTCTATTAGTTTTTCTGATACAAATGCATTGTTCATTGATTCACAATCTTTTACAAATACACACAAACATGCATATGTTATTATTATTTTAATGTATTACATGCGTTTATATCCAAAACTAAATTGAACCTACTAGAATCACATGTGTGTGCCACACTGATTGATAAACTTTTACCAATTATGAATACAACTCAGTGGAATATTAATTAATACGATTTGTAACCATTTACCAGTCTTTATTATATATCAACTATAAGATAAATAAGTTGTGGGTAGTCTAAAATACAAACAGGTGCGAACAGAGGACGCCATTAAAGCATTTAATTGTGTGTGCGTGTGTATATGTATGTACTGTTATTACAGAAACTACACAGAAACTATTCATCATAGTAAAACTCCAGCAGGAACTGAAAGATGATTATTAATTATTGGAGAAGGGGTAGGGTTAAATATGCTGTGCTTCTCCTTACTCCTTTCTGAACAGCTTGTCATTGTTATCAATATTATCTTTCTCATTATTATTATTTTTTGCTCAAAATAAAGAATGAATTCATTCACTTACAAATGTGCACAAACTTTAATTAGAGAGTAGTGCACAAGGTCTGAAAAACAGGACACTTTTAAATATTAGTATTACATTTTAAACTAACCTTTACAGGAGGTGCTGGAAAAAGCTTGGTCAGCAGTTGTTGTTTTTTTTTTTTGACATGCAGTGTTTGTCTCGTCTGACATGATGTGATCTACTTTGTCAGTTACTTGAAAGGAAATTGACAATAAATGCCCAAAAGCAAATATCTAAGGGTTTCACTAATGCCAAACATTCAATTATGTTGTAAGTAAACTAATAGGTGCAAGATGACCATTGATTATAGATCAGTTATTTTATCTTCATCCAAAACCAAAGACGACAGGGGTCAATTCTAAAATACTAGTGGAAGAATTCAACCTTCATGTACTAATTTTAACCATATGAGCATACAGTTCAGCACAAGTTGGAGGAGTTGATGAGCTCATTCTGACATCAATGATTGAATCAATAGTTTTGTAAGAAGAAAAAAAAGTTTATAATTATATATATATATATATATATATATATATATATATTTTTTTTTTTTTTTTTTTTTTTTTTTTTAAACAAAACCGAGCTTTCCAGCCGTAAGTACGCCTTTTCCAAAACTATGGCAGTCAAAGAATATAACACAAAATGTAACTTTGGTCATTTCCAAAAGGAAAATGTCTGAAATAAGTGTTTAGCAGTCTTATTTGTTACAAGCCTAGAGTGAATTTAATGTATCAGGTTTAGAGACAGCTGCACATATGAAAACACATTTAATGTAAAAAGCTTCTCTTGCACTCTTTTGGACTCAACTGATCCAGAAATGTGATCCTAGTTAATTACTGGAGCAAAAACAAATACTCAGAATATAAAAACAACTCCACTCTGCCAGGTTTCTGGACACGGCATCAAGGACTGGAACCAACTGGGGCTCTAGATCCATCTCACACCATGCCAGCTGGCCACCTCAGCCGCTGGGGATCTGGGCAGTGTTAAGGTACTGGGACCCAGTATCAAGGGAGGCAGGGACGCGGGGAACATGTGTAAGCAACCACCAACCCCCTCTCTCAATATCTGTGTGTGGTTGTGTGTGACAGCAGAGAGCTGACAGATTACCTCAGTCTGGAATGAAGCCTTCACTGAGTCTAGGATTTCTTCTTTCTCTCCATTGTGATAGATGACACTTTTCAACAGAGATTTTAGTTGGAATTTAAGCCAAATGTATCACTTTTGATCAAAAAATTCCAAATAAATGTTAACATTCACATTTTTAAAGCTGACTGTAGAAAAACAGTGGAAAAGAAACTGATCATCTTATTTTCTGCTCTTCATTCACAAACGTGTGTCAGTAAGCACACAAGCACATCGCCGTCTCACCAGAAAGGCCTGTTCCTGTCCAAAGGTTCTCATGAAGGCATAAGCAATTCATTAATCACTCCTTTTCCAGCTTCCCTTCCAACACAATGTGTGTATTTTACAAAGCTGTCAAGCTCACAGGCTTTCCATTCAGGCTCTGAAGGGCTTCAATAGCGCGAGTGAATGTGGAAGTAGTGTAATGCACAGCTGTTCCATGTGGACTTCCGCGGTTAAAGCAGCCTGTATCATGCAGGAAGTCGTAAGAGCTGGACAGAGATACGAGTTGCTTTTGTAATACTGACAAAAAGTTGATGGTGGCTTTTAGTCCACAAAAGAAAAGTTCAACTGATGAAATTAATCACTTCTGGTTCAGATAAAAGGCATTAAATCAGAAATGAAAGAGAACACTGACCTGTTCCAGTAGCTCCAGAACTGTTCATTGAGGTAAGTTCGATGGCTGTGGTCATCTCCGAAAGAGGCTTTGCTCTCTATCCAGTGCACAATGTGTCCCTCCACAGCTTTTTTATAAAACAAAAACGTTCAAAAAACTTGTATCAATCAATCTGCACAAATAAGTCCAGGAGGAGGAGAGTATGCACAAATGCACACAAAATAAATGAATCTAATTATTTTTATTTCCATGTATTTATTCAAAAACTACAGCATTATCACAGAAGCCCCCTTTTCTCCTTTTTAGTGAAAAAAAAAATAACAAAAAAAAACCCCATTTAGTTAGAAAATGTAGTACGAACCAACTGGAACTTTTTTTTTTTTAAGTTTGTTTTGTATTTGTTTTTTGTTATTACATTTATCTATTCATTTGTTGTTGTTATGTATTGGTGTTTTTTTGTTAAAATATCATATACATGCACCATGTTGTTTTTTCAGAAAAAGGAAAAAAAGAAATAAAAATTTGTTCACAAAAAAGAAAATGTCAAGTACTAACCAACTGGAACTTCTAGGATGATATCAGGCGTTTTGTCGTAGCCCATATTTCTCAGCTGGTTTTCATCTATGAGACAAAGCGCAGATTGTCAACATCTACTTGAAATACACTTTTTCTATTGACACAATTACAGACGTACAGGAAGTGCAGTAAAACAATCGACCACATCTTCCACATCCAGTATTTACTATTATAGCACGAAAACCTGCAGCAGAGGGACAGAGCTCCGTTCCAGGTTGCAGTTTTGGCAACCCTTTATAAAAATTACAGCGAGAGGACAAGGTTGGCGTTATAGCCTCCGTAAGCTTGACCCCTGCCTGTGCAGGCTGCAGCCATTGTCCTTGACTTCTGGCCATTATCCCTACAACACCTGATTTCTCCATTAAATCTCAGGCTGACCAGGTCATTCTAGTTCCAAGGGCCTGCCTCTTTGTCTCCAGCCAAGCTCAACTAATGGGGCATGGAAGGGAATTGAAGGGAGATGGAGGGTGGCGGTGTCAGTGGAGGTGAGGCGGTAACATCAGCCAAGGATGAAGAAAGAGAGCTGAGTGATGTCAGTAAGGCTGCCAGTGGCCTGTGGTACAGAGGGGCATCCTAGCTGTGGTAATGCGGGTGTAGATGTGTGTGGCAGCATGGAAACCTCTGTTCACACCCACTGGGCTGTTGACATTCTCATGTGGCTCTGATCGCCTTTTTACATCAGCTTTGATTAAAATTAATGGCCCATCCCTGCTGTTGGGTAGCTTATTTCCAATCCATTTATCAGATGGGGTGAGGCCGCTTCAGTGGCCCTCGTGCTCCTTGAACTCTGACAGTTTTAGAACAGTCCTCTGTATAGCCCTGAAGAAAGGTCAGCACTCCATGTCCAAATAAATGATATGGTCTTAACGATGGAGGGAATGACTTTTATCAGTCATCATTCATCTGACCTTGGAAAGTGATGGGGTGAGGTGACGGGAGAAAGGATGGTTTAAAAATTCCATCCCACAATTTGATACCTGGAAAACATACCTCGACTTAATTTAGTTGGAACAACAAAACCATATCAGATATCCAGATGATGTTGAGAGAACATCACAAAAATATACAGTAACTGGTTCAATTTAGATATGATAGTTTTGCAGACAGCAACCCTCAAGGAACTAATGAAGGAGCAAATAAAATATTCATGTTAATGTTCTAAACTACGCACATTACAGGCAGTGAACACTCTAACCTTGTTATTTCTATTTACAGTTTGAAATCCAAATCCTATCAATTTTAATGCTTCTAGTAAGTTCCAGGTAACACATTTGTGTGTGGAGGTGAGCAGTCATAAGAAACTCCCAGACAAACAGGCGTTTCAATAGACATTGAGAAACAAAAACGGTTAATACATAAATAAATCCTCAAGTTTTATTGACAGGCTCTTTATTAGGTACACCTGTCCAACTGCTCGTTAACGCAAATCAGCCAACCACATGGCAGCAACTCAATGCATTCAGGCATGTAGACATGATCAGGATGATCTGCTGCAGTTCAAACCAGCATCAAAACGGGGAAGAAAGGGGATTTAAGTGACTTTGAACGTGGCATTGTTGTTGGTGCCAGACGGGCTGGTCTGAGTATTTCAGAAACTGCTAATCTACTGGGATTTTCACCCACAACCATCTCTAGGGTTTACAGAGAACAGTCTGAAATAGAGAAAATATCCAGTGAGCAGCAGTTCTGTAGGTGCAAATGCCTCGTTGATGCCAGAGGTCAGAGGAGACTGGACGGACTGGTTTGAGCTGACAGAAAGACAACAGAAAACTCAAATAACCACTTGTTACAACCGAGGTGTGCAGAAAATCATCTTTGAACGCACAACAGATCCAACTTTGAGGCGGATGGGCTACAGCAGGCTCACCAAAACTGGACAACAGAAGAAGGAAAAACGTTGCCTGGTCTGATGAGTCTCCATTTCTGCTGCGACATTCGGATGGTCGGGTCAGAATTTGGTGTCAACAACATGAAAGCATGGATCCATCCTGCCTTGTATCAACGGTTCAGGTTGGTGGTGGTGGTGTAATGGTGGAGGGGGTATTTTCCTGGCACACTTTGGGCCCATTAGTACCAAGTGAGCATCACCACAGCCCACCTGAGTATTGTTGCTGACCATGTCCATCCCTTTATGACCACAGTGTACCATCTTCTGATGACTACTTCCAGCAGGATAACGTGCCATGTCATTAAGCGCAAATCCTCAGACAGGTTTCTTGAACATGAAAATGAGTTCACTGTGCTCAAACGGCCTCCACAGTCACCAGATCTCAATCCAATAGAGGATGTGGTGGAACGGGAGATTCGCATCATGGATGTGCAGCCGACAAATCTGCAGCAACTGTGTGATGCAATCATGTTAATATGGACCAAAGTTTCTGAAGAATGTTTCCAGAACCTTGTTGAATATATGGCAAAGGATTAAGGCAGTTCTGAAGGCAAAGAAGGTCAACTGTCCATGAGTCAGCTTGGTTTGAAGGTAGAACATTTTTTCTGAAAGCACATTCTGAAAGCACAGAGCCATTTGCTGAAAGGTGTTTTTTGTTAAGTGGCACAAGCCTCTTTTTACTTGGTGCATAATCTTTTTACAAGACAATTCTCCTCTACAAGAATTATCCCAACTCTAAGGCTACAACTCCAGTTCAAATTTGGGTTACTGAAAATAAGTGCATCTAAATTTGTCACTGAATATTTTTCAATATCGTATTTAAATGTTAATTTAGTTGCCTAGTGGCTTCCATGCTAATAGGAAAACGATACACATTTCTCACATTTCTCTTTTGTTCAAAATGTTTTCGAATCCGAAGTTCTGAATGTCGGACAGACTTATAGAACTGCATTTGTTCAACAAAATGAATAGAAAAGGATTACACTTAAATAATCACAGTGTAGAAAGAGACCTCTAGAAATTTGATATTCAAACAGAGAAGGCCATAAAATTAAGTGATTAATAAAAATTAAGTGATTAATAATTAAGACAGCCTAGGTTCTGAGGTTCTACATTTTATGGAATGAATGAAAGATGATCTTTAATAAATCAATGTTTTGGCAAGTGCTCACTAAACTTTATCAAAAGACAACATTTTCATGATATTATGGTGAGAAAATGAAGAGACAGCTTACCCAGAAAGGAAAGGTTCCTCTCCTTTAGTTTATCACAAAGGAGTACCTCGTGCTCTTGGCCAATCGCGCTGGTTAAAGAAGTCAAGGATTTCAACGTGCAGCTACAGAAACTATTAATGTCTCCTGAAACGCTGGAGTTTCATTAGAAGGCTATAGCACACAAATGTGAAAAACAATCAAAGCTGCATTTCACAAGAAAACTAAGACACGTTCCCAGGGTGTGGAAGAGAAAACAATGCCAGTTTGACAAAATATAGTGTATTTACTTATGCAGCTTTTTCATCAACTCCTTTAAAAATGCTTCTTGATCAATGGTGCAGACGACTTTGCACTTAAAGACGGATCTAATTCTTGCCATTCTAGAGTCATCAAGATTTGAAGTGGATCAAAACTTTCCATCAAAGTTGTCCTCAGACGAGGATGGATGTTGTTCAAATATGTAAACATGTCATGGGTCCACTTCGCATGTTGACTACTCTAGTTTTTGGCCAATGAAACCAAAACATTCTCATGGCATTACATTGATAGATAGATCTGATAGATGCATCCACACTATTAGTAGTATATGGAAAAAAAACTACTCTTCTCATGTGTGGATGCACTTCTTTAAAAGCGAAACGCGGTGGGGCGGCAATAATGAACTCTCTGGTGGAGTAGCTGGCTTTCTGTTGACACAAAGAGCTGCAACAAAATAGTGTGGCTGGGGGGGTTAAAGAAGGAGGGCAGAGTGAGACAGGGCTGACTGGCTATGAACAGAAAACACAGAATCAACACACTCAAGAAAGCCTGGACAGGCATACACATTTAAAATCAATTAAATTAGTCTCCTCCCCCAGGAAGTAGTTGGTGTTCTACTCAGCTGGTTGTCCCTAAATAGCTCAGACTCCCATTTGGCCCCTGCAGTTAGACCCTAACCACCGGCCATTTTTGCAGTGACGGGGCAGAAGCTTTACAATAGTCCTTTCATCAAATTATGAAGAACTTGTTCTAAAAGTTGAGTTGGAGTGATCTACCCAGAAGTCTGTGGTGCTGAACAGCATAAAATTATTGAGAAGTCAACACAATTAAATGTATAAGGTTTCAATAAAATGGAAATGAGAATATTTGGCATCTTTCTTCCACAAGGATTTTAAACAATTATTTTTTGTATCATAGAAGATTGGGTTTGATCCACTGAATGTGCACTGATGCATTTATATCAGCCTATCCTCTCCTCCTGCTTTTCCCTCCACCGCCTTCGAGCCTCTGCATCAGTATTAGTGGGACAGGATGAAACACTTCCTCTGTGAAGCAGAACTTTTATGTCAGGTGAAGCCAGACACATCTCATCCCCTTCAATGGCTCCTCGTCAATTTCAGGCTTAAAATTTTATGGGATAGGATACTGTTTGATGCAGTCTACCAGTGGTCCATAACAGCAGTCATTTATTGTGCACTGAAAAAGAGGAGAAAGAAATATTATAGCGCAACAAAAAAAAAAGGGAGGTAGGTGTAAAGGAGGTGAGGGAATACCATGTAGTTCTGGGAAGGAACAAGGGAGATCCTGATGCATGTCAGCCAGGTGTCACATGACCAACATCAGCAAATATAAGCAACTAATACTGTATTAGTTGGACGGGTGATTAATTTACTAATATAATACAAAACCTAAAATCCTTACTTGGTAGATGTTATTGGCCAAAACTTGGTCCGGGATTAATGATGGTTCCTTCAGCATACTGTTGAGAACAGTTTTGGAGGCTAACAAGAAGATAAAAAAAAAAGGTGTAGTCATTAATCCCAGAAAAACAAATCAAAAACAAAGATATTACCAAACGAAAGACGTTAAAACTCATCAAACTTACAATATGAAGGAATCAGCAATTTATTACAGAGCAAACGGAGACAAAAAGCAGCCTGGACATTCTGCAGCTCACTGTGCCACAGCTCGTGCCATATTTCATTAAAGAGTCTATACAGGTTTTCTATAGATAAATGTTTCAGTCCAGAGCACAGGTGCTTCGTGCAGTTTATCTACGTTATGAATGCTGACTATTGTGCATTTCTCATCCCTATGCTTGCTGTACTAACGTTATAAATCAGGAGGGAAATCTAGCTGAATTGACTTGCTATTAATGCAAAAAAAAAAAAATGTAAATCACTCCCTAAAAAGATTAAATGGATCATGATATATAAGCATGTATATGTCCTATACATAGATTTACAGGCATGAATGACACCCGAATACCAATAGTAGAGAGATCATCTACTAATGACAGGACTTATTTTTTAGATTTATGAAAACTGATTTAAGGGGGGGAAAAAAAAATCCCCAAATGGCACAGATCAATTAATTGCTGGTTTCTTTGACTTTTCTTCCATTTGCCAAAGCATTCCCCCATTTATCCCCAACATACTCCTTTTATTGGCATTACTTGTTGAAAAAACTACCACAGAGAGGAGGAACAGTGCTGTGATCTTTCATCTGCCTTGTGATGAAGTAAAAAGAAGGTTGAAGAACAAAGCCCGTTCAGCACGCCTATCTCTCTCCCATATTTTTGTCTCCATCTTTCTTTGCCTCGATCTTTTTTTTTTTTTGCTACCTGCTTTCCGTTTCCATGTCTCCCAGCCCACCACGTAACCCCACACTCCCTCCTAGAGCTGCGAGGCACAAGGCTGTGCTTTATTTCACTGCTCATTTTTCTCAAAGATTGGTACCTTCACACTCAGATCCATACCATGCTCCTGTGCAGTTGCAGACGCTGGTGAAGAAAGAGGGTTATATTTTCCCCTTGAGTTAGGACACCTCATGACAAATGATAATGGATAATCAATAAAGTGGGAAATATGAGGCAGCAAACTTTATGAAGCCAAGAGACATATTACTCCCCAACAACACCGGTTTCCCTTAACAAAGTCACTACTCGACTGTGCCTAATAATCTGAAGGAAAATCAAAGGACCCACAACCACATCAGCAATATTGGCAACTTATTCCACTTTAATGGCATTTTGATTGATTTTTTCCCCTCTTCCTAATGGTCGTTTTATAGATTTGACGCTGCTTCTGCAAAACAGTGGTGTGTAATAAACCTCCCCGAAGGCAAACGTTAACCATTAAAGCTCTTGTCTTACTAGAGCTCATAATTGGAGGTTGACCACCACCACATTTTGGTCTCTCAAGTAACACAGACTTTAAAGATCTAGACTTTCATCTCACCTGCCTCTAAAGCCCTTTGATATTTTTGGTTGATAGCCATAATAAGTGATACAGTGCCATTCTCCTAATCCCTTTGAGCAATGGGGTTAAAAATAGCCATAAAGAGGTGACCTTGGAGCTGACATTGTGGAATTTCAGCCAAGCATTGACCTGATGAAAATGGAAGGCCGGGCTGCTAATAAATCAGGA
This sequence comes from Cololabis saira, assembly GCF_033807715.1. Classification (NCBI taxonomy): domain Eukaryota; kingdom Metazoa; phylum Chordata; class Actinopteri; order Beloniformes; family Belonidae; genus Cololabis; species Cololabis saira. Next base: position 12,102,285 of record NC_084602.1, read on the forward strand.
TGCTTTTAAAATGAGTTTACCCTAATGCTCATTCATCATGGTCTGTAATGCCATTTGTAGGCCCGGGATTCGCTGCCGTGCACAAACACAGCAGTAAATAACAACAGGTCCCTCGCATCCTTCGCATTGTCGCAGCCTCCAACATCACCATGCATTTATTAAAGACGCCCCCGCTTTGCACAGCAGCACACCTCTACGACACCCTGAGCTCCTTTCTGCCACAATACACACACACACAAACCTCCCCCTTTAAATACACATACTCAAGGCAGACACAGATGCACACATAAAACATGTGCGGGAAAACAAAAAGCACAATCTGAAGAAAACCAGACACGGAGAACAAAGCCCTGCAGCACAACTTTGCACCTTGTAAACATTCGCCAAATTTACTGTAATTGTGCCATGTTGGTATAAATTCCTACTAAGGCACCGTATCACACCGTCAACATCTGAACACAAGGAACAGAGAAGTGGAGAATAATAGATGTGAAACGTTACGCCTCCGTTGGGATTTGCTAAAGAAAACAACCAGTGTAAACAAATCACAAGCCTGTTTTCATATGCAACTCCAAAACAAGATAAGCTACATACGGCTAGGTAACAACAACAACACAGCCCGGGCTCCGGTTTCCATTGCTTACTTGTGTCATTTGTAACCACTTTTCTTTCCTCTGAAAAAGTCATTATCTCAAATGCAAAAAATATATAGAAACCTCATTAAGCAGCAACATTCGTTGAGGGAGGACTGTAATATAGAATAACGGATGACAATTGTTATTGTCCCTGACACTGATGAGCTCCTCTGCAAGTTTGTTTATTAATTAAAAAAACCCACTTCTTTCCACGGGTGTGGTTGGGGGTGGGGGGCAGTCACCCATTTCCTCTGCCCCCCCCCCCCCCCTCTCCCCATGCACAAGCCATTGAGCTGTGGAGGGGCACTCGTTCATCAAACTTCATGGAGCAAGGGAGAGACAGGTCCTGATAATGTGCGCCGCTAAAGCTGATTTTCCATGATGAATCTCGGAGCATATAAATTGGCTAATATCTGAAAACATTTACAGATACTAGAGGAATTGACTACTTGTGGGACATGATGGATGAGACTCTCCAACACTGGCCGACAGCTCTGCAAATCTCTGCGGCTGCCTAAAGCCCTCATTTGATTTTCCAATTTACTCCTTTTAAATTTATCCTCCTGCATTGGGAAAGAACAGAAGATGGGAGAGGGGGAGAGAAAAGGAGACAAGATGGAGGAAATAAAAATAGTGTGTTTTTTTTTTTTTTTTTTCCTTTTTAAAACTATCTGGGGTTGTGTGTCTGTGCTGGCTGATAATATAAGGTAGTATCTCCTGTGCAAAAGGAGCCCGGTCCCTGAAGAGGTTACTGGGGCAGAACTGATCTGCTTCCTCCTGATTCTTCCTGATAGTGGTGAGATGAGACTCTACATTTCAGTGTGTGTGTGTGTGTGTGTAGCTGTAGTAATAGTAGACCTGGAGAGCTATGGAGAGAGGCTTCTCAGGTCAGGCCATTAGACTGTGGCAGAGGCTGACTAGAGCTCCTTTGCTGAAAAGGAGTAATTAGTATACTTGTCAAGTGAAGTGCCACGGTGCTACTTACCTCCCCTGCACCCACCCATCGCATACATAGATACAAACATGCTCACAGACACACACACACACTCTCTCTTACACATACACACACAGCAACATTGCTTTCTTAGCCTGCTAAAGCCCACCCTTCTCACTAATGAAGAGCCCTCGGTCTCGTTATTTGAAAAAAAGGCTGCATGTTATATAAAAAAAAAAAAAGAAAAAAAAAGCCCAGCTCCACATAGTGGAGAGGTGCACGAGAAAAGTCAGGAGCACTTGAAGACAAAAGACCAGGAACAATGACAGCCATAATGGATACCAAGATAATTTACTGGATAGAGCATAATACAATATTCAGTTATCAGCACGTTTCATCTGCAAAACGTTGAAGTTATTATGAATTCTGTCAAGGAACCAGAAGATCCTAGTAAACGCTAACATTCTCACAGTGTTAAAATCAAACTTGGGGCATTTATAACCTTGCGTACAAGGCTTCTGTAAAGGAATGTGACAATAAATCTTAAAAGGCGGTCGAATCACATAGTTACAAAACATGGAGAAGCAATCTAATCTGGAGCTGGGCCTTGGGAAAATGGAAAAGGTCAAATAGCTAGCAAAATTGCCTCCTCAAAAAAGTATGTCTAAATCTAGAGGCACATCAACTCCTGTCAAAGGAGGAATAGAAAGAAAGATGAAGAGATAGTAGGAGGGCGGGGGGCATGGGTTCCCTCAGTGCATCTCCCGGTGACTTTAAAAGGTATCTACAGACACAACTGGAACGACAATAGTAGGATTAGTAATAGCAGTTCACTGTGTATTTATGTACTTGTATGTCCTACAGTAAATCTGCAGAGCCAGTTTTAATCACAACTGTCCCTATTAGACACAATTCTGCTCAATTTGATGTTTTTCCAGAGCCCAAAAATTACAAGCTTACTTGCACGAACTTTGGTGAATTTAGATAACAAATCACTTTTCCTAATGAAATACAAATCTAATGTTGTAAATATATTTAAAGGGGACCTATTATGGAATCTAATACCTATTTTCTTCCCAGTCTCTAACCTCATTATCTATGCAGGATTCTGAGTGGGTGGGGCTATGATAATGAGGCACTGTGCTGATTGGCTGCCTGAATGACGCGTAGCAGGGGAGTGCACAAAGCATTGCTTCTGTTGGTTTTTACAACCAACAACAGAGCAATTTGCATGTGTAGCTCAAACAGACGCCATCACGATACACCGCTACGAAAAAATGGCAGAAGCTCCGGCCGGCGGAGTTGTTACGCAACGACAGGAGCAGAATCTTATTGGCTCGTAGATCCACATCAAACTGGACGGCTCATCCGGGCGGCTGTACAGTCACTGCAGAATTTGGTTGCTTTCCTCCTTCTCTGAGTTGGCAGGCTGAGGGGCGACCACTTTATATATGTTAAAGCAAGAGAAAACCTGTTTTTCATAATAGGTCCCCTTTAAAAATGACAAATATTTGCATACATTTTAACCAATCTGAATGTCTTTTTTTTATGACACACACACACACACACACACACACACACACACACACACACACACACACACACACACACACACACACACACACACACACACACACACACACACACACACACACACACACACACACACACACACACACACACACACACACACACACACACACACACACACACACACACACACACACACACACACACACACAGTGATTACAAAAATTAAAGTACATATACAAAAAGTATAAAAAAAGGGGGGGTGAAAATCTTTAAAATGCAAAAATTGTATCATGAAGAGAAAAAACATTTATAATTATAATTTTGATGATTTAATTCCAGAAATATGAGATGAGTAAAATACACAACATTTGATCAAATTAAGTATTTTAGAAATGACTCCTAAAGGATCTATGAAACTTAGACAAATTGCAGACCACCATTTAGAAATTGGCTGCTATAGTGGACAAATAATAACACCCTGAGAGGAATTTAAGCACTTTCATTGAGGCATTCTCAACTAGGTGCACTTGTGACCTTTCCTCCTCGACTGCCCAGTCCGTTTTCATCAAGCAAGGAGCATTATGGATGTTGATTTCATATTCAATATGCGATAAAACTGCTTTGAATGTATTGATTCATTCACAAGCGCCACCAGATAGTCTTTGAGTCTCCTTGACTGATGTTCTCTCCAATACTTGAGCTGCGAGGAGAGGGGGAGGCAGCTTGCTGACGGTGTAGTCATGTTGAGGTGTGGTGGCACAGCATAGGGAGGGGGAGTAACGAAAAGCAAAGGAAAACAAAACAAGGAAGGTAAGAAAACAATTTAAAACTTGGTATTGATCCGGCACAGATGATTGTACATGTATTCCATGGTCCCAGAGGCCACATTCCTGTGTCTCTTAAATGCAGGGGAATAGAGTAGTTGAATAAAAAAAACAAAAACAAAAGGAAAAAAATAAATAAATAATGGTATAGGTAAAGGCAAGGCGCTCACACAGTTGGAGGTAATGTCCCTTATATAGAGGACTATTGATCTTTGCAGTGCACCTGCCTGCCCTTCCTCTGGTGTTCGACTAAAACACAATAAACACGTTCACGGGGACGCAGTGGGCCGCTGGAGGAAGGCATGACAGATACGCCTGCCAATAGCACCGAACCAACCTGTTAGCTAATCCCCCAGCAAAGACAATTATCCTTCCACTGTTTCAAGGTAGAAAGCCATTACTGATGTCTAATATATACAAAGGGAGATTTGACAATTTGACCGCAGCCCACATGGGAAGCAATTTATGTGTAAAGGCCCAGCAGGTCATGGGGAGATTGAAGTGAAGGTCTGCCAAAACACAAGCCACGGCCCCCGACTTCACAGCCCGCAGCGGGGGAGAGGTACGACATAAAGTCATCAACGGTTGAAATATTTCACAGTCATACCGGTGGCACAATCACACTAGTTCACCTCATATATCATTGAATGACTATTCATTTGATGTATATCAAAGTGTGTTTGTTGCTGCGTGCAGCACATGATCTTTGGATTCAAGTTCATCCTATGAAGCCATCAATTACCTGTGACATTGTCTCTTACCATGACAAAAATCACATTGAGATGCTTACAATCATACTAAAATAAATTAAACACAGATCATCCAAGGTTTCATCTGCTTTAATCTATTCGGAGCAATAATAAAGCCTTTTTTTCCCAGCATATAGACATAGACGGATGCAGTGTGCTATTATGTGAGGCAGAGTACCTCTCCTAGACGAACGCCCCGTTCTACAAGCTGCTCGGACGAAAATTTTGACAGGCAGTGGATAACGGTGAGTCCAAAGCAATCAGATCTCTGACTTTGACAAATGGCTTTGCTGTGGTGAAGTTGAAAATAGCACACATCCACTTCAATCTCTTTCTTGATTAAATTGAAAGCACATCTTTTTGACATCATGTGATTCCCTCTCAAAGTACTCACTACTCCACAGACGTAGACTGGACTTGCGGTCTAACAAAGAAAGTGTATCCTTCAGTTCTAAGCTTTACATATCAGATAATTAGAAAACCTTCACAAATGCTTTCAATTTTCCTGGTGGTGAACATCCCAGCCAGTTCGTCACAAATACAGACCATGCAATGCTGGAATAATGATTTTTCTTCCTTAAAAAAAAAACAAACACATTTTTGAAAAGTTGCATCTTAGCAAGTTTTCTGGAACAATGTCCTTTAAATAGATTGGATCACTGTGGAGAACATAATAAGGCCATGATAATTACATCAAAAAGTACTTTTAAAATATATAAGAGGCAAGTTACAGCTTATAGAAAGCAATTATCTCAAGTTATTGCCGCTAAAGGTGATTCGACAAGCTACTAAACCGTGAGGAGTGCTTTCTTTTCTTTGTCACAATTTATTATGCATTTTGGCTCAGATTTTGTTAAATACATAATAATATAAATATTATGACATGAGATAATAGCTAACCCCAAGCATAAAACCTGTTAAATACCAGGTGACTTTTTTTGTGTTGATGTTTAAAAGTTAAAAATTGAAAGAATATGTACATTTTTTTTTCACGATCATAGCTGTTATGATGGAACCATTCAAATGAAAATGAAATTATGTTTCTATGTGATGGCAGGAATCCTGGACTAAAAAGAATAACTAGAGAAAGGGTTTTTGCAACAACAGACACATTTAAACAAATGTAAGTAGGAAAGCTAGTATTTTAACCTGAAAAAAAGTGTAGATGTTCTGACATCTAAAAAAGAAAAAAGAAAAAAAAAACTCCAGCAAGGAGACAGACATTAAACAGAGACTGCATGGTCAATATTTCACGAAATTTCTGGAAAATCTCTTTGACACATCCAGCAAAAATATTTGCATCTGGAATTCTGTTCTCCCACAGTTCATCCATCAGCACTACCTAGGAATGGTTTGCTTTTTCTAACACAGTTTTCCTCAACATGATTTCCTATGTGGACCCAACTAGATACAGAGAAACAGAAGTGTTTGAGGGAAGAAAAGTAGGTAAGGAATAGATGGAGGCACTGGGCAAGAAAGGAAGGTGAGCGAAAAAAATCTGGGGCGTTATAAATAACACTGATGAGGCAGGCTGAAGCAAAGGCGATTGATGCGAACTGCAGTTGAGAGGTGGGTGGTCTTCCTAGGACTTAATTGCCAATCATGTGCCCTGGGATCCCGCCATTAGTACATTTTGTCTGTTTCTCATTAGAGTTGTAGAGGCTGGGAATAAAACACCTAGACTGAAATAGAGAGGGTCTCAAAGAAAGAGATACAAGTCCTAATTGTAGGACTGACGTGGGAGTTTGACGCAAAGAGTGATGAAGTAACAAACACTAAGGTGTTACTCACGTGTTTCACCGCCCATGTCCTGGAGAAACCTGTCAAGGATGACACGCGCCAACAGGGCAGGAGACAGGTCCACCTTTACACAGATAAGGGAAAAAAAAATGAGGAAAAAACAAAAACGTAAAAATATGGGCCTGAAATAAAACAAGGCATCAATGCGGAGTTACTACTACTTCAAATCCCAGCATGGTGGAACTACTATTCCTCTGTGGAAAACTCCCCCATCAAAAAGCCTTCAGAATAATTCTCATATCCAGCTGGAAGTGTAGCGAATTACAAAGAGCCTGAGAATTTCAGCACTGAAATTACACTGCCAATTGACGTTTAGCTGCTGTCACATAGATAATAATGATCCTAATGGCTCTAAATTATATTATTACATTTTCAAACCTTGACCCAGCCTTTGACAATCCCTGCGCAAATAAGTCTTTGAAAAGCCTTGCTTTGCAATAACCTTTCTCACAGGAACAAGAGTTCCTCTATTACACAGTCAAGGCACCTCGCTCAATTGCCTTAGCTTCTGTCAAACAGGGCATCTCCAGTCTCTCATCTTTTAAGAAAAGGCGGCACATACTACACCCAGGCAAGAGACAACGGAGCGCTTTAATCATAGAATGATCACCAAGGCAAAACAGCAGCAACCAAAAGGACAGGCCTGAGGAACAGAGGGAATGTGCTTCCTAATAGGATGGATAGAACCTATGGCTTCACCGCTTTGAACAAAAAGACACCTGAGTAGGTGAAGGATGTTTTCAGTTTGAATGAAAAAAGAAAGCCGTGACAACTCAGAGAGAACTCATGATTGATGATGGCGGTGTCTACTTTACCACATTCTTATCAGCACACTACAGTCCCTCAAATTTTAAAATAAACCCGACTGTTATTATGATACAAAAAAAATACAATTGACTAAATATGTATAGAAGTGAAATAACGGTCTATGCCGACATGACGATGCATTAACTTATTCACAACAACCCTTTTCAGAGAATTAAAACATCGCTTGAAGACCTTGACATTTTCAGCCAGCTTGTTATGAAACAGCATTCTTACAGCCCACGATCATTTTTCCTCTTGTTAGCATAATTGGGGACCAAAAGGGAATATTCTTTCTGCTTGCAGCAAGAATGAAGTGTTTCATCTTCCCTCTGATGCCTCCTGATAACGCTGGGAGCAGACACATTTCTCTCTAAACAATGTCTTTTTGCCCAGAGTTGTATTTATTAACGTCTCCATAACACTACACTAAGAGGGCAGCTTGTAAAAGAAAAGAAAAAGCCCCAACATGTCCATAATAATTAAGGGGTGAGTCAGTGCTTTTATTAAGACCTCTGGTAACATTACAGACTTAGAATGTGTCACCCTCAGCTAGAGTAGCTTTCTTTCATCTCTTTAATTCTACCAATTTTCTATCCCCTTCTTTCCCCCTCACTATCTTTTCTCCTTGTGCTCATTGGCCTGCTCTCCCTTCACACCTAAGGATAAGAAGAGAGCATTAGATTCTTGGTAACCTGCATCGAACTGACACATGAAAAATGACAACATTACCAAAGCAGACTCAGCCTGAATAAGCAGCACCTGATTAGTTCAGGTACTTGCATCTCCTTAATGTTCATATTAATCATGAGTCCATCTCCATTCTCAAGTCAGACCACAGCACTTCACAAGCATGTGACTAAAATTCACAGAGCCTTGAATTACTCATGAAAATAATTATTGTTTAATCAAACTTGCCAAAACAGCTAATGAGTATCACATACAGTGCAGCGTGAGTGTATGTGTTCTAAAGTGTATCATTTTTAGCAACCTTTTCATAAAGCTTCCCCAAAGAAGCAAGAAAAAAAAATAAGAGTTTAAAATCCCCTTTCATTGACTTTTTCTTGGGGCAAAAAACATCTATCAACAGTTTTCATCACTGTTAATCATTTTCCTTGGTTGGAGATTTAGTGTCTCATAAAGATATGGAAACTACATCAATTAGCGGTCTGAGAGATCATAAGTGCTTGGTTTAAATGTTAAGTAGCATATTAAAATGACAGTTAAATTGTTCATAGGCAGTTATCTCTGTGCCAAATTTAATCCGTTCAAGAAAGGGGAAAAAAAAAACCATTTGTCAATTAAATGGAGAATGAATAATGGCAGTTAGCCTTGAGGTTACCACCGATTCATGTGAACTACTCTGATTTTAAACAAAGACAACCTTCTAGAGTAAGCACCATAAATTATAAATTTCATATTGTGTGTGTGTGTGTATATACATGCACGCGCACACACATATATATATATATATATATATATATATATACATATACATATACATACACACATGCATACACACACACACACATACATAAACTAAACTGTTAAATTGCCAATATGTGTTACTTCAAACTTCAATCATCCAATCCATCAAACACCAAACAAGAGTCAAAGTTGTTTGGCAGTGGCAGAGAAGATTTGGCAAAACCCACAGACTCAGCTCTGCTGCTCATCCCACAACTGCATGTTCCTAACAACTGTGTTACCATTTAAAAAAGTGAAATAAAGAGGCTTTCAAGCGATATAAGATTTACTGCCAAGAACCATTGTTACAACAAAGAAATAATCTACTGAACAAATGTCCTTACTTGTTGTACTAAGTTACATATATATGATCATTTAGATGCTAAAAATTGCAAGCCATTCAGTAGCAATCATACAAATATATACCACATGGTATTTTATTTTTGTACAGCTATCACATAGATCTAACTTGCATGTAAAGAAATGTCACTAAATAATCCAGAGTACGAATCCTATTCTGACCTCCTAAAGTAAATAAGTGATGAAGTGATGAAGGGAGGAATTATCCAATGACCCCATCCTCACCTGTCCACACTTTGTGGCAACTCTCCCTGAACTGCAATTTGGAAAATTACATGATAAAACAGAAAAAGTATTTACACATCTGCTTAATGGAGCCTGGAGCTAATTACATTAAATAATTGGTAATAGAGTGAACCATTTTACCAATTTTGATAATGATTAACAGACAAGAAGGAAAAGTGAAAAAGAAAAAGAACTGAGGCAAACTACTCTTTATCCATTTGTAGAAAAGATGTGTAAATTGAGATTGTTTTGAAAAGGTTAGAAAAAAAACGAGAGCAAAAATAAAGGCAGAGCTGTTACCTCATTGGCCAGCTCCAGCAGGACAGGAGATGTGGGACGTGCCTTGGCTTCACCCAGATACCTTCATTACAACAAAGGACAACAGCATGAAAAAAAACAAACAAAAAAAACAAAAAACACAGCCCACAAAAGGCAGACAGAAGGGTGAAGGGGGCCAGACCAGGCTAGCCAAGACATGCTAATGTCCCAGATGACTTTGCCCTGGGTGGCATATGGCAAGCTCAGCGCGGTTAAAGCAGCACTGCTTGGAGGGCTTCAAATTTCCTCAAATCCAGACAAGCGTATGATAGTTAGTTAATCCGTGGTGCCCAAACAGTATTATCATTTTTACTCACCAGGTAACTGCAACTGCTTTTAAATCTTTGCCAGATCATCTCTGAGGTTTGCTGCTCTAAGTGGATTAGAAGTGCATTATCCAGCCTTATTTTCCCCAGAAACAACAACCTAATAAGCTAGACAAAGGCTAATTGCAATTTGCAAAGAGGCTTTTCCCCTTACAGCCTTCCTTTCTTCCATCCCTTTCCTTTAAATTGGCCACGTTCATTGAATTATGTATAAAAATTCCATCATAGCAATGTATAAAGCAAATGTAGAATGATTGGTTATTTATTCATTTTTCTGCTCCTGGCATGGAAAACTGAGATAAGCTAGTGATTTGTTTGGATGTGTTGTAACCATCACAGTGCCCACCCCCTCATGTAACTCTGGCAAGTCTCTTTCTCAGCTAAAGAATATTAGTTAGAGACAGATTAATAAAAGGAGGAAAAATATTTAGGGTTAAGATAAGAAGGTAAAGAGACAGCTATAGTTCAGAGGGATGAGCAAAAGATTATGTGACGTAAAGTAATACAGTACCTCTGGTAGTAGCCTTCAATAACTTCTGGTAAATGGTGTCTTGAAATGGTCCTTTTGGTTCGTTTCTGATGCAAAGAAAACAATCGAATTAGCAGTAAAATTCACAACAACACCTCCTTGCTAATAAATAAATACAATAATTCCCATAAAACAGTATTTACAGGAGGGCAGTGCTAGTCCATCTGACTAAAGTGCGCTCACATTTCTGCCCCCGTTCCCTCCTCCATCCACTATTATATATGAACATGCCAGAGCTTTTGGGGTCACTGTAATTTCATTTTAATACGTTTGCTCAGGGTCAAAGTGTACAAAGGCAACATTGTTCAAATCAACCACATCCCTTTACCTCCTTCAGTCAAATCTTGCATTCATTTCCTCTTTTTTTTCCATCAAACAGTGAATTTTTTCTACCACACCCTGATATGTCCATGCAATTCAATTGCCATTCTTGCGTAGAGGCAGAAGGGCAGAGGATGAAAGAGGAAGAGCACTGCTTAAAAACAACTTATTTAAAACCTACTACACACATAAAATGTAATTCCACGGAGACGGGCAGTGTGACTGACACCTGTCAGTGGGATGATAAATGACTCCACTTTCTGCCTGTGCTGCCTTCTGCCACTGGCGGCAGCGGCCATTTATCATCATCCGCTGTCAGCCGTGGAAAGCAGCAGTGACAGTGCGAGTCAGCAAACATTTAGCACACGCAGCCGCACTACACGGGGAAATTATTATTGTCAGAATAATAATGGTTTAGCATAATTTATTACAGGTCCACCAAATAAGCAGGGGCTAGATGTTATTAGACAGATGGATGGGAAGGCTTGGCAGACATCCACTGAGGCTCAGGCAAGCAGAGGACCTCACCGTGAACGTGAGGAGGAGGAAAGGATGGAGGTGGTGGGGGTGAAATAAACGGGGGTATGGTTGTGGGGGGGGGGGGGGCATCCTCCAAACCAATCAGAAAGCTGGCAGTTCAATTACAAAGAAATAAAGGGACATTCATCATTCAATTAGGCACCTGTCATGGCTCACAAAGGAAGAAAACTTCTAACCTGGTACTCCAGGGAGAAGATGCTCAGAAGAGTGGACTGCGAGTGACTGGAACAAATAAAAGAAGGACAAAGTTAATTACCAGAGTGCATTGCACAGAGACAAAGGGAGAGGGGAGCTTCAAAGCTGGGGCCAGCTGCCCTGTAATCTAAAAGAACATGAAAACAAGTGTGGCAAAGTTGTTCCAGATGAACACCTCTGACAAAGCATTCCTGCCAAGATGGCGTAGGGGTAGAAAGAGGGGGGAGGTTGTATGCCATATGAGAGATGAGAAATATATAGCTTGTTTTTTTTCCCCCCTTTTCTTTTCATAGCATCTGTATTGGTTGTGTTCTTAAAGAAAGCACAGTTTCTGCTTTCAGAATTTTTACAAATTCACTCAGCCACTTGAAATATGACAAAACTGGGCAGGAATTAATTGCAATTCACGCAAATAATTGACAGGCTTCAAATCCACTTGCTGAGGGCAATCACGCTCCTGGGTTCAGCCTCTTAGCAAAGTAAATGACCGCAGTGAGCGTTTTGTATTTGTTTGTGTGACTGCTGTAGCATAGGAGTAAGTTTTCCTTTCTGAGTGTCGGTGCTGGCATATGGGCTTTTCGGGAGCCCTCCCACTGCAGCTGATGGGCTTTGAAAATGGAAACTTTCACTGCATGAACCTGGGACTCCCGGGAGTCGGTCAATTCCATGGGTTGCCATAAGCTACATTCATCTCCAGCTCCAGTCAATGTCAAACACCTGGCAGACAGGCAAACCTGGAAAACAGGCCGCTCCGACAGGAACTCCCAGTCCCTTCGATTTTGCTCCCCAACCCCCAGTGCATCCTTTGAGCTGACGATATTTAACTTGTAAAATATATTATTCCATTTGGCTGGTGCAACACTCCATTATGCAAAGAAAACGAAAATGCCAAGATTTACACAGACTCTGCAATGATCTCCATAAACTCTGTGCACTTTTGTAAAATTGACTTTTTTTTGCATGCTCTTTTAGAACGATCCAGAAATTATTCCAATCTGCATTACAAAGCAGAATGTAATCTAAATGAATCACTTTCCAATCCAGTAACAATGAGACAGATGGACAAACCCAAAAGTAAAAAAAGACAGACTTCTATTGTGAATATGAATCTGCAGTTATTTAACAGTTAAGTCGTTTATAATGTCTTACCCTACAAGACATTACATTGAAATCTCCAGAAGCCATTGTTAAAACAGTGTGACTGCTCTGTGTCGACTACTCAAGCCCTCTGGGACTGGGTGCATCGTGCAGCTATGTTTTACCAGACAAGCTTCATATTAAAAAAGTAAAAGGAAATCACATGTTTAAGATAAAAGGAGAAGATGGAAGACATATTCACAAAAAGATCCAGCCATATTTGCCTTGAAGATAGGGGAAATAGAGACCACTGCAATTAAGTGGGTCATTAAATGGTCACCTGACAACATGGACACTTAAGGGAGAGGGGGGGGGGGGGGGGGTCTCTCACACCTCAACCTTGCACCTGAACATTTTAACCACATTACTGCCTTATTGTTGGCGTGGGACCATCATGATTCCCCTGTCAGAATAGACATCTGTTACGTTTTAAATGGATTACTCACTATAATGAGTATGATTACTGCTTAATTGCTAAATCTACCCAGTTAACTTTAAAGGGACTTAAACTGCTCTTAATATCTATGAAAACATATCTGTTCCAAAAACTCTAAGAACTTTGGAGACTTTTGTTTTCCCTTCTTACCTCTATCCAGTTTTGCTGACATTTGCGCTTGGGGGGGAAAAGGGAAAAAGAAAGAAAGAAAAAGTTCCCCACCACTGCTCAATTAAAACCTAAAGTACCAACTAAATGACTAGGCATCGATGGAATTCTTTAAAAATCGAAAAACAACAAAAATCTACAGCAGGTAGCTGAAGTAAAACCACCATTAGCCAGCAATTTATAGTTTTTCCAGATTAAAATGCCCTGTTTTTACATTTAACAGACATTAGCAGCACGTTAGTCCACATTTCACATAAATGTGTATCGCGGCTTCCGCTCTGATGGAGTGCAGTTTACCCGCTTCATGCTAAAGATATGTAGTCACCTGTAGTCATGCACTGAGGATGTCATTTACTTGCTAAACAGGAGCATTTCTGACCAAAAAGCTGAAAATAAAAGGAGGAGTTGCACAGTTCAGGAGAACATGTCAAGATAAAAAAAAAAAAAAAAAAAAGTAACTTGTCATTTTATAAAATGTGCTTCCCCAGCAACAATTAAAAATATAAATACAAAAATATTACATAGCACTACAGCGCATCCTCACCTTGACCTTATATTAGAGGAGGAAAATAAAACATTTTCACCCCTCGGATATAATTTCGAACAGACTGGAAACATAAGGTTGGGAGACAGAAGAGCGGTTAGGGAATCATTCACTCTCTACCTAATTACCCGTCCTTACAACATAAGACGCAGCATTAATATGCACTGGAACCCAAAATAGTGAAGCAGCAGATTAAATTAAAAACAATTAGGGATTTTCACTTTGTCACTGAGTTGGTATGGCTGTCTGGTCAGTGCTTCAGGCTCTATTAAGCCACGATATCCACTGGTGAATTTGACAAATTCAAGTCTGAGAGCTGAACTGCAGTGCTGTATATTATTGTGGATGTATATTGTAATGTCTCAAGGAAAAAGGAAAAAAAGGGCAGAAAAAAAAAACAACAAAAAAAAACTAGCAATGAAAAGCCTTGAAAATCCCATCAACCTAATTAATAGACGATGAGAGAAATTCAAGCCATCAATTAAATTCAGAATCTTCCTATTTACAAATAATTAATTATAAACAATAGCTATAATTTAGGTAATGAAAGCCACCTGGCTAATGACATTGGTATCATATGCTGTGACAGTACTTAGCATTTGGTGAATCTGCATGCAGAGAGGGTTGTATGGTGAGACTCTTCAGGGCATGGAACTGCCTAATTGAGGCATTGCACATATTTTTCTAACGGCAGTGAAAGAATTTTCAGAAGGGAATGACATGGATGAATTGGTCCACTTTTTCCAAAAGTGCTTCAAGAATACAGCCAACACTGAATCTCAACTCTCATTTACGCTTGCATTGCAACTAAAAGGAGCTTTTGTAAAGCAAAGTTAGATAACATCTAACAAACTCATTCAAATACGAGTACTACAACAGTGTTACAAGCATGTACTTTTCAATGGATTCACCTTTTATAAAAGTGAAAAACAGCTGAATACGAACTAAAACAAAAGGGTGGAGGGGTATGCAAATGCTGCTAATTGCACATGCTGACAGGCAAAATGCTGGCATCTGTTTCTCAGCTAAGCCTACCGTCATCAGAAGCAAAATAAATATGCATGGAAAAAAATCTTTAAGCGTTAATGTATAAATGTGATACATTTTGATAAGAACAAACACAAATCTCATGGAGTCATGGAGCTTCAAACAAATACTTGCACAATGATCTCACATGTTTACACTTCAAATCACTTCTTCTTTTTTTGTTCTTCCAACTACTGCAAAGCCTTGTCACAGTAAAAAGTCATACATGTATTTATAAAAGTACATATCAGGGTGTGGTACAAGTATAAAAGTCGTTTATAGCATTATACTATGCATTTCTTTTTTTTCCCATGAGTGAGTAAAGATTCTCCAAAGACATGACTCAGACTACATTCCAGTGTATTTACAGACACCCCCCCACACCTATCATCTTTCTGCAGAAGGCCATTCAAACCTACAGGCCCGTAGGGGACTATGGACAGAAATGGCTTTAACAGAAGCACAACAGGGCATCTGCCTGCCTACTTCTAATAGATAAAAAATATTACCCTCACGCAGTCCCCTTCACTTTATTACAATCTTTAAAATTTCTGTCTGCCAAGATGCCAGAGGTTTTATATAATGGTGGTAAAAAGAGCAAGAAAAGCCCCCGCTATCACCGCCTTAATTGTGATTCCACATGAAAGCTGAAGATCTTCTCAACTCTCATCGAGGGCAAAACATGCTATAACCATTATGCGTTTCAATTGTCATGATGTAATTACTGTCACTGCTGCGCTGCCCACAAACTTTCAAAGAAAAACTGAAAACAAGGTCCACGTTATCCGTCAAGAGGCGAGCGTCCACTGGTCTGGGAAAGAAACGCATTACACTGACCAATCGCCTACTCCTCCAAGCATGGCTGGGGAACTTGCACCATTCTGGGCAATTTGTTTCATTCTTCTTCAGAAATTGATCCCAGTATGCAAAGGGGACCTCAGGCAAGAGGCTGTGTTGTCCAGCTAAGCACAGGTACTGTAGGTTTCTCCTTGGAGAATTTATGGCTTTGGGGACTTTGAATGCAAAGCAAAAATTAAACTCTTACAGCAAGTGGATAAATGGTTGTCTAGTTAATAGCCCGTATTACTGTCTTAACGATTTAGTTTTCATTTGTAACAAACAATTAACCGTATTTTCTGATGTCCAAGATACCATCTTGTACCCACATCCTCCAGGGCAACAATCCACTTGCTAAACTGATTTTAGCCCAATGAGCCAAAAGAAAGCTTTACAATCTATAGATTGTGCTTCAACAAAATCTCTTTGATATGAGAAGGAAGTAGTCATTCCTGGGCTTCCTAAACAAGTAATTGATTGCATCTATTATTCATGAACTCCTTAGCCTGACATGAAGTTGTAAACTCAGCACAGCTTCTCTTCTTTCTACAGCTCTCCTCTCTGCTTACACTTCATTCATCCCTTCACCCTTCCAATGCTCATCTAACCACATAAAGCTGTGGAATTAGTTTGCTAGCTTCTCAGTCTTCAAGGGTTGTACCCCTAAGCCCCAACTGCCACTTTGTGTTTTGTTCAATACGGGCAGCCAGAAGTGTGAGGCCGTGCACTGGAAGCCGCTGCGGCTGCCCCCGCAGGCTCTGCACTTGATCAGTCTCTGGCTAATGTCATTGCCACTTCCAGCCTACAAAATAGCGGCGGAATAGTGCCTTCACGGGGACTACAAAGGAGCAACTCGGGGGATTCCTCAGAGACAGTGGTGGAAATCACGATTCAATTGAGAAACAGTCCCAGATTTTGAAAATGATTTTTCTTTTTTTGTATGGAGTGGGATGTATACAGTAAAGATGAGACGGCACACAGAAAGCAAAGATTATGAAAAGCTGTCCAGTCTTCTACTGAGCACTTGAGTTTTAATGTTAAAATAAATACATGGATCGTTTGCCAGTTTAACACATCGTGCCGGTTACCAAATCCTTAAGCCTAATCAGCATGTAAACAAAGAGGTAAACACTACAGCCACTATAAATAATCAATGAGCAACTCCCTAAGCTTCCTTCTGAGGACATATTACCATCAAAAACAGTGTCTGTAGCCAAGAAATCACCATATCAATGGCACATGCCACAACAGCCGTGCCCTATGCTTTCCTTCCAAAGATCATGCCAGATAAACCCCAAATAACAGAGAAATTAACAAATGCTTGACATTTGCTCAACATCCATTATTCTGACACTTCTTCAGAATTTCAAAAGGCTGAACGCATGCTTAATCAACATTCATATTCCCCGAGCGAGCTCCGGCACCATATTGCAGCCCGCCTCAGTGCTGATGAAAACGGCACATTAGGGCCCGATTCGAAAAACGTTCAGGGACTCCTCACCAGGGAGTGGTGTGTGTGTGAGTGTGTGTGTGTGTGTGTGTGTGTGTGTGTGTGTGTGTGTGTGTGTGTAAGCCACTGGCTGTGTTTAGTGGAAACGGATGCTTCACACTTTACTGTTTAAGCATTTTCCACAACAGAAACATCTGCCTTTTTATTCTTTTTTTCATTTTTTTTTAAACTTAACGTCTTTCCTGAAGAAGTTACATGGGAAAGGAACCAAGCTGCAGTCTAGAGTGGAATGAGGGGTTAATCATTACATCCAAATTCATTCATAAAATACCACAGAAAGGCAAATGACTCTCAGATTCCCGCCCTCTTTGTCGTACCCTCCTTGCACCTCCTCTCTCTCGGGACAAACGGAAGGAGGACTGAGGTCCCCTCTAGACCCTAGGGATGTCAGGGGAGGCCTTGGAGAGCAGCCCATCATTTCCAATTCTAATATGTGGCAAGAGAAGGACCTGATGGGACTGATGTCACTTTTCTCCCTGCACCGGCCTGCAATGAGCCCTCCCATCACCAGCCTACACCCCCCCACCCACCTCCCCTTGCAGCCTAGCCACAGTCCAGTTACTAGACTGTGTACCAGCGCTGACTAAGAGGAGGGCAAGGAAGATAGGGCAAGAATGGGAGGGGGGGATATTTGCATGTCCCTCCATTGTGAGTGGGGGTAAAAAGTGACAGCACCGTGTCCAATTCTTATCCCCCAGAGCAGCTCGGCCCCAGCAAGAGAGGCCAGGCTGACAGATGACTCCCAACATCTGTGTTATGCAGTCGTTACAGATGAGGGACTCCACATTGCAATCGCTCTTTTTCTGTCTGTCTATAGGACACTCCTTCTCTCCTCCCACTAGCCCTTTTTCATGGTACAACCAAAAGACTGACAGACCGTCCGTGGAAATTACCTTGAAATGGTCTATGACAATCATCTTGTTCAAAGTTTAGATTTTCTTCCCTCTGAGTCCCCAATCAAAACCAATGACTGTGAAATGATGTTGAACCCAATAAAGCATTCAGAGACTTGAACATAATGGCAGTTCCCATTCATCTAAACCAAAAATTCTCTTTTACAAATATTCATTTCTTTAAATACAATAAATGCAACTGTGTTTTACATATATTTGATAATACTCCCATGTCAATTTATTTTTATAATTCAGCGTCACGAACCCAAATGCATTCAAAATGACAAGCTTCAACAAAAAACCCAGTGAAATAGACAAAAATAAATTCACTTTCAGAATGAACAGCTGATAAATCCCTCACACTCTTAAAGAGTCAAAAACTATACCATAAAGTTATTATCAATGCATATCAGAAATTATTAAGTTAAATATGAGGGAAAAATGTAATCTTTAATTGTATTTAACATGAGACATTTTCGCTGCTTTCTGAATCAAAAGACAATTTTCTCATTGTTAATCATTTAGTTAAAGCCGAATTAGTAAAATCTATATTTTATAACCTCAGCTAAAGTCAGTAATAGATAATAATTATATTCAGCGATGACTTCAACTAAACACGATCAGCATTCACTATTAATGGACACGAAAATTAAAACTTCAGAAATTCCAAATTAATCTTTTATTGACATAATAGTGATAATGCTTGGATCTCTAAAACAACAAAGTGATTTGCAGTGAGCGCAGCATTACCTGTATGATTTGTAAATCAGCTGGTGTGGTGCAAAATGATTTAATACCAGATACCTGTCTGTTCTAGCTCCATGGCTATTATAACCAAACAATTCTTTTGCCCATTATTTCAGAGCAGGCTTGTCCACAACAAACCGCCAATTCCCCCCATCCCTCCAACCCCTCCCTGCCAGCCCCAGCCTGGCCAATATTTACGCAGTGGCAGGGCTCCCACACGGTCCGAAGGGACAGGAGGGGTGTGGGGCGGGGGTGGCTGACTGCTGTGCCTGAGCGCATGCTAAGAGATGATGGATGGCCTAGTCGATATGTTATGTCTTAAGAGCCTGATTTCCTGCCAGTCCAATCACTAACCCTCCAGAGCCCAGCTCAGCTGATTGGACAACCAGAATAATTTTGCAGGCTGTGAAAACACTGCTGCCGTGCCTGTCTGTCTGTCAGGCCCGGTGACGAGGCTCCGGGATTTTAAAGAGCAAGGGCCTCCCCGAGATGGGCTATGGTGAACAAAATAATAACAATAACCAGTAAGACTAAACAAAAGAGCAGGGCGCATTGGGAAAAAGAGAGCTTGTGAAGAATTATGGGAATGAAAACAGTCCAATGTTTTCCTTTAATTATTACAACCACAAGTACCACTTAATATAAAAAAATGCCATTTGGACTGTTTATCAAAGATCTTTCGGATTAGGAAATCAAAAGAAAAAAGGAAATGCAAAATAAACACGAGAAGAAACCTCCTAGTGTTAGTGGCTAAACATAAAGGATATTGGATGCACTTTATACGCATGACTTATTCTGTAAAATGCTGACAGTGAGAACAAAGGCAGACTGAAGCTGCACTGCATTCCCTTTGGGGACTTGATACTTTCTTCTAGATTGGTGATTAGGGCACAATGGAAGTAGGAAGCTCCAAATACATGCGACTTTGTAAGTGACCTCGACAGGATCAGCCGTGGTGTCCTTGTGGCCTTGGGGGATTACACGTGTAACATTCAATAAAGTGAAGGCCTTCAGTGTCAAGGAGAAAGGCAAACACAACCATTAACCCCTCTCTTCGATTTCTGGATGCACAGGCGCTGCATGGCAAAACACCGTCTAATGCTGTGGTGGACACCGATACGGAAACCTGTGCAGAATTCATTAGTGATCATAAAGAGTGAATTATAAATGTTTAACTCTAATAGATTTAAGTAACACATATAAATAAATCATGAGGACCTGAAGCTTGATGAATGTCTGAATCTACCTTGACACCAGAGGTGTCAAGTAACGAAGTACAAATACTTCGTTACCTTACTTAAGTAGAAATTTTGGTTATCTATACTTCACTGGAGTAATTATTTTTCAGACGACTTTTTACTTTTACTCCTTACATTTTCACCCAATTATCTGTACTTTTTACTCCTTACATTTTAAAAACAGCCTTGTTACTCTATTTCATTTCGGCCTTTAAAAAAAAACTATCCAGTTAAATTGCTCCATCCGGATTGAGTGAATTTGGTTGTGGTTGTGGCACAGATGTTCTTGTCCTGTTTTGTTCTTACATCAGATTCCTGCAACTAAACTTGGATGTGCATTCCAATAAACAGGATAAATGATAACATGCCCCTGAAGTTTGACTTTTTGCACCATTACAATACTTATAGGCAACTAGTCATCATATCTCCTGCTCTCTGAAACACATGTTAATGCTCAATAGTACACATATATGGTTCTTTAATATATTTGCATTATACTAAGATGCATTCATTTTCAATGGCTTTTGTCCTTAATGGCTTTTCCCCCCCTTACATTACCTTTACTTTTATACTTTAAGTAGTTTTGAAACCAGTACTTTTATACTTTTACTTGAGTAAAAAACTTGAGTTGATACTTCAACTTCTACAGGAGTATTTTTAAACTCTAGTATCTATACTTCTACCTGAGTAATGAATGTGAATACTTTTGACAGCTCTGACCTAGAGTCATTTATACACTTATAAACAACCAATGCAAACGTGAACCAAGAAAAGAAAAGCAAAGCAGTAGTGTGGATCTACTCACTTAGGAAACCTGTCCTTCAGCATCTTCATACATTGCCGTGTAGGTCTCAGGTGTTCTGTCGACCTCACTATCTCTTTATATTCAGCTCGACACAGTCTCATCTTTGGCCTTCTGCTTATCCTGCAGCACAAATAAGCAGTGAAGGTTTAATGAACGGGTATGTGTGGTGTATTAGTGTGATTTTGCGAGGTGCCTGACAGCTGTCACAAACAGCTGCGCTGCTAACCGGACTTAGCTTTATGATACGGTGGATACGACACGCTCGTACGCATACAGTATCTAAAAAATGTCTCATTTCCGTTGCCTGCTTTATACAAAACGTTTGAATAACACCGAGCATGGATAGGTAACAAGTAAAAGACGTGTTTACCTTTGGATCCTGCTGCTGGATGACAGCTACCGACGGCTGCTTCCCGCTAGGAAGTTGAACAGGAGACCCTTGAGTGAGGAGCCCGCTGATTGGTCGAGAGATCAACGGGGCTCAGTATCACGGCACGTGATTGGATAACTCCCGATGTAGGCAGTCCCTGCCGAGCTAAAGCGTGCTGCTGTCAGTCTTGGCTCAGGAAATCATCCTGTCTGTGATGTGTAAGTCACATGGCACTTCTGCACCAGTCCAGAAGTGCAGAAAAACATCACAAATATATGAACGGTCAGAGGAGAAAGACTGCAACATAGAAGTAGATGCAGAGTGAGAGGAAAAGGGAGGCACTTTTTAAATCTGGATCCCTGTAGTTTATAATAGAATAGAATAGAATAGAATACTTTATTGTCAATGTACCTGGGTACAGTGAGATTGAAAGCATCATCACCTCTCCAGTGCAAGACAAATAAGAACAATAGTGCAAACAATAAGAAATATAAGAATATAAGAAATATAAATAATATAAAAAAAATATAAAAAAGGTTAAGGTGCATTTGAATAGTGAAGACCTGAGATTCTATTTACAAATGATAGTATATCAATCAATCATCAATCAAACTTTAGCGTCACATCATATTACTCAGTAACATGGGTAAAAAAACTTGTTTGGGCAGGCTCATCATCATTATTTGCAGTTAAAAGATAGACATACAAACAAAGTGCATAGTGCATGAATAAAAGCATAAAAACAGTATGTGGAATAAGAGGATAGAAAAACAAATAAATAGTCTTGGGCTTCTATGTATGATATAAAAATCTTCAGTTTATATATATATATATATATATAGTTACACATGTAGTGGAATATTGCACAGATAGTCCGGGAGAAGTATTGCACGGTAAAAAAACGTAACGAAGACATTCACGTTTTATTCAGGGCGGTTATGGCTTTGGGGAAAAAGCTGTTTTTAAGTCTGTTAGTTTTTGACCTGATGACTCTGTAGCGTCTTCCTGAAGGCAGCAGGTCAAACAGGTTTAAGTTGCACTTAAAGCAGGGGTTCTACAGTCACAGTGATATCGTTTTTTGTACGTTGTTATATATTCTCACTAAGCTTGACAAAATAAAAAAAAAGACAATCTAAGTAGCAGCATATACTCACGGCTTTACATTCCATCATTAAAACACAGAATTATTAAGTACTTATTTGTTTAATACACCTGATGAGGTCAATATAATTGTGTCAGTACTAAATCTCAGTTTAAAGTTCATATTTTTACTGCCAATTTCAATCCTTAATATAGTATTACACTTTTTTATTCAGCCTATTTTAAATGTATATTCTATATTTTATCTTACAACAAGAAAATAACACAATTGGTCCCAATGCGTCTTAAATCATGTCTTAAACAAACTCAACTTGGCATATGATGACATCAAATAATTCTATGGTTCAGTCAAATGTTCTGCCTGTGCCTTTCATTGTGGGTGGACAATGCATCGGTGAGCGGAAAGCCCCAATCTGACCTGTGTTGGATCGGAAAATAGAGCTTATTGTTGTTGGGCAGTGTAGTATGATGTCTGAGATGAGCTGAGGTCTCAGGCTATGTGTTCGCCAGCACAGTCCACAGGTCTGAAAGGGCTCCGCGCTCCGTGCTCACTACAAAAGAAAGCTGTGTAGTGGGATTGGTATGGCGAGATAAGATCAGGGCCTCTAAGGAAGTCTGATCTGATTGCTACAAAGGGCTGAGGTCAGGGGCAGGAGGAGCAGTTTATTCATCTAGGTATCAGAAGATCAGGGGCTTTGGTGGGGTGCCACATCTTTAATAGGTATAAAAGGATCAGTGTTAAGCGATGGCATTGAAAAAAAAAAATATTAAAATTTAAAAAGAAAAAGAAGAGCAGAGCTGTGTACTATAATGGGCATCAGATGGTACGTTGACTTCTTCTACTCCTATGTTTTCATGTACTCCTATGTGTGTGCTGTGTGTGCTCACTCTTTTATGTTGAATAAGTTTAAGTCTGCGTGCACCTTTGATTGCTACGAGGGGCACATTATGCAGCAATGATAGTTGATGGAGAGAACCAAAGTGAAGCGACAGAGGGGATACAGAAAAAAGGATGCAAGGGGAAAGATGAGTGGTTCGGAGGCTGAATGTAAACAGACCAGTGGTACACCCAGTGTCGCTAACCAGCTGTGAAGCCTGCTCACAGTAGGAGATGGATTTACAAAGGATGTCTCCCTCTGATTTCCAGGAGATGCTGCACTGATCTTTGCTCCACTGCTCTCGGCACACCATTGTTGTGCTAAGCACTGAGCCACTAATGGTACTTATATACCTTAATGCCTGGAAAACATTTACATTTAACTTGTAACAGAGGCAATTTGTGTGGTTGTTGAAACTGGTTGTGTGTATGTCAGGCTTTTTTTTTTTTTTTTATCAGCAGTATCCTGATATGAATGTGAATGAATTTAAAATTTGCAAGGGTGTGTCATCTCCTTTACTTATCACACAGCTTAAGGAAATTGCAAGTGCTCTCATGTCTTACAATATAGTTTCTCCATATTCGGTGTTATTACTCACCATACAAAGAGAGCATTATGTCAAAATAAAACTCTAAATCGTCAGCCTCTGTGTTTTTTCTTTCTCTCTCCCTCTCCCTCTCTCTCTCTCTCTCTCTCTCTCTCTCTCTCTCTCTCTCTCTCTCTCTCTCTCTCTCTCTCTCTCTCTCTCTCTCTCCAATCTTCAGGGAGTCTGGGATCTCCACTTTAAAAATCACAGTTTAAACATGAGGCAAACCATGGCCAGGAAATGCCTGTAGTATTAGCAAGGTATCAGATTCATGCATTCCCCCCAGTACAGCATGACTCCCCTTAAAATCCCACATCCAATATTTTACATCACAGTAGACAAGACACATGTGTTTCACCCTAGTCTTCAAAGCTGTTCCTTCCATTTATTTTATTATCCTTTAATGAATTTAATTAGAGGACATGTAATTAGATGTGATTGTGCTCACTCTTAACACATGTATGTGTTAAACACGTGCAGAACATTTTGGTTGTAAAATTAAAAAAAAAAAAAAATAAACATTTGCAACATGAGCAGATTTCTTGCATTAACAGAGAATTGATAATAGTTTGAGATGATGCTTCAGTCCAAACGGCTTCATGCGGAAACAAAGGCTGTAGCCCAGGCTCATTAATCATAGTCAAGGGGTTGCCCCGGTGCAATTTGCATGACCGAGGTGGCTGCACATGCTGTCGTACGGCCTTCGTTGCTGGATCTCCCTCAATTTGGCCAGGCTGTTAACGCTGCGTCAATCAAGGATAACACAATAACAGTATGACAGAGGAAGAGGGGAAAAAATATATTTTCTTCTCATTATCCAATTCTCCTTCCCCCCTCTCTCTCTCTCGTCTGCCCAATTTGTTTCTTTTCTTTGTGCATTTATTATGTTGAGAAAATAAACTACACTTTTACATTTATGATATAAAATATTGTTGTGTCTTTATAATTTTTCATTTTTAAAAAGTTTAATATTTTGGATATTTAATTCTTCAGCGTGCAGTATTAGTGTAACACTGTTAGTAGCACTGTTATTAATGTGTTATGACAGCTGGTGTCCAGCCATCTTAACATTAATTTAAAAGTATACATATATTTCTGACAGTGAGGAAGAGTCTGAGATTTTAGGTTTTTCAGAGAGCGAGTAATAACTTTTAATTGCAGAGGAAACTTTTTTTTGATGATTTGTATTTTCATCCGGCGCACCAAAGCATTTTAACTACTGATAATTAGGTCGAGCCGTGATGTGAGCAACTTCAAAATGAGCCACAGTTTTGCAAAGCTGCATCTGTGCCCTGAATCATAATGATCCCATCATTAACTTTAAAATAAGATAGTTTTTATTATCATTATTACTTTTAAAGGTATGTGTGTATTTGTGGGCTTCATGCATGGATGTGCACAAGCACCCCTGACAGAAGTTGATGTGCGTGCATGTCAGGCACACACACACACACACACACACACACACACACAGAGCACACGCAGACACCCACCATCGCCACACACAGACATGTGAACGCGGCTTGTGTCTGGTCTGGCTTCTCTGCCTACCTCTTCTGCCGGGCCTCACGCTGAGCCCCCCCACCCCACACCCCCTATCCCCTAATATCCTGGAGGCATTTTTCTCATTATCAAATATTGTTTGATGTCTTTGTTTCTTGATGATTAACCATGGTCACCAAACACTGGTCTGGATTGTTTAAAATTTAATTTTGGGGCTCTGAAGTACCTGCAGAGGGGCCGACTGCTGGGGACACCCGTATTTTATCCGTGCTATTTTTTTTTCACGCTGAAATGCAAGAGGACACACGTTGAAAAACACAATAAATCCTGGAGGAGAATCATTAGTGGAGTACTAGTCCTTTTTATGACCATTGTTATTCAATGCTGTATTGAGATGCAATAAATTATTCTGTTTATTATGGATTTTATGGATTCAGTCCAGTTTTCAGAATAATTATGTTGTTCCTTGTTCTGCATAGATAAAAAAAAAAAAAAAATAATACACTCCACAAACATATTTGCTTAAATTTAAAAATGAATGCCACACATATATTCAGACAATTTCTCTTTTCCGTGTTTTTTTTTTCTTTTTTTCTTTAAGCATCTTTGATATAACATTTTTGGTGTACTTTACTGACCATGTATTTTTTTTTGTGTGTGTGTGTTATTTGAGCTTCATAAAGACAAACATGTTGCTTCAGGAATCTAAGATTTATGATGGAATCAACATTGTGAGCAAACAAATATGGAAACAACTCTCTCCCCTAATGCCAGCATGTCAAAACTATATTGAATACTTGAAATATCTCTGTATATAAGGCTGAATAGCAACCATTGTATCAGTCTAATGATATTATCCTCTGAAATTCGGAGTGAAAGAAAAATGGCAGAAATGAGCAGCACCATTGTCTGCCCCGTTTTATTTTAACAAATTGCAGGAGCAGAGAGACACAGACTGAGGGAAAGAATGAACAAGGAAGACAGAGAGACAAAGAGAGAGAAAGTGCTCTGTGAATGAAAGGTTATGCGTCGTCCCATGTGTTTGTATTGTCAATAACTCGAGAAGGCTGTCAAGAAAGTGGGGAGATAAAGGTCAATAACTCTGGCAAATGTGTTCCTATTTGTACACTCCTGCTGATAGCATAGCAAACGTCAGGGCCTGTGTCTGACACCGCACAACAATAACACAAATATTGGGGCTAGCACTAGAATAGTCATTATTATTTTTGCAGCTGGAAATGAGAGGGAACCTCAGCACATGGCTGTGACAGCCGGCGTCGTGTCACTCAAACATCACACCATAATGAAACACGGCAAAGATCAGAACAGGCGAGGACAGAGTGTAAACACACACGGCTTATTCTAGCAGATTATTTGGATATTTGCCTCATGTAAATGTGATCGTAAACATGAGGTATTTGAAAAATCCAAGATAAATGTATTTATGACAGTAATTAGCTCTGTTAGATTTTAAATGTATTTTATTTTCTTTATATCCAAATAAGTTACAGTGTCTAATGATTTAATTTTCTACAAATTTAAACACTTTTATGTTTACTGGTGCAAAATGTAGTAGTTGTTGGTTCATTATTTTCATATTTAAAAAAATAATTTTCCAATAAATGACAAAAAAATAAGACTTTAATTAACCGCATAGGACTCATTTTTTTAACAATACCATATTTAGCAGTAATGCAAGATCTTCATTTAATTTCCATTATTCATATGCATGTTTAAGTCTTTTTTTGTTGTAATTCTGGAGCTGTTTATTGCATCTCTGTGGCCTTGAGTGCAATAAATGTGCAATTAACAGACATAACTAATTCATGAGGAATATGTGAAACTAACGGAGGACATAACCACTGTACAGACACCACTGTCATTGGTGAATATCGTTATTGTTCTGCTTTTAATTGCCACAGGAGGAGGAGGAGGAGGAGGAGGAAAAGGAGGAGGAGAAGGTGGAGAAGGCAGCATGTTTTGAATATACGTTTTTGGTTACCATAGCAAAAAAAAACAGAAATACAAGCTCCCTCCTGACACTTCAGTCTAACGTCAGAGGGTACTCGGACGTGTTAACTTATCTACTTTAAACCAGGCAACAAATTGTCCTTTTTAACATACAAAGGGAGCAGATATTAAGTAATAATGCCTCAAGTAACAGCGTGAAATTCTCTGGTCATTCATCTTGATCTGTGGTCAAAGAAAAGGGTCCCAGTATTTTTGTGTGCCACTAACACACAAACTTCCACTTTGAAGATGTATTTTTTTTCCTTCCTGTTTTAACTTTGTCACAGTAAAATCAGCATTAAATTGTTCACTACTTTCATTTGGGAAACCACAGTAATTAAAGCTATAAATCTTGTTCGGTAAATAGCCCCAAAAAACTGCTGCTTAAAAAATCCATGCCTCTCACTTTGGGCTCCCTTTGTAAATTTGAGAAGCTTATTTCCTCTTGTCACGAGTCCACAAAATTTGCAAACGTTGTTCTATTGTTGTGAGCAGATGAAGCCAAATGTACTTTTAGTAAGTATATAAAGTCCATAGGGGAAAGCGGATCCCTCGCTCTCTGTCACCTCTTCCCCAGTCAGCTTGTTTGTTGGCTGCGGAGCCTCGTAGTGGTTTACATTACATATGATTATGCAAATCCAGAGCTGTTCCTCTGCACTATGGGCCAACACATTGTGAAGATCTTTTCTAAAGCAGTCAAGTTGCTATTTCTGAATTCTTTTATTATTTGAGAGTGCAACAAAGAAAGTCTTTTGTTCACTGTTTGCCACGCACACACACTTGCATGCATGCACAAACACACACGCACAGAGCTTGCTCATCCTTGCCGTCCATGACTTACTACTGTCCCCTAGTGGTGCTCTACTCCGCAGCATCTTAACGCTCCTTTTGCATCAACTTTTCTACACTTCAATTCACCTGACTTCCTCCTGTCTTTGTTGTACTCCCTCTGTGTGTGGCTTCTCCCTGCCTTATCATACTCAAACATTTAAAGGGCCGATTGGTTGTATTGTATGACAGAGCGCTCCAATTATGCATCGCTGTGTCCACAGTGACTTTGCTTTCAATGGAGAGCTCAAACAGTGTCAACAAAAACAGGAACCCTGATGTTTTGTGGCTATTGTGAGGCCAGAGCTCTTGTCAATAAAGCCCTGTTTAGTCAGAGTGCCACACCGAAACTGCAGTGAGAATGTTATCAGACCTGTGAAAATCGGGTGTGTGTAATAGTGCTAAAATGCAAGTATGATTGTTTGGACAAGCCTTGCACAAATGGACACAGGGAAAAAAGACTTTGGACCTCATTGTGCCTCTAGACGGCTTTAAAAAAAAAAACAAGCTAAATTATTATAATGGAGAAAAAGTCCACTTATCTTTTTTAAAACTGCTTCTGGATTCATTGTTTTATCAGAGTTTAGGTTTTACATTTTCTTTTTATTATCGAGCCAATCCTCAGCCAAAACTATGCTCTTCTTTAAAACCTGCTTATTTAGTATTTTGTTTTCCTTTCCTGATCGCTGTTATTCCGGCTCTAATTGGCCTGATAACCTGGAACGACGGTAATAAACAGTAGGCTAAAAGGGTCAACTTCCACTGGCAGAGCACGGACACACACATTCAAGTCACTCATGTCAAAAGACCAATTATACAGGTTATAGAGGATGGCACCTCTGTCTCTAGTGCCCCGTCCCTCCTGGGATAGCTTTCCAATGAGAGGGCTATCACTCAAACCCAAACCACATTCATTCATTAGTCTGTTAAGACGGGCATCAATTATTCATTGAGAAGGTGGCCAGTGGATTATTTCTGTCAGCAGTGGGCTTATTGTATCAAAGGTTGATTATGGCTTGCTTGATTAAGCATGAACTACAGTTTGTGCGAAACCATTTAAGAAAATACAATGACGTTTCTAAACACTCAGACTGATCCTTTTTCCACGATTGGTTTAAAGGTATGTTTAAAAAGAAAACAAAAAAAACAAAAAAACTTACTACATTGATTTGATTTGGGGCATCACTTTCTTGTTGTTCAGGATGATTGAGCCAAACATCCCTCAGTGCATGATACTTTCTTGATTTATGAGTAAAATATGCTCGGCACTTTTCTTTTTATTCGCCCTGTTCCTCACTAACAATCTTGTGCTCACTTCTTTTTTAGTCTTTTTTTCTCTTTTACCACAGCATCATCTCCCAAATTCACACTCACACCTCTCTGTAAAGGGGATTTATTAGAATGTTAAAAAGTCCTGTGGGATGTTTTTTCTGTTTTTCTTCTTCTCCTTCTTCTTTTTCTCGTGAAACCCTTCACAAAGGGAACTAATAAAAATAGATGTGCTAAACGAGACGATAGTCAACTTTGGCTGAGGGCTGCAGGTGGGAACAATGTATTGTTTCCAATTTGTAAATTACATTATAAAGTCTTAATAATATTGAACGTACAGTAATTCATACATTATCAACGGTATTTAGGATATTTAATGAGTTAATACTTGATCATTAAGGAACCATTTAATCTGATAACACTAAAACATTTAAATCATTTTAAATTATAACAATATTAAAAGGTATTTCTATCCTAATTTTCACAGGACTCATATATAAAAGGTCCAGTATATTTGTACTTTTTCTCCCTCATCATAAAGAATTTACCAAATATGGCCTTTTTGAATACGGAGTACCATTATTTTATTATCCCATGAAATGCTCAAGCATGCATTATTTTCTATCTTTTGACCCAGAGAATGCCTGTTGAAGACTCGCCTGAGTCAAGTGCCATTTAAGCAAACAGGTTGTGAGTGAGGCAATGTTTTAGTAAATACAGATGGAGTGTTGTGGAGATTAGCATCCTGTTACAACACATCGCAGCGCCCTTCGGCTTCATGTTTGCGGGGCTTTTCAGCGACAAACTTGACCTCTGACTTCAGAAAAGCTGTCCAAAGCAGCAGATAGCATTCTCCGTTGCAGATACGGTATGTAAATAGACGCCATGCAAACAGGCTCTCCTGCTTTGCTTATACTTGACATTTTTAATGTATTACAGATGATGTAATAATGTCTGTGATGTGTATTTCCTTAGTTTTTGATTTTATACGCACAATTTAACTCATAATTATCAAGGGAAAAAAAACTCCTTAAGAGAATTGTACATAGTCTTAAAGAGGTTGAACATGCATATGGAGAAAGCTTCATATGATCGGCATGCTTGATTTCAACTAATCATCAACTTTTGCAAGTGTTAAAATTATGGCTAGGTGTCATGTGTTCCACAATGCCCCCATGTAACAAATTAGAAAAAATCATTAAAGAAAAAAACAAAGCAAAAGCTTGGTTTCCCAGAGTTCTACTGAAGAATAAACACAGCAGCGAGGTGAGAGAGTGCAGACCTTGGACTTGGCGCTTAGCTTTGAGCCACAGCAGACACTTCCACATGATCCAGTGACAACTCTTCAAGATGGTGGGGAAATTAGTTCTCTCTCAGGGTAAAGAAACCCCTCAAAATAATTTAGCTTGAGCAAACGCTAACAATTTTTTTCGCAAAGGATCAAGGTGGCCATCTGGCTTAATTCACGTATAGGCTATACCTGATGCATGCAGCGCTTTGGTCTCTGTGGATTAAGTTCATGTTGTGCCTTCCTTTTCTCTCTCAGGTCTGTGCAGCCCCCTCAGAGCGAGGCTCTCTTAAGAAAGCGTCTAATTTAGCAGCTAAGAGGCGGATTTATACCTGAGCTACTTACAGAGAAGGCTGCTCCCTGGAGAAGCCCGACGACTGTTTACGGGCAGCCTGACAGTGCCTCAGCAGATGATGAAGCACCTGCCAGAGCCCCCCCCCCAATGTCTGTTCCATCCCTCACTGTCTGTCCGCTCAGCCTCTGTTCCTTCTGCCTTCTCTCCTCTTTTATTCTTCCTTCCTCCTTTCTTTCTTAGCCTTCCTGTCTCCCGTCCTTTCCCCCGTCTTTGTTTCTTTTCCTCGGCAGAGCCCCATCTACTTCAGTTACTTGTGCATTTTTACAGCGATTCCCAGCGCTCTCCCTCGAGTGAGCCCATCCACTCATTCTGTCTAGCCTCTGAGAATAAGAGGGTTTTCGTCTCCATTTCCCTGTGCAATTCTTCTTGTCTTCCACCTCCATGCGTGTGCCGGACAGACAAATCGACGGCAACGCGCACATCAACAGAACTGTGGTCAGGTTTTGTTTATGACAGGGAAAGGCAATATCGAGATTGTTTCAGAGTAGTGTCATCACGTGAAATGTATCACTGTCAGAAGTATGTTTTATGTGTCTGAGCTCTCGGCTGAAGCCATTTTAGGAAACAGAAAATATAATATCATATGACCTCCTCTGGTATAAAAGTAAACTATCAGCTGTAAATCCGATACACAACTACAGTTGCGTATGTGAGGAGGAAAAGGAAGTAAGACTGCTTAAAGAAATGGCTGTCTTGCTGTAAATGATGATGAAAGTGATGGAAATTAACTTAAATGAGATGTTTTTATTTTTACTTCGGTGAAGATGAAGTTATTATAAATTTTTCTGAGGTGATATTACGGAATAATAGTAATGATATAACTTCCTAAGCAAAAATCTTACATTTTTTCATTTTTTTTCCCTCAGTTTATGAAGGATACAAGAAGAAAAACGAAAAAAACTAAATGCAAATGCAAATGCCTCATATACCTGTTTGTAAACCTTATAAAAACCTTCCAAATTCCTGTTCTGTTCTATTTTTAAGTATTTCAAAAATCTCAATTAGGTTTCAACTACATTCATCAATTATCAGCAAATTTGTGGTCATACTGCTAATTTCAATTTCATCTTTGCCTTAAAAACACAGGCTGCCTTAAAGTCAGTGGGCTGTAACTCTTTAATCTGGTGTGCGGCATGATTTTCCACCTGTAATTAAGTGTCACTTTATGTAATACATAAACATTAATAACACCCAGAGCTTTTCTAGGTGAGCCCAGTGGTAGCAATAGCCCATCCATCAATGTCCCTAATGAGGCTCCGTACAGACAAGCCAGTGAAAGCTTCCTGGGCCACTCAGTCAGTATTTCCCATACTGTGATATATACTTTATGATAATAGCCACCGAAACCTCCTGTGAGTTATGAGTGGAGATAGTGAAGATGTTGATCAGTGTGCTTGTCTGTGGTACAGTGTTTGTGTGCAAGTCCCTATGTGTGTGCATTTATTAAAATTCCTTCAAAAGTTTTCTCGTCATTTCAGTTAAATTCCTGAATTAAACCAGCTTTAGGTCTATTATGAGATGATAAAGGGCGTAAACTTTTCTCAGGGACCAAAGCCGCGAATCAAAGCAGTTTTGAGTGAGAACAAATGTGTATTTGAAACAAAATAGCAATAATGTTGGCACTTGGGAGTATTGACTTACATAAAAATAAATAACTATTATAAGCCTCTGACAAGACTTGAAAAGGTCATTTCTCTTAGGTGACAAACTGAATAGGTTTTTACTTTATAAGTGTATTAAAAATGTGTAAAAAGGACTTTCTATACAGTTTATGTTACTTGACCAGGGCTGGTCCTAGGATTGTGGTGGCCCTAAACAAGATTGTGGCCTCAAAAAAAGTCAATGCCGCCAAAAACCAAATCACACACACTGCTTACAACTGAATGAACAGATAAATATGATAGAGAAGGACAAAAGAATTATCAACAAATCTCTTGCTTTATTTGGAAATAAAAAATATATATGTAATCTAGATTGCATGTCCATTAAGGAAAGGGTTTTGTGGAATCGGCGTATCCCAGTTGGGACCCTTTTGATCATGTGCCCCACTAGCTACTGTCAAAAGATGCAAAAGGAGTAGATTTTCATGCTCTCTCCTTCCACAGAATTGGATCAGTACTTCGATATTCATAACAAAATTGGAACGTCAAATTGGAAAAAAATGTAAAGGATCCCCATACATCATCGCTAACTGCATTACAAAAAGCTCAGGAAGTAGTTGCATGACATTCATTGTCACATTACACATTAGTTAAATTGCCTCAAGTGCCAATATTAATTTCCATTTAGCTAAAAGCACATATTTTATTCTCACTCAAAACTCCTTCCATTCAAGCTGCGTTTTTCCCCCACAAAAGTTTGCACTTCTACATTTAATAATTGGCCTAGGGTTGTTTTAACCCCTGAATGGTCCTTTAAAGTGATGCAATTTAAAAAGAAAAAAAGTCCAAAACCCTTCAGAGCACAAAAACAAAGACCTTGCACTGATGCAGCGTGCTACTGAAAGAAAAGAGCATTTAGAGTGTTAACAGAAACATATGACATCAGGACAAGCTGACACCAGAGTAAGGACGTCCCTCTCTTCTTTTTGATGACTTCTTGTTTATTTTTGTTTTCCACAAAACCACACATTCTCCCCTGAAGTTCTTCAACAGGCTGTGATTGATAATCGTTCTCCTGTATATTTGTATAGCGTTTGCTTTTCTCTCTATTTGGATGCTGTGGCAAATTATACAGAATGTGGTTGCCGTGTTTACCCAACGGATCTCTCTTGTGCTGTGAGACCGATTTCACAGCTTCAGAAAGGAGAAAAGGTTCGGACTAGGCCATGGCATCCTAAAGTAAATCCTTCTCGAAGCAACCTTTCTGCACGCAAACATATAAATATATATAGTCGCAGAAATCCGATGTTTCAGGTGCAGCCCAGCTGATTATACGTCAGGTTATGTTGCTTTTGGAAGTCAGAGCTC
This sequence comes from Cololabis saira, assembly GCF_033807715.1. Taxonomy (NCBI): domain Eukaryota; kingdom Metazoa; phylum Chordata; class Actinopteri; order Beloniformes; family Belonidae; genus Cololabis; species Cololabis saira. The sequence continues at coordinate 12,136,343 of NC_084602.1, forward strand.
AGGACTCAGATCAACATCAAGTCCTTTCAAAAGTGGTAAAACTAAGATGGATAAATTCAATTTGTCACAGCATGACAAAGGAAAAAAAACAACCAAAATATGACACAAAGAAGACAAGAGGACAACAAACAAACCATTAAAATACAGATTTTAACAACAGTACAGTATAGTCTAGACCAGGGGTCGGCAACCCAAAATGTTGAAAGAGCCACATTGGACCAAAAACACAAAAAACAAATGTGTCTGGAGCCACAAAAAATGAAAAGTTATGAAAAGTTATGAAAAGTTTTTGTATAAGCCTTAGAATGAAGGCAAATGGCGAAAGGTGAAATGTCAAGAAAAAAGTCAAAATGTTGAGAAAAAAGTTGAAATGTTGAGAAAAAAAGTCGAAATGTCGAAATGTTGAGAAAAAAGTCAAAATCTCAAGAAAAACATTTGAAATCTCGAGATTAATGTTGAAGTACAATCTTGAGAAAAAAGTCGAAATGTCGAGAAAAAAGTCAAAATTTCTAGAAAAAAAGTCAAAATGTTGAGAACAAAGTCGAAATGTCGAGATTAAAAAGGAAAGGAAAAAGGAAGAAAAAAAGAAGAAAAAAGGAAAAAAAAGAGGAAAAAAAAGGAAAAATTTTTTTTTTTGAAAAATCTCCAGGAGCCACTAGGGCAGCGCTAAAGAGCCGCATGCGGCTCTGGAGCCGCGCGTTGCCGACCCCTGGTCTAGACGGCTGTGTTGAACTTGATGACTTTTGAGTTTTTCCATGTTAACAAGTGTGAAGTCCGAAATCAGGGAGAGTTCTATTTGTAACTTCTGGCTTTGTAACTTACAAACTGCTCAGAAAACAAGTTCTAGGAGCAAATTGACTGCAGCATAAATGCCACTACTGATGTGGATGTCAGTCCATTAATGTGACCCCCGCAGTCCGGACTTGTGCCATGCTGAAAGTGGTAGGTGTATTTTACTGGCTCCTACCTGGTCAGACTGTCATTATAAAATGTTACAGGGAAAAAAACAAACAAAAAAACAATAAGGTGCTTGTATTAAAGAGTCTTTATTCTATACCATAAAACACATTTGTTTTGTAATTGTATTCTTAATGTAAAACAAAATTTTAAAATGGGATCACATATAGCATGCATTTAGAGATAATAACAAAGTGACTGACCCCTAGTCTCTTCTGGCTTACCATTACAAGTACAGCTTTCTTTCAAGTGAGGGATGGAACAGCTTTCTTTCAATTCACAAAGTGGTTTGTGTTATTTCACCTCTCTTTATATATATGTATATATATTACATATTTATATTTATATTTTACTTACCTTACTCTGCACTTTATCACTATAAGGACGAGCACCTGCGATAAAGGACCTGTAATTTCGTTGTGTATGAACAATGACAATAAAGAATCTTGATTATATATATATAATTTTCACACCCACCCTGATTGGTGTGTATTATTGTAACAATAAAGAGAGTCAACTCATAACTACTTTAAAACTTCTTGATATTCTCCCCGTGTGTCAGCATGAAAGCAGCAGCAGTCACCGTGTCAGCGGCTAATCATAGAGGAAGTGACGTTTGACAACTATAGCCTGCCACTTCTCCTGGCTCTTTAAGAGCAAAAGGAGGTGGCCGCCTCTCAAAGCTAATGGAAGAGGAGAAAAAGGGCTGTGTCACTCCTGTCAGCATATTATGCTTTAAAACTAGACAGTTGTTGTGGCTCTTTCAGGCCCATAATTTTATGCCATTAAAAGTGCCAAATGGGGAAGAGTGAGGAAAGAGGGAATGCAGGAGGTGGGCTGTGAAAAGTAGCGGTGCAGATTTTCTACGTCTTGCTCCCTTTATGCCTGATTCTCCACTTCTGTTCCGCTGGAAACTTTTGGCATTTCTTGAAAGCCTAAAGACCAGTTGGTACTCTCAAGCGATCATAAAGCCAATCACGCTGGCTTGAATTACCCGGCAATCTCTGTCAGTGCGGCCTCTCACCCTCCAAACTGTGAGATGTGTGTGGGAGAGCTCCGTATGTGCATGCATGTGTGATAGTCTCTTTACGTTATCATGCATACTGTAAATGTCAAGCAGAATTGCTGAGTAATTTATTTAGTCTATTCAGAGAAGAATTTAAGGTTAGAAGATTTAAATAATCTCTGGGACCAGGTTCTAAAGCTCTGCAGGTCAGAGAAACTCTGGCGCTCTATGAATTGTGAGTGACCAAAAATGTTGGCAGGAATTACTGTCACTTGTCCTGATTTGTATGCGTGGCAACCTTTTTCATCTCAAAGAATACTAAACCCGTGAGGTCTTTAAATTATGGGCAAACATTTGCAATTATGATGAACTCCACCAGCTTATCTCAAAAGGAACAGGTTCTTACTGATGGATAAGAAGACACTGAAGACATTTTAATGAAATAAACTGCTTTGAGATGATGAAATAAAGATTGCTCCACTTCAGGGCACACTCAAATTAAATTATCAAGATGACTGCATATGTCTATGGAGCACCGCAGGGGACTGTACTCTCACCATTTTTATTCACTCGGTGCAACTCAGACTCCAAGAAAACCTCACTAAGTCTTGCCACCTCTTGAAATATCTAGGTATCCGCTATTGTCAAGTGTCAATGATGGACAGGAAGCTGATACAGGGAACTACAAAGCTGCTTTGTGGTATGCTGTGGGAACACTCGCCACATTTTGAATGTGAACAATGCAAAAGAGGTGATTGTGGATATTCATAAGATAATGAAAAACTAAAAAAGGTACAAACTGTATTTTTTTGAGGAAGTACAGTCTGGGTCCTTCACTGTTGCAAGATATTGCATGTCTTTGTTAAGTCTGTGCTGGAAAGAGAGCAATTTTCCTTTTTTTATCCTCCCCTCCAAAAGGGATAAAGGGATCCTCTTGTACTTCATCCAGAAGGATGAGCTAATGTCAAAACCATGTGTTGTCTCTAGAGGCATAGCGAGTAGACATTGCGATGCATACAATTTTATGCGTAGAGATAAAAATGGGCCTGATGGCTTGTCAGACGCCCCTGGAAGGAGCCCAGAGTCCTCTGCTTTAAAACAATGTTGGTGTTGGGGGCAAGACACTGTGAATGGCAATGGGAAACACCTGTGCTGGGGTTAGCAGCCGGGCAGTGTGGTGTGAGGGGGTTGCAGGGGGTTTACCAGCGAGAAGAGGAAGGGAAGGCAAGAGGGAGATATAAAGCCAGTTCCTAAGGCCAGTACATCCTCAACATTTGCTGCTGTGCTGAGAAGTGGAAGTCTAAGGAAATTAGTTACAGTAATGCTCTTGATACTTAAATTTGAACACGGATAGAATGGCAGGAGCGTTTAAGACAACATGAAAGACCACACATGCATGGGATTATGCAGTCATATGAAAAAGGAAGTGCAGTCTTGTTTATTTGTAAGGTTTGAAATGTCTAGACATAATCATTTAATTTAGAAAATGATTTAATTGTTGACTAATAGAAAAACACTTTCTCTTTTCTTCTTTTGTTCAAGGATTCCTAGTTAGGGCCCGAGCACTTACAGTGCGAAGGCCCTATTGTATCTGTAGGAATTTTTCTCGTTTTTGTTTTTGTTTTTCTTGTTTTTCTTCGGACGAAATGAGGGCCTTTTTGCCCCCCTAAACGTGCCCCAAAAGTCACCAAATTTTGCATGCAAGCCAGGCCTGGCAAAAAATGTGATATTTAATGGTTTGCATTAATGGGCGTGGCCTAATGGCTCAACAGCGCCCCCTAGAAAACTTTGTGCCTCAAGCCCCACAATACGGTTTGACGTACATGCACGAAAATCGGTACACACCTGTATCATGTCGCAACTTAAAGAAAAGTTTCTTGGCGCCATGGCCGAAACCGAACAGAAAGTCGGCCATTTTGAATTAATTGTGTAATTTTGGCAAAATTTATGCCATTCCTTCGGCAGTTAATGCAACCCAAACCGTAACGTGCACCCAGGTGTGTTATAGATCAAAATGTGAATCTCTATCCTGCGACAACGCGCATTACTTTTCTCAGTCAAAAGCGTTACCGTGGTGACGATAGACGCCAAAAAGCACGACCCCTCTTCATCTGATTGGTCCATATTTGATAGTTCCTATTTTCTGCCATAACTTTTGAATGGTTTGACATAAAGACTCGTGGGTGGTGTCATCGGACTCGGTTTTGAGTCCTTGACCATAATTGGTGCAAATTAGCCCCGCCCCTTCTTCTGATTGATCGATATTTGATAGTCCCTATTCTCTACATAACTTTTGAATGGTTTGATATAGAGAGTCGTGGGTGGTGTCATCCGCTAAATGTCCAGGCCTGAAGAATCTACATGCAAGTCATACAAGCGCTTCCACTGCAGCCTGAACGTGCACAAGGGTGCGAGGGCCCGTTCATCGCTCCTTGCAGCTTTAATTTCATGTTGCATTTAATTTCACATTACTGTAATAGTATCCTTGAAACAATCTTGTGAAAAAAGTACATCTACTTTGAATTTTAGGTTTTCACGATCGATTTTTTCGAGAATCTTCTGGTGAGTTAGGTAAATGACACCTCAGAGGATCCACTGAACATTACATACTACGTTGTGCTATTATCCTCTGCACCCAGTTTCCTCCAAGTTTCAGCTGTCACACAGACAACCTCACATTTTACTCTACGATACTTTGGTATACGGAGGAGTTGATGGTCAACTCACAGAATGCACGGTGCCAAAATCCTGTCCAAATCATCAATCCTTCACCACTATACTTAAACAGTAGGTCAAAGAGTTTTCTGTCTTTATGGTTGGCAATAATGAACAGGATAAAGGGCAATGTTTGCATTATAGCTGAATATCTCCAACTTGGTCTCATTTTTCCAGTAGACATGGTCCAAGAAGTCTCTTTTTTTTCTCAAGTACAACATTACAAACATAAACAGTTTACTATCAAGTTGATTTCAGAGAGATTTTTTGGCAACTCTCCCAAACAAGTCATAATTTAGCAATTCCTTTGCACATTTCAGATTCTGATCTTGGGGTGTCCACTTCTGGAAAGATTAGCAACTGTCTTGATTTTATTCCACTTGTAAAAACATCTTTCCTGCTGTGTTATGATAGAATCCAAATTGTTTATATATGGCTTTAAAATCCTTCCCAGATAGATTGGCAGCACCAATTGCTTCTCAAAGGTTATTGCTGATGGCATTGTGCTGATGTTAATCTTGTAGTTCATCTGAAGTTGTATTTATCTAATTTCAAGATTGAAAGGAGAAGATTTATTTTGTCCACATATGTTAAACATTCAAATGGGATGAAGATATACAACTTTTCACGTAAATATTACAAAAAATTAATGAAAAAAAGAAAGAAAGAATGAACGAACGAAACAAAGAAAGCAAATACACCCAGATAAACCACTCCTATGACTAATACAGATTCTCTGGTAAAAGAAAACCCCTGCCTCTTGCCTATAATGAGCTGGGATAGGCTCCAGCAGACCCCCGTGACCCTGCAAAGGATAAAACGGGTATAGAAAATGGATGGATGGATGGATGGTAAAAGAAAGAGACCAACAAGAGCATGAATACGATCTCGGTTCACATAGATCTGCTTTTACCAAGAGATAGTGATTTATGAACTATTTTATGGGCCCGGCTTTCATTTTTGGTTTTCCCCTGAGCTGTTCTCCTGTAACATCTAAAGGTTTTCAAAGCTCGTACATTACAGCTTTAAAACTCTTCTCTTAAACCCAAGAATGGAAAATTGTGATTAAAATTGTGTCTGCAGTGGGAATCATAATTGGCACTATTTCATGTTTGTACCTGAAAAAAGTGAGAAGAATGATGGAACTCAGGGTTTTATCAGTATGTGTGTCAGACCCAGGTCTTTATGTTTTGTGAGATGTTACATCAAATTAGTGATACGGAAAGTTCATCAGAAAATTGCATTAGATTAATTAATTACAGATCTTAATTAATTAATCGCTAAATTATTTTAATCGCTTGACAACACTAATATATATATATATATATATATATATATATATATATATATATATATATATATATATATATATATATATATATATATCCAGGGTTTAAATACTTTCCTCTTTTCCAATGTTCCAAACTTATTTCAATATCTCATATCTCCCAGGATACTGCTGTGTTTAAGAAACAGGAAGTGGCACTGACTTGTCAGAACATGAGCTCTGTCCAATCATAAAGAAAAACTGTTGTTCCTAAAGGCCCTGCCACACCTTTCACTGCATTTAGCATTTAGGGGAATTATCCGGGATCCGGCAAGGCTGACACGAGAACACGTACTAGTTGTCCTCCAACATCAGCATGACCTGACAGGAGAATAAGAGGTGAATGGAGGGTAGGCGACTGCAGTCCGGCATGTTTGACCAGCTTATGGTAGAACTCCGTTGGCTGAGAGGAGGTGGAAACCACGGATGCAGCCACTGATGCCATTGATGATCCTCGAGAGGCCTTGGAACCTGCATTATCTCCATCAGAGGGTGACTGTTAAGGTGTGGTTAATGGATACTCCCTGCATCCACCCACACGCCCACGGCCAGGAGACTTCTTGAAAGTTTTGGCATGACGGTGATGACTGTGATTTTTGTGATGCTGACAGGTAATCGTGTTGATACACTGCCACTAGCTATGTGTGATGTAGACCAGCATTGGGCATCATTTGTGAATGCATATATATATTCTATATAAGTTACTTGTATGTTGTGTATACGCTACAGTATGTATACATGCAACTTGTTACGAATATGCTATGAAAATGCCCAAAATTGAAAAAAAAAAAGATGTGGTAAGCCTAGGATATTGTTAAGTGTGTTTTCACATTTTATGTTAACAGCTTGTTATTGTTGTTATCACAATTATTGTTATCATTGTAATATATGCAATATGAGGCATCCTTGTTAGGTTAACTGGTCAACTATTGAATTCAAATGGATCATATTTATGATAACTATAGACGGTTGTGTGTCTTTGCGTCCCCCTGTGATGGACTGGTGACATATCCAGGCTGCAAGCCCCTTCACACTCTACGACAGGCCCCGGCCCCCCTGAGCAGGATACAGAAGCGTAAAAAATGGGCTGATGTATGGTTTGCAACACTGAGGATCATTTATTAAAAAGGTTTTGTTAGCAAGTTGTCATTAAAGCAGTATGTCTTTCATTAGTACACTTCACTTTAGAAGGGAGACATAAAGTATTCAGGCAATTGATGTGGGCACATCAGTTGTATTGGGTTTCTTGAATGATAGCAAAGCTGAGGCTCAAAAAGTGCATATGATATAAGGATGAAAATCCCATACTGAAACAAAGAACCTCACAGCACAGCAACATTTTTACAACCAAACATCTTACCCTGCTGTATATCCATCAGCCTCTCCTCAGTGCTTCCCAGCGCTCCACCCTGAAGTCAGGTTGATCATTCCATCTCATGCTTCTCTGTCCTGAGGTGCCTCCTGTCAGATTATCAGCCTCTTCCTTTTAATTTCATGCGTTCCACTGTGTAAGCATCCATCTCCGCTGTCTGCAGCAGCGTTCGAGGGTTCAGAGCACGGTGGTGTGTGGAAACGGGCTGATGCATAGCCTACAACTGACAGGGAGAAGCAAGATACAGAGGAGTAATCATCTTTTGACAAAAGACATTACACTGTGCACTCATTGTAAATTTTCTTTTAAGGGGTTTCTTCTGTTGATGATGAATATACTCTTGCGCAGTCGTCTATTATTTAGTTCAATTTAACTCATTTTATTTGTATAGCACCAATTCACAACAAAGGTAATCTCAAGTCACTTTACATAACATACAAATATTGTATTTATGCAATATATCTTTCTGGAAAGTTACAACAAAAACTGGTTTTCTTTTATTGTTTGAGTACAATCTAAAAGTTACATTTTTGAGGGAATGTCATTTTTATACTATCCTCTGTGGCATCATCTGTTTAATCTTAAATAGATATGAGCTACTTACAACATTCTTGCAAAAGGAAAAAAAATGAAATCACATCTAAGAGAGCATGATACTTTAGCGGATATTACACTATCGACATTCTACATTTGCATTTATCAGTGCTTGAATCTGGCAGCCATGCAGCATTATTATATAATGCCTTCATGATGATAAATGAAAATTTAGCTCTATTTCAGGACTCAAGTGCAAATTCAGTAGATTATTATCATGTTAAACTCCATTGGCTTCAATGCTCTTCATTTGATTTGCTGCATCCAAGATTTAAAAATAGTTTTTTCTACTGGATGTGACAGATAGAATATAATTAATCTAATCTTAATTTTGGACTCCCACACCTTTTCTCCATAACCATCCCCTCATCGTCTCATCTTTCTTCCTCTCTCTCGCTTGTTCTCTCTCTATCTCTCTCTCTCTACCCCTAACAAAATTAATTACTGTATGTTTTATTTTATGAAAGTGTCAGGATGAAATGATGAATGGCTTGTAATATCAACAGATTAAAGACACGACGTGATGAAGGACGCGTCTGCTTACACTGTGATAGTGCTTACATGCAGACACATGTACACGGACACATACATACACACACACACACACGCCCTACACACACACACATGGCGTCCCCACACAGTCTCTGGGGCCATTGATATTTGGTTTCATATTTGATATTAACTACATGGGAGAGCGATTATGACCACAATGTCATTACCAGTGGTAGAGGGGCATAATGGAAGTGAACTTTTCAAAAGGGTCCTTATAATTGCTGCCAGGGTCTTTCTTGCTAAAATACAATATTGATATGTACACCGGTCCCCTCATTATGACCACAGATGAAAAAGAGCATTTCAGCATTCTTTAATGAGCACTGTACCAGTGAAGGTCATCCTAATGGGGTTCAACTTGCTTTTGGGAGCCAGAGGTAATATTCTAATGAGAAAGAGAGCCTCTGCACCATTTTGGTAATTCCAGTTGCATCCATGGATGCCACTTTATTGTTTCCTGTGCAGCATTACTGAAACCCTCTATTGTCATTTAAAGCATTTGCTTGTCCTTTTCGGTCTGGTCCGGTGGTCCGGCCGAATCGTAATGTGCACATTCAGATGCACACGCTTTCATTACCATATTTCACTTCCACTCCACTCATATGGAGTGTTTATTGGAAACTACAGTTTATTCATTGCTTATATATGGATGGAGGGGCGCATGAACCACCTTGTAAACAGAATGAACATTAAATCCCAGTGCACAGTAGCACAAGAGTAAAGACTTAGGCCTGTGCGCATACTTGTGTGCTCGCATTTGGTTATAGATGCGAATGACTGCGAGTTTGCATGAGTGTGTGTTTAATGAACGGTGTTGCAGCTCCCTTGAAGCTCAGGCGACCCTTTCAAATACCAGACTGCATGTTGAAGTTGTACTTTTTGATTTTTCTCGGTAGGGCTGGGCGATATATCGAGATTTTAATATATATCGATATATTTTCAAACACGATATGGTACGAGACAATATCGTTTATATCGATTTAAAAAAAAAATATATATATATATTTTTTTAATTTTTTTTTTTAATGATTTTGATATAGCTTATTTTGTGACAAATTGACTTTAATGTTTTATTTGAGATTTGCACAAATGTTTTGTTATTTGCACATCTGTCAACCTCAGTGGAAAAGTCTGCCTGTTACAGTCTACATTGTATTAATTGCACAGTGTATTTTAATTTAATTGTTATGCAGGAAAGGGATATTTGTTTTATTTTATTCAAGAAGCATTTTTATTCTGTATATGCAGGCAGTTTATTTTTATTTAATTTGTTTTATACATTTTGATATTGTGCAGACCTCTGTTAATAAAGGTACCTGTGTGACATTTGGCACATGGCTTTGTATTAAAACGGACTGTTTTTTTAAGGGTTTGCCTCAGAAAAAATGAAGCTAACATAGATGCTATGCTATAATGCTTTGGGGGAAACCCCAATTAAGGCACAGAAAAAATATCGAGAAATATATCGAGTATCGCCATTCAGCTAGAAAATATCAAGATATGACTTTTGGTCCATATCGCCCAGCCCTATTTCTCGGTGTTGTCTTAGTAATTTCATACTTGTTTCTGTCTTAAATGAAGAGCAATTTAAGATTCAGTACCTTAAAAGGGCACTCCTCTGATTATGTACAGCTCTTTGAACGCCGCCTTCATCCCGAAGTGACAGTGATTCTAGTGACTCGAGTGGCTTTAGGCAAATTCTTGAGAGTTCACTCAAAATCCATTTGAACTCCACACGACGTTCTCTCACATGCAGCAGCGCTCCTGCAGGCTCCGCAAACAAACTTGATGTGGAAAATCGGTGGAGTTCCCCTTTAAGCAAACAAACTTTAATCACACGGGCACAGAGGAGACTTGGACATTCAGTATGTCTGATCTTGAATGTAATTTCCTCCGCCGAAGTGTTTCCCGTGAGTCCAGTTTCTGAAAAATCAACCGACGGCATCATGCTGACAAGACAAATGGACGGACGAGCGACACGTGGAAACCATGTGTTGTTGCTTGGGTTTTCCTTTTTCTCCGTGACGACCAGCACATTACCCGAGTAGTTGGACAAGAAACAGAGCAATGTGTACTCAACGTCTCGCACTGTCCGTGTTTAGACACACAGTAGCTTTAGGTCCAGTGGGACACTTGGAAAGTTCTTGAAAGACTCGTTCAAATTACTTCATTAAGTTAATCTTGCATCGCACAGCGGATAGTTTTAATGTGGATGATTTTAAAGCCACCTGGTACATTGTAAGCTTGCAGCTCCAATTATGGTTACTCTTTCATACAAAAATAAAAATGTGAATATATATATATAAACAAAATCAGCCTTTGAGATTTTTTTCTTCCTGCTCCCTCTTTCCACTATTATTCCCCCTTTGTAGGTCATGTCAGTTTAAACAGGATCCTCAAATATTTTCATGACTCGTATGCACATGGGAGATGAACTAGAGGTTAAAAGTCGTGCAGCTTTTTCCTTTTTTGGACACAGAAATAATTTTCAAAGTCACGAATCATCAACATTCAACTTCCCATCTGAAGCAGCCTCAGTTCAAGACAATGATGAAAAAAGATTTAACACAAACGTGCAGCGCTAAAGCTTAGGGGCATGTGCTCTTCGGGGAATCAAAATGAGTAATTTGTCAAATTTCATTCAGAGCAACAAAGTGTTTAAAAGTGTAGGAAAATTTCAATATGTTTCCCCCCGCCTTTGACTGACTGAAACGGTGGAGTGCAGAGGAGTGAACCTACACTCCATATTACTCAGGCAGCTGTGTGAAAGCATGAGGGAGTTTCAGAGGTGATAAAAAAAGGAAAGGCAGTGAATATCATCTTGTAGATAAGACAGTCACCCCACTTTCCACAGGCTACATCCATTTTATTGCATCTGGCAGCGAATTAAGGCACGTGCAGAAGAAGGGGAGGGAGTGAGGACGATTGAAAATGAAACCTGCGGCAAAGAGCGTATTCAGCCTGACCCCCCCTTACCTCCACCGACACTGATATTAGACTCTGATTCTCACATGAGATCCTCTGATGATGATGATCAACCATAAAAAATGATATAGCTCAATAAAAGCACAAAAAGGCGCGAGTTCATAAAAAGGACCTGGGGGCCATGTTAGGTTTGGTCCGTGCCAATGCATTTTCTTCTCCCTCCGCTGACTTTTAGAGATGATTACCTTGGGTATTTATAGATGAAACATTTTTTTGATTTGAGGGAGTTAGTGTGTCTGGATGCCCGTGCGCTCTGGGTCCTGATAGGTTGATATAGGGCAGGGGTCGGCAACCCAAAATGTTAAAAGAGCCATATTGGACCAAAAATACAAAAAAAACAAATACGTCTGGAGCTGCAAAAAATGAAAAGTCTTGTATAACACATACACACACATGCTGCATGTAGCTATTAGTTATAGTTAGTTAGCTATAGTATTATATTAGTTATAACTGGGGGAAGATTTTTTTTCTTCATTATGCACTTCGAGAAAAAAGTCAAAATGTCGAGAAAAAAGTCAAAATTTCAAGAAAAAAGTTGAAATGTCAAAATTAATGTTGAAGTACAATCTTGAGAAAAAAGTCGAAATGTCGAGAAAAAAGTCGAAATGTTGAGAACAAAGTCGAAATGTCGGGATTAATAATGAAGTACAATCTCGAGAAAGAAGTCGAAATGTTGAGAACAAAGTCGAAATGTCGGGATTAATAATGAAGTACAATCTCGAGAAAGAAGTCGAAATGTTGAGAAAAAAAAGTTGAAATGTTGAGAAAAAAGTCGAAATGTTGAGAAAAAAGTCGAAATGTCGAGAAAAAAGTAAAAATGTCGAGATTAAAAAGGAAAGAAATAAGGAAGAAAAAAAGGAAAAAAAGAAGAAAGAAGAAAAAGAAAAAAAGGAAGAAAAAAAGAAGAAAAAAGGAAAAAAAATGTCAAACATTTTTGAAAAATCTCCAGGAGCCACTAGGGCGGCCCCCTGACAAAACTCTCCCCAAGTGCATTTGGGCTCTGGAGCCGCGGGTTGCCGACTCCTGATATAGGGGCATGACTTTTTGCCTCTACTGGAGATATATTGAGCTATTATCTGTTACAAACCGGGTTAATATAACATTGTTGTCATTACCGTCGTCATAAAGAGCGCAGGGGAAAAAAAACAATTGCTAAGTGGAGTTGGTCACAGAAATGGGAAATTGACTGATATTGACAAAGATTAAGAGGGCAAGTAAGAGTTTTCTCGGTGACCTTGAAAGTCTTCTTTGGAATCAGTCAAAGTCCAAAATACAGATGTGATTCTATATATCACAATGAGACTATGCCAATATATTGAGCTCTGTTTGTGCAATTCCACTTGCTAAGGATGGAGCACGAGCACATCTGTCCCCTTCTCTTCTCTCCACATTGATCCTTTCATCTTCTCTCCACCATCAAAAGCGTGCAGGCTGGAGAACGCAGTCACCAGTGAGCACCGGCTCCTTCCTCTTTCAAGCGGTGTGATGCGACTTGAGCCGTGTGATCTCCATGAGAGAAAACCCTGATGCGTACAGGAAATAATCAGGGCAACACAGGCAGGGTTCAGAGGAATGCAAATATTTTCAGAGTGCTTAAAAAACAATAACACACACACACACACACTTCCAAATACAGACCACCTCCACCCCACTCCCCACCCTCACCCTCACACACACACACACACACACACACAGCATCATGAACACACTTGAAACCACAATACATACCCACACATACAAAACAGAACATAAAAAGAAAACAACCAGCCCCCTGACAAAACTCTCCCCAAGTGCATTTGCATAAAACATTAAGCTTAACAAAATGATTACACCTGACAAGTTGAGTTGGAGGAAGAACATCGCCACTGGCAGCCGGTTACTTGCAGATCCTGCAATCATTCTCTCGTCAAGCAACTGTTTCACGGCCGCCTTTGTAGGCACTGTCATGCTGGTGCATCGTGATTAATCCTTCCCTTTTGTTTTTCTTTTCTCCCTTTCCACCCTTCTCAGTCCCTCCCACAAATCCAATAAGTTGCCCTTAAATCAGGTTACCCTGCACCTTGCAGATAGGAGCATTGTGATGGATATACCAAAATGCATGCCAGGCAGCATGTTTTTGTGTGGAAGCGCTGTGAAATTGTACTGCTGTGATTTTGCATTATGGCGCAAAGTGTTTTCCTTGTAATGCAATTAAACGTGCATGTAAGCCACCCCCATACTCCCCAAACTATTGTGCGTGCTATTTAATAATTTTATACACGCTCTTTTGTGACGTTGCCATTTAACCTGAGGTAAAATAGAATAATTTAGAGGAGTATTAAAAGAATAACTTTAGCGTGTTTGCCAAGGAGAACACACGCCGGATCATTTTGGGGAAGAAAAAAAAAAGAGATGACAATCAAAACATTAATATCCTTCTCACTCTTATAAGCCTGCTGAAAATTCTTAGCTCAGAATACTTTGCTGAAGGATAGCTTGCAGATAAAGACAGAGAGAGATTATTGCCTCCTTTCATTTCTGCCCCCCTGGCAGCGGTAGGTATGGTAATGCGCTTTTTGAATATTTGCAAGCATAAACTTAAGAAATGAGTGCTGATAAGGAGTGACAGCAACAGAGGCAGAAGAGATCTTCAGCATGACAGGCGATGTCAAAAACCCTGGTGACGCTGTCACTGTGACAAACTTTTCAAAAGAACAATGCACACACGCGCGCGCGCACGCACACACACACACCGTTATTGAAGCGAGCTGCTGCGAGCCCCTCTGACAGCGTTGTCCCAGCAGTTAAAAAATGGAAACGTCACCTAATTATGCACGCCATTTCCCTCTCTGAACACTTGAGCCAACAAACTTTCAACGTATGTCAATATGCTTACAGGCACGTTGGCAGAGGGAGAGACTTATCCCGTATTATAATAAAGTAGTCCATTTGGAAAAGAAAGTTAAACACGACCTTTCTGAGGCAGTGTGCGCCGCCTGCGCCCTAAAAACTGACGTTAACACCCCTCCCAGGCAGGTGTTTATCTGATGTGTGTTTTATTGAGCTTTGCTCGTCTTTAAATCTCAACTGTACTTTTATTGGAGCCGCCACAGACCCCCGTGACGTCTGTGAGAAGTCGTGAGGATCGTTACTTTCCAACAGGACCAGCTGGCCCTTTGTTTAGGCTCTGCCAGCTGTGTCTATTTTCATAACCTATTTTCCTTTTGTCCCGCTACACCTCCTTATAAAAGTACAGAGACAGGAAGACAGAGTTGTATTTCACCATTTTTGTGAACTCTTACCCTTTCGACAGCCTAACGCTCAACGCTCGGGCCGCCGGCGTGTGCGCCTGCGTGCATGTGTAAAGTCCGTATACGTGCAGACTACCGGTGTGCGCAGTCTAAGTGACTGCTGGGGAGGAAGGCGAGGTTTGTAATCACCTAATCCAAACATGCGTTCAGGGAATCTCATTACTGGACCTAACAGTTCCATTTGAACCTTATCTGGTTTCAATCAGCCACTTCTCATTTAGAGAAAAAGCGCAGGAACTTGATTCCTTTTGTCTGGAAGTCTCTGCTATCAGGCGGAGCCTGCTTGTCTTGACCATCACTGTCTTTTAAAACCAACAGCGTATTAATTCCTACATCAGATGTAAGCTAGGCGATTAAAGTTGCAGAGAAGAGCTGCATCTAGACAAACCCGCTTGCAAGCCGAGGTGTGTGACATCACCAGTCTTGTACGTGCAGAATGGACGGCTGCCACAGGTTACTCCTGCTAACCCTGCACCCTTCCACACTAACCCCACTTTTTCCCCAGCTACCCCCCCCCCCAACCCCCCATCCACATGCAAACGGACATTAAAACGAAACCTGACCCCGGCCCTGGAATCTGTAAGGTGCTGCCCCCCCCCTCTTTACTTTCTTTTCCTCCCGAACAGGGAATCCTGCAGCTTGTGCTTATGCGTGTGTACGCGAGCGTGCACGCGCTGAGGTAGTCGAGAGGGGAGGTCACTGAGAGGGGAACTTGAAGTGATTTCAGAGACTGCAAGTGAACTGTCACAGGAATCCCCAAGATTAAAAAACTCCAAAAGGTTGAGAGTCGGAGATAATCACAGGATCTGGAATTCACAATAACAAACTGGCCATATATCTACCTGTCTCCGGCCTTCCTCCCCGAGACGGCCACAGGGTCAAACAAATGGCTGCGTTCCATCAACAGCTTTTTTTTCTTTTTTTCTCTCCTCCTGCTGGGCTCCCGATGAAGTGTCTGGAGGGATCAAATATGGCCCGTGCAACAAAAACATTGAACCCTTCTCTCGGTTTTGTGGATTGGTCGTGTCCTTTTCAGAGGTGTCAAAAGTATTCACATTCATTACTCAGGTAGAAGTATAGATACTAGAGTTTAGAAATACTCCTGTAGAAGTTGAAGTATCAACTCAAGGTTTTTACTCAAGTAAAAGTATAAAAGTACTGGTTTCAAAACTACTTAAAGTATAAAAGTAAAAGTAATGTAAAGGGGAAAAAAGCCATTAAGGACAAAAGCCATTGAAAATGAATGCATCTTAGTACAATGCAAATATATTAAAGAACCATATATGTGTACTATTGAGCATTAACATGTGTTTCAGAGAGCAGGAGATATGATGACTAGTTGCCTATAAGTATTGTAATGGTGCAAAAAGTCAAACTTCAGAGGCATGTTATCATTTATCCTAACCTTTATTGCAATGTACATCCAAGTTTAGTTGCAGGAATCTGAGGGAACGGATGTAAGAACAAAACTGGACAAGAACATCTGAAACAACCACAACCAAATTCACTCTATCCGGATGGAGCAATTTAACTGGATAGTTTTTTTTTTAAAGGCCGAAATGAAATAGAGTAACGAGGCTGTTTTTAAAATGTAAGGAGTAAAAAGTACAGATAATTGTGTGAAAATGTAAGGAGTAAAAGTAAAAAGTCATCTGAAAAATAATTACTCCAGTGAAGTATAGATAACCAAAATTTCTACTTAAGTAAGGTAACGAAGTATTTGTACTTTGTTACTTGACACCTCTGGTCCTTTTGAGCACAGAGAGTTGAATCCAATAAGACAGCATCAGTTTTATCAAATCGTTCCTTGCATTATAAAAGACAAAATGGGTTTTCAAACGTACAGTCTTTATGCTGTGAGTGGTTTAGCCGAGACCCTGACCCTGCGGCCTCGCGACTGCGACCGTGTAGGAGCTGAGGTTAGAGGTCCGGGGGTTTGTGGCTTGGGCTAAAGCGCTTCCTCTGAGACTGAGGTCGGAGCAATCGGCTCAGCGGCGTAGTGATTTCTGGGTTGAATTAACAGTTGAGCAAGGGAGCTGTAACTCGTGTCTGGAGGGGGCTTTTGGGGTCCACTGGAGGGTCTGATACTGCAGGTATGATTTACATAGCTGTGAGACTCCTGGATCTAACTCTGCCCAGACCCTGTCCTCGGGGGAACCGTGTTCAACAGAGCTGCTGCATTGTGATACTTGTGTGATTTATGTTCTCCACATACTCTTCCTTTTCATTGCCTGACAACTTTATTTTGTTATTTCTGCATGTTGTGGTTATTTGCTTTCTTGCAGTAACAAATACTGTGTGCTGTGTAGCTATTCTGTAAACGTTGGCTTGCAATCCTGAGATTTAATCGCGTGCATGTTTTTTCTGAAGACATGCTCTCTGTTGAGGTCTGTCTTTGTTGTTGCCCATGTACCCCTTCTAAACACTGAGGATAATTTGTCTCTTTTCTTCCTACTGTGGTTACTGCTTTCTCAGAGAGGGAAATGGCCTCACAAAGAGGGCAAGAGTTGGAGACTGAAAGTAAGATACAACCCCAACTCAGAAAAAGTTTGGGAAGTTACGGAGAATGCAAAAAAGAAAAAAAAAGAATGCTGCAACAGCTAAATATAGTTTGACTATTATTTCTTTGTGTTATTTTGTCCCTTCCTGCAATCTCATCTGCAGATCTGAAACAGCTACATACCATCACAGACTCTGGCTGCGGACTTGCTGCGGATAACAGTCTGGATGGGGCTTTCTGTCTTCAGGCTGGAGCACAACATTCCTATTTTAGACCTCAGTTTTGAAAAAGTGATCATAAATCTCAAGTCTTTCTCCTCGTTCAAATAAATGAATGAATAAATGGATCACAAATGTACTGTATATAACTGTTTGATGGTCCATCACAGATGCCTCCGAGCCCAGAGATCATATTGCAAAATTAGATGAATTTGATGACAAAAACATGTATGTTTTGCAAAGAAATCAAAGTTTTTCACAAACGTGCTATTTTTTATATATTTTTTTAACCCCAACCTGTCAAGGCAAATGTTCACCCTTCCTGAGTCTGGTTCTGCCAGAGGTTCCTTCCTGTGAAAGTGGAGCTTTTCCTTCCCAGAGTCGACTGGTGCTTGCTTAGGATGAGGGATTTGACCAAATAAAAGATTTGATGCAATCTCTTATTTAAATTTTGTTAGTTCATATTTATTGGATTACTTTTGGAACAAGTTGAATTGTGTTGTTAAAGTCACATGAGATGACATTTGTAATGATTTGGCACTGTATAAACAAAGCTTAATTGAATTGACTGGATTTATTATTTGGATTTCTCACAAGATCCTCTCTGTTAATGATATGGGTTTGTATGTCATCAGTATAAAGTGTATAAAGAGTATATGGTCAGTGTTAGGAATAAAAAATATACATATATATACAAAGAATACATAAATGGAAAATGCATCCAAAGACACAATCGAAACATTTGAACCTTTTGAAATATTGCTTATTGTGTTGCATTAATTCAGAGGATTTTACCACAGGACGGTCATATTATATTCATATCCCTCATATTTTAAGCATTGTATACTAATATTTCTTGAGCATGTTGAATGGGCGTTAGAACTGCGGGCCATATCTAAATTCAGCTATTGATTAATGTTGGAGCAGTGGAAAACAAAAACCCTGTAAAGGCATCATCGTCAGCAGATACACAGCAGACTGTTTAATTCCCCCCTTACTGCTGCATTCAAATTATTTGCTTTCGCAGTCAAAAATCGAAAAGGTTGTAAAAATTGACTTCCTTTACAGGCAGAGAGAATTACATTTCAGGGGTATTGACAGGAGCCAAACAGAAAAGCTATTGCCCAGCATTTAATTATTGAAGACATTGATCAGCAAAGTGATTTGTTTGCTGTAGTTCAGTTAAAAAGCCTAATTGAGTCACGGTGTTCTGTAAAGGGCTTTTATTTGTTCATTTGGCCGGGGTTTAGATTGCATGATGACCTTCAGTATGAAAACATGAACCCCTATCTGATTTAGATGAAAATATTCTATCGGGTTCTTTGTAAGACGAACATCATCGAGGTGAAAAAAAAAAAAGTCAAACTTACTAGCTCGTAACAGATAATAATTGTAGAAAAATGAGAGTTTGAATTATGGCAGCATTAAGGCACTTTCTTATTGCGAACACGGTTTTGTGCCATTCATAAAAAAAAAATCAGTCTCATTTGTCTCTAAATGTTGGAGTTCATTTGCACAGTACATGGGGACATCTAGGTCTCCTGCTATTGAGCTGCAGTTCTCCACCTCCCCCCGTGATCATTTGCTCTTTCCACGGTCTCATCAATAAGCAGGGAGTCTGATCTATCCGACACTTCTGCTGCACCGTGTCACCTTTGCTTGCCCTGTGTAGCCAGGTATTGAAGGATTGTATGATCAGTGTGTGTGGTTATATTTAACGTATCATTCCACAAATGTTTAAAACGTTTTGCATGTAGTCAGGTACAGAATAAATGAAATTGTCTTTAAATACCAAGATTTCATGTAAAAAAAAAACATCATAAAACATAATTTGGCCTTTTTTAGACCTAAGATTACCCTAAGACATATTTATTTAAGCAAAACTAAGCAAAATTTAAGACTAAATGTCTGTAAAATAGGTACACGTAAACTAATTCCATAGGAATTTAAAGGATACATGTCATGCAGGTGGTGCTAATCAAACCCACTCAATTCCACCTTTATAAAAGCAGTTGTTTTGAAATTTGGCTGGTTTGGAACATTTTAATATGTGTTAACACAATGCCAAGGAGGCATATAAATATCAGCAAAGGTTTTAAAGTATTTCACAGTACTGTTTATTAGGAAAACGCCATCTTCATCTAGACCTTTCCATCTATCCTGATCTACAGAGCAACACTGGCAGCACTAAAATTGTGGTGAAGGTTATGGCAGGCAGCAAAATGTCATCAGAAGATACAGTAGGCCTTAACTTTACAACCAGTGGGCAATCTAATCATCTAACCTGTTGGGATCAATAGCATTTCAGGAAAAAAAAAAAGCTCCAGTTTGCTTTCCACAGCACGAGTCTGGAGGGAAGATTCAGATGCTGCGACTGGAAGAAATTATGTGATAAAACGCAAAGAGAGTTTATGAAAAAAAGGGAGAGACCTGAAAGACAAAAAGAAGTGAGTAGGGGATGTCAGCGAGGGGAAAGAAAAAATAAAGGAAGTGGAGGGGGTCTTCATTTTTAGATAGATAGTTTCAATGAAATGGAACCATGTGTCACAATGAGGGCAGCTGTGCTTTTGGCAAGGACTGTGTCCCTGCACACACACGTACACGAGCACAGACATCTCTGCATGCACAGTGTTCATGCACGCAGGCACGTGCGCTGCACACATGGAGGTGGGAGGTTTCATGGACAGGTGAGGGTTAGCTTTACTATCAGGCTGCACTTCAGGCCTGGATGAGCTCAGCCACTGCTTTCTGCTTTCATTGTTAGGGATTTAGCCAAGGGAGCAGTTTTTAGCAGGCCCCCGAGGCACAGAGCCATCTAAGCAGCACGGTCCCGGAGCTGCTGCAGATTAGTGGCAGTTTTCTTTGCCAGGCGGGGCTGTGTGTCTGAGCCTTGTGCACAGCTGTGCGTAGGTTCACTGCAAGTTTTGCAACAATTTATATTATTATCAGATAACTGGATATAATCATTACTCATTGTGTGTTTAGGGTTTCCACTACTTCTGTTGCTATTTATACTGAAAATCAATATTTGAACTAGAATTCTTTCAGCCAAATTTTTGTAAATATTTCATTTTAAATGCCTCATTTAAAAATAACCTACATAGCTATATATATATATATATATATATATATATATATATATATATATATATATATATATATATATATATATATATATATATATATATATATTCAAATTATGTAAATATTTCATTTTTAATGCCACATTTAAAAATAACCTACATACCTATATATATATATATATATATATATATATATATATATATATATATATATATATATATGTATATATATATATATATATATATATATATATATATATATATATATATATATATAATATATGTATATATATTATATATATTCTTCAAATTCATTCAAATTCATAAATTCAGTGGTTGAATTCCTGTTCAATGATGCAGCAAGCCAGGCAAAATATTCATTACCATTACGAGAATAAACTGTTATCCTTGGAAGTGTCTTTATTGTACTTTCTCACACACACATGTATCATGAGCTTATAAATCTTTGTGAGTGAAGGATGTTAATGACTCACAGAGACAGAGTTGGAAGTGCTCTGTCTCCTTCGTTAGATGGACTGTGATTCTAGCTGCAAAGACAGAGCCGTGGCTGGGATAGTACTTTACCTGGCCCAAGACTCCCCTGGGCTCACTATAACGAACGCTCGGCAGAATGGGGGCCAGACCTCATGCTGGGCCTGTCTGCATCCAGCAGTTTATGGAGATGCTGCTTATAGACTGACACTGACAGTGCCGTGTCTGCTAGTTGCCTCTTACCTTCCCGTGTGATTGATATCTCCGTTTTAATTTTGCCTTCCTCGGTTCCTGTGCCCACCTACATTTTCTTTCTGTCACAGTTTACATCGATCTGTGTCATGTTGTGTAAATATAGACCCTAAAGTTTGTTATGAGCACGCGCTGCTCACAGCGTGTTTTTTCCTGGATTTTCAGCTTTTCAGCCAGAAAATTCATAGCTTGGCAGAAACATCAATGTGTGCTGGAGTTGTTTAATATTTCCTTTCCTCTGTAGATATAGACATGGGGGAAATATCAATCTCCTGGGATCCTGACCCCATAGGAACTATCCGTATTCCAGACGGAACTCCAACAATAACGCCTGGACGGGTGCTATTTGTAGTGACGGGTCACTTCCAAGGCATCAGCCTCAACCTCTCAGTCCCTCAGACTTTAGTCCATTTTTAGTCGTGAGTGCAGTGAAAATAAGCATCACCAGCAGTTTGTCTTTTTTTTCAAGCTTACATCATTTCCTGCCTCCCCCTTGACTTTGATCACACTTTCCCATTTTGCACGAACACACATTCATACACAGACTTGCACCATCCTCTGACTCCTCCTTTTTTTTTTTTCCTGTCCTACAAGCTCTAATGAGTCTTTCAGCTGAGAGATAACAGACCTGTATTTATTCTCCAGGCCTGAAAATGCTGGGGAGCCTATCTGTGCTCTCAAAGCCGGGGGCCCGCTGCCAGGGGACAGATCAGCCCCGGCTGCAGGCAGCGAGAGGAATGGGTTTTCCACCTTCACCTTGCCCAAATTTTCTTTAAATATACACACTGCAGATAAGTATAACTTCATTCTCCCGTATGCATTGTCACAACTTCATTTTTTCTAAGATAATTACCCTCAATGTACAGTTTTGCATATCCTCAAAATGTGCACAGGACACGTATGCACATGCACAACTAATCCTGTTTGCTCATAACACGCTGACAATGGACGAACTCCAAGCAGAAGCCCCAGGGTACCACTTACCTCCTGGCTTAGTAAACAAGGAAAAAACTGACAAAAAGACATCAAATAAGCATTTCCGCTCTGCAGAAATCAGGTTGGAAGGGGTCTAGCCGTTGTGCTCGGGAGAGGATGGTAAATGTTGGTCTGAGACCCGTGCCTAGAGAGACAAGGCAGCGCTGCCAGACGTTGTACGGTAATCTGACGCACATTGTGTGAGCTCATTTATTCAACTTCAACTTTTTCAATCCATGTAGAAGAGATCGGGAGGTGCCTATCCAAACACTGTCCCTCCGCAGGACTGTGCGCACTCTGAAGTGATTCTATTTACTGCAGTCCTGTGTTTGGACTTGCGCCACGTAACACTCTGACCCAGATAGAGGAGATTGTTGGGACTTGTATCCATGAACGAAAACAGTGAGCTTTTGTGAGGCTTGAAGCAGCAGGGTTTAGGTCTTTTTTTCCCTTTTCATTTTGGG
The DNA here is from genome assembly GCF_033807715.1 of Cololabis saira. Lineage (NCBI taxonomy): Eukaryota > Metazoa > Chordata > Actinopteri > Beloniformes > Belonidae > Cololabis > Cololabis saira. The sequence goes on from NC_084602.1 coordinate 12,159,125, forward strand.
GTTTTATCAGTTTCTCAGATTACTGACGTGTGGTTGGTTGTCTCTCCAAATTAGGATCTCTGTATGGCTTCTTTACATAATATATTATAAAATCATACACATCATATATCCATGAGGAAGATGGTGGAACTTAGCTGCTAAAGCATAAAGATGCAGTATTTTTTCAGCTGCTACACAACCCCAAAAAAATATTTTACTGCATGAAGTAAGAGGCGAAATACTTTTTCAGAAAGCTTTCCCAGTGCAGCATACCTCGGCCCTGTTTCTGCTCACACACACATACTTTTCCCTCACGATTTCAGATTCCCCCATAACTTCCAAACATCCAGTTGGTGTTGACAACAGATCCCATGGGGCAGATGGTTTTTGGGGAGGGGCAGCACGGTTTCCTATACGCCTGAATTTGTGCTGGAGCACGCAGGACGAATCAGAGCACCTGTGTTCATTTGGACATAGCTCTGTACTCCATGTGATCTGTCTGATGGAAGCCGGGCCTTTGCAGATATCAAGAGCTCATCCCGGCTGATCACGGCACCTTCATCTCTGAGTGACCCAGTGTCAAGTCAGCGGAGGACTTGCCCGTTTCTGTCTAGATTTTACGACTTAAACCACTGCATTTGATGGTTTTAGCAGGATTTCTACACTGCAGTGGTGTTCAATTACGTTTAATGTCAAGTATATTATATGAAATGCAAACTGTTACTTAAGGAAGTATTTAAACAACTCTGGATGAACCTATTTCATGATTTTTGCATCCACATCGATACATTTTTTCATATAATTATTCTATAACTGCGCAACACAGTTATCTTCATAGCGATTTCAAACATCTGAGAGGAAAAGCATAAACTCACAGGGATACCAAAAGACTTAGCTTATGTTTACATCTGGGAGATATTACTTTGAGGTGTGGACTTGTGTATACTTCAGTGTTGTTTCATACTGCGCAGCATAATGTGGAACAGAAGAGCAGCATAGTACTGGTCTCCAGGACATTAACCCCAATCAGCTCGTGGATGATGGTATCCTGGAACAAGAAAGAAATGAGGGGAAGAGGAGGAAAGGGGAACACTTTTCAGTCACTGTTTTTCATTCGGATTACAGATGGACAAACAAGAAAACTTTCTGGCTGCCTTTTCTCTCCAAGACAACTTTTGCTGCATTTTCTGACCTTCATTTGAATCATTCCTGCGCTTTTGGCTGCTAGGGCGCTATTCTCATTCAGGGGAAACATCAAATTATACATTTTTTATTCATTAAATCCACTTAACCACTCAAAGCCTTCAAATTTGTCTTGTAAATATGCAACATGTAATTGTCCTTTATCTTGTCCATCGCTACTGTCAGAGTTGATGACAGGTAAATGACCTCTGAAAGTGCAAGTCCTGTCACTGCGCTGTCATAAATGCCCCTGTGCCACACAAAGGAGCATGCATATTTATGATGTTGCATAAACACTGCCCTTACGTCACACCAGCAGGCAAATGTGAAGCTCGCCATGCCACTCATCTCCCACCCTTCGGAGCCCCGATGGCTCGGAGCTGCAAATGAAGAGACGTCAAAGAGCGTGCCAGCCTTTGTCAAAGTCTGTGCTGTGACTTCCATCAAGGCAGAAAAGACAAAAAAAAAAGTATTCTTTAATCTGCCTACAGGGAGGAATTATTTCACAAACATGCAATACTATAAGAGTGTGGACATTTTATCCTGTTTTGATTTGGCAAGGCAGTGAGGTGCGTGTTTAGGCACCGCTGCAGAGAGATCAGTCATCCCGACCTGTCAGATGAGGGATTTTTATAAACCGATGATTAGTGGATGGTGAGCCCAGACATGTCGGTGACTGACAGCTTCTCCTTCGTCCCTTAAAGCCTTTACTCAGGAGGAACGATGGGGGGCGTGGCCAACCCATTCATCATTCATCTCAATTAATTAATTCTAACACAACTACTTTTCTTTTTCGTTCTTTCCTTTTACAAAAATGTAAGCGTAGACATTTATAACCCTCTTTGTGTCGTGCATGACTATAGTATTGCTTTCTTATGTTTATACTATGTCAGTGAGGTGGAGTTGTTAATAACCAGGGACAAATTCGGGGGTTAGGCCTAAACAATTGGCCACAAGTGGTGTGAAATCCTTTTTGGTCTCTTGTGAGGTGACCTGACCGCTCTGCCACACCTCTGCCCATCTTTCCTCTCAGCGGGGGTGCCCTCGTGACATTTCTAGCTTCCCCTGGTAAAGCAGCCAGACTTCCTGTATTTCTCAGCCATGAGATATACAGGATAAAATATATGCAGTTGTTGGCAGACAAAAGGCACTGTCAGAAATTCTGCAATAAATTCAAATGGTTACTCAGCTGTTAAGTGGTTTATGCCAGTTTAGTTTTCCTCTCTGCTACTGTGGTCAGTGAGTTTTCCTTTTCACAAGTGGGAATGTAGCTTGAATACTAACTTGAAGCCTGTTTTTTTTTTTATTTTTTTTTTTTAACAAAAGCAAATCCTTTCAAATCTAGTCCACGGCCTTCCCAAACGCTGCTATCCTACCTTGAACGTGAGGTGAGACTCATTCAACAGCTTCCCACGGGTCAGCCAATAGCGGAGACACTTGTGAAAGATGCTTCCTAAAAATTAATGTATTGAAAAATGTGTTTCCTCTCTGCTTCACTTTTCACATAACCTCTGCTGGTAATGGCACTCTCACAGTGGCCAAGCAGAGCGGACTTTTGTGGGGATCCACCTGAACCGGTGGTAACAAATGGGATGTCTGGTCAGTAAGTCATGTGATCTGGAGACGTGTTCACATCCTCTGCAGCTGCCTGCACCTTCTTGTCCAGGGGTCGGCAACCCGCTGCTCTAGAGCCGCATGCGGCTCTTTAGCGCCGCCCTAGTGGCTCCCTGGAGCTTTTTCAAAAATATTTGACCTTTTTTTTCTTTTTTTTCTTCTTTTTTTCCTTTTTTCCTCTCTTTTTTCCTTTTTTTTCTTTTTTCTTCCTTTTTCCTTTCCTTTTTAATCTCGACATTTTGACTTCTCAAAATTTTGACTCTTTTCTCGACATTTCGACTTTTTTCTCAACATTTCGACTTGTTTCACGAAATTCTGACTATTTCCTCGACATTTCGACTTTTTTCTCAACATTTCGACTTTTTTCTCAAAATTTTGACTTTTTTCTCGACATTTCGACCTTTTTCTCGAAGTGCATAATGAAAAAAAAATCTTCCCGCAGTTATAACTAATATAGATACATGCAGCATGTGTTGCCTTCGTTCTAAGTCTTAAGGCTGATTTATGGTTCTGCGTTACACCAACGCAGAGCCTACGGCGTACCCTACGGCGTAGGCTCGGCGTTGATTTAACGCAGACCATAATTCAGGCTTTATACAAGACTTTTCATTTTTGGGGCTCCAGACATATTTTTTTGTGTGTTTTTGGTCCAATATGGCTCTTTCAACATTTTGGGTTGCAGACCCCTGTTCTTGTCTTTCTTGATGTGTGTAAATGTCAACTGTATTCCTCCAACTCACTCCCCTGTTGATAACTGTGTGGTCAGTTTGAAAAGTAATGTTGACGTTTGCACATCCCAATGTCTTCTCTGAATTGCACAGCCTTCAATATATTTAAAAGCACATCGCTGATGTGACTAAAACAAGCTGCAGTGAGTGCTCTCATTGTAACATGTCTCTCAAAGCATCATCCCTGCAGATGGATATTTATCCTTGTAGGTGTGAATTGACTGACAGGTGCTTTGGAATGTTGCGTGAAGCTGCTTCACAGTTCAGCGTCAAGGTTATGGTGCATCACACAAATCCGCGCTAATCGTAGCCCCTAGTAAGCTTCACCTGACAGCGAGAAGCTCATACTGACGAGGAATTGTTGACATGTTTTCCGAAACCAGCATGCCCAACACATTATTTCCCCTTAAGCCTGTTCACAGTAATGGGGAGTGCTGAAAGGATTTTGATTGTCTGCAAAAGTATTTAATGCACAGCAAATATTTTAGACGCTGCTCATGGTGCGGAAACAATACATACAGTTTCCAGCATTCTTGGTTAATCAAGCAGAACAAAACAAACCCAGCCAGTGGGAAGAAAGGATGGGAACAAAAATACTGGCCTTTTGTTATGTCAATGACCCGATTGTGAAGAAAATGCTGCCATAATATTACTTTCTGCAAGTTTTTCTGTGCAGAGGAACACTTTTACACATTTGTGCATTCACCTCATTTTGTAATTCTTGCCAAAAATGAATGATAAAATCACAACGCCAGTTTTCGTCAGCGGTATTTAACAGTATTACTGTGAAATGAAGTGTATGCTTCTGCCCCTGCGGTGTTTAAAAGGATTACTGGAAAAATACAATATCTTCTTTGTCAGCACTTAAGGTCTATATAACCGTGCCTCAGGATATCCCTTTCCCGAAAGGAAGGATTGCCCCATTTTTTTTTTCTACCCTCATGCTGCTCATCACATTAACACATCAGCTTGTTTCCAAAGCAGAGACTCCCTCTCTTAATGGGATTAGTCAGAGCAAAGTTACTTCGTTCTAATGGGCTACAACCTTTGCGTTCCTTTAAAACACGATCAAAATTGAGTTTTTGTCATTTTGGATAATGCGTCGTGACACTAAAAGAGTGTGGAAAAAAAAAAGTCCAGTACAGATTTTGAATATTTATCCTCCAGATATTCTTCTACTTTTCTGTCAGTCGTAGATTTCAAAGGGATTATCTGAAGCTCCATCCTCCTGTATCATCTATCATATCTGAGGCCCTTCGTGCACCCTTTCTCCTTGTCCCCTTCCAGATGTTCTCTCTTGGCTTCCTCTCCATCTGCCATTCTCTCTTTCTCTGACAAAATCAATAGTAAGTCCATTTGCCATATCATACTGTAGCGTCTCTCCAAACTCCGGATGGTAATGATGCGATGATAACCCTGGGGTGATGTACGGAGAGGGCTGGGATTTTACTGTGATCAATACAGCTGGTTTACAATGTGACAAGGTTTTTCTAATGATGTCCTCCACTTTAGCTATTTAAAGCCTAACTCAGTGAAATGTGAATGTTTTAGTAACAGCTGGATAATTGTCATACAGGCATTTCCTGCTGTTGGAAGTGTCTAATACAAGACTTCCCTTGACTGACTTTTGTACAACAGCACTTGATGGGACTTGAATTTTCTCTCTGTCCCAGGACGGTGGCAGTCATATGAGCCACCATGACATCACTCCATTAACGTGCTCCTCGGCCAAGGAGAGCCGGAGTGCGGCCCGTCCTTTGGGGAGATTTCAGCAAGGGTCTTTTGTGTTATGAGTTGCCCCAGCAAAAACCTGCTCAAAGCGCAGCCTCCTGCTTCCTAAACATGGATTTAATACCCTCATTAATGATATATGACAAGGGAGATCAATGCAGCCTGCAAGTTAGAGCCCTGGGTTATGTTCATCTTTTCTTTTTTTTGGGGAGTCTGGAGCTCTTCATGCGCTGCCTTTAATGGGTACATGCTGTTGAACATCAGATAGACTGGACTGCCTCTGGTTACCGTCTACGTCATGGAGAGGCCGGGCGGCTGGGTTGGATGCTTGCAGAAGTCATAGCAGGTAGGTAAACAATTACACACAGAGGAGATATTGTAGTTTAAAGCAAAATAAGTGCAATCATTTTCCTAATGAGTATTCATTTTCTGAAAATAAACTTTTGCAGTTGAAGTTCAATCATTTGTGGGCTGAGTATTTTTTATTTTTATTTTTTTCTGTGGAATATCTGTTTATAGCAATAATATAATACAGTTTGTAAGTTTTGTTGGAGTAGTTTTGTCTCCATGTCCACCACATGTGTCATTCTTGTTTCTGTATGGAATATAAAGTCCACTGCAGGTTCACTGCATAAACATCCAAACAATCTGCAACAATATTGGATTAAAATCCTGTATACAAAGCATCAAGATTAAAGACACACTATGTAATCTTGACACTCCTGACCAAATGGAAGAAACATATCACAGACAAATCTCTGTTTCACACAATACATTGAAGACTGCACATTATCCAGTCATTTACGCAATGTGAAGAAAAAAAGCAGTGAACATGAATTAGTGCACGTGGGCCTCGGATTGTCGTGCTAAAGAGAGCAGAGAGTTACTTAGAAATTGTTTGCACTAAAAAAGTAGTTACCTACGCATTGTGTTTCAGTGAACTTTACAGTGTCCTCTCTTGTCCACAGGATTTCCCCTCGGTATGGTGACATAAGTGCATTTCTTGCTTTTTCATAGTTTATATCTCAAATGGATATTCCCCAAATGTCTACAGATATCTGGAATGCTCTCTGTTAGGTGCTGGGGATGTCCAGAGCGTCTTTGAGTTGTTCACACATAATGATTGAGCACTGGGGTGGGCGAGCTCTGACTCCTTATCAATTTGCCACCTCACCAATTTCCAAGCTCTGCCTAAATGATTGCTACTTTTAACATGATTGACATGCAGGTAGAACATCCCCCAGTCCAGGCACAGGCATCTGCCATTTTTGATGTGTAGTTGATAAATCTCTCTTCTGAAGGATAATTTTTTTAAACAATTTTTCAAAAGCAAATTTACTTGGAATTTTACTTGCATGAAAAATTGGTTTTGATAACTGTTTAGGAGTTTTAGTCGTGCGTGTGTACGCCCCCACCTCTTACCCGTCCTTGTCTGTCCCACATCACCTACATGATGAAGAGCCATCACCCAGCAGACCTGTGCTCACACATCTCCCTGGCGACAGGTGACAATACTGCATCATTCACCAGTAATTCAACATGGAATAACAAACTTTATTAACACTTGTGCATCTGAACCTGGGAAAAAAAGGAGATTGGTAACGCAGGATGGTAAAATATGAGCTTTGAGGAGGACAGGAAGTTGGTCTGAGTTTGTTAAGCCAAATAAAGTCATAGGTGATTTTCATAAAACCTAAAACTCTGTGTGATACAGTATTTTTGTCTTGTGAAGCACAATGGTGTTACTAGGCTTGCAGGACCATACTCACTCCTCAGCACATTATTTCATTTAATTTCATTTATTCCATTCATGGTATATATTCTTAATAATATTCTCCTTCTTCTTTTTTGTAGGCACTTATCTTTTCTTTTTTAAACATTTTCTTAAGCTGATACAAACTTGTGCAACTTTTCAGCTCCTTGCTTTGCTTATTTCCGGGGTCTCTGTGTTTTTCCAAGCATCCAAACTGTTTTTTTTTTTTTAAATATTCTCTGATTCATGTCAGAGGTTGTTTTTTATAATCTTAAAACCTTTAAACCAATATTTGAAAGGTTAAAAGTGAAATACCATCTATTTGACCCACCAATACTATCTAAAAGGATCCATATCTGATGTGATAGCATGTAATAAAGCCCCAAGATCAAAGTTTGGATTTGATTTCCAGCCAGCATGGTCTGGTGAACAGGGCCCAACAAGCTCCTCCAACAGCCGTGGCAACCAGTCAGCGCTTTATTTTCTTATTAGATTGCTCTCCCAGAATTCCATTTTTATCCACATAGATCTGGGCAGTGAATCACCATTAAAGGGCCCATCAAGCTGTCAGGCCATCCGGAGTGCAGGTGCGGCGGGCCCGCTGCACTGTAAACAAGCAGCACAGGCCCCTGAATAATGGAAGCTCAGACTGTTTTATGTTGTTCAAGGGGACTTAAAGAGATTCATCTCCTGCTGCTTTTCACCAAGTTATCTTCACAACTTCTGGCTGAGCTTTACAGGAAGGAGGGAGGGCGGTGGGAGAAGAAAGGTTGTGTATGAGAAAAGGTGTAGGAGGGTGGGGGGGGGTTGGTGGAGTTCGTTGCCATCTCAGACAATCACTACCTGTGAATTTGTGCCAGAGAGCTTTGTTTCAGGAAAAGGGCCCTAAATGGTGCATTTTATGCGCGGCTGAGCACTGACACTAAAAAGCTGAGCCTTCTTCATATCTGACAGATTTTCTTTGATTATCGTCTCTTTGTAATTTCTGCAGTAGTTAAAGGGGCAGTCGCTCTTTGCAGTGCAGTCGAATGTCTGACTTAAGTATTTGAGACACCAGACAATTGCCCGTCGGTCCTCGTTCCCTCAAGGTCAGAGCAAGAATGGAAGTGCCCAAGAAAAATAAATGCAGGCCATAGTGTAGTTGTCACACGCTCCACTAACACATGTGAAGGCTGGATAGTCTTTTATACCCAAATAAATTGCCCTGAAGAAGTGTTCACACATAAATGTGTCCCACTTAAGCTGGAGAAAGAGGTGAAGTTTCATGATTTGCGAAAATGCTCTTCAGAGTTTATCTTATGTCATTGAGTTTGAGTGACACGGACCTTCTTTTGAATTATGACATCATTAGAAAATGGTGTAGGATGTGGTACACGTTTTTACTGACGTGATACACTGAAAGTAAACTATTACCCGTCTAAAACCTATCGGACAACTTCCAATTTTCCAGGATGTTCCACTCAGAGTGAAAAATGCGAGCAAATAAATGTGTTTTGAGACATGGCCCTGCACAGTAGTTAACACCTCAGTGCCCTGTCTTTGAGGGTATCTGGTTGTCGTTAGAGCTGATGGGCAGGAGTCCAAGCAGGTGGGGATCAGGGGCTTTAGGGTTTGATGACAGCTTTGCAAAACTGTAAAAGAAATTATCCGAGAGGAATGAAAACAGCATTCAGCAAGTCTGTCAGGGAAGACAGACGTCCTAAAACAGATGATGCACGTCCCAGTGACTTCCCCGTCTTTTAGTGCCCCCACAACAAACGCTGTTAAAAGCCCCAGGTCGCCACATCTGGCCGGGCTTTACCTCAAGGCTGAAGACTGGACTCAGAGTAAAGACTAATGTAATCTAGCTCGGTAAACTGAGCAAACAACATTTTCTGTTCCCCCTTTTGTTTTGTCCTTCTCAGATTTTATAAAATGACACCTTAGAAGGAGGTGGAAAGCTTTTGTTTTGCTGTGGAAAACATGTAGTGAGCTTCTCTCTTTACAGTAGAAGAGGGCTGGGATGTGTTGCTGCGTCTAAGTTACCCAAAAGGGTGTGTGCAATATGCACCAATTTTGCAGTAAATGGTGATGTAATATTTTGAAACAGTAACTTTTCTTCTCAGAGGCTCATTTGAAAACATGTCAGAGTAAATATTGCCTGCCTTTTCTGAAACGGGGCTGAAAACCAGCTTATAAAATAAGAAAAACGCACAGAATGTTTTGAATTTCTGTTTGCTCTCATTTCCTTGAAGATGGCAGTTGTGCAGCGTCTTACACATCGCTCGCTGACATATTGCAATCAGTGGGTTTGTCAAAAGTCTGTGTTTCTATGTCTAAAAGGCTGCTGGATTCTCCTTTTTTCCTCCTGTTGAGGTCTAGACTCGTGGCCTCTGGCGTTGAGGGCTCCAGAGGAGAAGAGGCCCACGCCCGAGAGCGCGCGGGGCAACATCGGGTGACTGAAGGACGCAGTGTGGGGTCACGCTAGGGCTCTTCCTGCTCTGCATGTTGCATGCCCCAGTGCTCTGGAGGCCAGAGCCTGATTACTGCGCTGGGATCCAGCCGCAGAGCGTTTTCATTAGGGAGAGGGCCAAGATCATCCAGGAAGGTTCCGGCCCATTAATACATTTGAAACGGCGAATGAAAGGAGGGGGTTGTTGCGAGGGTTTTAGAGAGGGGCCGTGCAGTTATTTTGAAAGGGGAGAACTCTGTGGAACCACCACGAGAGCCTTGGTGAATAAATGCTCTGTGGATCATCTTAACCTCGTTCCACTCTTCTCTTTTTTTTTTTTTCCTTTTTCCTCTCCGTAAGATCTGCAGCCAATTTTCCTGTAATTTGGGATAAATTGTTTGTGAAATCCATGTCGATCCTTCCACTGGGACTCCATTCACATAAAGGTGGAGCGGGAGGAGGACTTGGCCTGATGGGTAACTACAGTGAAAATGGGAGCAAAACGTATGGAGAATCTGGTTAATGACATCATCTGCTTCCTCTTTCACGTGCCATAGAAATGTTTTTTTCATTCACACTTGAAGTAGCTTGGGGTGATCAAAGTAACTGCATTCAGGCGAAACCATAAGATGACACTGACAGATGTTTGCACAAAGCCACAAAGCCAGAATTCTGATATACGTTTTGAAGTCTGGGGTCAATAGAAGCGTACGGATGCAGGAACTGATATTCCCAGGGTTTGCATTACTGAACGCTCAAGCATTTTCTTGTGCCTGTACTCGGCTGATATAACATGCAAGAAAGCAGGTGTATTTAATTATAGTGAAGGTTAGCTGTTCATCTTCCCTCTCTTTGGTAAATATGATATGTCCCCAGTTAGTAGTCGCACCACTGTCGGTGTTTATTACTGCTGACCACATGAAGCCTTGAGTGTTGAGGAAAAAAAAAATCCGCAGGTCAGTTTACAAAGTAGTTAATATTTTATTCTGCATATGACAACTATTGATCTTTTATCATTGTTTATTAATGGAGTCTGGTGCCGCGGCAAAATTATAATTACATATTACACCTTCCATTTTCTTTATGTTAACTCCTCGAATTTCATCAAGGAAAAGTAGCCTATATCTCCTTTCTGAAAAACTGAACAGTGGTATTTTGAATTTGATGTGATGACATCTCCCATTTGAAACCGAGTCATCCAGCGCAACGTGTAATAGCCTCCTCACACTGGTCCGGAGAGAAAACTGCAGCAGTTTCACAATGAAATGCTGTAAAACTACACTTTAGCGACACACCCACTTTTGCATGGTGTTAAAGTTTTATTCATGATCCTGAATTGTAAAGTTACAGTACATGTTGAAGCCTTTAAAACAGTTAATGGCTATGTTTTTTTCCAAGGACATTTTAGCGTTCATGATTTTGGAAACCTATAACTCCTTCAAAAATTCTCACATGGAGGAGAAGTTTGATGGCAGTGCGAGAAACCAATTTCAAGCCCAATCTGACTTTGCCATTTTTTTTTTCTCTACAAGTCATTGTAAGATACGACGGAGTATTAGGGCCAAACTAAGAAAAAAAATAAAAAATAAAAAGTCATAATAATATTAGAATAAAGTCATAATATTACGAGAATAAAGTCGTAACATTACGAGAATAAAGTCATAATGTTGCGAGAATAAAGTCGTAATAGAATAAAGTCGTAACATTACGAGAATAAAGTCGTAACATTACGAGAATAAAGTCGTAATATTACGAGAATAAAGTCGTAATATTATGAGAATAAAGTCGTAATATTACGAGAATAAAGTCGTAATATTATGAGAATAAAGTCGTAATATTACGAGAATAAAGTCGTAATAGAATAAAGTCGTAATAGAATAAAGTCGTAATAGAATAAAGTCGTAACATTACGAGAATAAAGTCGTAACATTACGAGAATAAAGTCGTAATATTATGAGAATAAAGTCGTAATATTATGAGAATAAAGTCGTAATATTACGAGAATAAAGTCGTAATATTACGAGAATAAAGTCGTAATATTACGAGAATAAATCGTAATATTACGAGAATAAAGTCGTAATTTAACGAGAATAAAATCGTAATATTATGAGAATAAAATCGTAATATTATGAGAATAAAGTTGTAATATTATCATCTATTATCATCTTGTGAAGTTCTATTTATATGTTTATAATATATTTAATATTACCACTTTATTCTCGTAATATTACGACTTTATTCACAAAATATTACGACTTTATTCTCGTAATATTATGACTTTATTCTCATATTCTTAATTTTTTATTTTTTGTCTTAGTTTGGCCCTAATACTCTAAGTTTAGGCATCTTAATTAAAATGCTTTGGGATTCAAACATAGTGAGGTTTTTAATATAAATGAATACAGATCAACTGATCATCATCACCTGAATGCTGATACAGTTTTTTTTGTTTTTTATGAAACGCACCTAGTCTTAGTTTCCATCAGTTCTCACCAGGCCGGTGAAATCACAATGTAAGAATTTTTTTCTCATATATGAAGGTGAATATCAAATATGACCTTGTATGCTCCAGTGACCTGGCGCTCACCACAGACGGCGAGTATGCCAACAACACAAAAGCCAGACTGGGCCCACCAAGCCAGCACAAAGTGAGCTGTTTAAGCCTGACGTGCGTTTTGTCATTGAAGCACGACAGGGAAGAAGCTGACGGTGAGCACTGGGCAGGGCGCAGGGAGCAGTGGGTGTTTGAAAAAAAAAATAAAACCAAGCTTCTGCGACTTGGCAGCAAGTATGACAGTGTGTGCCAGCACAGCTGTCCGGCAGGCGTCTCATTCAAAGCTGCTCCCAACATGAAACCGGCGACCAATCTATCACTAAAGCAGCCGGGAACCCAAGGACAGAAAGGTGTGAACCCAGCATGCAAAACTGTCAGAGTGCAAGAGCTTTACACATCATAATCTTACCTCGTAGGCACGGATGAAATGATTTACGTGGCTTGCCTATCTAGCCGGGAAGCAAGAAATAATTTAGCCCCGGCACAGTTTTTCAGAAGGACATTAATTGCATCTTTACTGAGAGCATTTAAGGACATTTGCACAAGCTTCCTGTCTACACACAATAGACTTAAACTCAAATCATCTGAAGTTCTGAGGTATGTAATTCAGTCATCCGTTAATAACTTGCAAGACGCCAGGCCTTTGCAGTCACAATGGTGATAGAGTCGATTTTATTAGCAGGCGCTTCTCTCTCACGCGCAAGGTTTTTGTTTACACTTTCATTACATCTCTACTATATTATCTGATGCCTACATCCTGAGTCCAATCTCGCGGTTAGCTTTTAATCTCCTGACGCACTCAGCTCACTCACCCCGTTGTCCCATGCCACACAAGGGAATCAGAGAGGGGTTATATTACAGCACATGAATCAAAGCAAAATGAAATGCACTCCAGACGCTTTCAGATGGTTTTAATTTATGGCAGAGGCCTGCGGATACAAAAAAAATGCATTAAATGTAATCTGATCACTTTATTCGATGCTGAATTTATGAGCAATCCCACTCTATCTGGCTGAGTGACTGATTTTAAAAATAGACACCGTGATGGATTACAGATCTTTGATGCTAAGTTATGCTGATAACAATATTAAGATTCACAATTTCTGTCAATAAGTAGTGTCTAATAGAAAAGGTAAAGTAAGTAACAATAGTTAGATATGCTTAAGAGGAAACTGAGCCAGTCACAGTTGAAAATAAAAGCTGTTTTTAAGTTGTTAAGCAAATTTAGAAAATTAGAAAATTAGTATAAAAGCATTTTGTGCTAATAAAAAGCCACACCAGTATTTATTCCAGTGCTAGGTCAGTAAGGATTAACTCTTTAGTTGTGGTCTAGGTTCTATTGATGTCTCGGCCGTGAAGATCATCTCTCATTCTGCATCCTGAGAGATCAAATCAATTTATGAAAGCTGGATATCTGTCATTGGACCAAATCCGTTACGGTCAATCCAACCCAGCAGGGCACTTGGCTTGTACATTAAGCGGTCCACAGGCATTTGAAGAGAAGCGAGGAGACGCATCAAGTTTTAATGCTCAAAGCCACAGAAACCAGTGAGGGATTAGTCTGACTCATTACTTGGCATTAATGCCTCGTGGCATTACACGGGAAGTGCAAAATGCTGTCAAACAAATATTTTTTCTGTCTTTAAAACCAAGTGATCTGAAGCTGTTTTTAATCTTTTTTGTTGAGCAAATGACGCATGGCCACAAGTGGGGACATTAGCATACAGTCGTAGCATTTGTCCCTGCATGTGTGTGGATGCAAAGACCTCGGAAGTGCATCCATCAGCAGTTTCTGCAACATGGTAAAAGACAAATATGGCCTCTTCCTTCCTTCAACTTTGGCCTCTTCTTTCAACTAGTAACACCTGCTTGGTGAGGATGTTCAAACCAGAGCCAAAGGACATGTCTCCTTCAAATGTACTCACACACACACAAAAAACAATTTAAAAAATCTGGGCAGTATGAGTCTTTCTTAAGAAACAATATTGCTGATCTCATGAAAATAGCAGGAGCATTTTTCTCATTTTTCCCCGACCAAATCAGAGTTAACTTTAAATTCAGTTCTCGTTTCCATTCGTCTGTTTGTTTATTCCCACTTTACAGACAATCGATTCTTCTTTCTGACATTACAAGAGGGGTCAGCCCGTTGGTGGTGGTAGGTTAAATAACTTAAAGTAACCAAAGATAAAGGAAAAAGGAAGATAAAAAGTTACACAAAAGTTACCAGGAATATTTGCCTTCAAGGTGAAAATAAATTGAAAAAAAAAAAAAAAAAAAAAAAACAATTTGCAGACAGGACACTTTTAAATGTCCACTAAAATGAATCCTCATTAACAAATTAATTAAGAATTTGATCACCATTTTCCGCTCTATTTGGAAACTAACATGAAGCATTTGAGACAAGGATCCCTGCTGAGGATGTCCACTAATGTCTGATTTATGGTTTGCAGTTATTCTTAGCTTTAGCTCACTTTAGGCAAGACAAATATAGATGCAAGAAATAAAGGTCATGGCACATTGTGGAAGTAAAAAGGTTTTCAACCTTGACTTATAGCAACTAAGGTATAAACATGTTTTATCTTTCCTTCCTTGTGTGATTGTCTCTTGATGTTTAACGATGTTCCTTATTCATACCAAGTATCTGAAACTAACGGTTTCGGCAAAGCAAACGCATCATTTAAAAAAGCAAAAAAAGGTTCTGTTTTGTAGTTGAAACCAGATTTGAAAAAAAAAAAATATTTTTCCCAAGAGGAAAAGTACATCCCAAAAATGATGCAATAACGCTAAGGAAAGCGTAGGAGAGATCTTTTGATTCCGCTGCGTCCCCAGCTGCAGAGTACCTATCCCATAGTAATTGCTACAATTCTACTTACAAATGACAATTATAAAAGGCCCGTCTGAATGTAAACACAATCTTTAGCAAACACCCACGCAGCAGCGGAGCGAAGCGTACGCAGCCATGTTTTGACAAGTACATGATGAGTGTCCACACACTTGTGTGCTCATTTACAATTAGATAAGCTAACTCCTACCCAGAATCTCTTTCAAAGTCTGCTGCCCTGACTTTCTATCTGCCTGACTGCTCCCATACGATGTTCTTTTAATGTCAAGTTCTTAGTACAGTTTTGCAAACTTTCTTCAGTTAAACAAAGAGAGACTACTACTGTATTCCATCTCTTTGCTTTCTCCGTTGGAAGTGTTGAAATAGTTACAAGGACTTGGCAGCTGGTTCTGTAAAGATAGTATGAAAAAAAAAAAGAGATACTTTTGGATCTTGAAGAAATTATTCACAGCCGTAGTTCAGAGGAACGCTCATATCATGGGCTGTGACAAGTGTGCCGCTCTAAGCACGTCCCTGCCAGCCTGGAACTCGGTGCCGCACGCCTTCCACAGACACCATTAAGGCTCAGAACTGGGAGAACGGCACGTCATCAAACTCACAGAAGAACAGAGAAACCCGAGCAACATTTCTGAGATTTGGTGGCAGCCAAGTTTGTTTTGAAGGCTCGCCAAAGTAATCTAAAAATTTGAGTTTTGCTACTTCCATGGAGGAATATCAAGATATTCCATATCAAGATCTTTCAGAAATATATTCTCCCATTTGTCGCTAAGTGAGCAAATAACCACTTTTGATGTCTATTGCTTGTTTTGCATCATTCTTTTTTTTTTTTTGTATAACATTCACCTTTGAGACAAATGGTTTTTCATTTGGACTAAAGTTAAATATCCAAGTATTACATAAATCAAAGCAGTTGTTCTATGGATATATTCAAAGTTATTTCTAAGAGTTTTATAAAAAAAATCCCCCCAAAAAAAGAATAGAAATTTCTTTTAAAAAAACACCACAGCCTTTTGTGTATAATTGCCCCGTCCTCTGTTTTGAGGTCCAGACAAGAAAGGTTTATGCATTCAGAGACGATAACAAAGGAGCTTTGCTTTAGGCCGAGTGTGAGGACAATGACATGTCACCCTCGTACACACACATCAGAGAAAGTGATGGGACTGGGGCCA
Organism: Cololabis saira; assembly: GCF_033807715.1. Taxonomy (NCBI): domain Eukaryota; kingdom Metazoa; phylum Chordata; class Actinopteri; order Beloniformes; family Belonidae; genus Cololabis; species Cololabis saira. Next base: position 12,175,108 of record NC_084602.1, read on the forward strand.
TCTCAGACATCCATAACGACCCACAACTTCCCTCTCATGCATGCATTAGGATGTGTGTGTCTTTGTACCTTTAGTCTATTATCCATCGCTGACGAGGCCCCCAGCTATCCAGAGCCAAACTTCTGCCCGGCGCAGACCTACTGTCGTCTGATGGGGAGAAAGGGGGTTCAAACAGACCGAGGCTGTGAATTATGGAGCAAAGCTTGCTCACAGCATTGTCTAAATTACCCTGGTTACATATGCAGAGTCCTCATCATGCCTAGAGGTCGTGCACCAACGTAAAGACAACGGTGGCACCACTCACACAAAAGAATTAACAGAACTGTATCCCGTTTTTTTATTTTAGTGAAAAACTAAAAAAAAAAACGCTATTGCCGACTTTCTGCTCTTGCACTCTGCTATCTATATTCTTTACCGCAAGCTCGCCTTTATTACTAAAGGAGAGGGAATTGCTGCCGCATCCTGACAGGTTAGTATTGATCCTTTCCAATCTGCTGTCAAAGCTATATCTGGCAAATTGTGGGGTTGGTCTTTGCATGTTGTCTATCCATCCAGGCGCGGGATGGCAGGTCACCAGCTGACCAGTCAAACATCTGTCTTAAAGAGCAATTCAATTTGACAGTGACGGCATCGGCATCAGCAGAGAGCAGCTGGGGTCAAAAGCAAACAAGTTTGTCTGTCGGGAATGTAATCGAATGCTGGACTGATTTCTCCCTCAAAAATCCAGAGGTGTCAGTTTTTTAATGGCAAATATTTTAAGTTTGAATAGATACATTATTTAGGTCGTTGTGATTTATGAGCGGAATCATAACAATGCACACTTATTAAAAGAATACTTTTACATTTTTGAGAAGTGTCATGATGAAAATTACAGAAGATAAAGAACAGTTTTATGTTTGTAGACCAAATTCAATTATTTATTACTCTAAAGGAAAAAAGTTGGAAATGAGTTATTTGAAATGGATGAATTCATGAATGAATAACAGTCACGGTGATGGTGCCTTACATTTCCCCACAGTGGTTTAAAATTGGTTCAAATGTATTGATTAAATACTCTCTTAAAAGGAAACATGTGTACTAATGTATTCTACACTAATGTATTCTACAGTCAGGCACAAGGACACGAGTAATTTTGGCCCATGTCAGACATACACTTTAAATAAGTCTGATAGTTTCTTTGCTCCTCCCACTTCTACATGAAACTTTGAGGGTTAAATATTTAAATTCCACTTCTAAAGCAAACCCTATCTTTGGGACAATGAGATGATATACAAAGCTTAATAAACTGTTTTTTTTGTTTTTTAGGTAATGCTATATGTTGGAATTCATGCACATTACCAGCTGTGATTTATTTTTCGTTGAGCTTAAACCACCCATCATCCTGTAATAACACTGTTATAACCTTGATGCACCAAACTTTTCATTCAGCTGTCACTCAGACTTCTGTCTGGCTGTATATCTCATATGTCAGACTGAATGTAAAGTGACTGAAGTTAAGAAATAAGAAGCAAATCACTACATGAAAAGCAACTCAGAAGCTCCAGCTTCAATTTCTAAAATAAAGTTTTGCCTTAGTCTAACTTAAAACCAGCACAATCCACTTCCACTTCCCTGATAATGACTTCCTCACAGCTTGATAAGGCTGTCTGATAAGTATGTCTTATCTCTGCCTTAAAGAAAGTGAAATAAAAACTTTTTACTCTGCTAAATGGGTTTTTCCTCCACTCACTTTCACTTTCACTTTTGGCTTACGACTCTAAATTCTCCATTTTGTTAATTCCTCTGTGTGACTGCAAAACAGGCAGCCGTTCAGATGTCATATAGGATGTGTAGTTTCTAGTGATCCATCACACAGTATTTTTCAACAACAAAAAGAAAGGAGAAAAATATATTGGCCATTTACTTAATCTCTTTTCTTTTAAGACAACCCATTTTTCGATTTGTTTTTTACATCTCGCAATCACCATTTGTTAATGATGCGGCAAGTTCCTGATTAATAGATATCAGCGGACTATTTCTGCAAGAGAGGCCATACAGAAGTAGCGAAACATCCCTCCGGTGAAACCAACATTACTTTAACAGACAATAAAGTAGATGTAGAAAGTGTGTTGCAAATCCATTGAACAGTAAATAACCTTAAATTGGGTTATACAAATCCTCTTCAAGTGTTACATGTTTTCACTGCCATGCATGCATGTCTGACCTCTTGTTTATGAGACGCACTCATCAGAGAGCAGATTCCAGACAAGCTGCCCAAGCAGAACCTGATGAACCTGTGAAGCTAGAAACCTTGAAATGCAGATCTGAGGCCTGCTGAAGAGCGATGACAGCTGTCATAGCTCTGTGATAAAGTCAAACAAAAGACAGAGAGGGAGAGAGAGCGAGCAGAGAGAAGAAAAAGAAAAGAATAAGCAACCTCAACACTTTTGTGCAGGATTTTTTGTTCTTTTTTTTTATTTTAGGTTTGGGGGTGGAGAAGTGCACTGAATTCTACTACTCAGCATTATACGTGTTTGATTGAGAAATAAATAAAAGCAAGAGACTGACCACGTGAAACACTTCTCCCCTGCAGGGGATTCTACTTCTTTTGTTTAGATGCTAATATGCTGCTGTGATAGCAATATAGAACGAAGGGGTCCTTCTCTGCCTTTGATACATATTATCCCTCTGCATCTTTTTTACTAGCCTGGCACACCAAGAATAGTATCCCTTGGAGAGTAAATGAGGCCCTTTTGCCGGCTGACCTGCAGGCACCGAGCAGCCATTAACATAAACATATGGGTAATATCTAACATTGTTTCTTTCTTCTTTTGTGTATAAGAAATAATGATGCCTTAATAATATGGCTTTGCTTTATGTACAGTATCGTGCGCTTCTCAGGGGTATAACAACGGTGCCTCAGATGAGCACTGAATGTTACCAGTGCTTTCAGTGGCTCAGTATATTCATTTTTAATGTAATACTGAGATTATTTGCAGAGAAGTATCTGCTGCACAGGTTTAGGCTGTCTCATAAGTGACCTGGTCGTGTCCCTCTGTGTAAAACGAGCCTGCTTGCCACACACGGGGTCTTTGCATTGAATCACTTTGCAAGTTGCGCTATGTTGAGAGTGTGTGGCCGAAGCTAAGTGGGACCCCAAGCAGGAAATGGACAGGAGGGGATCAGAATGAGTGATGGAGAGGCAGACTCTGACCGAGAAAAAAAAAAGAAAACACCAAACTAAGAGCGAGGACCATCTCAGGTTTCATTTTAATAGCACAGGGCCGTTTTTTTTCCCTATACGCTAAGAACACGCCTGGCCATTAGGGCCTCTCGGTAGAATGTGTAAACCTCCTGCTATTAAAACCACAATTTGCACTGTCAGCTCCTATGAGCCAAATCTATGACCACACTGCAACCCTTCCCCCCTTCTGCACAACTCCGACCCCTTTTTCCCCTTTTGTAACAACTTTCAGGCCACAATAACCATCATCAGTTAAAGGCGGCGGGTCCATTACACTTCCCATGTTCACACAGCCTGCATTAAGCTAATATTATCTATTCCCAGAGTGGCCCAGCCCTTCACACACCTCATCAATTATTAATCTCCCGGCTTGCAGCTAATGTTTGGTTTGAATTATTTAAACCTATCTTCATTTATCAATAAACATAAATGTTAAACAAAGAATGCTGATGAGAACAGTAAAAAAGTTTATGAGATTATTTCGATGGGATGTGATTTATGGACGTCATATTCGATAGTAATGTTTAAAGGAAACGAAAGAGGGTTTTAAAGGCGGGCAGAGAGGGAAAGTACAACGAGGCGGGTCATTTTGTTTACAGTCAATACTGTCAGCACTTTAGCAGTCAAAATGGAAACGGCTCGTTCAAAAGTGTACTTTAGTGTACATCTTATTCTATTTTTTATGAATAGATGCTTTCATGAAATGAGCAAGTCCAAAATCTGAGTCCCAGACATTTTGCTCTTGTTGAAAGCTCTTACATATTAGCCCAGCCCTCCCAGGGGTCCCATTATAGTTCAATACCCCTGCAGTGAGAACAAAATGAACCCGTCTCTGGGATGTCCAACCTGTTAAAAGGCGATAGGCACAGATCCACCACTATGTTGGTTTTGTTGCTCTGAAAAGGAGGCCTATCCAGCTGCAGCCTTTTTGACTAATGAGGGAAAACAGGCGAACGTCACAGTTTCTCCTTAAGCAAACACATTTGGATATTATGGACGACCTACAGGGAAGGAGGAATAACACAGAACCTGAAAGGTGTGAAAGAGCTCGGCTTGGGGCTGGCTTCTTGGCAGACAGATATCACAAAGAAGTACATGGCACATTTGCTGTGGAATCCTGGGAATTGTGGGCCATTGTGCCCTGGAGCAGACAGGATGGCACGGAAGCTAGAATTAATGCTCCACAAAAGACAGCCGGGGTGTATATTTGCTCTTGGAGGATGTTGGTGGAGTGGGTGGGATTGGTTAACCTCCAAAAAGCAGGGGAGTTTCATATTCAATCCACCTGTTATTATTCAAACTGTTTGAATCAACGTATTACGTTTCCCAGATGCACAAAGAACGACAGTCTGCAATCACAGAGATAAGAGAAAGAGCGTTTATTGTGACCCCCCGCTCCCCAGGGGGTATATCTCTTTACATGTGGTTTTAGTTCATGACATTTTCCTCCACGATCACAGTCAAAATTTGATGCATCTTATGCGGTACTTCCACCACGGCACTGCACCTACATTTCCAACCCTTCCCACCTCCACACACCTCTGTCTGCCGTGTAGGGTAAACAAGGCGGAACCCTCGTCAGCGTGGTTAAGCTGGTGGCTCATGACAGAATGCTGAATGAGTGATTTAAGGTTTCAAGTGAGCAGCTTTCACAGTTAATTAACCTGCTGATGGCTGTGCATGTGTGGAGAGGAGCGAGGGATTCATGGGAGAAAGCCCTCTTCATAAGCACCGCCATTTCAACTTAAGACAGCCACGCACATTACTGTGACACCGGGACTAAAGTCTTCCAGCGGAGAGCAATCACTCATTTGGGCCTGAGGTAGCTGCTTTTTTCCTGCAGCTTTAGCCGCTACTTCTCTCCTCACCTTGAGTCTTTCAACAACAAGCTTACCAGGTTTAGACAAGAGAAGTAAAATGTATCAAGTGTGTAGTATGTGGGTTTTTTTTAGACTGCTGCAAATGTGGAGGGCTCTGTTGATGGACACCTTGCCCGAATATGAATTCCATTTCAATTCAAAGCATATGTCGATGATGCATTAAACTGGATACGATCTTGTTCAATGTGACCAAAACGCCGAGGTGGACAGAGTACTCGACCCCACTACTGGTCAAAATTTACTCCGTTACAAGTAAAAGTAGCTCAGTCAAAATATTACTCGAGTAAGAGTAGAAAAGTACTTGCTTTTAAAGGTACTTAAGTATCCAAAAGTAAATGCTTTTAAATGTACTTTAAGTAAAAGTAAGAGTAAGAGTAAATTTCTTATATTCCACATCAGTAAATTACTATATTTTTTTCTAAATTAATATTAATATAATTAATATTAATTAACTCTTTGAAACCAGCTGCTTTTAGAACCACAATGTTATATAAAACCTGCAGAAACACCAAAAACAAATCAAATGAATGGGATCATAAGAGGACAGCAGATGATGCAGAGTTTATTAACAATCATGAACTGAAACCAAATGAACCTGCACCATCCAACCAAGTCTGGATCCCCCTCAAAGACCACTGCTTTACAAAAAACTACATCTCTGCTTTCAATAACTCAATGTTGAAGTCATTTAACTTTACAGGAAGGACATGTACCAGTACAATATAGCAATATAGAGCATAACAAACTGTCTCCCAATTTCTGTCTGAGAGCGTGCACTGTGATAGGTCTCCTCCTTTGACAAAAACAGCTTGTGTCCAATAGGATTTTAGGGAAGAAGAAAAAAGAGCAGACCTGAAAGTAACGAGTACTTTTCAGCCTTCCTAGAAATTTACTCGAGTAAAAGTAAAAATATTTGTCTTGGAAATGTATTCAAGTAAGAGTAATAAGTACCAAAGAAATCTAATACTCAAGTAAAGTACAAATCCTCTGGATATGTACTTAAGTACATTACTCAAGTAAATTTACTCCGTTACTGTCCACCACTGCCAAAACGCTGAGAAAAGTTTAAAATCCACAATAATGGAAAGACCTCGCCACTCACTCACTCAGAAAGACATGCTACTTCTGGGATTCCAGTTACCAGCGACTGCTTCGCTGCCGTGACTTGTTCAGGAAGTTGGCCGTTAAGCTGCATTTAAACACGAGCTAATCAACCCCACTGTTCATTCCCAAAACACTTGCCACTCACCCGGGGCGGCCGCAGACTCTGGGTATAGATGTGCGCCCTTTTACAGCTTAAGAGAAACACTCATCCTTTGAACACGGAACATTTAAAGTCATCAGTGCTTTCACACTCTTACCGGGTTTCTTCAGAAACTCGATCCCTGGTGTACTGAAAGCCAGGTCATCACTTGTTAGCAGATCACCCACTGCTCTTTGGGGTCACTGCATATTTTTCTCTGGTTTACCACCCAGGCAGCGAAGCATTTCAGCTGGAGGATAGTGTGCGATTCCTTTACTCATACTCCATACCTGCTTTATCCTGTAGTATGGTTCTGTGCGAGCATCTGCCATTCATGTCTTGATAATCAAAGTTTAATGCTAAAAGTTTACTAAGACAGATTCTACCGGGATTTGTGTACCTTTATATATTTTCTTTTCATGAGTCCTTGAAAATGACGGAGTTATTTTATGCGTTTTATGAAACAATACTTGTACACGTTGCCTGTATTTCCATCACTGACTCATTTAAAAGATAAAAATAACCAATTAATCTAAGTCTGAATGGATGGTTTGCAGACAATCTACATAAATTGAATAATTGTCCTTAGATCAAGCTTTCACATTTTCATCTGTGGCTGTGATGTAGAGACGTGACTAATTTACATCATCCTTGAGGCACAGCAGCAAAATCATTTCCAATTGAGGGTAAAAACATTGACAAAGCCGAATAAGAGGATGTGAGTCATTATTGACTCTTAGCCTTTTTTAACTACTCTCCAATGAACACTATAATTGTCTATTTGTGTATCTAGCTCCAGGTTGTTACAAATCACTCTTTGATGAGTTTGGATATGTAAACTGTACAGTCAGAGGTTCCTTTGATATGGATTGTAGGGTAATTGGCAGAGCGTATAATAACAATTCTTTTGTTTTAGGTCAAATGTTGTGGTGTGGTGGGGCGGAATTATAATACATGAATGTCTCAAATGAGACATGTGGCATTATGGGGTCAGAAGTATATTTTTTCTGATTTTTCTCACTGTATAAAATACTATACCCAGACTGCTCAAATACGTGAATAGTAAAGGGAACTGTAAAAGGGAATGTGTCTTTTCTTGACAATGATCTATCACGTTCAGTGATGCAGGCCTCTTCCAAAACACTCTGGGATGCATTTAAGACATGCATGGAAAAAACAATGCTGAGTGTATTACCAGAAAAGATAAATCTGTCTCATTAATGCCTTATTCTCCCAGGCTGGGAGGCACATTTAAGGGAACATGCAGAAGCAGTACTGTACGCTTGGATCTTTCATGCAGATGGGCAGAAAGAAAGAATGAAAGGGGGGAGGGGCCCAAGTGTCAATCTGTGCATCATTAGACAGAGCAGAGAGCGCAGGCAAGAAGAAGAGAGGGATTACAGAGACGCGGCTTTCACAAGAAAATGATCAATGATGTCTTGTCATTGAAAAGATCCTACATTCCTCTTTTTTTGAAGCAACAATTAACTTGCTTCAACACATGGGAATGTAAGAATGTACAGACTCGGAAACAATGGTATACTGTATATATATGCATTTCAATATTCTGTTTTACCCATACATTGCTGTGTGTTCAAATTACCACCAGTAAATTCAATTGATTTCGGTCAAAAATGACATTGATTTTTACCCATCTGAAACGGCCAGGGAGTCCATAAAACAGATAAAGAGGTCATAACCATTTTACCAGCCTGTAGAATTCCACAGGAAGATTTAATGGGTCATGAAAGCCTGATGGTTAAAAATGAAGCCCGCAAAAGGCCAACAAAATGAACCTGGAATGCTGAATTACAAAAAGCTCCATCTATAAATCAGTTTAAAGGGGACAGCTTTGAAAGCAGCTGTACCGAGAATTTAGTATTTTCTTGTAGGTGTTGAGTATATATCAATTAAGACTCTGGCTCTTAAGTGTTATTTTAAGATACATTTGGACATGATGTGCATGGACATGACTTCCCAGAAAATATGATTAAATTGAAAGAAGGTTGGAAAGACATGGATTATATGATATATATATATATAGCCTATATATATATATATATATATATATATATATATATATATATATATATATATATATAAAACAGAAAGTGGGAACTGAAAACTAGACTAAATGAGGGACACAAATGCGAACAATGTTGTTTTCCAGCAAAGCTTTCCAACAGTTTGTTTTCTATTGTCTTTTTTCATTTAAATTTAAATAGTTTTTTATTCTTCAAAATAGAAATTAGAATTTTTTAATCCTCCTTTTAATTTTCTTTTGTTTATTTTGAAAGAAAAACAATAATTAAATGAGCAGTCCTGGGTTGATGTATTGTTTGCAAAGATCCAGTGTATGTGTATTTAGTTGTCATGGAAACTTTTGGGCATCTTTTAGAGGTTAGATATGAGACTTTTTTCTTTATTTATATATATTTTTTTAATCAGTCAATCTATATTTCTCGAGATGACAATGATTTTTATGCCGTCAAAGACAGCATTTTGACAAAATTGCTGAAATCAGCACGAGGAATGCCTTGGACATGCTGTATGGTTTTTCTTTGTGTCAAATTAGTGTTGTTGGGTAGTGATGCGGTTAAAGTTGTATTTGCACATATAAAGGTTGCACCTGGGAACTTCACCAGTGTCCAATGAGAAAGTAACAAATGGTATTGATTCTTTCTCTTCCAACTTTTTCGAGCACATTGCTAACTTCAAGAGTGAAGGAGAAGGTTGGAAGAACAACGGCTCAACAAGCGGGAGTGCCTGTGATGTTGACAGATAAAGAAGTATTTACTAATTTATTTCTCACTTTTCCCAAGTCTGGATTCGGAGCCGAGGAGGCCGTATCCGGCAGGCCGAGCTGGATTTCACTCCTGTCAACGTTTCACTTCACCTGTCAGAATGCTAACCGACTTACAAGTGCTTCTTGGCCTCTTCGTCATCTTCAGCCACATTGGCTGTGGCAGGCCGTGTGGAGGAAATGGAAAGAGTGAAGGTCTCATTCCCCTGACACTCACACACAAACACACCTGCATGACATAGTTATGCTGAATGTGAGATTGTGGGATTTGAGGAATCGAGCAGCTTTTCCTTGTTTCCCTCCTCCTGAGGCATCATTTACCCCTATAAAGAAGAGGAGGATTGAAAATGTGATGGGTGGATGTGGAGGTCTTGAGTGGGCATTAAAACACATGCCTATCTCAAAAATATATATATTTTGAATATATAAATAAATAAATAAATAAATAAATAAATATATAAATAAATAAATAAATAAATAAATAAACATATATATATATATATATATATACACATATATATATATATATATATATATATATATATATATATATATATATATATATATATATATATATATATATACAGTCATGCAAGTTCAATGCTATTAAAGAACACGTTTTTTCATATAAAATAAACACATTTTTATGCAGTTTAGAAGTTTTGGGGCTTTTTTTTGGCTCCTGCGCTGCTGAAATCGGGGCGTCCTTTATTTCTATTTCTGAAAGTTGGCAACCCTAGGTGCAAAATATGGCATGAGCATCCCAATCTGGCCGATAAAAACTGTAACTTTTATACTGACTCTATAGACTAACACGCACCATAATTTGTTAATTCATCTTTATAAGTGAATAAATATCGTTTCGCCTATAACTTATTCCTGCATCCCTCTTTTATTGATCCGGCGAGACGGGTCACCGCGTTTTTGGAGGCCCAAGTCACATATCCAGGGGCTCCTCTGAGCATATATATGCATATTGCCCTCACTCTATCAGTGAATGAAAGCTTGAAGCCTGGAGAGAATATAGAGTGATTTTTGTCATGACGGAGATCTTTTTATTATAAAGTCATAAATTGTATAGTCTCTGAAAATGTATAAAATGTAATCGTCTAACAAATGTGTTCATGCAAGACTGGAACTGAAACTTTTGATCACCATGTAAACATTACAGATGGTCTTTGATTTATGCGACTTTAAGAAAAACGTGAAGACCGCCAACTTTCTTCTGCTCTGATTTCAAAACTACAACCCGTCCTCTCCGATGTAGATGTTCACTTCAGCCAAATCCACATAATGACTTTGCATTATAGCTTTGGATACCATGTAAAATCAATATGTCTTTCTGCAACCTTGGTTTTGAGGTCTGTCAGGCTGGAAGGCCCCTACATTTTGGACATGGATGAAAGGTTTTGTCTTTTTTTTTTCCTACTGATTTAGGTGGAAGTAGTGAGACTTTCTCTGTGTAAACCGCTGACTAAAGTTGATAGATGATGGAATGAGTCAGATGATAGATTTCTAGAAAATGGAGAAGACAGCTCAACTGTAGCCATGTGGTGAGTTATGAGACTAGGTTCTAATTTTAAGTTAAATGGGCATCAGCATCACATTATCCGCTTTGAATGAAGACCTTTTGCATGAATCTGATTTGGCACGGAATCAAACTTCGATCAATGGTGAATGCTCATGGTTCAATGTCACCTGATGGTTTTTTTAGCAAAGTTTATTTGGAGTACATTTGGACTGAAAAGAACTGTATTTCATTGAACTTCGATGAACTTGAGATGACTGTTGAATTGAGGTGAGTGTTGCAGTATACTGACTCCTCACAGATAAACTGAATTGAAATTGACCTGCATACACTGGTGGAGAGTGGGTAGTCTAGTGAACCAAATCTATTTTGGTGTTTTGCTCAATGCTTTTTTATGTACTTTTATCACACAGCATTTCAGAAGAAAGTGTTTGCACTTTCAAGTGCACTTTTAATTGCTCCATTGCTCCTATTAGTACCAAAGTGACAAATTCAAGTTTCAAAATTATACCAAAAATTACAACAGAGAAAATGTACATGTTTTTGACATGATGCCTTTGCCACTTTTGAGAAAACAATCTTTTACCTGGCCTCGTGAATATCTTCTATCACAAGCATGCAGCCTTTAGACCTGATTTTAAATACCCAAAGTATGTGAAATCTACAGATGAATCATATAACAGGCATTCATTTGTTGCCTGTGATGTGTCCACTGATAGAAATGAGCAGTGCCTGAGGGGTGGAGTCCACATCTCTCCCTCTCTGTCAGACGGTGAAAAACCTTGCACAGGGGAACTTTAGAATGAGCCTTTGTTTTGGTCGATTCTCCTCCTCTAGCTATCCTGTCATCCTTTGATCATGTCAAGTTCTTGCTCTCCTCCTCACTCGGTGTCTAGCCTCGTGGAGTTGACGGGAGAGGAGACGCATTCAGGACTGAGCAAGAAAAGAGACAAAAGTATCCAAGTCATATCGTCCGTTTTCCGCCCGCAGGGCCATTCCTAACCCCATCACCGTTTCCCTTCCTCCTCAAGATCCCCAATCAGGTGACAGCAGGTAAGGAAATACGTCTGGGGTCCCCGCATTCAAGATGAAACTTCTCCAAGTCAGTGGAATGCTTCTAAGTAATACCGGGGTCAACACCTGTGGATGTAGCTGGATGGAGAGGGATGTCAAAATGTGCCAATCTTCTATGTGGACACTCATCAGAGGAATTTAAAAAGATTCCTTTTGCCACTGAAAGCAGAGTCACCCCGATACATGCATTGTCTTTGTTAGATTACCTCATTTACTCAACAAGAGACTGAAATATGAAAGCTAAAATACTTTTTAATTTTAACTACATCAAGGCTGCTTGTGAAGTTGCACATCAAAGTAAACAACTGGCTTATGCTCCTTCTCTTTTGTCTTCTTCTTCTTCTTTTTGGCACTATATTGATTTCGGCATTTACCCCGGTCGTATCCATACATCTCTCCCGCTCTTGTCTTCTCCCCCTCTCGCCGTAAAGCCTTTGCTCTAAACACACGAAGCGTCAGCGCTCTGCTATGTATTTGGTGCCACTGCCCAGCTTTAAATGCCCCCAGACTCTGTCAATAATATCGATGTACTCCACAGGCATTTTTGAGGGATCCCGCTGTCGCAAGACATAATGACAGGCAGCGGAATCCTGATTGGATCTGCACTACAGCGTGGTTGGCTAGCACACGGCCGAGCATTGATAAAGTGTCACAGACTTCAGTGCTTTGATTAGCCTTTCGACTAATGCCATGCTAAGCAGAAACATTACTCTGCCCCCGCGAGCTACACAGCCAGAGGAGGGCAGGGCTGACTGAGGAAAAGGAAGAAAATATACTCTACAGGGAAATTAACCAATGTGGATGAAATGGTGTACCAAGGAAATTCTTGGATAAATTAACAACGCAATTACATTACATGACACAGTGCAAGATGGATGAGGAAAACTTGGCTGGTATTATGTTCTGTTTTCCAAATTGCAATTTATTTGAGGGCTCTAATGGATGCCGTATTAAAACATCTCAGGCTGCGGTCAGATTTCATTGTGTGTCACCACGATGTGATTGATGACCCTCTCTTCCACGCCCCCTCGACCCCCACACCCACCCACGTCCTCTCCTGCAGCCTTTTACCTCTCCGCTCTCCCGTGCCTTGCTGCATTCTCTGCACATTTGCAGGGAATTTTAAACATTAGCAATGGATCCAGAGTATGCAATTGATTTTCTTATCGCCTAATTTCCTTGCTTGCTCCTGCAACAAGGCGATAAATTCTGTGCTGCTTGCATACGGAGAGCTGCAGTCCATCTCCTTTCTTATGCTTTCGCTCCTCTCATCACAGTTAAATCCTACCAAACGCTCATTCCTGGAATCCCAACATCTCATCATGTCCCTCTGATCTTCCTTTGCCTTTTCATGTGCTTTTGTTCCAGTTGCAATGATAGCTCCAGCTATTCTTGAAATGAAAATATAATCAAAAGTATTTTTATTGCTGTAGCAAATGCATTAGTGCATAAAGGACATCTGGAAATCATCCGCAGCGGGCTTGCTCAGTTATGGCAATATCATAGTGACTTTATTTTACCATTCACAATTACTTAAAGGACAGTAAAAAACCACATGTTATCTGCTTTGAACTTTGGAAAAAGGGTTTGCCTAGATTGACCTGAACAAACACGAAGCGATCCTTGATGCTCGTTTCTTCTTTCAATCATGCAAAATCCCCCCCCCCCACTGGAGGTGAGTGGAGCCATCCTGTGAGGGACAGGTTAACAACATTCAGAATTAATCAGCATGCAAGCATATCCCCTAGATGACATCACTGAGTACAGCTTTGTTTTTTGTTTTTTTCTCCCATCGTTTTTTTTTTTTTTCCAGGTTTGTTTCACATGTGAGCAAATGAATAAATAATAAATGAGCCGCACTGACGGGACACATATTTCACTTAGCGGAAATGGCTTTAATGCAGTCAGCCTGTATTACACTCCCAATCACCGAAAGAGAAGAAAGCTGCAATGGGGGGAAAAGATTTTCAAACTAAGTTCAAAGAATGTTGAACTCAAGATGTCTCCAATGCAAATGACCTAGTTTTCCACAAAGACTCCTGAACGAGCTATTTGCCTGCTGCGGCCTATAGAAGAATGTGATTGATAAACCAATGCCACATTTATAAAACTGGTGGAAATTATTCAATTCAAGGGATTGAGTGTTTCCTTGCCAGACAGTATAACTGAGATATAAGACATGGTTAAACTTCTCCTGATTTGTGAGAATCCACAATATAAAACATACATTTAAACTTTATGGGCTTAAAATTGTGGTATGAAAGACATTTGAAACATTTTTACTCTAAAACACTATTTATTTACTATTTCCAACTTCTTGTGGCTTTGAGGGAAATTTAGCATGACTTTCTCTTTTACCAGGTCTCAATGGTTAAAAACAAAAGTGAGCCTGAAGTTTCTTTTGGCCTTCGCAAAGCTTTTAGAGGATTTGTCCAAACAAAGTTTGGGGTTTGTAAATAGCAACGCTTATCTTGCCATCGAGGCCTCCAGATGGTGGCTGAGCCAGACCACCTGCTATGGAAATGCCTTCGCTGGGAATTGCTGGAATTATCCAGACCTCAGTTCACTTTCCCAACCTTTTAGTCTCTTTTCCGTGCACACATGTGCATCCTTATGGCCAACATGGCTGGAGCATGAATAAGAAGCAGTCCTTCTTCCAGGGGGCCCCCCATCTGCATCCCCCTACATCACGCTCTCTAGGCTTTTATTCCTGAACAAATCGCTGGACGGGGACGGCTTTCCTGCAGGTCCAGATCTATCATGTAAAGAGATGATGCATCTTTTGAAGAAACGGGGCAAAAGGGAAAAGAAGCCTTGGTTTTTACGGGGAAAAAAAACATAAACAGCCATGCTTTCATATGATGGTCGCCGGTGGCACACTATGAAAAGTAGAAAAGGGCAAAAGAAGAAGAAAAAACTGCTTACAATGCTAACTCTTTGAATGACAGCCTTCATCTTTCATGAAGCATGAAAGATGAACCTTGTTTTTAGAGCCGGAATGCAAACGAATGCTTTTTGTGTTGTCTTACAGTCTGTGTCAAGATCCATGCGAATGCGTTTTCATTCTTTCATTCTTTTATCTGTTGGTTTCAGCCCTTTATATAACACGACTTTGTTCCACCGCTCTTCAATAGATAAATAGAAAATATTCATATAGATCTGGATGTGTGAAACCAAAGCCAAAAAAATCTTTCAACCTCTTCTTCACATTTTTTCTTAAAGAAAATTCCTCCAATGCCATATCTCCCAATTGTCTGCCTTGACGCTTGACTTTGATCGATAGTCTTGGTATCGCGCTTAAACATGCACCCTCTTCGCCGCAACCCTTTAAGAGGCCGTAAACGGCACCAGTGTACATCAAAACAACCAACACACTCCCCGCCACATAATCTGACATGACACGTGAGACAACACTGACCACAACAATGGTTCATCCTCTTTGATGGTGAAACGCCGGAGCTTTTATTTACACCGTGCAGCCTCCTCGCCTGTCTGTCAGTTGTTGTGCGGCCCTCTGGGGTCTTTGATGTCACGAGGGGAGCGACGGTAGACCCTCCCGCCGAAGGGAGTGTGAAGAGAGTCGGCCATATTGGCAGGCCCTTGTTTTTGGAGACTCAATCAGGCACAGCGTTTGATCGGAGAGAGGATGAGCGCTGCAGCTGGACTGCTGCTTTTTCACTGGCCTGATGCAAAGTGTGGCACGGACATATTTTCGATCAGAAGCGCCGCTTAGCTGTCAGAAAGATGTGAGCAAAGCTGCGGTCTTGCTGAGTTTATCCGTGATAGTAAGCAGTGATTGAAATGTGCTGTAAATATGGAAATGTTGTCCCCATATGTGAGCTTATTTACAGGAATTTTCTCATAAAAATGTCATACAAATACAGAATGGACAGACTTTTTTCATTGGTAACACTGCTCTTGTCATGCTATTGTGCATTCATACCCCCCCACCACCCACACACACACCCCATTCGACATTGTTAATTAAACCTGAAAGGTTGTGAAAGGTGGGAACCAATAACAAGGCCACATATAACATTTAAGTTGCCTCTTTTTCTTACACCTACTTAATAATTCATGCCTTCACGATGTCTACAAGGAAGTGAGGCTTCTCTTCCCCCCGGAAGCCTCGGACAAGTATCGTTTGTCCTGTGGAGTCGTGCAAAGCAACAATACATGTCAGGCTGGACTCAGCCTCATAAATAAATGTGGTGTTTGTTAATGGGGTTTAAAATTACTCATCCTCTGCTACCCAGCCCAACGCTAGTGCGACCACTCTGGCATAAAAGCACACGGACGCTACATGGCCCTCCAGATAGAATATCTGGCACCACTGATACCACAAAATGGCCACAATGCCTCCACTTCCACTTCGTCCTTGTCTTCTTTCTTATCTCCAGACACATTCTTCAGCGTTTCTCTTGTGTTTCAAGGTGGATGTATTCTCAACCTTTTTTTCTCTGGTTTCCAGGTGGCCGTTTCTTCATCAGAAGATTTTTTTTTCGTACTCTAGTGCACGTCAAGATCTGCTTTTCCTCTTCTCTTCTAAAAATGCTTTTACTGATTTTTATCAGTGGTTGAATTTTAAACTACTATTTTACCTTAAAGGCCATCAATCTCAAGGTCTTTTTATTCATCTTTTTTTAATGTTCCCTTTGAATTGATTTCTTTCCGCACTTATGCATCTAGCAGACTCATAGTTTTGCTGGACTCATGTAAGGAAATACTGTTAAGGCATGTAAAAAAAAAAAAAAATATATATATATATATATATATATATATATATATATATATATATATATATATATATATAAAAGTACACTGCATGGTGACGATATACTTTTTTAAAGATGTCCACGCATATTGAGTTACGAGATATAAAGCATTTTATAATTGAAATGTAATACATATTTACCATTTCCACACACTTTTCTTTTAATATTGAAAGAGTGCCAAACATGCTCTTAAGCAATAATGTAAACTGCCTGTGGTCCATGTTTATATATGCACTAACATGAACTCTGGCAGCATCTGGTCTTGAGGACAGTATTTATTTTTATATAGATATTATATAAGAGAAATGGTTTATGTCCTGTAGCTTTCTTGGTTATGTCACAATAATGTAGAATTAGTTCTTATATAGCAAAAAGTTATGGATTACACTGTGAAAACCTTTGGCAAAAGGAATGTGAAAATGGCACATTTTGAATTTCTATAATTCATTTTTATTATTATTGCATATTTCCAAGGATATGGATGTGTATTGTTCCTTTTACTAAGTAGTATGGCCATGTCTGCTCTTTTCCTCCACCATGGTGTGGTGTAGTGTTTCTTGTTTGAGCTCTGACTGCATGCCTGTATCTCCCCCTCCAGGACAACTTGGATTATTGGTCCCAATCTCCCCTGATGCTGAGGTTTCTCAAAGGCGGCAGTTCGAGGGGCCACATCTTCATGTTCATCCTCACATTCTTAAAAATCTATCATTCAAATCACTGGAGTGGGGGTGAAGTAGAAGAAAAAAAAAAGAAAAGATCTCAACTAAATTGTCCCCAGCCAGATCGTGCTCTGTTCAGTGACAAAACGGCTCCGAGAAACACCCGTGCACTTTGCCTGAATTCTGTTATTCCCAGCCCCATTCTCATCAGCCCTCTCTTCTCCCCAGCGCCAGCCTGAGCTGATAACAAGTGAGAGCACTCCCTAGAATGATGGATGGGCCTTAGCCATGGGTTTGTCAGGAGAGGGTGCAGGGCCATATGGAAGTGGCATATGGAAGCTCATAGTAGAAGATGGGGCAAAAGGAGGGAAATGACAGAGATATACATTAAAGACACTGCTTTGCTCTTAAAAATGCAAGGTTCATCAGTTTGCTGGGTAATATCAGTCAGGGGCGCTTCCTTCCGCGGGACTGGAGGCAGACAAACACACACAGATGCAGGAGGTTTTCTTTCTAGCAAGTTGTTCTTTTGATTTCTTTTTACATAATCACCAGAGTAATTGCATGAAGTTTTTCATCAGAAACTTTCACAACCCAAGTGGAAGGATATAGTCTGTTTTATTTGAGTATTTCACTTTATTCTATTTTCCCTTTTGCTGTGTTGTTATCAGTCACATTTAATTTCCAGTTTAATTCAGAGGAATGCCTGCACACAAGTTTGCCCATGTTTCCCCGTGAACAAGCATTAATTATGTCTTCAGAGCAAGTCATGATCAGTCTATTTTTACCTTCCCGTCTTTGTGAATGTGAACGCGTGCGCGTCGGCGTGCGCGTTGTACTATCATCCATGAAAACACGCGTGTGTGTCTCTGTCTGTCTGTCTTTTCTCAGTGCCCTGTGGAGAGTCTGCGGGCCCTGAGGATCTCTGTTTGATTGTTTAAAGCCCTTCTTAATTGGCGCTTTGTCTGCGCGCTCCTAAATGAGGCGGGACACCCACGGTGGGGGTTCCTGTGGAGACTGTGGGCCGTTTGACAGCCCCCACGGTGGGGCCTGTCCCACAACCCCTCAAACTGCCAGCCGCATGACAGCGGCCCGTGCTGCACCACCCTCGCCAATTAAAACTCAGCTGTCAGGACCAGATACTACACCAACACCGGGTGACTGACTGTGACTGCGAGACAGTATAGAGACTGAGGACATGTGTGTGTTGTGTTTTGACGGTGTGTTCTCATGCTTTTCGCGGTTACTATGTGATTAAAACACCTCTCTCTCCTCAGGCCCTTGCGTGGTCTTTGGCTATATGTGCATTTCAGGGTCACAAGGTGTATATGTAGCGCTGCTTTTAAATGCTCACCCCTGCTTATTGGGTTCTACGTGAAGTGCTCAGCAGACATATTGGGTTACATGCAGACAGATTTGTAATTCAGAGTAATCACTTAGGACAAGCCCTTTCACCATTTTATCTGGTCATGACTCTAGGCTAAAGTCAATACTTGTAGTATAGTAATGAGTAGGGGCTAACTGAGTACGTTTTATTAAACCTCTGAGGAGTGAATCTGATGCCAGCGCGCGTCCCAATGAAAATATCTCATTCTCTTTCTTCCACAGAATGTGTTGTCCGTCTTTTCCTCCTTATCCTTGTAATCTGTCTTCTACCTGCTGCACGTCTTAGACTGCTGATTGTCTCAACCTCAGAGGAGTCGCAAAATAATTTCAAAGGTTGGGCAAATGGGTGTGGATTTTAAAATAAAAGGACAACAAAAAAAGGCTTGAGTAAATGAACCAATGCAAAAACAGCTTCCCTTTTGGGTCGTTGTACCGTGGTGTCCGATATATACCCAGCTTTGCTTGCCGTCATAAGGCTTGCCCGGAGAGATGACTTCCCAGAAAAAGTGTCCAACCAACAGTCGGGGCCTCAAGGTGTCTCACCTCAAAGCGTGGCAGCAGCATCATAAATCAGTACCGGTCTTTCCAGGTAATTATAGACGGTTGCTCAAGGTGCCATCTACTGGGGGCCGCGGTTGTGCTACGTCAGATTCTTCAAAGCAGGTGTTAATGCAGGAATTGACCTCATAGTTAACGTCATTAGCATCAGAAGGAAGAAAAAGCCTGCAGGCAACCAGAGTCCAAAGCTACCACAAGAAGAAGTGAGATGAAGAGAGTCATCTGTTTCTATTATGTTGTTTATTATCTTGTTTTACCACTTTCCCACAATCATCGTGAGTGTGAGCTAATGGGCTAATTTCAAAAGCTAGTTAGGGAAGTTGGTGGTTTTTACCACGTGATTTTTTTTTTCTGTTGAGATGAAAGGCATGTCTAAAATTGTGATGTTGTTCACACCACAGTTTACAGAGAACAGTGTTTTTTTAATTATCTTTATTAGTTTGAAACATGTATTTACATTCCTTTTTTCCACAAGTTGGATTATTATATTGTTGATTAAAATGTTAATTTCACTTGTTGAACTGATGTTGGGAACAACAATCCACATAATCTGACACGTAACATGAAAACTAGACTAGACTAAACTAGATTTATTCATTCTTTATGGTTTTAGGATTGGTTTTAAACATAATGGTCATTTTCCTAACGTTGATGCAAAGGCAAGCTAATCACTTTTTTTATTTTAAACTTAAAAAAAAACTCATATAATGTCAGTCTTAACTCTGTGTGATAAAATGTGATGCGCATATGATGCTTTTATAGTTAAATATTGACAGCACTATACCCGATATAAGCAGGTTTCATAAATATTGTTTTATTCAACTTTGAGTACATGTGAATTAAGTGTAACATGTGAATAAAAAAAAAACAAAAACACTCAATATCAATGGTAAATATGTTACGTCTATGGTTATTTTATGTTTTTTAGACGAGGCTGCAAACTTTTTTTTGCATCCTATATCTAATTATTGGTTCCATCAGCCTATAAGTAAAAAACTTTGGTCTACTATTTATTACTACATGTAAATACAAGTTTTTGATTTCACGATGTGCCAGTGGTGAGGTGTTTGGTTTGACATTGAAAAGCACCATAACTGACTTTAAGTGGGGCCCTGAGGGCCGACTCCAGGGGCAACCGGATTATTCTTGGGTGGCTCCGCAACAAGCAAATCCCTTCTAAACAGGTGAATTCCCAGCGTTCCCAGCAAGTCTAGCTCCGTCAAAGATCTCCAACTATTGAACACGGTTCTGCAATGATTTGATCAAAAATAAATCATCCATATGCAAAAAAAGATAAGAATTACTGCAAAGTACTGTAGGAATTATGCAAAGAGATTGAAGAAAGATGAGTTAAACAATCTTTTAGCAGGATTCAGTTTTGTAATCTGAGATTTCTCTATGGGCATATATTCATTTTAATCTCCGCTGCAGGGAAAATACAGTTATTGGAAACTTTTCACCTCATCATAACCATGTTCAAGCGTTGCATAAAAGCTCAGCTCAGCAATATAAAATCCCTGGCATTCTTTTCAACAAAAAAGGGATCATCTTACCGCATGGTCTCCTTATTGAATCCTCCGCCTCGCTGTGGTAGATATGCTATATGTAGTGAACAATGTAACATTGTTGTGAAGGTGCACAAGCTCTCTACCCTTGGGCTAGTCTGTGAAGGAGCAGGTTTGATTGACAGACAGTTTCTATGGGGTAAGTAATAAAGGCAGAGTCAGAAACGGTGCAGCAGGATATCTACCTTTCACCTCCCGTGTAGCTGAGGAGAAATTCAAGGATTTGTTCTTTGTTTTTTTGTGTTCAATGGAAATGTACCATTCTCAATTAAAATGTTTCTAAAAGGTGATTTGAGCAAACGTTGAGTAATACTTTAGCAAACAGGACTGTTGTGCAGTTTAATAAAATATTTGATGCTGTCTTTTAAAAGAGTACCCCTTGTCGTCTCCACCTGCAGATAAGGCTAACCTCCTTACTCGCTTCATTAAAGGTATTGACACAGATTGCGCTTGGCGAAACTGTGATGCAGTAATGACATGCACGTGGAAAAACAGACTCACACACATGCTCGTACGCACCCAGATGTGCTCATCTAATCTTCTGCGTCCTGCATCTGGAAGTTGCTCCATGAAAAGTGGCTTCTTCCTGCTCTCACTGGAAACATTTTCCAACCAGTGGAAGGCTTCTTCTGGGAGCTGGCCTGTGTCCAGGAACACTCAGACTCCACAGCTGTCTTACAGCACTTTAAATGCAGCATATGGTGCCCAAGTACCATTGTTTCACCACTAAAGACCTTGTTTTTTTTTCGTTTTTTTTTTTCCATCATTGACAAAAGGCCATTTAACGTCAGCTTCACTTGGAGAAAAGACAAAAGTTAAGAGCTGGGCTGTGAGAAGGAGTGATGTTTGGGGGGGGGGGGAGCGGGGTGTTTTTTTTTAATTTACTATATTTTCTCAGACCATTGCTAATTTTGGCAGTGATGACATTTTGATTCTCAGTCTGTGAGTTTGTGAAACAACACCATCTGTGCGTTTTCTTCTAATTAGGGTAATAGCCACAAATATTACTGCAACAGTTCTTCAAGACAAGCTGTTACATGCCAATGTGAAAATACTTTTTTCTGGGTTTGATGGCCACAAGTTAGCAATTACACTGATGTATCTGAACAGCAATGGTGTATTTTAATAACAAACAGGAGACTTAATATTTCTCTTAGCTGGCATTGTTCTCACAACGTGAATAACATCTGTAGTGTTGTACTTTCCCTTTAAAGGTATCTTTATATGTACGTTATCTGTGTAGTTTTAATTTTCAGTATTTTCAATCTTTATTGGGTCACATCTTGTGAACTGAAACAATGGTATACATTTTCATGCATTACATTAAGACCTTTGTGCTGCATGTGATGAGTGCATGACTGCAATTACCAATCTTCACTTGATGTTCAACATGCTTCGCATTACCTCAAAAACAATATCATATTCATCATTAAAAGCTGACAAAACATTTCACTTTATGATACATGATGCATGGCATTATCTTCTCAGTCTCTGCACTTCATTTTCTTTGGTACCATTTGAACCTCAAATCTGACATTAACAAATGGAAGTTAATTTGCCTTCCTCAGAACACGTTATAATCAGTCTAAAGGTTAATGTTTCTGCTAATTTATAAATGCAGGATTGCTGTCAGCATGAGAGGGAAATGGTTTTGAAAGGGCTGACATTGTAAATTAAACCTGCCAGATCGTCTCTCCGTGCCGACGGATCAGAAGATGCCGCAGTCTATGATGTCAGACAGGCAGGCAAACAGCCCCGGGGGACAGACCTTGCTCCCTCGCTTCCAAAACACTGGAACGCCAGGAATTACGTCGCTTTGCAAAGGTAGCTGGGTGCACAGAAAGAAAGGTGGGGATGGGGTGGGGTGTAACCCTTAGGAGACTACACTGGATGGTCAAAACTGTGTATGATGTTTATGGTTGATGAGATTTTAGCTAATTTGGAAAGACTCATGAGATTATTTGAATGAAGGATTTTGTGAACGTGGGTGCCAGACTCTCATTCTCTGTGTCTGGTATGACATTTTCTTTTTTTTTCTCTTTTTTCACTCTCTTTCTCAGGAAAAGCTTAGATATTTTGGCATTCTTGTTCATTACTTCATCAGAAATAGTTATTGCCATTTACTGGGTAGTAGGAGAGAGATGCTGTGTAAATCAATATTCTTGATCTGTAGCCTACTTCATATCTTGATTATGATAGTGCTCAAAAGTTTGTGAACACTTCATAATGAACTTTTCTGGAGGTGGATCACCGTATCTACAAGTACCCTTTAAACACAACTCATAATAGAACCCCAAAACAACAAAAATTGAGAAAAAAAAACACCTGGCTAGTGACTGTAAGTACTCCGACATCTATAACCATGAAACAGGGAAAATACTGCTATTCAACTAAATTTACTTTAGAAAACAAGACTGAGAACCACCCGACATAAGTTGAAACTTGCCTTAAACAACCTGATTCCAACCGATAAGGGAAACATTAGTTTCAGTAGAACACATTGCACTCAGACATGAGTCTGGATATTTGTCTGTGTGTGATGGAACATGTTTGAGATGTCAAACAACTGACGGAATAGGCAAAGACAAAATTATAGAGGGGAGAACATATTGCCAGAAGAAACCACTGCCACAAAACACTACAAGCAGCTACCGATAAAGAAACATTCTCGTCCAGTAAGAAGATGGTGAGTTCAGGTCTTGCATCCTGTTTATTTCCATGGCTCTTTCTAATGACTACAAGCCAGTTCAAGTTTTATCCTTCCTGTCTTCTCGTCTGAATCACCTTGGGTGAGAACTACAGTATGCTACCCATTGTTCTTGCCAAAGCGTAAAACCCAGTTCCAGATTTACCCTCTCTCACTCAGACACCTTGTGTGTCCCTACAAAGAGTAAAAACGTTTTGGGCTGATCTAAATTGTTACAGACTTTTTACAACCCTAAAGTTGGATGGTTATATTTTAGATTTCTTCAAACCCTGCAAACACCCATACTTGGCCATTGGTCATTTGGTTCTTTTTCAAAACTTTATAACAAAGATTTTGAAAATGTGCACACTATTTTAATGTATGCAGCGAGCTGATATGTTTCTCTCAGTAAGCCTAACTGTTTTTAATGAGCAGACAATATTGCAACGTCGAGTTGCTTATTCTTAGATTTACAAGTTATCCAAGCAAAAGTTGCATGTCATGGTTTCCTCTTGAATATCGACTAACAAATGGAAACTTGTGAATTGTGTGTCTGTAATTAATGATGCTGAAAGCACTCAGCAAAGAATTTCTCTGCAATATAACAATAAATTGTTGACAGCAGGAATGCCACTATTTCTGTTGTTATTTTACAATAATTTATAGTATATACAGTTAAGGACCAGCTTTCCACTCTGGAGAATTTACAGCATATTACTGTATTTTGGAAAACAGAAAAGTCAATCAATGGAGTAACAGACGACACAAACAGACGAAGTCCAGTTACCCAGATGATCCTTTAATCGATTTACATACTATCTTTCACACATTTTACAGGAAGTAACAACAATCTAAATGATAAGATAAACTTAACATGAACTATCTTTCTCTACAATTGCTTGATTCTTGCTCATTGTCAAAGAATATTATGGAATTGGAAGAATTATTACCATATTATTACAAAGATGTAAGCCAATGAGACATTGGCTACTGGTGAGACTGATGCCAAGAAGTGAGACAGACATTGTGTCAAAACTGTAATACTGTAGAATGTCTTACTGGAGGAAATTCAAAGACAGGATAAATAACTAGTCAATCTTAGAGATCAAGTGACAAACGACTGAATCCTCTTGCAGTAACCTGGCCCCATTTTTATCACCCAGTGCTCCTACCTAAGTCAGTCCTGGGCATTGCTCTCCTCTACCAACCCCGGGAGGGCCCACACTGAGCTCAAGTCTTATCCTGAGGAGTGAGCAGGCCGCTACCTTTTCACCGGACAGGGAGGGGCTTCTCCGCCGCATTTATGAAGGATCACGTTATTTTGGCCAGATCCTCCCCACCCCATCTGACCAGAGCTGGTCAGAGGGGGCATGTATAGTCCAGGACTGTGTGCATGTTTTTGTGAGGGGTAGCTAACATTAGCTACCAAGGGAACATGGGGAGAACATGCAAACTCCACACAGAAAGGCCCTTTCACCAACACCACCCAGGGTGTGGGCGCTGAAGTCATGGGGGAACTTAACACGCACTCAGCACCCGGCAGGAATTGAACTATCACAGTTTTATACATTGGATTACTCCTTTTGCGAGGAGGCAGCTGGAGTTACAAGTGACCTGGTAGACACGAACTGGTCGGCAGAACTAAGATACTGAACTTATAAAAGTAAGATGAGACAAAGTAGAATTTTTCCCTAGTGAGAAAACTGTAATTTATAAGGCTTCCTTGCGCATATTCTTTCTGTCCATTTGAATCATCCTCATTGATCTGTTCCTGTTCAGATGTGACAGATGTGAAGCAATCTGAAATAACAATACTTGATTTAAAATATTTCCCTTTTAGCAAGTGGAAAATTGTTTTTGTTTGTTTCGTTTGTTCTGGATGATTAGATCATTTATCCTTTGGAGAAAATATCCATGTCTTTTTGGCCTTCCTTTCCTTGCAAACTGTCATTGTCGAATTGTGTTCTGGCGTTGGCATTCTGCTATGTCTGTATGTCATCGAGCTGTGATGACCCCATGCTAAGGCTGCCAGGCCCCACTTGAAACGCCTGAAGTGCTTCACCAGGGTGACTTATAAGCGCTCTGATGAGAGACTCATTCATTAACACAGACATACGCATGCCGTCTCATGCAGACTCAAAGCACAGAAAGTGCGTCAGACCCTCCCTCTGTGTGCAAAAGCATGCATAATTACTTCAATTTTTCAACTATTATAAGCTTTATTTTAACAGTAGTATCACATCTCGTCAACAAGTGAAATTCAATTCAAGTCAATTTGTACATTAACTATTCTGATACAGTAAGTGCCAAGACTAAAAAACGGGAAGTATGACACTCATGGCATACTCCCTTAGTAAATTACACTCTACACAAAGGCAAGCACACACACCTGCTTACACACACCTGGACATCCGTGTACTCACTCTATTCTTACTGCTCCATGGCCGCACCCAGTGTAGACCAAGAAGTGCATGACGGTGCTCTCATGGACTCGAGAATTTAATAGGTGACCCTGGGCTGCATGCTGGGTCCCCCACTGCCTGGGCTCATCCAGCCATAAAATGAGGCACAGGCAGGACCATGCTGATAATGAGAACTGGCATTTTGCTCAGGATAACCTCGGGAAAATCGCTTCTATAAAAACCTTCTATAAATAAAAGTCTACCTTGGCCCAAGACTGCGTAAGGGGCTGTCTATGAAAAGGTCATCTATTGCCCCGACTCCGCCACGACTCGCTCTTGTTTTCCCCCTCTCTTGTACCTTGGTATCTGAATCCTGGTCTTCTTTTTTCTACTCCTGTTTTTATAAAGTATTTGTTTTTTTACTGCAGAAAAATACGGTGGTGTGCCATTCATGCCATAAACCCCAATGTTTTTTTTTTCTTTTTTATTCTGAATATCTTGGACCTTGGCTGGACATTATAAATTGCATTCTATAGCATTTTCCAAATAAACTTACAAATTCAGCTTGTAAAAATCAAGCAAAATTATAGTATCTATAAAGGAATGGAATACTAGAGTGGAAACCGAGCGCCAACCATCTAACTTCTGGGTTGAGGCTCATGCAGAACTAAGATTCGTTGCAGTTGCTTGAATGGCTTCTGGAAGTTGGCTGCAAAAGCAAGTCGATCTCCATTGAGTCCTTTGTTAAAATGTCCAAGTTCAGAGCAGAAAAAAACATATTTATAAGTGAGACCAAAATTTAGACCAGAAAGATTTTGGGGGTTTCGATCGTTTAATTTTACACCAATGAAGTTTATATAAAGCAATGAAATTATTTCAAATATGACCGACTGACGGTCAGCTCAATCAGGGGCTAGCCTCTATCATTTCCTCATCCGTAATAGTCATGCAACCGCGCTCTGCGATGCAACCAGCTGTTTGTACAAACCCAGTGTCGGCTAAATGAGCCAGCATTTTTTGATGTCATCGCTGAGAACACTTGAAATAGTATATTCTGCATTCACGTCTGCCAGCAACTCTGGAGCTATTTTGGCAGGGGCTAGTAGCCAAGCAAACTTTGATTGACATACAGTGGTTGTGTTTGCGTCGGCTTCCAGAGCAACATGGCAGGCCCCATACAGAGAAACATGGGCTTCAAACCCGCTTCAAACCCACGACCTAATGCTACTTCCATAGTTTTTTACAGTTTGTGGTGGAAACTAGTGACAGCAGTCACTCACAAAGTTGACCACTGGTTTTGCTGTAACATATTTGCTTCTTATTGTGGCACACCAAGTACACACGATGACTGTCATGCTATTTTACAGCAAATTTTGCAAGCTGTATGTGGAGTATGTTCTTAAAACAACCCCTGAGCCTGTGTGTTAGCACCATGGTCATGTCTGATTCATAGGTGCTAAACCTTATCTGTTAGCTTTGATTATACCCACAATGCTTTTTGCTATACATTTTATATTTAAGATTCATATTTAAGGGTTAGGGTTAGGGTTAGGGTTAGGGTAAGGGTTAGGGTTAGGGTTAGGGTAAGAGTTAGGGTTAGGGTTAGGGTTAGGGTTAGCCTCAACCCAGAAGAATACAACAAGTACCTTCACATTGTGTAAGCCATCCTTGCCAAGCGGATGACGTGAAGCACAATGATGACTTTTGACCAGGGGTGTCCAAAGTCGGCCCTCGAGGGCCGCAGGCCTGCATGTTTTAGTTGTTTACCTGCATCAACCCACCTGATTCTAATTAACGGTCGTCACCACCTTGTCATCAAAGTCTGGATAGTTCTGTTGATGACCAAGCTCCTTGTATCACGGTTTGATAAAAAAAGGGACACATCTAAAACATGCAGGACACCGGCCCTCGAGGACCGACTTTGGACACCCCTGCTTTTGACTGTAATGTACAAAGTCACACAATTACACAACAGCGGGACCTGCTTCCTGATATTATTGAATTGTTTAAAAAGGGGGGGGGGGGGGGCATAATCAGGTAACACTGTACGAATACTTTGACCTCTGCTACATTGGTAAAAGGTTTCCATTATGGTTGGCTAAGGACTGCATCTTTGTTCATTGTAGATTATATGGTCCTGTTAGCTTCTTCAAGTGGAAATCTCCAGGAGTCATTGAGGCAGTTGCAGTAAAGTAGGAAGCAGCTGGAATGAGGTCATAGTCCTCAATCGGAAAAGGGTGGATTTCCCACTCTGGGATAGAAGTGAGTTGCTGCCTCAAGTGGAGGGGTTGAACTATCACATAGTTTTGTTCACAGTTTTGGGAGGACGGGAGCAGGAGATCGAGACTCGGACTGGCTTGGCATCTGAAGTACAGTAATTATGTATTATGTGCCAGTCTGTTTTAGTGAAGAGAGAGCGGAGCCAAAAGGCAATGCTGTCTGTTTGCTGTTTGATCTATGTTCATACCTTCACGTTGACTGAAAGAACAAGATCATGGATACAAGCGGCTTGCATTCATTTCCTCTGCAAAATTACTGTACATACCCTGAGAGATAGTTCAATCTTTTGTGGGAGGGACTCATAGTAGAGTTGTTGTTGCTCCTCCACATAAGGTTCAGGCATCTAGTTAGGATGCCTGCTGGATGCCTTCCAGGGAAAGTGTTTCAAACATGTCCTGTCAGGCGGATTCCTCAGGGCAGACTCAGGACCCATTGTGAAGATTATACCTCCCAGATGGTTTGGGGAAACCTCAGTTCCCCAGTAAATCTAGAAGAGATGGATGGAGGAGGGAGGCCAGGTGATCTCTGTTCAGATGGATGGATGGAGCTACCGAGCACCTGATGCAAAGTTATATGTTTTGGTACTGCATCAGTCCTTCATCGATCCATGCTGTAAGTCTTAACAGTCACTCTAGATAGTATTTTCACCCACATCTTCTCCCATATCTTGAACATCCCCTCACCGGCCATTTTATTAAGTACACTTCGTATACCTAATAAATTGGCCTATATACGTACACGCACCACTTTATACCAGGTATACCAGGTGTACTTAATAAAGTGGTCAGTGAGTGCATGTCACTTGCTTCTGACTCAAGAGACTCTGGTGATTCCTCCCCACAAGTTTCCTTAGTGTCCTCCTCACCAAACATCTTGGCATCAACAGAAAACAACCAGATGTTTGGTTTTCTCCCTGGATGTGAATTCAGCTGCATGACAGCCCCCGTGCAGGAGTGTACCAGGTGGGCAAGTAAAGTGGCCATGGAAAAAAATAAATATGAAGGGTAAAACTTTAAAGCACATTAAACAAACAACCACATGAAAACCCTCACCAAACTCTTCAGATCATCTGAGGTTGTTGTAGTTGGACATCAGCAGCTTGACATTTACCACTCAATAGTAGGTGGTAATACCTGCCAAAATAAATGAATGCTGACCTCTAAGTCTTCTCCCACTTGATGATCTTTCCATACACTGATGAGTCTGTCGATTTTTGTCCCAGTATTTTATTTCTTTAATTATGTCACAGTCTTATACCTTAATAACAGTGTATGCAACATAATTACATTTTTGTCACGTTAAAACAAAATTTCCCCCCCTAGTCATAGTCAAAATGATAGAAACTATTGTACAAAATGTGAAGGGTTTTTTTGATTTTCAAAACACTTTTGTCAAGAGATTAAATTACAAAGAAGCTATGAAACTAGTCACATTTCTAAAATGTCTTTATTTTCTGTTCATTTCCCACCTGCCCGTGGAAGACTTCATGACATGGAAATAGGAGCGTCCCTGCAGGGCAGGTCACCACTTAAACTTCACTTAGCCTCCATTTTACTGCCTGCAGGCAACTTAAACTGATTAGCCTCGACCTTATGGGACTAGCTGACCTTCCAATGCATCCTGCAATACTTATTGATCAGTTTTCATATTGATCCCATCCCCCCCTCCATGCTAGATCAAGAGCGAATGTTTCCATTGATTTGAACAGATTAGGGAAGACAAAAGGTTGCCAAATCAGTTTAGATGCAACCTGCCAACAGAATATGACACAAAGCTTAGATTTAAAGAGTGTTAACTGCAGAATTGATAGAGAAAGACTGTACCGGTTGGTAGCTAATCAAATATGTGAGTGTGGTCATGCTTGTTCCTTGGAGGAATGCGGTGATACCATTTGATTTTACTGAGCAAAACTAACATTAGAACAAAGCATGTAGTTTCATTCATAGGATTGAAAAAGTATATTACTTGAGCTGGGGTTTATTTTAGATGATCACTTTTAAAAACACAACAATACAGTTACAGAAAATGTGTTACTTAATATATGCAGTGCCACTGCACTGCATGTTTAAAAACTTTCACAGCACCTTAGTCAAATGAATGGATCATTAATGAACTTTTGCAGAACTTGGTGACAAGCTGGTTCATTGCGATCAGGTGTGTAGGTTCTGGAAATATCTAAACATTGCAAGACACAGAGATCTTGAGCACCCGCCTGTTTTATTGCATTTGTACCAGAAAATAAAAGAGGTACAGCAACGTGCCGAAGGTACATCTAATACTGATTCCAGGTATTACACAAAGATAGGCATTGGAAGTTATTTAATTCAAATTGATGTCCAGAAGATTATCAACTAGAAGTAAATCAAATCAATTATGCTTTTACTCTGCTAATGTTACCTTAAGTTGCTTTATCACAATTTTTAAGTTGAAACACAACTTTTCCCTTAGATAAACTAGCTATTTACATTGGCTAAAGGTGATCATGCTAGCAATGTGAGTTTACAGATGGACCTAGCGAGCACCAGATGTAAAGTTATTACTTTTTATTTGGTGCTATGTAGCTGGTAGCACCATATCCTGATGATAGTAGATCTGATCTTTGTAGTGTCATAACATCAAATCTAGTTCTATATAGCTAAATATAAAGTTATGTAACACAGTAGATTTAAATTAATGGCTTTCTAAATTAAACCAATTAAATTTAAATGAAATTCATTTTATTCTGTGATTATTCTTGAGCAGTGCTAATCTGGGATGTTGTCACCTGAGATAATTTTGACAGTAAAATGAGCTTTCTCATAGATGCACTGTGATCTGTAAACCCTCACCTCCAATTTAAAATTATTACCAACCGCCTTATTTAAGATTATATACATATTCCTTTATCGCATTTTAAAGTCCTGTTTAAACGCTTGGCGTGTTAAAAACCCATCGAAAACATACTGGGACAAGGTTTTCACAGTTGAAAAACACTGAAAACATATATCTTGTCCAAAAAAAGGATCACTATTTTCGGTGGGTAAAACTTGCTAAAAGAGAAAGACAATTACTATTACTATCCACAAGTGTGGAATAAACCAGTTTAACATCTATTGACAGTGCTTGGAAAACGTATGATACATTGCATCAGTTCATCTGTAATTTACATTTCAAATATTCCAATGTGGTGAAAAATAATTCTACATGACATGCATAAATATGTGACAAATGTGCTGCCCTGAATGTGATCGATTTACTAAGTGTAAAAATCTAATATGATTTCAACTCCTGCATTGTTTACAGTGTATTTTTAAGTGACAGAACATCTGAAAACACTGTTTTTTCACCACAGAAAGAGAGTAAAGAACATAATTAGTTATACCACAGCAGATATAATATTTCCATTTACATTCACAAGCTATGCACATACAGTAGAGCTTTGTATGCGCACCTTATGTTTTACTAAGTTAAGTGAAAACTTGATTTCATTCAAATGAATTATTGATATCCTGAGTGGGACAAAATGAGTGAATAAGTCATGAAACACTCAAAGCAACAAAGACCAAAGAGGACATGTGGATCTTTGCAATGCGTGTTGTGTGAATGTTACCACAGAAAGTAAAAAGTGCAAACAGAAAAATGTGCAGAAAGTGAAGTAGAGGAATAAAATGCATTGTAACATAATTGCTGGTCTTCAAAAAAAAAAAGAAGGTATTTAGAAAATGTAGGGAAATCTGCCCACTCTTTCTGAAAGATACTAAATATAGTTGAAGTTGATTTTAATTTGTATTCATTGTAGATGGAGATTACTTACTTTAGCATTCGCCATGTGCAAGTACTAGTGGGTTCATGTTGGACAAATAACCCCTGGTGGACCTTTTCTCCTTGAGAGCAAAATGACAGTAATTGAAAGATCGAGGTTGGCTCCAACAGCTGTAGAAATGACTACTTCTCCTCTGGTGTCCCTGGTGATCCCATTTTGTGGACATCACTTTTTTGGGTCATTGAGTTAATCCCTAAAACACGTCCTGCCAGAGCCTTACCATTTATCTGGGTGGTTATTCCGTGTCAAGCTCTGCATGGTAATTCTCTCTGGGACTCCCCTCTGGCACGGAAGAGAGACCTGACTGTCAAACTAACGCATTATCGCCACAGTTATCTGAGCCACCTCTTTTCCTCAACACGTTTTTGGTCTCACAGAAATCTTTTCATGCATAGTGGCAGAAAAATAGCAGGTTAAACAGAAATGATGAATACTTCATTTGTTCACAAAAACGTACAACTTTGCAAGTAGATTTTCAACGTAAGCAAGAAAATTATTACACAGACCACTCTGATGCCCACACCAAATATTTGAGATTCACAAATCCATACAAGTAAAATTATTCCAGTTGGCATCACGGGGGATAAAAAATCATTAGCCCTGATGTTTTGGTAACTTGTCAAATGCTCTCCGCAGTGTCCAATTTGACAATTTTTAAACTCTTTTTGACATCTAAAAGAGAACCAATCTTAAAAGTTGGTCATTCAAAATCTTCGTATACCTACATTACAGAATCTCTCCATCGCTCCATCACAAGAAATGTGTACTTTCTTCACAATTTTCCGGAGCAAGAATTTATAAGCTTGTCAAATGCCACACATGGGATGAATGTGGTCATTTATATGAAGCTGACGGGAGCACAAAAAAAGCTTGAGAAGTCATTTTGATGCTGTCAGAGGGGTTTTGTGGCTCTAAAAGGCTTCCGTGATGTGCTCTGACACTTAAGGTCTTGTACTATGCTTTTAAGAGCTTTGCTTGTGCACTTTGTGCATCACACACTGCCGAGCAAGACAAAAACATACCTGTCACTTCCAAACACTGCTGTAGCTACACTTAAAGAGCTTCCTGCATGCCAGCAGAGGTCTTTGGGCAGCTTTGTGACATTTCTGTCATATACATTTTTTTATTTTTTTTTTGCTGCCCGACATCCAGGCAAAAGTTATTCATGTGCAAGAAAGTTTGTTCTTGTGCTATTGAAGTCAGTTGTTTTGATCTGCGAAATAATGGCTTCTAAAAAAAACATAACTTTATCATCATATTCATACATTATTGCTGGCCCAGCATGAATATACATTTTATCAATAGGGAAACAAATAAATAGTAATATTCTGTATCTATAACAATTACATTTGCATTCCTTTTTCTTAAAGGAAGTGCCCTTCATTTAAATCTGCTGTCTTACCAGAAGGTCACAGTGTGCAAAACAAACAAGGGGCAAAAGAGAGAGAATCCCTCTATGTGCCCCAGGCCTCCATTTCCTTTACTCTTTTTTTATTCTTTGCCTCATCCTCTGTTACCTTTATTTGCTGTCCTATTAACAACTGTTACTGCCACTTTAATTACGGCCCTGTGATCCCCAAGAGTGGTGGGCACGTGTCATCTCTTCCCAGGGGATCCTGGGTAATTACCAGTTTCTATCTGAGGGCTGTTGCTCCTGTTCCTCGGTCACCGTGGTGATAATCACACTGCCGTTGCTAACATCTGTTCCCTGGACTAGAAGTCCAAGTGGCCTAAGCCTGTCACGCCGTGCCTTCCTGTGTCAGGGTTGACCTCTGACCCCACCCGTGACTGCACAGGGCTAATTTGTTTATACTGGGAGTGGAAAATCAAAGTTCCGGGATGCAAAAATACTGATGGCTTTTGAATGAAACGCTCAGTTCATGTTGATATCTATTTTCATTGTTTGAACAAAGCATTAGTTTAATCACCTTTCCTGCTGGGTGATCCGGGTGATCATTGCCAAACCTTTGCAGCATTATTATACTCACCAGGGGCCTCATTTATAAAGCTTGCTTGCACACAAAAGAGGGCTTGAAAGATGGGCAAGCCACCTTCTACGCAAAGGTTGGGATTTAAAAAGAAAAAACTAACCGAAAAATGTGTGTATCTCTACGCCAACCCTGACCCTCGCGCACGAACATTTTGAAGATATGGGGAACTGGCGACGCGGGCGGTGAGGTGGTGAAATGAAGCCAGATTCATGTCATACTCTTAATGTCATGACATATCAGACTTAATATAATAGCGCTGATCCAGTTCCTCTGTGTGTGAAGCACAGCGTCAGTCAGGACTCTGGTGCTGCTGCTGCTGCAGCCGCGGTGGAGGACACGCCGTGAACCTCCTCGTCACCCACCGGCCGCTTCCAACTGGAGAGTGACTGAAGACAGAACAAATGAGTGCCGGGCCACTCTACAGAGCCCCTAAAGGGACTCAGATTTTTTTTATATATATAAGGAGTTTTACGCGCGTGAAACCTTTACGCGCGGATGTAAGCCTAAATTATTGTTCCGCGTTAAAACTACGCAACGCCTACGCCGTAGGGTACGCGGCGACGTGCACCTACGCCGTAGGCTCTGCGTTGATGTAACGCGGAACCATAAATCAGCCTTAAAGGTTTCACGCCCGCACGTAAAACTCATTATATATATATAAAAAAAATCTGTGTCCCTTTAGGGGCTCCGTACCTTTTTTTCTGCACCATATGTCCGTGACACTCACGGCGTTTAGCGCAGCAACGACGTGCTGCCACTCACTCGCTTTATTTTATACTATCTACAGTATATACTTTTTCTACTTTTACTGTGACCACCAAATAATGTCGTTTTCCTGTCCTCCACCTCATCCACAACATCTCGATCTCAGTCTCCGTGAAATTTAGTGGCCCG
The DNA here is from genome assembly GCF_033807715.1 of Cololabis saira. Taxonomy (NCBI): domain Eukaryota; kingdom Metazoa; phylum Chordata; class Actinopteri; order Beloniformes; family Belonidae; genus Cololabis; species Cololabis saira. Next base: position 12,209,857 of record NC_084602.1, read on the forward strand.
GTTGCCCGGCTCGACATGTCTCATTCATCCTCACGCGCAGCACAAACAGGCTGCAGGAAGCCGCTGCGCATGCTCAGCAGGCTCATTCATATGTAAATACAGTCAACTACTTTGCATTGTCCATTTATGGTATGAAGTGGGCGTGTAGAGGGCGGGATATGAGGCGAATTCACCTGCGCAACCATCCAGGTGGACTGTGATTTATAAAGCGAACATTGCCTGCAGGTGTGCGTGCACATGGTTTTATAAATCCGGATTTTTTTTGCGCCCGCCATTTTCGGCTTTTGGGTTTACGTGCACTTTTAGTATGGATCCTACACACTCTTTTATAAATGAGGCCCCAGTTCTTTTCATTCATTCTGAGCAATAAGTACATTTTGCAATCTTGCTTGACTAAGGAAATGATGACTTTATGAGCACAAGTGGTTCTGATGGTGGTATCTCTCTGATTATAGTGTCTTACTGTTCAGTATCTTCTCTTTTTAAGCAAATATTTCATGATTTTCAAAGTTCTTAGCAGATGTTTCCTATGTCATTAGGTTTTGTAAAAATGTTGATTCTAACAAACAACACAGCTGAAATTGGAAGGTTCAATCCCACCTAACGTGACTTAATTAGTTTAAAAGTCATATATCTGGGTTGGGTAAAACTCTTATTTGATTGGAGACTTGTATGAAGGGTGAAAAGAAAAACATTTAAGTGACTTTATACAAAAAGCAGTTGAATCTAATAATATCAGTTTGTATGAAATATTCAAAATTTTAACAACATGAACAACCCTGTATTTATGTCTTGTTTCCTGTGTCCCTTTGTCAGCTTGGACTCAATAAACATGATTTTAATCTTCAATCAAGCCCCCGATTTATTCTAGTATTAGCATTCATTCTAGTGGTCTTTGATTCGCTGTTTTATTTTAGAAAATTATTTTACTTGCCTTTATTGTATTGTCATACTTCATGTGTTCATTACATTCCTTTTGTTTTGATTGCCTTTATAGTTTGTTTGTGTTTATTAAGTAATGTCTTTGCTTGCTCCCTTTTGTCAGTTTTTTCCCTTGTTAATTTTTTTCCAACTTGATTTTCTTATCTTGTGGCACTTTCATATTTTAGTATTCATTGTTGTTATTACATGTGTTTTGTAACTCTTGTGCTGCTCAGTGCTGCTAGTCTTGGCCACGGCATTCTTAGAAACATGAGATTTTAAACCTTTAGAGCTTTTTTTCACTGGTTAAATAAAGGTGCTCTGTTAAACGGCATTTGGTTTTATTTAAGAATGCGTTTTTGAGTTTGAAAGTTGATTTTTTTTTTAAATAAATTCCTGGCTTTTGAACTGGACACTCCCTTTTTAAAAGGAGCTTATATTCAAATGAAAAAGTGTTTAGTGAGTTGTAATTTTGACAAGTCTCTCTCTTTGATTAAGCCAGTTGGTCACCCCGCTTGATCGCTATGACGAGGAAGTCAAACAAGGACATTCTGTCTTAACGGAAATTTTGGCTTAAACTTGACTGGCATTTTAAAACCGAGCACAATCTTGTCAACTTTCATGTACAGCTCTTCCAAACTTTTCCTCTCATGTGCAGCCAGTTGTTGGCCAAGTGTTCATGGGAAGGCCCAGAAGGCCCACTTATGGAGCAGAAGTCAGAATTACATAGCAATCAGAAAACAAAACCTCAGTGACGAAAAGCCATCTTGCAAACTTTTCCCATGAAGAACACACTTACGCATCTCTGACCACACGCTGACAGGAGCTTAGATGTGGGTTTGTTAGATGAAGGGATATGTGCCTGCTTTAAATGAAGCTATATTGCATATTTGTGGCAGATAAGGTGGAAAAATATAACGAAGCGTGGAGGCTTAAATAATGAAAACCTCTGTGATCAAAGGGATGGGAAAAGTGATGTATTTAAGCAGGTCAGAATCTTTAAAAGCTGTTTTATTTATGCGCTTTTTAAAAGAAAGTCATAGTCAATATTTGGCAGCTGTGACATTAACGAGCAACGTATTATAGGGGAGGGAGATTCATAAATATGCATAAAGATATTAGTGGGGTGTTAACAGTAAGCACCTGTCTACTTAACCATGACAGCAGCCCCGTGAGTGACTTTACAGAGACCCCCCTCTCCCACCCCCCTCCCCCTCACCGAGCCACATGTGTCCTTTACTTAGCGTCGCCTCTCCCTGCCCGTGACAGTGCTGCTGACAATCCACAGTTGGGGAAAAAAAAGGAACATGTTTTTTTGGAGATGTCAGCCAATGATGGTGAAGGCTCAAGGTTAGAGATTTTACATTCTCTCCCTGGCTCCAACACATGGCAGTCTAACTTCTTTTGCACTGCTAATATGGGAGATTTACATGCTGAAATTCAGAACCAAATTTAGATTTTTTTTTTTCCCTTTGCCCATCTCAAGATGTAGGAAAAGATGTAGCGTCTGTCAAGCCAACTTCCAAATCCAAACTGTTGAATGTCACATGTTATGTATTTTCATGCCCCCCATGAAAATGCATTATCATGGTTAGATAGAAAGAGAGATAGAGGGATAGAGAGATAGATAGAGAGATAGAGAGATAGAGAGATAGAGAGGCTTTATCAGAGAGGTATGATCATCATCCATCATTTTATCATCTCTTATTTAGAATACACGGGTTGGTCAGTATCAATTTTCCTGATTTTAAAGTTTCTGTAGTTAACACTCATTGGTCCATGAAGAGGATGGAAAATTATTTACATGTGGCTTATTGAGTTCTGTCAACACAGATTGATCTGTTCAGAGTGCAGATTTTTTAAATTAAGCTCATAGCTATAATTGATTGAAATTCTTTATTCAGTCACTTCACCAAACAAACATTGAACACAAACATGATCAAAATAAAATAGTGACTGAAAAGGCACAGGCAGAAGCATAGTGCTTATATTAATGCCTGTCTTACATACCAACAAACAATAGCAAAACGAATCCAGAAAAAAACAGAAAAGGAGGACCAATAAGGTTTATATATATCCTTCATACATATCCTTTTATATTCTTTCATATATATATATATATATATATATATATATATATATATATATATATATATATATATATATATATATATATATATATATATATATATAAATACATACATACTTCTATATACACATAATAATATACAAAATATAAAAAAAACATATACATACCCATACACAACATATACGTACATATATATATATGTATGTATATATATATATACATATATATATATATATATATATATATATATATATATATATATATATATATATATATATATATATATATATATATATATATATATCTGATGTCTCTTTATGGTGATAAAATTAACATTAAGAGGCATAGAAAAATCAAAGGGCGAACTTAAATTTTCATTGTCATTCTTCAAAGTCACACCAATGTGCTTGTCATTTGTTGACAGAAGGCGGCAAAAGCAAGGGAACGAGCAAAAGAAAAATACAAGCACAAAGGTGATCGCCATCTGGGATGACTCAACATCTATGTCAGAGATTGCTGAATGTACCACATGCATCTCTAACTGTCACACCCTGTAGGATGCTGGGCTCAGACAGATGCAGGACAAAAGGTGCTGTTGTTTACCACTGTGTTCCCTCTCTCCTGCCCTCTCTTCATCCTTCCATCCCCTGTTTGCCTCAGTGGGAGACGGGCTCCCTCCTGCGTCAGTCGGGCAGGTGCTGCGTGGCTGATATGACTGTGACGGCAGAGAAAAAATGGGAGGTGGGCTTTGTAGAGATTGAGGGTTATGGTGGGTCAGAACCCAACAAGCTGTGCCGGAAGGCTGTGCTCCCCGTGTCTCCTTTCTCCTGGCACCAGGTGGTGTTTCCACCTGCTCACCTGGAGTGCCACTCTTCCTCTCCTGGATGATAACACCTCACCATGCAGATTAGTCACTAAGACAAAGTGCTGAAGCAGACATGTGGAGGGGACAAAGAAATGGGCAAACACGCATCCTAAATTCCACCTGACCTTGTTTGCATTTGACTTTCACTGTGCCTTTAAAATAACTTTGAATACTTTAAACCCAATATTACAGACATATTTAGCTGCGATGAACCATTCAAGTGTGAGCTTTTGTCATGCTTTGTGAACAATGAGTTTAAGATTGTTATGTTTCCTCTTACCCATCCTCTGTATTTGTTCTTTCCTGTGTTTTGTGCTCTTAAAGAAAGAAGGATGTAGGCCTCCTATGCCACGTGGGACATAGTGAGAGCCAACCTTCTCAGACTTCTGGCTAACCTTCATGGTCGATCAATAATTCTCCATGGAGGCTCCATCTTTGTGTTTGTTCTGTTTCTGTACCTCTGCATGCCCTGCTACTAACACAGCAAAGATGATGAAACTGATCATACTCGGTGCTTTTAACACAATATGAACTAGAGCAATACAGAAAAAAGTGGGAAGGAAACAGAAAAGGGAAAATGTGTTATAAATGTGTCATAAATGAAGCCATCCAAATTTTTCCCTCTCACAAAAATCATAAATAATGACTTTTCACTCATATAGCCTGGAGTTCCAATTAACTCTAGTCAAGTTGAAGGGTTTGGCCCCCCCTCAACACCAGCAGCTATTTGATACTCTGCAAAATGTACCTTGGGCTTGAATGATGGATGGATCCTGGCTGGTCTGACAGAGCTCTATGATTCCCCCTCCCATGTATACGGAGAAGTAAACACAAGGATACAGCCAACTATTTCAACTCAGTGTCTGGACCCATGGAGCTCTGCTCTGGAGCTCAAGATCCCTATCTCACAGAAAAGAGAGAGTGCCTGCCCTCCCCTCTCCTCTCTCCTCCCCTTCATCCCCAGCCCACACCACCCCGTCCTCTGTCCCCTTACTTTCATTACGCATTTTTTGTTTATGCTTGGGCGCAACCGTGGCTGCTCCTGATGGTTTGAGGTCAGGCGTGACTGGCCACGGGTTACTCTAAATAAATACACACGGACTAGCCAGGAAGGAGCGGGTAGGCTCCGCTTGCTGCCGAATCATCCTTGATTAATCAGCTGGCAGATTCAGGGTGACTTTTTGTATACACTCTCCACCACCACCACTCCTTCCCCCCCCATTCGACCACCCACCAATGCCATGAGAGGTGATGGAATCGGGGCACCACAGAGCAGGGCAATCCATGCTACCAAGCAGATGGTGCATTGAAGCACGGCCCTTCTATGCAAATCTAAATTGTTTGCACAAAAATAAGCACAAATGCACAACACTGTCCCATAGCTCTTCTGCCTAGATACTTCAGCTTGTGGAGTTTAACTAAAGCCAGGAGTCTAATTCTATAGATTGCATAAATACCATTTGCAAAAATGTGAAAAGTTATGAAATGTACAAAGTATATGGATAGCTGTATGGTGCCTGTTCTACAGCACACCAGCTCCACAGCAGAAACAGCAAGGCTGTTTCCTCAAGTTGATTTGATTTGAAGCATCAGTATAAACAAAAACTTGACGCACAGCAGGCTATAGAGCTAAAGAAATGCTCTCACAAGTTTCCTAACCAACTCGTGCTTCCCTTCCTCTCACCTGACCCTGTTTCTACCCCATCAAGCTCACCTCAAAGATGAGTACGCTCCAGTCTGTACCAACATCTCCCCCTAACCCCTACCTTGGCTGCCATCATTAGGGGTGGTGCTGTTCTCTCACTTGTCAGCTCCACTCCACCATGGATCAGTAGAGCTTCAGCCAGAGCATGCAGGCCCCTGTCACTAACACTGACCCTTTCCTTTTGTCTTGGCTCTAAGGCCCCCCACCGCCCCCTCCACTATCCCTGGCCTTCAGGCTCATGCAGCCACTGTGCTAACGTCCAGCCCACATTCCCCCAGTCACGACTCTAGACCTAGCCCCCGGCCTTGGCCCCCGGCTCCTGTGCCTCCGTTGCCCCCAGCATGGTTCGACCTATCCTCGGGCAAAGTGTGGCCCCCTGTGGCCCGCCTGTCCAGAGTACAGGTTATCAGCTCTGATCCTCGCAATAGACTTCTACCCAAACCTGCTGCCCGAGGGGACGGACAGATGGAGAAACTGAGAAGTGAGAGTAGATTGAGCAAAAAAGGGAAGTGATGAGCGTGGGGGGAGGAGAGTAGAACGAAAATTGAGAGGATAGAGAAGGAAGGAATGGGGACAAAGTTTTGCCTGGAGCCAGGGATGAGGCAATGAGAACCCCTAAAAAACTCAGGCAGTTGGAGGCCACCACCGGGGGAGAACATAGGGGCTTTCAGGTGTGTGTCAAACACTTGCTTTCCACAGTGACATGCTTTGACTACCTACAGACATCCATCATGAAATTTAAACCCGACAGCTGAAGTGTTGTTTTGAAAATGATGTGTTTGGCTCTATGAGATCCTATTTTCCTTTCTAATTCCTCTCCTTTGTCATATTGTGGTTGGTTTCTTGTCTTGTTCATCTTTGTTGTTTTTTTTTTTGCTATTTCATTCATTCTAACTTGAATGCATTTAATTATGTGATGCCATCCAACAGATTTTATATCTGTTGCTGGACATGAAGTGCAAAACCAAACCATATGCTACCAATTGGCACAAATTACCCTCAATCCAAATTATCATCACTAAAAAAGCCTTCTGAGTTTGAAGCATCATTAATTCTCCAGCCGTTTTGTTTTGCAGTGAGATTGCCAACCACTCAGTGAGGTTGGGTTTGGTATCGTTGTCACGGACGTTGTAATCAGGTCTCAATAATCACACTTCCAGAAGGGGAATGTGCCTGGGGCCTACGCCAAGAGGCTCTAATGCAGGGCGCCGCGGGCCGCTTGCCTGCAGACAGAGAGGGCTGGCAGATGGAGGCAGCCATTAAACACAGACAATCAAAGAAGACAGTCACCGTGCAACATGATGTGCACAGAGGACGACCGTGTAAGGCTTACTCTAAATTAACTGCCATTAAAGGAATCTGTAAGGCATTTAATTGTGGTGACTCTGACCCGAGAAATGAAGAATCTGCCCAGACGCAGATATGTCTGGGTACAATCTCAGTTATGGAAGTCTGGGTAATCTGAGGATCTTAAAAAGAAACTCACTTTCTTTTTGGGTGTTTTGGTGCTTTTACTATCCAGCAGTTAGTTAGAACTAGAAACCTACAGGATGGGAAGTGAAATATTTTCAAGAATCATCTAAAGTCCAGTAGCTCTTAAATCCATTTGGTCTTAATGAGGCTTTCATAGAACTAGGTGACAGCAGGCACATTTTGTCATTATCACTTTTAAAGGAGCTTGAGGCTCCTTTTAAGAAATGAGACTCTCTAGCGCCACCCTTCACCACGACGGCCGTTGGGGGTACTGCAGCCAACAGCGAGGCCGGCACGGGAGAACGGGGAGAACGCACATGCAGCGTCATGTGACGTCACATCCACAGGACAGCGCAGGAAATTTGGGACCGAATTGCAGCACATTTTGCAGCACACAGCCTGTTCAAGGCAAAGGAGAGATACACTAGAGGGCTCATTCTTTTGGGTTTGGAACGCTTCATCTGACATTATTACTAGAAAACTTAAAATGTATACGGATTTTTTTCATAAATCCTGCCACAATCCGGCCTCAAGCTCCTTTAAATTAATTGAATTCAATATTAATGAGCAGTCGGGGGCGCCCTTGGAGGTACGGTGGGGCCCTGGCCCGGCTCGGAGGGCCGGCCCCCGTCTACTGGACGGCCGGTGGGGGGACGCGGGTGTCTTACCAGGGCCGGCTTTGCTGGTCCTGCTTCCTGGCTTCGGCCTCCGCTCCCCCTCTTTCCCCCCCTACGCGATTCATACGTACATAGGCGAAGGGCGGGGGGTCCGGGTCGTGGGGGGCACTGTCCCGCGGGGCCCGGCACTCCCCGCCTCACGGTTTTAACAGCAAAATAGACACTGCACATTCAACACTTAATAAATACATTTGACAAAGACACGTAGTTCGGGAGGGGGGGGGGGTCGGTGTCAATCGATACTTGGCCCTCCCCCCTCCCTGTTTTTATGGCATTAATCACACGCACTCAACACCAGGGGCGGGAGGGGGTCCCACATCACCCGCGTTCCCTCACTGGCCTGGGACAGGTGGGTCGGGTTACCCGGGCCTGGCGGGGCCCGCCGTGCAGCCTGGGGTGCCTTCTGGCGGTGCTGGACCCCCCCGGGGAGGGGGAAACGGTGCGTGATTGTATGTCTGTGTCGGTGAGAATGCGGTATGGAAGGGTCCTGCCATGGAGGATTTGAGCCTCCATTGGCAGGACATCAAAACTTAATAATTTATGAATATTATATTATACAAAGATGGTTATTATTATTATTATTATTATTATTATTATTATTATTATTATTATTAGTATTATTATTATGTATAGTATATTATATTATTATTAGTATAGGTATCTGATAGGTGAATGGATGAATGAATGGGATGCCTGGGTCTGGGGCCCTCCGTTGTCGGGCCTGCACGGGTGTCGCCTTGTTGGGGGGTTCCCTCTCTCCGGGCCCGTCTCCGGTCCCCCCCGCTGCCTCTGCGGCGGGGCGCCCCTCTGGTCTTGGAGGGCCACTTTCGTGGGGGACGGGTGCGCCTGCCCGCGTCGGCGGCCGGGGCGGCTCTGTCTCTCCGGGCAGGCTGGCCCCCTGCCGGGTGGGGTTCGTTGGCCTGAAGGGTGAGGGCCTCCTGGCCGCGTGTCCGGCCCGGACCGGGTGGCCGGGGATTGCCTGGGTCGCGGTCCGCCGCCGCGGGATCCCTGGCTGCTTCTTCCCGCGCCGTGGGGGCCCCGCCCGCGGGCCCCCCCGGCCGCCGCCGGGGGGGCCGCCGGGGGGGGCCTCGCAGGCGGTGGGTTGCCTCCTCCTACTTCTCCCCTCTGTGGGGTTGCCGGTGGCCTGGGTTCCGGGCTCTTCCGTGTCGGCCTCTGGTCTCGCGGGTGGCGGGGTTGCTCCCCCCCCTCCCCCACTATAGATACACTTCAGGTGGAGCTTTGTTTGGTTTATTACACACACACACACACACACACACACACACACACACACACACACACACACACACACACACACACACACACACACACACACACACACACACACGCATGATCATATACATACACACACACACACATAGATATACACACTGGCTTGTTCACCTGCATGCTGGCTCTCTAGTTTTTGGGTTTAGGTAGCGGTAGCGATAGCTTAGCTCAGACTGCGATCAGATCTCAAGATTTAGGTCGATTGCTGTTATTGTTTTGGTTGGCTCCGTGCCGGTTTCGTGCTTTGTTTGTGGTTTTTTGTTGCAGATTTCCAGTGCTTGACGTGTGTCTCCGTGTGTCCCTGCTTCCTGGATTGGCAGTGGAGGTCGTCACCCCCCCCCCAAAAAAAAAAAAAAAAAAAAAAAAAAAATGGGTTTGTATGTGTATATTTATGTATGTGTACGCATATGTGTGCGTATATATATGTATATATATTAAATATAGTAATAATGCACACATATACACTTTTGGTTTCTACCGTCATGGTATCAATCAATAATATGTGTGCAGACAAGGTAAAAAAAAAAAAAATATTAATGAGCAGTAACAACTTTGGAAAATTTGTTGTTAATGACTAAATAATACAACTAACGAGAGTAGGTTTTTGTCATGTTAATGTTACTTAAAAGGAAAATTCTATTGACTATTATAATGTAATTCTAAATAAATATTGAGCTTAATTGACATGTCAAGCAGCAAAAACCTGCTGTAAAAGGTTTGGTGTGCCCATGGTTACTGCACTGCATTATGACGGCAATTACTAAGAAAAATATTCGATGGAACATTTCCTCTGCATCCCTTCTCCTTTTTTTTCTGTACCCTTTAATAATGTTCTCCTTTTTTTCTTTACTTCAGTCTCTTTCCTTTTAACAATCTTATATCCTCTTTCCATGTTTCAGGACTTCAGGCTCCCGGAGTCTTGGAACATGCGAGTGTTTTCCTGTTTCTCTTCCTGAGTTGAGAGGCATGGAGGAGCACCGGTGGAAGCAAAGGTGCAGCAGCAAATCCGCTGCCAAGAAAGCTCTGCTATCATGCCATATATCAAGATGTGACTCATTTATTGCATCTGCTTATGTTAATGGCAGGTACACGACGGTGAACAAACAGAAAGAGCATGTCAGTCTCGGCCCAGGACTACGGGCCCAGAGAGGATGTAATGAGGCCAACTGTTAAGTGACACCTGAGTGAACCTGATATTGTTTGAGCAACAGAGTCCTCTACTGGATCACACCATCAGCACTTTCTAGTCAGACTTTCAATTTCAAAAATAGCATCTCTTTAACCGTAAATCTTTCACGGGAGAGCTCCAGGCTTTTGTGTTTCCCTTTCTGTAATTGTCTTGTATCTCTGGTCCGTAAATCTCTCAAGAAAGAGCCATTAGGAAGAATGGCTGGCAGGGACTTTGCCACAGGGATAGTGGTGGCCCACTCCAGCTGAAAGGATGTCCAGATACTGCTCAAAAAGATGCAGTCGCTGTCCGTTCACCGGGGTCAGATGACAGCATGTCTAGCTTGGCAAGCTTGCCCTTCATGCCAGCTACGACCCAGCTGGCACTAAGGATTTCTGTGGCTGGAATGGTTTCCTTTGCAAATCTCAAAAGAATTGATTTTTTACAGGAATCCACGGTTGTCATTGTGTTTGGGGCCGTATTCTACCGGCTGAAAATAGTTTACAATGCAGCCTGCTTCCTGATCTCATTTGCCTGTTGCAGAGTGTCTCAGTGTTGTGCACATGACACATAATTAGCTTACTACATTGTTGACAAAAACAATGGGCATTAGACAAAGTCTTGCCAATTTTTTTGTTGTTAAACCATGTAAGTAGGGCTGCGGATTTTGTGTATCAGTTGTTTGGGGCTTAAACCATGGTGACGGTCAGTTCTGGGAAAGCAGCACGGAAAAGAAAGAGCTCTCACAATCAAATATCCTGTCTTAAGTGTTTTGAGGGAGTTTGTGTAAATAGAAGTCAGACAGTACAGCAGTAAAACGATTTCCTCTCACGAGCCCAGGGGTCTTCTGATGAACATGACAGGAGCCGGCACTATATGTTGCATTACTGTGCACAGCGCGTGTGAGAAAGAGTTAAATATTATCCATGTCCATGAAATGTCTTATCCAGACTTTACTATGCCTTTAAACAGATGAACTATCAGTGCTCCAGTAATATTATCTCTAAAACTATAATCGCTGCATAAAAACCATCTTTGTGTCTTGCCTTTAATTTCGTGGAACAAGCGTGGGAATTTATGACATATCTATCTAAGTGTATCTTATTATTGCGGTAAATCACGTAAAAACCAAGGAACAGAGGTATAAATAGTCTTAACCATTTCATTCAATCTAATTAAATTTAAAATGACGTTAAAAGTCATCGTTCCTGGCTCTTTTTTTTCATAAGTGCTGATTACTTATGAGCCATGGTGGATCTCCTCAGTGTTAAACACATACTGCGTACAGTATTACAGAGTTAATGGGACAGATAATTGACAGTGAACCATAGGAGGTTAATAATAGATGCTTAATTGACTCCTATCAATTTGTTACACTGAACATCAATGTCTACGAATCCCATTTACAGTACATTCTCAGCAATGGCCACATTTCTTTTCTTTTTTTTTAATGATCAATGAGTCTGGGATTTGAATGAGGGGATACGTACTAGAATAGCCAAAGAGCATTACAAGAGACTAATAATAAAATGCCTAGTGTTGATAAAAAATTAATGCATGCTTTTTATAGTTTGCCTTGATGATCAGAGGTTAACAGGGACTTTGAAATGAAACATCCAGGTTTATTTAAAAATGTCCTGCAAAAATCTTACATCTGTAGATTTTACCACCCCCTCTTCAACCATATATTGCAATATAATATAATATAATATAATATAATATAATATAATATAATATAATATAGTATAATATAATATAATATAATATAATATAATATAATATAATATAATATAATATAATATAATATAATATAATATAATATAATATAATATAATAAAAATACAAATAAAAATGTATTGACTTTAATTTAAAAGAAAAACATTTTCTATATAGGTTTTGCTGGTGTCTTGAATATTAAATCTATTTATTCTTCTTCATATATACAAAAAAAAGTGTATATGTTACAGTGCCAAAGCAAAAGTTGTGGTCATTTGGACTTTTTCTTTCATTGCACGTATAGTGTGAGCAGACTGACGTGTACACACCAAGACGTACGAGAAGTGTTTCCCAGTGGAATATTAATTTGTCCATCAACGACAAGGAAGTGAGAGTTTACTTTCTCTGACGCCACCGTGACAGACTTCAGTCCACAGGAAAAAAAAAAAACGGTGAATATCCCAGGTCAGCTACTGTCCCAGGCCCTCTCTGTCTATTTCAACTCTCTGGAAGACCTCCACTGTTTACACATATCTGTTTCACCTTTTTCCTCCCAAACAATTAGTGAGCGGGCGAAGAGGAAACCCGTCCTGTGGGAGTTATACGTAAATTCCTGTAAGCGCTGCCAGCTGTAAGATGTTACCCAACTGTATACCTGGTACGTGTGAAAAGATATGCATGCTTTTTTTTATGATAGAAATGGTAATGAATCAATTTTACCTGATAAATAGGGGAAATTACCCTCCATTGCACTGTTAAGTTGAGTCAATTAAACAGTAAATACTCCAGTTCTCTGCCTCCTCTTGCCTCCTTTGACTCATGGCAATTTTATGCACCAGAGCCTCATTGACTCATAATGTAAAAGAATGTAAATAGAGTGCATTAGAACACAGGTTCTGCAGTGTGCCATGCATCACTCAGAAGACTTAAACAGATTGAGAGCAGACTGATAGATGAACCTTGGTGGAGATATGTTGCTGCATGAAGAAGGAAAGGTGTTGGAAGGTTGAGAGTATTAATCATAGCAATTATTGAAAGTGTTTTCCGCTGACATCATCGTGTGGACCCATATATCAGCCAGGAGCAGCAGTCTTATGACTTAGTGACACAGGCTGAGTGGAGGACATTGAGCAGTAAAAATTAGCAAGTTATATGGAGTGAAAAATGGAGCCATCAGAGAGCCATAAGCATTCAACATTTGTTATTCCAGAGATTTAATTTCATGAACAAAGCTCGGTGGGTGTTTTTCTTTGTTTCGTTATCATCTTTTTGACTTTGAAAAGCATTCTTTAACAGATTTAGATCTATTATTTTGGTTCACCCTGCAGTCATTGTTGCTTAGGAAATAGGTGGGCTAAAAGTACAAACAACAGCTGAACAGGAAACAAAAGAAGAGCGATATAAATTGATGATGTCAAGGATCCACACGCAAGTAATGCTAAAATTGTTGGATGAGTGCGTGTGTATTTTTGGTTCCCTTTGTTCTGCAGCAGAAAGAAACAGATCCCAGGCTTGTGAAGTGGTTCTCTCAAGAATAGACTTCCTTAAGTGGAAATCGGTTCGAAAGCTTGAAATTCATAGAAAGAAACATTTTTGGTTTAAGGGATTTGTAACAAAATCATTTGTTTCGGAGTTATTATTGTTTATACTTTGTTTACTTTTTCCTTGTTTTTCATTTTGAATGATGAAATACTACCCAGTAATCTCAAAGAAAAGTCACGTCTGTGTCATCCTCGGGTGTTTAGATGTAACAAGTCACGCCGTGACACTGAAATGAAAGGTGCGCTGAACCATATGTGCATTTCATTCTTCTTCCCAGCTTCATTCAGCTGCTTGACTGCTGTGAAAAAGTCACATTCTTCTTTTTACGTGACACTTTTTTATACACTGCACCACTCTTTCGTCATGTTCTGTGTAAGCTTGCGTGGCACTACTTCCCTCCCTAAATTTAAAATGTTGTAAACACACTCCAGCCTTTCCCTCTTTGGAAACTTTCAGAGACATCACAGGGGTCCCTGGGTCTCTTACGTCTCTCGGCTGCATCGGCTCCTCTGGGCAACCGCCCAACTGGCAAGCGGAGTCTGCTGCCCCGACCCTGAACCTTAAATATAAGAGGTTAGCCAAAGGCCAGCGCCGAGGCTGAGGATGGGTGTGGTGACAGAGGTCAGGATGGGGGAGGCGGGGGGGGGGAGACAGACAGCTATTAAACACAGCAGAGGAAGGCCCATCAGGATGTGTCTTTTATAGCTGGCTGGTACTTGAAGGCATCAAACGTCACTCCCACAGATGAGAGGCAGGCGGTCCAGCAAACAGATGAATCCTGTAAGGGTGGAAATGATGGGGTCAGGGTTTTTACAAGGTCGGGACAGGGTTAGCGAAGGGTCAGGGACAAGGTAATCCCTGGTTTTCAGTTTTCACTTCAGTTGTTTTGCCTCCGTGGTACCAGGACTCTCACAACTGCTGAAGACCTTTGATGACACAAGGAAATGAGTCCCAAAACCTGCTTGCATGTGAAAATTTGCTGAGGTGAATGTAATCTTTGCACTAAAGGTTTTCAAGTTAACCTAAATTCCAATGACACATTCTAACAAAGCAGAAACTCTGAGTGGATGCATCACCATACCCTCCAGATGACCCTACGTCTCCTACCAACACCTCCTACCCTCAAACCCTCCAGCCATCCAACTTCTCCTCTCTAATACAGCCTCTCCCCTTGTTTCATTTTCATTACAACCCTCCTGCCGGGACTTGAACTTGTTGCCCCTTCTGAACTGGGGTGACAGCTCACTAAATCACTGCCTTTTAGTGGTGCAGCCTCCTTTTTTTTATATACTTTAATCACCAGACACCAGTAACTAGGAATATTGGACCCAGTGTGTGGAATTCTCCTCGTAAAAAGAAAAGGTGCAGGCCACTGATGTGCTTCTCATGGCAGAATTGCTGCTTGGATTCATCTCGGTCTTGTTGAGAAGGAAGTTGATGAACACCGCGGGGGTGGGGGGGTGTTGGGGGGGCTGGCTCTCTTACCAGTTGACAGTCAATTGCTCAGGATCAACAGGTTCTAGGCCGTAAACTTGAGGTCATCTTCTATCCCGTCAACCGTTTCTCATCTGGGCTGCTGCTGTTGATGCTGGTGGGAGGCCTTGGATTTTGTTTGTTATTTATGGTTAGTCACAGCTTTAGGAATCGCTCTGAATGATCGGAGGCTATCTTTTACACACAGCCTGTCACAGCTTTAAAGTGGCTGAGCCCCCTATGTATGCACTCTTGCTGTGAAGAGCAGAAAAGCAGTGGAAATATAGTAAAGTCTAAGACATAAACTCTGTTTGGGCAAAGAGACATTGATTCCCCCCCCCACACACACATTGATCCCTGAGTAAGATGACTCTGCAGTTTCTATGCTGAATAATTGGACCTGAATTGAACTTGCTTACTTTCTCTATGCAGTGTTGTTTTGGATGGTTCTAAACGGAAAAGAAATACGCTGAATTTTTGCTCTTACTTTTTCCAACCCTTCCTTTTCTGTCTACATCTTCCTCATATATCCCCTGGCTGCTTTGATATGTCCCTCTTCTCGGGGCTCTTCCTTCTCTTGGCCTTCTCCTTCTTTTTCATCTCCAGCTATCCTCTCTGCCCTC
The DNA here is from genome assembly GCF_033807715.1 of Cololabis saira. NCBI lineage: Eukaryota > Metazoa > Chordata > Actinopteri > Beloniformes > Belonidae > Cololabis > Cololabis saira. Next base: position 12,225,396 of record NC_084602.1, read on the forward strand.
CCTGTGGACACCCACTTTGTGCAGCCGTGAGGGTATTTAAAGCCAGTGTTGACACTGGACAGCACGTTAGACAAATATCCGTGACTCCAAACCACAAGACACATGGCAGACCTGAACTCGCTCTGTTCTGGCAGTGACTGTGCTGATCTGAGTAAGCTGTGGCCAGCTATTTAGCACAGATGACGTCTTACTGCATTAAAAAAAAAACTTACCGCTGGGAAATGTAGATCAATGAAAGAATAAAAAAAGAAAACACGTGGGAGCAGAATAAAAATAGGAAGCAGTGGTTGCACAGTTGATTTTCTAGAAAAATAATAATTGTTAGCAGAAATAGAAGCAAAAAAAAATATAAAACAGGGTGAGAATGAAAATTTATAAAATGTATAACCAAGTATTTTAAAATAATAGTCGTCTTCTTTTTTTATGTAATTTGAAAAAACTGATAAAGTGCTTGTCAAAAAAAAATTGAAGAGCTTTTTTAGAAGACAGCAACTCCTACTGACAACTAGGTGGTTGCCTTGATTATGTGTGTGCATGATATCATTTAAAGGTGGAAAACACACACACACACACACACACACACACACACACACACAAACCACACACAGACAGTACTTACAGGCAGACAGGGCCCCCGTGACTGTGACAAGCTATCTACACACACTCAACACATAACCACATGCGTACACACTGAAAGCACAGTGTGCCACACACGCACAGACGCACACTCCAGAGATACGGGGCCTGTTCCGACAACCGCCAAGTTGACTTGGCATTGGCGGGACTGTAGTGATCCAAGAAAAGCAAAGCAGACCCACGAGAGGGTTGGGGCTTTTGTGTTTGTGGAGTGTCACACTTCATCACGAGGGAAACCCATAACAGGCCCAGGAAGACCTTTGAAGCTATGGGAGGGGTGTGTGGGAATCGCCTCTGTGGCTACCTCTGATGTCAACTCCAATATTCTGATTGCAGGCTATTTCCTGGATTAGAATTGTGTTTGTCGGCTGAGAGGGAAACTGTCCGAGGATTGTATATCAGAGAACAGACGAGCTAATTACAGCATCCCACCCGACAATTTTCAGATTATAAAGTATTTGCGTAACATTAGCATTGTAATGTGTATGTATTTATTACCTAGTTACAAGGCCATAATTTATACTTTTAGAAAATGTACCAATATTCAATAATAACCTGTTTTTTCTCTGTGTTCACAATGTTTTTCAGATGATTTAACATGTTTGGATTACTAAGACAGACAGGCAGACACGTGTGGTTTTCTTTTAAAGTATATTTTTAATAGTAGATTTGGAAGGCACGCCAAGCCAACGAAACGTCCGTCATGTTGGATTTCTGAGCACAAACTGTCACTGTGAACCATTCAGCTGAGGAGCCAATGTGTAAAACTGCATTAGGCAGCAGAAGCAGGTGATAGCAGTTTGATAGCAGTTCGCTTTGGCCGCTTCATAATTAGTGGAACAGTGGCATTCTTTAATGGACCACATCCTTTTGGCAAGAGCTTCACAACTTTTTTTTTTTTTTTTCCTATAATTTGATTACAGGATACTAGGAGCAGAGTAAGACAGTTTGAAATCAAGGAGAAATATTCAGGAAATGGGATGGTTGGCTAGCTTTACTGTTGGAAAGTTCCCATTTCTGCTTTGCTGCATGAGTCAGAGGGGAGGGATCATTTTGGTGAGTGGAAATCATTTCATTTATCTCAAAGTCTGGATTAGTGTTGAAACTTTCGACTAAAATCTAACTAAAGTGACGTCACGTACATCTTTCTATGTTAAGAGAAATTCAAGAAAATGTTTTCAGTACCTGGCCTTAAGATACATTCAAAACCTGACTTGCACACATTTCAGTAACACCTTGGATAAACTCTTGCGCTAACAGCTGGGATAAACCACAACCCTCAACATAATGATGCAGCATATGGATGTACGGATGTATGTTCAGGGCTCTAGAACCTGAATGTATAATTTGGGGAAGACGGTGGCTAAAACATTGTGCCCACTAAACAATAACACTTTACAACTGTCACACATCCAACTCCGTTGACGTTTAGCTCAAAGCACCACTGAGCTTATCTGCTCTGGTGGGCGCAGCACAAAAATAACTCAGATAGTCCAGCTGGATAAAATAAATGATATCTGTCTACTTGCTCTTCAGATGGACTAACTTATTATTATAAAACAAACTCCGGACCAATTAGCATGTGGTTGAAAATCATAAACACACACACACATACATACTCATACACATACACACACATAGCCACTCAGACATATATACACATACACACACATACTCATACACATACACACACATAGCCACACGGACACACATACATACACACACACACATAGCCACACAGACACACATACACACACACATACACACACATAGTGACACAGAGACACATACACACACATACACACACAGAGATATAAACACATAGCCACACATATACACACACATAGCCACACAGACATATACACACATACACACACACACACACACACATAGCCACACAGACATATACACACATACACACACACACACACATAGCCACACAGACATACACACACACACACACATACAAGCGGTAGCTTAGCTCAGATTGTGATTGGATCTCAAAACCTGGGACGGTTGCTGCTCGTGTTTCTGCCGGTTCCGTGCCGGTTTCGTGTCTGTTCTGTTCTTTTCTTCTTAATGCAGACTTCCAGTGCTCGACGTGCGCCTCCATGTGTGTTCTCGCATCCTGGATTAGCAGCGGATGTCACCCCTCCCTCCCCCCCACCCCCTCCACCTTCCACAAAAAAAAACAAAAAAAAACGAACAAACAAAAGAAAACTGGTTAGTATGTGTAGATATAGCCTATGTATGTGTATGCGTATGTATGCGTATATATATATATGTATATATATTAATGAGATAAATATATTAACAATGCATATATATGCCTTAGGTTCTTACCAGCATGGCATTAACCATTAATATGTGTGCAGACAAGTAAAAAAAGAAAATCATAAACAGCGCTGACGGGAGCGTCCTTTTATGCTAGCGAGGGTCCAGAGTTGCATAAATCTACAAACAAAGGTGTAATTAGCTCTGTTCTCCCACAATATGTGTATTCTTTAATGTTGGTGAAGCAGAGAAAGAAAGAAATTAGGATAACAGTTTTACATTATAACTAAATATTAAAAAGCTTGTTGCCAAATAATATATATATTGCTCATAATTCATTTGGGAACAGATTTCTGAGGACTGTACATGAGGACTGCAAAGTGATTTCAGCAATTTTAACAAAAAGCATTTTTCCCTTTCATATGTTTAGAAGCATATTGAGACAAGCATTAAAGCCAGATTTTCACTGCAGGTATGAGAAATAAGAGCGAGATACAGAGAAAAAAAGACAACCCCAACTTCTGTTTGCACACTGCGGCTGTTGTTCTTGCAAGGACAACGCCACGATCAGATGCAATTTGGAACAAACCACAGCTTTATTTTAAATTCTCTCACATTTCCAATCAAGGACCGATTAGCCTCAGACATTAATGAGCCTACTAATCCATTTGGCCCCCTTGTGATAACAGTTAATTGTGCGTAAAAATGTGTACAGATCCCCGTTTAGGTTGTTTACTAACTGATTTGGACGTGGTCGGGCCCTAAAGAGGTATCATTATGCTGATAGCTCTTTAGAAATTGCCGCCTGATGGAGACAATGCCGGAGTGGATGAGAGTTAAGAGCACACAGGGCTGCTCTCAATCATCAAACGCTTCAGTACAAATCATTATAACATCATCATACATTTAACTGTGATCATTCTGCTTCTTCTATAATTAACATAAATATTTTGCATTGTGGCGACAAAACTATAGAAAAGGAAATGAAGAAACATTCTTTTTCTTTGCAAACTTATGGCAATTGGGTACTTGTTAATTCACAATGAGAGGTTTTAGAAAATATCAAGAAGCTGGACGACCAGATGTTTCAGACCGATGGCGTCATGTGGTCGTGGATGAGCTGTGTCACTTCCTTGATGTTTGTGGCTGAGTGGAAGCGTAATTATAAATCACAGAAAAGGTCTGCGCTCGTTATACGGAAGCTTGGCATGCAGAACAAAGTTCTCTTTGAAAACAGTCTGCGTACGAAGAGCTGGCGAGCTTTATAAAGAGAAAAGAAATGAAGAAGAAGCTGTTTATGTCGATAAATGTATGGATTCACAGCCGAGGCTGGGCTAGGTGTATGCAGTTCAAACATGACCAAAGTTGGCCGCCCTTTCCCAGCCCAAACTGGGACATTGATGCTGAGTCGCTGTGACCCTGGAACGCAGGTGAGGGATGGGGAATGAATCAACATTTCTCTCACATCAGACCTGGGTCGCTTTCTTATTCAAGCCATCGCTCCACACATGGCTAATCTTTTGCTCTCCTTCTCATCTGGTTTCTTCTCATTTCATTGCCATATAATACTCTACTGTATTTTTAAGTATTTTATAGTATTTCTAAGTATTTTATTGTATTCTAAAGTATTTTATTGTATCGTTGCTGTTGTTCTTCTTGTTTTTTTTTTGCAAACAAGAGCTGCAATGTCAATTTCACTGAACTTGTTCAACGACAATAAAGACATCTAAATCTAAATTATAATTAGCTGAAGAATTTTTAATAAAAATAATCTCACAGGTTCAATGCTGCATCTTTCTTTACATCCGTACACCTGACGTTTTGCATTTAATGTTACTTTGTCTTGCTGTGGGTCACTTCAAAACAGAAGTCTTGCTGTGGGTCACTTCAAAACAGAAGTCAGTCCAAAACAATGTATATGACATGTTTAAGATAAATATGAACAACCTCAAGAAAAAAAAAAAAAATAAATCACATCTTGGCAAATAATCAGAATTGAGCATTGAGACCTGCAGTGTGAACGTGGCTTAATCCTCCGTATTAGTGTGCCACATAGGAAGGAATATAAGTCCAAGCAGCTATATTTTTAACACAAGGAGCCAAGTATCTCACCACCGACAGCGAGTATCTATATACTGTACTTCCCGTCATTTGGGCCTATGTGGAAAACCTGTGGCAACCACTACCAGTCAAACGGTGGGATATGAATGAATGAATGAATGAATGAATGGTGTTTATTGTCATTGCACTAAAAACAATGCAACAAAATTTAAAACAGTTCTGCAAGACTCCTTGTGAAATAGAATTATAACTTGCACAAAAATGTAAGCACATTGTGTTGATTGCTCAGTAAAACAAGTTGAAGTTGTCTAGAATGGAAGTGGGGGCCAGTGAGATAAGGGGGTGAGGCTTACGTTCATGAACACCTGAAATGTAGAAACTGTTCCTCAGTGTGGCATTTTAGCAGAAAGTGTGTCCAAACTTTAGACTCTCTATGTATGAGTGAAAATTAAACGATCCATTTCTGATTAGTAACTGGCAAGAGGTTACTGTTGAACTGAGAGCTCCAGGTTCCCAGTCAGCTTCACTGCATAATGTCACCCTCAGGACTTTGTGAGAGATGGTCAAAATTGAAAGGCAGTCAATGGAGCTGTATCCCTGTAAATTAAGTTGGCACTGGATTAGATCTTTTTTTTTCTTTCAGTTTTCATTGTAGCTTCACTCTAGAATGAGTGAGCAAATCGTTTTACATTCAACTTTGAGCTTACCTGCAGCTTAAACCCGAAATGTTGCAGTTTCGGAAGTGTTAAAACACAGCTGAGTTAGCCACCAGATGCATTTATGATGCATTGTTTTATCCATATTAAGCTAATTTCATCGGTGAGTTAATTGCATATTCTAAAGCATTTATATATTTGTTATCATGCTTCACACAGTTCAACGGAATAAATCAAATACTGCTATTTTTACGGCGGAAATGTTTAAGCCTATGTGTTCTGTATACACAGCAGAATGTTTTGAGAATACTTGCAACCCTCTATATTTACTGTGTTTAGGAAGCAGTGCACAGCATTTACTTTCTCCGTCATGTTGTTGAAGGAACTAAAAGTGTGTGCGTGTGTTTGTATTCCGGCCACTCAGCCTGCAACCTTGGCTGGCCTGTTCTGACACTCAATTTATTGTCCTGTCATTTGAGGCCTTAGTTTCTCATTACACCTAAAGTTTTTGTGTCCTTGTGCGGCAAAAATTAGCTTGTGTGTCCGTGTAAATCACCTGTCGTATGCAACATGCTCCTTTAAGAAAAGGCCAAGGGTGTCATTTGATTCCTCCTGCCTTGCTTTCATATTTATGCGTCTCATATTCACGTCTATTGGCCGTGTCTCAGTTGGGCTATCCATCAACACTTTTTATCCCCATCGCAGCAACAATAAGGACATAAAACGTTCTTTTACGTCAGCAAAATGCTGCCACAAATAAAACGTGAACAACACATCTCTTTATTTGTCTGGGTAATAAACTACATAAATTAAAAGCGATAAGTGACAATATTTGCATTCGTCAAATCGTATTGGCTTGGGTTTTAATGGAAATTACCAGTGGCGGAGAGGCTGTAACATAAAGTATAACCTACAAAATTGGAAAACATATTTGATATATTAATGAGTTTACAAAACTGAAGGACATCCAGACCCAGGGGGATGTGTCCTGCTTTCACTGGGATAGGGCCATTTTTCAAGCAAACATGTCAAAGGAACGGTTTGGAAACAATATCATTCATCCTGTCAAATGAATTTCCGAGCATTGCTGTGACATTAATTTCGCCAATTTTAAGTAGCTGTTTTTTTGTTGTGATGTATCTTGTATATTCCGGTTTACTCGCTCAAGGACTGACTATTACTTCTCCAGCAAAACTGTAGCTAAATAAACTAAATCAAGCTCCAAAGAGGCTGAGACTTTCATTGTAGTTACGTAAAATAACAGAAAAATGTTACTGGAAGATAACACTGCATAACAATGAACCAAACTATAGAAAATAGAGTGAATGTACAGAGTTTGAATATCTTTTATTTATTCACCTTGGTGTAAAACAAAGAACTCTAAGAAAGGAAAAAAGATCAATCACATCAAAACATAGTTGTACAATACATCAAGAGAAGATTCACTTATTAGGAAAGGATCACTATGTTCAGCCTGTACTGCCTGTATACCACAACATAAATGATGCTCATCTATGGCTTGTAGTTTTTGGTATTCTGGATTAATAAAACTGAAACAAAACAACAACAAAAAAGGGAACCTAGTTAAAAGCGATGGGATGAAGAGACGTCGCTCTCAATTTTGTACTCTTAGAGAGAATCAGTTGCCTTTGGCCTGCTTAGGGGTAGAAGGTGAGGGAAGCACACAAAAGCAGTGCAATTATTCTGCTCTGGCACAACAACAGAGAGCAAAAGGAGCATCAAAGGCTTTCCTCTGAGCAAAACAGGGCTCCCTCAGAGGAAAACCACAACCTGTGTGTGAATACCAGTGCATGGACTTTTGGTCCTCTCGTGGGACCACAAGAGGGAAAGGATGAGTGTAAATAAACTTGGTGTGCCGTTCAACTGTATGATGATTTAATAATAAATTAAATTAACTTGAACTTTGTTGCTTTGTAATTATAATTTTTTTTTGCAGGTCTAACACATGTAAATCTGACATATCAAATGACACCCACAGTTGCTGCACATTAAACAATGAGAAGAAAATTGTTCGACTCACCTTCATATTGTAGTCATATATGTTGAATTTGTTTCATTAGAAATAGATTTAGCAACCCGCATTAGCTGTTTTGTGGACGACTGAGGCTTTAAAAGATTTGTATTTGGATATTTCAGTATATATATATATTCAGCAATATTCATTCACTGAATATTTATTCATTCATAAATTGTTTTTCAACACATTATAACTTTAGGTCTGTGTAATCTATTATAACTATCAATAACTATTATTAACATGTTAACAATATTAACAGCTAGAGTTTATTAACGTGTCTGTTTAAAAAATATTTTAAAAACGGATCATTGAGTGTTGAGAAAAAACAAAAACACTTGCAACAGAATCGTATGGAAGAATCGGTACGGATTTTCCTTCAGGCATATTAAAAGGCGTCTCATATTATAATCGGGGTCCTTCAACCCGGAAACATGCGCTCACGTGTTGTTGTGTACACTGAGCGGTTGCTAGGGACAGTTATCACTCCCTTTCATTATAACCTCATCTTTCTTGTGTCACTAAACTTTTAAGGAGGATAAAAGAACATGAAGGTGGTTGCTTTGATAAGGTAATCACGTCTTAATTCATTTTGTCACCGATGTTCTTTGCACTTTACAGAAGGGGCTGCATTTTATCTCTTATTTAATTCAAGACTATAACTGCTATTTTGTCCAGCTCATGCTAACGTGATGTTATTGACTATAGGGTAATATACGTTTGCATACGATAGTAAAGTAGCGTATAATATATATATAAATGTGGTATACCGCCGCTACTGTCATAAACACCGTTTTCGCAGCAAAATTACACTTGTACCGCATCACATCACTGTTGACTAAATGCACCTGTACTTGAATGCATAAGGCTTCCGTTTACTCACGCCTGGGTTTCTCTGTGTGATTCTGTGTTGTTTTGTGTTGCAGTGGAGGTAAAGACAGCTGCTACAACATGATGCAGTGCGTCTCTGCGGGGCAGCAGATCGTGGCTCTGGCCAACCTGCGTCCTGCTCATACAGGTTAACTCAATCATGTGGCTACAATCCTGTGGCCAGAGCTTTTCCAGCTGCACTTTTGAGGAGATACTTTTGAATATGACTGATATGGGATATTGGATCATTTCCCTCAAATATGTAATACTTTGTATAATTTGATTGATTCGATGTTGGTGTTATTTATACAGAATTGTAGAGCCATCAAAGGAGTTCATAAACTTTCAGACACCACTGGATTTTTTTTTTTTTTTTTTTTTGTATTCTGACCTGATGCAGATTTTGAGAAAATGACAGGGGTTGGCATTGATCATCTTCAAAAGTTTACCCAAACTATGTTTCACTTCCTGGACACTGTATAATAAATCTCACTCTTCTAAACAGCCACTGCTAGACTGGTTGTGCATTTATATAGTTACATTCTTCCATCAAAGCTGTGTAGCATAGTGCTGACCAAGCAGCACATGCTAATGAGGAACCAAATGCTGCTCACTCACTTTATGCGTCCAGATTTACATTATGTGGAGATTACACCAGTAACATTTAAGTTGCAAGGCCATAGTTTTAGTTCATCTCCAAACATGAACATTTTATTGATCACCTCTCCAGATGTGACTCTTAACACTTTTACCATTGATTTTTTTACAGTGATGGAAATCTTTCTTTAAAAAAAATATCCTTCAGTATTAGCATTTTCCTGTTTTCATTTAATATTAAATATCCAACTGATATGAAATAGAAAACAACAGATGTAGCCTTTAGCTAAAATTGACTTGTGGGTGGTTGGTTTACTCTCAGTCATTTCAAAAGCACTTGCAACATCACTTCCTGTGACCTTCACATAACTTTTAACCCCTTCACATACACATGCTTCTGTTTTAATATCAAATACCGACTTTAACATACATTTTCTGGTGCCGTAGATGAGCTGGACAGCTACATGTACCAGACAGTGGGCCACCAGGCTATAGAGCTGTTTGCTGAGGCCATGGACCTGCCTCTGTACAGACGCACCATTGAGGGTTCCAGCCTCGACACCAGCAGGAACTACACAGAGACAGAGGGGGACGAGGTGGAGGATCTGTACCAGCTGCTGCACCTTGTCAAGGTACACTGCAAAAATAAATTTTTACCATGTGTCTCTGGGTTTTCTGGACATAACATTTTGATGATGAAGAAGCACATGCACTTCTATTTATTCATTCTGATTCACACACATTGTGCATAATTTATTCATCTATTTCTTTATAGCTAATGCTTTAGAAAGCACAAACAAAAATGAAGGACGATACAGTTCTTTATTATAAAATGACGTTGAGAAACCCCCCTATATTTAAAAGAAAAAGAGATACTCTGACTCACTGGTTGTCAAATACTGGAATAAACTGGCATCTAATTCAAATCACATTTTTCTGCTCTTCTGATTTTATTGTGATATTATTTTCAACATTTACTTTGCTATGGTAAATGACAAACTACAGTTCAATAAATGACACATTTTCACTTGCAGCCTGCATGCAAAAAATGTTTCTAGAAAGATTGGATTATGCAATGAGACAGGTCTGGATGGTTGTTACAAAGATATACTATTTCTTGTTTAACACGCATATATATATATATATATATATATATATATATATATATATATATAAATATAAATAATTGCATCCTTTACTACTTTGTCATTAAAAATAGTTGGGGTAACACTATATTGGAGTTTGTTGGTTTGCAATTGCTTTAAAGGCTTTTTTTTTATTTTTTACTCCTTATCCTAGAGTGTTAAAGCTGCTCATTCAGGCCATCTTCAAATCTACGGAAAATTAAACATCAAACATAATTTATCAGAATTATTGATACAGTCAAAAGAAATAATTTGTCATAAGCACCCTACTGCTGTCTCTATTATTTTTCAGCTTATTGAATACAAAATATCTGCTTGTATTTTAATGTTATTTTTGCTTCACAGTGGCAGCTTTTTACAACGGTAGGTAAAAAAAAAAGGACATAAAATTAAGACAATATTATGGTACCGCCACATGTTGAACAAAATCAAACACTGTATGTGATTTTGCTTGCATTTCAAGAAAACATAATTTAATGTTGTACATCATTTATACATATTTAAGTTTTTGTGGGGTTTTTTCATACTATTAGAATGGCACACCAAATATTCAGGTTTGGAGTAAAAGTACCAGAAGGTTGTTGCCCATTTCCAGAATTTAGCAAGACATGACACATAAAACAAGAAATGATGAGTTGTAATCACTTACAATGCAACCTTGTGTATTATGGTGCCTTGGAGTTTGATAATGTCTTTTGTTAATAATTCTGTTAACAGCCACATTTTACAATATTAATATGCTCATGAAATTAAATCTAACTCATCTATACTTGAGCTGTACATTAAAATTAATCTCATATGTCATAGCAGTCCATTATTAAGACACTGCCTTGCCAGTGTATATTTCTTTATTAGTATCTTTATGATCACGAAAAACAATTTTTGTACCGATGTCACCGCCGGGTTCTGTAGTTTTAGAAGGTAAATAATATAAGTCTGAATAATGAAGAAACTGTGTAGCCCCAGATGGAGGGAGATTATCAGTGTCTTGTATGTCTTCCATTTTCTAATAATGGCTCCCACAGTTGATTTCTTCACATCAAGCTGCTTATCTATTGCAGATTCAGTCTTCCCAGCCTGGTGCAGGTCTACAATTTAGTTTCTCACGTCCTTTGACAGCTCTTTGGTCTTGGCCACAGTGGAGTTTGGAGTGAGACTGTTTGAGGTTGTGGACAGGTGTATTTTATACTGATAACCAGTTAAAACAGGTGTCTTTTATACTGATAACTAGATAAAACAGGTGCATTAATACAGGTAGTGAGTGGAGGACAGAGGAGCCTCTTAAAGAAGAAGTTACAGGTCTGTGAAAGCCAGAAATCTTGCTTGTTTGTAGGTGACCAAATACTTATTTTACCAGGGAATTTACCAATTATGTCACTAAAAATCCTACAATGCCATTTCCTGGATTATTTCCCATTCTGTCTCTCATAGTTGAAGTGAACCTATGATGAAAATGACAGGCCTCTCTCATCTTTTTAAGTGGGAGAACTTGCACAATTGGTGTCTGACTAAATACTTTTTTGCCCCGCTGCGCTAGTAGATATACACCAACAGTTCATCCAACCAAGCTGCTTTGGAGAGTAAAAAGTCATATTCGTGCTCTTGGTCTGTCTCGTTTAGTACTTTAACTTCTCAACTAAGTGAAGTTAGTTTCTGTTTTCACCTCACACTGAACAATAGTGTCCCCCGTTGCATCAGTTGATCAAAGTTTTATGCACAAAGTTGGAAAGAGGTGCCCTTCAACAAAGGCTTCACAGGAATATTTCCACTTTTTTTTTATCTCACATGACAGAAGATCAGATGCAAAAAATTAATCACTGAATTAATATTTGATCAAACACCACTTTTTAATAAAATTAATTTGACGGCAAATTATGTATGAGACCCCGGTGGTCCGATTGCCGTGCAGGGTGGTTGACTGACAGGTTTGAGCCGCGTGTGTGTTTAACTCACCGCTGACGCTGCCTGCCTGCTGCCTGCCTGCCTGTCTGACCGCCTGCAGCCATGAGGAAGCTACCTGGACAGAAACTTCAACAGCATCGCAAACTCTCACTGCTGTCAGCACAAACAGGCAGTGGGGATTGATCCTGTGTAATACTTTACCCCCCTGCACCCAAAGCCAACCTTTTATTGTAGCTGGGAGCATCAAAAATTAAGCGCCTCTTAAGGGGATGGTGGATAGGAGTTTGTTGAGATGGGAGCTGGCTTGATGTGGTGGAAATGAGAGGGATGGGGGTGTGAGCACAGTCCTCTCTGAAGGTCTGTGTGGAGACATGTTCATCTGGAGCACAGGACTGCTTCAGGGCTTCGACATGTCCACACAAACCACCTTAGCAGCAACGGCCAGTCAAGCGGCCTGAAGGCATTTCACGGCCCCTGCTTGTCATTTTTTGTAATCTTCTGTATAAATAGCAGACTTCACACATTTGACTATCTGAAAAACAGCTCTCGGTTTAGTGTTTTGTTGCGAGTATACACGCTCCCAGTCCGGTTTCTTGTTTCTTGTCTTCCCGTGATTATTCACAGTTAAATAGCAGACATATTTGTGGTATGTGATGCAATACCGGCTCTGGCTGTGGTCAGAGTCTAATGGCTAAAGCCTGCTAATTTCCCATTTCCAGGGCTTCTCTTGTTCTGACTTCACCAGTCAGGCAGGCCATAGATCAGGGCAGATGAAGTCCCACGGGGCCCTCGCAGGCTTGCAGACCTCCAGTTGTTTACCTGTCTCACAGCCATCAACAATCCCTCAGCATTAAAACCAGGACGCCTCTCTCGCTCACTGAGTGATTGCAGCCATAAGAACAGAGTTTGACCTCTCAAATTTCTATTTCATTTGCTCTCTGCAGCTCCTTTTTTTTTTTTTGGCATTCTCACTAATTATTAAGTCGACTGACCTGATCCATGTGCTCTGCCTAAGTACAGGTGGTTAACTTTATTTAATTTTCTCTATTTAAAAACATAAACTTATTCACCACCATCTCCAATGTTTTTCTTCAAAGCAGTTTCAACCAATTTAAAATTCTTTGGAAAAATAAACGTTTCTTTTGTGCTATAAGAATGAATAAGGTAATGGGAGAGGCAGAAAGAGGGGGAAAAACACTTTTAAGTTGTGAAATCATCATCGCTGGAAAGGAACAGTTTTAGCACGAGGAAAAAAAAGTTCTGTTTGGAAGAGTGTGATATTTTGAAAGATTCTCTATAGCAGTTTGAATTAATTAGAAGCTACAAGATTATATTTGGATATTGACACTTGAGTGTATATGAAAGATTTTTTTTCCTCAGATCTAGAGTTGATGAGTTTTAAGTGGATATTCCGCTCTCCTCCTCCTTCGCAAAAGTGGCAGCAAACTCGTAGCATGAGTCAACAGTGCCATCTATGGGCCGCTCCCATCAGCAAACTGAGAACCTCTGAGAGTATTTGGAGCCATTCACAAGATTCAAAGGAAGAGATCATTTTCTTCAGAACCATTGTTGATAGAGAAAAAAAGAAAGACCCAATTATGATAGGGGGGGGAGAAGAAAAAAAACAGCTATCCATTCCCTGGCAGGAGCAATAATGGCACAATGACAGCGTGGCTCTTTCTTGGCCCCTTTGCTCTCATCGCTGGTTGGGCATGGCAGCGTTTCTTTGAAGTATGTAACCTGATAGAAATGCAAGCCGCACCGTACCCTGTCTCATCCTGCTAGGTGCTGATCTTTGAACCCGCTGCGTGAGCGGGAGAATTTACAGTTTTGGAGCAGAACTTTTTAAACATTTTTATCTCGAGGATGTGTTTTCACAGAATAAACGTCACGACTGTGTCATCTGTTGGACTTCAAAACAAAACTGAGATTTAAGTGGGACATAAAAGATGAGTCTGTCTAAGTGCAAAATTACTTTTAAGTTTGTTTTTTTTTTTTTTGCTTTTTTGGATACAATTTTGGAAGTTGTGTGCCCACACTTCATTTTGCGGTTGGTTTGCTTTCTTCTGTATGATCTGCTCTGATCTGTGATACAGATCAACAGTGTCAGCCACCCCTGGCTGTAATGCCAGTCCCCCCCCTCTCCTCTCTGCCCAAAGCCTGCAAAACCCCTCATATTAGTCATATCACATCCCTCAAGTCCTTTATCCTTCTCTCTGTGTTCTGTGACCTGACACAGTGGCTCTTTATGCCCGGTGACCCTGCGTGAGTGTGTGTGTGTGTGTGTGTGTGTGTGTGTGTGTGTGCGCCTGCATGCATGCCCGTGTGTTCAAGGTCAGGTCAAACCGGGCCTCTGTTACACGATAACAGGTCTATCTCTGTTCTCCTTACACACCTCTGCCTTTCTTCTTTCCACCAGCTTCCTTTCTTTCAACGCTGCAGGTTAGACAGAGGTGCTCCCACCGCTCTCATCCAGACCTCACTGCAAACCAACTGAAGTTGCACAGCAGTAGATCCTATTAATTATTCGTGGCTAATGACAATTTTTAAGGGATATTTCCATTTTTGCAACATCACAGCCTCTGCGGTGGACAGTTTTAGCTCCCGTCGTTGGATGTGTATTGCACGTGATAAAACAGAAATAGATAAAAAGAAACTGACTCTTGCAGCTAACTCTGAAACCGTTGAGCTGATGAATAAAGACAAAGACATTTAAGCTCATTAGAGTGATGAGGAACAATAGATGATATCTACGCACATGTTCTATTCCGCCAGCTCTAATTAGCAGCGCTGTAACATCTCTGTCATACCGAGACCCGGCTTGGAGAACGATGGAAATGTTACTTTCATATCTAATTTCCTATCCTGTGAGGGACTCGGCTTTCCAGAAATGCTGCTTTTTTTTAAAAAAAGGTTCTCTCATTTTCTTGGTTAAGCATGATCACGGGTCAATTAACATCTGAAGCCCCCTGATTCATTTGTTCATCTATTTGTGCTCAAGACGACTCACGAAAGTCCTGGAAAGAAAACTAAGTGGAAATGTTTCCTTCTTCTGCTGTGTGTTTAAAAACCTAGTGTTTAGCGTGATAATCCTCTTAAAACGCTTCCCTTATTCCTCGGTTCTCCTAAAATACACACCAATTCCCTTCCTCCCCCCCTTCAGCTGCTATAGTCGTTCTGTAATATCGAAGATCACATAGGAGTGGGCCCTCTGAGATCACTGGGCCAGTCTGTCCGCAAGTCCAGACGCTATTTTTCATTCTTCCTGCACCCTCACTCCTTCTTTTTTTTTTTTTTTCTTCCACTAACATCGTTTTCTCCCTTTTGTATTGTTGTCACACTTTCATCCGGACCCTTCAGAAGCCCGCCACTTTCTTGTTCACGAGTGTCCGGATGGGGTTGCATCCTGCTGTGAGGAAAGAAGGAAGAAAAAACCGAAGGGAGAGGAGGGAGAAGGTAGTAGAAAGACAGAGGAGGAGGAGGAGGAGGAGGAGGAGGAGGAGGAATCTCTTGTTGATCCAGGAGCTCTGTAGTATTGATTAGGCAGCTGAGGTGTTGTGAGACAAGATGTTGAGGAGAGGTGTGAACTAGGAAAGGGTGGTGGTAGAGGGGTGGGGGGGGGTTTCAAAATCAAACACCCAGCCCTTCTCTGATTACCGGCATGGTGCCGCATTAGACGTACATCGGGGGCTCAACAGGAAAATGGATTTCTTTAAAAAGCTGCTTAATACATAAATCATGACCTCTGGGGTCACAGCAAGGGTTTAGGAGGGGAGATCAATAATAAAGCTAATGGATGCTTGTTGCAGTTGGTTTGTGGGGCTGCAAGACCTCTAAATGGTGTTGTTGGAAGTAGCTTACAAGCAACGGATGATCACTTGTGGCTAGGGCTGGGCGATATGGACCAAAAGTCATATCTCGATATTTTCTAGCTGAATGGCGATACTCGATATATATCTCGATATTTTTTCTGTGCCATAATTGGGGTTTCCCCCAAAGAATTATAGCATAGCATCTCTGTTAGCTTCATTTTTTTTCTGAGGCAAACCCTTAGAAAAACAGTCAGTTTTAATACAAAGCCTCGTGCCAAATGTCACACAGGTTCCTTTATTAACAGAGGTCTGCACAATATCAAAATGTATAAAACAAATAAAATAAAAATAAACTGCCTGCATATATAGAATAAAAATGCTTCTTGAATAAAATAAAACAAATTTCCCTTTCCTGCATAACAATTAAATTAAAATACACTGTGCAATTAATACAATGTAGACAGTAACAGGCAGACTTTTCCACTGAGGTTGACAGTTGAGCAAATAACAAAACATTTGTGCAAATCTCAAATAAAACATTCAAGTCAATTTGTCACCAAATAAGCTATATCAAAATCAAAAAAAAAAAATATATATATATATATTTTTTTAAATCGATATAAACGATATTGTCTCGTACCATATCGCGTTTGAAAATATATCGATATATATTAAAATCTCGATATATCGCCCAGCCCTACTTGTGGCACACTTTTTTTTCCTTTTTTTCTTCATATGATTACATTTCAACAAAGTTTCCATACTTAAGTTAAGGAGGTATTACAGTATTAATGAGTGCAGATCGCCTCAAACAGCTGTCTCCGTGCGGTAACCTTTGTAATGCGTTCCTCTGGCCCGGCCGACGCGGTGGCCGCGGGGCTGAGATTGGGCTTGTTTTGCACATGAGGAAGGATAGCATTAGTGCTCAGATAATGGCACTGTGCATTGTTTGCTGGCCATGTGGAAGTGGTGGGACAGGATCTATTAGAAGCAGGCCCATTTCCCACCAACTGACTCTAGCAGTCCCCACAAACATTAGATAAAGAGTCAGGCCTCAAAACCTTTGTTAGTTGTTTGTATTTTTTTCTGCTTAATGTACTTTGCCCAATCTTGTTTAGCAGTGATTGAAGCTGATAGTCTTATCTCACATTGCCAAGGGCATAAGGAGGAGTGTGCATTTCTATTTTATTCTATTTTTAACAACAATAACTATTATTTTATTGTAGTGCCGGATTCATCATGGCTGTATCTAGTGGGACTGATATGACTATGAAATTTTAATAAATTATTTGTTATGGAAATAATTATTTACGATTTAATTGTCCTTTTCTGTTCATTTTTTCCCAGACGCTATTTTAGTATAAACCAAGTGATCATTTAATAATTAACTCCTCACTTTGTAAAGAATAACCGTCGTGCATGTCAGATATGTCCACAGCAGTAGACAGGGGTTCGACAATGTCATTAAAAGATTGTCAACTGTGGAAATACATCATTTTTGTCAGTTTGTCTCAATTATTTTTCTTTTCCCTGTTTGAAAACATCTATGATGATTATCCTGACATGACCCCATTTATCTGAAGTAATTGCAATTACATGATTAAGTACTAATTGTAACAGGCCGAGTTTCTAGACGTTATTCAAGTTTGATACATCGGCTGACGATAATGAACAATGCTCGTTATCTCTACTTGTGTAAATATAAATATCTAATTGCAGATAATATTTTGTTATAATTTCTTTAAAATTAATTGGAGATGATAAATGCTAAGGGGAATCTGTTAAAATGTCCCATCTCTTTTTGCCATTGCATGTTTTCTTGATGTCAGACCACTATTAGTTTCAACAACTACTCGTGTTAGTTTATCACTGTCTGTCTCATAACAGGATGATAATGAATACTGTGAAGCTTTTCTGCAAAAACCCCATTCATCCAGTCAGAACAGACTTTTGTGCTTTGTTTTGTGAACCATTCCCCTCTAGAAATATTTATGACAAGCCTCCTCACCTCCTGCAGTTAAAGTCATAACCATCTGTAGAGAAACTCTGTCTGGAGTCTGGAGAGTGGCTTAAACTGCTGTATTTTCCTCGAGTCTCTCTATGGGGAGTGGAAAGGGGGTACATGATATCTGTTGGCACCATGGATGATGGAGGACAGGAGGGCCTTGATGCCAAGAGCCTGGAACCTGACCTCACCAGAAAAACATTTACATTTTGGAGTGTGTGTTTTTGCGTATGCATGCAAGTATGTGTGTGTGTGCGTGTGCGTGTGCATGGGCCACAGCATGTTTGTGTGTGTATACATGGACATCAATGCATGTTCTTGCATTCACCATTTGGATTTGGTGCCTGTTATAGAACTAAAAAACAACTGACATAGTTTACCTCTGCTGCATGAGACTTGCTCTTTGATTTTTTTCCTTGCTCTGTTGAGTTAACTTCCTGTCTGAGAGGCTCAAACTCTCACTCTAGCCAAAAATGAAAAAAAATAAATATCTGTAATACTTTTTTTTTGTGAGAGCTTCGTATCCTTTAATTGGTGGAAGACCTTGAACATTGGGAGGAAGTAACCCGAGTTCCCCAAATCCCCCTAAATCAGTTAATGAACCACAAGAAAAAAAAAACATTATTTTTGATTGATGTAGAATATTATTTTTAAGAACCATTAATAACTAAGCTTGTTTGCTCGAATTACAAGTTTTCATACATTCACATACATCAATAAATGGCGGTATGTCTCTCCACCGCTCTCCTACATTTAGTTTTCCGTGTGTGTTGATATGGAAAGCTTCCTCGTCCTTGGCTTTGCTGAAACCAGGACTTTGTGCTTGCTTTGGCTAAGGCCCGCTCCCTCCTTGCCTGACAACTGGCTGGGCCTGTGTTTACGCAACCATATATATCTAAGAGGAAACCCTTGAAACGTTAATCTCTCTACATTTTTAACCCTGATGAATTTCTACATTTTCCAGCTGTGCAGCATGGCATATTTATGCTCAGGCTCTATTGCTCAAAACAGTTCTGTCATTGTAAATGAATCACTATGCAGACTATGTGCGTGTGTTTGTGTGCATGTGCTTGTCTAAACTTCAGGCTAGGGGAACTGTGCAAATACAAAGTCAGGCATGAAATGCTGCAAAAGCACCTTCATGGATAAAATCTTTGTTTTTGGGAGTTCATCATGCCCTAATCAGTGTACACTTGCCTGTCACTCATAACATTTCTGTGGGCTGACTCTACTCCCTCAGTCATCGCGCTGTGCAGACAATGTGTCATGTCATATCCTCTGTTGACCGGTCACACCTGTATAGTGGCCTCAGCATATCGTACCCTGCTAGGCTTCCTCTCTCCTGTTCTTGTTACTGTGACCTACATCGTCTGAGGAACCAGTCAAGGCTAAGTGAGAACTTTTGCTTTTTCTTTTTTCTCTGTTTGGTTAAAGACTGATCCTAATGAGGAATCTTGCCAGCCCATCTAAAAGAACAAAATGAGGGCCAATATTCAATATTTTCTTTAAAATCCGAGCAAGGCCAGTTTAGTGATGGGAGTGTCCCTGGGAGCCTTCTACGACAAGATCTTGGCTGATGTTTGTTTTATAAAAACATTCTCACTAAGTTGGCATATCCTCCTGTTGTTTTATTATAATAAATCAGACACAGTTTGTAGTTTTTGTGCATTTTCTTACCCCTCGAATACCCATTATATTTGCTAGAAACAATATCCGGGACAGATATCCCTACTGCCTGTCATTTTTTTACCTACTCCGGTTGTCACCTTGGTCTATACAGAATGATAATGAGCAACAAATAAGCAGCCCCCACTTACCTCACCCTAAGCTTCCAGTCAGTTTGGCACATCCGAGCTGTCAAGATACCCCTACACGCCCCGGGACTATGTCAGCATTACATTAAACACGATTACTTGACCCTATCTCCTGTCTCAAATCTACTTTCGCATCTAAAACAACCCCCCCTCTCAATGTTCTTGCCACGTTGGCAAACAACGGAGAGAACAATCACATTCCATTACAACCTTACAACAGGGCTGACCTAATGCAGGCGGCATTAAAACCGTGTTGCATCCATCCAGTCACTTACTTGATGGATCCAGGGGGAGTAATAGAGAGGAGGATGGATGGGAGAGGCATGCTGGAGCAGAGTGGGTACGGGGTTGAAGGCTGGGAGGTCAAATCTGGTGATGATGTGATGTTTTGATTGCAGTAGTTGAGAATACGTGATCGTACCCCGGTTGCCCTTGAGCAACTGTCATTCAAAGCACTTTAATTAAATTCACCACCTTCTCCACCTGCCTGCCACCACAGACGAGCACACTTCCCACAGGAGGCAACAATAATGCATGCATCAACAACTTTGGACTTGATAAAAAGAGGATTTTTGTTCTGGAAAATGACGGCCTTGTGTGTAATAGTTATGACCTGGCATCGCCGGGCTCCCGGTTGTCAGAAGAGACGGAAGCACTCATTTTGGAAACCCACCATTTTTGCAAATTGGAGCTTTGTATTGTTAGGGTGTATAATTAAGACCTCATTGTGACAGCCATTGAGAAAGAGTTAATGAGGGTTCTGATGTATTCCATATGAATATGAATATTGAATTTTTAAATATTTTATGGCTTTCTAATTGCCTTTGTTGCTGTTAATGATTTGAACTGTTGAACATTACCCCGAGTGACTATGTGGCATTGGTAAGTACCTTTTAAATCTTAAAGCTAATAAAATAGCTGTATTCTTAAGTTGAATTCTTTTTCTTGATGATTTCCATCTATGTATCTTTGGGGGCAGATAGATTTCTTGACTGAAGGCATGTCTGTGACTGTGAATACATTCGAACCAGTCTTTTACTCCCTTACAAAGATGAATGTATATATAATTACAAAGTATATCACGCACGCTACCTTGATATAGAGTTTAATGGCCGTGTCGTTTCTTTGTGGAGCATGTCTGCTGGCCTTAATCTTCTCCGCAGCTGACATCTTAATAACTCAGCCCTCTCCATCTATTTCCACAGGAGACATCCGGATATGGGGGAAGGATTAGTTTAATGAATTTGACAATTAGTAACAGAAGTTAATGACTGCATGGGGCTAAGTACCCTGATGGACATGGCTGGGGGGACTAAGGAGTTCCATTGCTCTGGGCTATAGATCCTCATTAATAGCTTCTTGGCCCGCCAGAGAGGACAGGGAAAGCCAGGCCATGCCATTGTTTAATCTGCCTCTGACAGAGCTGCTGGGGTTTTGAACTGTTGCACAACATCATGCCAGAAGTGGACCTCTCTCTGAGCATGAGCTGATGCAAGGCCTCAGGTCCTGGAATCGGATAAGGCTTTTTTTTCTTTCTTTTCAAATAAGCGAGAGTCATTTAAGGTTGTTTTTTTTGTTGTTTGTAAGTATCTTCAAATTGTATACCAACAGTCTAGAAGAAGAAGCAAAAGAATAAACCTTTTGGGGCTTCTGACCTCTGCATGTATTTATCTTTATATTAACTAGGTGTCAACTCAACTTATTATCATAGTTAAGATAATTAAATACTTTTAATTATGGCTTGGGGTTTTAGGATGGTGCTGGTTTAGTGAAAGCCTGGTAGCTCTAGTTGTCTTTGAATCCTCTTGATTTTATTAGTTAGCATTTTTGGTATTTTCCTTTCAAGATTTTACAGGTAGGTTGGGATTTTGTACTTAATTTGTGATGGTAATTCTTGCTTTTGTTAATCATTTATTACATGGAATAGCTCTAATAATCAAAATGTTGTTTACAAGGGGCACGGTGCTGCAGCTGGTAGTGCAGCCGTCTGAGAGCAAGAAGGTTCTGGGTTCAATTCCCGCCGGGGACGCTGTGGGCGCTGAAGTGCGTGTTGAGTTCCCCCATGAGTCAGTTCAGCAGCAGTCTGTATTTTACAGTTCTAATAAAAAGTGGAAGTGATCCAAAAAATACAGCTTTACTGTGTGTTAATTATATTATATACTTTCACACATCTTGGTTTGCTGTGTGTGGTTGTTAGTGTCATAAAAAGTGTATTTTGTGTTTATACTCAAGTGGGCTCAGTGATACGTTAATCAAAATATGATTTTTTTATAATAAGACTATGTAAGACGAGGGGATGGGGGGCCTACAAAACCTCTTAGCCCCAGGGCCTAACATTAGGTTAAGGCAGCTCTGCCCATGACTTCAGTGCCCACACCCTGGGTGGGGTTGGAAAGGCCCTTTCTGTGTGGAGTTAGCATGTTCTCCCCGTGTTCCCTTGGGTAGCTAATGTGAGCTACCCTCACAAAAACATGCAGCAGCCAACCGGGCCACCAGATGAGGTGAGGATGATCTGGCCGGAATAACGTGATCCTTC
This sequence comes from Cololabis saira, assembly GCF_033807715.1. Classification (NCBI taxonomy): domain Eukaryota; kingdom Metazoa; phylum Chordata; class Actinopteri; order Beloniformes; family Belonidae; genus Cololabis; species Cololabis saira. The sequence goes on from NC_084602.1 coordinate 12,247,739, forward strand.
CACGCGCTACGTCCGGCCGCCTGCTCACTCCTCAGGATAAGGAGGAGACCTGAGCTCAGGGTTGGTAGAGGGAGCAATGCCCAGGACTGACTTAGCTAGGAGCACGGGAGTGGTAAAAATGGGAAAAAATCGGGGATTAAAAATATTTTAAAAAATATTTAAAAAAAATTTAAATAAAAAAAAAAATATTATAAAAAATATTTAAATATAAAAAAAAATGGTCCAAAGACCAATACTGCTTTCATACACAAATACCATTTATGCGTCATTTTGCAACCCACTGGGAGAGAGAAAATGTAACCTTTCAGACAGACCTTTAAATTCCGATAAAATAACACTTGCCAACAGTCATCTGTATTAAATAGGATACTTCAGGACCTTTTAGCCTCTTTTTCATTCTCAGTTGAAGCTGGCTGGCTGCTCCTGTCACTCCTCCCTTTTATTCCTGATTCCACATCCAAACTGCTCACAAGAGCAGTGGGACTTGCCAACCACCTGCTGCCCCATATGGAACTACTCATTTCATAACATGTCCAATATTCCTGCCCACTGATACGTCTGGAATAATGATCATTAATGTCATGATTTATTTTCCGGAGTGATTTCAGGTCATGAATCACTTGCCGTTTGCTTCTGTAGGCACCTATCGCATAGAGCATTTCAGCAATTTTATCATAAATGGCTGCATCCCGGATAGTGTGACTGATAATGCCGTGAAATTGCACGCTGGCACGACTCAACCACGCAACAGTTTCTGGTTTGTGTTGAAATGCAGTTTGCTGCCTTTTTCAAAATTTGCAGCATTCCTGAACGAATGCTCTGATGGATTGCAGTCCTCTTATGTGCCAGTGATATGTCACGCAATGACTATGGCATCATTTACTCCACTGTCTGGTCACAACACGCTGAACCATCTGTTTTGTTTCAGATTCAACATGCTTCAAAGGCTTACCATTTATCATATTTGGTGAGCTCCCAAGTGGTGAGCTGTGTCTGCTTTAACATGTTGGATCCATTCAGATAGATAGACCACCTTAGTGCTACTGTATTTTAGTGACTTCCACTGTCTGTTAGAAGGAGGGACATGTGATATTTGGGATACGGTCTCAAATTGAGATGAGCTATTGATGCAGGCAGAGTCAGGACTCGAGAACCTTTTAGATGTGGATTTCAGACAGTATAGGTAGAAAGGGAGTGGAGAGAGAGTGGTAAAAGTATTTTCATGCAGCAAATGAAGTAATTGTGGACATGGTACAGTGAAGGAGTGTTTCTGGATCATGGGTTATTCCATAGATAACTGTTGTTCTGATGGTATATGTGACACATTCACCTCAGATGTTGGAATCCTTTTAAAAACAACACACATAAAGAAAAATGTATCCAAGGATCATCTCTCAAAACTTTATGACCAAATTAAAATATGTTCAAAGAGCATTGTGGCACAGTATTTTAGGAACGCAACAATAAGAGCATGACCAGGTTGTCCAGAAATATTTCCTCTGACTCCTTACATGTCCCAAATAGAGAATATAAATTTTTGCCTTCAAAGAAACATTATAAAGTCCCTTCTATCAAAAGTAGAACATTTAAAATTGCTTTTGTACAGTATATCAGTCCATCCTTCTGCTGAATCATCTAAGTTAAACTCAGGACAATATGAATGCAGGGTCTTAAATCACTGCTATTTGTAATATATGATGTTGTTTGAAGTAAAGTGCTGTCTGTACTTGTCTACAATGTATAATCTTGTATGTAATGAGCATCTGCGTACAGGCTGACTCAGTGATCTTGTGCACTCTTGTACAATGTGGCATTTCAATGGGGGGAGTGTTATTTGTTTTTCTGTATAGGCATTTGTCATTTCATGTTACAGTACATGATTTGCATTTTACATTCATGTCTTCTTATTGAATGAACTACTTAAGATGCAAAAGGAATTTCAGTGTCAACTGACAATAAAATCGTATCGCATCATATCGTATTGCATCATATTTTATCGTATCGCATCGTGTTGTATCACATCGTATTGTATTATATATATATATTTCCAACATTTTACAGTTTGTCAACTTTCTTTTTACTTTCTACTGCCAAAACCTTGTTTCTCTTAGGGAGTCTATTACGCTTTATTGAACTCAAGTCCCAACATTTTACCACACCTTCTCCCACAAAGCGTGAGAAAATATGATCAGAATTTGTAATATCACATCTTGACCAACATTAGCTGCTCCCCATTCCTGTCTGTCTCCTGATTGCGACAAAAACATAGCCACATCCAAAAATAATAACTTCCAAAAGTGATTGCCAAATGGTCTCACATCAATAATCTCCACTACAAACAAATGTGTGATGAGGGATGTGTGAGAAATTAGTATCCTCATTAGTAGCTTGTGTACCATGTACGGTTTAAGGCTTTGTGATTGGATATAATGAGAGGCAGGATAAAGAGAAAAGAGTAGCCATTTAATTAGACGAGGCACAGTTGAACCTCAGAGGTCCAACAATCTGCCTGCTAAAAGAAAGCACATGCAAGGAGACAGAGAGACTGAAATACACAAAGAAGCTGTTGTTTGTTTGTAATTCTGATGCGCCGATAATCTGTCAGGTCCTGCCAAGTTTAAAGCTAAGTGACTAAATTGGTGTTGATGCTGCACTATCCTTCCACGGTCTCATTTGTGTTTCTTCTTCACTTTCTCCCCATCTTTCCCTAGTCTGTTCATGAACTCTTAATTTGCCTCTGTAGAAGCTGACAGTTGCATTTAGGTGAATAGCAAACGTTCCACACCTGCATGGGGCCTTTTAACCTTGCCTACTTTAAACAAAGAGCTTTGCAATTCATTTCTCATTCACCTATTTACATAAAGGACTCACTTGTTATTATTTACAGTATATGCACCCGACTTACAGTATAGAGCTGGGTATCGATTCAAATGTCAAGAATCGATCCGATTCTTAAGATTCAGAATCGATTATCACCATTTGATCCGATTCGATTCGATATTGATTTGGGTTAGTGTTGCCTGGTTTATATGACTGTAAAATAACTATTGAAATAATAATTTCACAATAATTATTGTGAAATAACTAAGAAATAAATAACTCAAATAGGCATTTCAATATCCATTTAAAGTGCAAAAAAAGAAAGAAATTGCAACAGCTCAAGCAGTAAACAAATTATTTTAGCTTGTCTGATTTATTCTGTCACCAGACACACAGCTTGCCATGAAGCACCCGGCATTTTTCAGGTATTTCATGACAAACCGTGTCCGATAACAGAGAAACCAAACAAGCTATATTAAATATAGATATTATGAACTTCATTGAACTAATATAACATTTAGAAATTTAAGCTGAAATGTCCAGCATTTTCTCTAAGAAAAGTTTTTAGTTCAGGAGTTTTCAAAACTACTGGGACTACTGGGATTAAAGTTCACCAGGCAAAAAAGTAATGATGGAAGAAAAAAAAAAAAAAAATCGATCTTTAGACATACAAATCGATTTTTAGGAATTAATATGAGCATCGATTTAGAATCAGAAAATCGATTTTTTTCAACACAGGCCTATTACAGTATACAGTGCTTTTGTCTCTCCAGTCACACACCCATGGGTATATCGATAGCAGTATCGGAGCTTAGTGTCTTGCCCAAGGACACTTAGACACATGGTGGGGCAACGGGAAGGGACCACCATCTTCCGATAGGAAGACAATCACCTGAACTACAGCTGTTCCCACAGGGGAAAAAAAGGTTATCGTAGCATTAGAATAGAGTGTTGGCCTGGAGGCTTACCTAGAATTACATGGCACCGCCTGCAGCCTTCTTCCCTCTGTGCTGAGCTGAAATGTTATCAGTCTGGCTTAATTACTGTCACCGGGCCGTGCAATTGACTGTAATGTACATTCCAGTTTTGGAGTGATCGTAGAGATATTAAAACTTGAGTTAAACCCTTTCTAATGATGGCTTGGTGTTTAACTTTGGTCCATGAGTTCATCTATCGCTGTATGTATCTATATGTTTAGCTTTTTACCTCATATCAGCTGTTGGACACACACACACACACACACACAAAGATATCACATCCTTTATCTGATTAGCTGGCATGCCTATGTGGAGCTGTGTGTGTGTGTGTGTGTGTGTGTGTGTGTGTGTGTGTGTGTGTGTGTGTGTGTGTGTGTGTGTCTGTGTGTGTGTGTGTGTGTGTGTGTGTGTTTGTAAGGCACAATGCATTTCAGTTCAGTATCAAGCCCCAGGCAGGGCATGGATTTCATTTAGGAAAGTATCAAAGGTTTACACGCTGTTCGCTTTAATCAGCATGTTTATCAGGCAGAGAAAAATTGCAGGAAGAGACCACAGGGAGAGGGAGGGGCGGGGGTTATCTTAAGGACCAGTAGCTAGGGAAATTGATAATGGCTACAAGGTAATTTACTGGAGACTTGTGCATCCCTCCACTGCTTCTACCCTTGCTTCTCATTCTAATTACAGCCCGTGTAATGTTCTAATGAATCTGCAGGTGCGTGAGGGTAGAGGGTAGAGGAGGTACACGGAGATGGGGATGGAGGCATCTATGCCTATGCGTGTGTGTGTCAGTACGAAACTCTTAGTTTGTGTGTGTGTGTTCGTCTGTGCGTGTCACTCCAAATCAAGCCTGCTTTTAATGTAGGGAGATTGAACGCATCTCAAGGCTGTGCCAATATCTCTCATGTGCATAGTTGTCCCAGTGTTTCTGAAGTATGAATATGATATGAAAAGCAATTAGATTAGCCTTTAGCAACATTAAAGATACATGCCACTCACGGAGACAAAGTTTCGCTGATACTTCAAGTTGTCACTGCAGCTCCATCTTACGGCTGAGTGTTCAGAGGATGGAAGCGTGGACCAGACGCACTCACCTCCTGCTCACCCCGCGCTGCTGATAAGGTCTGGAAACGGCCTTTGCCGGCGCTCGTGCCTGCAGTCCCTCACACACATGCAGATGTGTATGCATAAACACACGCGTTCACTCTCAGGGCCATGTGTGCAAGCCTCCAGGGGATATGGGCTGGACCGTAGAGGCCTTGATATGACCAGAGTGTAAACATCCCCACAGGATTGTGGTCTACCGAGAGGCATGACCTGTCAGGAATCTGTTTTCCTTGTCCTCATTAGTGCCTTAGTGAGGGGGGCTTATATGTTTTTGTGTGTTTCTGTCCAAATGGCAGCATTTGGGACCCGGGAGACTTTGATATCGCAAGTTATCTATACTGTGTAATTGTAAAAGTAAGAAAAGTTTTTCTTTTTGTCTTTTCATCCCCACAGGAGAAGGAGGGTGTTGAGGCCGTGTCTGTGGGGGCCATTCTGTCCGATTACCAGAGAGTCCGCGTAGAAAATGTGTAAGTCAAACACTCGAGATTCCGAATACGCTCTGCTAATAAAGCGAACACAAGTTCAGCGCGTGCGGGCCGCTGAACTCAGGAGGCACGTTCTGTCTTGCAGTGATGGAAATGAGTACATCCTCTGTACTTTTCACATCACTGCATGTCCAAAACTTGGACTGAGTTCTGCACATATACACACACTTTATTTACTTCATTTACTAGCTGGGTGTGGCTTTTATGAAGTACCGGTAAGTGTTAAACTGCTAATTTCTTAATAATCTTGTCATTTTGTTAAAAATAAAAAAAAAGCTTTTTTCAAATAATAGCTAAATAGAACTCTAATTGCAATTATCACTATTTACCTGCCGTTTCATTGTTCTTGATTTATTCCTCCATTTTTCCCTCTACTCTTGTTTCGACTTGTTCTGTCTTGTTTTAAGTTCGTAGCAGACCCGGTGCAGCACAAGCTTTTCTCACATTATCAAATACTTCTGTCAGTAAAATGGTGTTTCCCTGTTTGCATCCACTGCAAGGCATGTAGGATGGTGGCTAGAGCTACATAACAGCCTGAAATCACATGCAACACAGTGTGTCCAGTCACTAAAATCAAGGAGGAGGAAATTACATTTCTATTTTTACTATGGGCCTTCCAGTTCGTCCGTTTTTACAAATTACTATTTGTGCTACTGAGAAAATTCAAACTATTTCTGAAAGAAGAAAAAACAAGCTGTACAGGGACATTTGGCGTGTTATGATAGCATAAAGCCACCCCACAAGGCATAGCCATGTGTTGTTCACATCACTGTTGATATTGAAGTCATTCTGAAAAAAGGGCGATAAAGTATGATTTCTGAATCTTTTACAGCCAAAATAGCTAAATTAGTTGAGCCATCTAGGGTTAAGAGAAAGTTACAAGTGAAGACATCCAGTATATTGTATTCTTTCTTTTTTTGAATGGTCTAATATCTGCACAGAAAAAATGTATAGGCACAATTTGAAAGTCTGATCATAAAATACAACACAAAAGTGTGTTATTTGCAATTAATTAAAATGCTGTTCGCTTTCTGGAATCGCCATCAAACTAGACATCTAGCAATAACGGTATCAAATACTCAAGTACTTATGTACTGTAGGTTTGGTGAGTCAGTATCATCTGTCATTGTCCAAAAGTATGTTCCCAAATCTAGTACAGGATGGGAGGGGGAACAACATCAATAGATTAATAAATAATATCTCTGCAGCATCTTTGAACATAAGCCTAGAACAATGCTTCTTTGAAAATGACAAGTCCATGTTTTAGACACAGAAGCCTGCTGAAAGCGTTACAATATGAATTTTGAACCACTTGCACATCTTTTCTTTCTTTCTAATGGCTGCAATGAATTTTGTCTCACTTGAGTTTCAATGGAGAAGCCACATCTTAAGCTGGAGCAGTCTTGTGCTTGTCTTGTTGAACGCAGCCGCTGGCCGCGGTGGCAGCTGGGAGTATTTCCTGCAGGCCTACCAGGGATGCAGCCTTCCTGTAAATGGAGAAGTCGTCCCTCCTAAAAGTGGCTTTGAAGTTGTTCTGAACTTGGCAAATATTCAATATTGAACACGTTTGCTTGCCTCTCACCTGCTCCACAGATGCTCGCGGCTTGGTTTGCAGCCCCTGGCCTACCTGTGGCGCCGAGACCAAGAATCCCTTCTCTCAGAGATGATATCATCTGGCCTCCATGCTATCCTCATCAAAGTCGCCGCCTACGGTGAGCTTGTGCCTTCATTTGTCATTTGTGTCTCAGCCAGCTGGTTTTCGATACTCCCCTCACCCCCAACCCGACTTTTCATTGTCTTTTTACTCCTTCTCAGGTGCCATTTTGGTTAAGTTGTGTTTGACACACCGGGGATAGAAAGAACAGAATTTGGATAAGAGAAAGATAGTTGGGAGAAAATGGGTTGTAACTCGAGAGAAAAAGGGAGGCAAGTAGAGTAATGCTGTAATCATTAATCTGTGGCTTAGCAGGGGTGTTCAGACTTACGCCAGCGGCAAAGGTATTGAAGCAGAGAACAATATGAAAAGATAAGAAGCGCAGAGGGAGGAGGTGTTAGGGATGTGCGCCGTGGTTTCGCGAGGCTGGGTGGAGGGGAGGGGGGTGGCAGCTGAGAAATAATCACAGGTGATCGCCCCGCACATGAATGCAACCTGTCAATAAGCGAAGCATGTCCCTATTGTGTGTGAGAAACACTCCTCAGCGGCGTTATGCATAAGCTCTGCACTTCGAGTACATGGTCCGTAAAGCGAAGATTAAAATCTGGTATCTCTCATTTAAGATGTTCAACTGCTTCAGTGCTGAGGGAAGAAGTTAATGTGGTGTCACATGCTCTGTGCTCGCCTGTTTTAGAGCCTCAGGACATGAAGATCAGATTACTGAATAACAAAAGAAACTGAAGAAAAAGTTTCTCTCCCTTTTCTCTGGTACACCATGTTAAGATCCCTACCTGTATCTACTTGACACTGCAGCCGGTTCCTCGCGACGGTGCCAATGATAAATGATAATTACGCCTCTGAATGGTTCCTTTTACTCTCAAACTACTCGTGGGGGATAGATCATCAGACAGACACTGTTTACGTGCTGTTAAGTGCTTGTTGTCGCCTATGGAAGCAATCAGTCGAGAGGAGGTCCACGGCTGACTGATGACCCGCACAGCTCAGCATAGTGCGCCTGAGATATTCTGCATATCTTTCAGCACTGCTCAAATAACCTCTCGCGGAATGCACTTGCTAAGCCGTTTATCTTTGCTACTTTAGCTACTAGAGCCATTTCTCATTTTTAACGGCTTTGATAAAAAGGAATTTTTGTTATAAATAATACGACTTGTCAGATGCCCATCAGAGGAGTGATGATGTCAGAATCCATGTTTCGGATTGCAGTTATTGTCTACAAATTGAAATTACAATTTACTTTGTAAAAGATATGATTGAAAATACAACCGGAGCAGATCTAACCCCGGTGTTGAACAGTATTCAGTCAATCATATTGGCAAATTACCCTTCTGACAAAAATACCCCCCCTTACTCATAATTTTGTCTAAAAGCAAATTTTTCTAAAGATTATAATTAGAAAGAAGGTTCCCCTCTGGTGCCTCGGAGCGTGCGTCTCGGCCTCCCAGCTGCAGCCATGTGTGTATGTGTGCACGTGTGCCTTGGCTGCAGGTAAAAAGAGCAGATCTTATCAGCGATGACTTCTCACCTGTCCCAGGGCAGTAGTAATTAGAGAGGAGAGAATTGAACAGGGGAGCGAACTCCCGAGGCCTTTAGGCAGCGCGCACGTAATTGCAGCTTTGGCGGGAGCAGGTCTGAGCAGTGAGGTGTGCTGTTTAGGGGAGATTGGGTGACAGAACGGCATACCTGGTGGGCTTTGGTGTTTGTGTGTGTAACAGAAAGCGATTCGGAGGGATTTACTGGTAAAGACCCCATGAGGGCATCAAAAAAAAAAAAAAAGAAGAAGAAACTTTCATAGGTCAAAGGTTAATCTGCATCTGAACTGGCAGCCATAACAGATTAGGATATTTCATGGTAGTTTAAAAATGGGTGTTTTGGGGTTTTCAGTTATGATAAGTCATTCAAGATGACTTTTCCTGCCTTTGTTTCTGTTTTCCTTTCTCTCGCCGCTTTTCTCAAGATTAATTGTGTCCTGTGAAAAATCCCTTCAGCTGTCCAAATTCAGAATGACGCTGGAGATAAGCAGTCTACAAGCCTTTATTTGTGTTTTGATAGCAATGGAAAACACAAAGAAGGAAAGAAAAAGGACTTTAACTCTTTGAAGACTCCAAATTTCATACAGGAAGACAAGTTCAGCTACCTTGTGTTAATTAATTCCAGAAAATGCTTCTAATTAATTGTTTCTATTGTTGAGGACCTCTCTCTTCATTATACAGCATCTCTGGAGCTGATTGGCTAATTGGAATCTGAAAAAAAGTTGTATTAAATATTAATGCAATTATATAATTGATTGATTGGTGGAGGTGCATATAAGGACAAAGGTTCAGCTGTTAATTGGTCCTCAGCTTCAGAGATAATTGGCTTGTGTGAAATAAAGGTCTGTCTGCATGATCTCTTAACCTTCACATGAACAGATCCTTTGCTAACACGGAAACCTAACCAGAGAGGAATTTACATCCCATACTTGCTCTACTGATCCTCTTACCTCAGACCTGATTTCTGTTTCAATATGTGATTAGAGGGAAATTAGTATTCAAAGATATTAATTGTCGGGGGTTTTTTGTTAATAAAAACATCACTTTTATATGAAAAAGAAAAATGAATGGTAATTTAACTTATATCACATGCACAGTTTAGTGGTGCTACAACTACAATTTAAAGGGGACCTATCATGGCATTTAATGTCTATTTTAAACAGGCCTTGAATGTCTTAAAAACAAGCTTTTGATGGTTTTTTCTATATAAATTAGAAATTCAGCCTCTGGGCCATGTCTTTATCTTTACCGTTTCTAACCTCATTATCTATGCAGGATTCTGAGTGGGCGGGGAGGCTATGATAATGAGGCTCTATGCTGATTGGCTGCCTGAATGACACGATACACCGCTATGAAAAAATGGTGGAAGCTCCGGCCGGCGGAGTTAAGCCTGAATTACTGTTCTGCGTTAAATCGAGCGAGCGAGCGTCAGCGACAAAATCAATTCCATTGCTTTATTTTCTATTGGACTGTCCTAACTGTCCGCAGCGACGCAGCGTGCCGTTTTGAGCTGAACATTTGTCGGACACCCTGCTTCTATTTTCTTCCTGTCGCTCGCATTGAAAGCCGGTTGAAAGCGCTGTAGGAAACAGTCATGGATGAGGAACGGCTGATCCAGTTAGTTGAAATGAGAAGTTATCTCTATCATACCTCCTCATTTCTCTACAAAAACCTCAATAAAGTGGCAGCTGCTGGAGGGAGATGGACAGAGAGCGTCCGATGTTACGCAGTGCTACGATAGTCGGACGCTCGCATGCAGTTACACGGTTTTATAGTTGTGGGCGTGTTTGCATTTTGGTTACGTAACGAAAATGCGCAGAATCTGAACGGCTCCTAGAAGACACATCACACTGGATGGCTCATCCGGGCGGCTGTACAGACACTGCAGAATTTGGTTGCTTTTACTCCTCTGAGTTGGCAGGCTGAGGGGAGACCACTTTATAGATGTTAAAGCAAGAAAAATATCGTGTTTTTCATAATAGGTCCCCTTTAACTTGGCCATTTAAAGGGACTTGTCCTAATATACATGCACATAAAGGAACTCGATTTATTGAGAAAAGTACTGTATGTCCCAGTCCTCAACGTTAGGTGGTGGACGGCCTGCTTTCAGCTTGGTAGCATCTAATCGGGCCAAAAGAACAGATAATGGTTTGGTTTAGCTTATGAAAGGAAACTGGAAAAATGGTGAAAAGTGAATTGAACAGCTTTGCAGCTCTTTACATTTAGTTTTGTACGCTTTTGTTTTCTTCTCTGGATCACTTAGTGGCTTGAAATTCAGCTTGATGTTCCAGTCCCGTTGGAACATCTAAATGCAGGCATTATCTTGACTTCAGCCACATCATTCGGCGTATTAGTCCGACTATGAGGAGTTTGGTCTAGTTCACTTTCAGTCAGATTAAGATCAGTGCATCCATCCTTTATCAATACCAGTCGATTCCTGTTCAGGAGCACGAGAATCTGATGGCGTCTATCCAAACTCTCTGAAGGCAAAAGGCGGGGCACACCCGGGCTGGTCGCCACTCCATCACTGGAACTGTTTGCAGCATACAAAGTCGTAGGGCCTTTACTCTGTCACAAAAGTTGGCGAACACAAACACGGGTTCAGAAAAAAAACCATTCCAGAATTAAAAATATGTAAAAGTAAATATGAAACAAAAATGAAACACCAAAGCCAAGATCTCAAACTGAGTTAACAACCAAAGTGAAAAAAAATGTTTTAATAGAGGATTTACAAACGTGAAGTTGGTGCGTCCACCTGATATATAAAGGCAACTCCACCCGCAATTTTAGTACATGCACGAAAATCGCTACACACCTGTATCATGGCACAACTTAAAGAAAAGTCTCTTGGAGCCATGGCCGAAACCGAACAGGAAGTCGGCCATTTTGAAATATGATTGGTCCATATTTGATAGTTCTCCAAAAGTCACCAAATTTTACATGCAAGACAGACTTGGCGATAAATTTGATATTTCATGGTTTGCATTAATGGGCGTGGCCTAACGGCTCAACAGCGCCCCCTAGAATACTTTTCTCTGCCATAACTTTTGAATGGTTTGACATAGGAAGTTGTGGGTGGTGTCATGGGACTCTGTAATGAGTCCTTGAGCTTCGTTAGCCTTAATTAGCCCCGCCCCTTCTTCTGATTGGTTGTCCCGATTTTCTGCTATAACATTGGAATGGTTTGACATTGAGAGTCGTGGGTGGTGTCATCAGATTCTTTATGGAGTCCCTGACCTTCATTGGCCTGAATTAGCCCCGCCCCTTCTTCTGATTGGTTGTCCCTTTTTTCTGCTATAACTTTTGAATGGTTTGACATAGGAAGTCGTGGGTGGTGTCATTTCTGATATGCTTATGGGGGGCGGTGGCCGTGAGTGCGAGGGCCCGTTCATCGCTGCTTGCAGCTTTAATTTGCTTTTGTTTCCTTGCATTCATTAAAAGCCGCGCAGCAGGGTTTTGAACTGCAATCGAGCAAGTGACTTCTGGCTAACACCAACGTAAAGTGCATTACTGTGTTATGATAAAGGGCGGGCTAAAATCTCAAAGTGACATCCAGAAAGAAAAGGCTTAACCTTGACCAGTTGTCTTGTGGAGAAAAATATACCTATAGCTTACCTGTTAAGACAGTAGTAACTAGAATTAGCAAAAGGCTTACTGATAAGAAAAAACTACTTTTTAACTCCAAAATCGGTCCTGATGCATGTCTTTTGTTGACAGACTGTATTATTTAATTTCTGAGCATTTCCTTTTTATTTTGTTACTTAGAGCAGTTTATGAACACGGAGCTGCTGCAACCTTCAAGGAAGAGGAACCCAAAAACCGTTGCCAAGACTTAAATGATTGTGTCGGAGCTTATCAATAAAACAGTCTTTAATAATTTAGCCAACTTTTCCAATGTTATTTTGGCCCAAACTTCAATATCAATACAGTTGCAAAGTAGCCTAAAGGTTACTTTCTTTCTTCGCTCTAGAAGTAAAGCTTCAGCTCTGACCCATTAAACATTTAAAGCTGCTCGAGCTAATAATTATACACTTACCACTCGCTTCAGATGTGAAAAGTTGTTCCTCTAAAAATCTAAACATAAAAACAGGTGCACCAGTAAAATAAGACTCAACACGGACATCAAGCTGAGATGTACAAATATTGGTTGTAAAACTGATTCCTGCGTTGGGACTAGATTTCAGCAGATTGGCTGTGGTGTGAACCAAGATTCTGGTGAAGCAATGTCGGAAAAGTATCTCCTCTGTCTTGTGTATTTTGGGTTCTATTAATTTATCCAATGTCTGACATCTCTTCCCTCGACTGCAGAAAAAGGTATTTTTAACTCTCCACTTGTTGTGTGGTCCACTCTTGGATAAGAAGAAGTTCAATGGAGCGCCTTACAATGTCGTTCTTATTTTAGCCTTAAAAGCAAACACGCTCACTCCAGATTAATATTGGCCACTCCAGGGAGGTTAAAATAACCTCCCAGTTTGTTCTCTTTATTTATTTATTTTTAAGACTTTATCTTGACGTGATCGCACCGCAATTTACACTGCCTATTACACATATCTAGTCGAAGACGCTGAATTTCAGATAAGAGCTTGACAAATTTCACATATAGCCTTAATCTTATCACCTTTTATACCGTGCCACGTCGCTCCTTTTTTTTTTTTTTCATCTTTTCCGTCTTTCAATTCTTCTGCCTGTCTTGTAGAGATTACTCGATGGTGAACAGCTATTGTTTTGGCGGGGGTCTTTTCGAGCGTCGTATAAAAGGCTGATGGAGATCACCTACAAGGGAGGGAAGATGCTTATTTCATCCGTTTAAAGGCTAAAATGTTGCACATCATGAATCCAATTTTCTCTGCCTTTTCTCTCTGAAGGCAGGGATTAAAGCTGAGCTGTCAGCTGGCGCGCTAGATCTCAAGACAACCCACTGACGCCTGCGAATCTGCACTTAGCTCAGGCAGTATCTCGAATCTCTCAGCTGTTAATTTGGCATTAGGCTCAGTAAGCAATATCAAACGCACTTTTAATTAGATAGGCACCAAGTTGCCTATCTAACGTGGTTAATAAAAACCAACCTCTCCAAGGTGGGAAAGCTCAGCCGTAGTCGCTAAAAAGAAACTATCATGATCTGGCTGAAATTGATTTTGACCTCTTGTTGGATTCAGTTGGTCAGATGCTTTTTTCTTTTTTTTTCTTGATTTCAGTTCTATTGAGTAAAGAAAACCCTTTATTTTTGTAGTGCTTGGATTCCTTTTGTGTTTTCTGGGCCTTTCCTCGCGTGCTGTCCTGCGGGCGAGCGTAGGTGCTAACTGCATAGCTGGGGTGTGTTTGGTCTGCAACAAGATTTAAGTTAATAGGAACTTACATTTATTTGAGTGCCAGACACAAAGCAGGACATTGGATTGTAAAGAAAGGATAAATGTTATTCACTCCACCTGTTTTCATTTATATTTTTTTTCTTTCTCCGATATAAAACTACCTTAATTGTCACGGTTTTCCAGTTAATTTTGTCTTCCTCGTTAACTTCAACCCCCTAAATGCCAACAATGCTTTAAAAAAAAAAAAATGCACTCTCTCATTACTGGACTCCCTGGTTTTAAAGTTCACTGAATTTAATTGGAGTTTTATAGGATAATACGAGGTAAAAAGCCCCTTTAAAAGAAAACCATTGCTCTCAGTCTCTCTTAGGGAAGATCCTCTCCTTCCAAAGTGCTGTCTTGCCGTCTCTGGCGGCAGACTAATGGCAGCTTCTCGTGGGCTTATTTAGATTTAATGTGGCATAATGAGGTTAGGTAATTGGGTTTAGGTCAAGTTGTAAAACAGGTTCAGAGGAGACAGAGATGTGAAGATCATGCAAATGAGTGGCGTTAGATTGCTGAAGGCTCGCACCGGTAGCTACTCGGAGACTTTTGCGAGACGTGCGTCGTACAACTCCTCACTCCTCTCGTGTCCAAATGGTTTGACTAACCTTAATTCAGTCAGGAAGATCAATTAGGAAAACACTCATACAAGTGCTAATTGCTCTGGAGAGAAATAATTCCACATCAGTGCCATCTTTGTATCCTTTTATTGCTCACTCCTGTCGTCCCAGGCTTCTGCCGTCTTTCCAACTTGTAAATATCAAATCATGTGTCATATTACTTAAGAGCTGGGAGGTTAATGAACACATTAAAAATGCTGCATTCCCTCAGCAATTCGGAGCCAATTATTAAAATTTGTTAAAAGACATGACTAATTAAAGAGGATATTTAAATTGGATTGGATTTCGGTGGGTTTTTTTTCACCTTCCTTATTACCTTTGTGGCAGGGTTAAGATGAGAGGATGTTGAGATTAGATATTCTCACACTAATTAAGACCACGGATCCCCTGGGAAGAGAATAAGGGGCTCCTCATTCTCCCTCTCTCCGCTCCGCCTGCCCTCCCTCTCTCCCTCCCTCCCGCTGCTGCGGCCCTCCATCTCTCCCCTGTAACGCTGGACTTAACGGGGCCTGGAGCAGAGACACAGCTGGGATGAAGATGAACCCAGGATGGGATGCGACATCCTTCCTTCACATCTTCCATTCATTCTCTCTCATCTCCATCCATTTCTCCCCACGGGGCCCACGGTTGACACATTAACCTTTGAGGTTGTCAGGCCATGAGGGAAGAGAGATTCTCACATTAGGATTAACTTTTTTTTTTTTTTCCCTCTAATTAAACACATGAACATGCCTATGAACAGGATCACGTGATGTCCAGCAGGTGTATTAGATTTTCCAGAGAAATTATCAGGCCAGTTCAGCAACTATTTATTTTTTCTTGTGGCAACGGCATCACTGTCACAGCTGCACATCTCTCTGCGTGTCACGAGTTGCTCTTTAAAGATTATGTCAATCACTTACAGCACAACAAGGGAAAAGGAAAGTCAAAAATGCTAATGATTTGAAGCTAGTCTTCAGTCGCTATCCAGACGCTCTCATCCGTTCCAACAACTGCGTCCTCGTACTTTAGGATAACAATCCGGGGGTTTTAAGCTTAACACGTTGGAAACAGCAAATAACTACATGGTTTGGAATTTCCTCAAATTTAGCATTTAACATTCGTGTCCTGTTATGTTTGCATTGTTCTATTCTTTGTCGAAAGCACCTGGTACTCTAGGCTTGTTTTTTTTTTTTTTTGCGTCGGAAGATTGAAGAATGTGCAGTAGGAAATCACAGGCTGCACTTTCTCTGTGGAAAGAGTGACAGGGTGAGATGGAGTTCAATTACAGCCATCAAAAACACAAAATCAGGCTTCGGAGTGAAATGAGTCCAGTTAGTTAAATTAGTAAATTGTTGACAGTTTTTGTGATTTCAGTACAGAGGAGGCTAAATTCTAATTATCGGTGTCTCTATCTGGAGTGTTTCAGTTTAAAACGCTTACCAAAAAGAAATGAGATGGCGTTTTCCCTTCTTTCATGTCACTGCTATTTAGTTGGTTTGCCATATTTGTTTGGATTTTTTTTTTTTTTTTTTTTGTCTGAGCAGTGTGGGTCAGTGAGACTTTATTTTGGGAGTGTGGCACCATCAGGCATGCATACAAAACTCCACACCACCCTTTTCTTCCCTTTCTTTTCTCTCCATTGCCTGTGAGTCACTTCCATGCACCATTTCAAGGGAAGGGGAGGGAAAAGACAAATAAACAAGATCTCTTTCCAGAGTTTATGTTCTCAAAGAGAGCATGTTGGAGGGGGGGTTTGGCGGTGGGGAGGATCTGTAGGGGTGGGGGGGACGTGGGGGGGCTGGGGGGGAGTCTGTGGCCAGAAATTGAAAATTGTTACCCTTACCCAGAGAGATCTGTGTACACTACTTGCAAAGTCAAACAAACAGATCCAGGGTGCAGGTTTACGTGTGTGTTTTTGTGACTGCCCGTAAACCCCCCCGCCTGTCACGTTCAATCACTGTTCTCTGTTCCTAATCAGACCTCTTTTTTTTTTCTCCCTCTCTCTCTTTTTCTCTGTACCTTTTGTCGTGTGCAATGGTGTTTGTGTGTATATTTCTGTCTGTTTGTGTCTGTTTTTGTATGTTGATACATGTATTTTCCACGTGGATGCCAGGCCTGGATCCCGAGAAGCACTTAGGAAAATCCCTGGCTGACATGGAGCCCTATTTGAAACAGGTCATAGACTGGTAGATACCCTGTTTAACTGCTCACCTCAGGATGTTCATGAATTTCACCGTTTAACCACATGTAACTGTTGCAGCTGCTGTAAAACTTTGATTTGTTTTAATTCAAAGTTTAATGTTTATATTACCTTTCACCTTTTCTATTTCAATGATTTTTATCGTATTGTTGTGCGCCTCCACTTGTGTAAGTACATACACCTGCTACCCATTTTATCTTCTTGCAAATTGAATGGTTTAACTGCTGCATTGCAGCTGGTTCGGATCGGTTTCAGTAAAGCTGCAATGATCCAGTTTGTAGTTTGTAGTGACATCTAGTGGCATAAATTACAAATTTCAGTCAAATGATCACACTTACTATTCATTTGGATGTAAATGTCTCATTAGATATTAAAATAAAGTTTTCAAGCCATTCTACACTTAAAGCAGCACTATGTAACTTTTCCACCTTAATATAATATTTCCAGAGTCATTGTGATGGTACATCAACTTCCAACAGGTTTAATGAACCTCTGTCATGGTCTGAGGGGTCTGTATCGACTTCACTGGCACTATGTAACTTTGAGGAGCATGGTAGGAACCCTGCCACACTAAAAAACTACACATTTTTACCGCTTTGACTGCTTTACAGAATACGTAACTTCCCCCTCCTTCCCGATTCGTAGTCCAGACGAAAGCTGGGCGGGGTGTGGAGCGCAGAGCTCAGCAGAAGCTGATATCATGGCCGAAGCAGCGAAAAATCCGAAGAAAATAAAAGTTTTATCGGAGGAGGCAAAAAAAAGAAAGCGGGAGAGTAACAAGCTAAATGCCCGGACAAAATAAATAAATACATTTAAAAAAAGAAATGCCCGGACAAGAATAAACATTGGCCCGGCGTTCACTCGCTGGCGTGAGCTGAAAGACGAGGAGGGATGTTTTCACATACAGGGGATTCGTCTTGGGTTCTAGTATTTTTCCTGAGAACTGTAAAATTGTGCAGGGCTGATCTGCAAAATATAAGGAATGGGCATTCAGTTATTCACAGGTTATAAAGTATTTTTTTATTTTGTCAGTAAGTATGTTGGACTACTAATTTATGACGAAGTCCCTCTAAAAAACATTTGTAGTTAGGGGGTGCATTATCTGGCTGAAACAGCACAGGGGGGCGGGGATGACTTCACTAATAAAACCAAGTTGAACTTAGTGATTTTCAACATCGTCATATTATATTGTTTAGCCAAAAATAGATACATTACCTCTTCACTATTCATCCTGCAAACGACAGCTGAAAACAGAAAAGTAGTTTTAAAATTCCGTCCCGTCTTATTTCATTCACTGTCAAAACAAATGCACGCGACGGGGACAGGATCTTTCCAGCAGTACGCGCTGGTGCTCATGGGAAACGTAGTGTTCTTTCTGGTAAAGCACTACCGCTTTTATCCAAAGGAGCCGCCAAACTCAACAAAAGCTCAAAGTTACATTGTGCTGCTTTAATGAAAAATGTTATGAGTCCGTGACACTGGAACCACACCTCCCTTATAACATGAAGTGTTTAAACTTTCATCTGCACAGGAACGTGTTAGAATATTAGATGCAAATTGAAAATAGTTATTATGGTTATTCATTTACAGTATCATGTAAGTTCTCGTACCCTAAAGCATAGTGTTGAAATTAGTTTTGTGTTTGTTTTTAATGGGTAGCTTTCACAGAAGTATGGAGTCCATGTCTGTGGAGAAGGAGGTGAATATGAAACCTTCACGCTTGACTGTCCTCTCTTCAAAAAGAAGATAGCCATGTAAGTACAATTGTGTGACAAAGTTGCATTTGTTTTTACCATGTGGCAACAATATGGTGGGAAAGTACTTTTTTTTTTTTTCTCCAAAAAAAAATATCTGGAAGTTGTTTTGTGCATTTTTCCAGTGATGCAGCCGAGACGGTGATCCACTCAGCAGATGCTTTTGCTCCAGTCGGCTACCTTAACTTTACCAAAATCCACACCGAGAACAAAAACGCTGTGAGTTGAACTTCCATGAAGCCAAGTTGTTTCACAAATCAGATCAATGCTGCTCAATACCACGCCAGTAATTTTACAAGCAAAAGTCGGGGTCGCTTTGCGGTTGATCACTTATCTCAGGGCAAAACAAACACAAGAACAAAACCCTTGGGTGTCTGATAACTTTGTTGAGGAGAGCAGGAAACAGTGCACTGCGGGGCAGGGTTCAGATCGACCTCCACAGGGCCTTTTCTAGCTCTCTCTCACACAGTCTTGCTTTCGGTCTTTCCCTTCATCCCTCCCTCTTGCTCCTCTAGCTCCACATGGCCTACTTTGACGTCTGCAATATTCGCTGCAGCCTCGAACTAGGCCCAGCTTAATAAACATGTCTACTCACATTAAGGCGCTTTGCATTCAGGTAGCTGGCTAAGCGGACACAAGCAAGGGTTGCAGGCAGGGAGTTGGAATTGGCTTTTTGGTAAATTGGAAACTGAATTGGGCCTCACAGACAAGAGGAGCGGCAAACACTTAACTTACTTAAGGACGAAAGAATCCCCTACATTTGGAACGGAGATGGTGACCTTCTTCAACTTTTGCTTTTAATTACTCTGATTAAATTGTCTGCATTAATAAGAATGCTCCTAGCAGATCTGTGTTTGTGCTGACAGCAAGCGTTCCTTGTATACTGTTGTATTAGTTGCTGAGAGTCGGGGTGGGGGGGTTACACCGAGGAATCAACATATCTCTAGGGCAATGCGTCTGATTTGCACGTGTGTTTCTTTGCGTATCACGCAAACATGCTTGTGTGCTTGAGTGTTTATGTGCAGACAGCTTCATGCATGTACTTTATATATTCATGTTAGATGGGGGATGGGACTGTTGTGGACAGAAAACATACCCCCATCCCACAACCTTTATGACCCTGCAGCCTCACTCCCTACAGCTATATGTTTTTTTTTTTTCCCTCCTCCCTACTTTGCTGCTCCCACCCCCCATCACACACACGCGCACACACACACACACACACACACACGCTCCTGCAGCCCCTGTAGCCCCCCTTAGGATGCTGGGAGAAGAGCAGGAAGAACCAGAGTCTGCAAGAGGAGTGGAGGGGAGTGGAGGGGAGGGTGCAACCAGGGGAGAACCTGCCCTGGTTCAGCTTTCTGAAGCTCTTCTCGTCAGGGTGACAGATCCACGGTGACACCAACACTAGAGGAAACTGCACCCAGCTCAGGGGGTGGGGATGGACCACCATGATTTGCCCTCTGCTAATGCTAGTCAAGCTATTTTTCATGCTGGCCAGGAGAGAGGGGATGAAGTATAATTAATTTGATTATCATATGGCCTAATGCGGCTGACAGCAGAAGAGGGGGGTGAATGAGTGCCAGGCAGTGTGAGGGGTGCGTTGAGGAAATAATGAAATATGAATTTAAATGTGACGCCCCAGCAAGATTTGGCAGGTTACATGTATGCCTAGAGAAAGGCAATTATTTGTTTTTGTTTTTTTAAGATTTAGAATAGAGTTGAGCCAGAGTAAACAATAGAGGAAAAGAAATAAAAACAAACCCAACAAAATTGTGAAATTCAAAACATTTCTCACCAGTCTAGTCATGAGTTTTGATTGACAGGCAGCATGATTGAATCTACAGTATCAGAAAACACCACTCCCTCTTCGCCTGAACCACGAATATGTTAGCATGTTGTTTCATATTCATTCACCTTGAAGTTATGAGTGTCTTGGTCCTTGTCATGTAAGACTGACACACACACACACACACACACACAC
The DNA here is from genome assembly GCF_033807715.1 of Cololabis saira. Lineage (NCBI taxonomy): Eukaryota > Metazoa > Chordata > Actinopteri > Beloniformes > Belonidae > Cololabis > Cololabis saira. The sequence goes on from NC_084602.1 coordinate 12,268,220, forward strand.
GCACTCTCAAGACTGCTTGGTGGGATATTCAGAAAGGTTGGCTAATTATACAGCGTTTTGTCTGTCTTTGCAAAAGGCTCCGTGCTCTTTGGTGGGCATTTGGCCTGATGTATTCCCTGTGGCGCTTCATTGCAGGATGTGGTGGCGAGAGCTTTGCCCCATGGTAGTTGTCCTTGCCAGAAAGCCATTGACAAGATGACTGAGGAGGTGGAATATGCTGATCAAGCTGAAGACAACCAGCACAAATTTACATCAAATTGTGACCTTAGTTGTCAGCGGGGCCACGGTGAGATTCATTTGTTTGTGGGAAACTCGGATGCTGACACGCATGCGTGTCTGTGCGTGTCAAATGATATCTTTGTGTGGCGTGTGCTCCGCGGGTCTGTGCCAGCATCATGATGCTAGCGTTTCTGAATGACTGTTTGACAAGACCTGTCATTTTATGATTGCTTCTTAGAATGGGCTCTGAATTATTCTTTATTCAGACATATGCTGAACTTGTATGCATTAATCTACAATACAACACATTCCTTAATTATAAATGCATTAATAAAAGCATAATTATTTAGTAGTTTGTATCTTCCAAATGTTTTGATGGAGCATGATAGTGAACATTTCTGGTTTTACTTAAGTTGGTGTAAAAATCCATGAACTTCCTGTTATTCCGTCCCTACAGACACTTCTCCATCTTGCTCATCAAGAAGCTCCACAGGTTATCAGTGGATTTCTGGTATCAGTGGACTTCACAGTCAAGACCCTGGGATTGAGGGCCAGACAATGGCAGCATTTAAACTGCTACAAAGTAAGAGAGCATGTCAAAAAAAGAGCATGAAAAATGTTTTCCAAACATGGTACTTTTGAATATCCTGTTTAATTGTGTCTATTTTCATGAAAGCAAAGAAAAGAAATCTGCATCCCTAAAATATTAAGAACCAGGAAAGAAAAAAAAAACACTGCACAGAGTAAAATTAACCTTTCATAAGTAATTTTATTCAATCAAATAAAGATCTCATCTCATGTTACGATCAAAATGAGGTTATAAATGATCCTGTTGTTCAGGATTAATTTAAGCAGCTTCTTGCTCTTTATTTTAGCATTAAAAACAATGGTGTAAAGCCCTTGGGGCGAACTTCTCGTGCATGTTTCTTTCTCCCTGATGTGTTGGATGCAATACATACACACTAGGACAAGAGGGAGAGCTAGACGACTCAGGCACGTGTCAACTCAGCAGGCAAACCCTGCGTGTCAAAGACTGTCTGTCAAAAGAAAAGGATTGCAAACTGGCCACCAAACAAAGACAAGCTCTTCAAATTATTCCAAAACCTTTTTAAACACGCACACACACACACACACACACACACACACACACACACACACACACAAAGTGCAGGCATGTTGGGTGGGTTATTGTTTTTGCCCTGCAGAAGTTTAAAAGAGTACACTTTTACAGTGTATCTCAGTCTTTTTATTCTTTCTCTTTTTTGATGGAGACAGAAGAGCGAAAGATGAAAAGCATATTTAATGTTTATGGTGGTGCTTGGCTGAACAGCCTTCACAGTGCAGAGACAATATTTAACAAGTTAATATTTAATGAAAAAGCCCTTTGTATGAGGGCAAAGTAGTCGGAGACGCCAGTGTTGGCAAAGGAAAAGCAAACTTCAAGCTCTTTGAGATGATTGTTGGGAGCGAGGTTTCGCTTTGAGCGTTTGTGCCTGTGTTTGCATACAAAGCCTACAATGCATACACATACAATCTATTGTCTTAGACTTCTCTTTACAGTTGAGGTCACCAAAACCACTTTAAAGCAATAGATTTCAATGTCATTCAAAAGTTGTAAACTATTCACCTTCTTAAATACAGTATTGATCTCATTCAGACGACTGAAGTAGTTGGATGGTTATTGTAAATTGTAGTGTAGTGCAGCTGTAAGCCCTTTTGGATTGGCTAAACTAAACTATAATGGATAATATATAATGCAATACAATGCAGTTTATGATCAAACATGCATGTAAAGTTTAATATGCTCCTGTTATGTTCATCTGTTACCAGATGAGTTGGAAAGCAGAGATTGGAGGATGAAGAACATCATTTTGGTTCACCTGTATGTGAGCAGCATGGACGACTTTACTCCTCTCAATGCTGTCTATAAGAAACACTTTGACATCAACCCTCCAGCCAGGTAAAGGTGCACACATTCATTCTGAAGTCCCCCCCCCCTCCCGTTTCTCTTATTTCTCTTCTCGCTGTGGCTTCCCTGTTGTGGGTTTTTATTCTCTGTTGGTGTTGTAATTATTATGGCATCGATTCCCTGTTTTGGTGCAGGGTGTGCGTCCAGGCGTCTCTGCCCGCCGGTCAGCTGCTGCAGATGGACTGTCTGCTCCATGACTGGAGCGAGCCTGTGGAGGACGGCTGCTTCCACCAGAAAGACGCCCTGCATGTGCAGAGCCTGTCCCACTGGGCCCCGGCCAACATCGGCCCGTACAGCCAGGCCCTCAGGGTACAACCGAAACTCAGCTTTTCTTCTACTTTATGCTTCACTTCACTTTATGGTCATTGTCTTCAGGTTGCACATTTTGTCATATTTAAAGCAGAGTATGAAAAACTATCAATGCAAAATAATGAATGCAGAAAAATAGACGAGATGTTCATCAGATAATTTTAGAATGGCTGTCTTGTCATGGAGCACCCTCATGCAGCACTCTTTCTGCAAAGGTATTTGTAGATAATTTAATCTAACATTTTGGCCGTGTTATTCTCCGTTTGTTTTTTTTTTTTATATACTAATTGAGAGCAGTCTTGCAGTAATCATTTTCTGTGTTTAACTGAGCCAAGGGTGTCTTTCAAAGGGTTAGTAGTGGCTTAGTGAGGCGTGATCAAGGATTTAATCTGCCGAATGATCAAGCTTTCTCGCAATTCGTTTGATGTTTTGCTAAAGCTGCGCTCATGTTGGACAATCGCAGCATATCAGATTACATACTTGCTGTTTGCGTCTTATCATTTCCCCACAGAGGTGCGTTACGTATGGACGAATGCGCCTACATGCGTACGACGGTCGCTTTGTGTGATGGATTGTTTCTCACAACTACTTTTGTCTTCACATGTAAATATGTGTTCCCTTCCTAGTGGGCAGAGTGGATCCACTTTTGCACTTGTTTGTAAAGCTGCATGTCGAGCGTCTTTCATATTGCTTCAAGCCCAGAAAGAATGTGGAATTCAAAGGCAGAGCAGAGGAAGTGTGGGCCGTGGTTGCACGGTTGGCTTGATGTTGTGTTTACCCACTGTGTATTATATAGGATTACACTTGTCAAGGTACTGTCAACAAGGATAGTGTCCATCTCCTCCACAGTGTCCTTGATCCTGCAGCCAAATCCGCCTGTGAGTGAGAACATGTGTGGATTAGCTATTCGTTCAGGGCTTGACGGCATATCTCAACAGTGTGTCACTGAAGTTTCAGTTTGGATTCCTGAGATGCAACCTACAGGGCCAGGTTTGCTTTAACATGCCAGCAGTGTTTGATTTCCTCAATGGAGCCTCATTGAGACATGAAATTGAAGTCAGCTGGTCTCCTTGTTCTGCTGCCTCTGAAAAGCGTTCTAATCTCTCATTCCTCTAATTATCATTCATATTCACGGCAATTTGAGAAGACAATGAGAAGAGTTTGATTCTTCGTGGGCTGTGCATTGTACTTCACATGACCCCAGCGTGGTCTCACAGTGCGCCCGCCCCCTCCTCCATGCTACAATGGGTTAATTTGATCAAAAATCTATTAGCAACTCTTCAGAGCAGCTAGAGAGTTTTACATATTGATACAATTACCCCCTCGCTGTGAGCAAGCACGCAGCACCAGCCGATCTCTCCCCACTACCAGGCCGTTGCCATCGTAATGAGAATTTTCCTAGATGACTGTTGCCCTGTGACACATTAGTGGCAGGGTTCTGGCAACCACAGAAGACGGGGGAGAGAAAATATACACAGGATTTTAGCTTCTCGAAACGATGCCCGAGGCTTAGGAAGTTCTGAATGCTGTTGGTCAAAATACCCCCGAAATTCTCTTGGGCCCAGTTCATTCATGACTGTTCACTGGTTTGAGAGACAGCACATGGCTAGTGACAGAGCACGGCATCACAGAAACTCGCAGTGGGGTCTCCGCAGACTGCTGCTGGTGGAGGGAGAAAGGAACTGCATCACAGATTGGGATGTGACGGATACTGGACCTTCAAACTCCATCCATCCAATTTATCTGTCTGCTTGACTTGTCCCGTCTCTCAACGTCAGCTCTCGGAAATGGCAAGCTGACTGAATGTCGACGTGGCCTGGCAAGCTGACAGATTCAGATCTGACTTGATTTAAGGAATTAGTTAACCTTTATAATGTCAAAGCTGGGGGCTTTAGGTGTATTGTAAGTTGATGTATTGTACAGCATCGGTTTAGTTTTAAAGCCTCAAGCTACAGAAAATGAAAACTGTAATTTAATTTAAGCTTTATTTTTTACACTGCTTCATGTTGTTTTGTGCCTGACTGACACGTAATACGTGTCGTTATCTACTAGTATCACATTATTTGTGTGTGTAATGGATCTAATGTTAATTTGGCTTTCATTTGTTTTAGGGGATATTTGTATAATCTGATTAAAGTAAATGAAATACATTTTTTTTATTATACCAAAAAAAAAACAACAGATGATTTTAGATGTCCACTTTAAAAAAAAAAAAAAACAATGTCAAATATCACAACAGAATCGAAGTAATAGCGTGTTTTTAGAGAGCATAAAATATATTTCTGCATTTGTCATTAACTAAAGAGCACTTTTAAACAATTTTGTTGCATTAACATAATAGCAAGAAAAAGGACCCCCTGCTCCTTTTTCTGAAAATCTGCCTTGTTTTATCCACCAGTATCCACATTGTAGTAACAAAGTGCTAAGTTGGCAGATAACTTATATAGTGTGATCTACTAAGTCAGAGAAATCGGGGTCTCAAACTGTGGGATTTCTTTTTTTTTTTCTTCTTTTTTCTTTTTCTACGTCTGTTTAAATTAATCTTGCTTACTTGGTCACAATCCCTTTTGGAGGCGAATTCACACAGGCACGCACAATAGCCAATGCAGGTCTGAAAAGGAAGGACTATCAGTTGAATGGTTGTTAAACATCTCCTCTTTCCTGTTAAGGTAAGTGGCTCACCCCTGGGATATTTGCAGGGAAATTATACTCACTGATCAGATTCTGCGGGTTGCGTTTAGGGAGCCGGCTGCACCAGCCTCAGGTTGCTAGTGAGCAACAGCCTCTAGCCTCAGTCCCCTAATTGTGAGTGACAGTCAATATTGTGGGAGATTGACTCGCACGAGCCCGCGATCGGATTTGCATTGTATTTTGAAAATTGTCAAAGTGGACTGTGAGGCATCGCGAGGGAAGTGGATCTGACGTTGCCCATTAGCATCAAAGGGAGGAGTGTTTTGAGGCGGGTGGTAGAATTTGAATAATCTTCTTAGAGGAGTCTAAATATCTAAAAACAATGGTTTGAACTTTGTCTGGGCTTTTTGATGAGGTTGGACTGGAGTTATATTGTGGTCGGGCCACCCATGCTGGAGAGTGAATGACTAAAAGAAAAGCATATGTAGAAATGTTCTTTCCTCTGCGTGGTTGAGTTCTGAGTTTGATTTTGTTCATCTCAACAAATATAGAGCATGCAGTGTATTAACAAAAGTTCCTTTATGACTTTCTTTTTGTATGTAATTGATAGTAACACTGTAAAAGAAAGGGTGAGATGGTAATGAAATGTGTTAATGATTTAAACCTAAGCTGAACAGTGACGTGAATTTGTGGTGATGCAGAAAGCAGCAGCAGTCTGTCGGCTCACAAAAGCATCTCGATGACTGTATATATTTGAGCCAATCATTTTCCCTCCGTGTTGCAAGAAAAACATCCTGATTTATTTTGGCATTTTCAATTGAAAATGTAAGCAAAAAAAAAAAAGAAACAAGTGATGAATAACAGAAATTAACGTAATTGCTTTAGTTTTATGGTTGGTTCGCGCTCCTAGTGTTTTACTGCTGTAAAAGAGCCAGTGTGCAAAACTCAGCAACCCTCCCTCCACCGCCACATCAAATATCCCCACACCTCCCCAAACTTCCTCAGCCCACATCTAGAGACTGCATTTACCTCAATTACCACAGAAGAGTAATTAGCTGGGAAACAGTGTGTGCGCATGCATCTGCGTTCAGGGAGGTATTCATGCAGCACGAACAGATTAATTAGGACATTTAACTTCATTTCTAATACAACAAAATTAATCCCATAAAATATGAAGGTTCTCGGAGGAGGTGTCTGTCAGCATCTGATGCCTCTCCCCTGTTTGCCATAATCTATTAAAACCTTGCTTTTATCTCACCTCTCCCCTGTCATACTTTATGGATTTTTTCATAAACATGGCCCATACTTCATAAATGTCTCAATTTTCTAGTCTATTAACATTACTTCAAAAGCGCTTGATAAAAGAGGAGGGCATGCGTGAAATAATGCACCAATAATATGAAATGCTGGAGGCTAGAACAGTCGGGGCGGCTCTCCGGCATGCATGCTCAGACAATGCAAGGGATGTTATCAAGTTTAATAAAAGAACAAATGATCACTTCCAACTAAGAAGCAGAGGAGATGAGGCAGGGAGGAAGGGGTTGGACCAGGAGGAGAGCAGTTGTCGAGCAATTGAGTCGATGAAAAATGAGGTCATGAAGCCTCAGCGATTTGAGCAGTTGCGAGATTGAAAGCTACTTTCGCACATGTAGTTACTTGCTTCTCGCCGCAGCAGAGGATGTTAACACAGATTTGCTTTTCCCTTTCATTTCACTGAAGGCACAAGAAGAATAGGCGTGTTGTTTCTTTAACCGAAAGCCTGAATGGTGTGCAGGAGGTTGACCCTTTTGTTTGGAGAGAGTCAGAGAGGGTTTTGACTGACAGTCAAGATTTACCTCAGAGCCTTTCCTTGGCAAGCATTGATTGAGGTTTCCCCAGCTCTTCTCATCATCCGGGTCTATCCCTTTAGGCTCGTTCCCAAACGCCAGGGTCAACTGTTTTCACTTGAATCGGACACACGGAAAACACAGCGATCAAAACCAGTAAGACCTGAGCGCGGAGGCATGCCCGCTGCACTCCCCGAGGCCAAGTCTCGCAGGGAGTGCTGCCCGTGACGGCTCCGGCTCTGACAGACTGAACTGGTTTGATTCCCTGTGCGCACAGGACTGACTGATGGTAACATGCAAATAAACATTATAGGCAAATCAGGTCCATGCACATTATCTCAAAGTGTCTATCTATCCACTTCTGAATATTTGCATACTGCATGTGTGAAAATCTTCCTGCACACAGGGAGTAAGGCAACAGGACTTCTGATGCAGCTGCACATCCCAAGAAAACCTAGGAACTTGTGCTCCAAATAACACACACATACAGTATATCCGAGGGGTCAAATCACACCACCTTTTTAATCTGATGAGGGGGCAGTTTTATGGGAAGCGGTAGACAGCAGGAAGGGTAATTATGCTGTTTTCAACCCTATCCTGCAAGGCCACTGTCTTGCTTTTCTCTCCTGCTGTGACGGCGTGGAGGCTGACCTCCCACGTCGGTCGTCATCTTCCCAAGGCACGGCCTTTCTTTTGCTTCGGTATCCTGCGCCGCGCCGCCGCTGTTGCAGCACCACGTGGATGCGGGCTGGTATCAGCTTGTACCAGGCGAGGACAGGGGAAGGACTGGATCTGTCGGAGCGCATCGGCTCTCAGGCAGTCGCGTTTCGTCCGCGCCGTGCCTGCGCCTCGGCCCCTGCCACACTCCCACTCATTAATGGGCCCGACCCTGACAACTGATCCTAATTGTCTTTGAACAGCTCTTCATGTATTATTGGTGCCTGACTGGCTTCGTTCATGTCAACAAGCCATGGGAAGTCGGGACAGGATAACCACAGCTACCGTCCCTCTTTTCTTTCACCTTTATGCACACGGTATAGACACAAACATGCAGGGATGCACATCTAAGTGTTCAAACAATAAGTGTAATGCAGACAGATATTTACTCTTGTGGTGATCTGGGGGTCTGCATTGCACCTACATGAGTCAGTCATTTCTGCAAATTTATGAAAAAAAAAAAGAAAAGCATTATGTTGTTCTTTTTAGTCTCCATTAAGAGGATGTATCAGAACAGTTAATGGTATTTAGATTAATGTAACTAGTTTTAGTGTGAGAGTGTAATTACAACTGATAAATGGTGTACGTTTCTTTTTAATTTGAGGGAGCCACATGCTATTTTAGTGTGTGTGTGTGTGTGTGTGTGTGTGTGTGTGTGTGTGTGTGTGTGTGTGTGTGTGTGTGTGTGTGTGTGTGTGTGTGTGTGTGTGTGTGTGTGTGTGTGTGTGTGTGTGTGTGTGTGTCTACATACGAGAGCATCCTCATCTGCTTCTCACTTTGTCACTGCTGATGAGCAGTGGAGGGGTGAATGGTTCAGAGACATGGAGAAGGCATCTGAAAACCATCATGTAAAGATCCCACCACAGCAGACATCTGCCAAGATGCTCCCACTATTACAATCGCAAACACTCAGTCAAAACACATCCATTTTTTTTTTCTTTTTGTAGTCCCATGTGTGAATTATTACCCCATATCTAACTATTTACTTCCCATTTCACGCCTCTATTTGAATACAGGGAGGAAAAAAAAAAAGAAAAAAAAAAAAGCAAAGCTGAGATGGCTTCGCTTTTTATTTGCGGAATGAAATAACTGAATACCAAATGCATAGATAAAAAGCATAGCGCCGTGTCCTGTCCACTCCCATCACTGTCTGACAGAGGAGAGATGTATGACCGTCCTATTACTATGGTAACTAGCTGCTATATTCAGTGCTGCCCGGGTGTGTTTCTTCCCCCCACAGTGACGAGAGGGCATAGCTGACAGGGCCTGTGCACACACACTTGACACACACATACATACACGGGCACAAAAACACAGATAGAGAGGATCTGGATATTTCTTGTGAAATCCACACGTGTGACAAATACAGGCAGGAAGATACAGGGGCCTCGCTCGCACACTGCACCGTGCTGATGGACAGGAACTACTGAGGAGCAGCTCTCTAGCATGCAACCCTCCTAGCATTCGGCTTTTAGTAATAATCTTTTATCCAAACTATGATTAGAGAAAATTTAAAGCAAAAGAATTTGCTCAGTATATCTTAGCTGCAGTCGGTGCATTTGTGGACACTGCTGTTGTGTCTGGAGTCTTTATTCATTATGCTTATGTTTATGCAGTCGCACAACCAGAGATTTAAAGTTTATCTTAAGTAAAATCAGTCATCAACTGGACAGAGGTGATCACTCAGTTTACATGCAACAGTGTGGTAGCTTTGTTGCCTCTTCTTTATTCACTGAGATATTTTTTAGCAGTAGTATAAATGACTCGGGAGAGATTATTCTTGATGTCTCATTAAGTTTCTGTGTTTTGCGTCATCATACATTTCATATGAAGCAGTTCCTCAAACTGCTAACTTTTAATCCGGGTCACTCGCCGTTGTCATCGAATCATGTTTTACTGCAGCGAAAACTGCTGTAGATAACTAATGTACCGGCTTTCTTTTTCTTATTTTTCTTGGATGTCAGCAGGTTCGCGCTTAATATATGTTTATTATTGATACTTTAGATATTTTCACAATCTACGGGCATGTCGAGCCCTGCCATTTCGGGAAATGTAATAAAGTTGAGATGTTCAGGGAAGGAGTTGATTCAGTACGATATGGACAACACAATATTTACTAAATGTCAAAATGTATTGAGTTGGCAGTGACGCAGTGACACAGATGTTAATACAAGTGTTTGCTATTTTTCCATGTGGGATTCAGTACATTTTAAGATCGTCACATTTTTCCAGTTTTCTAAAAAAAGAATACTATCACCTATTTTCAGTATAATACAATATCATAAATCAAAGTGAAATTTAAACATGTCTCTGTCACCGATGTAGACCCCACCACCTTTTTTTTCCCCACATTTTTTGGATTTCATTTAAGGAATTTGTGGTTGTCTATGAAAATATTTTGGAAAAAAATAAAAAATAAGGAAAGATGAAAATCCAAGGAGACTATTGACACTGTTTGGACATGTTGTCCATGGTTGGAGCGAAGTTTGCATGTTAACTACTGGTGATGCTTTGTGCACGTTTTTAATGCAGCCATACTGCCATCTGTTGAGACAAACAGGAACTACACTTTTTTTTTCTTTTTTTTGCCTATTTGTGAACCATCTTTCTGTCATTCCGTCTTTCCCTTTTTTTTGATCGTGAGCTATTTATCTTTTATATCTTAAGACTGAAATGCATGCACTATCCAACACAAAATGGACCATTGACAAGACAGGACTGAAAGCATGTTTGGGTGGATTTGTGTTTGTCTCACTCTGTATATTTTGGACGGGGAAACTGAGGACTTATCTTATTAAACCATTAGTTTAATGTTTTGTTTTTTTTTTTCAGGTATGAATATTTAAACTGTCTCATGCAGTGTATATATTTGGAACTGTGGTCCAGACTTTACTTCACCGCTTATCAGGGTTATACTTTAAGTGTTGTCTTGTCTTTTTTTTTTTTTGTCCAGATTAAGTTGGCTGATCCTTTACCAGCCAAACTAAGAGATACAGCATCACAAAAAGGAAAAATATGAAAAGACAGAAGAGATGAGACGGTCACAGCTGGGAAGGGAGACAGCGCAGGGTATGAGGGTTGCAGTTTCAGCATCATTCAGTCAGACAACATGCCCCTCAGCTGAAACAGCGAGACCCTCCCCGATTCTCTCGAATTAGGGAGATTAGCGGGAAAGCGCATAATGCAGGATGATGGAATTTGTCATAATTTGCATTGTCCTGGAAAGATTCAGCTTGATAGAGCGATGCATGGAGGGGCTTGTCATGTCCCACGGGCAGGTCATAGAGGAAGCTTGGCAGAAATGATTTTTGCGATATGTGCATCAGTCGTAAAAGCCTCACAACCAATTTGTCAAAAAATGTGAGGTCGGGACAGTTGAAGGCAGTAGGGCATTTTGCCTAACGCAATGAAAAACCATGCTTTTCCATCACTCTTCATTCACAGCCGGACTCTGGTGTGGTGCAGGGGTCCAGGGCGGCAGACAGTTTCATTACATCAGCCTTGGGTATTTGTTATATTTTATTCGCTCATATTTCTTTATTTTAACATCATTATAGCAACTATAAATTTACACCAAAAAAAGAAAACATATCAATTTGTTTGAAATCTTATTCTATTTTTATTGCATTTCCTCCCTTTTTTTTATCAGCGTAAAAAAAAAAAGTTATTTATTTGTTGATTCATATTTGTTGACTTTCAGATTTGTCTCCCCAAGCTTTTAGCAGCCTCCCCAGGCCTCGGTTATAGCACTGACTGGCAGCTCCTGACTCACATAAAACTGACCAGAGCGGATGTGGCAGTGTTACTTCACACAACTCAATGTCTGTCAAGTCATTACGTCAAGTGCAGACATTAAAGGTAGAAAAGACAAATACAAATAAGCTTAAGAGAAGTGGGAGGGCTAGGGGAATGCCCCTTGTTCAAATTCCAGTTGTGTGACTTTACATACTGTATTATTGAAAATTTGGAATCATAATTTGAAGTTTTGAACTATGCTTTTAGTTGTGTTTATGATTTTACTTTACAAGAATGCATTCAGAAGTTCCTTATTCTTGCCTTTTCCTTCTGCACTTCATACAGCTATTTATGTCGCTGTTTAAGTAACACTGATGTTGTGTGACAGTTGAACATACAGGGGTTAGGCTCAAACTGGAGCACAAACAGAGGGGGAAAAAAAATTGGTAGTGGGGAAAAAAAAACAGAGAAAATAAACCCCCCCCAAAAAAGGCAAATATCTTTCCCCCCTTCCCGTTAAATCTGAAATGAGAATACTAACAAAGTAAAAGGTTCTGCAGGAACGAGGAAGGTTGTGGCTCTCCTGAAAGGTTTGCATTTGTAGAAATGAGGTGTCAGAAGAGGCAGGATTTCCTCAGGGCGCGGCACAACATGAGCCCATTTCTTATCATTTTCCCACTCCCAGACAGGATCTGCTTTGAATTCACTAATGCTGAACGAACCCCACAGACTTGAAGCCAGTTCAAGATGAAATCACAGCGCACATCCCTGACAAACTGCCATTCTCCACACAAGGATTAGACGGTCCTTGCATATCAAATCCCTGCTAAAACGTAGAAGTAATATATTCACTTAAATACATACAACAAAACTTCAGCCTCAGTTTTTTTTTATCCCCACACTTTTAACTATTTTGAGCTGTATGCCAGCCCTTAAATATTCAAGAATAGAAGAAAATTACCAGAAAGCAGATAGTCAAGACACGCATATTAAGAAAGCTCCTTAAACAATTGAAAGTAAATCAAAATGGTGCAAAATAAAAGTAATTTCATGACATATCTAGGTGCAAGATCCCAAGATCTGTGCTAGTTTAGATAAAGTTATAATTTAAGTGGGATGCTTAGGCTTGCAGTTGTCAAGATGCATTAATTCACCCACACCTAGCAGGGTGGTTAGGTTGAAAACAACTGTCAAAACATGTAGGAACACCTAAATGAATTAAAATATTAGATACAGTCATTGTTTAAAAACATATGTTTAGCTGGTATGGTGCTACCATTACCCCTTAAGTTTGGTTGCACGACTTCTTGCAAAAGAGAAAAGTCAAAGCCGATTAATCCAACCTATATTACACATTTTGCATGATCATTTCCTGGTTAAATTATGTATGAGGTCTCAATGGGGAGAAATGTGACCATTAGCATATCTGATAGGAGCAGTGGAGCAGTTTTCCACCTCTCTCTGTCCTTGGAAGCAGGCAGAAAAACCTGACTGTTTGTCAATACTGGGTCATTTTATCCCGGCCAGTGTAGTTCATCTACACCATTCCGAAGCTCTGCTAATGACACTTGGAGACGTCCTCACCGGGACGGGGGACCCACAGGGCTCCAGTACCAATACCAATGTAGTCTGGCACGCCCACCTCTGGAAGCCCTTTGACAAAAACAGCAATTAGAAACACCTCAGACACACCAGTCTGAAACGAGACACTGTTAAGGTTCGGGAGCAGACGGAGCCAGGCACTTTCTGGGCATATTTACTAATGTTACTGTCTACACCCAAGAAATAGAAAAAAAAAAATGTCTTTGAGGTTGGTGACCTTTGCATATGTTACTGTGGTTGTAGAAATATTATGGCATTATGACCACAAGATAAAGCTTGATCAAATCCAAAGCAAGACATGGCTCAGACTGCTTTGTCCTCCATTGTTGAGCTAATTTCAAATATTTCTAGCTCAGAAATTGCAGAAGAAAGATTTTGAAATTGATTTTCATTATTAGGGCTCGTTTTGAAAAATTCATAACATAGTTTCTCAGAATAATAACTTGCGTGTTTTGTGTTCATTTTAAAGCTGCATTTGATTCTGAAACATGAAGAACTCATCTTGAATCACCTTGGAGTTAACTTTCTCAATTCTGTCAACAAGTATCAAATATTATTAAACTAAAATACTAGAAAGAAACTAACACAAACATGCTGCATTAATATACTGTCCCGCTGGAAGATATCATATTAATCCTTTTCTCTGTGGGCCGTTTAGATCGCTAAGACTAGCATTTGAAAAATACTTACCTTGTTAAAGAAAGTTTAATGTCATATGCAATTGTTTGACCCTTATGAATATTAAAGATTACCATCTCGGGCTTATTAAAAATGCATGTGGCATTGTGGTTGTTGATCACGTTTCCAACGCCCATGCAAATTGGCCTGTCTTCCCTGTCAAGGCCTCAGATGAATAATGTAGTTGTGTTGTATATTCAGGAACACACCATTGACAGTCAATTAACAAGTTTGATTGGTGTGTGAACTCATTCTTTTGAACTGTTAATTTTATGTAAATAGTATTCACTCTCCCTTCTCCAGTAACCCCCCCAAATCCAGGATCAACACAGAAACCACAAAACCCCAGATCCCCAATTCCACCTCCCACTAAGAGTAACCAGAGTGGGATCCTCAATAATTGATCATCACACACCTGCTCGGTAGACGCAATGGGAGTCCGCCTTTAACAGTCAAGGGGCCCCATGCTTGCACCTTTTGATATTCAAATTGACAAATGGTAGCTGGTCTTTATGAATTCAGAATGGAGCGAGCCCTTTTCATGACGACAAGCTTGTTAAAAGATTGTGGCCACCCATCCAACCTGATAGAGCCCGTCTTTGTTGGAGTGGATATGATGGCATTTAATGGCTCATAAATAGAATGCCAATGACAATTCCTCATTGATGTGAGGAAATTCTGGCTTTTATGTTCGGCGCTCAAAGTAATGCGGACGCCCGGGCGGATCAGGCGAGGCAGGTAAATGATCTACTGATTGATCCGAGCGGTTGAAAGTGGTGAGGGCCTTATCTCCATCCTCTCTGCCCTCTCCCTCACTTCCCCACTTGTAACTCGCTTTCCCCTCCGTCTTTTTTGTCCCCTGCGAGGTCCCGGTAATTTGCAGTAGCAGAGATGGAAAGCTGAAGGTTCATCAAAGCTGACAAGCGAACCCAGGAGCTGGGGATCATGGCGAACCCATTCGATTATGGAGACGGCAATGACAGTGTCCGCCCTCTAGCTAAATAGTTCGCATCTGTAGTGTGGTTAACATCTTGTTCTGCTCCTCCAGGAAAGACAGATTTCATCCACTTTAATAATGGTAAATACTCTGTAGTAAATTTCCCACTTCTGAATAAGGTATGCAATGGCCTCCCAGCGTCTGCGGGGACTTTGGTGTGACAGTCGCAGCGATCCAAACAAGCTTATGAGTTTGATTCACGGGAAGTGTTAAGATATACCTCCTCTTCATATAAACTATACTAATCTCACATGACACAAGATACCACTGGCTGTATCTTTGATCATCAGTAGACAACTCAGTCGATCCTCTCTGGAGATGGGCCTATGTGCTCGGGTGTCTGTGACTGCTAACACAAACCAAACACCTATTTGCATCGATCACCAGCTTTGTGTCCAACGCTAACAGCATCCACCGCTGAACGCCGCTGATCTACCTGGGTCTCTGAAGGCGTGACCTCCTTAATGCCAGTCTTCATCCCCACTCGTCCGTCTGCATTAAGCAGATAGATTTTTCTCCAGTTTTCATTATTCGAGGAGCTTATTTCCAACAGAGGTATTTAACAGAAAATTGAGCTAATTATCACATGGCTAATTACGCTTATGAATAAAATTGATGCCACGGAGATATATTGGCAGCCATCTAATACCTGTGTGCTATGTAAGTGTGAAATATGCATTGTTGGTGATAAAAATGGGAGATTGGAACTTGTTAATGAATGCACTGCTAACCAAACATAGGCTTGTAATTGATGTTGATTTGATTATAGCACCTCATTGAATAGTGCACTTTTGTTATTTTTTTTAAAGTCGTTTATTTCCGCTCCTCTGTAACTGGTGCTACTGGAGGGGAAGCCAGAGTTACCAGAGGGGCAGCCAGAGGAGACTGCAAAATCCCGTTTAGAAAGAGCTCATTTGGGCAATCGGTTTTCTCTTATAAAACAGCACCTGAGTAGAATAACATCCCACAGAACATTAGAGAGTCCATTTCATACAATGTCTTCAAATATAATCTCAGGAATTGGTTGATTGATAATCAAAGATGTGAACATTGATGTGTATACTATCGATGTGGGGATGAACTGTGTATATTGTAAGGGTTGAATTATATATGTTATATGTTATTGCTGATGTGTTTGTACTTGTGTTTTAATCTTTTTTTACTAGGTACTAGCCTATTATTTCTGGCAGGGGGACTGCCAATGTAAACTAGCCTTTTGGCTACAATTGGGTATATTTACATTTTATTTTATAAAATGTTTCCTAATGTACGTGGTCCCTCTCTAACAAATAAAAATAAACTGAAACTAAAACTAAAGCATCATTACTTGTTTCTTTCATCTATTTTTTTTCTTCATTGTTATTTAGCTTAGCTTTACCTCAGCAGTGTTTTTCAGTTTTTCATGATTTCATAGCCCATCGTCTTTTTCTTTTTCTCTCTCTGTGTCCTTCCTCCAGGTAGACGAGGTGGTGTTCTGCGCTGGGCAGATTGCTCTGGTCCCCTGTACCATGCATTTGGTGAACGCCGGCGCCTGCACACAAGCACGCCTGTCCTTCAGCCACGTGAAGAAGGTCCTGGAAGCCGCGATGAGCGGTTTGACGGTGGCTCATGTCGTCCAGGCCCACTGCTACATCACCAGACACCAAGACATTAGGATGATCAGAGCTGTCTGGGAAACCCTGCAAACGTCCACGGTGGAAGAGAAGGTCAGCACCTCTCTGGAGTGGATTCTTTTGTTTATGACATTTATTACAGTGGTTTACGTAGAAATATGAATGTCTGACTGTTTTATAACAGATGCAGCTGAAATATTGGTCTAACAATGTTATGCTCACATGAGATAAGCAGGTTTAATGAATTAAAAGACACAGGGATCCATGCATCACTGAATAAGTAAAAGAAGCGAGACTTGACAGGGTATCCAAGTTTTTCAGAGAGGCCTTTCAGAATCATGTTTTATAGTTGTAAAATAAGGGAATGTTTTGCACCCCTCTCTGTCCCCCTGAGACCTGAGCCGCTGCTACTGATATTTACCAGTGAGTGCACTCATGAAAAGTTGATGATGTGGGAAACGCTGGTGTCTTTGATAATGCGGCGCTTGGCACAGAAGCAGATGTCTTCCTCAGAGCCTCCCTAATCCTTTGCCCCCACACACCATTTTGGAGCGCTGCTCAACTCTCAGAGCAGCTTATCCCCCTCCTAACTCGTCTTCCCTGCCACCGCCCTCCACCCTTCCCTCCATTCTACCGCCCTGGCTTACAACCCTTGCTCCGTACGTCTAATAGGGGCTCCACACTCCCTTGGCAGCCCTTCTCCTCCCACAGTAATCTGTCTAACCATGGGAATAGAGCCTCAGGGAGAGAGGCAGGAGCCCACCTCTAACTTGGCTCGCTGGAGTGGTGTTAAGACTCGGGAGAGAACGTCAACTTTACGTCTGTAGTGGAACTATATGTAAAATTCTAATGGTATTTAAAGCCAATAATCATATTTATACAGATTAAAAACGTTTGAGAAACATTTCTTATTCCAAAACATATAACACATAATAACTGGTGTCTCTTTGCTTATTTATTTGACGAGTTTTGTCTTAACTGCTACCCGCGGTGGAACAGGAAATCTTGATAGCTTTGGCGGAGCAGCGCTCATTTACAATACAGATGGAGCGACTCGGATAACAAAGCTGATCAAGGGCAAACCTGGGAGATGACACTTCTGCACTCGTGTCAGAGGTCGATGAAGATGGACGACTTTGTCCATCTGCTGGGCCTCCCTGCAGCCTGTCACATTAATCAAAAATGTTCCTTCGACTGACCAGGGATTACTAGCAGGAGACCCCCCCTTTACAGATGATTCACAGGTTAAACAGCACTGATTGGCAGCTCAGGGTCTCGTCTGTAAATACGTTTTAAAACAGAGCCACTTCTGCTGCAGGATGTCAAAATCAACTACAACGGATCATTTTCTCAGCTTGGTTTTTACACTTTGCTCTACTTTCCAATGCAAATCCAAGAAAGTTCAGTAATAATAATAAAAACTTATTTGAACCGGCTGTAATGCTTTAGCATGTTTCGCGGCGTATGTACGTATGTACACCTGGCTGCAGATTTTTTCTGAAACAACACAACTCCGGGAAAGCCTCACTTACATGCCTTGTTACAAGATAGTATAGTTTAAGCTGTTAAAATAGAAAGTATTTTGGATGAAGACAATAAAAAACGGCAGACAGACATGGACACATTTCTTTTGTACGGAACAGTATTAGGGCCAGGCAGGAGAAAAATAAAAATAATATTTTAGAGGAGGAAGATTTTTTTTTCATTATGTACTTCGAGAAAAAAGTCAATGTCGAGGAAAAAAGTTTAAATGTCGAGATTAATGTTGAAGTATAATTTCGAGAAAAAAGTTGAAATGTTGAGAAAAAAGGCGAAATTTCGACTTTTTTCTCGAAATTGTATTTCAACATTATTGTCGACATTTTGACTTTTTTCTCGACATTTCAACTTTTTTCTCGACATTTCAACTTTTTTCTCTACATTTCGACTTTTTTCTCGAAATTGTATTTCAATATTAATCTTGACTTTTTGACTTTTTTCTCCACATTTCGTTTTTTTTCTTGAAATGCAGAATAAAAAAATATCTTCTCAAATATCTTCGATCTCAAATATTTTTTCTCCTGCATGGCCCTAATACTCTTCCGTACTTTTGGGCATTTCTTTGGATGTTTTTTTTTTTTTTTTAATACTCAGAGGTACCAGCAATGACAGGCCAGAAGCCTATAAGCCAGTTTTCTCATCATTGTATGAAGCTTTTTTTAAACATATATATGAGGGCGATCAGAGAGGGGGTTGAGGGGGGGCATCCGTTGCAAGTCTGACATGAGAGAAACACAGGAAAACACACAACACGCCTTTGGAATCTGCAAGAGAGAAAACAAACAAACAGAAATGGGAACAGGCAGAGATACAAACAGCAACCATTCCAGGTCTCTAAGAGTAAATCAGGACTAGGCTACTCTTTTGTTCATTTGAACACAATTCCCAACAAATAACTCAAAAAAGACAAAAGGCAACGTCATCCATAAGTGTTTATTGTCTTTTAACGCAAAGCAGACTTCACTGTTGATTTAACTGCATACTATGAATGAGACATTAAGATACCCATAACTTAATATTTTTGATCTTTCCAAGCAGTCACTGTCCATGTAACTCTCAATGAAATATCTGCATCTAATCGCTCTACTGTCTCTCCACTCTGTAGTTTACAAAATGATTTCACAGGAAAGATCTTAAACCTCCTGGATGAAGATCAGGGCCTCTAAAGGGCCAAACTTAAGGATAGTCTGATGTTTTCTTAGCCGTCATCTTGGGTGCTTTAAAGCTTCATGTCCTGGGCCGTGAATAAAGTTTTGAAGGCTTGAGGGTGCCGGAGGAAGTCCTGCACCAGGATCTCTGAGACTTAAGTCCTGCACCAGGATCTCTGAGACTTATTGTGCCCTGCACAGATTGGAGGCGCCCTACCCTGTTTCGCAGCAGGTGCAGTGTTCTTTTCTTTGAAAGCTTAATTTTGAACAAAAAGATTTGATTCACCAATAAAGCTCATCCGCCTGAAGTAAATTTTCCTAAGCAACTCCTCACTTGTTAAAGGAGCTTGAGGCAGGATTTATGAAAAAAAAATTCGTATACGTTTTAAGTTTTCTAGTAATAATGTCAGATGAAGCGTTCCAAACCAAAATGAATGAGCCCTCTAGTGTATCTCTCCTTTGCCTTGAACAGGCTGTGTGCTGCAAAATGCGCTGCAATTCTGGGCCCGAATTTCCCGCGCTGTCCTGCGGATGTGACGTCACATGACGCTGCATGTGCTTTCTCCCCGTTCTCCCGTGCCGGCGTCGCTGTTGGCTGCAGTACCCCCGACGGCCGTCGTGGCGCTAATGAGTCTCATTTCTTATTCTTGCCTCAAGCTCCTTTAACATTCATTTTAGCAAATTACAGTCTTGAATATTTTATGTTTTACTATGACTAAATGAATGCAGACCATGATACCCGCCTGAGTTTTATCACTTTAAATGGACTAAATGGCCTGCATACAAACAATTCTCTCCAGGCTATTTTACCTTAAATCTTGGGAAATAAGCACATATTTTTTATGTTCATAGTTTTACAACTACTCAATTGTATAATAAAGGCATGAAAGTATGCATGAGACTATTTATTTTAATTCAATCGCTTTTCAGCAGGAATGAAGCATTCTGTTTAGAGTGCACATTCCTGGGTTTGCACTTTTAAACCAATCCTCAGCACAACAAGCATTTATGATTCCGTTGAGTACGGTGGCGCTTTCAACACAAAACTTTGTGATTAAGTGTTATCACTTCTGCGTACAAAGACAGGGAGCGCACTTTTCTGACAAAGACCCCTGTAACCTTCATGTTTATGATAGAAATGCCTGGTGTTGTTGTGCATTGATAATTTCTCTAATCAGGTGGATGGAGAAGCTTGTGGGGTTAATTGGGAGCATACTGGAGTCGCTACACATGGGAAATTGTATTTACGCTGCATTAAACCACAAAGAGCCTGTTTGTCGATGAGCATACACAAGGTTTGATGAACAGGGAGATGGTGATGGGATGAGTCAATAAATGTTAAACAGGCATTCCTTTGTGTAGGAGCACCTTCTAAAAACATATCAGGCTTAAATATTGTTTGTTAAGGCTGATATATTTTAAGTTTTCTTTTGTGGAAACTAAACTGATGATAGCTGTGTTAGTGATGAGATTGAACTGTAGTGTCTTTCAAGAGTTTTTCATGTAGTTTGGCCACTTCTGGTATTTTGAAAGGGCTTTGAAATAACTAAACTTTTTGTCACCCTACTGACACGGCCCTTTGTGTTTCATTTATACAAACAGTCTGATGAGCCTCGGGGTGGAATCTTATGAAAGGAGAGTGAATAAAAGAGTGAACGGGACAGGATATTATTGCAGAGTGACAGCACTACAGTAAGTGCTGAGACATAAGAACCACATGCTGAAAGCGTCCTGCTGGGCAGGAAATGTAGGGGAACTGGCTAAGCAGCGCAGTCCCATCAGCTCCCCGCTGTTCTCCGCCTTTACACCACTTCCTTATTACCGTGTTTACCGTTCGGCTTTCACGCCTCTCGGCCCTCCAAGCCACCACACGCTCTCGGCACATGGACGCGAGTTAGTGGGAGGAAAATGAGGAGAAGGAAAACAAACATAAAGAGAAGCAGGTCACACCCCATCAGTGTAGAACGCTGAGCGCAGCAGATTCAGACTGTATGCTTTTACCTGCTGCCTACTGAGTGAGAGAGCACGGGGGGGGGGGGGGGGGGGGTGGCTGCGTGCCCTGGAACTGAAGTGGCATGAAGTAATGAGATGGATTGCGTTAAGTGGCCGATGAGGAGTGGAACAAACCCTCAACGCACACACACACACATGGTCTACCACCTGCCAGCCCTCCTAACTTCCTACTGCAGCACTCAACTCCACCATATATCAAACTTTTGTGCTTTATCTGATTAATTTAATTAATGATGTCTTATTAAGGGGCAATGGAAGTGTCCCCTCCCACCAATTACTCTTCTCCTAAGGAAGCATGAAGTAATAAAGCTGCTAACACAGTTACATGTGTGCACAGAAAAAACTTACAACAACATTTAGTACATTGAGAGCCACAGAACTGCTAAATGAGCTTCCCGTTTACTGCAAAATTGTGGGAGATACATTTAAAAAAGAAACAAACGTGGACTGATGTAACCTCATCTGACAGCTCTTATAAAAAGTCAGCAACTGTGCCATGGCAATGAAATCCTGCCAGAGGCCGGAGCCCGGTGCAGAA
This sequence comes from Cololabis saira, assembly GCF_033807715.1. Taxonomy (NCBI): domain Eukaryota; kingdom Metazoa; phylum Chordata; class Actinopteri; order Beloniformes; family Belonidae; genus Cololabis; species Cololabis saira. Next base: position 12,289,754 of record NC_084602.1, read on the forward strand.
GTCCTCGAATGTCTCTGCACAGCGTCGGCCGGGTATGTATGGTACCTCGCCACCCAAGGCCTGCAGGGTGGCCTTTAAGCCTGGCTGAGCAAGAACTCCCCGTCCTGTCATTCCTGTCCCCACTTTGCACTCTCAGTTGCACGTTCAATCGCTATTGACAAGCACAGGAGCACTTCCCTCTAGGAGAATACCTAACCTGTGTTTGAAGTGCTAATATAACATTTATCAAAGCACTGGACACGTATATGTGCTGTCACTTTGTCTGACGTGCCAGGACGTCTGCGCAGACAGGGCTATTGTTGTCTGCTTCTTTTGATTGTTTTTGACGACTACAAGTAAGTTTTCTGTAGAATAAGCTTAGGAATCTTAACCCCCTTCACCCACGCTCGTTAAAGACACTTACCTTTGTTTTTTTTCAAAGTGATATGTTGGCTGTTGATACTCAGTGATGTGTTTGCTTAAGTTTAATCTGAAAGTAAGTGCTGCTTCAGTGATTCTGACAGATTGGGTCATGAAGGGTCTTCTCGTTGAAGGGACAAAGAGGCTGGAATCTGCTCTTGTCAATGATTTCTTCTTTTTTTGTGTGTGTGTGTGTGTGTGAGTGAGTGAATATCAAAATAAAATGTAAGTAACCTGTTATTATTCTGCATTTACGAAGTGGGGTGTAAGTGGATGAAAATTGATCCAACAAATTGAAAAAGGGGTTAAGTGTTTTTGCCCTATCGACTCCGACTGAAATGACGGTTACATAAAACACTCATTTCTCTCCCATTAGCAGATGAAGCCACAGCCAAGTATTATTAGAGGGCCACATTGTAGCACTGTTCCAAGACATTTTCTTACTACTAATAGCTCTCGGTCCAAAGGAGGGAGAGGGGGGGAAAAAAAAGAGATATTTTTGCTTCTGTGGACCAAATTGTGGTGAAACAGCCTTTAAAATGTTGTGAGTGATCATCTCAGAAAGGTGAGAAGCCCTCTTGGATAAAACCTGTCATGATGGCAAATGCGTCTTGAAGTGAATTCATTTGTGCATTTTATGTATGGTTGCTACAAACGCTGGATTCTTTTCTAAATTGTCTGTACACTATCATTACTAAGGGTCACTTCACAGTCTAGCATTAATTGATGGCCTGTCAGTCTGTCAAGTAAAAAGCCTCTTCTAGTGTTGTGTGGTAGCATTTTTATGATTGGCTTTACAATAATGTTGATGGGTTAGTGTTTGTGTTCAGAGACCGCAGCATGCGTCTCAGCAGGAGGGCCATACATTTGATTGATTGTTGTTTGTGGCAGCGAATGGTATATAATTTCCCATGCGGTTCATTTGAATACCATCTGTCTACATTGCAGGAGCTGCTGTGGGAATCCGAGATCAAACCGGTGCCATTATTGATTGCAGTGGTGCCCGCCTTACCCAGGGATGCAGCGGTTGAGCTGCACGTGACTGCAGTCAAGGATGATCCCAGCAGAAGAACTTCCCATGACATGGCTGCCAAGGTGGCATGCGGATCCATCGAGTGCCACACCGTACTGTCGGCTGACAAACGCAGTGGTTCCCTCTCAATCTCTCTGGCTGCTAGTCCAGTTGACAGCCTGAAGACCACTGATGTGAAGTGTTTAACGGAGCAAGTTGGTGCCATGTTCATGAAGGCGATGAAGATGGTGGATACTGAACTGGTCCCGCTGTGTGCAAGAGTGTTCTACAAGTGCAGCCACCCCCTGGCATGGCAGATAATTCAAGGTATGTCAATGAAGATACAACCATCAATCGGCAAGAACATTAAAACAACTTGCCTAATATTGGTTCCCAGTTATTCAGTCAAGTTCAGTTCAATTACTTCTGCTTTAATTATATCGCATCAAATCACAACAACTGTCATCTTAAGGCACTTCAAGAATACAGTTCAACGCCAAATTACTACAAAGCCAATAAAAATTAAAGCTGCAAGCAGCGATGAACGGGCCCTCGCGCGTGCAACTTTCACCAATAAAGGTCAAGGACTCAAAAGTCTGATGACACCACCCATGACTCTTTATGTCAAATCATTCAAAAAATATGGCAGAAAATAGAAACTATCAAATATCGACCAATCAGAAGAACGGGTGAGGCTAATTTGCACCAATTATGGTCAAGGACTCAAAACCGAGTCTGATGACACCACCCACGAGTCTTTATGTCAAACCATTAAAAAAATATGGCAGAAAATAGAAACTATCAAATATCGACCCATCAGATGAAGGGGGGGCGCACTTTTTGGCATCTATCGTCGCCACGGTAACGGTTTTGACTGAGAAAAGTAATGTGCATTGTCGCAGGATCAAAATGGCCAACTTCCTGTTAGGTTTCGGCCATGGCGCCAAGAGACTTTTCTTTAAGTTGCGACATGATACAGGTGTGTACCGATTTTCGTGCATGTACGTCAAACCGTATTGTGGGGCTTGAGGTACAAAGTTTTCTAGTGGGCGCTGTTGAGCCATTAGGCCACGCCCATTAATGCAAACCATTAAATATCAAATTTTTCGCCGACCCTGGCTTGCGTGCAAAATTTGGTGACTTTTGGGGCACGTTTAGGGAACAAAAAGGCCCTCATTTCGTCGGAAGGAGAACGAGAACGAGAACATACAGATACAATAGGGCCTTCGCACTGTCAGTGCTCGGGCCCTAATAACAATTATAGTGAAGGCCAAGCTAAGGAAACCAACAGATTGCATCAAAACTTTCTCTGGCAGAACCAGACTTAGGAAGGACGGCCATCTGCCTCAACCGCTCGGAGGTTGAGAGGACAGGAATGAGGAGAAAAGAACAAAGACTGTAGGTCAGGGACACCTGCTGGGAAGAAGGAACAGGTTAATAACAACAACAATAGCATTGGAGTAGAAGAGAACAGAGTGAGATGCATCATGCATGCATCATGCATGCATCATGGGAGGCCCCCCTGCAGTATAGGCCTATGGCAGCATAAATAAGAGATGGTTCAGGACACCTGAGCCATCCCTAAACATACGCGTAATCTAAAAGGAGGGTTTTAAGCTTACACATTTTCTTACACATTCCCGAACACAAGCTGGCAGCTGGTTCCAGAGGAGAGGAACCTGATTACTGAAGCCTCTACTCCTCATCCTACATTTAGAAACTCTCTGGACCACAAATAATCTGCTGTCTGAGAGCAAAGTACTCTGCTTGGAAAATATAGACCTACAGTAAAGAGCTCTTTAAGCTGTGATGGGGCTTGATCATTAAGAGCTTTGTATGGGAGGAGAAGAATTTTAAATTCTATTCTGGATTTTATGTGTAGCCAATGAAGAAAAGCTAAAAACTGGGGGAAATATTGTCTCTCCTGTCAGTTCTCATCTCTGTCTTCAGCATTTTGGATGAGCTGGAGGTTTTTTAGATATTTTTTGGGACAACCCAACAATAAAGAATTACAACAGTCCAATCCTGAGGTAACAAACGCATCGATCAGTTTTTCTGTGTCAGTCTGAGACACGATGTTCCTAAGAGGAAAGTCTCCACTACTGGGAGTTCTGGGTAGTTTTTCAAGGCCGGATCGTGAACATGTCTCTATTACCAGGAACGGCACTACAAAAGTGGCCTTCAGGAACATTTACGGGGCGAAAAACGTTTCTGTAGTAGGAAACGTAGCTTGGTCAACAGGAACTACCGGGCGGTGTCAGGGTCTGAGGAGTGGGATTTCTAAATTACCGTACTTGCCGCACTATAAGGCGCACCGCATTATAAGGCGCTGTTGTGCGTCGCCCATGTGAAATCTGGACTTATAAATGTATGAATATTTTGTGATTTTGAGGACCTGTAAAACCAGACTTTGCCCCTTCTTCCTGAAGTCCTGCGACCCCCTGCTGCTAACTCCTGGTTATCTCGGCCTGGGTCGAGATAGTCCGTTTACGACCCCCACGGCATGGCCGGAGATCAAAACAAGGACCCAGCAGGGTTTCTGCCAGGGAAAACAGACTTCCTTGGGGGTTTTATGACACCTAAGCAGGGGTCGGGATGCAGCGGAGCCAAAACCAGACCTCAAAATGGTACTGCTTCTTTGAACCCCCCCTTTTCCGCTTTAATGTGCCTCATAAAATGGCGCTGTTGCCTGAACTACAACCCCCAGCATGCCTTGCGGGGGGGGGTGGCGCCTACAAGCGGCGTTCATCCAATCGCAATGAGGCACCGATGACGTCACCGCAGCGCGCGTAGGATCAAAACCCCTGCCGCTGCTCCTCTGCTTCTCTCTTCCGATCACCCTCTCATCCGAGCTGGATCGTTTGGCTCTGGGCCAAGATCCCATCTCCCTTTCTCCCCCCGGCTGGGGGGAGGTGTAAGGCCCCATCGGGCCGCTCCGGTGGACCTGCAGCCCGTTGAAGCCGCGGTGCACGGAGCCGCCCCCATCAGCTCCCGGTCTCAACTTTTCATCCAGAGTCCTGCTTCACGTGTCCCCGGTCCCTGGGAGCTGGAAAGGGGGGGGAAGCCGCTTCGAAGCTCGGCCCCGGCCCAGGGTGAGACCCGTTCTTCTTTCCTAACCTCTCTCTCTGCTCTTAAACTTCACCTGAAAGGACCTGTGGACAGCCTGCCCCGCGCAGAACCGAGACGCATCCCGCTGCCCGTCCCGGGGCCACGCGCTCAGGCCGACGGGCACCAGCACTCAGAAGAAGTAGACTGGCCCCGCGCGCCCCCGAGACGACGTGATAGCCTCCGGACCGGAGCTGGAGCGCCGGCTGCTTCAGCTGTACCCCCGTCCTCTCGTGATTCCAGAGTCAGGAGGAGGAGCGGGAGAGGCGGGAGGACTCTCTGGGATCGGACTCCGACCAAAGACCCGGCAGGAACCCCTGATCGGCACCCGGAGACCCGAGGAGGCGTGAGGTTTTGAGACCTGGGTGTATGAGTTTAACTGGGAGTGTTACAGAGCTAAATCTGTGTTCAGAGCTGAGATTACACCACCATCATTATAAGGACTGTTTTCATTAATTTGTAGTCACTACTCATTGCTAGTCATTCATGTTTTAAGGCGCTGTTTTCTGCAGTTGATCACGGTTTAACACCGGGATCACCATCCGTTCTAATTGCACGTGGCCAAGAGGGCGCGTCCATCTTTAAAAGACCACAGGAGCCTCGTTTGAACTGTAGATGTTCTGTATCTTCGTTATTATTGCTTGATTTCTTTTCTTTTTCATTCCATGTATTTAACTTTCATGTCCTATTTTTCTAGTGATGTTTTTCTAGTTAATTAATTGTTTTATGATACTGAAGCCCTTTTTGCCATCAGGTTTATTTGGGTGTTGCGTTTATCATCTTTTGACACCCGTATGTAAATAAATTCTGATTGATTTCTTTATGAGTGGTTGTGTTATTTCATGCAAGATTTGGTCACAAATTGATTTGTTTAGGCAGAGCCTAGTGTTCGGATATCACGCCTTCACTGTTATTCTGTAAGATTTGCTGTTCTGCAGGATAATTCAAATCATAATGAGACTGATTTTCTGCTGTTAGTTATCGAATCCCACCGGAAGTAAGGCCCCGGCGGTGGTGCCCCTACGAGAATTATCATTTTTGATAATACAATTTGATAAATAGTCAACTTTATTAATTATTAATAATTCTTTAATAGAATTATCATTAGCCTTGATAACTGGACAGCCAAGCTACCTCGAGTTGCACAACAGCGCACTAAATATATGGTAAAATACCATACTATAGTGGCTGGGGTTGAGTTACGTATCTACCTGATGAAGCTGCGCTACAGGAAATGCTACAAAATCCTACAGCGAATGCAAAAAAAAAAACAAGAAGAAAAGTACTGTATGTCGAACTTTATTAACAAAATCAAAACCAGCTTTGCTCCGTCTCGTCAAAGTCGCCATTATGCGAGTCAGCGTCGCTGATGTTGTCTTTAACGTCTGTAACGATTCCTGACGTTTTTAGCGCCGTTGCTTCAGCGACACCAACTACAGTAGCTACAATCCCCTGACTACAGTAACAGAAATTACCGTAATGATCATATATAAGGCGCACTGCATTATAAGGCGCACTGCCGGTTTTTGAGAAAATTAAAGGCTTTTAGGTGCGCCTTATAGTGCGGAAAATATGGTTATGTTCAGCACTCTCACGTGAGCATATATCATGTGAACACAATTCCTTGGAACTTGGAACATTTTGCTGTGAGTACACTCGATGAAAAAAACGACAGATGGGCCAAAGAGTCGGATCCAGGCTTGTTGACTTATTAAACCAATTTAGAGGTCTGATGGGGTGTGTGTGTGTGTGGGGGGGGTTCTTTTAATCTCAATTGCTTCAGGTGTATGTAAAAAAAAGTAAACAAAAACACAAGTAGCATCCCTTGTTTACATATATCTTCTTCTCTTTCTTCTCCTTCTCCATTTCCTTTTATTCTGCTGGCCGTTTGCGAACAGCAAATAAATCTGCATCACCGCCACCTCGTGGTCAGTCGTGTTGTTCGTTCCGTCGGCTCCCGTGTGGTGCTACAGTATCATGGGCTGAGGAGACAGTGAGCTGTTACAGGTTTTATCCAGAACTCCCGCTAGTGGAAAACATCAGCGCAGACTCATTAGGGCAGGAGCGTATCTCAACTGTTTCTGCTCTTAAAGATTTAAAACCTTTTGAGTTATGGCTCTTGTAATAGCTCTACTTGATTCATTCGTGTTTATTAGTATTTTTTCTTAGATTTATACCATAGTGCCAGTATTATATCCAGATAAATCTGGAGGGTTATGTTAAAGAAAGTTTCTGTAATAAAATTATGTGGTTTACGACGGCCTTTAGTGAATTTACACAACTAACAAAAAGAGTAATATTAATGATACAGATACCAGTAATATAGGGATAAGTAATAGTAATTAGAAAGTATTGGGAGTGATTGGAAGATCAGTCGCATTAGAATCAGTGGAAGTCACTACTAAGCAGAGCTTTGCATTGTGGGAAGATAACAAGTTAGATTCACTTCCCCTATTGATGGTTATAACATAATTGCTGATGATGGTGTGAAAATATTTCAAACAATCTCATGCTTTCATTCATTAAGAGTGAAAACATTAGACTGTTTATGTCAATTGATAATTTAGAGCGAACAACAGATGTTTAGCCCACAGAAGCGACCTTGTCAACCGCAACGTTGCTGAGATGCAGCGTTGAGCTCCATGACAGTGTTAATGAAACAAAGTGACAGCCTGCATCGCGCCGCGCTCTCTTTTCAAAGAAAGTTTGAGCTAACATTGGTTAAGTTTGCATAAAGTATTCAAGGAAACAGTCTCTCTAGAGTAACCCCTCTTCTTCCTGTGTTTAATTATTGTAAACCATTTGTTGTGTCTGCAGTGTGTACGGTAACCCAAGCAGCTGGCACAGTCTTTTGTCATCATTATACTTTTATATGCCGCCGTCTCCGGCTCCCATGATTCTACGGTTCTCGTCAAGATGAATGCAGAGCGGTTATTTGTTTTAGTCTGAGAGACGTTCTCTCCGAGAGAAAAGGGCAACAAGCACATCGATCACTCAGAGTCAGTTGTCAAGCCCTTGCCGAGGCAGTCAATTAACATTTTTGAATCTTTGCCAAGCCGGCCATCTAACTGTCATTTTTAACTTTGATTTGACTTATCATTTTCAGAACGATGAAATATGGTTACCAGAACTGAATTGGAAAAGGTCGATCTGTTTGGAATACGTCTCACTAGGCCTGACAGAAGAACAGTGGGGTTTTTGTTCTCACCTAATTATGCAGCTCAAACTGAACATTATTTTTTGATAAATGATGCTTGTTAGTTACATCTTCAGTTATTCCCGTGAGAAATGTCACTGGATTATTATTAGAACTAAATAATATACCAACAAAATAGTTAATGCAATAAATAACTAAAAATGTCATTTTTGGCACTTGCAAATGCATCAACTAGTTTAAAGGTTAATTATTTTCATATTAACCACTAAATATGCAACTGGATCGTCAATTTACTTAAACATAAATCTTAACTCTTGGCATGTGTGCGGCTTTGATTACGGACGGCTGGGAAAGCTTCCCTAAAACCTTTTACTTACTCATCATTGAATATGAATCTGTTGCCTTGCGCTGCACGCTCATACAAGCCCTCCAAGCTCACCCGTGGGCACGTTCATGGGTCACAGCCGATGCTCACGGGGTGACGAATCCAAAAAGTCAAAGGAGAAAAAGTAACACCTCTGGCGCTAGCAGTCACAGCCTTGCAACCGCTGCTGTCAGCACGCAGACAGACAACACTGGAGCAAAATGTGACTGCACACCCCCCCTCCCTACATTTTTTACTTGCTTTAGGATTTACAGCTGATAGACGTGACATATGGCTCGAATGAAACCTTTAAACATCTTGTCTCAACTTGTTACTTACAATAGAAAGGTTTTCTCAAAGAGGCCGCTCAGCCTTGGTTTCAACGGGCACCCCGGCTGATCTAATTGAAAGTAGACGGTGCCGAATGCAGGTGTGTGTGCATTCAGGATGCACCGAGGAGACATTCGGGTCCAAAACAAATTCAGAGCGAGTCTGTGGAGGATTTGTAAGCGCATGTGTACTTGAAAGACTCCGCACTGACTTTATGTGACTCCACAGCGAAGCCGAATTTCCATCTGTCCACCTGTGCTGTCTCACGCCTCCAATCTCAGGAAAAAAGACATTTTGTAAAAAGCGGTGTCAAAGCTCACTGGATGAATCACTTAATGAAAGCTATTTTTCTTTGTTCATTTCTGCAGTGACAGTCAAAGGATGCCGGAAAACAAACAGATTCAGAGGAGCTGAGAGAACGTATATATCCTTACGTCATGTTACCTCAAGTAGGCCCAATTTGACACCGGCTTTATAGCGTTTTTACACCCAATAAGGCAGAAAATGTGTGTGCCAGAATGCAGTATTTCAAAACAACCGCCCTACAGACCCATATTCAGCTACACACAGTTAGCCTGTTTGTTCCTTGTCAGAAGATGATTTATTATTGACTCAACCCGAGCCGTGCATATGGGTCGCATTCTGACTTTCTAAACACAAACACACCAGATTACTCAGAATAACTTTGAACCTGCTGAAACCAAGAGGCTTTCTTTGAAGCAAGAACGCAACTTTGCACATAATGTCTTGATCTGTTGCTCTTGTTCAAACCGTATAACACTACCACAAACTAATTAGGGCCTAAGCACTTACAGTGCGAAGGCCCTATTGTATCTGTAGGAATTTTTCCTTTTTTTTTTTTTTTCCTCGTTTTTATTTTTCTCGTTTTTATTTTTTTGGACGAAATGAGGGCCTTTTTGCCCCACTAAACGTGCCCCAAAAGTCACCAAATTTTGCACGCAAGCCAGGCCTGGTGAAAAATGTGATATTTAATAGTTTGCATTAATGGGCGTGGCCTAATGGCTCAACAGCGCCTCCTAGAAAACTTTGTGCCTCAAGCCCCACAATACGGTTTGACGTACATGCACGAAAATCGGTACACACCTGTATCATGTAGCAACTTAAAGAAAAGTCTCATGGCGCCATGGCCGAAACCGAACAGGAAGTCGGCCATTTTGAATTAATCGTGTAATTTTGGCGCAATTTATGCCATTTCTTCGGCCGCTTCTTCGCCCGAACCGTAATGTGCACCCAGGTGTGTTGTACATCAAAATTTGCGTCTCCATCCTGCGACGATGCGCATTACTTTTTTCAGTCAAAAGCGTTACCGTGGCAACGATAGATGCCAAAAAACGCGCTCCCGCTTCATCTGATTGGTGCATATTTGATAGTTCCTACTTTCTGCCATAACCTTTGAATGGTTTAACATAAAGACTCGTGGGTGGTGTCATCGGACTCGGTTTTGAGTCCTTGACCATAATTGGTGCAAATTAGCCCCGCCCCTTCTTCTGATGGGTCGATATTTGATAGTTCCTACTTTCTGCCATAACTTTTGAATGGTTTGACATAGAGAGTCGTGGGTGGTGTCATCCACTAAATGTCCAGGCCTGAAGAATCTACATGCAAGCCATACAAGCGCTTCCACTGCAGCACGCCTGAACGTTCATCGCTGCTTGCAGCTTTAATTCCAAGTAGTTACCTCTAAATTATATCGTCACTTCGTATAGTCTGCATGTAGTAAGAGAGGAAGAAAATGTTGGAGCCTCTTCATCACCCACTGCCATGAACACACAAAACACACAGAAGTCCCAATGCGACTGATAAATAAATAAATGTTTAAAACATGCTGGGGTTTAGATTTTTGATTCCATAAAACTAAATTCACAAATTTAGCTCCTCAATGACTTTTGAAGAGCTAAATAACAACATAAAGCTAAGAATTTCAAAATCACTGCAAACATCAAACACATCTACAGTACAGACCACAAGTTTGGACACGCTTCCCCATTTGTACATTGGCACATAAAGTTAAAAATGAAGGATCAAATCAATAAAAAAATGTAAATTGAAGGGACTATGGTCCTTTTTTAAATATAAAGCCTTTGGATCTAGTGGTAATTGTAGGCGTCCACTGCTACCGGTACATATGCTGACCGAGAGCAAAGTGAGCTGGCACTCCGACATAAAACTTAACCTGAGGAAAACACATTTTCTAACTTTAAGGGAACTGAAAGTGTTTTTATTTGTTTGCTAAATTATAACGCATTCAATCCATCAATAATCTTAGTGATCCTTTATAGTTTTTGTAGCTACATTTCAGATAAGTCCAGCATCTTTCTATCTGGTACAAATAGGAAGATGGTGTGAAAAAATCAGCAAGCTTTAACCTCTGGCTTTTATTTCATTATGGCAGCGTTTGCACTTATGTTATATCATTGGTCAAGTGTCTTACAAACAGGTTACTAGGTTGATACCTGCTGGTCACTTTGCTAAAACAATGTGAACTTTGCATTGGGTTTTACAAGGGAGATGCATGAATATTTGCATCCTGTCATAGTAGGTTGAAGATGAGCTGAGATAAAACTTTAAGCTCCAAAGTGCTGGAAAGAGCTGGAAAGACCTGGAAAGACTTGGAAAGCTGTGTAATAATTCTCTGCAGCTTTGTGGCTTGAGCTGCTTTTTGCATATCCAGGAAGTCATGTGATTTGTGGTCATTAAGCTTCACAGCACACACCCAGTCCCTTAGCCTCTGTCTGTTCACCTGGGTTGTTTTGTTTTTGTTTGTTTGTTTTTTATGAGCCAACACTTGCTAATTACAAACTTGTTGAGTGGTTCATTTGAGCAGTTTGGAAGGCAGTGTCGCAGAATGAAAAACCACTGGCTCTAGGTTTTGCCACTAAAAATCCCTATAAACCCAGCAGGCAACATCCTTTCCACACAATCACAGCCTTTTCGTCACTTTCTACCACAGCTTTCACTAACACGTCTCCTTCTCCTCCACATAAGTTCATTGTGTATGATTTTTATAGAGCGTGTGCGTGTTTGAGGCTTTGGTACTGGTTTGGTTTTGAAATTACAGTCTACCCAGCAAACTTTTTCCTGTAAACTTGCCACGAGGCAGAATAATGGCTGGTCTTCTTGGATAGATGGTCTGGTTTCATCTAATGCAAGTATATTTGAAGCTATTTGAGCTACATGGGCAGTGCCACTGTACCACTGTCTATGTAGCCTAAAGCGGAGCTGAAGGACAATGTGATGTGATATATATACCGTATTTTCTGGAATATAAGCCGCTACTTTTTTCATAGGTTTTGAACCATACGGTTTATACAAAGGTGCAGCTATTTTGTGGATTTTTCTTCCACCGCTCGGGGCGCTCTAACCGGAATTAGAATAAAAACTAAGACAAAATAAATGCAAAGAAGAATACGCTACTTCTTCTTTAGCAGATAGAAGTAGGTAGAAGCAGATTTCAAACAGATAAATAGATAAATAAATACCGGTTATTTTCTCTTGATTCTGTCCCATTTTAATCAGCAAAGTTGCTGTCGTGTTAAAAGACACTGTTAGGAAAGGATCTATTTAGGTACAAACATGTACATCATTTACAGTTCAAAATCATTCTGTACATGTAGTAAATATCTAATCTAACAACATAAATATCTGCGGCTTGCATATCTTTTTTTTTAAATAGAGCGGATGCGGCTTGTATATCTTTTTTTTATTATTTTTTTAAAAATAGAGCGGATGCGGTGCGGTTTATAGTCCAGAAAATATGGTGTATATATATATATATATATATATATATATATATATATATACACTGTATATGTGTATATTTGGTTCTATGTCACCAAAGCATTTAGTGGGTTTGCATGGACTTGCACAGACTGCCTTTCCTTCCAATTTCACTTAAAAAGACATGAAAAAACACACAAAAAAAACCCTGCATGGTCATTCATATCACCTTCACCCCTCTCGTTGACCCTCTTTCATGCATAAGCAGACACATCTTTACTGGCTCTGAAACAGACTCAAAGAGAAAGTGCAATTATTTCCCATCCGGTGGTACAAAGATTAAAACATTCTGACATAAAACAGGCTTAGTGTTCAAGGTGTGATAAAGGGTTTGTTCCTTCTTTTAATAAAACCATCCCCCTGTCTGTGATCTCTGCAGCACACCCAGTCGTCAGCCAGCTATATTTCCCTAGGATCCTGCTTCCCATGGTGCTCTGATAACACATATTTAGGCTTTTAATGCCCAGCAAAAGCCCTATGTTCAGTAGGGGCATTTTAAGCTGTAGTGCATATTAGCTAATTAGGGTGTGGAAGCTTTTTGTAAGGATGTTTGGCATGCTGAGCGTGTTTCAAATGAGAGAGAATGAGGATTATTTAATTGTTATTCTCTGTATCCTATTTCACTTTCAGAAATTCACACAAATGTCACACGGTATTATACGTGTAGTAGATTTTTATTAAAAGAGCACTAGTTTGTTTGTCTATTGAGATCCAGATAACCAACAAGGATCTGTATTTTGATGTGGATTATTTTTGGCAGATGTCACTGTGAATGCAGCTAGATTGACATTTCTAATAGTGATGGTACAAACTGTGACACCGCATGTTCTCCTGGATGTATGGACTTTATTACGGCCATGTCAGAACACGGTGACCACACCCAGGTCCCATCCCAGGATGCTGTTATTACAGACGAAATCTGGCTGGACAGTCAACCATGAGACCCTTGTGACCAATTAGTGTGCAGGGCTCGAGAGGGAAGGCAGTGGCACACACCTCAGCTGGCTGCTGCTAAATAGACAGGCTGCCATCAGGCACGGTCCTGAGACGCCCGGTGGATCCTCACAAGTTCGCCGTATGTATCGTCTGGCCACACACAAACACACGATGCTCATATGTGGCTCAGATCTGCGAGGAGTCGTTTACCATTTAGTCCTTTCTGACCATATGTCTGCACTGCAGGGGGATGAGCGGGGTGGGGGTTAGAGGCTACAATCTGCCAACTATTTAAGAATGCCAATAATTTGTAAATAAGCCTTTGGTCTCTGGTTGAGAGGTTAAGTGTAGTCCTGCTGCTGGGACAACCCCAGTGGGATGGATATGCAAGTACCAAATGTCCGTTCCTGTTTAAGTCCTCCTGGGATCAACAGTTAAAATCCTTGTGTTCTCCCTTTTTCCACCTCTATCCTCCAGAACTTGAAGCGAGTTTGAGAGGGACTTTGGCAGAGTCTGCTCCATCCGTGGCCTCGGTTCCAGTCCTGAACTTGCCAGACTCGCAGATCTTCCACCTGTCCTGCTGGCTAAGTTTATAGAAGCAGATGCAGAGTCAACAGCGCTACCGGGAGAATTGACGGCACGCGAGATCAAGTGGGGATTTTCTGAAGAAAAGGCTTCGACGGCCCGACATCAGAAGGACATAAGTGGCTGTTTAACGCTGCCCGTTTGATACCGTTCACTCTTGAAATGCAGAGCTGCACGTGCCTTTTTGAGTATGTGTTTATTCCACTTTTGACCCAAGAACCTGGACCAGTAATCCACTTTTGTCCTCAAACCGAGTTTACGACCACAGCAGCTGTCTCTCCACCTCAGAAACGAGTCTGATGGAACTTCTCCAACCTAAAGCTACATACCAGAGGGCTGGAGACCGGAGTCTACAAAGGAAGACACCAGCAGTGTCTCATTCCACGAGTCGATAAACCGTATCCCCTGATATCCTGCAGTTTTCTGGTGGAATTTTCTCTTAGCTGGCGAGCCGACACCCCTCATAAAGGCCCGGCACCACCTCTGACACCACCTGCTCAGTTGTAAACCTTTCAGATTTACTGTGGGACCGGTTTGGGGCTGCGTGTAATGCGTTCCGATAATGTGAGTGTGATTCTCCCCCGTGCTCCGTGGGGCTGTAGATGCGATATTACTGTGTAATAGGCAATCAGCGGCAAGCACCTCAAAAGATTAGGACTTTTTATGTTTTGTATCGATTCAAAGGCAACCTGGTTAATAGAAGAAGGACACTACTGCACGAGGCTGCAGGGCAAACGCGTCTTCTGTGAGAGAGTGTCTGTTTAGGGGGTCTTCACCCAAGCGCAATCTGACGATGTCAGGAGAGAATACCGCTATTAACCGTTACTCCTGGAACATTTATTTTCTCAAAGATCTTGAACTGTATTGATAAGCTGAGCTGGAATGCATCTTCACACCGCCTTATTCTCTTCATTGCCCTTCTGGAGTGGAGAAGGCTATTGATCTTTACCCTACACACTGTTGTTTTGATTGTTGTCATCAAAAATTGAACAATAGAGACAGCCAATAGAGCCTGAAGATTTTTATCGAGGGTTGAAAAATACAAACAAGCAATTGTTTATGTGAGAGGGCAAGCCAATTCTCCATAAATATACAATGTGTGTTAATGTTCTCCTGCTGAGTTTTAAAGGACCCCCACTAGGGGGGACATTCACAACGTTTCCTATGAAAGTGGCTCAACAATCTTCTATTCAGCAATCACAGATTAGCATGTATCTTGCCAAACTGTTTTTTTTTTTCATTTATTCCCCTTATCTTAAATTGTTTTATAGTTTAAATGCCAAACAGTATGGTATCAGACATGCATGTGTTAAGGGAAATAAAAGTCATTTTTTAACTGGTTTTGTTCAAAATTCCCAATTGATATAAAGAATAAATGAGTGTCATTCAGTACAGATTGGTGAATGTGATTCTTCATATTTTTCTTTACCGGGTTCTGAATCCATCCAGCTCTTTTTCCTCAATGAAACGACCAGCAGCAGCGGCGGCCGTTCAAGAATTCACATGTAATTAAACTCAGACTCAGCACGACCACTAAAATTCACTGCACGGAAACCACTTGTCCATCAGACATTAAAACATTATATTCTGTCTTTCAGCAGTCATGTTTCATACACACACTGGCAAAACCACAAGTATATCTTCACAGCCTCATCACAACCCATGTCATGGCCTATGGCAGACTCGTTTCTTTGTGTCCTCACCACTGGGCTTCATCACAAAATGAGTAAAGACAGGGTGACATTTATTTTTTTTTCCCTTGTTTGTTTTTTTCCTTTTTTTTTTGTCAAATGTACATTTTCTACCAAGCTGACCTGCAACAACTCTACAAAGAAATGGGCTGTTTTGGCGAGTATTGTCCTTTGTGCGGAGTGTACCAGCCTGCGGCCCTTGTCATTGTGGCCTTGCACATGGACTTTAACTGTGGTTTTCTTCCTCCAGGCAAACTCTGCAATGTGTGTAAGTCCCTTTCCCCTTAGCAGTGGGCTACAGTAGGGGAGCCCAGTTCTGGAGCAGCCTCGTCTCATGAGACGCCTCCGCACACTGTGGTCGGCTTGCCTCAGCGAAACTGGTTTTGTTTGTTTTTCATCTTAGAATCCTTTAGGTTTTGCAATATATTGTTTTCTGCCCCCTGACAGATTGTGAAAGCATGTCTTTATGGTCACAGCACTGGTTGAAAAAACTGTGCGTTTGCTGAGACGTCGATCCAACAGTGTGATTCGGCGGTATCTGCTCCCCTCTGGTGGTCAACTGAGGTACTGCGATTTTAACTGGCAGGCGATCTGTTCTTTCAGTAAATACTGCTCAAACGTGGCTAATAATATGAAAAGTACGTGTCAGTTATATGTTTCAGCTCAGTTTCATTTTAATACAAAAAAAATAATAAAATACAATAATTATGGTCCCTGGCACTGCAGCTCCACAATCAAATACAGATGTTGACATCATTAGATGTTATTTGGGCAGGTATCCTCTTGACACCGACTGAGCATCATTAGATGTACTTTTTTTTGTTTTTTTTTTACTTTTTTTTCTAATTGCACCATACAACAAGTATGTAGGACTTGCATTGTGGTGTTTTGTTTATCTGTCATACTTCTTATACAGGACTGTCTCAGAAAATTAGAATATTGTGATAAAGTTCTTTATTTTCTGTAATGCGATTAAAAAAAACAAAAATGTCATACATTCTGGATTCATTACAAATCAACTGAAATATTGCAAGCCTTTTATTATTTTAATATTGCTGATTATGGCTTACAGTTTAAGATTAAGATTCCCAGAATATTCTAATTTCTTGAGATAGGATATTTGAGTTTTCTTAAGCTGTAAGCCATGATCAGCAATATTAAAATAATAAAAGGCTTGCAATATTTCAGTTGATTTGTAATGAATCCAGAATGTATGACATTTTTGTTTTTTTAATTGCATTACAGAAAATCACAATATTCTAATTTTCTAAGGCAGTCCTGTATGTCTGGAGTAATTATTTGACGATGTTCTGTTCATTGTTTGGTCATTAAAGACATGGAGTGTCTGGTATGTTATTTGATCCTTTTTGGCTTGTGAAGTGTGGTGTCTGTGGATACAGATTGCTTCTCACTAATGCCATCTGGTGTTTTGAAGACCAAATATGTTCTTTTTGAACCTACAACAACAAAATTGTTGAGGGGCCCACTGCTGATCTGCTGGGTGAAATGGCTACTATGATGTTGCTATATGTAGGAGTGTGATTGGTCCGCATCTTTTTTTCAGTGTTTGTGGTAAGTGCCAAAATAAAACTCACAGATGCCAAGAACATGACATTGTAACAGGATGAGCAGTGTTTACTCACTCAACCTGTCAGAGGACATAAGGTTAAGGATGTTCCATGATGCTGTTGGCCAGTGATATCGGCAGATCTATTGGTAGAGCTGTAAAGATGACCCAACTCTTCTAGTTTGAGGTTTCCCTGCACAATTACATAATCCCAATGATTAATAACGATGATGCTATAGTTGCGGTCATCAGAATCAGAATCTTGTTTAAGTTACTGTTACTAAGATTAAAGTATTTTTCAACAACTCCTTCTAACCAAGGATTTACACTTTTGTTTAATCATTTATACTCCATGCAATAACATGTACTGTATACAAAAGTAATTGGTGTATGGATGATTTTATTGATATATGTGTGGCATTGCTTCTTTCCTGGGAATCTAAACAGAATCCTTCAGGAAATACAGGTTTGAAATCAAATGTCATGTACATGCAACATGTATAGACTTGACATGGAAGGTGGCAACAAATCTCTGTTTTTAAACACCTTTCTGTCCAGGTAAGTGGCTGGAGACAAATGGAAATTAACTGCAGTAAAACTTCAACTGTACTTATCCTGTGTGGGTTTTGTGCACTACAAAAGTGTTATTTCAGTTTAGCATTTGTGCAAATATTGGTTCTATGTTCAAACCAATCATTTACGGGCTGCTTGGTGGTGCAGTGGGTTAAATATACTGAGGCTACAGTCCTCCTGCAGCGGTTGCAGGCTCGAATCCCGGCCTGCGTACCTTTGCTGCATGTCATCCCCATTCTCTCTCTCTACCCCCTTCCTGTCTGCAACTTGAAAAAAGGGCCACTAGAGCCCAAAAAAACTTAAAAAAAAACAAAACAATCATTTGTGAAATATATGAATATATACATATATGAATATGGATATGATTTATTGGCAACATGAATAAATTAAAGTTTTTCTTTCACATTAACACTATGCATTGTTATTTTCATACTTTAAACAACATGTTAAAAATTACTTTAAAGTTAGCTATTGTTGGGC
The DNA here is from genome assembly GCF_033807715.1 of Cololabis saira. Lineage (NCBI taxonomy): Eukaryota > Metazoa > Chordata > Actinopteri > Beloniformes > Belonidae > Cololabis > Cololabis saira. The sequence continues at coordinate 12,307,751 of NC_084602.1, forward strand.
CTTGTAATGTAACTATAACATTTTCTAATCAGACTCATTGATTGGACCTTTACTAGACTTTCTAGAATTTAAATGACTTGCATTCAGTCCTAAGTGATTATCCATCCAGAAGAAAACATTTAAGGTGAACCTTTTAGAAATTCCTCAGTGTATTGTATGTGCAAAACTTCACTTTTACAATTTAATCTTAAGTGACAATGTTTCATTTGAAGCCGTTGGGAGCCCCTTCATCTGGAAAATCCAGAAAATCCTCCACACAGTTTGTGTATTTAAAAAAAAAAACAACCTCACAAACCCTGAAAGTCCACTTTGCATAGTTTCCTGCATGTTGACTTTGTAACTAATCAACAGCAAACATGCAGAGAACAAGCTGCTGGAATGTACTTGTATTTCAAAAGTATCTGAAATATAAACATGCCTCTGGCATGCTCGCAATGTTTGAAGTCATTTTCCTCATCTCATCCACTCAGGAATCAATTAGCAACTCATAACGAACTGAAATAATTTGAGCGGGTCAGACAGGCTCTCTCAAAAAAAGGCAGAAGTTAAAACAGAACACGTTTCGCTTCAAAGTAAAATAATGTTAAGATAATTTTCTGAAAAACTTGTATTTTCCATTCAAATTGAAACATTATTATAAAGGACACAAAGCTTAGAAGTGTACAAACCACAAGAAAGCTTTCAAGTAGAAGGCAGACTTTAAATCTAATTTTATGAATGTCAAACAAATGTTCCCTTTATGCATGTAGAAAGAAAACGAGACACAGGAGTATAATTGAAATCAGACTTCTAATATGCGGCTTCAGTCAACACTTCTGCTGCAACCTATCCACCACTCTGCTGTGAATTCTTATGTGGACTTGGAGTTGCAGTGAGAAATAAGTGTTAATTCTATGCAAAACTGAAGAAAACTTCAAGACAGATTCACTCATAAAACCAGAGCAACCCTTGAATACAGCTGTGTGTTTAAGGGAAGTGAATTAAAAAAGAGCTGAAATATATACCAATAGGATTTGAAACCATTCCACTGTATGATCGCCTCCTGAACCTTTCAAATGGAAATTTAATTCAAGGCAACATCACATATGTAATTTGTGCCACAGACAGTTGGGGGGTTGCACTTTGCAAAGCAGCAAGACTAAGAAAAAGGCAAAGCAATCGTTTGAAAGCAAACAACAATATGAAAAGAAAGGGAAAGGAAAATAAAAGAAAAAGAAACATTTACTAGGACCCAGGCATACATACCCTTCACTGCTAAAGTAGAAATTGATTCCAGTGGCTCTTTTTCTAAAAAAAACTGATGTAGTTACACCTGGAGAACAGCAGAGGGAAACCAGCCGTACCACCACCAAGTAGCAGAAAATTCATTTTTACATACATATGATTTGCATTCTAAGAGGGTTTTCAAAGACACTTATGGAAGTTCTACTGGGATTTGACCCAAGGACAGAAAGGCTCCATCATATCCCTGTGACCCTGAATAGTGTGTACAGTTAATGGTTGGATGGATGAATATTGTTATGGGAATGTCATGAATTTAATCCTAATTAATTATGCACGTGTAATACCTGAAAAGAAATTCCACAATAAATTGTAACAAATATTCATAATATAGTAATGAATATTTATATTCTACATTTATGAGTGTAAAACATAATAGAATAATAAATTATTGTCTTTTTGTACTTGTTACAGTGTATCTTACACTGCTTTTTTTGTTGTATTGTGGGGGGGAAGCCCCGTTTGATTTAACTGTATTAACATTTGATAAATAACTTAATTTATATATTATTCATTTATTTTTCCTTCATATATTTCTATGGAAATATCGTACATTTAATCAATTTTCATAATACATTATTTATCCCTGAAAGTGTATTCCGTAACAATTCATAACAAATATTTAGAATATGTATTAATATGTCTAAACTATACTTCAAAATGTCTAACACGTTCTTGTTGCGGTCTTAGTTGTGCACTTTTCTTCTCTTTGTCATATCATGAAAACAAAAAAGAACTTTGTGAAAGAGAATAGTGGCGGAACGAAAAACGACCTCCGTTAGTGCTTGGGGAAGATTATGGCGGCGTACCCATTCAGGAAGTTGAACGAGAACAGCGCGTTGTGGTTGTGTACATGCTTCAAACTCTTCTCACTTATGCCGAATAAAAAGTAAAGGTTAGTGAACGTATATAATTATTTACTTTCATGACTTTATATCATAATAACAAAGGTAATTATATCCTTTATTGTTTTATTTATATGTATGTCAGGGCTGCTTATTAGCTTAGCTTTTGAATGCTAAGGTTAACTAATGTTTCGTCTGTGTTCATGTGGCGCAAAATACAAATCAAGTTTGTTAATGGCTTCATCTGGTAGTTACTCCAATGTTTTGAAATCTACGTATCACTGCTATTCATTATTAAATCCCCCATAACTTCTAAACGAGGTTATGACCAGAATTAAGAAGTCGTGTTCAGTTTTGTTAATTTTGATAATTATTCAGTACAGCATTTAAATACATGCTGTATTGTATGCTTGTATTTTTATTTAAGTATAGGTTTATTTTTCTTCAACCAAGAAGTAAATAATAGAGCTTCTGTATGAAAGGATTGTTAGTATGAATGTTATGGAAGTGTATTGTCTGTAATATGTGTCTTAAGATGAGTCAAATATTGTTTGAAAATGTAATATTAGGACCCCAGGAAGAATAGCTACTGCATATTTGCTGTATCTAATGGTGGATCCCAATAAATACACGTTGTTTTACTGTATGATTGTCTTCAGGTGATCGAGATGGCCACCATGGAGAAACAAACCCCCTCTAAAAAGGTTGCAGCGCCTTCGGTCTCTCAGATAAATGCAGAATATGTCACGCAGGTAATCTGAACATATAAACCCTTCTCATATGTTGATCGTGGATCTAAGATGGACAGTACTTTGTTTCCCTAGGTATATTGAGGTTTCATTGTATTTTTTGACATTCAAAGGGCCTCCAAACCAAAAGAGCATGAAACTCTAAAGTTGATGTCTTGCTTTGTACTTCTCACCACTATACTAATCTAAAAATGTATATTTTTAGTTCTTATATATTGATCGTATTTTATGAATTGATATCTCATATAAACTATTCTTTTTCTTGTTTCTTTTTTTTTTCAGTTGGCCAATAAATATTGGGCTCCTCATGTCAAAAATAAACTACCCTTTGACCCTAAGGTGAGTTATGCTTTGCTGCATATTTGTCTGCTTGTATTTAGAACCAAATGCCAAATAAACCAGTCAGAGACAACATGGAAACATAATGAATGATTTCCTTCAGCTCGTGTTGCAAAAACAGCTCTAACCCCTCTGGAAGTAGAAACCTGAGCTTGTAGATTTAGTGTTGGGACTATGGCAATTCTATAAAGTCAAGTTCATGTTGGATTGGATTGGGATATGGGAGTTTAGGGACTAGGGGCCTCATTTACAAAGAGTGCGTGGATTTCATCGTGAAGTAGATCAATTTGAATACAACGATGAATATAAATATAAAAACCGCTCATCCAAGGATTTTGCAAAAGTGAGCTTGAGATTCTCCTGTCAGAAGTTGAGGCCTGGAAAAACTATTTATTTGGTGGCATTTCCTCCAATTTAAGCCATAAAAGAAAACAGAGTAGCGTGCTGTGGTTGTGTTGACCGCATTGCATTATGGGTGATTACACTTTTTTTTTCCCCATGTTTGTAATTTAAGAATCGACACCAGAACTGAAGGTGCTCCTCATTCCATTTTGCTCATATGTGTTTTCAAGTTATACAGCGGGATTAATATACATGGGATATTTTAAGGATCTGGCTTTCATCTCGAGTAGTCGTCCCATATGGTCTCCATGGTGACTGAGAGATGTCCGACCTGTCAGCAGCTCCCGCAGAAAGGGTCATGTTGCTCAGAACTGGAAGGTCGCTGGAACAAATTCAGGGCAGCGATCCAAAAGGATTCTCTTGGTGACCTAAATCAGCTAATGATCCAGTCTTCATCCTGGACCAGCATAGCGGTGTGGTCCTTGAAGACTCCCCCCCCTACCTTTGTTTGCCTACCTATGTTCAGTCCATGTGGTTAATTATCAAATTGTAATTCTCATGTATAACTTATTTGTTGACTGGGGGACTGTCATGTCCTTCGCGGTGGTAGTGAACTAATTTTTGATGTCACCTTTCCTCATATTTTGGTCTTCCCTGCATCACCACTGAGTGTCGCCACGGCACAATACCTTAAAAAATGTACTTACGCCAACCATGATAAGTGCGTGAGGGGATGCAATTTTTCACGTTTATTTGACTTTTTGAACCTCCGATAATGAGCGTGGAAAGTGCCGTACAGACGTTTTTTGTGCACCGCACTTTTTGTACATGAGACCCCTGATCTTTGGCTGATTGTTGTATTATTGGAGCTGCTGCTGAACAGTTTTTGTATGTGGTGAGGTGTCTTGTTCTAGTAGTCTTGGCAACTGCTTGGTCTCTAGCAGCGTTTTTTGGTGGGTGGAAGGTGTCAAAAAAATTAAAATCTCAGTTCCAATGCTATAACTGCTGTCAGTAGTTTTAATATTGTGTTACAGTCATGTTTACCTCAGTGACTAATGATTTTAATATTCTTTGCTCTGTGTTCAGGTGATGGAAGATATCTATGAAAAAGAGATTCTCTCTTCTAAGTGGGTGCAGATATTGTTTCTTCCATTTGAAGTACATAGATTTCCATCTGTTCCTGTTGTCATATTGATATGCATTTCTTTTGTGTATTTATAGATTTGCCATCAGAAAAATTATGCTGCTTGAGTTCAGGTAAGTTATGTTCCTAATTATTACTTTAACTACAATGCAACCACAAAGAGATAAAAGTTGTAACATAATTTGCAAGAACCATATTAAGTAATTATGTTCTCTGTCTTTAGTCAGTACCTGGAAAACTATCTTTGGGTGAATTACACACCTCAAGTGTCTAGCAAAGCCTTTTTGATGTCCATTTGTTGCATCGTCAATGAGAAGTTCAGAGAGAATGTCCCAGCTTGGGAGGTGGGTGTCTCTCTTGCTCTCTCTTGCTGTATAGGGTATATTAAACACAAATTTTACGTCTCTACAGGTCTGATGGCTTTCGATAAGAATAATTTTAATGTTGTGTTTTTCAGGTATTCAAAAAGGAGCCCAGTCATTTCCCATTCTTCTTCAAATGTGTAATGGAAGCTGTGTTGTCAGGGGATGAGACTGGTCTTACTCTGAAGGAACAAACCGTGCTTCTGGTCTTCCTGGACCATTGCTTCAACAGTCTGGTGTGTATTACCATAGCAACACATCTCTTGAGAAACCTATTGGTGAAGGGATTCTGAATCTTCTTTCTTTCATAAGTGACAGCAGATGTATCTATGCCAGCATCTGTATTATTTGTAGTCACCAGTTTATATTTGCATTGCTGTATAAAGTAAAATAAGTTCTCTATAATGACCAGGTTACATGATTGTTTTATTTTTTTTAAGCAATTCTGCTTATAACATCTGCATAAAAGTAAAGATGATAAGATACATTTGACTTGAATCATTAAGATGAAAATGTAAATATCCAGGTCGATAGCAACAGCTACCGGTATGTTAAAAATGTACAAGTGAAATTAAAGGTAGTTACTTATAATGACCACCAGGTGGCAGTACTAGACAATGTATTAAAACCGAGGGTCGCTCTTCTGAATCCTGAATAACTGCAGCAGAGCAAAGAGGAGCACTGCAGATGTCTCACTTTGAAATCTGCTGTGATAGCCTGCTGCCCTTTGATTGTATCCCATAAAGGCTTGTAAATATTTTAGATGCAGACTTTTATTGGGGGCTGAGGTGCAATAACACTGTCACGCATTCCTGGATTTTTGACGAATCCCTCTCCTGCACTGTATTTCTGTCTCTTTCTTTCTCTCTCTGAATACACCTTCCTCCCAGGAGGTTGATTTGATCAGAGAACAGGTACAGCAGCTCATCTCTCTTCCTATGTGGATGTGCCTCCTACCAGTAAGACGTCAATTATTACCTTCCGTTATTTTTCAGTGCTGATTATTGACACCCTGAATTGATATTGCTTTCCTTGCTATAACAGTTAATGATTTATTTTTGTTATGTGTGCAGTCTAGACTCCAGCACGAGCTGAAGAAAGTCCCAAAGCTGCAGAAGTTCTGGAATCTAATCAAGAAGAAATTTGACAAGTTGGATGCTGATGCAGCTGAGCTGTAATATTGTTTTCCTTGCTAGCATCTTCAAAAGATCTATACAGACTAAGAAGTTACCGATTTATATTGCATCAGTTTCTTTGATTTTTCTAATTTGGCTTTTTTCGTGCGTGTCATCTCCAGGGCAACCAAAGAGAGGACCTTCCTCTCAACTCTCATTAAAAAGTTTCTTGGTGTTCTCATGTCAATTCCACCATCAGGTAATAGCAGAAACAAAAACAACAACAAAAACATCAGGGCTTAATCTACATTAGAGGAAAAGTACTTTTTCTGATATTGTTCACTATTCCCAAATAATAATAATAATTATAATCATAACCTCAAGACCCTAATTAGGTCTTTACATTTGCCATGTCCAAATTTAAAAGCACAATTATTGCAGTTAGCTTTGAGACGTTTCTTTATTCATCACCCACTTCAGTCACACTGCTCTCTACTTTCCTTCTGAGTCATGCAGCTGCCCAAGGAGCATGCAGTCCAGCTTCCACAGAGCGACAGGCACTGACCACTATGCTGTAATACAGGCCGACACACAGGCCCCCCACCTGAATGCTAAAAACAGAACGTTTGTTTAGATAGAATTCAAACCTGACAGAGCAGATAACGATCTAAAACTCAGCAGGATCCACATCACTCTAATGCTTGCTGCATGCCTCAACTTTAAGAGCACGAAATAACTTGACAAACATACACATGAGTACTTAATTGGGAGTGAGGTCCAAGCACGCTGCTGAGCTGGACATGCACATCTCATAGTGAGGTTCATCCACTCAGCATGGCATCTCGGTGCCGTCCACGTGCGTCCACTCTTCCTTTCCCCTGTGGACTTTGTATAATCATCCGCTTACATTTGTCATTGACAGTATGAGCAAAGTGAAGTGGTGAACTCCATGATGTTCCTTCATTTTTCACAGGGCCTTTATCGATGGACAAAGTGCATTACTGTGAGAGATTCATTGAGCTTGTGATTGATTTGGAGGTAGGTCACAATTCCCAACTCTAAAGCATTATTGAGTAAATTTTACAATCTTTCAGCATTTGATTGTTTTCTGCTCTCATTGGATTTTACTTTCTATAAGATTTACAGTTGAATCGTGATGCGCTCATATCCACAGTACAAGTGTAGGTCTGCAGTGATGAGGGAAGGGTCCTGGATACCAGTTTCTGCAGCGTTTGTCACATTTACATCTGACCTAGGTCAACAGAGAGGGGATAAATATGAATTTACAGCTCCTCTCCGTATGCCTCCTGATGACTTCTGAAATGTAGTTTATGAAAAGTGTGGCGTCTCTTTGACATGATGGTTAGATAATAGTATATAGTGAAATAGATCTGAATGTAAATGCTGCGTGGGAGGACTGATGCAGATATTACCTGTATACTTGTATTAATCATCAACAATCTGAAACCCATATTGTTGGAGTGTTATTCTGCAGTCACAAGAATAACATTCGACCTTTTTAAAGGTGAACAACAAACAAACTGAAAATCCTTTATAAAATATCAGCATGCTAGTTGGCTCTAAAAGGAATGAAACAGTGGGGGAAAACATAGCTCAGTGTAACGTTTCAGGGATCCAAACTTGCCGGTGATGTTGACATGAAGACGCGTTGTCACTTAAGATTGTTATTCCTGCTGCTGTAGCAGATCTTCCCTTAGTAGTGAGGAAACTCGATCGACTTCATCTGGCTGTCTGCTGACAGGCTGGCCTTGCTTTTCCTGGCAGCGGCTAGTGGCCAGCCGGCTGACTATCGCCAGAGACATCGCCTGTCCTTCAGCACTATCCTTTTACAAAGCCTCGGTTGCCAGAAATCCATACTTCCTCCCTCAGATGGCGACCTGAAAATGAATGAAGTGGAAAAGATCCCTGTTGCCTTGCTTGTTTTATCTCGGCGCTTCCGATTGTGTCGACATCAAAGATGGCTGTTAGATATCAAGTTATTTGTTCTGTCATTGTTTGGGTGTCTCTTGTTGCACCTGCTGTTTTTTTAAAGAGCAATTTTAGATGGATAAGAGGATCAATGTTTCTTTTGGTTATGTATAAACAGTACATATATATTTAAAGGGGACCTATTATGGCATCTAATACCTATTTTAGACAGGCCTTGAATGTCTTAAAAACAAGCTTTTGATTGTTTTTGCTAAATAAATGAGAAATTCAGCCTCTAAGCCATGTCTTTATCTTCCCATTCTCTAACCTCATTATCTATGCAGGATTCTGAGTGGGCGGGGCTATGATAATGAGGCTCTGTGCTGATTGGCTGCCTGAATGACGCGATACACCGCTACGAAAAAATGGCGGAAGATCCGGCCGCCGGAGTTAGTTGTGTGCGTGGTTTCACACATCGGAGGCCAACCTATGTAAATCGCATTTTCGTTACGTAACGACGAGCAGAATGAACGGCTCGTAGAAGCCACATCACACTGGACGGATCATCCGGGCAGCTGTACAAACACTGCAGAATTTGGTTGCTTTCCTCCTTCTCTGAGTCGGCAGGCTGAGGGGAGACCACTTTATATATGTTAAAGCAAGAGAAAAGGTGTTTTTCATAATAGGTCTACTTTAAATGCAAGAATTCAATTTCACACCCCCCTCGAGATGTTGTTTTCTCTTCTCAGCATTTTCATCCTTTCAAACAAACTGTTTCTTTGTTGTATTTCCCCGCTAATAGCGTTTTTTTTTTTTTTTTTTAATTGTATTTTGACAGTTTTCCCATTTGCTTTAAGTAAATTGTTTTATATATGTGCCATAAGGCAAGAAATAAGTGAAATGAATGTGATGTCCTAATAATTACGGCAAATTATATTAATTTCAACAATACCTTACCTTATTTTCTCTTGTTTTGTTTTTTCTGTTCTTGTTTTTCCATGTTATCTAGGTTCATTTATTTTAATCCTCTATAATAATATTCCCCCTTTTTTTGTTTGCTGTAAGGTTTTGTTGTTCTTATGACTTTGAAATCTGCCATGGGCATGCAGTGTGAGGTGGTAAACGCGCTCTCCCTTGTGTCCAGGCACTCCTGCCCACCAGGCGCTGGTTCAGCACCGTACTGGATGACTCCCACCTGGTGGTCTGCTGCCACCTCTCCGGTCTCACCAAAAGGGAGAGCGAGGGACATCTCTTCTGTCAGGTAGAACAAAGGGACTTGGATGTGCCCAACATTCATTCAATCTTGCAAGATGCTTTTATGTTTGGATGTTAACAGTGTTATTGTCTGATCTTTTGCAGCTTCTTGACATGCTGAAGTTCTACGCTGGTTTTGAGATCAATGACCAGACAGGAAACGCTCTGACTGAGAAAGAGATGACCACTTTACATTATGACAGAATCATCTCACTGCAGGTAAATATTATAGCTAGAGGCTGCCATGTCTCCTCTACTTTCGTGGCTCTTGTTGTGTTTTTAATGGAGTGAATTCGTCACTGATTTAGTACGTTTTGCTTGTGCATTTGAGGAACATGGGCCGTGTGCTGTGAGAGCATGAACAGGACATATCACTGCCACCAACTGAACCATAGCAGATCTTCATAGCCATGAAAGAAATGTTCACATATTTTTCATCTTTGTGTAATGACATATTCTTGTCTATTCTCATATCGTACCCTTTTTGATCATTTTACGTGACTTTTCTCCTGATAGTAAAAGCATACACAGCGATACGATTTTTAACTCATGATGTTTTATTGCTTTCTTGTCTTGCAGAGGGCAGCCTTTTCTCATTTCCCAGAGTTGCATGACTTTTCCTTGGCCAATGTGGCAGCAGTGGACACTCGAGAATCCTTGACCAAACACTTCGGACATCTCAGGTGAATAATAACAACAAAAAAAAGTAAAAGAGTTGCCAGAAGGACAGTTATCATTTGATAGGATCATTACTTCTAACATTTTTATTTATTTATTTAATTATTATTACAAGCAGTATGAGCATGTTTTTATTTTTTTTTACATTAAGTGGTCTCAAAAAAAAAGTTGCCAAAACCATTGTTGTGCTAGATACTAAAGGAATTGCATTCACCATAAATCACAAGTCCTGTTAGAAATACAGACAGGCATGTTGTACAGTTAACTGGCTACTGTGTTGTAATATAGCAGGGCCGCCGATGCTGACATCCCTGCTAAAAGGCAGATAGAGAACCATTGAACAGGCAGCTGGTACCAGCCAGAGAGAGGCACGCCTCATTAATTTAATCGATTTGCAGCGGCTTGAAGATAAACTCTTTGAACAGCTGTGTTTGTCGGATCATATTAGCTTGCCAAAGAGCCAAAACCACCTTCACTTTGATGAACTGGCCTGCGTTTGAGTCTTAACTTCCCCTTGTCCGAATGTGGCTGAAATACTCTGAATCATTGCTGGTTTGTAAATGCTGAAAGGTCAAAGGTTATATTTGATATGCTAAAACTACTGACAAAACGATTGTAGAGTCCTTAAATCATTGTTTTATAACATGTGTTTTAGTAATATGCCTTTGTTTTGATTCCTGTGATGCATCTTAAAAAACTATGTTCTCTTAGCTTCCATGGAGCTATATGCAGTAGTGGATTATAAATGCTTAAACCGCTCACCAAGTTTCTTTGAGTCAGGCAGAGTATTATGTGTCAGGCTGAGCTGAATCAGGTAAAGACTTCCATATTTTTAGAAGCCCTGCTCCCTTTCCCACAATTAAGCTTTTGAATTCAGCAGCAGGAATGGCATTGTTCCCGGCTTCATAACTGTCACCGAAGCAGCTCCGGGGTAACTCCAAATATGCCGATCAGATTTAAGGAGGTATTTTTCATCCAAACAACTCCTGGCAGTTTATTCCAGCTGTGCTGCTCACGAGCTAAGCTCCCAGTCAACCGCCGCTCAGAATTTATCTGCTAAGTCCCAAAACACACAAATGAAGTATTATTGCATTGCCTGCACACGCTTGCACACACCCGCAAGAAACACACTGGCACTTCTTTCACTTATGTAAAATATAGTGGGTGCATTTCAGGTCAGAAAAGAAGCCGTGAATACACTGTCAAAAGAAAATGCAGCGTTTTCAATTGTTGACAAAAGTCCAAGTAAATGTCAAAATAACAGATGTGGGCAAATTTGTTGATATCCCTCCAAAAAAAAAGAAAAAAAAACACAATTGCCTGAAAAAAGTCACCAGTATTTTTTTTTTTTTACATTAAAAATCTTAAAAAAAATAAATAATTGCATCCTCAGTGTTTTGTTACATTCACTGTCCAAAAGTGATCTTCACGCCGTATTTTTCAGATCTTTGCGTAGCTGTTCATCAGGAATTAGGTATTAAACTAATACGGAGAGTTCTTGGTGCTTGGCAGCAAGTTTTGTTCCAGGATGCCTTGATTGTCCTCGGACTTTGCCCAATCCTGTGCAAATTCGAAGCCTCCCAAATCAGATGCAGGAAAGCAGCCTTTAAAAAAAAAACAAAAATAAACAACCACCCCCCCACTACGGGTGTGCAAACAAGGGTACCTCACAATTCGATTCGATTTCGATTATTGGAGCTTCAATTCTTCGATTATTGTGATTTTTAATGCTTTTTTCTATACAAGATTGATTTTGTCTTCATCTGTGGCTACATTTGTAAATAAATAGCCAATCAATTAACTCAGTTCCTCTAACAACACTCATTAAGTAAATAAGGTTTTTTGAACATTTGACAAAATAATTTATTTTATGACTATGTAAACATTTGCTCTTTGACTTACTTATCTTTGACCAGGGAAAGCTGCACTTGCATGAGAGCCCCCTCTATTGGCGGAAAACACTGAAAACGGTCAAGCCCTGGATTTAATGAGTTCATTAATTCAAGTAAACAAGATATGTACTTCCATCAAATTTATTAAGTGTAAACATATCTGCCATATTTCAAGTGAACAATAAGAAATGTGCATTCTTGAAAATGAAATGATTCAGCAGCTTATTCAGTCTGGAATCTGGATAGGATAACTACAAAAAAAAAATATATATATATATTTTTTTTTTTTTTTTTATTTATGTATTTTTTAATTAATTGATTCCAAATCGTCACGTGACGCATCGCGATGCATCGACACATCGATGAATTGCATCCACCTCTACCCCCCACCTTTTTCTTTTCTCTGAAAGCTTCATCTTTCCATCGGTGAACATAGAGCTGACTTGACTTACTAAGCTCCAGTTATGTGTCATCAGTCCAAAGGGCATTCTCTCCGAAACGTTCCGACTTGTTACTATGCATTTGAGCAGATTCAAGCCTTTTATTTTTTTTTTCAATAGTGGAGTCCTCCTGGGTCTTCTTCCATGGGGTTCATGTGGTTCAAAAGCCAACGGCTGATTAAATCCGACAGTGACATACCTTTGCTTTCGAGTTCAGCTTGAATGTCCGGAATATCTTTGCCCTTTGTTGACCATCCACACTATTGTTATGAAACTGTGGATACATGTCCTCTTGTGGAGATTGGCTACAATCCGATTTTCCTTATGCTTCTTCGTAGTATTTGCAGCTTTGGTCACTGGAATATGAAGCTGCTTGGAGATGGTCTCATTGAGTTGTGTGCACAGTAATGCCAAACTATTCAGTTGGAAAAATGAAGTTCTTATGCTTTTGCTTATTTTCCTGTTGGAGGAACTTTAAACTAATAATATTTAAAGGAGCTTGAAGCAAGAATAAGAAATGACACTCATTAGCGCCACGACGACCGTCGGGGGTACTGCAGCCAACAGTGAAGCCGGCACGGGAGAACGGGGAGAACGCGCATGCAGCGTCATGTGACGTCACATCCACAGGACAGCGCGGAAAATTCGGGCCCAGAATTGCAGCACATTTTGCAGCACACAGCCTGTTCAAGGCAACGGAGAGATACACTAGAGGGCTCATTCTTTTTGGTTTGGAACGCTTCATCTGACATTATTACTAGAAAACTTAAAACGTATACACATTATTTTCATAAATCCTGCCTCAAGCTCCTTTAACTCCCATGGACAATTAACAATTAGTTGTTAAAATTTGCTAGGATTAGGAGGAGAACCAGTTAACATAACATTTTTTTTTACACATTTAAACAGGAAAAGACCATCATGGCTGTAAGAGCAGATTACAAGGTGCTTATTGGCTTCAGTGTGACGCTGAAACCTATTTAGTCCGTGAACCTTTGTTGGCTCACCAGGTGTGTTTCCGACTGGCAGGAGGAAGCAGTTTTTGACCGCACGTACGCACGGAATGTCATGCCGTACCGGGCTGGTGTATGTCTGTAACTTGCAAACTGGATTATGTTAGTGTCAAATAAATGTATATTGTGCATCGCAAAGAAAGTTTAAATCGACATTCATTCATCATGCACCTGGCATATGAAAAGTAAGCGCGTCAAAAAGGTTCTTCCGTCGAAATACACCTCAGTGGCTTAAAGTGGCTTCTACACTGGCAATAGCAGGTAAAGTTACTGTAGACGTCTGTATTCAATCCCACCCTTACCTTATTATGCCGGTGGCTATGCTGTCAGTCATGACCTGGTCCAGTCATCTCCCTCTATTCACAGTGAGCTGCTGTGTTGCTGTTATTTTGTTGCTAAGGGAAATGTCCACACGACCCGTGGCAGGTCATCCACCGGGCCACTAAAGTGCAGCTTTGGCAGTATTGCCACCCCACCGCTCAAGCGTGGCATCATGAGAAGCTAAATGGATGCGCATACACGTTTCTGAGTCGGTCAGTGCCACGTGTGGCTGTCCAGCCCTGTCACAGGGTGTCCAGGGCCCGTCCTTCGTTGTTCACCAGACCTTGCCCGTGTCACAGTGTGTCAGCTTGATTAAAGCAGGTCCGTATGCGGAGAGCCACGCCTCAGCTTTCTGAGACGGAGATGGGCTTTGATTTTCATAATCCTGTCTCATCAGCGCGGCCTCAGCCATTAACACACACACACGCTGACTGAGCAGGAGTGCAGCCTCATAGCAAACAGAGGAATTGCTTTGCACCACAGTGCTAATGAGCATAAAGATCTTGATAAGCCTGTACATCCTCACACATGCAGTATTGTCACCATTGGAAAGATTAAAAAAAAAAGATATAATGCAACAGGAAATCAAAAGGATTTGTGACTCGTGATATGAGTGAACTTGTTTGTCATTCCTCTTAATCTTCATCTTTTCAGACATTTCCAAGTCATTATCCCTCCACTGCAGATTGATATTATCTGCTTATTGCTGTCCTTGCTCTGGATGAGAACTAAATTTGTAATTTCCAAATACAAATGTTCTCGCTGACTAACAATTTGTTTATGTCCTGTTTCTCTGCAGTCCCAATATGCTCCACCAGGTGGCCTCGTATCTGTGTTTGCTGCCAGAGCTGCATGAAGGGCAAGATACCACCACCGAGAAGGAGTTTCTCCTCGAGTTGCTAGTAAGTGCAGTGTTGGCTTTTGGTACATGATCCACGAAAACATTGGAGCATTTGATCATCTCTTTGTGTCCAAATTTGCAGATCCCACCCACTAAAAACAAGAGAGCCATGCATTTCTTAATAATTATTATTATTAATTTGATTGTATTCCCTGGTTCCAGGCCAGCTTAAGTGCACTGTCCACACAGATGCCTGCAGGAACTATTGACCTGTAATCGTTGTTGTTGTTATAATGTTGATTTGGAGGAGCATGTGCTCTACATACCCAGCATACTAACATCTACAGAGAGAAGGTTCCAGGCATGTGGTGTCCACATGGCTACAGCAAATTACAAGGTGCAAGGTCTTCTGTAAAGAATTTGAAGACAAGATTTGGATCACACAGAGCCCTCAAGGCACTTGTGTAGCTGGAGACGTGCATGGTACAACATTCCTACAATAGAAAGTGGCAGCAAGTTGGAAGAAGTTTTGACCACATGATACTGCAACAACCTCAAAGCAGTCCAGAACAAACAAAGATTACGTCTGCATCAAGTATCTCAGACTGAACGTGATCAGCATATATTGTGGGTCAGACATACTCCTTTTACACCAAGCTGGTTCCAGGGCTGGTTCTGGGCTAGAGCCAGACTTAGCACCAGTTCTTTGGTTTTACACAGCCTAAGCACCGGCTCCTGGCTCTCAAAACTGGTGCACCAGCCCTCTTTGGTTGCTGGGCCAGGCGTAAGAACCGTCGGGGGCTGGGGGCGGGGCTGGGGACGGTGTTACTGAACAAACAAAGCAGAATAAACACGGAAGAGCGCCGTTTTTAAACAACGGAGCGTTGAAGACGGCGGTTAAGTTAGCAGACTCTTTTATTATCACATCCATTTATTTAATAATGGATGTAAAACAGAAGCAGCAGTGGTCTACGGCACAATCCATCAACGGTAACGTCGGCGGGCTCCGATGGAGCGCAGCCTCGCGTCCCAGCCCGCTCCCAGCCCGTCCCCGCGGGCCGGGAATTTTTATTAAATAAATGGATGTCATAATAAAAGAGTCTGCTAACTTAACCGCCGTCTTCAACGCTCGATCCATTTATTTAATAAAAATTCCCGGGCCGCGGGGACGCCTCCCAGCCCGCGGTTCTGGTTCCGCGTTACACCAACGCAGAGCCTACGGCGCTACAGCAGGAATTAAAACAGCTTTTAACTGTCGGCTTCCTCATATGGTGTGACGATCGACGCAGAGCCTACGGCGTAGGTTACGCGGCGACGGGCACCGTACGCCGTACCCTACGCCGTAGGCTCTGCGTCGATTTAACGCGGAACCATAAATCGGCTCCGGAGCCGGCAGTCAGCCAGAAATTCGGAAATTTTCAGAGCAAATTTCTTAACAGGCGTTATTTGGATAAACTGAGCCCAGGTTGGGGATCTTAAAGGTTACTTTACCTGAAAAAATATTAAAACTTAATAAAGTGCCATATTGACAGCGCTATAGCTGAAATTAAAACAGCTTTTGGCTCTCAGCTTCCTGATCAGGGTAGGGATGAAAACGAGGGGGCGTGGTGGTGACGTATACAGTAACGTGATGACGTAGCTCTCTGGCCAGCACCAGCTTGTGTAAAAGCAAACGGTTCTTACTTAGAACCAACCGCGAACCGGCTCTAGCATCAGCACTAGCACCAGCCCTGGAACCAGCTTGGTGTAAAAGGGGTAATATTCTGTTATAACACAGCCAAACAAGCAGTTGGAGGAAAAAAGAAGGTACTTTAGTAGATATTCAAAATAAACTGTCTAATTCTTTATCTGAAAGTGGAAAACATAACATTCATTAATAACACATTCATCCTGGTTATCAGTCTGTCAGAACCCTAACTGATAATTACTCCTACTTTGTTCTTTAAACTAATGTTACTGGGGGCCTTTAATACTGGAACACACCAATATTAGAATCTGTAAAGGATCTCATTAACATGCAAAGTAACGTTCTATAAATAACTACGCACATGGTTCCACTTTAAGTCGTACTCAGAATAAATATTGATCATGAGTCAGTTTTTTCAATGAAGCCATTGGATTGGATTCTGCAGAATACAAAAAGGTACCTCAGTGTCAGTAACTCACTTAAAGTACTTTATGAAACATTTAAGATATTATTTACACTGTGGTCTCAACCACAAAAATCCTAGAACATGAAAAGTGTTTGGATCAAAGATTAATGGGAAAACAAAATTCCTGGCTAAATATGATGGTGTGTAACAACACTTATGGCGCTTTTACACTAGTACTTACTCAGCCCGACTCGACTCCCCTTGCCCTCGTTTCTTTTCAATACCCAGATGAGAAGTAGGAGGTTGGAGCGAAGCTGCTGTGACGTATTTGATTGTGTGATCTAAACGAAGAAGACAACAACACTAAAGATGTAGAACTTGGAGGAGATGATATAAATGTGCTGCTGGGTCTGTGGCTTGTGTTCAATATCAAGTTAAAAAATGAGAGTGTGGTTGCAAGTACATCAAATTCTTGAGACTGTGTTTTCAACAGAATTAACTTTTGGCTTTAGTTTGTTTTACTTGATGGATATAGAGGAACTGGAATGGAGGAATAAAGACAAATATTTATTGAGAATATTACTGGTGGCTTGTAAGAAATCAATAACAAAAAAATGGCTGAAGAGGGAGACACCTAGTGTCGATGAATGGATTGATATTGTGTACAGCATCTATGTAATGGAAAGAATTACTTTTAATTTAAGAACACAAAAAGAGGCATTTAATGATAATTGGCAAAAGTGGATTACATATGTCTCTACCACAAGACCGGACTTTAGGTAATTTCAAACTGGATTATCGGAATATTTTTATACGTACGTACTTTTTTCCTTTTTCTGGAGGTGTTTACCAGTCCCCTTATGTACGCTTTTGCTTTCACCTTGATATTTGTTCGGATTTATAGGTCTTCATGTTGATTGTTTGATTTTTTTGTTTATGTACAAAACCAATAAAAAGTAAATGACAAAAAAAAAAAAAATGAGAGTGTGAGAAGCTTCAAGTAGCGACGCTTTTTTTTGTTTGTTTGTCTCAGCGCCGTTGGTAGCCGTAAGCAGCTATGAAGTGACAGCTCCTGGTAGATCTGGTCGTTCCTTATCTCCTGTCTAGATCCCTTTTTTAATTCTCTCCTCAGCACCAGGTTTATGAACATCTGCACCTCAGAGTTGGAACATGAAACAGACTTTTGCGCTGCCATTGCTAGTTGAATAAAATGAACAAGAAGCCGTGAGTCGCTCTTTCGCTGATTTCCGCCTCCGGACTCAGACGTCTGACGGCCCCCCGACCAATCGGTGGCGTGTAGTGTGATGACGTCAGATACAGCCGACTCAGCCGCTTAGAACCTCAGCAGAATAGATACAGAAAAGTATCTACTCGGCACCGTTAAACCCCTAGTGGAGAAGCGCAAAGGCGAGTAGAGTCAGGCTGAGTAGGTACTAGTGTAAAAGCACCATTAGAGACCCAACAATAATTACAAGGATTAAAATGTTTTTATGTATTTATTTTTACTTTAACTTTAGGGCACGTCCTATTACGTGGCTTATTTTTTTTTATTTATTTTTTTTTTACTACACATGAAACCTGAAAACAGCTGTCTTTAACAATGACCCAAGACACAGGTCTTAAGATTTAAAGGAGATCACACACACACACACACACACACACACACACACACACACACACACACACACACACAGAGTAAGCATAAGAATTACTTTTACTATGAAGGCGGATAAAACATTGCAAAAGACTGGATGTAGTGACCTAATTCTGTTTTTTTCTTTTGTTGTTGTTGTTTGTCTGTCTTCTAGAAAGAAAGAAAGTAAAGATCGCAAAACACTAAGCCAAGAGGACAAAAGGACATTTTTTTTTCATTAACCCAGTTTTCTCTCTGCTTGTTCTGTGTCCTCTGCACAGGTGTCACGTCATGAGCGCAGAATCTCTCAGATTGAGCAACTGAACCAGATGCCCCTTTATCCAACAGAGAAGATAATCTGGGATGAAAACATCGTCCCAACAGAGTACTACTCAGGCGAAGGTGTGTGTTCTGCTTGAATGTGCGATTTGTCATTGTGAAGGTGTTGGTGTTACCTAACATTCATCAGAACATGTCAGTTATATCATATGATAAACTGTCGACTCATTCTAGTCATTCTGATCTTATTCATCTTATTTGGCATAACCTGAGTGGTGAATCCTTTAAAGTGGCATGTGATGCCTTCCATAGCTTTTTGTTCTCTGACATTTCAAACAATGTAATTTGTCATTTTCCTTCTTTTCTTTTTTTGTTGACTTTAACTGTTTCTTATTTTTATTTTGTTAGGCTGCCTAGCTCTACCAAAGCTGAATCTCCAGTTCCTGACTCTCCACGACTACCTGTTGAGGAACTTTAACCTCTTTCGTTTGGAGTCCACGTATGAGATCAGACAGGACATAGAGGATGTGGTTTGGAGAATGAAGCCATGGTGAGCTTTCCTCAGAAGATGTACGAGGGCTGACGAATCTTAATTAATCGTAATTAAAGTTTTGGTTTAACGTTTGAGATAATTAGAAAGGACACTGATCACATCAAAGCTTATTTTGTGAAAATAATACAATCAGTGCAGTGCATTTGGAAACCCTTTTCTTTAACACAGTAGGTGTTCCCATTATGTCAAGTGATGTAACATCTTGCTTGTTGTTTGCACTGAAGTAAATCAGTAAGCAGAAGTACAATGTGCTGCCCCAAATCCAACTGATTTTCAATCCTGACAACAGCCCACAGCACTTGTCGAAACATCTCATCATGTTTGTCTCTGCACACAGGCAATCAGAGTATGGTGGAGTGGTGTTTGGAGGATGGGCTCGGATGGCTCAGACGATCACCTCCTTTTCCATAGTGGAGGTTGCCAAACCAAACATCGGCGAGAGCTGGCCTGCTCGCGTACGAGCTGATGTCACGATTAACCTCAATGTACAAGATCATATCAAGCACGAGTGGGAAGGTAAACGCTTATCTCGCTCCCCTTCTCTGTACTTTTCCTATTCTTTAACCTTCTTATTTGTTTTGCACCGTTTTTCATCCTTTTTGGTCTTGACCTCTCGCCGTTGCCAACTTCATGTCTTAATGGAGATTGGCTTTTTTTCTGGCAGTGACCCTGTTTGTTTTCTCTCTTTTAAGCTTGATTTAAGGTTCTGCGTTAAAACCAACGCAGAGCAAACGCCGTTGCCGTGAAGCCGTCGTGAACCCTTCGGACTTCTCTGTCACTACATTTCGCAGCGGTGCAATACCCCCCCAGAGCGCTAGTTGATACTTTGTTTAGATTCCGGCTTTTCCGGTCACAGTGAATAAAAAAGATAAGGACAACTATTGTGCAAAAAAACAAAACAACCCCAAAAAAAAAATCACACGCACACACACACACGAAGAAAAGATCGCTGAAAGTTCACTACTGCTTCACGAACCGGAACCGGAAATGCGTTGCTACGAAGCGAACCAATCACAGCCCTCTCGGTCTGCGTCGGGTCTGCGTCGCCTCGACGCGTAGTTACATTTTTTGGGAGGTGCACGTCAGGCTACGGCGTAGACTACGGAGAGCCTCCCGCGTAGCTGCGTTGATTTAATGCAGAACCAAGAACCATAATTCAGCCTTTAGTCTCTCTGTTTTAAGGGAGTGTGTCAGCCTTTGAGTTTCTTGAAAACATCAAAACTTGACTTGTTGTTTGCTGCAGCTCACTGAAAACGAAACGTTAAAAAAATCAAATCTTGTCAAGGATGTTCAGTCAGTAGTTTTATTTTGTCAAGGAAAACATCACATATGTGAAACAAAACTATTTAATTTAGCATCTGAATATTCTAGAAAATAAATCATAGTTTTTCTAATATGTAATTTATTTATTACAAATTGAATGGAGAAAAACATTGTGGAATAACATTGATTGGCCTTTGTGAACAAGTCTAGAAATACATATTAGTATACAGTTTAGACTAAACTTGAACTAGGAGTTTCACTTTGCTGATTGCTGATTTGCATATGCTCAACAAGAAGGACATTAGGTAAAAAGTTCAACATAAAGGGTGACAAAATAACTTTGTGAAACACTTGACACACATATAAATGAAATAAAAAAAAAAAATGGAAACACACAGGTAGACCAAGTAAAACCATAACACCTCAGGACAAAACAAAGCATTTGTCCCTGAATAATTAAAAGCCACTTGTAAATTACCATGAAGAGCTAAATACAAGAAAACGAGATAACGGTGGGCAAAAGAGAAGCAGTCACAATCTGGGGATGATTAGGTGAAAGTGTTATTCAGTTATGAATCTGCTACAAGAAGGAGATGGAGCTGCAAACTTTGTTGGTTGTAGTTTCAGATGAAACTTAAAAAGACGACTGTCGGAAGAAAATCAGCACATTTCCACAGTCATTGATGAAACGTTTCATCAGTGACTGTGGAAATTTGCAACAAAACCAGGAGAGATGCCAACAATTACCAATTAATCCATCTCACTCTGTCGAGCGACACTTGGTTTGGTGATGATGAAGCCGTTCATTGGGATGAAGATGCATCATACCGTAGAGCAAACATTAAAGATAGTCTTCAGGAATTACATCAAATTAATAACATTGAGAGTTACCATCTCATTAAACATAGTAGTATAGTAGAAATGGAAAAAAATATACATCATTTTCTTGTTTATTTATTTAAGCAATTATACATTTTCCCTCTGCCTTATCTGAGGAATGCTATCAATATCAAAGCAATGTTGGAAAATGTAAAAAAAAAAACATACATATTGATTTACTGAACTATTAATATATCCATTGGTATCCGGACTGTTTTGTAGAGTTTTCTTTGTAATTTTGGAGGAAGTATTTTTGAAATACCGTACATGTTTTTCAACCAGCCATCATTCTCCTTTCTCTCACCTTTTAACACTTCCATCTGTCCATGCTCCTCCAGGCCTGCGGAAGCACGACGTTTGCTTCCTGATCACAGTTCGGCCCATCCTGCTCTACGGCACGCGCTTTGACCGGCGCCAGTCGTTTGTGGATCAGACTGGCCTGGTGTACGTGAGAGGCTGTGAGGTGCAGGGCATGCTGGATGACAAGGGGCGCGTCATCGAGGAAGGTATACTCATATTCCCCTTCCTTCATCACACACACACACACACACACACACACACACACACACACACACACACACACACACTTGAATGCAAACAAAGAACATGTTACAAAGAACTGTCCTCTGATCAAACCTATACTCAACATTCCTTATTAGCAACTCCCCATGAAGCGTGTTTGCATTATGGCGGGCACACTGAAGCCTAAGCTGTTCACATTACTGGTTCATTAACCTGAGGTCAATAGCAAACCTGAGGGTTTTATTTGTTAGATTGAACCAACATTCATTTTATTTGTGTCTATGTCATTTAGCCACAAAATGCCAAATGATCTTATCCTGCAGATTACCTCAGTGTCAGCATATGGATGAACTACTATAGTTCTGTCGCCAAGAAATTTCAAATGTGCCCTTATTAGCTGTTCTTCTGAGGTTCTTCAGTTTGTAAATTATTATTTTCTCTAATATGCTGATTTATGACATTTATGACGTCCATGACTCTGAAGATGAGGAGCTTGCAGATATCCTTCAGATAGATTCCACCCACGACCCACCAATCCTGTTTACATTAGTCCTGACCTGCGATTTATACCTCAGAGGCGAGTTATTGACTGTTCCAGCTCGACACACCACCCTGTGTCAATTAATGTAAAAAGACATGTGAAATGCTAGATTTTAGTGTTAAATACAGGATATCTGCCAAATTTGCATCTTGGGAAGCTTGTGTCCCTTAGACACACACACACACACACACACACACACACACACACACACACACACACACACACACACACACACACACAGACAGCCATTCATCAATATATTAAAAATAATTCTGCTTCAACTTTTTTATGGGCTATTTAAGTTTGTATTCAATGATATACTTTATCTCAATAAAACGTATGGCAATGAATGTATATGGAACATAAAAAGGCGATGTATTATTTTGGCTGGTAAAAAAAATATGCTTTGCCGGTTGATTTTGTTTTTTTTAATCTACCAGTCCACTTGGCTAGTGAGTCAAAAGGTTAATTTCGGACCCTGCCCGTAGGTGTAAGAGTATGTGTGCATGGATGTCTCATTTGCCTCTGTGGCCATGTGATGGACTGGCAACCCGTCCATAGTGTATCACGTCTCTTGGTTGATGACAGCTGAGCTGGAAGCCTGGCCCACCCAGGATGACAGGAAGAATATACCGTAAGATGGGCAGATTGATGGATAGTGATCAGCTTAAATAATTGGGACAGGCCCCGTAAAGAGTCTATGAGGTACGGGAATGAATAACCACAAATCAAATTTAAATCTAGTCATCCCTGGAAAGTCAGATACATTTATGCAGTAACACAATCTCTGTTTGCTGTTGCTGCTCTTGCTTCCAGGCTAAAGAAGCAGCTCTGAGTGGTAGATTCACCTGAGTTAGCCTGCAGGAATTTGTATCTACTTCTTCCAGCAGAATGTGTTCTGAAACAACTTTTCACTTTGTCTTCTTATCTGCTTCGATTAAAGATGCAGAAGCAAGGGCTTTCTGAATAAACACTATTCCAGGGAACATGCCCTGCCAGTGTCAGCTTACTTAAACTCAGTGACAGCCAGGCTAACTGGGTGGTGCAGGGTTGTCACATAAATCCCCGGGCATTTGATGAATGTATTAGTACACAAAATGAGATTTGCATCTTGGGATGTTTACGATTCATTTTTACATCATTTTAGTAAAACTTTACAACCAAAACACTGAAAGAATATAGTCTGATCAATGTGTTAATTCTTTGTGTCTTATATAAACAATCCATCTCTATTCAAGCATTGATTTAATCTCAGCTTTTAATAATGGCACACACTCCTGGGCCCAGCAGCTTATATTATTATTGCATTGAGTCAAGGATGCACCCAAACCATCACTGCACTTATAATAGTCAGTAACTGCACATGAGCACAGTCATAAAAGGCAAACATGATTACTTACACTCCCTTGCTCTGTGGCCCGCGGCTCTACACTGAATTTGTTTAGGTATCTGTGAAAGCTGCTCTTTGTGCACATTATACAAGGTCTAAGCCCCTTGGTGTGTCAATCAAGCATAAAGGTGAAAAACTTGATCATAACAAGCTTTGGTACCTTCTTTTAAACTGCTGCTTCTTTGAATGGAAATGAATGGGTTTTGCATAAGAGAAGGAGCTTTTTAAGATGCAGTTATAGATGTCGGCCTTATCCTTCTAGTCTTCATTTAGGTCTCTTTAGGTTTAAAACGTTGGTGCTTTAATGAATATTCTCTCTGCCTCTGCGGTCTAGGACCTGACCCAAAGCCCAAGCTTCGAGGAGACACCAGAACGTTCCGCGTATGGCTAGACTCCAACCAGTACCAGCAGGACATGACCAGCAGTATTCAGACTGGCACCGAAGACCCTTATGACACTTTCAACATCATCATGAGACGCAAGCCCAAGGAGAATAATTTCAAGGTTGGAAATGCTCAACTGTACCTAGAATTATTGATTTTATTTAGGCCTGTTAATAATCCCTGTCTCTTGGTTTTAAGCGTCTGCAGTCAACATCTATGTTTCAAATCGTATCGAAAGTGCAGACTTCATATACTAGTTTTAATTAGTAAATTGTGTTGGTGGGCCAAGTGATACCAGAGTTATTATAAATGATATACACCATGGTTATTTTTTCATTTTTGGTGCAGAAATAAGTGGTAAAAATTGATTATTCTCAGAAAAAGTGATTCCAAAGCAAAAGAAAGCATGTCACCACCTTTTTTATTGGTGAAAAATGCACATCGCCCCATTAATGACAACACACAGCATTTTGTTGCTGAGGGACAATGGGACATTGCAGGACTGAAAGAGACGTTGATAGCAGGTTTTGAGAGGCTGCTTCCAGGTGGACGACAGCAGGAGAGACACACCTGGAGGTGTCAGGACTGTGATGCAACTAGGGATGTTAATAATTAATCGATTTTCGATTAATTGCCGTTATGAAATTACCCGATTAAAATTAACGATTACAATTAATCTATTTATTTTTTATTTTTTTTCGTTTAATTTCCCCAGCTGGTATTACGCCCGGACCACATTTAATGCGACACAACCGGCCTCGCCGCGCACATAAAGTTAGAAGAAAGAGACGCATATGTTTGGTTTTAGTAATATCATGCTCAGGCAATGAGTCTGCAATGGCCCAGACGCGAGACACATGTAGCTCAGTGCTTAACTTTTATTTTTAATCCACTCTATATTCTTCTGGTTGTTCTCCGATATGTCCCCCTAAAGCCTGAATTATGGTTCCGCCTTAAATCGACGCAGGGTTTACGCCGTAGGCTCTGCGTTGTTGTAACGCGGAACCATAAATCAGCCTTCACCCGGTACATCAGAATCAGAAATCTGAATCAGAAAGGGGCTTTAGTGCCAAGTTTGTTGACACACACAAGGAATTTGTTGTGGTGATTGGTGCAATACAGTAAAAGTAAAAAATAAAAATAGTGGTTGTAACGCGGAACCATAAATCAGCCTTCACCCGGTAAAGAAAAAAAAAAAAAAAAAAGAAAATGTTCTCCAATACAGCAGGTCTCATAATTTTATTTTGAACACTGCCAAAACTCTAACTTAAAACGTAACTAGAACTTAAAATTTGCTTGACACAAATGACACTATTATGGCTGCTGCTACTACTAATAGCCTTGAAGTGCACTTTATATTATATTCCTTGTGGTACAAAAATGTCTTTGTTACTTTTGTATCAAATAAATATTTGATTAAGGAATACATTAAAATGTCCTTTGTATTTTATATAAGCAAAAAAAATTATGTTTGTATCTCAGATGGGGGAAAAACGCGGCTTATCAACTAATCGATGATCGATCGATAAGGTTATCAACTATCAATTAATGAAATAATCGATAATTTGCATCCCTAGATGCAACACAAGATACTGAAATTTACTATTTATTTATTTTTATTTTTTAACCTTGTCTGCACATATAAACTTCTTTACAATGTTGAGCATACATGGAACACTAAGAATGTCATCACACTTGTTTGATTTAAAAAGTTTTCATTCTCGCTTTATCATATATACAATTTGTGATTCTGCACAGCCATCACTGTGATTTACAGCCTGGTGCAAAAGCAGATGTTTTGATTTTTTTTTTCTTTCCTTTTATCCTGAATCTAATAAGTGGAACTAATGAGTAATCAAGAAACATTTCCATCTATGACGCTTACTGAAGTAGACACATTTTCTCACTTTCTACTTGATGTGCATTGAATTAGACACTTTGCAGCTTATTAAAATATAACTGACAGACTTACAAATTACACACTGCCCATCAGCCCACATCAAAGGTACTCTCGTCCAAACCAACTTTTGAGGGATGATTGTCAGTTCTGATGCTCATTCAGTTAGTTTTCAGTAAGTTATCGCTACCTCCTTCTCCTAGTTTAGCTTAACTAAAACATGTCTGCTTGATGTCTGTAAAATATTCCTCTTTTCCTCTTTTCCAGGCGGTGCTTGAGACCATCAGAAACCTGATGAACACAGAGTGTGTCGTCCCAGACTGGCTTCATGACATTATCCTCGGCTACGGTGACCCGGGCAGCGCACACTATTCCAAGATGCCCAATCAGATCTCCACGTTGGACTTCAATGACACTTTCCTGTCCCTTGACCACTTGCGATCAAGTTTCCCTGATAACACCATCAAGGTCATGGAGGAGAACAGTGAGCTCCAAGTCCCTCCATTCAGGTGAAACTCAAATATCCAGTGATGAAATAGTGCAAATAAACTTTTATTTTATTTTATATTTACCTATAATAAAAACAACTAAATTACCACCATTTTATTAATTTTTTTGTCACAAACATAATCTACTGAAATGATATAAACAATGTATGCTTCTGCCCATTTGCTAAACCTTATATACTAATCTTACTAACATATAACAATGTTTTGAACATTTTGTTGATGTGGATTAATTAAATATGGTAAAAAAAAAAACCAACTAATTTTTCCTTTTTATTCCCTAGAATCAAGTTTCCCATCTCAAACAAAACAGACCAGGGGAAGAAAAGAAAGGCTGGTGAAGCTTTGGAAGACAAAGAGGAAGACAAGACCCTGATTGTTGAACCGTATGTCACCCCCAACCGTGGGCCATACCCCTACAACCAGCCTAAACGGTGAGAAGTCCCGGCTCGGCCACGCCCAATTAAAATATCATTAGATGATGAGTCCCAAAGTTGTACACTGTATTATTTAAGCTGTCTGCTAACAGCACATAATAGGTAAGCAATTTTCTTATAGGAGTTGCAGGCTCAAGCGAGTCATATTCTTGCACACGTTAAATCTTTAACGTCTTTAACATATTCCCGCACTAATTAAAACATAACAAAGCAACCACACCAAGTGCAGAGATTCATCTTGCTCTGTTTGAGAATCAATTTGGACGTCATTGTTTAAAGTCCACGGATAAATTCTATCTTAAAAATCTCTGAAAATGATCTCTGAAAGCTCTGAAAGAGGAAACATTCTGATATAATATTGCTGTCTGCAGATGATGCTCATTATTTTAACGGCATCTTGAATTTTTTGCAGGAATACAATTCAGTTCACACCAACCCAAATTGAAGCCATCCGAGCCGGAATGCAACCAGGACTGACCATGGTAAGGATCTGGAATTGTACAGTTTGTTAACCTTAGTTTTAACATTAAACTGATATGAATAAGAAAAAAAATATTTAGAATTTGTGAAATGAAAAAAAGAAATCCCCAGTGTCCATCACCATGTAGAGTTTAAAAGATTGAACTGTCAACCATCTTTAGTTGGTTCTTGTAAATGAAATGGTTGTCATGGCAGCACAGCCACATCATCTACCGCCTTACCACAGCATGCTATTTTTATATCTGGAGTAGTATAACACTGTTTTGACAGTGCTGCTGTTCAGATGAGGTGATTGGAGGCTGGCAGCAGGATCTGAGTTATGTATTGTGCTGCTAGCTGAGGTAAATATTGCAAAGAAACTATCAGCAGGGTTGTAAAACATCTCTGCAAGCATGCTTTCATCTCGCTCGCTCTTCACTCCTTCTAACCTTCCTTGACATACGTCACATTTATCGGGCGCTGTAACAAGCAGGACGACTCCCTGGTTTACATAGCTTTTATTTATGGATGCCAGTGTGGTGATTATGCACTGATTTATGCAGAAATATATAATTGTATTCACTATTTTTAGCCTTGATTAGTCACCTGAGACACCCATACTAAGACCATTCTGTTTCATGAATATTTATTTATTAAATTACTAGCCTCATTTACTCTCCGGTTAGGTAAACAAGAGCTTTGGGTCATTATAACTCGTACACAGTAATGGTGAAGCACTAATATATAGGAGGCCCTTAATATATTTGCCCTTTTCCTTAACAAAAAAATCAACATTTCCTATTTACACACTGAAATGATCAGCTTGTCTGATTAAAACCGGACTACACTGGCTACAGCTAACTATAAAGCACCTGCACTGCCTGTTGTGACATGCCCATGGCCAAGCTGTCACAGCCACAAGTTATGTACACAAGAGTACTGTTGGGGCCGGATTTCTGATTGTGTTGTTGCGTCTCTTGTTTCCCAGTGTTACAGTTTTTGATTCCTTTCTTCCTAATCCTTTCTCCCTACCGACCTCAGGTCGTAGGACCACCTGGCACTGGGAAGACGGATGTTGCCGTTCAGATCATCTCAAACCTCTATCACAACTTTCCTGAGCAGAGGACTCTCATTGTCACGCATTCTAACCAGGTCAATACACACCCTTCAAGAGAAAAAAACAACAACAAAAACTGAGTTGAAGTATGCTGAAAAACTTTTCCAGAGAGTTTATAGTTTGTGCTTAGTACTTGCCATTGAACAGGCACATTTAGGCTCTTCCACAGGGGACATTTTTAAATCTAGACTCCCTTGTGCCCCTTCCTTCGCTGTTAGTAATCATAAAGTAATCCACTGTTGTTTTACATCAGTGGATGCTTTTAAAAAGAAGCCTTTTCCCAAACTGATATCAAATATTGGACCAACGTCCCCCATCTCTGACTATGTTTACTTGTTTTCTTGGCTCTTTCCATGCCAGGCTTTGAACCAGCTGTTTGAAAAGATCATGGCTTTAGACATAGACGAGCGCCACCTTCTGCGTCTGGGCCACGGAGAGGAGGAGCTGGAGACAGAGAAGGACTTCAGCAGGTGGGCACGGCAGGCGACAGGTGGAAGGAAGACATACACACACCGATGATGAGTCTAAACAAACATAGAAGTCCCACACGCATGTGTGAAAGTGTGCTTCACACACACGAGCAGCTGCCCATGTGCAAAAGGAACCGGTGCCAACATAGTGATGAGGCTACTTGATATATTATCATGTGTTGTCAAGTTGTCTTCATTAGCCATCGCTGGAGTGTCAGAGCTTTCCACTGGTGAAAGGGATACTTCCCTGCTGCCCCCCACTCAGGGACAGTTGGTGTCTCATTATCCCTTTCATTACTTAGTTGGAAGACTTACTTTGAGAAACATTGTTAAGAGAAGATGAAAAACAAATGTGTGGGAAAACCTGAAAATCCCGATCGTCCCACTTTTGGAAATGTGTCTTGGTTATAATAAAATTGATCTTATCAAGGTTGTAATACAGTTGTGGATCCCCAACATGTAACCGTTTTTGCGAATAGTTTAATCCATAACATATTTCTTAAAAGTAAAACTAATAATTAAGATCCTCTTTTGTATGTTGAGCAGGGAAATGGGTGTTAAATGTTGCTCATTTCTCTTATCAGTAATTGATTTGCTATGATTGGGTAATTGAATAAAATCGAGTGGAATGATTTTTGGGGTCAAGCAGGAGAGCCCCTTTCAAATCGGATAAACCAAAAATTTTCCTGATAATTTTCTTGTCCAACCCAGATATCGCAGAAACTTGTGTTTTATTTCAGGCAAAACCTTCTGTTTAGGGTGATCTGTGTTCCTGCCCTCACCTATGTTGATGAGCTGTGGGTAGTGACTGAAAAAATGACATTGCGGATACAAGTTGAACGGACATGTCCACAGGGTGGCTGGACTCCTGTGAGATTGGGTGAAAAGTTCAGTCATCCGGGAGAAATTAGGAGCAGAGTCAGCGCCAGCTGATGTGGTTTGATGCCCCTGGACAGACGCCCCGCCCTTCGGGAGGCGTTTTAGGCATCTCCAGCCAGGAGGATGACCTTAGGCAGACTGGGGACATGCTGGAGAGATTATATCTCAGCTGGCATGGGAACAACCTTGGTAGTTCCACTGAAGAGGTGGAAAAGGTAGCCAAAGAGAAGGAGAATCTGGGCCTCTGCTGAAGCTTCTGGCCCCACAGCCCAAATTCAGATAAGTGGAAGTCAGTAGATGGACCGTATGGATGGGCTGCCTATGTCGATGGTAGCGGGGCACAAAACATGTAGCCTCAGACAAACACGGCCTTTTCGACTACAGGAGACCCTGGAGTTTCTCTGTTTTTGTGTTTGTTTGTGTGCGTAATGCCTTGTAGGATAGTGACTCAATTTTTACTACTGAAACACAGCGAGACGAAGAGAGATGAGGTAGTTCTCTAAGGACTCATGCCAGAACTGAGGAAGACTTGAACTATCTAAAGATACTCAAAACATCTACACCTCTACAGGACTTCTGCTATTTTTAACACCAGCTGTGAATGAATCACTCAGATTTTTTTTTTTCTTTTACTAGCAATGTTTTTTTAGCCAGCTCTTGAATATAAATAGCTCAGTGTCACTGAATATTATTAAGGGCTTTTTTGTACTGTTACTATTTAAGGTTTCCTTATAGACTACATCGTTAATTATGGAGCAGATTCCACTCCTGTTCAAGGAGGACAGAGAGGCTGTACCGTTTTGTGTAACTACAGCTTAGCGTGAGTGCATGACCATTGTATGAACAGTGTTGCATGAAAACTGGGGTGTGCACGTGAAAGCAGTCTCTTGCTTTTCTTAAATAATGCAGCAGCACTGACATGAAAGAAAGAGCTTTAGCTAGCGGGATTTTATACCCCCCACCTCCCCACTACTTCACAACATCATGCAGACTCCACACTTCTTCCACCCCAATAACACCACAGAGAGGGGAGAGACAGAGTTTTAATTAACGCTTTTTACAAGGTTAAAAAAAAAAAAAAGGGACGGCAGTGCTTCAGTGGATGCCTAACAAGGGGCATTAATTAACAATGTTGCCTCACATGCATGATTCTCTTTTTTTATCCTGTTTAAAATCTGGTTGGTGGAGCTCAGGCTGGGTTGAGTCCTAGATCAGTCAATAAAGCCACTCTTGTTTAAGGTGAAAAGTAAACACATCACCTAATTCAAGTTTTAGCTCTTCACACTTTTTAGGTTTTACACAAACTCTTTCATTCACGCCTGGCTGTGTCTTCTACCATTTTCAGTGGCCGACGGTGACTAAATTCACAACAGATGCGTCACTCTGAGAAGCAAGTCCACTCCTCTGTTTTTAATAATACTCTAACTAAACCAGCTGAGTGATGCAATCCTCTTTGAGTCATCTGCTGACTAGGATTCTTTGTAGATGGTCTAAAAATAGTGTTTCTCTAGTATTGCCGTGTGACTCCACCCACTTCCTGTCTGCATGTGTTCCTTCATGGTCATCCAACAACAAAATACATGAAAAAGGTCAGGAG
Organism: Cololabis saira; assembly: GCF_033807715.1. Lineage (NCBI taxonomy): Eukaryota > Metazoa > Chordata > Actinopteri > Beloniformes > Belonidae > Cololabis > Cololabis saira. The sequence continues at coordinate 12,339,194 of NC_084602.1, forward strand.
TTGATGTGGTCATTTATATATTAAAGGATTGGGAGTTTATAATGGTTTGAATAAAAGATGTGATCCATCCTTTTTCTATACCTGCTCAATCCTGTACACGGGTTCTTCTGGAGCCTATCCCAGCTCATTACAGGCAGGGGTGGTGGAATATAGCTACGTTAGAATAAAATGTTTACATTTATTTACAAGTATCAACACTTCCCATTAATGTTCTGTTCATTTCTTTTATTGAACTGTCTTTTGAGTGACAATTTATCGTGGCTGTTAACTCTCACCCCGCTTCCAGATATGGAAGAGTGAACTATGTCCTAGCGAGAAGACTGGAGCTTCTCAGAGAAGTGGGAAGATTACAGGAGAGCTTGGACGTCCCCGGAGACGTGTCCTATACCTGCGAGACTGCTGGACACTTCTACCTCTATCAGGTTTGTAGACAGTATGTTTTAATGTTGAGCAGAAAAAGATGATGATGCTACAATTGACACATTTCCCTCATAACATTTCTAATAGTCTCAATTCAGGTTTATCTGAATTTCTGAAGTCCTTCACCTAAGTCTTTCTTGCAATATGGATATTTGTTAATTCATATATAGATATTTTGCAGAATTGTTTATAATTGAGTGTAAAGTCTGTCCTTTTTTCTCAGACCTCTCATGCAAATCAAATACTAATATTATTCATAGACGCACTGTGCCTTTTTTGCATGGAGTGCAAATGTGTGCAGATTGTTGGCCTTGGCTGTTTCATATTTCCTCATTATTACTATTATTGTACCCTCAGCCAGAATGAGAAAATGTCACTGCTGGCTACTGTTGGTTTGCACCTCCTTGCTTCATTTGAAGGCATCTAAGATAGAAGTGTTTTTAAAGAAATTGTTTTTGGAGGGAGCTTAATTAAATAACTTTCTTTTTCCAGTATTTTTTTAAGCATTTATAAGAAAACTTCAGATTCCAGTCGTCTCATTAATGGTTGCAAATTAAACTGAATGTTTTAGCAGATAGAAATATTGAGTTATATCTTAAATGCTCAAATGCTGTGGTCATTACTCAAGTTCTACTTGTCTGCTTGTCAAACAGTTAATTTTGCATTTTGCCAGTATTTCATTCCTCTCTCAATGTGGTTCCATATTAATTTGATACTTCAGAGAGTTTCTATTTGCAGTGTTTGTGTTTATTTAGCTCTGAAAACAAGCCAGCAGAATAAATGAGATTTCAAGAGCTCGTTAGGGTGCTAAAACCTTAACTGTGGATAACCCACTTTGTCCATTTTCTTTGTTAAAACTGTATACACACATGGTTTCCAAGATGGTCTTAATAGTCCATACTGACAGATTCCTAACGTACAGTTGAGTTGGCTCTTGAAGCAGTCTCATTAATGCAACCCTTAAAGTTGCTTTTTCTGGGGTATTTATAGAAGTAGGCTGCCCTGCTGTTTGGCTGAGGCTGGTTTATTAGCTGCTCAGCAGGCGTTTTTCTGTCAGACTGAGGCTATCTGTTCCCATTTATGCAGTTCTATGTTTTTTTTTTCCATATGCAAATTAATATAGAAAACATATATCTATATATTTCTTATTAGACTTAGCAAAGCCATGCAGAACATTATTTATCCTCTTACAGCTTTGTGGAAGTCAACAGATGTACATAATGTAAGCCTTTCTTCTCATTAGGCTAATTTAAAAGGACATAGAAATGCATTAAGCTCAAGTATGCACAAGTTAGAGATCGAATATCACAACAGGAAGTCATTCAGAAGGTGTTAAATGACTCAAATGTCTTTTTCCCTACGACAGGTGATGTCCCGCTGGGAGGAGTACATGAGCAAAGTCAAGCCCAAACAAGGGAAGGAGGTAAAAGTGGAAGATGTTGCTGCACACTTTCCTTTCCATAAGTACTTTTCCAACGCACCCCAGCCCGTTTTCAAAGGCCGTTCGTACGAGGAGGACATGGACATCGCAGAGGGCTGCTACCGCCACGTAAAGAAAATATTTACCCAGCTGGAGGTAAGAAGGTCAACAGCATACAGAGTTCACTAGTGTCCCCACTGCTGGGCAACGCTCAGTGGGATGCTGAGGTTACCCGAGTACAGCCATGCAAAGCAATGTCATTTTCAGAGCTCTTGTAATCACATTTAAACTTGATGTAAACTTTTTCCTCATACACTGAAGCTTTACCAGCCTAAGTTGATGGTTTTCTCTAACCGACCACCTCGGTATCCAGTTTATCACTAGTTACTATTGAACAGAGTTTAAAGACTGTCACTAACTGTAATTGTTGACCAAATCTCTTAACATACTAGATATTCTGGAGGTTTTACAAAAAGAGGAAATGATTTGGGAAATGATAAAAGGAAACGGAGGGAAACCTTGAAGAGGAATAAAGCAAACATACACAAGCCAAAGATTAGGGAAAGAAAATCAATAAAATGTGGTTATAGTTTAGTGCAAGGTGAGCAAATCAGGTTTATCCACCAGAGGCTGCTTTAATTATTGCATAACCGTATGTATGTATGTATGTATGTATGTATATATATATATATATATATATATATATATAATGGGCAGATTCCCCAGTCCTCTGCCAATGTTAACAAGGATGCTTAAATGTCAGCTGTAATTGTTTGAGAAAGACTAAAGAGACAAGCCAGCAGCTAAGACTGGTAGCAAATCTTATGTATGGGATCCCTTGTCACGGCTGACTCTACTATTGTTTCCCTACTAAGACTTCAGCATCACAAGACAAGCACATTGTTTTGTGTTCACAGTACAAGAATCTGGCAACACTGAAAGTCACGCTGTCCGAACTCTGTTGAAAAGGGTGAAGCAGCTTAATAATGACTGTATGGACATAATTTCTTTCTAAATATTTGTCTTGTGTTCTCGTCCTCCCTTCAGTTGATGGGAAAGTATTTTACAAGATGCAAAATCATTCTGTTATACACTTATAGATATGATCAACAACCTGTTCGACAAAAAGCAGCGTTCTCTCTTTATTGTATTTTCCCTTGATTTGTTTTCACACTTGCATACCCACAGCTGAATACATGCTATCCTTCCTCCTCAGCTAAACTCTCTCTAAAGGGATATCAAAAAACATTTCAGCTTTACAGGAGCACCATTATGGTCTCCAAAAAGCAATAAAGAAGTTATTGGCTAGAGGTAATATCCCGACATGTGTGGTGACCTTGATATATCTAGCTGGCCTCTGTATCACTGCATCACAGCATCTCCCTCCTCCCTCAGCCTCACCCATGCTGCAGTGAAATCTGCACCCCCATTAAGAGGTGCTGCTTTTCATGGTGCAAGGTAGCATAAGCAACATCCTGCTGCACTTGCTTATCTGTCTACCTTTCCAATTTAAAAGCAGTTTTCAATAAGCTGTCACAGAAATAGTCCATGAATCTCTAGCTAGCTAGACAAAAAGAAGTCCAGTGTGGATCCCGGGGGTTGTGTGTCGACATTTACTGCTTTGCAGACCCAAAATACTGTATTACTACAGCTTTTTGAACTTATTTTTTTTATTTTATTTTCCCCTCTTTCCTTCTCCTGTCAGTGTCTTTGATCGTCTACCATCTTGATTTCCCACTCCAATCCCTCTAGAGCCTCAAGGGTTAAAAATAGACCTCATCAATATTGCATGCTTTGATTGGTTTAATATTAATGCTAAAATAGTAACACATCAAATATTTACGCGCAGTGCTGTCCGGGTATACTGCACCCTTCCTCCCTCCTTCCACTCTCTCTTTACAGCTAGTGGCAACCTGAAAATAGCCTGTTTACCCTTATTCCCCCTGTGTTTCTCCAACACGGCACTTTATAATGGAGGTACATTAGTATGCTATGGTGAACTGATTTGTACCTGGTATTGCTATTATAAATATGTGTCAGAGTGCTCCTGAAGTTGTAGTTTGACATCATTAAACTACGCCAGTCACTCACCCACAGAAGTGCTGGGTGAGTAATCTGCAGTTATAGTGACAGTAGAAACCGGAGATTAGTTTTCTGGCAATAGGGATTAAGAGCAGTTTAATGTTTTTCCGGGCATGGTGGTACGCTTGGAAGAAAAAAGAAAAGAATGGAAAATTAAAAATACAACATTGACCGGGCACCATGTTGACATATTGGTGAGGTTAGGGGGTGACGCAGGCAGGCTGACATTTATTTTTGTTCCCAAATGAGAATCACGATTGTATGGCACAATTCCTTTTCACAAATTGAAATGTTCATTGTAATGTCACAATAATAATGTCCCAATTCAAACCCAAATCCTGGATCCCGACCACAGGCCAGTGTAGTGCCATTGATTATAATAATTACATTAATTAGAATGATATGAATAATCTGTTCTAAATGGATTTCTGCTTGTATTTACTACTGTACTGATGATGGCTATGTAACTTTTCATATCATGGAAACTTGGTTGCATATTTCTTTCCTATTTAAAAGAAAAAAAAATATTGATTATAATGTTTTTACCATGTAAGCAGATATCTTGAAAATGAGCCCTTGAGTCTCAATGAGATGACCTTTTTTGTATCATTCATTCTTATTATTCAATAACGCTGGACCAGTACCACACACTAAAAGCAAGGCCGGTACAGGATCTGCCAGAGGTGGCTACACACATGCACTATTAATTTGCAGGGCAGGTAGGGTCTGAGAGATGTGTGTTTTGGAGGGCTTGAGAAATTCAGAGGAAACTTGCAGGAATCTTTTGCTTGTGATTCATCTTGTGAAATAAAATGCTACATTTAGTTACACTTTCACATGGTTTTTGAAGTAACATGTAGGCTGTTTTGCATTTTGCAGAAATAACCGCAGATCTTTTGTTGATGTGCGCTACCTTAAATCCTTCTGTCTACTGGATGATTTTGAAATCAGGACCAAACTTGCTATGTATTTACCTGTCTAGCTGACACTTTAACCCTTTAATGCATGACATATAAAACAACACAGCAAATGATATGTATGAAATAACACAGAAAATGATATGTATGTTATTTAAAATGTTTATTATAAATTGAGTTAAAAAAAAAAAAATGTCTTAAACGGATTCAAAATAACATATTTTTGCATTATGAATACACCTAGTGATTTTATTTATTTGGTTAATATTTCTCATTTCTTGCATACAACTTTTTTTGTTGTTTTTTACTTATTGATTATGGGAGTGGTACAGAAAGTCATGTCTCAACCAGTATACATCTGACTGTACAGAATTAACTATGAAAAATGGATAGTAGCAGGTATTTTCCAAATAGATGGTAGTGATAGATCATTTTAATAATTTTTGCTTTTTATTTTTCCGGTCATGCTTTTTTTCCTAATCACTACTGTGCACAGTGTTTCATCCCTTGACCCTCCCTTTCTCTCCATCTTCTCTGGTAGGAGTTTAGGGCCTTTGAGCTCCTGAGGAGTGGACTGGATCGCTCCAAGTACCTTCTAGTCAAAGAGGCCAAAATCATTGCCATGACCTGCACACACGCTGCACTCAAACGTCACGACCTGGTGGACTTAGGATTTAAGGTAGACTTTTCTCTGGATAACCCTGTTCAACTTGTATTTACTGAACACCCAGTTTGGAGGCTTCAACCAATGTCCTTAATCTTTTGTTCCTGTTATCAGTATGACAACATCCTGATGGAAGAATCTGCACAGATTCTGGAGATTGAGACCTTCATCCCATTACTGCTACAGGTAACTCCTTCTCATATGGAGTCGTAAACCGCTAACTGTAAGGTTTATGATTCAGAGAGAAATGTATGTCAGTTTATCTTGACTGTTAAATTCCACGTGACAAAATGCTGGTTGTGAAAACTACCATGAATGATTTACTGTCACTATTTCACATAAGATCCTAAGTTTAATCATTTACTCAGTAATCATCTGTGTTCTACTTGACCTTCCACATGAAGGCCCAACTGATAAGACACCAACGTTGTAAGGGTTTTTGTCTCGGGGGTAATTACACCTAATTTTCTGGGATACTGCTAATCCTTTTGTGTTGATTATATCCTTGAACACATCAAACTACTTGCCAGAGCTCCTTTTCATTTATTTATTTTTTTCCTTTTTAACAGTGAGTCATAAAGGGAGGCATCCCTACCAGATATGCATATGTCAGTGTAATTTCCCTTTCACCATCTAATTACCAAATGTTATCTTATTAAGAAAATCTGAACTGAATACAATTAAACAAAATGACATGGCTATGATTCAGCTGGATTACGTATAAACTGTTGACATACTGTTGACAGACTTTCCATGTAGGAGGTTTAGTCATAGATCTCTTTCAACTATCTTTACTGCTGCATTAATCACTCTGGTTGAATAAGTCGACTGTTTAACCTGTACATGTCGAGATCCTTTTGCGTCTGTATTTCTGTAAAAAATATTCCTCCCACGTATCCATTGTATCTTGTCTTGTCTGTAGAACCCAGAGGACGGCTACAGTAGGTTGAAACGATGGATCATGATCGGAGACCACCACCAGCTGCCCCCAGTCATCAAGAACATGGCCTTCCAAAAGTACTCAAATATGGAGCAGTCTCTCTTCACCCGATTTGTACGTCTAGGGGTGCCAACTATAGACCTGGATGCACAGGGCCGAGCACGAGCAAGGTGGGTCATCCTGAAATAAAATTAAAGTCTCTTTGAAAATTATTAACTGTTAGACAACTGGTGCTAGTCCATTACTAGAAATGAAAACTAGAGGAAAAATTGTATTTGATTATTTGTTTTTTTTTTTGTTTGTTTTTTTTGTCCCTGTTCCACAGTCTTTGTAACCTCTACAACTGGCGCTACAAACACCTGGGGAACCTTCCCCATGTCCAGCAGCAACCTGAGTTTCAGGTGCCCAACCCTGGCCTGACCTTTGATTTTCAGCTGGTTAATGTGGAAGACTTCAATGGCGTGGGAGAAACTGAGCCCACCCCCTACTTTTACCAGGTCAGTGGTGCAGCACATCAGTACACGAATACACAAGCTCAATTATATGTGTGTGTTAATGATAAAATGCACATCATTTTAACATCTAACTGAAAAATGCTGTTTCTCCAGAAGGATCTCCTAGATTTAACTTGGAAAATACATTAAATGTTTTTTTCATTGATTTCTTAGAATCTTTTAAAGACTTAATGAAAAACACTGGAATGAAAAATTGTAAGGACTATGTTCACAACCCTTTAAAGGCGTAATAGGAAAACAAAATTCTAATTATTGAACAGCAAGAACAAGCTGCATACCTATAGTTGGGGGCTATGTCCTTTGCCAGAGCCAGTTATTGATCTCACCAATGATGAGCTGGCACTGCTAACTAAGTGTCCAGCAGTAACAACTGAGAATGCAGCTACTATTGATCTGGGTGGTAACTTGTGCATCCAACAAAGTTAGATCCTCTGTTGTTTTGGTGAGGTGGTTAGTGTGGTGAGGCTAGTCATAAGCGAGCCCAGCAAAGCGTGCCAAGGCTGACTACCTACTTAATCATCTATTCCTATGGTTGATAACATGCTAAAGGCTGCTATGTATCTACTTATTGGTTTTATTTGGCTCCTCTTCTATTTTATTTTCTTTAGAAGTATGTTGTATGCTATCCTACTGTCACCGACTTTGCAGTTAGTTATTACTGCTGTATACAGGTGGTACAAATGGCAAACGTGGTGAAGGAGATAAACAAATTCTCAAATTGTCCATCCACCCATCCATCTTCGTCCGCTTATCCCTAACCGGGTCGCGGGGGCAGCAGTCTGAGTAGAGATGCCCAGACTTCCCTCACCTCAGACACTTCCTCCAGCTCTTCCGGGGAGTTTTGGCAGCATTCCCAGGCCAACAGAGAGACATAGTCTCTCCAGCGTGTCCTGGGTCTTCCCCGGGGTCTCCTCCCGGTGGGACATGCCTGGAACACCTCCCTAGGGAGGCGTCCAGGAGGATCCGATACAGATGTCCAAGCCACCTCAGCTGACTCCTCTCAATGTGAAGGAGCAGCGGCTCGACTCCGAGCTCCTCCCGGGTGACCGAACTCCTCACCCTATCTCTAAGGGAGCGTCCAGCCACCCTGCGGAGGAAACTCATCTCGGCCGCTTGTATCCGCGATCTTGTCCTTTCGGTCACTACCCAAAGTTCATGACCATAGGTGAGGGTAGGGGCGTAGATTGACCGGTAAATCGAGAGCTTCGCCTTTCGACTCAGCTTCTTCTTCACCACAACGGTCCAGTACATCGACCGCATAACTGCGGACGCTGCACCGATCCGTCTGTCAATCTCACGCTCCATCGTTCCCTCACTCGTGAACAAGTTGCCAAGATATTTACTCCTCCGCTTGAGGCAGGACCTCTCCACCTATCTGGAGAAGAGACACCACCCTTTTCCCGGTAGATAACCACGGCCTCGAATTTGGAGGTGCTGATTCTCATCCCAGCTGCTTTGCACACTGGCGTAGAATTTTCCGTGAAGGCTGAGAAGTGTGATTTCCCCCTATAGTTGGAACATATTCTCCAGTCCCCCTTTTTAAAAAGAGGGACCACCACCCCAGTTTGTCACTCCAGCGGCACTGTCCCCTTCTTCCATGCAATGTTGCAGAAGCGTGTAAACCAACACAGCCCTACAACATCCAGAGACTTGAGGTACTCAGGGTGAATCTCTTCCACCCCTGGTGCCACCGAGGAGCTTATGAACCACCTCAGTGACTTCGGCTTGGGGGTGATGGAAGGGTACACCTCAGAGTCTGCAGTCTCTACTTCCTCAATGGAAGGAATGTCAGTAGGATTGAGGAAATCCTCAAAGTATTCCTCTAGCAAAGTCCGACAATGTCCCCAGTTGAGGTCAACAGCTCCCCACCTGCACTGTAAACAGTGTTGGCAGAGTAGTACTTCCCCTTTCTGAGGCGAGAATTTCTTCAAGGCCGATCGATTGTCCTCCTCGACGGCCTCCCAGAACTCCTCCCAGACCTGAGTTTTTGCCTCCAGGACTGCCCTGGCTGCGGCTTGCTTGGCCTGGCGGTACCCATCGACTGTGTTAGGAGTCCCACAGGCCAACATGGCCTAATAGGACTCCTTCTTCAGCCTGACAGCATCCCTTACTTCCGATCTCCACCACCGGTTTCGGGGGTTCCCGCCACAACAGGCACCAGAGACCCTCACAAAATGTTTGGGTCTCCCGTCTGTCCGACTTCTCCCTCTGCCAGCATATCCAATTCACCACCAGGTGGGGATCAGTTGACAGCTCATCCCCTCTCTTTACCCGAGTGTCCAAGATCTGATGAAACAACAACAAAGTTGATCATTGACCTCCAGCCCTTGGGTGTCCTGGTGCCACATGCATTTCTCTCAAATTATTATTTTGGCATATACTATTCAATATTGAATTTTTAGATTTGAACATATTTGAATGAAAGTTGTCTTTTCCTTAAGAGGGGGCTTTGAAGGATAATGTTTGAACCACCTGATCAGGTCTGAAAGTTCATCTGTTGGAATCAGGATTCATCTTCCTGCTGCACCGAGGTCATTAAAACTGCTGTTAAACTGTTCATTTTAGAAGTACTCAAAAGCAATGCAATTTCTGCAGTTGGCTCCAAGAAATGTGAGATGTCTATTTTCCTAATGCCAGCTGCTAAGCAACTACAAACACAAAGCAAGCTTAACCTTAACTTCAGGCCCTGACTCTTAAAGGGGCAGTACCTCACATTAGCATAGAACTAACAATAACATGCTGCATCAAATATCCAACTGGGAGAATTATATTATCTGAGTCAGTAACATCCCTCTATACCATAATAATGCTGTTTCAGATAGATTTGACTTGTACAAAAAATTACATACGGATAATTCTTCTATTTTAATTTGTTTTTTTTTAATGGTGTCTGGTTTGTTTATAACAGGTCCATCCATTGATCTGTTTTCTTCCAACTTGGTCTCTGGGAAGATGGTAACAGTTGTAATTTAACAAGCAATTACTGCAATTTCAGGATTAGATAAAAAAAAAGCACATTTATAGTTTATTTATAACTTTTAGATATGGTTATTTTCCCACCAGATGTCATGGACGCAGTGTCGATTAACTCAGTCAATTAATTATAAATCAAGGGTGGTCAGTGACTGCTAAATACATAGGGGAAAAATTAAGGGTTGTTTTTGTGTTTAATTTTTTCTCGGATTTTTGTAGTTCTCAATAACTAAGAGCCACAACACCAAGTGAAAGAATTTTTTTAATTTTGTTTATCTTATCTTTAGGAAATGTAAAAGAAGTTGATTGCATCTTTCTTAAACCAGACTTGCTGCAGTTCAGTTCATGTTTATGTTTGCATCCACAGACTGCAGTGATAGTAAAGTCCAGTTTTTATGGCGGTGGTGTACCACACCATCAGCGGCAAAACAGAAAATAAGAGTATAAAATCCTGATGTTGATAGCCTTGGCATGCTAATATCCAGAGAAGTCAATTCAGTTCAATTCAGCTTGCGCCAAATCATGACAAATGTCATCTCAAGGCACTTCAACAGTACAGTGCTAGTCAGTGTCCTAGATATGCTAATGGTTAACCTTTCTAAGATGATGCTCAGGATCCTGGGAAACACCGTTCTGAAGCAATAGATGGTCAAAATGTAGCTGTCTTATGATTCACACCTTGAACTTACTACTGGTGTAACAATCCATCAATTTACTGTGATACAGCGATTGCCTCATCAGTACAGGCTACCAAGAGTATTTTTTTAAAGGAAGAGATCATATTTCATTTAATTGTTTTGGTGAACCCAAAAATTTAAATGTTCAACAATTTTTTAATTTCTCGTATTGATTACTAGCTCCCGAATCAAATCAAATCGCCATCCAGGTAATTGATATAACATTTTATCTGGATGAAACTTGGAGTTTACCCCCCTGTAGTTACAGAAATGTATTTGTTTTAATTTGGGCATGTCAATTTTGACCGGAAATCTCAAAAATACGCTTTGTTAGGAAGGGGTTAATACGGTTTCCTTTACAAAAAAACCCAATAAAATAAAAAACAAACTCCACCATATACATCACGAGTCCTCATAGACCCATGACTTTGGTTGCGATAACTAGAAAGACAAACGTGACACCAGCATCCGTAACATCTGCAGCTCAGGTACATTGTTGGATCAGCTCAACGGGTCGTGTTACACACAGGCAGCACTTTCTGAACACAATTCATACACTTCTTTTCACGAGAAACTCTGATGCACACTTAAATCCGTTTTCCTTGTTACCCTTCATTTCCTCTAGATTGGTTGTTGTACAGCAGTTCATTAATTTTTAATTCAAGTGGTTTAGTGGCCAGTGCGTGTGATACATTCATCATTTCACTTGGTCTTCAGCGAACGCTGGCGTACCCAGCACAGGTCGCTGGGTTCGCCCTTCACACCCGGAGCCAGATTGTGTTTCATCATGACATTGCAGAGACTCCAAGACAGTGTCTGGGTAGGGGGCTAGGTTTATAGAGTTGTTTATGGAGTGGTTTATTGCACCACACCAGCACACAAAACCAAATATTGTTGTGACATATTCGAGTTATTATTTTAATGCCACATTGAAACATTTTAATGGAAGTTATGCTTTTTTTTTTTTAAACCGTGAAATGGATTATGTGATTTTATAGTGTTGAAAGATCGGGTTCCACTTAATTTCAGATTTTTGCTGATCAAAATATAAAATAGAAGCTATTAGTTTAAGATAATGATCTTAAGCCTATCACAGTATCTGATAACTGTTCACTGCTTCATGAACATGACAGATGATTTCAGCAATGTGCACACTCCTGCCCCTGAGGCCTCTAATTGTTCTTTAATGCAGACCATGTGCTCTTCTGAAGGCACCATGTCACATGAACGTCAACTACATTTGCTCGTTGCCTTTGCCAGGCTCCTCGAGGGAATTGGGAGGATCCCTCTACGCCTGACACACACAAACGTACATATTAACTTTCGTAGGAAAAGGATGGGATGATTTTGATTAAAAAAATAAAAAAAAAAAAAACTGAATACATGTCACAGCTGAACAAATAGTGCCACAACCATCTACTAGTGTCCGACCGATCAGCCTTTTTTTCGATTATTTCGATCACCGATTAGGGGGAAATCAAAAAGACCGATAGCCGATATCAGCCGATACGATTATTACCCTTTTTTACCTTTTTGGGAGAAAACAAATTTCAATACAAGAATTCATTTAAATGAATGGTGAGCAATTTATTGCTTTAACTAGGAAGGACAGCAATATTCACTTTGCACGGCTCACACATCAAAAGTGCAAATTATGGAACATCAAACAAAACAAGCAGCATTTCAGTTATTAAAAATAACATTAAGTGAATTTTCTCTTTACATAAAATAAAAAAGCTGCCTCTAAAAAATAACAAATTAAGAGGAATAACAGCCTCAATTTTAGAACAGTCAGGCACAATACTCCCAATTCCAGACCCAAACCACAGCAAGTGCCTACTTGGAGGTAGTAACAGTAAGCTAACTAGTACACATGACAAACAACCAAACAGTACAGGTTGTGAAAATGGCTACACAGGTTGTTTTTTTAAGTGCAAATATTTACTTAAGTTTACTTAAGTTTGAGCATGTTGAACATTCTTAATACAAAAAGAAAATGCAGTATTTCAGTAAATTTCTTAATTTTTCTTTAAAAAAAAAAAAAAAAATCGAAATTATTTATTTTCGATTTTTTTTGCGGGGGGGGGGGGGGGGGGCGATACCGATTATTAATAAAATTATAAATATCGAATTCGATAATCGGCCGATTATCGGTCGCCCACTACCATCTACACTGCAACCAGAGCCGTCTGGGAGATTTGCGAGGCCCTGTGCGAAATGGCAGGGGGGGGCCCTCGTGCGTGGGCATAGCGAGCGCGTGCGAAATTTGGGGGTTTTTCGGGTCGGATCGGGTGTCTATATGCGCAATTTTAACTCTCCAATTAGAAAAATACTGGATACAAACACATACACACGTTTCATTATGAAGCATTGCATTGACAAGACATGACAAGTAAATATATTTTTTATAGTAATGCCTGTTTATTACAACATTGTTCACACACAAATAATCTTGCATGAATCAAATCAGCCTGTTACTGAGAGCGACTTATATATTAGTGACATAGGGGCCTAACTCAACTGACATTATATAGTGTGTGATTCATTCCTGTTCTACACAAAACAAAATCGCCCCATAAGTTAACACATTAACAACATGCTTATGCATATAAGGTGTAATCTTCTCAAATTATAGAGGCTAAATAAATGAAAACGAAAAATATGTGCCTCGACTGCCTCAGGGCGGGGCCCCGCGGCTGCTTGACACCCGGTCGGATCGGTGATTTTTGTAACAAATTTATCAAACGAGCCTTTCAGAGAGGCATTAAACTCTTCCATTTTCTTGAGTTTTTTTCCTTTTTCCATTCCCTGATGGAAATTTCCTGAATCTGTCTCGTTCTCTCGACATTGTGTGACAGTTTCCACCCGTCTGGATCAGAGCACCTTGTGTCTGCGCTTGGTCTGACGCTGTTGTATTGAATAACAGACACGCGCATCATTGCACATATATTTATTGATATGCACAGACTAGTACACATTTAGGTCTGTAATGGAATGTGACTGTTGATATTTATAAGGGAAAGAAGGAAAAAAAACGAAGAAAAAAAAAACGGCCCATAGCGCGAGGCCCCTTGGGGCGCGAGGCCCCGTGTGGTCGCACGGTTCGCACACCCCTTGCGGCGGCCCTGACTGCAACTGTGAACATATAATTCACAAAATACATTTGTGCATACAGAGAATCCATTGTGCAAACCTCTATTCCTACATTTTCACCTCATTTGCTATGTCACAGTCCATTGATAGTTGTTCGGTGCTGTCAAATGGCTCATGAACAGTGAGGCGCTTATCTAAATCCACATCGTCTGGTGTTAGGAAATTGCCTCTCTCAATCACGAGGGTTTGACATTTCTACTTCACTTGAGAGTACATTGGCATGATGGACCTGCAGGTTGTGTAGATTTATGCTTTTTGCTTGGGTTTGTTTGCATCTACGCTGTTTGACCCTTCTGTCTACTGTCCTTTATCCATCATTCCATCTTTATCCATCAATACCTGAGTTCAGCTAACTTGTATGCCGCAAGGCCACACAATGTCATTAATGTCTGACAAATCCTCCACCTGGGCAGATAAATCATCCTGTCATGGCATTTCATGTTTAAAATAGTCTTTAACTGCAATATTTATTAGCTTAAATGTACTATTTCAGTTCAATTTTCTTTGGAGAAATACAGCATATATATGTATTAGTTTGAAAGCAGGTAAGAGGAAGCAGGTCGTAGTGTTTGTGATGTGTTGATTCTGGTGCAGCCAGATGAAGCTTTTTAGATTTGAGACTGCAGTCCATATTTAATTGCACCAGGATGAATAATGCTTACTGCTGACTTGTTGTTGTTTTGCATTCAAAGGGGTAGAAGGTATACTTGCAGCCAGGATTTTACAAAGCTGCAAAATGTGTTGTTTGTGAAGAAGACAATATTGGCCTTCAAATGTGCTCCAAATGGGAGAAAGCCTTTGATGTAATTCTCATCTTCTAAGATGTGCAGTTTCAAACGAGACATAGAAACATAAGGATGGTATGTAAAACCTAAATTAAAAAAAATGAAATCAACACGTTTTATTGCAGAATGTGTCAATCCAGGATACATCATTTTTTGTCTCATAAAATTCATTTGATCTGCTTATAAGCATCCTGCATTTTAGACCAGCAGCATATTTTGAAGTGGCACAACTTTCACCTCCATGTACCACTTTGTGTTATTCATTGAAATACCACCAGATCCCTTGAACAGTTTGGTGCTACACGCTGTAGACGGAGGAAATATGCAAATCCCTTCCAATCTTTCTTTGAGGATAATTTTTTTCCCAGAATTGGAAGGATTTTCTGACACATTGTTAAAGAAAAATGGGAGACCTTCTTTTCTCACCATATTAGTAAATAGAAACACAGCATATCACAATTATTTTCCAATAAACTTCCTTTACAATAATGAAAGACTGTAGAACAACACAGAATTAAAGTACTTGTTTCCTGTGTAATTTTATCAAACCACTGAGTGAAGGGATGTATTTTGTTTTTCATATAGGTGAAACAGAAATATTGTCATTTCAGTATGTGTTTTTACTAGATTTGATAAGAACCTAGAGCTCCATCTCCAGCAGTACTGTTTTGTAGAACAATAATTTGAGGTATTTTCATTTCCCATTATATAAAAAAAACAAACAAAAAAACTCCCTTTTAAAAATCACTCTCTGTAGAAGGCACAGTACAAATAAGCCATCCATCCTTCTTGCTTGTAATTAGAGAACCTTACAGTGGGACATTTTGTTCCTTCTGGCAGGCAGTGGTTTCCCTTTATTCAATACCGAATTACAAACCTGCATCTGCATGACTGGATGGATGAGTTAAACACTTGACTGATGACAAAGAAAGAAAACACTAGGCAGCTTTGGGTTTTCTGTTTTTGTTTCTGGTAACTTAATCTTTCCAGTAATATCATCTATTTGTGACTCACTTTGACCTACAAAGTTTTTCTAATCGGCACTGAAGTTATTTTAGATGGCACAAACACAGCACAGTGTAATCTCCTCCTCAGTTTTGTCTTTGCCACAGGACTCTGGTAATATATTGTGATCATTTTTGACGATCTCAGGTTTTTCTTACCACATGTCTTTTCTTTCTCTGTGCAGAACCTGGGGGAGGCAGAGTACTCGGTGGCTCTCTTCATGTACATGCGTCTTTTGGGATACCCTGCTGATCGCATCAGCATCCTTACCACTTACAACGGACAGAAACACCTGATCAGAGATGTTATCAACAATCGCTGTGCTGGAAATCTTTTCTTTGGCCAGCCTAACAAGGTAAGAACTGATAGGAATAGACCTCTTGACGAGAACAAAAGAGCTTTTCACAGTAAGACACTTTTATTTTCTGCATGTGTCATGCAGTGAATCACAAACAAGGGCAGAGAGAACCACGTCTGTACGAGTGTGAATCTCCAAACTAAAACCTGCTAAAAGATAGTATATCTCTGTCGTGAGTCTTGCCGTTATAATTTAGTGCTCAAAAATCAAAGTCTTTGCAAATCTGATTTTGAATGTTTTTGGGGTTTTTTTGTCAGACATTTGACATTTCACATACATGTTGTGTAGCAGAGCAGCAACTCTGTAAAGATGCTCTCAGACTGAACACGATGGCAGCATCACTGTGCATTTAACTGCTTTCCAGCGAGCAAAATGCAAGTGTAACGATAGACCAGCGAACTTTCAACGCTGGTGAGGGTTCTGTGTGGAATACTTAAGCAGTCAAACAGATACAAGCCTTATATCAGGTAACATAAGAATAGCAGGCACCACAAAGGAAACGCTGTTTATTTATACTCGTGTATGTAGAAGATGGGGAGGGAAAGAATCCCTTGACCTGTAGAATAAGCAGCAGATTTCGTGTTAGTGCTGGTGTCTTTTAGCAGAGAACAGATGCATCCCCCCTGCAAATAACATACATATGCAACTTTCATAAATATATATCTATAAAGTTCAGAACTTTGCAAACTCCACCATTTCTGCTCTGAACTCCCCGAGTCCACCAAACAGTCCGCTGAGCACAGAAACAAAGCACATCACACTCTGAAGCCAGCTCTTATTTTGACACATTTGACAGAAAGGGATCTGCAGTCCCAGCAGGCAGTTTTTTCACCTCATATACAGTACATGTGTTGGATTCAGAGTAGTTAAGTTGAGGCAGACATTGTTCATAAACGACTTCTCCACACATCTCTATGGCAGCTGCTGTAAGTCGGCCAACTTTCTATCCTCTGCTGCAGAAAGAAAAGCCCAACTCTGAATTTCTGTTGTGTAACTTTACTACACCTTGTCAGTACTGCCTTTTATCCTTGTATCTCTAAATACAGGAGTCTTAAAATCGGAGGAATTTCAGTGATTCGATAAACTTTACATAATTACAGGGAAATTTGAAAAGTTGATTTATTTTTTTTAAACCATGGCTTCAATGTCTGACTTTATAAAACTTTTGGAATCGGAGCAGATCATAACACTAAACAAGTACACTTTTTTCTCCTTTTTTTTTTTTTGCATACATCTGTGAACCGACTTGGGCTTGTCTGTTTGAAGAAGAATTTTAAATGAGTGTGGTTGCAGGGATGTTGTCAATCCTGTGCTCTTTTCACCCTTAAAAGTTGTCTGTGTTCTTCCATTTCCCAATATTTACCTGAACTCTTTTTTTCACCATGTTATGTCGCTTACCAGGTAGCTGAGTTTTCACATCTCTCTTCTGTTTGTACTTCTGAACAGTTTTACTCACTAGCCTGAGGTCGTGCTTTCCTATTTCTTCATTTTCTTTTACTTCACCCACATGCTCTCTTTTAACTTCACTCTGGGTTTGTTAGGCTTCTCACACACCTTTGATATCTTTTGAGCATTCCAGGGAAGGATGCAGGATTGCTGTTTTTATCTCAACCCTTTGGTCAAGGATAAGAGACTCCAACCATTTAATTGACCATCTTTTAGAGACACCATGACATTTTTTTTAACAACATCAAACAAACCTCCCACCACTTTTTTTTTTGTCACTACAATAATAAAATGATTAGTGCGTGCATTTATCGTTAGGTGCTTCTGAGATGTGTTGAGGAGTGTTAACAAAAAGTTCTCCATCACAACAACATAGCTAGCAGAAGCGTTGTTGCCCTGTGATTCACAAAGGAATCTAGTCGTAGTTTCCTACATCTTTGAGAAATCTTTAGTTCGCTGCTTTAAACTCTGGCTTTTACTCTTTATTTGTAAGAAGGTATTATATGTGATTTGAAAATAAAAATAATTGCATATACTGGGCTTGATGTGGCCCAGCATTTGCTTGAAAAGTTTATTGTTGTGTCAACCACTTCAAATTTTTAACATTTGTTTAATTAAGTTTTCACATCTGTCAGTTACATTTTTCATCAAACATAATCTTTCCCTTGTCTGTCTGATCCTTATTTAAAAAAAGGAAACAAATTAAGAGCTTTCACATAAGCATTATTTCTGGTCTGATATTTGCACACTGGAAACAAAAGAGGCACAAACTTGTCTCCTATGTTTGATTTATATTTAGTTCTTTTCCTCATACTGTCTTCCACTTTCATTATTTGTGGCGTCACTTTGGTTTGAATAACTGGTACTGGGATGTCTCATAAGTCACAATCGATGTCTCTTAGATGTTCAAATATAGTGATCGGTGATCGTCGTTTGGGTCTATTGATTGTTTTGCCACCAGCTTCAGACATTTGCCTGTGACTTTCAAAATGTGTCTGCAATGTGAAATTGCTTATATATTTGTTTTTAGACAGATAAATCACAAAGTGCATTACAGTAAAACACAGTAAGAGTCAAAAATGATAAATGCGTAAATTGGAATAAAATGGAACGTAGAAACAAAGCTACAGCATAAAAAAACCCACTAACTAAAATGTGTGTTTAAATTTAAAAAGACCTGCTGCTTTTTAAAAGGTATCAACGCAGTTCATGATGTGTAAAATGAACGCACATTTTAGCGTTGGGGTGCAACCGCTTTAAAAGAACAATCCCCCTGACTTTTAAATTGATTGCAGGGAAGTAGCAGTCTGGAGAAGACGAGCACAGCTTGAACAAGTCTCTAATAAGATGCACTGAGCAGCGTTGCCATGCAAAAGCTAAAGGTTAGCACCGAGAATTTGAAATGACTCCTAAAAATAACTGGTAAACCACTAAAAAGCCAATAAAACCGTAGTTATGTAAGCTCTACTGTTGGTACCGGTTATGATCCTCTCAGTACTTCTTTGTAAAATCTGACAGCGAGTTAGAGTTGCTTTTGTTTAGATCAATAAATCATGGATCACAGTGATCTGAACGAGAAGAAATAAAAGCATGGATGAGCATCACCAATTCAGACTCTGACACCTGTCTTCTTAATTTAGGGCTATTTCCTGTGTGGGGAAAAAATCCTGCAGCTTACAATGGCAGTCTGTTATCAGCTTTTAAGTTGATTATATTCTTTTTTTTTCTATGAAATTGAACAAAGCAACTAAATGAGTTAGTTGGCCTCTCAGTATAATTCAATCCTTCCCAACTTGTCCGTGACTGTCAGCCGTAATGCAGCCCATTTGTTACCGTTAGAAACGGGTCACGCATGTGTGGATCCCGCCGAGTCATTGATAATAGCAGTTTGGATGTAAATAAATGGTGTGTTCTACCACCTGCAGGGTATAAGCGTGTGGGCTGACTTCCACTTGTTAGGATTATGTTTTGCGCTGTGGCATACATACCTCGGTGTTTTGTTTAGAAGTGCATCCCCTGTTCTGACAGCCAGTCATAAATTGTGCTTAGCCACATAGAATGTCATGCAACTTTAAGTGTCACTCAGCACGCTCACGTCCGTAGTCAAGTATGCATGCCCAGCTGATATGGTGACAGCGGTGACAGGCTGCTAGATTTGCTGAAATGAAAGATGGTCAGGGAAGGGGAGAGATTAAAAAGCAAGGGGGGATCTTGTGGGAAAATGCTGAGCAGCTGAAAGGTCACGCGTTGAGCACTGGGTCCACAGTGTGTCTGACGACGTGTCACAATAGCTGAAACAAGCAAATGTCAACAGCCAGTTTATTTTATTCTGTTGACTTTAATTAGACACAGAAGGGGAGGAAAGCCAGTTAGCACCAGTCACAATCTCAAAATAACACACACTCGCTTAAGCTTTTTTACTGAATGCACAAAATACTGCAATTCCCATGCATAGAGCAGAACATGTAGTTGTACATTTTTAATAACATCCGTGCTTTCTACGTTGTTTGTTGAGCTGTGATGCACAATAACTGTATCAAAGATGAATGATAAGTTCTCTGATTTCAGCTCAGTCCACATTTTCTGCACTTTTCTATCTCTTCCTCGTGACCACAGGCATCTAAACTTCATTTACTGAGCGCAGCAGCATCTTTAACTCATTAAGAACTTATGCAACACATGTGCTTGCAACGTTCAAGCCCGGAGAAACACAAATGTCACATCGACATTTTCGAAGCACACAAAATGTCGCAAACTTTTTCTTTTTGTTTAAATTATCAGTAACACAAAGATGGTGTATTTCTTACTTTGCAGTAAAAGGTTGAATCTCCTCAGTTATTCTCATTATCATGTTTCTAGTTTCTTTACAGGGTGAGGAATAATGTTTTATTGAACTCACAGCGGTTTTCTAGAAGACCATCTGGTTTTACATCCATTTTTTTATTTATTTTTTTAAACAAAGGCACAGAAGCGTGAATAACCTGAATAACCCTGACTTTTGGACATTCTTGGGAGTATTTACCACAAATGTGACATAGCAGGGGGGCTAGAATAATAAATTGAAAATGAGAGAAGCGCTTAATGGTCGTCCATCAGCAGAAAGACAGTGTGCCATTGTCATAATGAGGATGAGAAGAAGGGCAATGTGAAAGACAATAATTCCTGTAAAATAGCTGCGTGTGGGTTCACAGTAGAATGTGCATATGTGTGTTTGTGTGCATCATTATGTCCACAGATATGTTTCACATTGACATGACCTCTGTAACTCTCTCCCTGGAAGATTTCTCATAAATAACTTAACACCGTGCAAAATGGCATGCCCTGGGGAGATTGTCGATACGAGCTTCTGTGTCTGTGGGCCAAGAATAACTCCCTGTCAAAAGCTCCTCTTATTTGCAGGTTCAACATTTCTTGCGTGTGGAAGCATGCAGCAGATCTACAGTGGATGTATGATTTGAATGCAAAAGCCACAATTTCACATTCAATTAAGTAAAAAACATAATATTTTTGCCCCGTGGTGTCTTGTTCTACAAAACAACAGGGAGATGTGAATAAATACCCGATTAGCCCCATTGTTCACTCTTAAGCATTCAAACTCTCTCCATACATTAATTTTTTATATCCAAAAGAGGTTTTGACAGTTTCCCAGTTTAAACAGAGCTGCGTTTCCTAATGTGAGACGACCACGACCACAGAATGATTTATTAATGCTGGTTGGGTCTAAACGTTGCTCACTGTAGTCCTGGGCCTGAGCGGATTCTCCATGCTAGCTGGTGTCCTATTGATCCTTTCCAGTCTCTGGATCTATAGAGGATGGGGCAGGGGTTGTAACTTCTTCATATGTTTTCTGTACATCAGCAGATCACGAGCACTTCTGATCTGTTATGCTTTTGCAGCATTGAGGTTTGAGTGTCTTACATTTAAAATATAAGTCCTTTATGTGTTATTGTTTCATCTGTTTTGGGCAATTATCTTTTGAATGTTAGAGAATATTTGTCACTTGCTCAAGTTCAGCCTTGCACCCTGCAGCTTACATGAAAGACCAAGATGTTATGGGTCAGCAGTATCATATTACAGTGAAGGGGATTTTTCTTAGTGAGAGAGAACATGAGACATGAATGCTTTAGACACCATACTCTGTTTTCAACAGGGTCCCACCTCATCAGTTTTGCTGCCTTAATGTCAAGTCCTCATTATGTAAGGCGTTCAAACACAGGCATAGATGTTTTCTTTCTGAGTACAACTAACGGACAGTATGACACATAGTTTGTGTCACAGTGTGACAAGATTATCAGAGTATAAAGGAAACAAATTGGTTGATATAGTCTTTTTGATTTTTCTCTTTTTTCTTCTCCATTCCCTCAACATCCCCCGCTCCAACTTAGAGCTCATTCTCAGGGGTCGTGGTAAGAGGCTAGTTGTGGCAAATGCCCTCTAAGCCATATTAACACTCCTGGCTGCCAATGTGGCTCTCAGTGATAACAGCAGTAACAAAAAGATGTTTAAAAATACTTTTTTTTTTTTCTTCTTTTAAACGAACAAGGAAAATAATTTAAGATGGAAAATGTTTGCACTCACGCTTCAAAACATCTCAGCTAAATCCCCCCACCTGACTGAAATAAAAGTATTTTATCTGACAAAGCTTGGTTGGTGTAACTTTGATATTTATGCATATGCAAGCGTTGGTTAGTTGAATAATAAATATGTTTGTTTCTCTGCAGATTACAACAGTGGACAGGTTCCAAGGTCAACAGAATGACTACATCATCCTCTCGCTGGTCCGCACCAAGGCTGTAGGACATCTCAGGTAATTATTTCATTGCGTGCCATGGTGAAAAATGTACCTGATACAAAACATGTCCGGGTTCCTCGCAGCTATTCTACTGTAAAATAGCTTACGTAATAGCAACTATATCAAAGACAAATATCGTCGAGGGGTAAAAAACCCAGCACCAATGCAAGCACTTGAGTCTCCTAAGACAGCTGCTCTCAGGAGACATTCTGTTTTTTTTTTTCATGTGTCACTATTGAATGCGTGGTGGTTGTAACGGCGTCGTGTTAAAATCAGTTTGAGCGTGTCGTCGATCCAGGGTTGATGGCCGCGCTGTAAGACGGGAGCATTTCTAGAGCGTAGTGTGGTTTGTTTTGGTAAAGATGTACTGAGCAGAAACACACAGCAAAGCGGCAGGTGCTGGCCCAAAATGTAGATGAACCGTGACAAAAACACAAATAGACTTGATCACTGCAGGGCTCAACTCGTGGCTGCTTCTTCTTTTTTCTTTTTCTTTTTCTTTTTTTACACCAAGGTGACACTTTGAGTTCAAAAGCTCTTCACCTGACAAAGTTTTAATCCTGCATCTTAAAATAACATGATGGGATCATCTTGGTAAAGTTAAGATGGTTAAAAAAAACTGTTTAGAGTAACAAACAAAGAATTTAATGGAACTTACTTGCATAATACTTAATTTAGCCCCAAAGAGAAGGCGTGAATTGAGGGTAAATATAAAGAGAAACATTAAGACTACATAAAGCTTGCATCACTGTGAATGTGGTGTTGTGTTTGTAGCCTGGCAACAGCAGAGCTGATGATGTCACATGCAGTGCTGGCAGGAGGCGACGCAGGTGAACTCCCTGAAAGGAAATCATGGACATAAACTCACAGCCATCAGTTCAGTATGTTGTTGTAGAGATGTAGTAACGTGTTCAGGATTTCAGTATTTGTTGTTACAAACCACTGCAATCCTCCCTCCTTTTAGTCTCAAAAGTGGTCCAGAATATGTTCCTGCAGCCACGTCCTGGTGAAACACGGTACTCAATCCCCAGTGGTCCTGTTACGTCTTTACAACCTCACAGGCTGGTCCGTTTTATGGCCAATGATATCACATTCTCCGTGATGTTAGATTTTATATGCCAGTGATCTCACCCTCCTTTGGTTTTTAATCAGGATCTCAATTCTGATAGAAGGCAAACTGTTCAAGCAACATCCTGGATAACTCGTTTTAGCAGCATGTTTTATGCGGTTACACTCCATATGCCATTGCTCTTAGCGCAGTTATTCTTCTTCTCTTATGAGCTGATTATTCTCAGCACATCAGTCACTGATCCACTGAACTATGATATGCAGCGACATAACATATTGAAAGACGCGCTCCACTCACTGTAGTCTGCATACGGAGAAAGGGACGCAGCTAAACTATAGGACCGGCACTAGAAGGTAGTTCTGAAGGATAACATGCAGAACGTGGGGCATTTAAACTCAAACATATTTACAGAGTTCTGGTTTATCTGTTTAATTTTTAGCATTTTTTAATATTTTCAATAATTGATTCGTCTCTGGCTTTTATTACGTCAGTTTTTTTTTTTTTTTAGTTACGTCAGTTTTGATGCATGTCATGTGTCCAGCAAATGGTCACAACTCGTGGTCAAATAGGCTTTCATTCTTCAGCTGCCACGAGAACACAATGAGCTCTTTACACTTAATACAACACATATTTTATTGTCAGAAAGTAAAAACAGAAGTCATTTTCAGCAATTCTGTGTGTCATTCTGGCCATTGCCTGTGATGTGCATGGGCTGCCGTTGGAATTGCTCTTCTCACAGCTTTATCAAAGCCTCGGACAGCCAGGAAATTGGAAATCCAACACGAGTAATAAGCCATTACTTTTGTAGCCAAATACAGGCTCCCAGTATTACACCTAACCCTCCAGCATGGTCACTTTAGGTGGCTTAGAAACTCGACTTTGTTCTTTTTTTCCTTCTTGCAGATAAGTCAATGGCTTACATAGCTAAGAATAACAGCAGGCCACCAAAAGTGGTAAGTCGTTCTGGTGAAGGAGCTTCTATTTAGTATGATGAGAACTTCCAGACATAAAAGACAAAAAAAATATCTGATCAGCTAAGCACAAGTATGAAACTGCTAATAAATATTACATTCTTTGACTTAATTTCACATTTTTGCTCATTGAACAAGTAATATTTTAACTGCACTTACGGCTGTCTGAGATGTAAATTGAGTGATGTGTCATTAAGCTGTATTAAGCTAATGAAATGTATCCATACAATCAAGTTCTCACAGAGTGAATCTTGTATTTATGACCAAAAACGTCAGAATAGATCATGAACTGATGTCGAATCATTTCAAATTAGGGGAAATAAACGCAAGAAAAAATACAAACCAAAGTGATGAAGAGGAATAGGGGAGTTTTATGCATCCCAGGCAAAGAGGGAAACAAGAGAACTAGGTTTATAAATGGAGATAAATATCCCCTTCTAAAAGGGACTTGACTTGAAATCTTAAATGTCCTCTGTTACATGGCTACTGCGTGTGTGTGTTTTGACTGAAACAAAATCTCACAAATTTACCCCTTTAGTTCTGCAAAGTTTCCAAACATACAGATTTTGTTTTTTCTCCCAAGATTGCTGCAGCAGAGATTTCATCATTTTTACTTCTGCTTCTTCTTCTGTTACGTGCCCCATTCGCAACAATTTTAAAGCAGTGTTTTGTGTTGTTTTTTTTTTCAAAAACACAAGGCTCGAGTAGACCTGGGGAGGAGGCTTATGAAATAAGTTGCTTTGTTAATTTTATTATTTTTTTAAACATAATCTTCAATCTCTCCATCTCCTTACAACAGTTCTTCGTTGTTGTGCAGCTTGATTTTGTGCTACAGCAGTTTATATATAGATTTTCTTGTGCAGTGTCACCCCATATTTAAAAAGTTAGTATTCCCCGTGTTTTGTTGATTCACGTAAGATTCGTTCATATTGATGGTGACACTTCAGAGTTGCCAGCGGTGAGGAAGCAGCAGGGGCTTGTGGTAAATTCTTGCGCTGCCCGTTATGTCTTTTCCACACTGGGATCGTTGTGGTGAATAAACCACTGAATATTCCAATCCCGCCGCCTTCACTCGTCCTGCAGTCTCTCCTCAAGACAATCTGTTGCCATGACAACCAAAAGGAATACATTTGACCATTTAATGAGCTAACCACGATTTTTGTCAGGAGTTTTGATGCACATAAACACTTACAAATATATAATCAAATACTTTGATAAAGAAGCAACACTCCAGACCCATTCAGGACACGGACCTGCTCATCAACCCTTTCATTCTCAGCACAGACCAGGTGGGAGTCTCTGTAGCACTGCAACCACAAACTGTCATGTCCTCTTCAGATCTGTCCATGTGGTTTTCGTTTCTCTGTGGAAATATTATGCTTTCAGATTCAGTTTTGTACAGTTTTACCTTCTTTTTCCTGAAATATGCAGTCATCCTTATCTCCGCTAAGCCAGTGCTCATGTTAACTTACTCATACCCCTTACAGCAGATCAATTTTTTCCCCCTTTTTGCATATTCATATTCATAAACCCATCATGCATATTGGGAGATTTAATCCTCTTAATCTCTTAAGGTGCTCCAGTGAACTCTGTATTCTGCATTTTTGGCTGCATTGCATATGTGCATTGTACACGTTCACATTTATTTGTAAATATCTCGACACCAACACGACGTGTGCCGTATTTTTCATCAAACCAAAGACTGTTTGAATGTCTGCTGCCGCTGCTCAGGTTAAAACTAAAGGTTTTTTGTATGTTATCTCTGTATGTACAGTATTATTATATCATACAGTACAGTAGGTGGGGGGGTTTTGCTGATCTCTTATTGCGCGGTATAATTTTTCTTTTTGCTGATGGTTTGCATTCGGTACTTGCTGGTTTTGGATTTCCAGCTTTTCAGCTGTGTAGAAACACACTGTACAAAGATATAGACCTTCAGTGGCATTCTTTGATAGTGTGGGAGATAAATAACCACTTCTGCTGTTACAGCAAGCCAAGCAGGATTTCTCTTCCTCTAAGAGAAATGACTCCCCTGTCTCTAATCTCTTAATTCTCCTCGACGGCAAGAAAAAGTAACCTCAATCTACCCTGTTCTTTCCCACCTCTCCCTCTCTCTCTTTGTCTGATCTGTTTATCCATGCCCTTTGCTGGCAGCGTCTTTATTTCTCTATGAGCTTCTATATTTGTTCCACTCACCTAGTCCTACTTATCCTTATCTGAACCTCATCCTCCTACACTACACGCCTTTTTCCTTCTCAGTTTCTTTTTTTGCTTTTACTTGATCCTTTCACCGTGTACGTAGCTTTGTTTTTGCCTCAGCACATGATTTCCTCTCTTTTTTACAATTTCACAGTTTCCTTCCCCTCCCACTCATGTCTCTTTGAATTTTTGTACTGGTTGTGTCAAAGCAGTTCTCAACTTTTCTTTATTTTATTTTTCTCCCCCTATCCCTCCCTCTCCACAGGGATGTGAGGCGTCTGGTGGTAGCCATGTCGAGAGCCAGATTGGGTCTGTACATCTTTGCACGAGTGTCACTGTTCCAGAACTGCTTCGAGCTGACTCCTGCCTTCAACCAGCTCACGGCCAGACCACTGCAGCTGCACATCAGGCCGCACGAGTACTACAACCAAGAACACCCTGTACGCTGACATGCACATCTCTCACAGTATTTCATTATTTCTTGTTGATTATAGTCAGTACTCGAGTTGAGGGGGGATGAGGGGGGATGGCATCCCCCCCTGAAATAAAAACGGTCAACATCATCCCCCCTGTAAAACTGCCATCCCCCATTTCCATCCCTTATGTAATTTCATCAATGAATGTGGTTTTACTGCTATTTCAACATTTAGAGTCATCACCAGAAAAATAACACTAGAAAAATAATTTATTTTACAATTTTCACCTGTTTCAAGTAAATTTTCACTTGAAATAAGTAGAAAATCTGCCAGTGGGACAAGATTTATCAAAAAATCTTGTTCAACTGGTAGATTTTTCAACTTATTTTAAGTGAAAATCTACTTGAAACAGGTGAAAATTGTTGTTTTTTCCAGTGATGACTCTTGTGTAATGAGATTTTTTTACTAAAATGAGACATTTTAACTTGAAATAAGACAAATATTCTTGTTAAGATTTTGAGTTTTTGCAGTGATCCATGTTACTTATCCTGTGAAGGACAGAGTCATATTGATAAGTTCAGAAAAGTGTTTTTTTATTGTTGTGTTTTGATGTATTTGATGTAAGCCCAGTGGATATTTAAAGCTTACAGAAGGCTGCATTTAACTGCTGCTATGTCATTCCTGCAGTATTTCTGCAGCTGTTTTGGTCACTGCTATTATTTGTAATATATTATATTATTTGTAATCAGCACAAATTATCTGTCCCCATATGATAAAATCCACCATCCCCCCCTGATTTTTTTTTTTTACAACTCGAGTACTGATTATTGTGTCCCATGATGTCCTCCGTTCCCAGGTCTATGTCTATATCACGTATTCTAAACGCATTCTTTACTCTGTTTGGTCGTCACTGGTGTCCAGCCTTCCTGTAGCTTTATGCTTAGGCCCAGGTTTGGAAACGACGATCTGCAGGGTGAAATATAGTATATTAAACACTGGCTTCACTATAATTAACCCCGAGAGATCGTAAGACCGAACCACTCTCCCAAATCCAGCCTGAGCAGCATAACGAAGCTGTTGTCTGGTCACTGTATCCGACTGACTGGCGTATGTGGCAACCGGGGTGTCTGAAATACCCCCATAGCCTCTGCCACTTCCTCTGATTCCAGAGTGTTGATATCCGCGAGGGACAGCTCTTTTCATCACACACATGCGGCCCCTGCTCAACCCTGCTATCTAGAAGGGAGTGGACCCCTGCTGCTAACACACACATGCAGATTTTTTTCAAAAGTCAGATGTTGTCTTGAAGCACTTGACCAGAACTGTCACGAGCAATCTAGCTGTGCTAATGCAGAGGCTACTGTATATATATATATGTGTGTGTGTGTGTGTGTGTGTGTGTGTGTGTGTGTGTGTGTGTGTGTGTGTGTGTGTGTGTGTGTGTGTGTGTGTGTGTGTGTGTGTGTGTGTGTGTGTGTGTGTGTGTGTGTGTGTGTGTGTGTGTGTGTGTGTGTGTGTGTGTGTGTGTGTGTGTGTGTGTGTGTGTGTGTGTGTGTGTGTGTATGTATATATATATTAGGGGTGGGACAATACCGGTAACTCACGATTCAATACTGTGGCAATATGTGGCCCACGATAACGATAATATCACAATACACCATATCTACGATATTCGATATATTGTAAGAAATTTCATCAACTATATATCACGATCTATGTGACTGAAAAAGAAAAAATACCCATAAAAAGGAAAACGTCCGTAGTTATGCATTTATTCAATGCCAAAACTTCATACAATGTACAAAGAAAGTGCATTTGTATCATACCTCACTGCCTGCTAGGCTTGTAAATGTAAACACTGCAGAGCTGGACAAATTGAAGTGCATGAACATTAATAACATGTTTTATATAAACCAGGACAGTGCACTGCTTTGTTTCTAATACTGAAAAGTCAGTAAGCAACTTAATTTTGCATAGAACCTCACTGCCTGCTAGTCTTGTAAATGTAAACACTGAACAGCTGGACAAATTGAAGTGCATGAACAATAGTGCGATGACAACCGTGTAAATCCATTATGTGTGTTGTGATAAAATATCGATATTTGCCGTCAGTTTATCGATTATTTATTGCGACAGAGAGCGCAACAATATATTGCAATATCGATTTTTTTCCCCCACCACTAATATATATTTATATATATATATCTATATCTCACCATCGCAAACACCCTTACTGATTGTTTTAGTGCAACTGAAACAAACAGTTGAGCAGTACAGTGGTGGAGCTTTCAGTCTCATTGACTTTGACGCGATGCCCTCGGGGCTTCTGTGAGCATCCCTCATGTATTTACGAGGCAGCAGCCTAGCAGATATTCTGCTCGCTTCACTCTCCAGTTTAGGCTGCAGGACTCTGTCTGCATACTAATTCTGTCAAATTACCAACTCTGGATCCTGGACTTTGATTAGTATGTGAGCAGTGACAGCCAGAAGGAGAATTTGCTTACAAATAATTAAATAGAAGTGGAGGAGGGAATTTTAATCTCGCCATACATTTTGACTTCGATCAGTACTTCTTGCGTCGCCTGAAACACTGATGGAATCTTTTGATTTTATTTCCCCCTAACTTTCTCTCCCTGTTGTTGTTTATTTTCTTTCTTTTTTCTAGAGAGATGAATCTGGACAGGCCGACCAAGTCGTGAAAGGCATGCCGGAGATGGCAAACCTTGTGTATAACACGTACATGCACATGATGCAGACCTCCCAGAAGTACCGAGAGGTAAAAACCTTGTGCAACGTGACAAAGAAATGATTAAGATTATCAGCATTGTTTATACTACTGCATATAATAACTAAATCCCATGCAAGTTCTAGAAAAACTCAATGGTTGCAATTACTTTTCAATCCCTCTCTGATCATTATTTTACTATTTCAAACTTATATTTAAAAATGGCAGAGTAATTCAGTCACAAAATATAGTTTTGTATGTTAAAAACCAAGTCAACTGTATTTTCTATGTCATTTCTTGTTCAAAATGTTTAATACTGAAAAAGCTATAACAAAAAGAGTAATGATTGTGTTCTTACACTCTTTCTTTTTTTTATGACCAGAGCCCTAAAATAATTACTTTCCAATTGATTACACCCTAATTTCAGGTATTATGTAGCCACTTTATCAAGTAAACCAACCTTGAAATGTGAGCCGGCTATAGCGAGTCATTAGGAAAATTTATGAAGGTCTCCATTAGTTTATCCAGCACATTTATATCTGTGAGTAACAGAGACACGTTTGTGTAACACATCGTTTAAACAGAACCCCAGACCATCATGGAGCTGAGAAATATATAATAAAATAGTAAAAGCTGAAGAGGACAGATTCAGTACTTGATTCAGTGTTGAATGTACTCATTTATTTCTCAGCAGCAGCAGCAGCAGAAACTGGATCTGCCTCCGCAACAAAACAAAACAGATGCTGTGGTTGAGAAAGCAACAGGAACATCTGAAGAAACACCCATGGAGCAGGACAACCCAGAAGTAGAGGCGAGCTGTGAGCCAAACACGAAGGACGCCGGCAAGAAGGAGGAAGAGAAGGAGGAAGAGAAGGATGCAGTTAGCCATGCGAAGATGCCGGAGCATCCGGGCAGAGACAGCGACAGTGACGGGGAGGACAGCGCCAACGAGCAGGAGCAGTAAAGCATCCTCCATGGGACTATATTTGGGGATCAAGTGGATTCCCTGTAGAAAAATTGTGCTTTTATGTTCTGATTCCCTTTTTTCTACTGAACTGAGACCCTTTTGATAATGTTTCATTATTTTTTTCTTAATACATGTCATTGTTGCCAGCAGTACTTTATTAAAGACTAGAAAACCTTTCACTCTCAGTGACGATGTTGCACTTTGTCTCCAATCTTTCTATCCCGCAGCCTACAGTCAACATGCTGGGGATTTGCTGTCATCTCTCTGTTATGATGCTTCCATCCATTCACCTGCTTTCTTCCTCTGTGTTAAACACAACTCAAATCTGTTTAGTTCAGCCTACACCAGCAACGCGATCTGCAACTAAGCTGCATTTGTAGGTCAGTCACTTTACCCAAGAGCCAGTGTTCATGCTGGGGGATTTCAGCTCGCCCTCTGGACGTAGAGTCACTCAACCAGCAACAGTAAATCCTCCACCATTCATATATATGTGTGCAGCACTAACAGCATGGTGCTCTGCTGAGCAGGAATGAGATTTGCAGAATAGATTGAAGAAAATTTCAGGAGGCTTAATGTCTGAAAACAGCTGGGACAAAAGCAGAATCTGAAACGGAACCTGCCTATTTTAAATGCAAACTAAATAACTTAAGAGGTTACCCCAGCCTAAAACCCTTTAGGCAATAACACAGACTGGAAATGTATTCATTATCACGCAACAGAAGTTAGTTGTTACATCACAGAGCAGGTCGATGGCACAGCTGCTCAAAAAAGAGCTCATGGTGAACCATGTGTTGATGGATGTGAACACACTTTATTTTCAGTCAAGTATGGTGCTATTGCATCTTCCTTTCCCCCTCTTATTGTTGAAGTACATAGTACTCTGGGTAAAGTTTTACTGGCATGTTTTGAAGTAACTAGCTGTGCCTTTCTGTCCGCTGAGGAGCAGATTATAACAACCGGGTGGATAAGAGATTATCTCTGCAGGCCGAGGCTGCAACTGAAATACTGACAGCCACAGAGTAGAAAAAGAATACAATGCATCATAAAACTTCAGCATTTATACTTATATAAGTTTAATATGGCAATAAATGCAGGTCGGTTTGAAATGTGGACATACCGCAAGAGTCGAGCACCAAATGTCATCAGCTTCAGATCCCATGACATGAGCATACTTCTTGAGTCACATGAATGTCTGTATTGTGCAATTCCCTCCCTCCTGTTGAGCCTTTTCCTGTTGCCTTTCTGCTTTCTCACAACTGGCCTCGTGAGGATTCAGTTGTCTGTGTTACCTTGTTGTAGTAAATTAGAGCTAACTGGTGGGAAGTGGCTACAGCTCATACACATCATCTCTGGAAGTCTCCAGCAGGATCCGGGAGACTTGCCGCACGCAGGAAGAAAACCGGGTGCTCACCTCCTCCAGAACCTTTTCCTCTGCTGAAGGTGAACATGTCTTTTATACTCACAGGACAGGTATTCACTAGGTTAATACTGTAGCTATTTTGCAAAGCTCATAACATTTGCTAAGGACTAACATGCAACAGAGACTAACGGCATGCAGTAAAAGTGGGAGAAACAATAGATTAATTCTTGCGGTCTCTGTACTGACTTGTTATTGAAAGTGCCTTTACTGTTGCAGATGGAATTGCATCTAAATGTGTGATAGTGTTTAATCTAAAGGCAACATTTTGAAAAGTAAGTGTTCAGTCATATAAAGTTGCTTGCAGTGGCTTTGATCATAGCCATAAATACAAGGGCAGTACTTTGCATTTTATTATTTAGTCTACTCGCCTTAAATTGTGTATCATTCTGTCCTTAAAAACAATAGTGGTTTAGATGTTTTTATTGCTCTCTTTCTAATGTGAGGGCGTTGACCACGAGCACGGGACTCGCCATGAGACATGCTCGTGGAGAATGTGTAATTTATTCCCCAACCCTACGTGACAGTGGTGTCACAACAGGAAATTGCACATTACATGGAGTCAAGGCAGCAGGGCCTGGGGGGGAGGAGGGACTGACTATTGTGTCTTAAAGCTTAGACGAGGGAATCAGACTGACAGCAGACAACACTTTCACACTCATAAAACCATCAGTTCTACTGTCTCAACTTTGAGCTTTGGCCCTGAGGCAGATTTCTTTTTTTTTCTTTTCTTGGTGGATCTCATCACACAAGAAGATTTACAGTCATACTCTCTCTGAGCATTTTAATTCGCTAAAAGAATGCAATTTTACTGTAATAATTCTAGGTAGGCCAAGTGGAGGTTTCATTTGCAGAAATAATGAAGCAACCTCTTAATAACAGCACACAATGTTCCTGGCGGGTGTTTATCAGTGTTGACGGTTGCGCTTATTACTAAAGTTCTGCGTGATCTTTGCTGATCTGCTATTAGTCAGTGACTAATGCACCACTGCCTGTCGTCAACACAATGTCAGTGGGCAGTCAGTTGACCCCAACGGTCAGTGCTTTTTGTTTGAAGCGTATCATGCTTTGTAAAGACCCCTGTCTAATCCTGTGAACGTCTCGATCCGATAATCTCCCTTCATCGCTGATGAAGAAATGCCACTCCCTGATGTTTTTGTTGCGACTGACACTATCGCATGCAATTTAAAGTGCCATGTTACAGTTGTTTACCGGCTCAGTTAAACTGAAAGCTTTGCATAACATGCTACTCTCCTTTTTGAGTGAATTCTCAGTCGTTCTAAACTGTGTCTGTTTCCTCCAGACCAGGATGGCTAGTTGTGGCTCATGTTTGTGGTGCATCCTATGGCTATTGGTACTGCTGGTCATTGGATGGCCCCTCAGCATAACCTTAGGGGGTCTGTACGGCCTTATCAGCCCCCTCACCACCTGCCTCGGCCTGGACAAGCTTTCTGATTTACTTCTGGAGGGCGCCAACATTGGCCGAACCTGTGCCAACAACATGAGGCACAGCAAGCCCTTGTGTTGAGGGATGGGGACCAGATAACACGGAGCCCACAGCCACAACAATGTTGCCTTTCTGAGGAGGAAAAGCTTCTTCACGTTGGGGAGAGAAATCAAGATGACTGGCATTTAACACAATGGAAACATTTCTTGAAACTTATGTAACAAAAAAGGTAAAGAAGGTCTGGGAAACGGATTCAACTCTTACTGTTAACGCGCAATTAACCTTGGATTTCAAATTTGTATGGGTTTTTCAAGAAGAAAATAGGCTTTGTGTTCACGGTCTGTGTTTGCTGTATGCATGCAGAAGATAAGGAGCAAAACGGCAGTTTAACAATGAAAATACTTAGACTTTTAAATGACTGTATGGAAACTTATAATGCGATTAAAACTGCTTTGAACTTGCCCTCTGTGTTTGCTGATTGACTTAAATGTATACAGTGTTTGGTTGGGAAATCCACATTATGAAATGTTCAGGTGAATAAAGAAAGATGCATATGAGCTGTTTCATCTGCCAGTTTTGTTTTGCCAGCTTGTGCATTTTGTTTTCTTTCTTTTTGTGCACATATTTTGTCTGTAATCAATAAAGCATTTTAAAATGGTGCTGCGTCAGGTCTAGTTCTGAGAGCACCAATTGTACATTATTTACAAGTTCATGATTTTATTTTTGGAGCCCAGCAGAAAGACTTAAATGCT
The DNA here is from genome assembly GCF_033807715.1 of Cololabis saira. NCBI lineage: Eukaryota > Metazoa > Chordata > Actinopteri > Beloniformes > Belonidae > Cololabis > Cololabis saira. The sequence goes on from NC_084602.1 coordinate 12,373,304, forward strand.
TTTCTTTCGTACATTGTAGCAACATCTTTGGACAATTGCACTGACACTGCTAACTTGGCCCTGGATTAACACAGCACTATGCAAACCACAACATTTACAGTTTAAGCCAGTTTAACCCTGAGGTTAAAGTATAAATTGAAGCGGATTGCAGTGTCAGACCAAAGACAAGTTTAGCTGATATGCAGCGCAAGAAGATCTAGCTGAAGACTGGAGAAAGTGAAGCTCCAGTGTAGAAAAGAAACGCTTCCCCACGGTCTGCAGCCTGACCCTTCTCATTGAAGGGTGTTTTATGCTCCACGAGAACAGCAGAATTTGTTCTTGCTTCCAGAGCTGCGAGAAAACAAGAGAGGGACCTGGCTGCAGACCGTGTACAGTGTGGAGCTCCACTCTGGATCAGAACCATGTGACGTCCAGCTAATGGAGCACGTCCTGCACATCTGACCCTAACCACTCGTGAGGTCACATGGTTCTGATCTGGAGTGGAGGTCAGTGGAGATTCCACTCCTTGCACTTTCTCCAGCGAGGTAGTCCTAGATAACAATGACAAAATTATTTTCTCACAACCCTGGTTTGGTAGTTCTCCTTTTTCACGTGACAACTGTTGTTTGATTGGTGAGAAACTGGAAGGGGGCATGATTAATGCTGAAAATCAGAAAAGTCTTTCCTGCTCTTCTGCTGGAGGAGAAGATTGTTCAAGAACGGGTAATTAGATAAACAGCAGGCTGAGTTGGTGAGGAAGTATGAAAATGACCTGGCTAGCGCAAACTTTATTGCCACCTCGCACATTTCTCTGTTTTTGAAGATTGTATACAGGCCTTAAACCAATCGCGCACTGAAGAGACGTTGCAATGCCAACATGAACCCTGTAGAGTCAGAACAGTGTACATTTTTATTTCACATCAATTAAAATAATGAAGTGACTATTTGCACCCGGGTACAAATAGCAAGCCCCCACCAGCTGAGCTATTCACACACTGTTGACAAATGAAAACAATATTAAAACAAATGCGTTGCCCATGCGCATGTGCACCAACGTGTCTGCACTGGAAGGCGCAATTTCATTTAAATTTTCAATTTGCATTCGTTCACATTTCACTGCCCGGTGATGAAGAAAGAATGAAGAAAACCATTCTGAAACGGAATTCAGAGGTAACGTTACGCTTTGTATTTGTATGAAAAAGTATCAGGGCCATGCAGGAGAAAAAATATTTGAGAGGGGGAGCTTATTTTTTATTGTGCACTTCGAGAAAAAAAGTCAAAATGTTGAGATTAGTGTTGAAATACAATTTCAAGAATAAAGCCATGAATAAAGTCGAAATTTCGAGAATAAAGTTGAAATACATTTCGACTTTTTTTCTCGACATTTTGACTTTTTTGACATTTCGACTCTTTTCTCGAAGTGCATAATGAAAAAAATACGGAGCCACGAGTTATTAATGCGCGGCCACGCATTAATATTATTTTTTTCAAATGTCACCAAAGGGGCTGTGTAAAAATTTTTATAAATGACATCTCTGCTATGGAGTGCCGGCTGATTGACTGTGGGTGTGAGTAGGCTTCCACCTGGATGGTTCCTGGTTCCTTTATTGTTGCTCCTGGCTCCTTCAGCCGACCCACATGGGAGGAGCTGTGTAGTTGCCAGCAAGCATTTCAAATAACACGGGGGTCAATGAAAATGGACTAAATGTTGGAAACAGCCCCCAGTGGTTCGGTGATGAACCTCCATACTTCCAGGTTGGCTTCAACCTAGAAGTTAGAATATTGCTGCGCGGGTTTGAATGTTTTTTTAAAGGAATGCAAATGAGTTTAGGCTAAACCTTAGGGGGTTAAACCACAGGCAGGAACCACTGTGTGGTAGGGTTTAAGATATCCCATGACTCTTGTCAAACAGAGGTTCAACGGGGTTAAACTCTAAACCTCAACTAAACTCGTGACTGTTTAATTGGCTCCATCAGTCTGAAATGCTGCAATTGAGTTGTTTCTCTCTTTGAGACTTCCCAGGCTGAAAAGGCCAATCCGCTCTGATTGCCAACCGATTCAAACTTTGTAGAGTCTAAGGATTCCACCTAAGCTGCTCATTCTTAGTTTGGTGTGTGCCAAAAAAAGAAGAAAACATTTAAAAAAGTCAGCAGAAAAGCATAGTGCTGAAGTGTTTTATGGTAATGTTATTTGAGAAAGGAAGAACATGGAAGGAAGCCGAGACAACAAAAACATAAAAGCTTTTCAGTCGCCTCTGAAGCCGTGTCTGCTATTGACAGAGTAACTCCCCTGCTGCCTCTATGTTTTCTAACTTTGCATTCCCTTTGTGCACATAAAAACCTCTTAAACTATTGGAGCGGATCTAAACTCACAGACACAACTAGACAGTTTGAAGAACTGCTGAACGTAGGTTTGGTGTCATTTTTGCTCGAGATTGTTGTAGTTTATGACATCATTTGATCATTCCTAAATTCATCCTGGATCATTTTGTGAACATAAACAGAGGCTTTTTATTTAAAAAAAAAATACAAACGATTATGGCTATCTAAGAATTATATAGAAAACAGTAAGTCATAGAAGAAGAAAGGCAATCAGCCAGCCCAAATAATTATATTCTATTGACTTAGAATAAATATATTCTAAGTCCTGCCTTTTTACATTTTGGTTTAAAATGTGAGAATTACAGTTTGAATGTACCCTAAAATTGTCTCAAAGCATTATTTTAAGATTTCTTTTTCCAAAAAGATATTTGAAAGCAAAATAAATTGAAAGTATAAAACAGCTGCTGAAATGGTCAAACAGATTCTCCAACAAAAGCTGAAAAGAAACACCATAAAGTATTGATCCAGCATCAAATGATCTTTTTTGTTTTGTTCTGTTTGTTTTGTGTGTGTCTCTCCTTCATCTGCCCTCTTTACAATATAACGAACTTCATTTGGACCTGAGACAAATTCCGTTGAAGAAGAATAAAATCTCAGATTTTGACATACAATGAAACAGACAAAGACAGAAGATTGTGATGGATGTTTTGTGTGTTTGATAATGCATTGGTGTGTGTGTAGTGTGATCTGATGAGTCGATGAGTATATGATGTGTTGTGGTTCATTTAGATGTACGGTTATGTTGGACCAGTGAGGGAACTGTAGGTGATAGCAGGTGATAGTAGCAGCTGCAGCACCGAGGAGACGGCACATGGGTGGGGAGGAAGGGCCACCAACCCCAACCACGGCACGCACCCCCCTGCCCAGGAGGCACATGTCGGAGGAACCGGACCCGCAGAAGAGTCCAGAGCCACAACACACCAGCCCCCCAGCAGCAGGGATCTCCACATCTCATGAGGATTCAGGAAAATGATCTACAGTGCATTCAGTTTTTTATATGAAGTTATGAAAGTTATGAAGGTTTTGAGATTCTGGCTCAATGTTTAAGGCTGATATTCCTCCCTATAGGATCATGTTTAGAGGAGACAGAAAAGTTGTGAGAAATATAATATTTGAGAGCTGTTCAAAGAACTGCATGTTTGCATTGACATTTTGACATGGTGGATTCTTGCCTGAGTTTTATGAAATTTTGAAAGCAAACGTTCAAAGAAAAAAGTTCTGCAGCTTTCGGCCCCAATGCTTACAACTTAGCTCAAACGTGAAATATATCATTACATATTCTCTGTTTGGTAACTCTTTTATTTTGTATTTATTTATTTATAGGCCTTTCACTTTTATACTTGAAAAGATCTATACAGTGAAGAGCGAGTTCTGGCGGAATGGGTTGGGGGCGTGAGTGCAGTTTTTATAGTTTGTCTCATTGATCATTTATGTGACTGAGGTTTTAGCCATTTAGAATCTATGTCGCTGAAATGTCAGTAGCCTAACTTTATTGATAAATCCATGTCACTGTCTGTGGTGCTGAAGTACCAGACAGATTTCATTACAACTTCTGTTTTTCTGTCAGTTTGATATTGAATCTCAAATTTGTTTCTTAATATTAGAAATTAAATGCTATGTAAGTTCTGTGCTTTATTATAGCGGTTTATTCGCTTTCTGAGATATATCATTTAACAACATACCTGCTGGTGAAAGTACAAGGCATATAAAGCCAGTTCTGTGGTAAAGTAGTCTAGGAGAAACAGAAATAATGTGACTTTTAGTCGTTTTACAGGCACTATTAAAATGTTTAATTTCAAAAAAAGAAAGTTCAGTCAATGTTTCATGAAACCCACCGAAGAACATGCAAACTCCACACAGAAAGACTCAAACCATCTTGCTGTTTGGCGGCACTGCAAACCACTACGCCACCATGCCCTTAATTATATATTTAATTTTTTTGAAGATATAAACAAACCTAGAAACGCCACTCAAAAATAAAATAAAATAATATTAGGCAATATTAAGAAAGGGCCATATTTATCATGGTGTTGCATCATTCTCCCTCTTAGTAACGCTTTTTCATCATTTGGAAACGAAAGATGCTGATACTTTTGGGAACTGAGGGTGCTAACTGTTGCAGTCTCGCGTGACAAATCTATGTCCTTTCGTGCCGAAAACAAGATTTGAGCTTCAAAATAGTCTGTGGGGGTTGTTGTCTCATTCTCTCCTTTAAAACGCTCCATAAATATTCAATAGCAGACAGATCTGGGCTGCAGGCTGGCACGCACACTTTATCTCCATGAAGAGATGCGGTTGTCAGTTATGCAGAATGAGGTCTGTCGTTATCCTGCAGGAATAGCCACAGACCTTCCTGAGAAAAGATGTGATAATGGTAGCATATGTCACTCCAAATATCAAACAAATACACTTCATTCACAAAGATACCTGAAAGTCACACACGGGCACTAATGCACCCATACCGTCACAGATGCTGCTTTAGGTACATTTTGCTGACAACAGCCTGTTTGGGAGTTTTGTGAAATATTTAAAAGGGTACTTTTTTGTGCCCATCTGACATTTTAACCGTATAAGTGACTTCCAACATATCGTGTTACCTACAGTGAGAAACCCTAGCATATATATGAAGTGCTAAATCTAAAAAATTATTGTACAGGTGGAACAAATACAGATTTTGTGTACTTCTGTAGAGCATGTCAAACATCAGGAGTATTAGGAGAAGAGCATGCGCTTTAAGTGAGAAGTCTTAACGACATTCTTGAAGGTGCCGCAGGATATCCTGCTCTGATAGCATTTCAAATAGATGAGTTAATTCCCATAGAACTTAACTGCATTTCTGCACAGAGGAGTTAATATGGTTTCTTCCTTGCTTCAATCAGATTCAGATTAAATTCCTGGATGCAGTGACAGGTCGTGTTGAATGACAATGATTTTCCAATGTACTCCTGTGCTCACATGGTTTCATTTATCACTGAGGTTTTTTTTCAATCAACACAGATTTGCATGCAAGTTGTCCTCCAGAATAACACATAGACCTTACAGATGACTGTACGTGAAGGCCGAATGCTGATTGGTTAAAAGTTAAAAGTTAGTAAAAGCCCAAAAGAGACTTACAAGTTGCATTACTGAAAATGCCCTTACAGAAAAATTATAATAAAAAACAAAACAAAAAATGCAAAATATGGTGCAAAAACACAATATTATGTGCCTACTTGTGCATCGGATTTTACACATGTGTAATTAAATGAGTGAAAAGATGTTAAAATCATGTGTGAAATATGTAAAAGATGTTCTTTACTCATGGGAAATTTAGTTTTTGAACATTTTTGTAGCCTACATTTTTGATGTCCATGTAAATCAAAGGGATCGCAGTGTACAGTAACTAGCTTTCTTTTTTCTTTTTTGCATGTAAATCTGTGTTGACTGTTTTTGTGGGTTCAGTGGCTTTTATTTTGTTGGACACAGCAATGGCCCAATGGTGGCATTTAGTCCCGGGCCGACTGCACAAGGACCGCAGCATCAGCAGTCAGGGCGCCTGCCAGGTGAATGATGTTTGGATAACTTTGAGGACTCTGCAGGTGAAACATGACATACATGACAAAATATGTAATATGCATAATAAGCATTGCTGGTATTGATGGATCATTATTGTTTTTTATTCTTCACTCTTTCTCACACATTTAAGCAGAGCAGTCTGTAACGTCTTGTTCAGCCATGGCTTGGCATTATTGGCTGAAGGACTTCTTAAAAAGCGGCATATGTTCCTTTAACATTTCCGTGAACTTTTCTGATGAATGCAGCCATCACAGACGTGTAAATGACCTTTGCCCGCAACACTGATGCAAACCCTATACCATCGTAGGTCCAGGTGTTTGGACCTGTCAACAGCCCAGCAGTGTGTTTCATCTTTGGTCCAGAGCACAGAGATAGAATGCTGATTTTCCGACTACAATACACATTTCTTCTGCGTGACCGTCCATTGATACATTGATAACCTTTCTAGACGTAGTTAATGTCAGGTTTAGATTTGTTTCACAGTAATGTTTTAGGTGGCATTTGTTCCACCGCGTAGTAAATGTTACTCCTTTATTATCCCTTGACCATGTGCTTGTACTTTACTTCAGCCGTTGGTAAATGAAACATTTCAATGCTGTGTCATCTGATGGATCTGACCTCACAGAAGTGTCTTGTTTTGTTTAGGAACCTTGCCTGCATCCTGAAATTCTTAAGATTTTCAGGGGTTATACAATGTAATTCTGCTTGGAAAGAGAGAAATGTGTCAGCTCACTCCAATATGTCTCGTCTAACACTGATTTTAAACATTTTAATGCCTTTCTAGCAGATTTGTTGACAAAGAGGAGGACATTACTTATCTTTGCTTTTACAAAACTGAGCTTTTAATGGGTGCTGCTTCAAATCAAACCATAGTAACAATCATCTGTTGTCTTAATGTGTTGGATATAACTATTTTTCATTCATGAAATGCTTGGGATGGATATCATGATGATGTGCTGTACACCTAAACTGTGGGAATGGCTATATGAAACAACCTGGATTCTCACTGCCACAGTAAATGTAAGATAGATGCATAAAAAATAAATGTTGCTTACTGCACCCAGGCCTTTTTGGTTTCTTTTAGGTTAGCTATCCTGCTGTGATGGGATTTTTGTCTTTTAAATAATAAAGGACATTGTTTATACCTTATCATCTGCATGTGGGTCTTCCAACATCTCCACTTTTACAAATACGTTTGTACTTTTATTGACACAGAATTTTTACTCTAGTGCTTTTATTTAATCCAATGAATTTATTTAAGCTGACTATTTATTTACATATTGATTGTAAGTAAGGCAATGCAAGAAAAGACAAGGCAAGTTTAGCACAGTTCAGCAACAAGGCAATTCGAGGTGCTTTACATAATAACGACATGAAAAGTGTAAAGGAAAAGAACAAAAATGTTGAGCCACAGTGCAGTGGCATTAAGTTAATCATCAATATACTCCCACTACAAACTGTTGTGAAGTGTGAAGTTACACATAACACTTAAAGATATTCAAAATTCAAAAGATATTTGACAACTTTAACACATTATTTACAGCAAACATCACAGTTGATTCACTTGATAAATGTCCTTTCAGCTGGAAAGTGCAGCTGAAGAAACTGTGCTACATTGCTTTTATCTTCAAAGATATACACTTTCACAGGTGATTTTGAGAGTAACACACAAAACACAATGACAGTTAGTAGTCCTTAACAGTAAACAGTAAACAGTACAGTAAAAGACAGCACTCCAACACTAAAACAGCTCAGGATTCAGGCCTTAGGAACCCCCATTAATACTTGCTCAAATTATCAGACTGAGCTGCCTTCCTACCAATCTGTATATGTTGTAGCTTATTCAAATAAATATTTCATTTTCAATCCTAGCTGCTTTTTATCCTCATTCCCTATCCTTCACTGTTCACTGACACATCATGACAGAACCTCACTCATTCTTTAAAATGCAGGCCATAATCTGAGACTGTTAAGAAAAACAGAAAGGAAAAATGAGGCTAACACCCAAATGCTTATTGAAATATTCATCCATTTTCCATACGAGACCTATTTTGATTGCTTTTCTGTCTGCCCAGTTCTGCTCCCAAATATCCTGAGGAAACAAGCTACCAGCCTGTTTTAACTCTGCTTTTGCTACCAGAGGCTTTGGCGGAGGATACAGACGACAGAAGACCTCAATGCCAAGCCGAGAGCACTGTGAATTTTTCAGTGGGTCAGAGACCAGCTATGGAAACAAACTATGCTTGTAGCCGGAAGACAAAGACAGAGAATATAACCCTCCACATTTAATTAACCACATACGGATCTGTGATTTCATCCCATTACACACTGGCACAAGAATGTTCACAAACAAACCAGGTGACGTTAGTATGCCCTTAAATAAAGATACCTTTACCACTTCTCCACAAGAGGGAGGACATCTCTACTTTTCTTTTCACTTTTGTTTTTCAGATTCAAAACCTTCTTTTAATGAATGCAATGGGTCATTCAGTTTAGGGATACTGGAGCTCTTTACTTTGGAGCCGAGCCAGGGACAGAGGCTTGGCGGACGATGCTTGGTGGAGCCTGTGTGCATGCTGGATACGGTCTAAGCCAGGGGTCGGCAACCCAAAATGTTGAAAGAGCCATATTGGATCAAAAACACAAAAAACAAATATGTCTGGAGCCACAAAACATTAAGTCTTGTATAAGCCTTAGAATGAAGGCAACACATGCTGCATGTTTCTATATTAGTTATAACTGGGGGAAGATTTTTTTTTTTCATTATGCACTTCGAGAAAAAAGTCAAAATGTCGAGGAAAAAGTCGAAATATTGAGATTAATGTTGAAGTACAATCACGAGAAAAACGTTGAAATGTCGAGAAAAAAGTCAAAATTTCGAGAAAAAAGTTGAAATGTCGAGATTAAAAAGGAAAGGGAAAAGGAAGAAAGAGAAAAAAGGAAAAAAGGGAAAAAGAGGAAAAAAAGGAAAAAAGAGAAAAAAAGGAAAAAAGAAGAGAAAAAAGAAGAAAAAAAGAAAAAAAAAAAGATCAAACATTTTTGAAAAAGCTCCAGGGAGCCACTAGGGCGGCGCTAAAGAGCTGCATGCGGCTCTAGAGCCGCGGGTTGCCGACCCCTGGTCTAAGCAAACTATGATAAAACAAACACTTCCTATTGATCTGTAGGCACCGTAAAGGTTCACTATTATGTGGATTTAGCAGTGATATGTGCTGTGGGCTCTGGTGATCCATTCTATGGCTGCTGATGCTGGCTAGAGGGATGTAAAATGTTTTTTAATTAGTAGAGATCTTGAGCAGTCTTGGATAAATCAGTGTTTTTCAGCTTAGTCCTTGGATACCTCTGCCTGCATGTTTTAAATGTTTCCCTTCTGCAACACACCTGATTCAAATGAATGAACTGTCTCATCAGCTTGTCATTAAGGCCTGAACAAGTCTTTTAATAACTTGTTTCTTGAACATACAAGTAGTTCTTCATTTTTTCAATCATGCAAAAAAAAAAAGGATTCTGCAGATTTGGTAACTTATGGTGCAAAAATTTTCAGAGACAATGAATGTTTGCAGTATTACTCCTGATATAGTGAAAGGTGTCCAGGTTTTTGTACTATACTCATGAGCTTCTCCTAAAGGGATTCAGTATTCAGTATAGCTCAGGAAGAGGAAAGCCCATTTTCACTCTGAATGATTCATCACTTTTCTCCACTGTGACCTTCAAATGACCCCTTATGCTCATCACAGATGAACGAGGTTCGTAGCAATGAACAAAGTCCTTTTAAACCACATTGTATTGATGAACAGCTCAAATGCAGCAACATTGCAATAAATCTTCACATTATTGACTGAGGCACAAAACCAGGCAAATGACTTCCCCCATGGTTCTATAAAAAGGTTTTACTTGGTTTATGAGGTGATATAGCCATCAAATATCTATATGCTTTTTATTCTGGACAGTTTTCTGCTGATAATCTCATTACTTCTGCTGAGTAATGAAGCTGATCTCCAGAGGGGTTGCGAGTAGTAGACTGACTGTGCCACAATGATTTAATCTCAGTAGCAACCACTAAAGTGAAAGTCACTCTGCGAGATTGTCTGAATCTTTGTTCCTCATCCAGGATTTGGCTTGAGCCTTTCACACCATTCTGAGAAACAACACAACCAGTTATTATGCAAGTTTGCAAGTCCTTGCCTCGGCAGTTACTCTACCTGCAGATAGAATGAACAAAAGCAGGAAACACTGAAATATCTTTATTACAAAGTTTAATATTTTTGTTTGAAGGATAACACTGGATGAAATAAATCTACCTTCTTCTCTTGATATTTACTCTGCTGCTTTCCATGCATATGCTTATAAATGCTGGCCAAAAAATATTAGCAATGTTTGAATACTGGGGCAAAAAGATGCTTAAAGCAGACTTTAGCCTATAATTCATTACATAAGACCAAAAAAGAAAAAAAAAGTCACACAGTGAAGGGTTATGGCTCGAGGTCGGGTGACAGCAGCATATGATTCATGGCTTGCTGTGCCCTTTTGTCTCGTCCTCCTTGTGGTGGGACCATCCACTGCTCTTAGCCGTGTTATTTTACATCCTTCAGAGGTTGATCTCTGCCTGCTTAAAGTACCACGGCAATGTCATTTCCTACATCTTGTTCGTTCCTCAGAGCTGAATACAGATTAAATATGTTATATTTTTCTTATTCTTTATTATTTTGATGCCAAAAATAACAAATAGTATCAGGACCTACCCATGTTTGTCAATCTTATTTTGTAACATAAAATTGCTGTAATCTGACATGTTGTAGTCTACATTTAAACCACGCATTTAGGTAGGATGTCTAAGACAGGTGTTGCAAACATTTCAAAATGTTCAGTATGTTAATGTAGAACATGCTGCATGGCCATCAAATCAATATTAACCATACAGAAGAGTATAATTAGATAAACTCATTGATTTTATGCTAAATTAAAACTGAGGTTGACTCTGCTATCTCCTTTCAAAGCCTGTGTTGAGTCCAACAGCATATTGAAATGAAATTAAACAGTTTTGAGTGCAATTTCATTGCAGTAAATGGGACTGATTGTATGTGAAAAAGCATCACTACTTTGTTGAGACAAAATCTAAATGAGGTTTTATGTCAAACAGCTGCTCAGACCAGCTGTGAAGAACATGTGTTGTCTCCATTTGTTGTCAACCACAGATGTCCCACAAGTCTAAGAAAATAACAAGAGGGAAAACTAAGAATACAGTATGACTAGAGCCCTTGAGACTAAGCAAGTGATGTGTCTTCAGTTAAAGATCCATTGCTTGTTCTGTTTATAGCACATGATGTTAACAATATCATTTACTTTGCTTAAAGATGAATAAATAAATACAATTCTGGAAAGCAATGCTGTTTCAGAAATGTTAAATTATGATTGGATGAGAACTACCACAGTGGTGAGATTTATCTGTTATTCATCAGAAGGCGAAAGATCAGGGAGGCCTGTTATTGTCTCCGTCCATGTCTCTGTTGCTTCCATCCACACTTGGAGGAGCTGGCACAGACGTCCGTCTGGGAGTTCAGTCTTTTCATGCCATTCGTGGAGCGTCTTTTCTAAATGCAAAGGCTGCCAAATATGGAGACCAGGTCGCACTTCTTCGCCCTGGCGTGCGGTCCCTTATCGGGGCCCAACGAGACATTTCTGCAGCCCTGGTTTCCACACTCACCATCCGGCTCCAGGTGCTGAACTGGTCAGTATCTGACCAGGCTGATTTACCTTTGTGGGTTGTTATTAATGAAAGACTAACCGACTTTAAAAAGTCAAGTGAATCATTCAGATCCCATCAACGGCTGGGGTTTGGTCAAGGCTGGGTTCACCGGCGATGACGCACCACGTGCCATGTTCCCCTCCATCGTTTGGGGTCCACATCACCAGGTAAAGAAAGTGATTCCTAACACACTATACATGAATAAAAATCACTTTGAAATATTCACGTAGGCCTACCACTGGAAAAAAAAAATGTATCTCACTGTATCATAAAGCAAATTACCGGTGTTTCATTCTGCATGAGGAGCCTCCCACCTTGCTGACAGAATCTCCTCTCAACCCAAAGGCCAACAGGGAAAAGATGACTCAGATCATGTTCGAGACTTTCAATGTCCCAGTGATGTATGTGGCCATCCAAGCCGCGCTGTCTTTGTACGCCTCTGCAGTGCCCCAGGTGTGTCAGATATCCCCCCGAATGAACAGATTAGCGGAATGCTCACATACTGACAACTGGCTACAGGTATCTTCTGGACTCTGGTGACCGTGTGACCCACAATGTGCCTCTCTATAAAGGTCATGCTCTTCTTCACGCCATCATGCGTCTGCACTTGGCAGGTCGTGACCTCACAGATTACCTCATGTCACAACTGGTGAGTGCAACCTTTACCTTTGATGGGTTATAGTGGGCTAATAGCTATGTAATTATCCAAACACATTTTCCTCCAAAATGGCTTAATGAATTGAGTAAAAGATGGACATTTGGAAAAAGGTTAAGCTGACGGTTTGCTCAATGTTCCAATCACATCTGCAGAGAAAAGACAATTTGACCAACTTTTACACCTTTAACTGATTCGCTGAACCTGAGATCGAGTGGGACATCGAGGAGAAGCTTTGCTATGCAGTTGTAGACTTTAAGAAGGAGATGCACCGCTGCGTCCTCCTCCTCCCTGGAGAAGAGCTTCAGTTGCCCCACGGGCAGGTCATCCCCATCGGCAATGAACGTTTTCGCTGCCCGGAGACACTCATCCAGCCTTCATTCATTGGTGCATACAGGAAATCTCTAACATTTAACCGCACAGAATGAAATTGACACACCAAAGAAAAGAATAATTCATTGTAAGAGGAGAATATGAAAGGTTTAGAAGTCTTATATAGCCTGGGGTATAGCCCATTTTTGGCCAAATTAATTTGACCTCATCAACATTTTTGAGGTGGTTCGATATTTTATGTTTGTCTTCATCATCTAATTTGTGACGAGTGATTACTCAGTGTAAATCTTCTACAAGTGCTACACATGGTGTTTTACGAGCTGTTGGCGGAGCTGTCCAATTCAGCACCTGTTATGACAGCTGACGGCGGTGCTGCATGTCAGGTTTCTTTGCTATGGTGGCCAAATCTTTTCATTTGTTCATTATGTTTTCCCAGGCTAGGATCCGCTGGCATTCACGAAACCACATACAACTGTATCATAAAGTGCGACATTGACATTCGCCAGGACCTTTACGCCAATAATGTCCTCTCCGGCGGCAACAGTGTAACCTGGTATCGCCGAGCGCATGAAGGAGATCACAGTTCCAGCACCCAGTACTATGAACATCAAGGTGTATACATTTCCTTTAGAATGTTCTACCATTTCAACCCTCTTTTGCCTCCTATTGTCCGATGATGTGTCTCAAAGGAAACTATTCAAGCGGTTTGAAATGCTTACAAGTGTCATTTTTACGTGGATATGTAACGTTTATGAACAACTAACCAAAGTCCTTTTCTTTCTTTCTGTCTGTCTTGTCTCTGGAAAGCTCTGCCCTTTTCTCACGTGATGAATGATTAGAGGTTATTGCAGATTTAAATTAGAAAAGATTACAGACAGAAGGACAGACAGGAGGATCAGCCACCTCACGAGAAATGAACAACACAAAGTTATTCAGGTACAACACTGCTGTCACGTGATCAGTAAACCCGGATTGGACAAAACCAATAGCAGGGAGAATAATAATAACCTATGACGGTGCTAAAATATACCATTATAATAAGTTATTTATGAAGAACTGATTTAGAAAGATGAATTATGGGAGGAGGTGTTGGACGACAAATGATTTCCCCCACGCACTTCATAACACCTTCTTGTGCTGTCAGTTTATCAATGTAGGCACAATGCAGCGAGGTAAATTGAAACCTCAGAGAGATTTTCAGGGCGGGGCCACATTATTTTGTTTCTATTTTTAAACTTCAGCTACAGAGGCAAGCAGGCGAGCTTGCTTTGTAAAGCGATTAGCAACTCGGATGGTACTTTCACTCTGTCACAGTATCCACAGCGTCATCTTAAGGCGGATTTATGGTCCCGCGTTACACCAACGCAGAGCCTACGGCGAAGGGTACGCGTCGACGCGCACCGTAGGCTCTGCGTCGATTTAACGCAGAACCATAATGCAGGCTTTAGCCCGCGATGGAAACAACAGCGCTTTCATCCGGGCCTGTGACACTAGGGGAAAGGTGACTTGGAAAGGATTGTCTTCATTTATCCTATAGCCGAGTCCATGGATTCCGGGTGAAAGATGTACAGTAGAAATAATAAATCATCAATACTTGCAGGTGTCTGTTTATCAGTGACGAGTAAAAAACAAAAAAAGAAACACACACACACACACACACACACACACACACACACACACACACACACACACACACACACACACACACACACACACACACACACACACACACACACACACACACACACACACACACACACGGGAAAGTCACCTTGTTTCTAGGACACCGCATCCAAGCTGGCACATCCACAATACTGCGTGGTTAGGGGTTTGACTCCCACATGGAAACACCCATGTGAAAGAACGCAGACTCACCGCTATGGTTTTGTGGGCACAACAGTTTTACATCCGAGTGGGGCACAATGTAGTTTCCAAAATTTTTTAAAACTGGGAATCAGAAGCCTCGGCACTACTGGCCGCGCTCCACCGACCTGTCTGTGCGTACGTGACGCATGGGGAGGGGGTGGGAGGGGAGACTACTTAAAGGCGGATTAACGCTGGCAAGACATTAAATCCAACCTGCCTCCATCTATACGCAGCGCCCAGCCCCATCAACCTGATCTGAAGATCGAAAATAGGAGGGCTTATAGTAATCAGCCCTCAGACTCTCATGACAAGGACCAGCGTGGCAACGCTGTGGCAGCGCTCGGCACACACGGCAAGATTCCCGTTGGGGCTGCGCTCTCTGCTCCTGCTCGAGAAGACGGCGCGCACACAGACAGGAGAGGCGCGGGGACGGTAGACGCATCCCCCTGACGGATGCATCTTTTTTTTTTAGCTGATTTCCGACGTTGTGGAGCCTGACAACAACCAAATATAGAGAAGAACTGATTGGATTTTTGCTTTCTTTTTTTGGAGGGATTTGAAGAGAGTTCCGTTTTACCTTCGTCTTCTCCGGATGCTCAGAAATGGGGGAATGGACTATACTAGAGAGGCTCCTGGAGGCTGCTGTCCAGCAGCACTCTACTATGATAGGAAGGTAAGATGTATAAAAAAAAACCAAGAACAACCGAAGAAACCCAGCAGCCTCCAGGATCGTCTTTAGCATGGCTCCCAGTCCCCCGTTTCTGTATTGTGCCTCCAGGATCTTCCGTAGCGAGTCCTTCGTGTCGTGTCGTGGTGTGGATTCTTCTGTCTTGTTTCCCAGATTTCCATTTTTTCGCTCTTCCCAAGTGTGACAGCAAAGTAGAGCAGTCCTGTCTTCCAGGATCCTGGGATGGTGGTTCAAATTCAAACAACTAAAATTCATGTGCTGTTTCATGTTTTCATACGTCCATTTGTTCATTTGATGTTTTTTGAGTGAGTTTGAGTGATGGTTGTCCAGTAAGGGTGAGAGTTGTCGCCTCATTCCATTAACATGGTCACACAGGTGCAATTAAGGCAACACCGATTGCTGACGTGTCATAATCAAATCACAAAACACACGCTGAGAGATAGACTAACACACACACACACACACACACACACACACACACACACACACACACACACACACACACACACACACACACACACACACACACACACAAACGAAAAAAAAAAAGAATATTGTTAGAAACACACACATCCATGAGCGTCTTGTTTCAGCACTGGACAGCTCCCTAAATATGAAGAATTAGACGGTAGTAAATGCTGTTTCAGCACTGGACAGCTCCCCAAATCCTCGATTTGTAATACATACTGTGTCAGCACTGGACAGCTCCCCAAACTACACTGTAATATTTACTTACACATATTTTCACATTGTTTGTTTGTTTGCTTGCCTTTTAGGATCCTACTAACAGTGGTGGTCATCTTCCGGATTCTAATCGTAGCAATAGTTGGAGAGACTGTGTATGATGACGAGCAGACCATGTTTGTTTGTAACACCTTACAACCGGGCTGCAACCAGGCATGCTACGACAAGGCATTTCCCATTTCACACATTCGATATTGGGTTTTTCAAATAATCATGGTTTGCACCCCGAGTCTTTGTTTTATCACATACTCCGTGCATCAGTCGGCCAAGCAAAAGGAGCGACGGTACTCGACGGTCTATCTGACATTAGATAAGGATCAAGATTCTCTGAAGCGAGACGAGAGCAAAAAGATTAAGAACACCATTGTCAATGGAGTACTTCAGAACACGGAGAACTCAACCAAAGAAGCCGAGCCGGACTGTTTAGAAGTAAAAGAGATCCCCAATTCGGCCATGAGAACTACAAAGTCGAAAATGAGGCGACAAGAGGGCATCTCCAGGTTTTACATCATCCAGGTGGTTTTCAGAAATGCGCTGGAAATAGGCTTTTTGGTGGGTCAGTACTTCTTATATGGATTCAACGTCCCGTCGGTCTACGAATGTGATCGCTACCCCTGCATTAAAGACGTCGAGTGCTATGTATCCAGACCCACGGAGAAGACCGTGTTCCTGGTGTTCATGTTCGCAGTCAGTGGCTTTTGCGTGGTGCTGAACCTGGCAGAACTCAATCATCTGGGCTGGAGGAAAATCAAAACGGCCGTACGAGGAGTGCAAGCCCGGCGGAAGTCCATTTATGAGATCAGAAACAAGGACTTGCCCAGGATGAGTGTGCCCAATTTTGGCCGCACTCAGTCCAGTGACTCTGCGTATGTGTAACACATAGAGATGAAGGGATGAGAAACACGTACAGACCATGATGGACATGCCTAATTCGTATCATGACTTTAAGAGTGGGCAATTTTTTTTTCTTTTTCATTTATTTGTCTTTTATGGACTTCATGGCAAACGTGGATTAAACGTTTGTTTACTTATTTATTATTGCACTGACGCAACTTTTTAGTAACGTTTATACTCTGTAAGATGCTAAATGGAGACCATGTCAAAGTGTTCACAGATTTACTCTCATTTGCGGGCTGCTCTGCTGTACTTGAAGAGGGGTAATGCAAAAAAAAAAAAAAAAAAAAAAAAGGAGAAAAAAAATGCACTGGAGGTGAACACTTGAGAGCCTGATCTTATCCAGATGTGCTTCTGACATGACAGTGTTTTTTAAGATATTTTCTTTCCACCTCTTTTTTCTTGCGTTGACCTTGTTAAATGGCACAATTTAAATTAAAAGAAAATTCTACCATCCAGATTTATATATGCATAGATATATAAATCCTTACTATGATTCAGCTTAGATAAAATGCATCAGCTTAATTCATGTTTTTTTGTTGCCTGTGTTGCACCACTGACCTTAACATATGTAACCATTCCATTGCTTATTAGCTAACTTGCAAAACAGTATCTGTTGAATTTGCTGCAAACGCTAACGTCTGTGACTTCCTTAATTTATGACACACCAAAGCGCCCACTGCTTTTATTTGTGAAGTGTTTTCTTGCTCTTTGTGTAATCAAGTGCCATACTTGTATATAAGACATAAAATATATATAGATGTGTATACATATGAATATATGAATATATCATAATAATTATGAAAGCTGATTCCCTGCTTGGATTATGCTTAAAACTGACCAATTTTTTTTTATTTGCTCTAAATGTATTGGTTGTGATTTCAATTAAGAAAAGAAAATATACAGTTTTATCTGTTTTATTTTGCAAATGACTGAAAAAAGATATGAAGTGCTAATCTTTTTTTTTTATATACAAGATTCTCCCTAATCAAAGCTGATCAAAACTGAAAAATAGCACAAATTGACATTTTTATCAAAGAATGGGCAATGGAAATCTGCTCTGGTGCTACAGTTTTTCATAGAATGGTTTTAAATGTAACCTTAACAGATCAGAAAGAAAAAAACATCATCTTTTTTCTGTGGAAAATAAAAGTGGGATTCATGTACACCAGAAATGTGTGAAGTGCAGTACTTTGTGTGGTCTGCTGTAGCTTCTTTCATCATAAGGATGTCCTGTGGAAGTTTTGCCTTGCTGCAGTGAAGATGTTAGCCCCACCCACTACTGCAGGACACACCTGGTGCAGGATGTCACCAGTCTGTAATGTGTTGGAATACTGATGCTGTTCCATGAAGCACATCCATACCTATTCTCAATAGCTGAGTAGTCTATAATGGAACAATTATAGTTCCCATGGCATGGATAAAATCAGACATGGGTGTAAGCCCTGAGCTGCACATTTTGATAGCTGAAGCCTACACGTAAAATGTGATCTGTTGGTGCTATTAAAAAAAAAAAATCATGATTCTGACATACAGAACAAGCTGCCTTTTTTGGCTTCCTGCTCACCTCTTATTCTCCAAGAAAAGAAGCTGCTTTAGCTCAAGGGAGTGTTGTGGGCTCCGTGTGAAGGTCAAGAAAAAAAAACATTATATGAGCACTCATGGGGAAGAGAGTGAGAAAGATAAAATGAAACATTTGATGCTGATTATTGTAGGTGAAAAGGGAAAAGCCGGTCACGTTTCCCCTGCAAGGATGACTCTGCAAAGCCGGGGGAAATCGAAGACTAACGACACCTGCGCATCCATCTCCAACTCAGCAGAGACCTGAGATTCTGTTGTGAAGTTGAAAAAAGAAAAACAGGGGAAAGAGTAGTCATTTATCAACTTTACTTGATGCAGTAACTTTCACAGCAGTGTGCACTTTTCCTTCACTCTAGTTTTTCTGCATTTATTTTGACCACTCATTATCTGCCCTGCAACAAAACATCAGTTTAATATTAACAAAGAAGTTCCAACTATAAGTCAGTGTCCTTCAATGATTGTTATGATTTCATCTCATTGCAACCTGGTTTGATCATTGCCTGAGAGTGACATTTTGATGCATAATTGAATGTAATTAAAGATGCTGACACACATCTACATTATTTGAGTGTCACAGGACTTAGCAGAAATTGCAATTTGGTGTCTTTTCTCGTTTGTGTCATTTCAGGTGAGGGTGGGGGTGGACGAGTGGGTGTATAGTCATATTACTTGAGTCAACATCCATTAAATGAAAAGAGAGGTCTTCTCCTTGACTGTGCACTGTGGCCTCGTTACTGTAACCTTCTCACCATGATACCATGAGAAAAAAAACATGCCATGGCAGTGTATTCATTGTGGACATCAAGTTATATTTTGCATGAATCATCTGCATTGGTATTGTGTAAGCTTTATATAGTAATTATAAAACTATAAATATGTCCTACAATATGTCTATAAATACACAGTATCTTAAATGAAAAAGGAAGATTTTGAAAACAATTAGTCAAATGTGTTCATTTTTTATGTGTATATATTTTTCTGAGTTTGAATGCACAAGAGCTCAGAAATGTCTATAAATGACACAGGCACCAAAGAAAACACAAATGCAGCAGCTTAGATGTTCAGGGCGTGCACTAAAAATACACATTTCATGTTAAATTCCATCCAGGGTAACGTTATTAACCAGTCCTCAAGAATGCTGCTCCAAATGCTGAGACTACAAAACTGGAAGTAGAATTAAACAGCATTTAAATCTCAAGAACATCAGAAGGCAGGAGAGGGTTCGAAGTGGCTGATGCAGCACACCGCTCCCCGTTTTACAACACCCAAGAACACCTGTCAAAGTCAGATGAGGGGAAATAAAAATGGATTACATTTGCATTAGTGGAGTTTAAAACTGTCTCTGTTTTGGAGATTAAAATGTTGAATTATTCAAGTTCGTTGTAGCAACTAAAGCCTTTTCCTTTAAGCTACAGCAGGACACCAGGTTTGCACGGGTGTATCTTGGCTGTTGACAAAGACAAGGGCAAAAAAGCATTTTGCATAGTTTGAAGTTGAAGATAGAATATTTAATCTGAGCAAAAAGTGAATACATTTTAGCAACAAACCTGAGTCTGGTACAGTAGATGTAAAAACTGGCTCCTACATCTTTTTAGACAATTACATCAGTCAATTTAAAATTGAAGAAAATATATTTTGAACTATCTGCACATGTGTATGAAGTTTGAAAAATGAAAAAAAAAATCAACAACAACTGTATCATTGTGCTGCACAAGCTAATAGTGAACAATAGTGAACACTTCATAAAACTGAGAAAAAGCTTGTAAACCATTTACATCAATGGCATACTCAGTTCAAAACAGCCACATGCAACTACAGACACATACAATTTGAGTTTCTCATTCCAGTTAAGGACGTTTACTGTGAAACACAAAAGGAGCCCTCAAAGACCTGTAAGCACTGTAGTTTACTGATGAGATCAGTCTGTCTGAAAATGAAGCTTATTTGGTCATGAAGAATATAACTAAGATGGTTCAAGAGGCATCATTGTGAATAGTAAGAGAGGAAAGAAAAAAACAAGATCCAGAATAAAATAAAAATCCTATTGCCATGGCAACACACCATGGATGAATCAAAATGTATATATATCTTCAATAATAATAATCAAGAGGCACCTTGAAACTCCAACACACTTGTAACAAAAAAGGTTTATGGTTTTATTGATGGTGCTGGTGGTGGTGGGGGTTCTAGACCCAAACAGCGTGTTGTCATGATGGGGAAAGTATATTTTAAAGTTTTCAAGGGAACATCAGCAGCTTTGCAAGCTCAGGGATGCTGTGAGATTCTGCAAGAGAACAAAACACATATGTGAACTGAATTTTACCACAAAGTGGCTTCAGAGAAAGTCAGACTCCAACATAGGTGGCGTGGAATCAGTTTATAGAGTTGTTAACAAGAGATTCAAATTGAGCTGAAGTGTACTGAAGCATTTCTATGAGGGAGGAAAATACGTTCACTGAGTAAGATGTAAGACAGAAACACTTAGAGTAGTCTAAATTCCGACGAAAATTGATTTATAAAATGAATCACAAATATTTCAAATTCTTCATGCTAACTGTTTCTTCTGATTTCTACATTCGTCTCTTTCTACAACAACGTCGCCACAAAAACCCCTTGGATTTGGATGTTAGCAAGAAGTTGCCTGAATCTTTGCCAGATTGCCTGGTGTGACCTCCGTGGGACCTCGGTTGGAACTCTTCTTCCCGTGTGTTCCCGGCTGTAGGATGTGAGAATATTTTGGAGCTCAAGCGCTTTGTCATTTAAAAAGGATTTTGTTTTGAGCAGTAGTTATGGTGAGGAGGAATGAGACATGTTGTCCTCTTTGGAGAGGTCACTACTGTGTTATTGTCATAGAGGGTTTGGGGGTCCGTTCACGTGTTTTCTAAGTATGGTCCATGTGATGAATTATAAGGAGATTATATTGTTATTCACCTTCTGATTTACTGGTTTATGTCGTATTATGTCAAAATCTACTTTTGTTTTCATTTATATTTAATTTAAGCCATCCAACTTGGGGTAATCATCAAAATATGAATCTATATATAGAAGAACCCGTATACCAGCGTTTATCTTGCAATGACCTACTCTGTGAAGCTTTTAAAAAACGTGACAATTTAATTCTGGATTTTCACCTGAGAGTGTGTAGCCTGTGATCCCTCTGGCCCAAAACAAGCATGCCCTCCCAATTTCCCCTCATTTTGCTCCTCTTTAATCTGGAAAGAGGAGGCTGGCTCCAGGGGAGTGCTGCTTGAATTCTGCCTTTCGCGCAGATTACTGCATCAAAAAGAGAAAGCAAACAGCAAAGCAAAGGGTCTTTTTGATCAAGTCAGCCAGAAGAAATGAAATTAGCCTGGTTACGGCAGCACACAAGCTCAGTATGGCATGCTACAGGCAGATATGGCAAACGCCGAAACAAAAAACATTCGATGTTTGAGTTTTTGTGGGGGAGTTAGCGGTAACGGATCCTCACGATGTGACCAAGTTTCTAACACTCGGTCAGACAATCTGTTCCAGCTGCAGGTTTCTAAGCCTGCATCAACAATAGTTCTTACTTCCCCCGCACCAACTGTGCTTCATCGTTTAAAATCACAGAAGAGCTCACTTTTCATTTCAGTAGTTTGTGTTGGGAATTCACCGCTCTAGTCGTATCTCCCAAATACAAGGACAAATGAAACAAACAAACAAAGAAAAACAGACACAAATTTGACGAGGTCTGCACCGAGGGATTTAGCTGGCTGGTTTGGTTGAGGTTTGGGTCGTATTGACCTATTCAGAAGGATTTGGTTGGAAAATAAGCACTGACAAAATATACCTGACAGACCTGACAGACCTGACAGACCTGACAGCAGATTAATTTCTCATCCATTTTTTAATGTGACCTCAGGATTAAGAACATTAGCGGATTATACTCAGATCTGTCAACCAGAGGTTCAGAGTAGGACATCCAGCACCTGGATCAGGACACAATCACCCAAGCCCCAAAACCAATGAATTCCGTTTTTGCCAGGTTAGAAATGATGTCACTGTTGATCAAATTATATTAAAAAAGAAAAAAATGAAAAAGGAACACAATTGTTTATGTTTATTACACACATTTATATTTGAGAGGAGAAAAAAAAAGTGTGCTGAATAAAATAAGGAAAGTTGGACTGTATAACACTTGCCTTCATAAGGATAAAGTTGTTTAAAAAATAAAAATAAAAGAAATAGTCCCTTCTCCCCCTTGTGTGTGCCTGGCATGCACGGGTTCCTGCGCGCGCATGTTTTCTGTTTACTTTTAGCCAGTTGTCGCATCAGCCTTAAAGCAGGAAAGTCACAGTTTCAGCTGAAGTTGATTAAAAACTATCTCCGTGCTGCATGGATGAGGCCAGACTATCAAACCTAACCTTGCTCTCAATCCAGAGGGACTTCGACTTCGCCATTGATGAGAGCAAAGTGATTGTGACCAAAAAGACGAGTCATTAAGAAATCCAGTGCTGAGGTCGAGGTTGCCAGATCTGACAGGTTCCAGCCCAAATGCAACGTAAAACCATGCGTAAAACCCACCGAAAATAATGAAAAACCAGTCCGAATCTTACATTTTCTGTTAAAACAATAAATTATTAAATGCGTAATACATTTCATCTTCACATTACTAAATAGCCCCAAAAAAGTTCAGGCTCCAAACAAAAACTACAATAAAATTGAGTAGATTAAAGCAAATCTATCAGTCAGTTTATTGTGTAAGTTTCTACTTTTCTCTGCCATAATGGAAACTTTTTTGTTAATAATTTCTCCTAAATATTTAGTAAAAACCAGGAAAATCAGCCCAAATATATATTTTCCAGCCCAATTGGGCTGAAACCTGCCCAACCTGGCAACACAGATTTAGAATATCCGCAGGAGATTCTCCTCAAAACGACGAAATAAACTCTTTAATGAATAAAATGAAGAACCTTGGATTGAGATTTAAGACTAATTAAGACATTTAAATGCCTTATTTGAGCAAAAATGGAATTTGAGATTTTAAAGGACGAGGCTGCATAGATGAGGCCAGACTATCAAATCTCACCTTGCTCTCAATCGAGAGGGACTTCGCTGTTAATGAGAGCAAAGTGATTGAAAGGTTTGCGGCGATGAAGAACCGGCGGATGGTTCGGAATTGAAAAAGTTTTTAAATTAAAGTTTTTGCATTTTGGATCGTTCAATGTGCTACCCCACACCCCCCCTCCCCCCGGATGGAAATATTTTTTTGTTGTGGTTTTCTGCACATCACTGGAGGAAACCATCATTGGTAAGCTGTCATAATATTAATTATTTCTGATAACATTGTCATAATGCTGAATATATGGCCTTTCATATATTGTTTGTTACTGTTTGACCGCCGTGTCTGATTGTGTTAAATGCATGTCACATTGTAGTAGGATATGTTGTCGTGTAGGAGGTTGAACACGTGTGTCTGAATTGTGCTACTCGGCTGTATTGAATCCGACATCACTGGATGTCATTTGATTTTTATCTCCAGGTTGATACCTATGTCTCAAAGTCTGCATTAGGCTTTTTTTTTTTTTTTTTTTAGCAATTATGTTTTAACAGGGATGTTTAGGCCACAAGGGCCCATCTAGAATGCTTTGCCCCCCCTGGGCTGGGACCCCCTGCTCCGCCCCTTCAGCATTTACAAGCTGCAGCCTATGGAATATTACAACTATACTACAGCACCAACTGCAGTTTGTTTTTTTTTTTTTCAATTTTTTTCTTTAAACTGCACCAACCGCTTCTGGTGAAGCTTTTGTTTGTCTGTAATGCAAATAAGGCAGGGCCACACTGCAGCAAAAACAAACTCTAAACTATTTCTTGTTTGTGACATTTTTAATTTCCCTCTAGAGGTGACAGCTCATTCTGACATCTACTGTTCGGTGAAACCTTCCACGCCCACTTACCCCCTCTGCATTCCCTAATAGCTTGTAGCTGCTACACACAGCCCATCGACCCTGATAAATGTTTAAGTTCTGCACCATTACACAGCCAATAAAAATCAGTGGCTTGCAAGTCTTAATGGGACACGAGCTGTCCGGTGGCCAATTGGACTTGTACTGATATACAGTAGGAGGCACAGAAAAGTGGAGTGCAGGAGGCAAGAGACTGAGGCAGATGTATAGAGATATTAACTTATGACTACCCACACTGATAGGCTATCACACGTTGAGAGGCTTGTAAATCACTAACTGTACAATACAGTGGAAGAACGGGACAGAAGACAAGAAACCATCTGGTGAAATGTGTGGGTGCAGAACAAAAGGACAACCTTTTAACTTGTCTGCTTAGCAGGCAGATGAGTGGGGAGGCTGCAGTTATTTAAAAAAAAAAAAGCTGCTATGAAATCTAAACAAAGAGAATAAGCAACAAAGAAATGATACAAATATTTTCACTTTGATCATGAATTCATTCGTGCATCCCAAGGGAAGTGACAGATTATGCAATGTGGATTGGACTCACTGGTAATGCCACTGATTCTTGATTTACACAGTATACTTCACCTAAGAATACGTTTGAATTCTATATGTACCCTCTCAATTCCCTTCCCTGACGGGCCTCATCATTTCACGATCTTCATTCTCTTCCTTTCTTTCTCTCTTTTGTGTTTCTCAGGTCTCTTCTTTTCCTCCTCCCTTCTGATGTTGTGCCAATTTTCGGTGAATCACATGGCTGTCATTTTAAAGAGCCCTGAAAAGGTAGGAGATTACACAATGCAGTGAAGACTTTCTGGTGCGGTATTGTGTAGAAACTGACAGAAATCCAAAGCTCGCTGTACTGCTGCATTGCTGTTTTCTTTTTTTCTTTTTTTTTAGGTATTTGATATTGAAATATCAGTAAAATTGATTAGTGTCACATCATTTTGCTCCAACATTGTTCATTTTCCTTGAACTTTCAGTCTTTATGGTATAAAAGTATAAAATGCTTAAAGCATAAGAAGACAAAAAAAAAACATAGTTAACTTTTTTTTTTAATCTCATTATACAGCATTATTAGAGAAGTCATGGTTAGGTGTGAAAAAAATGGGCAGAAAATTGATGTTTTTGAAAAGGATGAGCAGAGACCAGAAATGCTATACTTGCAAATGCTGCTGCTTGTTAAATATCTCTTTTTACTTTTTACTTTGTCTATTAATTTCAAATTTTTCCTAATCCCCATTCATCAGTTTTGAACTTTTATGAAACAAAACAAAATTCATTGTATTATGAATTAAAGATATGCATAATGAAGATTGTGCATTGTGTTGTCAGGTTTTCAGTTTTCTCTGTAAGAAAGATAGTGACAGCTAACAATTGATCAAATCTATTGACGAATTGGACGACCACACCCCTAATTACCTATGCATTTATTGCTATCCTAATTCTTTTCCTCTTTTAGGATGGATGGACAGGACTATGCATGTCTGTCATGTACATTTTTTAAATGAATGCAACAAGAAATGAAAACTAAACAAATGTCTATGTATTATAGAAAATATGAACAATGCTATTCAATCATTAACTGTGCTCTTTCCATATAGTTAGTTTCATGCAGTTTGGGTTTTGTCTAAATGTTTTAGTATTATTTGTTTCATCTGAGCTTTTTCCCAGATCAAACAAGAATCAAGAAACTGTCACGGATCTGAACACTTCAGCTAATTATCTCGTCTCCTGGTCCATCGTGAACCAACCAGAACCATTAGTTCTTGCATTTCATCAGTTTTATACTATCTTTTTAATAATTTTATTCTTTCAAATTCTTACTTTTAGATGCACTTTTTAATGTTTGTATGCAAAGCACTTTGGATTGTCTTGTACAAATAAACTTCCCCTGCCTTACTAAGTGCTGCTACTTCAGAACAGCTGACCTGAGCCAAAGCTGTTATTTTAAAATCAGAATAATTTTACAAGCAAAACAGCTGAAATTACTCCCACATGATTGAACATTTGGCACAACTGAACTTACACTGAAACCAGAAACGGTCACATGGCAGCTCCATACTGACTCATGTTTCACAGAGGCATTCCTGACAGGATTGGTGTAATGGATTGTCCTACTCTGTGTTTTTGGTAAGAAGCCTTTTTCATCTTAAATGGTGTGTGAAAGTAAGCTTTTGGAGAAGCTGAAAGATTACTTAAATCTTAAATATGTGTCACATAGTTATAATCAAAACTGACAGAAACACAATTTGCCTTTAAATTTTATGTGATCTTCATCCATTTTGGCAACATAATGCAGATGTCAGCTTTATACAAAACCTCAATTTCCCTTCGACTTTGGACCACAAACACTCCCAACGGTTTGTCAGACTGCATCTACCAAAATAATCCACAATATTACACGCATGCATATGTTTCTTCTCTTTCCAATGAGCCATCAAAGCAAACTGGCTTCGCAGTTCCCATGTTTGCTTTTTTTCCAAATGAAAACGGGGCTGCTGGGAAATTTGTGCAGAGAAGTATGCTGTTGCTGAGGTGTTAATTAGACTGAGAAATCCAGTCTTCGACCCTCCCTCCAAGCTGGCCAGAGTGACGCACCCACATAACACCTCCTCCAACACTGCAGAAATCCAAGTGTGGCTGCCACAAAGTGCTTTGCTGTAGCTGTAAGCCATCTGAAATGTGCACATAAAATTTCACCTGATTAGCTGAGATAAATCTTCATCTGATTCACCTTTTATTTTATACTATGCCGTGGCGCAGCTATTGTAAATTTGTAACATGGATGACAGCAGCTCGGCTTTGACGTGAAGCAGGTGTTAATTGAATGATTCTCAGTCTTCTCTTGCCAGCTGCTTTTTACAGTCAAATGTGACATGTGATGCATTAAGCAGCTTAAATGGAGAAAAAAAAGCTTTTATTAGACTGCAATAAAGAAGAAAAATAATCTCACCTATAAAAACAAATGCATTGTCGAATGCTGTCAATTAATGGCACCTTGAGGCGGTGCATTTTACAGCAGGACCATAGTTCAACACTGTTTCTGTAGTTGGGATCAATAAACCAACAGCTAACAGATGAGCCTTCCTTGTGATTGTCTAATGATCAAGTGATCTATACAACTGCAGTGTGAAACAACCGTCTGTCCAATTGTTAAAACCTTAATCTCAACCAGCAAAGTGAAACAATGCCTTTTCTTTCTAATATTATAATATATGTTTTCCAGTGATTTTGTATTCTTAATATCAGTCCGATCTTACTGATGTCCCCAACAACACTTTTTGTTAAAAAAATAAAAGAACGAAAATTACAACATGAGTCAAAAACCTTTTGCCTCTCCCAGGGAAGTATTTGAGAAAGGGTATTGGGTATTTTAAATAATAAAACGCACAGATTTATGTGCAGAAAAGGCTTTTTGTCACATTCAAGGTTGCAGTGTTTTTCTTTTTTCAAAAATGTATTTGACAACGTTATGAGTAGCCAAGTGAATTAAGAGCACAACCAAATCATTTTACTCAGACGACCATGAACTCCACGCTATTTTATTGATCCAAAAATGTCACTTTTTCACAACATTTATTCTAGTTCTGCACCCTGCTTATGCTTTTTTTTCAGATTTCATGAGTTTTAAGCTTGAAAATGAAGATTTGAAGCATGAAGTGGGCGTTGAACATCTCTTTGAAAGCAAATATGTTTTTCTAAGTCAAAACCAAAGATGGACTCAAGTCTCCTGGATGATGGTTATGTGTGTAACGTTCCATCTTTATCCTCCAGCCTCCAAATATAGACTTATGTGCATGTTAAGGTGCTAAAGGTCAAAACGAAACAGATAACATAACACCTACATATAATCATCATCATATTTATACAGAGTGAACAAAGAGTCTCAACAAAGTACATTAAAGTACTGCAAAAACGTACACATTTTACTTAAAATTGGTTAAACTTTTAACCATTGGGAATTTTGTGTCTAATCATGGGTTATTTGGCATTTACCGCCACTCTGATTATATTAGTAAGTCTAGTAGTCTAGTATTCTGATAATAAACACAATGTTCACAGGGTTACTCTGAACAAACTCAGTTGAAATACGTTGTTGTTGTAATGTTTTGTTTAACGTTTTACAAGTGTTTAAAAAGCCAAATCCTATATGCCATCGCCGAGGAGTCTGGGTAATGCAGGATGCTCAACATAGATTCTCTCAGATCATATTTCTGGAGATGACGTTAGCTCTTGAATGAATGATCATCTAGATGCTCACAGCGGCGGATTAATTCCGCAGGATTTTAATATTCATACATCTGTGATCCAATCATGACATGATGATCCATCAAGCACTATATGATGATATACATTATTAATGATCCAATTTATCATGTATCAGCGTTAATGTTTAACGTCTCACATTAATTTACTCATGAGCTGTACATACGTTTTTAGTCTTTTCAGTTCTTCTCCCACATTTAATGTTTCCAACTTATCATCAATCATTATTCTCCACAACGACGGATACAAAGAATACGTTAATCTTTAAAATGAAAATGAAAGACAGAAATATATTATGAGCAGTAGTGTTCAGACCCTTTGATATGTTACTCACAGTTGCTGCATCCTACTTATATCTGTGGTCCTTGAGATGCTTTTGAAAAACCAAATGTGGTCCATCTGTGCCTAGATACATGCACTGGACATATAGTGGTGAAGACTGCACCAACAAAATACATTTAAAAAAAAGTCATTACGTGAAGAGATTTGCCTGGAGACCTGCAAGACAGGCACAGCTTTGTTAACAGATGCAAGAAACCTCCTTCAGATGACTGTAAACATGTGTGGAACAATCAACTTCACAAGAAAACTGAGTAATCAGTCAGATGCAGAGGTCTTTTATGGACACTGATTAACCTTACAGAAGGACAACCATCGTTGTGCAATCTCGCCAGTTCAGCCCAGAGGGAAGCAGGACCGGAGTTTGCCAAATACGCTCCAAAAACCTACAGTATTTTCACACGCTGTGAATGACTAGCAACCTGTCCAGAGTGTACTTCAACTCTCATCCAATGACCATGAAAAGAGGGTTATATTACAATAATTGTTACTTAAGCTTAACTTTCTACTGATTTATAAACCAAAGCTTGGTAGAAAGAATGTCCAGTTGAAGCCGCTCAAGCTCACTCTGGTCTGGGCGCTTTCCAAAGGCCTGAGGAGGCACAACTGGAGACAAGCTGGTTTCCCTCCAAACAGAGATTTGGGTTCACATGACCTGAGCAAGCAGCTGTCCCCAGCAGGCTACCCCTGCAGTGGCAGGCACTGCAGATCGGGAGTGTCCTCTGTTCATTTTGTTCACTTCAACTCATTTCTATTTATGTCACTCCAAATCATAACAATGGTAATATAATAGCTTTTTACATATTCGCGCCTGCATGCGTGTGCAGCCGCTTTATAATTATATATTACACATTAGGGCTGGGCGATATATCGAGATTTTAATATATATTTTCAAACGCGATATGGTACGAGACAATATTGTTTATATCGATTATTAATTTTTTTTGTTTTTTTTGTAATTTTGATATAGCTTATTTTGTGACAAATTGATTTGAATGTTTTATTTGAGATTTGCACAAATGTTTTGTTATTTGCACAACTGTCAACCTCAGTGGAAAAGTCTGCCTGTTACTCTACATTGTATTACTTGCACAGTGTATTTTAATTTAATTGTTATGCAGGAAAGGGATATTTGTTTTATTTTATTCAAGAAGCATTTTTATTCTATATATGCAGGCAGTTTATTTTTATTTCATTTGTTTTATACATTTTGATATTGTGCAGACCTCTGTTAATAAAGGTACCTGTGTGACATTTGGCACGAGGCTTTGTATTAAAACTGACTGTTTTTTTAAGGGTTTGCCTCAGAAAAAATGAAGCTAACAGAGATGCTATGCTATAATGCTTTGGGGGAAACCCCAATTATGGCACAGAAAAAATATCGATATATATCGAGTATCGCCATTCAGCTAGAAAATATCGAGATATGACTTTTGGTCCATATCGCCCAGCCCTATTACACATTGAGATTGAAGTTGTGGAACAGCTGACAGCCTGTAAATAAATAAACACTCATATATACTTGAGATGTCTTAAAACCGCAGTATTTATGGGTAATCCACCTCGTGGATCCCCCCTGGTGCGTTTGGTGGTATCCAACAGAATCATTTGCACTCCAGCTGACTCCTGGCTGATTCATGTGGCAATCAGCTCCTGTCCCGCCTCATGGCCGCTATAATGCCTCACGAGAGCAATTGACGCAGTCCGCTGTATAGAGACAGCAGCTATCAATCGTCCTCTCTGATCGTAGCGTGTGTACAGTATGACATCAGAGCTAAAAGCGTGTCGTGGACGTGTGTGTCTTGTTTAGTAAGAAGAAGGTGGCTAAAACCAGCAATCCATCAAAGATTTTTCTCCACACTCTCTTTTTTCGTTCAAGTGCCTGGGCGCGAGGGAACGTTTTAATCATGTTTTCTTTTATTCAAACTATTAATCCTGAAGCTCAGTGCACCAGGGTTCCCTTTGGGAAACCTCACACATCTGGCAAATACTGGGATGCAATCTTTACTCTCTCTGGGTTACTGTAGCTCTCAACAGTTTTTTGTTGTTTTTTTCCTCCACAAATTTAGTGATCTACATAGTGATCTACATTGTCCTCAGAAAGGTGATAACACAAGACAAGACCATTTACCCACCCGCTTCATTAAAGTAATCTCTCTGTTTCACACTTGATTCTCACATTACTAAAATAGAGTGTGAAATATTTCTTCAAATATATTTTGTTTCTGCAGACTTCCATGATGTCATCTTTTTATTTGATAGTAGGTACATACAGTATATCAGAATAATGCCTGAACAAAGGGGACATTTGTCAGCAATGGTAAGGGGAAAAAGGAAACTGCCCTTATAGGAGCAGAGACAAAGGACTGATGTCTTTTTCAGCTAGCCTGACATGACTTCAACACAAATTCCCTGGTTTTAGATATGATCTCACTCATGCAAACCGAGTCCGTGTCATCTGGTATTCGTAAGGCAGCAAAAATACTTTCATGCCCTCCTTCTCCAGCAGAACCTGCTGCAGTCGTACAAGCTGTTTTATGGCCTCTGATAAATGATGCAGTGTTTACTACTACACAGACTACAGAGGAGAAATCAAAATCCCCCAAACGCATGTGGGATGATCTTTCAGCTGTATAATTAATAACAGCTGAGATTTTAGCTGAGCTCTGGCATGAAAGTGTCTGGCTGAAATACATCTACCTTCAGACGTTTTGAGCTGGGCCTGGTATTCACTTTACAGTGTTTACTATAAAAGAACATATGCATTTTTTTAATGTAGTTTATGGATAGTTAAAGACTAAGGGATGCAAAGAAACATAATCATCACTCTGGTGGGAGAGACAGTATTTAGGATAATTATCTAAATATAAATCTCATTCTAAATAATCTCTGCCATTCTGATATCATACTTGAAGATAAGACTGACTTTCAGTCATCTTTCTCAGCTTTGACCATCATTTATGAAGATTAGAACATTATTGTGTTTTGGAAGGTCTGGGATTATGATAGCAACATCTAAACATGTCTGATTATTTCTCATCACTCAAAAAAAAAAACAACTTTGCACAAGTTTCACCTCACCTCAACAGCCCTTTCACCCCTTCATAGTTTTGATGGTGACACAGTTTGCTTGACCTTGTTTTTTGCCCCCATTCTGGCACATCTTTAGCCATTCCAGCTATTTCCACTCACCCACCTCTGGGTGTCCATGTCTGCCAGCAGAGCAAACACTCACTGTCACTCTTTTTTTTTTTCTGTCAAAAGTCTACGAGTGTTCCCTCAGGACTTACATCTCCATTCAGCCAACCACTTTCCCCAATCCTGTCCAATGTCCCAGTGTTCCTGTCCCACTTTGCCCCCCTCAAGTGACAGGATGTGGAATAATGAAAAGTTGTAATGAAAAGTTAAGAAGTTTGCTGATGCGGAGAGACAAATGGTGACCCAAGAAGTCCCAAGGTCCATCTCCACGGAGACGGATACTACCCGTCCCTCCACACACAAAATCTGACACTTTCCATTCACTTCTTTTTTCTTTCATTTTTGACCCACAGGAAAAGTAATGTAGTGCAACAAAAACTATAAAATTGTCAGTACAATATTATACAACTCTATGAATACATCATTTGGTTCAAAAGCCAAACCTTGGTGTTTTGAATACTCTTTCAATTTCCCCAATTCAGAACATAATAAAAAAATCATCCAGTCCTTACTGAGTATTGAAAGTTGAATAAATAAAACCTCAGATGAGCAAAAATGGATGAATATGATGGTGTATCATAATTTAACAAAACCTAAGAAAAAGTGCAGAAGCAGCATATAAAAGCTAAGTACATCTAATACTTCACTAGCTCGTTAAATCTGAAGTAATACCTGTAATTCTGTACATAATTTCTTTATGTTGTTATACCTCTGTCACGACTTTGTGGAGGAATATCAGTCTCACTCTCTGTTACGTTAATAGCAAGAACCAAGTAGATGTTTGTCTTTATTATGGGATGCTTGTTCATGAAAGCACAATGAAGACGAACAGGATCTGTTACTGACGTAAACGCAGAAGCTCCACCCCGACGCTCGTCATCGGCAGGTTTTGCTGGTTGGTCTGGAACGCTCATGTGTATTAAACACAATGCCAGGATGGAAAGACACCAGCAGTGGTGTTGGGAAAGTGAATGTTGCTGCACATCAACCTGGGAATGAGGATTAAATCAAAACTAGACCTCTAAACAATACGGAGTTTTTAAAAAAACTGCCTCCGTTTGACTGAAATATTAGATTCATGTTTTCTCCCTCAGATCTGAGTCAAATCCTGGAATGAAGACTGAAGAAAAAACTTTGTTGAAACATCACAAGTTTAATTTCTTACTAAATATTCAGGTTGTTAAACATGAAACATCCGCAACAGATTTAGACATCAACAACATCTGATCTGCAGATCTGCTGGTTTTTTTGTTCAGGTTCATGAAGCTGAAGAACAATAATGTGATTAAAACATAAAGACACATTTAGAGTTTCAGGTTGATCAAGTAAAATAGCCTAAAACATCCCATAAATTACCAGAAATAAGAGTGAAACCTGCAAAACATCTGAACAACAAAGTTCCTCTACAATCAGAGTTTGAGATGTGGATCTCTGAACGGTGAAGAAACATCACAACAATCAACTCCGACTCATAAACACGGAGAAGGAAACGCGTCTATCTGAGTTTACAGAACTCAGCTGAGTCTCCAGAACCAGTGAAAAACAAAACCCCAGCGTAGAGCGGCTGAGTGAAGGTGGTCTGGACTCGGTGGAGGAGGGTCATGGTTTCAGAGACGCTGTAGAAGGACAGAACACCTGCTCTGTGATCCAGGTAAACTGCGATTCTGGAGCTCTGAGGACTTGAGATGGAGGTTTGGATGTTGTTGTACCAAAATTCATAACTGTCTGAGGAACAATATAGTGCCCAAGATGTGTCATTAAATCCAAATCCACTTTCATACCCTGATCTGCTGATATTCTTGTATGAAACTGCTACAACAACTCTACCTTCTTTCTTCTCCACCTCCCAGTAATGACGGCCAGTCAGACTCTCTCTACTCAGGACCTGAGAATATGCAGTGAATCTGTCTGGATGATCAGAAAGATAATGAAGTAGGTCCACCAAAGTCACCTTTCTGTTCTCCTCTGACAGAAACAGCTCTTTTTCTGCTGTGTTTGGATCCAGAGTGATTTCACATGAATACTTCAAGAATCCAGCTCTGCTCTTTGGTTCTGGTTCTGGTTCTGACAGTAAAACATCCACCTCAGCGATGGTCAGTGAGAAGTTTGTCCACATGTCTCTCAGAATGTCCTGTAGTTGACCTCTGAACTCGGACATAGCTGCTTTCATATCCTCAAAGTACCTGAGAGGACGGATGCTGATGCTGGAGGAGTGTGTGGACTCACTGAGTGGTGACAGTGAGGGGTAGCTGTGGAGAAACTGGTTGTGGTCCTCGGTGTCTGAGAGCTGCTTCATCTCAGCGTCTCTCCTCTTCAAGTCAGTGATCTCCTGCTGCAGCTTCTCCTCAAGCTCTCTGACTCGACTCACTTCAGTTTCCTGCTGGGATCTGATCTGCTGCTTCACATCAGAGCTTCTTTTCTGGAGGAGAGAGATCAGCTCAGTGAAGATCTCCTCACTGTCCTCCACTGTTTCGTCAGCAGACTGATTGATGGCCTCCACTTCCTGCTGAAGCAGCTTCACATCTTTCTCTCTGTCCTGGATCTCCTGTTGGATTTGTTGCAGACTCACCTCCATCTCTCTCTGCCTCTCAGTCCTTTCTGCTGCAGCTGAGACTGTGTTGTGGCCTTTATGTTCATCCACAGAGCAGAGATAACAGATACACTTCTGATCAGTACGACAGAACATCTTCATCACCTCATCATGACGGGGGCAGATGTTGTCCTGCAGGTTCTTGAAGGGATCCACCAGCTTGTGTTTCTTGAATGTAGATGAATCATAATGAGGTTGAAGGTGTTTCTCGCAGTAAGAGGCCAGACAGAATAAACACGTTTTGATGGCTTTCAGTTTCCTTCCAGAGCAGACATCACAGGCCACATCTTCAGGTCCAGCATAGCAGTGATCAGCAGGAGCAGCTTGAAGTCCAATCTTCTTCAGCTGCTCCATTAAAGCTGCTAACATGGTGCTTTTTGCCAGCTCAGGTCTCGGTGTGAACGTCCGTCTACACTGAGGACAGCTGGGGAGCTTATTCTCATCTTCATCCCAGAAGTTGTTAATACAGTCCATACAGTAACTGTGTCCACAGGGAATAGTCACCGGATCCTTTAAAACCTCCGCACAGATCAAACAAGAAAAGGTTTCCCGGTCCAGCTGATCTCCTTTCTGCGCCATTACTCCTTTCGATAATTGAGACTGAGACGTTTCACTTCCTCAAACATGAAACTAGTCTGAGAGCCAGGAAACGCTAGTCAGACTGGATCTGCTGGTTTGAGAGCAGGAAGTAGATTGAGGTTCATCAACATCAGATTACAGGAAGAGGGCGAACTCTGGATTTAACCCTTTCTTGTCAGACTTCAATTTAGAAGTAGACGTCTTTTTACCTCAACTCGTATGTAGTCCGAAATAATCATAATAATAAATGTAATTTAGGTTTCATTGTAGACAGAGGGTTTATTTTATAGTTTATAATCCTTTTAAATTTCACATGAACATACTTCATGTATTGTTTTCAGATGAAACCAGACGAACTCAGGGATTTTCATGAAAGTCCATATCCTCAGGGCCGGGCAGGCCGGTGAGACGGGTCAGAGGGCCGTTCTCGGGACTGAGCAGGCGGGTCAGATGGACTGTGCAGTTTCTAGGGACGGGGTGGACCGAGTCCGGGGGGGCCGCCTTGGGGACGTGGAGGGGCCGGCTTCGGGGGACACCGGGTCCTCGGTGCCGGCTTTGGGGGACACCGGGTCCTTGGAAGGGGCCTGGGTGTTGGCTGAAGTGTGTCCAGGACCACCACTGGAACAGGGACGGGTGCGTCCGGGACCACCACTGGAACAGGGACGGGTGCGTCCGGACTACCTCGGGAACAGCGACGCAACGCAACTTTTGAATGGTTTGACATAGAGAGTTGTGGATGGTGTCATTTATGATATGCTTATGATGATAAGTTGAGTTTTATGTGAACAGCAAAGGCACTTTTTATAGTATTATTGACCTAAGAGTGTGGGGGGAACCCGGGCGGGGACGGTGGCCATGAATGCGAGGGCCCGTTCATCGCTGCTTGCAGTTTAATTGAGAATTATTTCTATCCCTGTTAATATAGCATTGACGATTTAGTCCAAATATCTGTCTAAGATTCACATTGTATTACAGATCAGGTGCACACCTATCGACAGTTAATACAGCTAAGCTGCTTGTAACACCTACTGCCCAACATTTGAGCATGAGCAAACACCACGTGTCACAATTACTTGATGAGCCCCAGACTTTGCTTTGCATGGAGGGACACAAACATTCAACATCGTGCTCCTCCACTGCTGCTGGAAGTATTATAGCAGGACAGACAACCACAACAGGCAGTGCTGTGAAACACTACAGACTACAATTTCTTTTCATCCTTCTTTTGTTTCTTCCTATTGCAGAGTTCATGCTTCTCCTCTTCTTCATGTCTCTTTGATTACTTGTTTGCTCATCAGTGCCTGACCGCAGCTGCAGTTAGTGTGCTTTCTTCATCGCTCCCCTCCTACTGTGCGCCGCCTGAAGCTATCGAGACTGCAAATATACTACACTACACTAACAAGCTATCGTTCAGCATGCACATGTATACCGTGATCTTTTATTGACACTTACAGGTAACGGATGTGCACACAACCATTGTCCACTCCTGTGGTATGCACAGAGTGAACGTTGGTATCAACATTGTTAAAAATCATATTTTAGACGATTTGGTACAAACTTCACTTGATTACGTAACTTCAAAGCAGACATAATTCTCACAGATACAGCAGAGGCAATGCTGCATTTACATTTATATATAAGCTGTTGCTTGGTTAAGCTTGGTTAGGACTGTTATGGTATTTATAAACTCCGGGTGCCAAAAATCAGACGCTTTTGAAGCTCAATGCTCTTATGTGTATGCTTGGTAACTAAAGAGTTTAATGTGCATTAGTGTTGTCTTTCAACAACAGCACTTTCAGTAAATCTCAAGGGGCAAAGCAATTTGACTTGTTCCA
The DNA here is from genome assembly GCF_033807715.1 of Cololabis saira. NCBI lineage: Eukaryota > Metazoa > Chordata > Actinopteri > Beloniformes > Belonidae > Cololabis > Cololabis saira. Next base: position 12,410,460 of record NC_084602.1, read on the forward strand.
TTAAAAAAAAAAATTGGGTGGGGGATTAAAACAATAGAATAAACTTGAATAGCTCTGTTTGATTACTCTGACAAAGATACAATGCTGCTTGTTAATGGAGCTGTATGACTAAGTGATTGTCAATTTAGCTGCTGTATTATGTATTTGACAATCACCTTATACCTGCAGCAAGTTGCTATGGTTTCATCTCTGTAAAGTGTTTTTTTTTTCCCCACTTAACCTTTGTTTCCCCTTTCCTCATGTCTGCTTTCTGTGGAAGCCTGTGTTTGTGCACCTGCTAAAGATTAAAGCGTGGTTGATGGTCTGAGGCTCTTTTCAAAGTGGCAAGGCTGAGAAACAGCCCCTTTCCATTAGCAAACACGGATATGAATGCTCAGGACTTGCTGTCTCTTTCGTTTTTTTTCTCCTCGTTTAGCCTCCGACCTCTCTGCTTCACTAAAGGTACAACATTGAGCAGGTTATGTACAATATCTAATCATGTTCAAATCATCCTTTTTTTTCTTAAGGCACTTTATTTTCCTTATCTTCTCTCTTCTGATGCATTTTGCGGTATCCCGCCTGATCATTTTCTGTACTTAAATCCTAATACAGTAGTTTGCATTCAGCACACCATCGCTTATATTCAGTGTAATGCAGAAATGTAATTCAGCTTCATGCCTCTTTCTCAAACATTATCATACAAATAGGGACCGCTGAGCAAAAGAATCAGGACTGATGTTCACAAATCAAAATCACAGCTTTAGAGTGCAAAACCCCATGATAAAAATGATAAAAGAAATCAAATGCTGTCCATTAGTAATATGTAAGATATGGATTGGACTTAACTGACCTAATACATAATTCTCTTTCATTGGTAATTACATTCAGCAATGGAATTAAATATACGCAACTGCACTGCTGCATTTAAAACATTTCTCTTTTTTGCATTTGCATTATTTTTTTATTTTTGGCTATGTATTCAGGTTCAAAAGTTCAGTTTAGGCACTTAGAACTCAAAGATCTTGTAATACATTACACAAACACAAGCAAGGGCTTGTTCATTTAGCTTGCAACTGGCTTTGGATAATCACGCTGTGCTGAAGGAACTGTGGGAGCTCAGTTGAGGGTGTAACGTCTTATAGTCATGTCGGATAAGCGTTGCACTAAAATTTAAAGCAGCATTCTCCATAACATTCATGAAAAGATGTGTGTTTCTTTTACTTAAACACAGACTGAAATAATTGGCACTCACTTAGCAGCTGTGGAATCACCTTTTTTGTTCCTGATACATTTTTCTTTAAAAGATTTATGTGTTTTTCCTTCCAGATACAACCCATGTGCAGATTTAAGTGAAATACCATGCATTGCAGAACACGACTGTTAAAAAAGGAATGGGGATACTTTTCTATTGATGTTTGAGATTAGTCCTTCACGAGGATTATTTTTGTCCAATTTGTTCAATTCCATCATCTCCAGAAGAAGCCAGCACAATAGGCCGAGAATTTGCAGCCGCTGAGACTTTAAAGAGCTGTAAATTTTTGGGATTCGTGACAAAAACGTTTGATCTGCACTATCTCCCTCTCCTCATTTGGAGCAAGGCTTAGCTGAGCCGAATGAAAGGCAACACTATATCATTGTTTCAAAAGCAGATTATCTGTGACTTCAAAACCCCCCACTTTAGGCAATGCAACACATTGCTTATCTGTATCCGAGTCACTACTCTGTTTGACACTATGGAAGATGCTGAAAGAAGACAAGTGTTAATCTTCCTGATTCAGGCATGCTGGAGGAGGTTTGGAATCAGCTTCAACAGAAAACCCGCCCCTCTCTATGCCTCCATCCTTGTATACATTGTATAGATATACAAGCACAAGCGTGTCTACGAGCCAGTATACAGTATCTTTGAAAGGATTCACACTGTCATTGACTGCTTCCTTGTCACTCTGAGTCAATGACTGGTGAGAGTAGGGGACAACAGATAACAGGAGATTGGTCATAGTACCTTTGTGAAAGCTCGTTCTCTTAGTCCCCTACATGGTCTCTGTGGGACAACCTTATTTTTTAATATTGTACTTGTGTAAAATTCTTGTTTTTATACCCTGCTTTGACATCTTGCGACATGTAAAAACATACTTCTAAGAAAGTAAAAAAGCCCTTTTTCAAGAAAATTGAAGACTATTTTAGACAATTTTACTAGTTTTAATTCTAATTCTTTACCCATTGAAAGAGATTTTTGCTTAATTGTAATCTGAATAACAAAACTAATGAATATTTGGTGTCTGCAATTCTTGGATTAAATGTGTAAAATATGCAATTTCCTTTTGGCATATCAAGAAATCATTGTTATATACAGTAAGTGGTAAATACAAAGCACAAGGGGGGTCGAGAGCACTTCTTCTGCAAAGGCCAATGACCTGTTTAAACGTTTAAAGAAAGGGATAGAGATTAAAATGTGGTCCTCTCTTACTTTGCCCATTCTCAGTCAAGTTTTGAAGTTTGGTCCCCTTAATTTGGGACTCGTAGCTACATTTTATACAATCAAACAAACCTCCTCTTGCTAAGTGTGTACAGCATTCGAAACTCAGTATTTACCGTGTATTATTCTCATCGCGAAATACCAAAATCCTTCTGTGCAGTATGTGATTAAAGGACTGCGGACTTCTGCTGTGTCACTCTGTCTCACCTCGTCATGGCCACAGCCGCCTCCCTGCCTCAGGAACAGACACATCTTTATTCACAACTGTCCCTGTCCAGGGGCAGAACATCAATCCGCTTTGTGTTAGCAGCCCTCGCCTCACTCCGCTGCCTTGCTCTGCTTCCTGCCTCTCTGGGTGGGGCTTCGTTATTGAACTGTCTGTGGCTTTGTTTTAGCTGGCAATCTCTCGCTCTCGCTTTCTTTTTTTCCCTTTCTGCTCCGAAATCATGGCCCATTTATTCTAACACAGTTATTACTGAAGCCTGGCTGAGCGTAGTGATGGATGGCGGTTTGTTAGAGCGACACACATAGTGTTCTTACTAGCAAAGCACAAAGGCGCTGATTTGGCACGCACATGCGCTCACATACACATAATTCATGACAGGTGACAATTTAGCTAATTAACATGACCATGGCACACAGTAAAAAGAATCCACTAGAACATGAACAGGATGACTAATTGGGGGGGTGTTTGTGAGGGAGGGGTTGGGGTTTATTGTGCGTGTTTTATTTTGACATGGCTCATAAGTCCCAACACTAGGCGTGTAAATGAACAGAATTTATGTCAAAAATAAAAAGAGGGCAGGGTAGTGAACACCAGTCATCATGATGATATATACAGTATGTGTGGGGGAAACCTCCTGCAAACCTAGTCCGACCCCTGACAGGTACCTTTAATCAGCAGATTTCACTCCTGGTCACACCGCACATGTTTAGGAGATTGCTCGGCTGCGCTAATCCCGCTGGATGATCCTGTCTGCTTGTTAGACTCAAACCAACTGGAATCGCAACACAATGACCTTCTCCTTACCTGCCACGGCAACTAGCTCGCTGTTATTCTGTCTCGCATAATGAGGACACGAGCCACTGGTATGCGCACAACTATTGTTTTGTGGTGTTTTTGAAACTCTACACAGTCAGTCCTCTGTTGCCTCGATGTAAAATGGTAGGTGGGAAATAATTATATGCATATTGTATGTGGTATAGCAAAAGAGATCAAAGTATTTTTACATTTATTTATTTTCTTTTTTAAATTATTGTGTTATCTCTTACATGCAAAGACCAAAACCCACATTTAATAAAGTATTATTTCAACAGCCTGTTTAGCCAGTCGTGGGCCGTGGCCCTGTTATTGTGGTTAAGATCTATTGTCTGGAACTATAAAAACATTTTGGTTTATTATGTTCTCATGACAAAGCCTAAAAAGGTAATCGATGAAAAAGAAAATGCAGTTAGATTTTGTATAACTATCATAGGATGGTGAATTCTGCAAAAAAATGAGCGACAGAGTCTTATGGCTTTTTAAAAAGGTTCCTAAATAAACTGCTCTGAATGACACCTCGCTGCAACTTAGGGTTTAAGGGGTTACAGTCATCTGACGATTGCTATTTCCAACACAAAGAACTGCTAAGCTGTATGCTCATAGCTCCTACTTGGTATTTTATCTTAGTCAGAAAAATTATTTTTTAATAAAACAGGAAAAAAAAAGAATGAACGAAAAGCAGTGGCTGTTCTTAAAACCAACTCATCACATATGGTGATCAGAGTCCTTGGGATCATACTGGGCCAAGATTCTGGATGACAACCAAAGCACAGGACTTCACAACAGGAGATGTGAGTCCTGGTTGTCAGAATTTTAATTTTGAGTAGTTTAAGTTTATATTTGATGTTTGCAGTTTCTGTTTAACAAGGTTTGAGAAAATATAGGGTTTGGTTTAAAATGCATAATTTTATAAAAAAAATACTTGTCAAACTTGTCTCTTCTGCAGGTATCTTCTCTGCATTTTCCTGGGCCATGCACCACCAGCTGAAGATATTTTGCTCTAAATAATCAGATCTTTTAGATGTTGAGGAATTTCTATTATGTATATGTATTCTATTATTATTAGGGCCCGAGCACCTTCAGTGCGAAGGCCCTATTGTATCTGTAGGAATTTTTCTTTCTTTTTTCTTTCTTTTTTCTTTTTTCTTCTGACGAAAGGAGGGCCTTTTTGCCCCCCTAAACGTGCCCAAAAAGTCACCAAATTTTGCATGCAAGTCAGGCCTGGCGAAAAATTTGATATTTAATGGTTTACATTAATGGGCGTGGCAAAATGGCTCAACAGCGCCCCCCGGAAAACTTTGTGCCTCAAGCCCCACAATACGGTTTGACGTACATGCACAAAAATCGCTACACACCTGTATCAGTACACAACTTAAAGAAAAGTCTCTTGGCGACATGGCCGAAACCGAACAGGAAGTCAGCCATTTTGAATTAATCGTGTCACTTTGGCGCAATTTATGCCATTCCTTCGGCAGTTAATACGGCCCGAACCGTAACGTGCACCCAGGTGTGTTATACATCAAAACGTGCGTCTCCATCCTGCGACTATGCGCATTACTTTTCTCTTTCAAAAGCGTTACCGTGGCGACGCTAGACGCCAAAAAGCGCGCCCACCCGTCATCTGGTTGGTTCAGACAGAAAAAACTTTGCGCCTCAAGCCCGATAATACGGTTTGACGTACATGAACGAAAATCGGTACACACCTGTATCATGTCGCAACTTAAAGAAAAGTCTCTTGGTGCCATGGCCGAAACCGAACAGGAAGTCGGCCATTTTGAACATTCTGAATTAATCGCGTAATTTTGGAGCAATATGAGCCATTCCTTCGAGAATTAATACGGCCCGAACCGTAACATGCACCCAGGTGTGTTATACATCAAAATGTGCGTCTCCATCCTGCGACTACGCGCATTACTTTTCTCTTTCAAAAGTGTTACCGTGGCGACGCTAGACGCCAACAAGCGCACCCCCCCTTCATCTGATTGGTCCATATTTGATAGTTCCCCAAAAGTCACCAAATTTTGCATGCAAGGCAGGCCTGGCGATAAATTTGATATTTCATGGTTTGTATTAATGGGCGTGGAAAAATGGCTCAACAGCGCCCCCCGGAAAACTTTGTGCCTCAAGCCCCACAATACGGTTTGACGTACATGCACGAAAATCGGTACACACCTGTATCATGTCGCAACTTAAAGAAAAGTCTCTTGGCGCCATGGCCAAAACCGAACAGGAAGTCGGCCATTTTGAATTAATTGTGTAATTTTGGTGCAATTTATGCCATTCTTTCGGCAATTAATACGGCCCGAACCGTGACGTGCACCCAGGTGTGTTATACATCAAAATGTGCGTCTTCATCTTGCGACTAGGCGCATTACTTTTCTCTTTCAAAAGTGTTACCGTGGCGACGCTAGACGCCAAAAAGCGTGCCCCCCTTCATCTGATTGGTCCATATTTGATAGTTCTCCAAAAGTCACCAAATTTTGCATGCAAGCCAGGCCTGGCGATAAATTTGATATTTCATGGTTTGCATTAATGGGCGTGGCCTAACGGCTCAACAGCGCCCCCTAGAATAATTTTCTCTGCCATAACTTTTGAAAGGTTTGACATAAAGAGTCGTGGGTGGTGTCATGGGACTCGGTATTGAGTCCTTGACCATAATTGGTGAAAATTAGCCCCGCCCCTTCTTCGGATTGGTTGTCCCGATTTTCTGCTATAACTTTTGAATGGTTTGACATAGAGAGTCGTGGGTGGTATCATCAGATTCTGTATGGAGTCCTTGAGCTTCATTGGCCTGAATTAGCCCCGCCCCTTCTTCTGATTGGTTGTCCCGATTTTCTGCTATAACTTTTGAATGGTTTGACATAGAGAGTCGTGGGTGGTGTCATCAGATTCTGTATGGAGTCCTTGACCTTCATTGGCCTGAATTAGCCCCGCCCCTTCTTCTGATTGGTTGTCCCTTTTTTCTGCTATATCTTTTGAATGGTTTGACATAGGAAGTCGTGGGTGGTGTCATTTCTGATATGCTTATGGGGGCGGTGGCCGTGAGTGCAAGGGCCCGTTCATCGCTGCTTGCAGCTTTAATTGTATTTGATATTTACTAGATTTATTTCCGATGTTGACAGCAACTGAAAAATAATTGTGTAAGATATGAATTGATATCCTAATTTTCACCAATATAATATAGTCAATACAATAATCTTTATAGTTGTTATATAGGTAATATGAATGGTTGCATGAATGCATGGGATGTTATGAGAAAAAAATCAGTTTATTAGATGTACGGAAGGAAATGTGGAATAACAGAGATATTTATCATACTTGGGTTGCTTGGTTTTTTTTTGTCAAAAACCAAATGCTTATATTTAATCCCTTTGATTGTGCTGGTGTAGGCCTAGAAAGCTGGGGGACACGCTGGGTTGTCTCTTGACTGTTCTCTGTGCTCTTTTTTTTATGTTTAAATCATTATAATTGCATTATTTGTCTTCTGGATAAAGTGCCCTTCATTGTGAATCTAAATAAAGGTGAATTTAATATATAAAAAAGCATTTTACATAATATACTGTTATTAGCTTTTCACTCATCAGTCAGAGCCTGTTAGCACCCAAGCTTCTCACAGCACAGCACAGCACATTTACAGGTGTGTTCCACAAGAATTGGATGTTAACTGCAAGACAGACATTAACCTGTTCAAGGGCAGAAAGGGTGAGAGGAGGTTAAGGTGGAATGAACATATGGCCATCATAGCTTGTGAGCCAGCGGCCTCCCAGCTTGCCCCACCGTGATGCTTACTCTCCTGGACGGGAGAAGAGGCGCTGCCTGCATGTCAATGAGCCCCATTCCCTGTTAAGCAACTGAATGCACAGGGTCTCTTGTCTCACACACATTGGCTGCCATCTGCACCCTGAATTGGCTGCTCCGAGGTTGAGTGTGTATGTGTGTATGTGTGTATGTGTGTGTGTGTAAAAAAGCAAGCGCTCTCGAAAGCATGGGCTGTATTTAACCCAATGCACATGCTTGTCTTACAGCCTCCTGCTTTGAGAAGCAGAGAGATCATTGAGAAAAAGATCTATTTTTAGACATGAAATAGGGAGGGGATAAGCACGAGCGATGTGCACTTGGATGCGCATGTGCATATGTGCGTTGGGGTCCTTGATTCAATGGGTGAGAATGATGCACAGTGATGGTGTTTTTTTATCTTGTTTTTCCTGAGAAAAACGTTGCAGGGAGGCACAAGTTGTCTTGCACTTCGCACACAATCATACGAGCCACACATGAGTCCTGGAGAAAAACAAGCACACACGTGCACAAACAAATCTGGATGTTGCCCGGTTGTGCCGGGAACTGGGCCTGACAGTAGTGTTGGATGTAAATCGCATACACAGAAGCACACACACACACACAAACACATCCTCCCTAGCAACGGAACACGTGATCCCAGTACTGTATGTCCAACCTTTTCACTTTCTCTCCCTGTCTCTAATCCATGTCTTTCATCCTGACAGGTGCCAGCGGCTGGTGAACCACACTCTGGACTGATGATTAGAATAGGCAGAACAGACATATGGACGGGTATCAGTTCGAGGCCATATTTAATGGGTTTTTTTGTTTGTTTTTTCATATATATATATATATATATATATATATATATATATATATATATATATATATATATATATATATATATATATATATATGCACATTGAAATACGGTGGACATATAACCACCCTTTTTGATTGATACAGAAAATAACATTGTGTGTCAGTGAAATTTTGTTTTACTGACAAATACATCTAATTCGAATATAAAGATGAAGGAGCATCAACTACTGACAGGTAACCACAATAAAAGTCACTAACAGCCTGAATACATCTATCATTTTCTCTTGGTTTGAGCATTGTTTGTAATGTCAGTGTAAAAGTGCAAACATTGAAGAAAATACATTGAAGTCATTTTAAGGTTTTTTTTTTAAATTGCAAAACTGTCAAATTGTTTGAACTTTCCATTCATCTTATTCATAAGAAGGAATTGTCACCATAAAAAGCAATGCTGCAACAGTAAACATTTAAATATGTTTGCTTGGGTGTAAGGAGTAGCAATCGAGGCTTTTCCCATCATTTCATAGACTTAATTAGTTTACTATTTCAAAAATAGGGGAAAAAAAATCTATTTTAAGCATGTGTGAGACACGGAAATCATGGGCCATTTTTAATTGGATGTGCTTGCTTGTGTGTGTGTGTGTGTGTGTGTGTGTGTGTGTGTGTGTGTGTGTGTGTGTGTGTGTGTGTGTGTGTGTGTGTGTGTGTGTGTGTGTGTGTGTGTGTGTGTATATGCGCACATGCGCGTAAGATGTTTGTTTTTGTGGCTATTGACAGTAGTGCTTTATTATTAGGTCATTTAGAACAGATAAGTATAACTAAGTGTGATAGCTGGTGGCTGCTTAGTAGTAAATTGCAGACACTAAATGTCACAGACTTCAATGGTTTTTTTAACTGCAACACAGTTTCACCCAATCATTTGAGTCTCCCATGCACACAAGCATGTAAACGGTTTCTCTGAGTCTGAAATCATATGCAAAAATGATATAACAGTGACAGAAATGTTTGTAACGCTCCAATAATAACACAGACTGGTCAAACACCCTCACAGTCATGATCGTTTGTTAACAACAACCCAAACCAGCAACCCCTTTTTTTTTTTATTCAAAAGACCTCTGAGCTCTTCTGAAATCCATTTCATCTCATTGTAAGCCTTCATCTAATATGTCCTCCAACCCCCTACCTAGCCGGTGTCCAATCTCAGCACCGCACCTCTCTTTCATCTGTGCGCTGCGGCACAAGCTTGTTTTCATTCCCTGCCCCCTTCAAAACAGCGTCCACGCTTTCGACCTTTCCCACTGGTTGTACGCTGACCCTGCGAAAAAACCAAAGGCATTATTTCGCTTTTAATTATTCATGTATGATGAGAAGTTTCTGCTACGCAGCACTGCGAGCCCAGGAGAGAGTGCCTCTAAAAACCATGTTACATACAGCACAAGGAAATAATCTAGACAACAATATTTACATTACCACATACCTCTAATGTATTTTTGTAAAGCAAATATATCACTTCTAAAATATATGAACTATGGCAGTGAACATATTGGTTTGCTTCACCTTTACTTTCAAATGGAGCAAAAGTGTTTGGTACAGTTATTCATTTACATTTGAGGTATATTTCCTGTATCATTAATACTGTCAAATACTCTGCTTCACTAAAAGTCATACCGCTGTGGAGACATCCTAACTTCTCTAAGTTTAAAGTGATTACTTTTCACACCAAACAGCAAACTTGCTTCTTTTCTCACTGACAAATGTACATGACACCTCAGGGGGAGCACGAATTTAAACTCCTTACAAATTCCACCGTTAGGCTGACATATGAAATGCAGGCTTTAAGTCAGCAAAGCAAGCCTCAAAAGCTGGTATGGAGTGGATGGAAGGAGATTATGGCCTCATCTCAACGATACAGAGCAGAAATTGCTGACAGTCAAGGCGATGCGGAGCGTCACGCTTCTGATGCTTAAAGTCTGCAAGTTCATTACCCTGCATATCACCACCGAGCACACTGAGGACCCCGGAGGTCTCTGCATTCCTCTCACTTCTGTCCCCATTTCCTGCATTTACAAAATCTCCCTTTTTCTCCATTGTTTTTTTTTTCTGTTTTATTTTTCTGTTAGCGAAGATAAAGAATATAATGACAGACATTATTAGTTATGCATAGGGCAAAAAGAAAAGTATTACCAAGTAATCTACAGCAGTTGTTTGTTTTTTCGAATCCAGAGGTTATAGATTATAGAAGGAAATATAATTTCAAACATCAGTATGCAAGCACGACTCTCAAGCAGATGTGTATATCGGTTGTGGGAGTAAAACTGTGGAACTCTCTACAGAATGATTTAAAGGAATGTACAAATTTACTTAGGTTCAAAAAAATGTATAAAGATAAAATATTTAAGTTATATGATCATGAATAGGCTGGGACTTAAACAGTACTATTGATATATGTGGTTGGTTTCTATTTAAGTGTATATTTTAGTGTAAATATTGGTTACATTGACTGTTCTTTTTGTTTTGGTATTTAATAAGGGGCAGGTAAAATAAGACTTGTCTTCATCCTGCTCCTTTTCGGTCATGGGTGTGTAGATTTAAGTGTACAAATGTACTACAGTAATATTGTCAAACTATGCACTACCATGCACGAAATAAATAAATAATGCCCCGTGTTAAATGTAGCCATCGTTATGCACCACAAATCCAAAAAATGTCATGTCTGGGCCAGGCAGAATAATGGGAACCTGTGCAAAAGCGATGGTCTAACACCCTGACACGGAAAAGAAGCTAAAATAAGGTGATGCTGAGAGTATAGCTGAATGCAAATTTTACAAACGAATACAAATTCGCTCTAAAGATAATTCCTCAGTTTCATCATACCTGTGCTGTACATTCTATAATTTCAGGAAAAAAATGATTCTTTTCTTTCAAAAACACCTCCATGACACCATGACTCAGACCCTTCACTTCTTCATCTCCATGGCGACACCACTCCTCTCACCAGGCGTCAGGGTCACCCACTCAGGCAAGCTCATTAGGGCTTTTGTCACGTTGGCTAAGTTGCCCCTGGGTGTCTTTGAAGATGACACTGTGTGTGTGTGCGTGGGGGCGTGTGTGTGTGTGTGTGCGTGCGGGCGTGTGAGTGTGGACATTACTGTGGGTTTCTCTGTGTCATGTGTCCTTGTGTATAACTGTGTGTGTGTGTGAGGGAAAGAATCATCAGATAAAGTCGGATACAGTGGAAGAACAAGGTGTTTTTAGTTGTACTGTATCGTGATGTTCAGTCTCACATCTTTCACGAACAAGGATTAATAGCGCTCGGTCAGAGTGCAGGTCTGGACCACGATCCTGATACACACATATGGAGTATACACTGTAGATCTCAGAACCGCCCCCGAGGGTGCACAGGCAGAAGTTCAGAGCAACGCTGAGTGAGTTTTATTGGTTCTGATGATATTCAAACAACTCTGACCAAGAGGCAGCACTGATGATACGATGTGGGACATTGACAAAGGACAAAATCAGCTAAAGCCAGAACTCCAATAAAGACTAGTTGCTTTATTTTGTACAATTACTATCTGTGTGGGTTGAATATATTTCCTTGTCATTTGGTCACATCTCAACCTCTGGGTTCTTGTCTTTACGTATTAATCAGCTTTGTCAGTGTGTGGTCAAGTGTGACAGAACTCATGTGACTCACACACACAAACACACACATACACACACATACACACATGCATGCATACTAATGCAAAACATACTGACCATCGAGTCAGCTGTTCAGAATTAGACAGATTACAAGGACTGGAAACAATCACACTAATTTCACACTCACCATCATGGTATGAAATTATAATAAGGCTCCTGGGAACGACATGTGTTATTCTGTCCCCGGCTAACTCTTTTGAGGTGAATCGACTATCAGCAATGGGACACTGAGACAGCAGTGAACCTTACAAATCAGTGATCTGCATTTCTTTCTTTTTTTTCTCTCTAAATTGTTCTGATTTCTCCACAGCATGTATGCATGTTTTACAACCTAATAATATCCTCTTTATTCATATTGGACATAGTAAAATTAACTTCGTGAAAGTGATAAACATATACAAATGTGTTGGTTAAGTAAAGATCCATAACAATAACAGAAGCAGACGTCACATCAAGACTTTATTCCGACAGTTATAAAAAACTGCTGCATTTATCTGCAACTTCTTGCTACTTATACTGAGCTATTACTTTCCCTTTTTGAATGCAATAAAAAACACCACTTCACCTACATGAAAGGGCTATTTAAGCTTTTAAAAGATGTCTGCATTATGTCAGATTTAAGTTAAACTGTCACGCGGTTAACGTCGTCCATGTTGCACAGAACACAGACACAGAAACAGATATGTTCTGCTGTGAAAAAAAGGTAGTGACAAAGTAAATAACCGTCTTATGCAAGGGTGAAAATATATCATTTGAGCTGTTCTGTACTACATTCATACGTGTAGACTAGGTTTCACTTAAAGGAGCTTGAGGCAGGATTTATGAAAAAAATGCGCATACGTTTTAAGTTTTCTAGTAATAATGTCAGATGAAGCGTTCCAAACCAAAAAGAATGAGCCCTCTAGTGTATCTCTCCGTTGCCTTGAACAGGCTGTGTGCTGCAAAATGTGCTGCAATTCTGGGCCCGAATTTCCCACGCTGTCCTGCGGATGTGACGTCAAATGACGCTGCATGTGCGTTCTCCCGTGCCGGCTTCGCTGTTGGCTGCAGTAACCGGTGACGGTCGTCGTGGCGCTAATGAGTCTCATTTCTTATTCTTGCCTCATGCTCCTTTAAAAAAAACAACAAAAAAAACGGTCTGAATCTATAGTAGCGTTCTTGGAAAAGATCTCCGCTCAGGCTACACCACCATAAACTCGCATAAGCTGACATCATACGGGCATGAAAAGTAACCTTTTTTGCAGGTTGCTCTTAAAAAGGATTTCCTCCCTCACATGTTGGCAGTTGCAGTTTAATGAACGTGATCTATGGTGAAAAAAACATGCTCATATTGGCGTCTTCTGAGTGCCTTCTATCCCAGTCCTCCCTGTCAGAATTATTTCCTAAATCCACCAATGCTTTACACAACATCACTTCAGCAAAATAAAAAAATAAAACAAGGAGGATTTTCTGCACAAGCTATGCAACTTAACATTTGTATAATTTTAATTTTAATGACATTCATTTTACCTCTGCTGGTCACTTTCATGCAGCACATGAGCTTTGATTGCAGTAAGCTGCTACTGCACACACGTTACAGATGAACCAAGTGGAATTCCGTGTGCTGTCTGACTGAGCAGGCCAGGCTCCGGAGTGGATTTGCTGTGACACTGTCTCTTCGAGGGCCTCGTGCAGGGATGCTTGGCTCCCCTCAGAATGGCCTCTGGAGCTTGTCAGTGGGCTGCCTGTCAGCACACAGCTTGGCCGGGGACGTCTGATGAACCACATGAGGTTGAGGGGACAGATGGGAAATGAAGGGAGAGACGGATGGACCGGGATAGAAAAAAGTGGCATAAAACCAGGGAGAGAGGCTAGGGTAACAACTCTTACATGGTCTAGTTTTAAATTTACACTTTTTACATTTGACAAATAATGAAGTCCAACTGCAGCAGTGTTCCAAAGTCAAAAGATTTGAGAAATACAGGAACAAGCACAAAATCTGCAGTCTTTACAGTAGCCATGAGTGGGGCTAATTAGACAAGCACTGCCTTGTATTATACATTTTTTATAATATAGGATAGAATAGGGGATACAGGATAGAAAACTAGAAAAGGAAAGCCTCTTCTCAGATCCCTAAATGCCACATATTAAACACAAAGGGGACATAGACAATCCTGCTGATTTTAATAGCGTACTCCAAGCTAGGCTTTGTGTTCACCATGAAAGCGCAGTTCCCACTAGGTTCCAGAAAACTCAAAAAAATTGTCACATTGTCATATTCTATGCAGTCTAATTACAACAAGCACTTCAACAACTCATTGTGGCCTACATTTTTTAAAGTTTTCAAATCTAAAGAGAAGTTGGCGCGTCCTTGCTCCTGTTTCCTTGCACCTTCTTAGAGAGGGCACGGCTGTCTCTGTTCAAAATGCTCTAATGGACACTGAAATCGCTGCATTCATGGTGTCCTCATTAAATGTACAAAAAGGAGTCGGACACACGCTGGATCCCCATTAAGCTGCACACAGGATATCACATCCACACCCCGCTGGGAGCCTCTTTGTTACAGGGCTTTTTCTGTTCTGTCATTTCTTCAGGCTGCCTTCCATTGGAACATAGCACTTTCAAACGTAAGATCACAAAAGATATTTGTGGGAAGAATTTGAAATCTATTAAGGTCTTTTTAGTTGTTGCAGAAGAGATATGGCCCCATGCATATGTTTGTCTGTGTGCTGTAGCAGCAAACACTTTCACACAGTGGAAAGATCACAAATCTCTGCTGCAGTTCTGCTCATAATAAACTAAAACAATGAGAGTAGGTGACAGGCCTGGTGCTTTGGGAGTACACCAGCCGCACTGTATGTACTGCACCATTCGTTGCCCCAATTAAGAATTCATTGGCCGCTAACGATGAGTTCTGACCTCCATTTCCTCCACCTTGATCTCCCCAACAGTGTAGTAATTTGGCCTAGAGTTGTTTGGAGTGATAGGGTTGGCTCACATAGTGAGGGTGGTTGGTACACAATGGCATAAAGCAAGAAGAGGACGGAATAAAAACAAGGGTCTTACAAATTTGAGAGTTCAAATTTCCATGCTTTCCCATACTCACAAAACATTTTATTACGACCAGACCAACCCTCAGCACTTTATTCAGGCTGCAAAAGCTTTGAACAAAAGCGCAAATACCTCTGCCCAAGGAGGAACCAAGTGGTGTTATTACAAATTATAATTTAGTTGCTCCATAATTCTAAGTCTACTTCATAAATGTTAAAAAATGACTGTTTGAAACAGTTTAATATTTCATGGCACAGTGGAGGGGCTGGTTGCCTGCTTAAGCAAGCATGAAAAGCATACCGCACGCAGAAGACTCATTTTATTCTCTCTCTCTCTCTCTCTCTCTCTCTCTCTCTCTCTCTCTCTCTCTCTCTCTCTTTTTGTTTTAAATAATCTCTTTTTTATATAAAAGATTGGTTCTTTTTTAATTCACTTGGATCTGCATTTTGGTGTAATCCTGAACAAGCATGAGGCAACAGTAGAACCAGACTCAAATCTGGGCCAGCACTAACTACATACGCTTCATCAAAAAGGACATTTTTCGAGTCTAACAGTAGAAGCAGAGATGGTTTCTGCATCCTGAACATTATCTAGTAGCTGATTCCACGAGAGAGCAGACAGGTAACTGAAGGCTGCGCCTCCCATTTCACTTTTGGAAACTCTGGGAACTACAAGTAAGTCTGCAGAACTAAGTGCTCTGCTCCGGATAATATGGAATTATGAGTTCTTTAAGGTAGGAAGGCGCTAGGACCTCAAGGGTGTAATATGCAAATTCTGTCTTGGATTTAACAGGAAGTCATTGAATAGAAGTTAAGATTGGAGAAATATGATCTCTTCTTAATCCTCATCAGAACTCTTACTACAGCAGTTTGGATCAGCTGGAAGCTGCTCAGAGTCATTTTAGGAAATCCTGCTAACACAGAAGTGCAGTAGTTCAAACTTAAAATAACAAATGAATGGAGCAGTTTTTCTGCATCCCCCTGAGATAGGATTTTCATCATTATTACAATGTTACGAAAGTGGAAAATGGCACATTTTCAAATATTTGTTGTACGTGTAAGTTAAAAGACAAATCCTGGTGAAAATAACTCCAGGATTCTTCAGAGCAGTACCAGCTAAAAGTAATGTCAGCCAGAGTTACAGATTGCTGAAAGAAAGCAAATCGTAGGTCTGAAGTTGTTGTTTTAGTATATTCAAGAGTACAACAGACTATGCTTTACTATGTCACTCCCTACATGTACCTGCAGTGTAATCAAGGGTGGCAGCGGCAAATGGGAGCAACGGTGAACAATGAACCTTTTTCTTCTTCTTTGTATCTGAGGCAAATCCTGGAGCCTGGAGGGAACTGTGGCACACGTGCAGAATGCATAAAGCAGTTGCAGTCCAGTTGCACTTTTACATGAAGGGATTATCCCAACCGCATTAACCTCAGGGTGTAATTCTGCCTGACAAACTTGTTTTACTTCTTTACATGTATTTTAAAACTACATCTTCAGCAGGACTAATGCAATGGCGTGTATTTTCATAAAATCACGTAAACACACCGACTGACCAGCCCGGTGGTAGATCCGGTAGTAGTCACAGGGCAAAAGACACCAACGCATGACACACCAGCACAATGCACATTGCATCATGGGTGCAAACAGGCTACCAGGGCGACCGGCCGACATAAACTCATGCTTTCATGCGCGTGGAATAAATTAAAATCTGTATCTATTTTTGGTCAGAAGAGGGTTCCAGAAATGACGTTTAGATGGCAGGGATTTAAATGAAAAAGTGTGTTAATTCTCTTTTTCCCCCGTCTGTCTTTGTAAAAGTTTTCCATTGCACCCACACAGCTTTTTTATACATTTTTTTTTACTTATATATTTAATATGTCTGTGGATTATCAGTCAACAACTTAAAACAAAGGATCTCTCAAAACAAAATAGCGATAAATTACCGTAATTGATGACGTAATGTTGACCGTGTGAATGTTTGTATAAATCATTCTGTAATTCTGTATTCATATAATCTATATCACACACACTATTTTCAAAAAGCATGGAGGTAAGATTGTAAATAGAGAATAATTTATATGGGGGAAGAGATTGAAGATTAAGCACGGCAGAGAGAAATGAGATATAAACCGGCCGCTCTCTAAAGCCTGCACAGTAAAGATGCAGCGTAAGAATGCGATTAATATGATGCCTCAGGGAACGCCTGCAGCACTGATAAACAGATCATACTGTCTGTCTGAGCTATATTATCATTTGCACTGCACCATTGTGATCTCAGTGGGAGGCAGAAGCAACACTAATGTGCGCCTGAGGTGACGCTTGCACCTCTGCTTTCTCCAGATGTTACGGTGCTGATCTTTGCAACAATTTCTCAGCAACACTTTCTGGAGACCCTTCACACATGTGCAAATCTGGAGAATTTAAACTTCATCTTCTTTCTGAAAAAACTTCTAATATTAGTGGCTCAGTTGTACATTCATCCGCACAAGGCTAAACAAAATAAATACTTAAAGGAAAATTACATGTTGGTATGTATACAGTGAGACATTTTGGTTTCAATAAAATTAGGAAAGTCTTGAGTTGTTGTTTTTTAGATTAGAAAAAGGCTTATTGATTCATTACAAAGCACTTTTTAATTGCTTAAAGCTTTCTATGAAAGTCCTTTATCTAATGATGGACCTCAATATCTTTATATTAATGAGATGAGATGAGATGAGATGAGATGCTTAATTAATCCCAAAGGAATTTCTGGTGCCAGAGAACATACGAACAGATTTACAATATCAAAAAATATGTGCAAAACAAAAAGTAAGTTAGCACATATACATTTTAAAATATAAATATACTAAAAGTGGAACATAGGAAATTAGCACGACCTAGGATCATTTTAACCAGAGTACCGGGTATAATGAGTATGATGGATTCACAGTAATTTTTTTGTTTTGTTTATCTATGCCCTCCTGGATTTCCGCATGAACCTACACTGGATTGCTGTCTGTCACTAATATATTCCCACATTTATTTCTGCAGATGGCGAAAAATAAACAGATATTTTCAGCAGCCGCACCTCCCACTGCCAGAACAATGTCAACTGAGTTAAACTGCCACAGCTTTCTTGTCACCACAGGCAGAGCTGGGGCCATGGCTGGATATGCTCGGCTGAATATGAGCAGGACAGATTGCTCATTCACGCAACTCAACGACAGAGGCAAATCCTTCAAAGTCTCTCACTTGCACATGCACATCCAAATGCAGCATCTAGCAGGCAAGCAAGTGCCCTTCACCACCAACACACACACATATTCCGCCCGGCGTGATAGATGGGAAAAGACACAAAGGTCAGCAGTCAGCAGGGCTTCACTTAGACAGGGCTCGGATTGTTTTACATCACCTTGGCTTAGGAGACAGAGCTGACCCAAACAGATCTTTTCCACAGTGGTTGCACTGTAATATACAGTATAGGTCAGCAACAGTTTTAAAGAGCTAGAGCTCTGATCTGCCTCCCAGTATTCCCAGGACTATTCACCGTGTGCTGTGAGGTCCACTGTCACAGCAAGAATTTGCTCATTTTCGGTCTCCCCACATGTGAAGGAATCCCATGCGGTCGTGACTGACAAATCCATTTATCTCGTACCCGTTTGCAGATCAGCACTCCCATCAATGTGGTGGTAAATCCCTCCCTGCAGGGGAAGTCAAACACGCAACATATTATTCACACATGCAGCTTTTGAAAGAAATGGTTCAGTGACTGGCTGTCACACCAGCTGATCCTTTTCATTTGCTGCAACATGAAAACAATACAAAAAAAAGCACTAGCACACACACCAGGCACTGCATTAAAGTCTGACAGGTCAAGTAAAGAACAAAAAAATCAATGTTCTTCTGGGAAACCAAGTCCTTGCATCCATGCGGATGTTACTTTGACCCCAACCACCTACCTAAGTGCTGATTTCGACCGAGCATGTTGCACATACAGTAGCAACTGTCTGCAGATTCTCGCTGTAAAATAATCTACAGTGCCACATCATAAAAACTTAAGAGTTGTCCAAGCAACACAGCATAGCGCCCAGGGTGTAGACCAGGGGCCTCATCTTTAAAGCTTGCTTGCGCAGAAAAAGCGCCTGAAAGTTGCGGAAAACCGCCATCTACGCAAAGCCTCGGATCTAAAAAGAAAAAACTAACCGAAAAATCTGCGTATCCCTACGGCAACCCCGACCCTCCCGTAAGAATTTACTTAAGACACGGGGAACTGACGACGCAGGCTGTGAGGTGGTGAAATGAAGTCAGATTCATGTCATACTCTTAATAATGTCATCACATATCACAACATATATTGACTTATAATAAAATAGTGCTGATAACGGAGCAGGCGGCGGGGGGGGGGCTGCCGCTCCGAGCCCACTACTCCACGCCGAAGAGGAAAAAAGAAAGTGTTCTGATTAAAATAAAGAAAATTGGACTATATAACAATTGCGTTCATAACGATAAAGTTTTAAAAAAAATAAAAATTAAAGAAATAGTCCCTTCTCCCCGTGTGTGTCTGCCTGTCATGCACGGGTACGTGCGCGCATGTTGTTTACTTTTAAGCCGGAATTGTGGTTCTGCGTCACACCAACGCAGAGCCTACGCCGTAGGGTCCGGTGTAGGGTGCGCGTCGCCGCGTACCCTACGCAGTAGGTTCTGCGTTGGTGTGACGCGGAACCATAAATCAGCCCTGAGCAGCTCTGAGGAGAGACTGTCCCCAGTGGAAATTGCGTTGTGGCACTAACGGGCAGCAATGGCGTGCTGCCACTCAATCGCTTTATTTTATTGTATACTATTTATATACTTATTCTAACTTTTACTGTGACCACCAAATAATGTGGTTTTCCTGGCCTCCATATTATCCGCAACATCTTGATCTGAGTCCCCATGAAAGTCAGTGTCACGGTGGCTGGACACCCTCTCATTCATTCTGAGGCCAAACAGACTGCAGGAAGCCACTGCGCATGCTCAGTAGGCTCATCCATATGCATTTATGGTAAAAAGTGGGCGTGTAGAGGGCGGGATATGAGGCGGATTCAGCTGCGCAGCCTTCCAGCTGGACTGTGATTCATAAAGCGAACATTGCGTGCAAGATTGCGTGCACATGGTTTTACTGATCCGGATTTTTTTTTGCGCCTGGCATTTTCGGCTTTTGGGTGTACGTGCAATTTTAGTATGACTCCTACGCAGTCCATTTTAAATGAGGCCCCTGGACTCCACACTCGTCCAGCCACTTCCATTGTCACCTTAACGGCATCTTAATGCAGTACTTCTACAACTGTGGCATCAACAGCCAAGTCAAGCGTGATTGCAGCATCCAAACGTTTATTCAGCTGTGGTCAAACTGGCTAGAAATCGGTAGTACTTCAGGAGGTTAATCTTTTTATATGTAACCCATTAACTTCGAAATTAGTACACCAAATCAAATGTTTACATATTTACGGTAACTAATATTACACCCACCAAAAATTTATATTAATTCACTGTAATAAATGAACGCGATCTTTTGAATCCTGTCACCATTAAAGTATTTGAAAAGAAGCTACATGACAGTTTTCTCACTTATCGATCATAGTTTTTTACACTGACACTTTAATGGGAACTTTTACACTAGCATGACCTAAAAGGTCATCCCTTAATCTTTGATGAGTACATTTTTTGAATTATATTGTGATTTGACAAATAGGCAAAGAGTTAAAGCCAAACATTCTATGAAAATCATGACCAAGTTAAAATTAGCATCACCAAAGTGTAGTCATGGTGCATACTGTACATGTCAGTGTCTGTGTGTGTTAAACAACTATAAACATGTATCCTTCAGTCAGGCAGCACCCACATGTGTACGGTGAAAGGTGAAATACATTTCTCCTTGTGTTAAAAAAACAACTTTATCTTTTTTTAAAGTTTATCTATAGCATGTTTAAGCAAATCCATGGGGAAAGAGCAAATAACTTCAAGCAAACCTTTAGGTGACAGTTAAATCAGAGGCACTATCAGTGGAACTGGGTTTTGGAAGTCACATGGCTCAGAGCTACTTTTATTTGGTCTTTGTAAGGGTTGTTTTCTCTTCTTTTACTTTTTTCAGTCAGTGGCATCTGCCAAGATGTCAACTGTAGCTCCGTGAGCTAGTTTAATCGATACTGATGCATGATGATAGTGATCAATCAACAAATGATGCACCGTCGTCCAACCATGATGGGAACCCCAGAGTCAATTTGGCCGGTTTTTGCCAATATCAGGGGAGGAAGACAGCCAAAGCTAGACGACAGTTCTGAAATATGCCTTGAAATGAAAGTGAAAGTTATATTTTATGAAAATAAAAGAACTTAGTGGTGCTTTAACGCAGGATTAGACAATAAACCTCAGGTAAGCAGGGCTCACCCGGTCTCTTTTCCAGTCCTCAGAGGCCACATCTGCTAACCTGAAGGGTAAAATCTGTTACTGTGTCACTTACAGTACAAATATCTTCTTAATTTTATGTCTTGCAAGGCTTCCTTCGTGTGATTTTATCCAAGTTATCTTATAAGTAAAAAGATTTCACCAGCTCAGCAGCATGCGCTCTTGAAGATTCAGAGGCAAAAGCGCTTCATCTTGATATGATTCCAAAACCCCCACTCTCAGCATCTTGCCAACAAAGGCCGTCTGATGTGTGCAGATGTCCATGCTCAAAGTTTGTGCCTACACTGTGTCACTGTGAGCATCCCGAGTGTGCAGGAGCCGGTCAAACAAAATCAGAAGCTACAGATGTCGTTGGATGTAGAAGATGTGTCATGTAGCTATGCATAAGGGCTAAAACGATAGCATGCAGTCACTAGTCCCTTCTCTGTTCATGTTCCACACAACCGCATTCAGCTATATCAGTGAACGTGACAGAGGGAGCAATGGCTCGCTTGTGATATTTACCATTCCATGAGATTTGATGGTAAATCAAGTGAAACAGTCCTTTGAGAATCACATTATATTGTCTCAAAATTCCCATTAGCATCCCAATAGTGAAATGTAGTAGGGTAACATGTAGTAACAGTAGCTGGAAATTGAAAATATCACTTTTTACTACATCTTAAAGCTTTTGTGTGTAATGTAACATGACAAGGACTTCAGCTTCACCCGAGGAACCTGTCTACACCACCACGATTGTATGAGAAGCAGCATCACACACAAAAACGCCTTGCTGTTGCTGCTAATTATTGTTGATAAAATCATGGAAGAGAGACTTTAGAGTAAGCTGTTACTTATCTCTTTAGTAATGGGATCTGTCAGATCCTGATGAACAGCTTACCATACAACGGGCCGCTGCTGTGCGTGTTTGTACTTTGATGTGACTGCTGCAGTTGAAACTTGTGCCACGTTGAAAGTGATGCATATGGATAACTCTGTCTGACTTAGTCAGATTGCTGCAGTAAAATCTTGTGAAAACACATCAGGGGGCGTTCACAAATTATACTGTCAACCAGTTTATTGGAAAGCAGGTCATCCTCAAATTAATTACAAAATCATGTATTCAACCTTGGACGGTCATTAAACATGGCCTTTATTCAGACAAATTTGAAAATCAAATAATACAAAACAATGCAAAATATATGCATGCACTTGAGTTATCTTTTTTGGCTTTTTTGTTACGGTTAAGGATAGCAAGATGGAGAAAACAAGCGGACACAGCCACACAAGAGAACCTTGTGGAAATAGTTCAGTTTAGGACACATGGTGGGACAATGCCTCTAACTGGAATAAGCTTGGCAACCCGCAGCTTCAGGCTGGAAAAGAAGGCTTAAAGTAACAGGATTTCAGGTGTTTACCATCTCAACACGGGACAGCAAAGTGGATTACAATCTAAATGATTCAGGATCTTTTTACTAGCAGTTTTGCTGTCCTGTGCGTTCT
Source organism: Cololabis saira (assembly GCF_033807715.1). NCBI lineage: Eukaryota > Metazoa > Chordata > Actinopteri > Beloniformes > Belonidae > Cololabis > Cololabis saira. The sequence goes on from NC_084602.1 coordinate 12,433,189, forward strand.
TGGAAAGCTACTACTTGGTGCTCGTGTTGTAGAGTTACGCAACATAGATAACGAAGTGTGCATATGAGCTCACTACAGGGCTACTGATGTTCTCGCCGCACATCAGTGCTGTATCAATCCCATTTCACACACAACACAAAACAGTACATCAAAAGAAATCAACTACAATATTTAGTATTTATTTACATACAGATGACAGTCTGTGTGTTGCAATTCCAATGAACGCATATCACCCCGTGGAACTGGGGCAACAGCGCCTCTTGCTTTGTTGTGTCACGAGAATTCTCATCAGTGGCCGTCCGAAGATAAAATGTCAACTCAAACTCATCAGTTGACAGCAAGTATTCACTTAAGTGTTGCGTCTGCTGCGGCGGATTAACAAAATAGTGAGCGGAAGATCCTCCTGACCATGGCTGTCACTGTGGCGAGATAGACGGCATAATTAGCACTTAGTGCCAGCATCCAGTGACTGGTGGAAACCCAGTGGGACAGAGAGGGATGCTTCCTTGCTGAAGGGCCAGAGGCTGAGTGACAAAGGAAAGGATGGGGAGAGGCGGGGAAAATAGAGGGATGGGGAGAGAGATGGAAACAATTATGAGCAACAGCTCTGGGCTTTCAAGTTTCTCCTCGTTTTTCTTTTTCCCTTATGCTTCCTCCCCAGCTCTGCATCAGCGGTACGGCCTTCCAGAGCAGAGATGTCGCTTTCAGAGTGTGTAAGTGTCCATTTTGACTCTGTGGCAAACCAAACGGGATGGCCACTAACAAAGGCACATTCCAACAGCACCCCGGTCTCTCATGTATTATTCATGCTCAGTCAGCATATTCATTCCAGATAATGGGAATGCAGCAAAAGTCTGCTCCCACACAAGACCACGTGAACTAAGTGCAGTTTAGGAGATTGTGACCAGAATGCAAGTGAGACGGCTGTGAAGAGGGGGATTCTAATTGAACTAAAACAATAATTAGTTTTAATTTTGTGTTAGTGATGGTGCGTGTCAACATCTAATTAAACTCATCACCAGAAACATGTCATTAAGGCGAGGCAAGTTTTTTTGTATCACACATTTCAGCAACAAAGCAATTCAAGGTGCTTTACATAATAAAAACCTAACTTTAATGGATCTCTCAGTTTCTTCACTTATGTTGTCAGTGCTTTAAAAACACATATGTTGTATTTACTGGATCATTATGTTTTTGTTAAATGTAAAATGTGAAATGTGGTTGCTTTATTCTGATTATTATCTACTGTATTATGTGTTTATTAGCAGCTACACTACGCGCCTGCAGAAACTAAACTATGTTTATGTACAGCCAGTTGCAATTACTTATAAGACTAAAGGAGCATAAATATTACTACATGTTAATTGTAAATTTAATAAAACTTCAGTGACATCACATCAGGCACCAGGTGTCCTCTTGGAAAATAGCACAGCAACGTACCGGAGAAAAGGTAGACTTATTCAGCTAACTTTACATAACCTATCGGCAGCTTAAAGGAGCATGAGGCAGGATTGAGGCAGGTTTTCTGAAAAAAATTTGTATACGTTTTAAGTTTTCTAGTAATAATGTCAGATGAAGCGTTCCAAACCAAAAAGAATGAGCCCTCTAGTGTATCTCTCCGTTGCCTTGACCAGGCTGTGTGCTGCAAAATGTGCTGCAATTGTGGGGCCGAATTTCCCGCGCTGGGCTGCGGATGTGACGTCAAATGACGCTGCATGTGCGTTCTCCCCGTTCTCCCGTGCCGGCTTCGCTGTTGGCTGCAGTACCCCCGACGGCCGTCGTGGCGAAGGGTGGCGCTAGAGAGTCTCATTTCTTAAAAGGAGCCTCATGCTCCTTTAAGTTAACTGGTGCCAAGCTAGACCCCGTCCACACGTAGCCGGGTATTTTTAAAAACAAATATTTCCCCCCTCCGTTTATAAAAAAATTTGCATCCACATTACATCGTTTTAAAAAAAAAAACCCTTCCACACATAACCGAAGATCTGCGTTTTCGACCACATTCATAGGCATTCTAACCTGTAGATCATCTGCGGCTCCCGGGGAAGCTGCACCTCCGCGGCTCCTCCGCGGCACCTCTGCGGTTCCTACGCCGTAGGGTGCGCGTCGCTTCTCTTTTACTATTGCGGTCTATGGGAAAAAAGCTTTCTGGGCCACATGGGATTTTTGGTTGCAGTACCGCGGCTGGCCACTGGAAAAAATCGGCGTGCCTTCTGAGCGCCAGACCCGGGGGCTGGTTCCACCAACCAATTGATAGCATTAAGCTGTCAACTGTGTGAGGGACATTTCAACAATGAATAGGGCAAGACATTTAATAATACATCAGTCACAAAGTAGAAACAGTTTTAAAATGAGTAGCGTGTAGGAAATTGAGAGGAACAATGTCATTATTGTTTCCATGTGTAGGTGAAGACTGACTTGAGAAACAGGCTGCAGGGGGTTCACCTTGCAGCCTGTTTGCTGCTGAGCATCAATGGGCCACCTATTGAAGAATTCACATACAACAGAACCTTAGAGCTGTTTTACAAAAAAAAACAGAAAAATCCAATCTTCTGAGCCTGGGTGCAAATTTTGCCACTGATTGATTCCCCCGTAAAATAATAATAATTTATTATTTTAATTTTTATTTAAATGTTATGTTTTATTTATTTAGTTATTAGATTTACATTCAGCCCTGAAAATGCCATTTTCAACTGGCCATTCAATAAATAGTTTGTAACAGTAATATCTGGAGTCGAGGGTCATTTCTTTGCGCTGCAACGACTCCCTGGACAGCCTGCCCCCGCTGCTGAAAGAAATCAGAGAGGAAACACTGGAGTTGATATGTTTTTTCCACAACCTGACTAGAATGAACACCTCATACAGTTAAAAATCAATCAGGTGGTCAATTATTTTTAAATTTTTTTATTGTTTTTAATCAGCAAAAAGAAAAACCCATGTTGGTTGATTTTTGGCGATGTATGTATTGAATAAAACCGCCCTTCATAAAGGAAAAAATTACTCTTAAGAGAAAAAAAACATAATTTAGTGAGACCTCCCTCAGAACCAAACACAGGTTTAATTAGTTCTAAGGATATTGACCAATAAAGATGTTTGCAATGATAGTACTTGACATTCAATATTATTTAGGTTTAAGGGAGACAGGATTCAGGTTTTCCTGGAAGAGATTAGATAAATATGACATTGGAAGGTATTTACACACAGGACCCAAACAGATGTTGGTCATTTCTTACCCGATGCAGTAATGCTGATATATAACTCTTCCACTGATGATACAGAAATCAGTATCTTTTACTGCAATCAATACAAGTGTTGGAGAAACATTTTCTTTTTGATAAAGCTCCTGTTTACTGGCCCCTCTGTGCAGCATTTGTTTACTTATGCTGTTATAGATCAAAATGAGCGATCAATGTCTCAAAGACCTCGCTTCACTCTGCAAATTTCCTTGCAGGGGTTTATTTTTTGATACCATATGAATAGAATAACTGAAAAAGAGAATTTGATATGAATTTAACTGGATTACATTTTATTGAGAACCTGAGTCATAAGAAAATGAACATAATGAGACGTCGTTATTGCAACCTTACAGACTCTTGGAGTTTCTGTAAACAGAGGTTAGGACTGGACTCTGCTAATTCAGCATAATGGAAGGTCATAGTAACAGAGACCTTCCCCTTCAACTGGGAAAACCATGACAAGCAGGGGTTGTATACTTTGTACTGTACCTTGTATCTTTAGACACGCATTAAAGCAAGACGAGTTGTATTTTCATTCGTTTGTCTGAATGCTTGACCTTGTGATGAGCGTGCAAGTCTGAGGCCTGTGTGCACGAGAGGTGGCTGGATGTTTTTAGGTGTATTGCTGTTGTTGCTAGACTGCTTAAACAGCACATCGTGATTAACCCACAGGTCACTCTGGTGGTATTAAGGCCATCACTTCAATCCCCACATATCCATCACAGGATTTACAACATTGGCCCTAGTCTGACAGGTAAAGGCGGGTGCTTCCGCTGGGCAGGAAGCCCCCTGTTTTTGGCTATAACTTATAACATGTGGCGCTATTTGGCAGAAGATTCACGGCTCTCCTCTCAGCAATAAGTCAACACTTAAGACTGATGAAAATCTGCGATCGATAAGCAAATAGGAAATTAAAGGGGAGCCACAATCTTAATTCATTGGTTTGTGAGACTTGGACGAGGTGTTGCCTGATGAGACTTTGGTGTTTCATCAATCCTTTTGCTGGACGCAAGCCGACCTGCTCCCATTTAACTAAAAGGCAGGGTGTAAAATTACTTTAACACCCAATTACTGTTTAACACACCTCATTTTTACAGCCTAGTTGGCCAAGGAAGTGATACTATGAAACAGATAACCATCAAAAATAGAAGCCAAGAAAACTAACAAAAGGCAATAATGACGAAGGAAATTCCACAACTTCTGAGAAGGAAAATATCCATCGAACAGCACCTTCCATATTAAAGAGCAAAGTATCAGACTGTAAAAACAAGAATTTAAAGAAAAGGTTTAATTGGAACAAGTGAACTACACTTCCTGCACAGGGATGTTGAATGCCAGACAGTTGGGCTGGTTTGTCTGCGAGGAGGAGATTGATTAAATGAACAAATCACAGCTGTCGCAGGACCACCGGCGTCCTGGATACTAAATCAGCCTGGCTGAAGATTCATACCCAGACCCAGTTCTAATCTCTGACACTGGAAATCAAACACTCTTTTGGTTGAGGATTGTGTCAGAGGTTGTGAGAAAGACAAAAAATAGGACAATCACATTAGAGGTTTTATTATTTAATCAAAAAGAGAATGAGCAAGAACACAGTAAACAAACAGAGCAGCAGTTTTATCTTCCACAATTTATTTTTCAGGGTGTTTTTTCTTTTGAAATGACCTCACTGACTTCAGTGACCCTCATCCTGTCTTTCAAATGAATAGTAGCTTCCAAACAATGAGACACTCAAAACATAATCTACTACAATATGTTGCCTTATTGTGATATTACATTTTAAAGGTCCAGGAGTTGTATAGCACTTGTGCAGAGGACGATGATGAATATGACACTGTGTATATACAGTAAACCAATACACTTAAAACACAATTATACAAGTGTGTGAGGTGTGTCAATGTTTTCCTGTATTGTTCTTTTTTCTTATTGAACAGCCATGTTTTAATACGTTAGTATTATTAAAAAAATACATTTTGTATTTCTGTGACAGAAGGCAAGCAATTATTGTCACAATACTATTTGGTATATTGTAATGTAACAGATGGTATTTATTGAAATGTTTGTGGCAACTCTGTAGTGGTACTCTAGTGTTACTCTGTACATATTGAGGCTGTCAGTCCATTACATTTTTAGTTGCAATTAATCGAAAGATTTTCATAATTAACTCATCATTAATCATGAGATATATTTTTTTGTTTTTGTTCGTTCTGTCCGCATCTATATTAATTTATTAATACCAAGTTTGGTAGACCAGGTTTGGTAAACACAAAAGCCACATATATATCCATTGTAATCTAGCTTAGTTTAAAAAAAGCAAAAAGATTGTGGTTCACTTCACTTGGATTTTATTTATATAGCGTCTATTATAACTCTTTAAAATAAGTCTTTAAAACAGTTCTTTCAGAAAACCAGTACATCATATGAGAACAAAAAATAAATAAAAATAGTGACATTTAACACAACTTGCATTAACTTGGCAGCCCCAAAAATGCACACACACATACACACACACACACACACACACACACACACACACACACACACACACACACACACACACACACACACACACACACACACACACACACACACACACACACACACACACACACACATACACACACACGCACACACACACACACACTTGCACACATATACATATATATACAGATATATGTATATCTGTATATATATATATATATATATCTATATATATATATATATATATATATAGATATATATATATATATATATACAGATATATATGTATATCCGTATATACATGTGCTGCTGCCGTCAAATTTAAAATAAGCTATTATTTTCCATGAAAAGGCAAATTAGCTTTTTTTGTATTGTCCATAATCGGTGTCCTGGTTTAAAGCCCATGTTATTCATCAAAAGACTTTCTTTATTTTGTCATGGAACCATTTTAAAAAAAAATCCATATCTGTGAAATTATACGTTAAGGATAAGAAAAAGGGATTTAGATTTTGGAACACTTCCACTTGCTTTAGATGCGCAAAGCCATTTCAGTCTGAAATGCTAAACCTTCATTTTTGCTCCATGAATACAAATTTATAAAACAATGCACATTTTAAACGTGCTCAAATGTAAAGTGTTTATATAGAGTACCTGCAGCATGAAGCTCTCCTTAGTTTCACTTGAATATAGCAGGAAATTAATTACAGCGTTAAAAAACAGTGACAAGATCAAATCCCTCAACATGTGACCCATGGCTACAGGGGAAATATGTGCCCTTTCACTTTGCTCATTATTGCTATAAATAATTAAATGTTTCTGGAGATTGTCACAAATATAATTAGTGAAATTAATCTTTCTTCTATTCTCTTTACGTATGAAGGTAATCCTACTTACTTGACCTTACGGCAGACAGGAAGACAGAGCGGCAGACAGGAAGTTAATAGGTGTGCAAGTTGCTTCGTTTTGGCAGCTGCAGGATAATTTCTGCGTCAGTTCTCAGAAACAATTCTGCTGCTATTTGAAGCTTAGGAATCTCCATTTTAATGTGCAGACAAAGGCCTTAGAATTATGTTAAGCTGTTTGCATCAAAGAAAAAAAGGAAATGGTTTTACTGAGCTCTGTCTTCTGAAAAAAGAGAAGGACAGGCTGATAAAGAAGAAGTGCATTGCAGACACTGATATCGAGATATGGACCGAATATCGTATATGTGAAAACAAAAAAAAACTCCTTCCACTCCACCTCATTCATGTTTTTTGTTATTATTTCAATACAATGTCTCTGTTGAATTCCCTTTTTCTTCTTTAAGGTTTTTTTTTCCTGTACCTTTGAAGACTGGACAAACTTCTAAAAGTACTCCAATTTATCCCCCAAAAATGGCATTCAAACTCAGCTCATTTATCAAGAAGTGGCATGCCTTTGATATCCAACAAAATAAATAGTAGAAAGATACAGATAAAAAGAGGGAAAAAAAAGAGTGCAGCTCCTGCAAGAAAAGAGAGGAAGGCCAAGCGAGTTATAAATCTATTATAATATCACTGCAGTACCCTGGAAAGCTTTTATACATGCATCCCCTCATTTCTGCATAGCTAGACACTCCACAGAAACAATAGATGGGCCCTTTAGAGCCACACCAAATGCAAACTCAAATCAAACTGCATTTTATCTGTTGTGCACTATTCTGCAGAGTCATTCATTTAGCAAAGGGAGAGCATTTTGCTTGCACATTAACTACAAGCTCAAAGAGAAGGGCCACATTTTCCCAGCTATTCCTGTAGGTCTAAGTTATGCAGTGCATCAAAGAATAATGGCTAATCTCTGTAGTTTATTGGAGAAGATAACATGTGAAAGTAGCATTAAATGAACCCAGTCACACACCAAGTAATACTCTGATGATCCAACTACATGTATCTGTATGTCATGTTGATAGTTTATATCCATTTGTAAAATGTACATAGTAGTGCCTTCACCTGCACTTTTTTGTGTGCATATTATAGATACTTGATATGCTGCACTTGCGGCTTATTGCACCCCAGGTAAATTATTAAACTGCATTTCGTTGCCTTGTACAATACATGTACAAAGAAAATAAAACTGAATCTAGTTTAATCTCATCCAGGAGGTTATTTTGGAAGTATGCTTTTTTCCATGATTGTCCATCTGTACTATGGATCAACGTCTGATCAGCTCTATTGCGTTTGACTGAACAGACTGTATGTGTTTATACATTTCAGAATTAATTTGGCTCCTGTCATGTTAGACTTGGCTAAAAGATCTACCTCCTGGAGTGAGTTTTTCACCTAGCTAGTCAGTAGATCCTAAACTTCTATCCAACCGTGCCTGCAATGAGTTTGCCTCTTTCATTATTGAGAAAATTCATATATCTATACTGGTAGTCGCAACATTTCAGTTTTGGTCTTACTGGATCTCGGTGCTGCATTCATCGCGGTCGACCATCTTGATCTTGTCGACCATCTTGATCTTGCTGTTCGCAGGTCTCCCTAAAAAAAATCCCCAAACAGCTGCAGTCAGCTCAGGCTTCCTCCTCTTCCTCCTCCACAATACACTACAATCTCGGTTTTCTTGCATCTCATTTGTTTAATTATTTTATCTTAAATTCTGCCTTAAAACTCTTTTCTAAGGCATTTTCTTTATTTTTTTTTGTAAAGTACTTATATGTACTATGCAAATAAACTGGGCTTGCCTTGGCTGAATACTATGAATAGATTTTATCCGTCTTAAGGGTTTGTTCACCAAACTGTGGATATGTACACAGCAATATTCCTCTGATGGATTAGTTTGTGTCACCCAAGGATTGCCTTGCTCTCTCCAAGCATAGGTGCAAAGCAGCAGCTTCTGAATTTAGATGGTACAATCCGGATCAACCACAATTGTTTTACTTATATTGTTAAACAGATTTTCTTTCTTTTTAACACCTGTAAAAAAATAATTGTTAACAGAAGTAAGCAGACAAAATCAAAAACCATGAGCATCCAAACATTTCTGGGCCTGTGGATTAAGACATCACTGCCAACTCAATGGTTGATTGTTGTTTCCATAGCCTTTATTTATATTGGAAGAGTGAATATACTGATGAATACAACATTCACATAGGACATCAAGGTGCTCATGTCTGTTTGGCTTTCTTGTATTTGCATTAAGTTTAATTAAAAAATAAGTATATAACCTTCTGTACTGAAGTGCAGAAAGGGCTTTATTCTGGGACATACTGTCCAACACTTTGGTTGCTAGAAGAGAGTATTTAATATTCATTATTAAATGTATTAAATGTATTTATTTATTTATTTATTTAGAGAAGAGTTATTTAATGTTAAATATTTATTGTAATTGTCTTAATATTTCATGTATTCATTGTATTGTGGTTTATTGTATGTATATGTAAGCTTTCGGCAACAATGGTTACCATTCATGCCAATAAAGCCAATTTGAATTGAATTGAGTAATCCAGGTTGCGTCAGGAAGAGACTTAAAAGGAGCTTGAGGCTCCTTTTAAGAAATGAGACTCTCTAGCGCCACCCTTCACCACGACGGCCGTCGGGGGTACTGCAGCCAACAGTGAAGCCGGCACGGGAGAACGGGGAGAACGTGCATGCAGCGTCATGTGACGTCACATCCGCAGGACAGCGCGGGAAATTTGGGCCCGAATTGCAGCACATTTTGCAGCACACAGCCTGTTCAAGGCAACGGAGAGATACACTAGAGGGCTCATTCTTTTGGGTTTGGAACGCTTCATCTGACATTATTACTAGAAAACTTAAAACGTATACGAATTTTTTTCATAAATCCTGCCTCAATCCCGGCTCAGGCTCCTTTAAGAGAAACAGGAGAGGTTTTCCTCCATCACTCCAAACGTTATCCAGTCTCTACAAGTGAAGGTGGTAAGTTGCAAGTTTTCAGCAAGATATATAAATAAATAAACACATGAATAAAGATGAGGGATGAGTTTATTAGGATTAATTTTTTGGAATCTACAACCAACATTTAACTTCACTCAGTTCTGCACTGAAAAACGTTGGAGGACTTGAAATCAAGGTCATTAAGAACAAGAGAGTTACATAAAACCTACTTTGAATGTGTCTCTGAAGGAAATCAAAAATGCATGTGTTTCCACATACATCTCCTCTGGCGTGGAGTTTGTCTGGGGTGACTGTGTCCTGTTTCTAAAAGCACAAGCCAGGACACCTGAGGTTACCCTGCTGATATTGCCCTATTTTCGAGGTCAGAGAACGAGAGGACTGGGAAGTTTCTCTTCATCCTACTCTGACATGAAATATCTGCTGTGACACTGTTGAGAGGAGGGACTTTCCATAAGAAATTCTGCTGATACATGCAGACGTCAACTCCAGTTACACAGCAAACGTCAGAAAAGTCATTTTCACTGGATATTCAGCCAGTGTCCCCTGTTGTGTTTTCCTGTACATAGTCCTTCAGTTTCCTTCCTCGTCCTCCTTTGAATTTGTCTTACCGTAAAAATATGTTTGTCAATCACTCAAGCCCACAGTTAAAGAGTAAGGTAAAAACATAGATACTTAAGCTTTGTTATGTGTTATGTTGCTTTCCTTTCTCTTGACAGCTCCACATCCTTTGCAGATTTTCTCTCTGTCCCCAACGTACAGCTTGACATTGGGTGGACATGGGTCACCGGCTACCGTCAGACAGCAACTCCACAGGGTTATGGAAACAGACAGGAGCGCCACGCCAGCTTTGTGAGCATTTCTCCTGCACGGTCTGCTCTTAAAATAATATCTGTGCTTTTAAAGTTAAAAAACTATTCTACACAACACCACGAGAAATAAATGAAACTGTACAAAACTACGGAAGGAATAGAAACAGTGATATCATAGATAGATAGATAGATAAATAGATAGAGAGATAGATAGATAGATAGATAGATAGATAGATAGATAGATAAATAGATAGAGAGATAGATAGATAGAGAGATAGATAGATAGATAGATAGATAGATAGATAGATAGATAGATAGATAGATAGATAGATAGATAGATAGATAGATAGATAGATAGATAGATAGATAGATAGATAGATAGATAGATAGATAGATAGATAGATAGATAGATAGATAGATAGATAGATAGATCGATCAGTGTCAACTAGGAATGGGCGATATTTTACCGTTCACGATATACCGTCCAAAAAATTCCTCACGATAATCCACAACGTACGGGAAGGAAGGAAGGAAGGAAGGAAGGAAGGAAGGAAGGAAGGAAGGAAGGAAGGAAGGAAGGAAGGAAGGAAGGAAGGAAGGAAGGAAGGAAGGAAGGAAGGAAGGAAGGAAGGAAGGAAGGAAGGAAGGTAGGAAGGAAGGAAGGAAGGGAGAAAAGGAGAGCAGGAGGAAAGAAGGAAGGAACGGAAAAAAGAAGGAAGGAAGGAAGAAAAGGGGAGAAGGGAGAAAACAAGGAAAGGAGGAAGGAAGGGAGAAAAGAGGAAGGGAAGAGGGAAGGAGAGAGCAGGAGGAAAGAAGGTAGGAAGGAAGGAAAGAAATGAGCCTGAAAGAAAGAAAGAAAGAAAGAAAGAAAGAAAGAAAGAAAGAAAGAAAGAAAGAAAGAAAGAAAGAAAGAAAGAAAGAAAGAAAGAAAGAAAGAAAGAAAAAAGGATAAATTCCCGTTGATGACGATTTGTGTAACAAACATGGCGGATCTGAGAGCGAGATAGATTTAGAGTTGAAAAGGTGGAGTTGAATTGGTATTTTTTAATCGTTATCGGGATAAATACCGGAAATTATCGTGATACATTTTTTAGTCCATACCGCCCATCCCTAGTGTCAACGTATTCAACCCTGTTTTGTTTGTTTTGTTTTCACATGAAAAAATCTGAGTGGCTATTATTTCTTTCTTTCTCATCCTTCAAAGTGATGACTGGGGAAGAAAAATACATGCTCATGTACTCATGAAATACAAATATTAAATACAAAGAAAAGAGCCACCTAAGGAATTGAAATGGTAGATCCCAGAGGTGGCAGCGCCAGGCTCAGCACACATCATTAATAACCTCGCAAAACAGGGGAGAGGAACAACAGTTTCATTGCGTTTGATTAATGACAGAGTCCTTGTACTTGAGAGCGGGTCCAGAATTACACAACTCAAACCAAGCCAGCAGTAAGTAAACCACACTCCCTCTTGTGCAAGGTCAAGGTTTGTATTTAAAGACAGGGTTTTGCTATGGACAGTTGGAGAGAGAAATAGAAAAGAGGGTTAGTCCAAAAATGACACATAGGAACATCTTGCTCCTTTCTGTCTGGCTCCTGACATGCCTTTTTTCCATCCAGGGACTCACTGTATCACTTTTGATGCTATTTTAAGAGCAGGATGGCTATGACTTGATCAATACAGTACATACCCCAGGCAAACAGTCCAGACAAAGCATATAACCTTCTGTACTGACGAGCAGAAAGGGCTTGAAAGGTGTAACTTTGCATTATTCTGGGACATACTGTTCAACGCTGTGGTTGCTAGAAGAGAGTAATCCAGGTTGAGTCAGGAAGAGATTTTAAGAGAAACAGAATGAAAGGTTTTCCTCTCATCACCCCAAACTTTATTCAGTCTCTACAAGTGAAGGTGGTAAGTTCCAAGTTTTCAGCTAGATGAATGAATAAACAAACACATGCATAAAGATGAGGGTTGAGTTTATATTTCAACAGCAGTCACAACAAGTTTTCACCATCGTCAGGTCAGAATCAGCCTCCAAATATTTATGGAGGCGAGGATAGAGAGTGGCTGTCATACTCGTTGAGAACTATCCCGTCCTGTCAGCGATGTTCCCCGTAGCAATTTTTGAGGTTCAGAGTCAGAAAAAGACGATAGCGAGTGAGACGGACAGAATGGGGGAGATACAGAGATAGCAACAGAGATACAGAGGCTGAGACGGGGACTATAGGGTATGAGCAGAATAGAAGGGGGGAAAAGGAACTACATTGATAGAAGAAAAATTCTGAGGCATGCAAGAATGGTAAGATAAAGCTAGTATGTACAAGGGGAAAAAGTAGAGATTTTTGTTGCGGCAGCAGTTAATAAGCACTATCTATGCAGCTTGGCAGGGAGGAGGAGATATATCCTTATCACGTCAAAGTTTTGGCCGGGTGAGTGTGAAAGCTCACACGAGGATCAGGTTCAGTTTTATATCATCGTGACCTAATATGAAATCTAAATTTTTCAAAAGAAATGCTGCTCCAACAGTTTAACAATTTCGGCATGTTTAAACAGTGAGTGCAAAAAAAAAAAGAAATCAAGAATTTAAATTATTCTATCTCCTTCTGGGAAAACACTTGTTTTTTTTTAATCGCTATTAACTAGCATAATTAGATGCACTTTATATTATTTTTCATCATTAGCATGCTTACAATCAGCATTCAAGGAAATAAAACCACAAATACAAGGGGAAAAATAATAATAGTATGCAAAATGAAAGATTTCCATTTTGTTTATAAATACATGTGAAACTCATTGAAATGCTCAATAATAATGACCCAGAGGGAAAGACTGGAAATGATTTGGAGGAATTTCAGCGTGCAAAGGGCAAGAGTGTTATGCTTGACACTAATGATCTCTGATCTCTGAGACTGCACTGCATGAGGACCATCATTCATCAGTAGTTGATGTAAACAGGCAAGGGATTACGTCATGAAGCCTTGGTCAAGACTTACAATTTTGAGCTAAATGGGAACTAGAACCAAGAAAAGACGCCTTGGAGTGCTTTTGACATCTCTGTTAGTAACAAGTGAATAATGTGGGAGTATTTTTCATGATGTGGCAAATAATGATTGGGATCGCCTCCACTGTCTTGCAGTAGGTGCGTGTTTGGATGTAAGACCTTTAGACCTGTAAGACTAAATGAAAAGGTTTTATTTATAATATAAATCAAGTTGTGCTCTAGCTTAAAATACTATGGAGCCAAATCAGGGCCAAAAGTTTTGCTAATTTGAAAATAAAATTTGAACCTGAATTTTTTTTTTTACAGTTTCAGTTTTATTTTTTTCAGTATCAGATCTTTTTTTCAGTTTCAAATCTTTTTATTTCAGTTTCAAATCTTTTTTTCAGTTTCAAATCTTTTTTTTTCAGTTTCAAGTCTTTTTTTTTCAGTTTCACTTCTTTTTTTTCAGTTTCACGTCTTTTTTTTCAGTTACAAATTTTTTTTTCAGGTTCAGACTTTTGGCCCGGATCTGGCGTGGGGGGCGTGGCATCAACTGAGAGGGGCGTGGCATCATGAGTGACAGCAGAACAGAGAAGGCGGGGGACGTTCCTCAGTCATGTTGCCTTCAGGAAACGTAGGTTGCAGAAGTTATCAGGAGAAGAATGAATCAACACTGTATATACACCGTATTCACGTGATTTGCAGTGGAAAAAACGGATACTAGTGACACATTTCTGTTTAAAAAGCTGTTTTAGACGGTACTTGGTAGTATGTAGAAGTGGGAAATGTCAAACTTTAAAGTGTGGCTGTTGAACTGTACAGTCTGGCATAGTTTATTGCTTTTATACTGCGATTGGTGCCAAGTACGGTCTAAAACAGCTTTTTAAACAGAAATGTGTCGCTAATATCAGTTTTTTCCACTGCCAATCACAATAAAATACTCCATAATACTATTCTGTCCTTTATACAGCCAGAAGCCTTTGGGATTGTAAAGTGGAGCAACAGTGACCTTTTATCAGGTCACCTGAAAGGTCAGACTGCTAAATGCTTCCTTATTCAAGGAATGTCTTCTTACCAGAACACACTATGCTCATATTGGTTTGATGTAAACAAAATGATGGATACTTTGTCAGCACTTTTGTTGCATCATAGTTTATTACAAGGTTAGCTGAAATGTCAGCTGTTCCTACTGCTGTGGCATTTGGTTTTATAGCCACGTTGTTCAGAGAGAGATATGGCATTAACTGGAGAGATTTCTTCACATGGACTTAAGAATAGAGATATGTAGAGGAGGAAAGAGTAGAACTTGATTTTTTAGTGCAGATTGTAAGAACTGACTAAAAGTTCAAGGTCTACAAATGTTATAAATGGAACAATATGTAGTATTTGAGCAAGGTTGACATCAGCTTCAAAAATCTGCTACAAGAGAAGATTCAATCTGGTTTCTCAGTTTAACGAGAGTGCCACTGCAAAGCTGTGAAATGTTTTCAACAAAAGCTTGAGCAGAAAGAGCGTGCAAAAATGACAGTTCGCTCTCTGCTATCACGAAAACAAAAAAAGACTTCACACATGGTGTAATTGGTGGGTGATTTATGGGTGTACAGTCTGGCAGGTTTTAAGCGCCATTAACCCTCTGCTGTATAGATCCACAGATTACTTTATGGGTGTTGTTGGCAGAATGCTTTCAGCGAGGGTGATTTTTCAAGAGCCTTATCAATATCTTGTGGCAGGATAAGCTCTGAGGGCAAAGTGGTGAGTGATGAGCACAGCACTGTCACCATGAGCAGAAACGGTCCAGCATCTGCTCCTGTCCTGCAGCTGGGAGACGTGAAGTTCTGTTGTGTGAGAATACTCCGGGTCGAGTGCCATGCGTGCTGCAATCTGTCTGATATATATTCATGGAGGTGCAAAAGATTAGATTGAGTTGCAGCAATCTTCCTTCTAATCATAGTCTGCAGTGGATGGATACGTAGATACATGGATACATGGTCCTGTTGGCTGTGGAGAAGCGAGTCAAGGATCACCAGAGGGGTAACTTCATGGTAAAGTGAAAACAGGTAGCAGGTGTGGGGGGGCACTGGGTAGTTGAGTGTCTTCTGTGTCTGTCTCTACTGGGGTGTTTGGTGGTGGCCCCCACATTCCTCACTCCGGGCCCCCAGGGCCATCCTTCATTCTTATTTATGAGCTTCCACGTGGTCAGTCAGCCATGCTGTTTCTCCTTTGCATCGATTCCTCAAGGTCGACAAGATGCTAAGCTGCTGCCGGTGAGCTTTTCAACCATCTACTTTAAATGAGGTGTGTATTTGTGAGAACTGGAAAAGCTTGTGACATTATTTCTACCTGTTCCACCATTGCAGGAGGTAAAAGTTACCGTTTTGCAACCATGAAGCCAAACCTCAGGAAGCCACACCCACCCTAAAATCTATAGAGCTTGGCAGGAAGCGCAATGCGCAGAATACGACATTATTGACTAGTCCAGGTAGATGATGGCAAACTTGGGTTTTGTGTCCTATCTTTTCTCGCGGTATTCATCAATGAATAAAAAGCTGCAGCTTCACCGACAACTCTTCACTTCCTTCTATTACAGGCAGTCAGACTATTTAATTTTTGCTTAATTGAGAAAGTCTGTTTAAACAGTGGGGAACACTTGTGTTCGAGATTTTATAAATGTAATCATCTTTCACTCAGTTGTTTCATTCTCTTGCATTCTCTCTACTTCTGCCTCGTTCACTAATGACCTCAGTTGAAGAATAAAAAATCAAAATCAACGTTATTTAGAGGCTAATGTCTGTTTTTAATTGAGGTTTTAATGATCAGAGGATGCCAGAATGGTTGTGGCCAAAGTGCTCCCAGGCTTAATGAACTTTCAACCCTTCCAACTCAGGCTTTTCCACATATTACAAGTCTTTCCAGACGTCAGGACGCAGCCTTGAGCCTGTCTTCTCCTTCTGTAACTCATATGACTTATGTACCACAGCTTGCTGCATCTTAGCATGTGCCACACATGCACGCCTGCTATGTAGCGACTACAAAGTTTTAAACTGAGCTTTGAGCAAAAGTCTGCAGCGTCATCCCTCCTCTGGTAGAACTCTGTGACTTCTGAGGTCAGGGGTTAGGGGCGAGAGCAGGGAGACTCAAGTCAGGGTACAATGTCATCTCTCCAAGGCATGAAGATTCAAGCTGCGAGTACGGAACGGCCTGCACTCCCCTTGTGGGGGGCAGAGGGCCACTGGGAGGGTGACTGACGCAGGAACTCATAAATCCTCTGGCTCTTCATTTTATGATCTTGCTCATGCTGCTCTGGAGCGTTTCCTGTGACTGTCAATCTGTGAGTCATACCTGCCGTTTCCATTTGTCTCCAGCTTTGACTTTCATAAAGAGAGATGATCGTCTGTTCTTTCTGATAAAGCCTTCAATTAAATGGCTGGAGCTTTAACTGCAGCTGCCATATCTTATAGTAAAGTCTGCGTTCATCTGTCACTAGGCTACGCTGTGCACTAGAGTACAGCCATTTACATTAACCCACTGCCATAATCCCAGTGACGGAGAGACAGTGGATGGATGATGTCTTCTTTTCTTCTATTTTTCTTTTCTTTGTTTTCAAGCCGTTCATAATTGACTGTATACGTTCCCATTATACATTCAGTATGTGCCTTTTGATGTCAAAATACTGAATGGCACGCCATTAAAGCTTAAAAAATGTTATTGCTGCACTGTATGGTTGTCATGGTTACTCTACTTCAATGCACCTAATTCTAATCATTTCACATAATTGCACTGTTGCTCTGGTTCATGATAAATGATGCAAATGAGAAGAAAATGACAAAAAAAACACATAAGGGAGCTCATCAACCCTGATACGCCTCCGTTCCCTTTGCTGCACGCTACGGTGTTGATGGGTCTTTACATTTGATGTTGCCATAGATTTAATTTAATTTGCATTTGGGAAGCCATCAACGGGACACAGAAGCATGCATGCCATTACTGTTCCACTCAAATAGCACCAGCACTCTCATGTAACTCTCATTGGTTGCAAAATAAAAATAAATAGAGAGGGAACCCGTCGTAGAAAAATACAGAGGAAAAAGACAGGCAGATATGAAGATGTGTCTATGCGATAAAGAGAAAAAGACCAAGCCAATACAATGCCGCTGTCAAAGTCAAAGACTGGGAAATGAAAAGTGAAATTGTTTCACAGAAGTTCAATTAAAATCTAGGACACAAATTAATATTTAAAATCAAAATAGAGTTTGTGTAATAATGCTTGCCGGAATTTTCCATTACAAATTGACTCGAGAGTTTCATTCATCATTTCTTGTTAAATTACTTTTCGTTCAAATAGAAATCAAGGACATTATTATAATGTATCCGTATGTCCATGGGCCATTGCTCTCTGAGGCTGATAAATGAAGACTTCATCACACAGTATAAAGCACATGACTCTATTGTGTCCCTGGGCTCATAATACTGTCCGTGCATGCATGTATTCATTTACACCGATATCTCCTCTCAGCAGTATTTGACCGGATCACAAAATATCAGCGCCCAAACTGGCTTACGGATCCAATATGGCCGGAACATTGCATAGTGAAGAGGGCTGGTCACGGTGCTGGAAAAGAGCTTTGTGAGGGAAATTGAAGAATGCTGAGAATAAATGTTTGCTCTATAGGATGTGCTGGCCAAAGTGTGCTGTGTTGGTGAATAAATGATGAAGAGGAAGAAGGCCCTGTCCTGCTGAGCTTGTCAGCTTTGGACAGCTTTGTGTGTGTGTGTGTGTGTGTGTGTGTGTGTGTGTGTGTGTGTGTGTGTGTGTGCTTGTGTACTGTATGTATGCAAAGCGCTCGGGATAGTGAGCCCTTGCTCGGTTAAATTTGACACTTTGAGTGGAAATTTCAATGATTTCTCCATATATCAAGATGGAGAAACAGACTAAACACTGATCAGATTCTTCATTTCGTCCTACACCGAGTAAGGATTTTATTGAACTGTATTGAAGTCTTGTACCATCCATAAAACAGAGTTGTTTCACATCATCTGTAAAACTCATGAAACCGTGTGCTGTGATGCACAAACCAAAGACCTTTACTACCAGTTTCTGTTGCCAAAGTGCTGGTATACTGTGAAGAGCAGCTATGCGTTACAAACATGCTCCAGCTGCTGTTAAATGACACAACGTTTTTTATGCAGAATGATATATGCAAGCACCGAGCCTGTGGAAGCTCTTATTTTTACTGTACAATCCATACCATGACTTTACAGAATGATTCTTTAAAACAATGACACCCTGGTCACCAAGGTGGCGACCATCTTGTGATGCCCTCTGACAGATAAACCTTCAAGGGCATTCAAGCAGAGCTTTGCATTACATGCAGAATGCAAAATGGCAGCTTGTTTTTGACAATGCATAAAACATGATGCACTTGTACCTGCAAGGACATCTGCATACCTTCAAAACTTGTGACGTGAATGTCTGCGCATTTGCGTATGTGCGGTGCTGTGATGAGCTGCGACAATGTCACCTGTCACGGCATGTGGCTGCTTTCTTCTGGTGTCGACAGGGAGAGGGGGGTTATGGGATATGAGTGGCGACAGCGGCCTTTCAGTCTGCAGCAGGTGCTGTCAGACAATTGTGTTCCTTCGGTCTACTCTTTCATCTTTCCATCTTTCTTGCTCCATTCAACCTATTTCTTTGTAGCTCTTCCATAGGTAAAACAGATTCAATTCATGAAAGGGTTAGATTAGACGAATGGATGGATGTGGGGAGAAAGACATACATGGTTGGGGATAGGCTGAATGGATACAAAATAGATAGATACTTAGATGTGAAACAATTAAACTTTGCTCAAAATATCAGGGACTTAAAAGGGGGTGGAGATAATTTAAAATGGCAGGTGGTGATGCATTGAACATGAATGAGAGGAATTTCGGAAATATACAACTAAATTGTTCAGCTTCTCCTTTCTAACATCCATCAAAAGACAGACTCCAAAACTGACATAGAAATACACCAGAATCATACATGAATGCATACGTGTTGAGCCAAGAAAAAAGTGCCCGTGAGCGTAGTGATGTGGATATTCATAATAGTAGATAACGAGTGCCGCCCAGATCTGAGGGCAGATAATGCAGAGATAATTAGATCCATTTTTAACTGTGCAAAGCAAGATAAAATATGCACATGCAGTACACTAGACAGGTGGGGAAGAGCTGAGCCTTCAGCCTACAAACACCATTTCCAAATGAACCAAACACAACTTCATCACCAAGCAGTTAAGTGAACACATCATACAAGATGTTAATGTGACATGTGTGCCAAAACAAACAAAACTACAACAAAAAAACAGAAATAGTAAATAGGTGCTACATGCTACAAATTCTGGTAATTTATCTGTTTAAAAACTAAGACGCCAGAGAATGCAACGATAGAAAGATTGTGACTCTGCAATGAAAACTCATACAGCAAGCTGCCAAAGAAAAGCAGCAGAACAATTTCTCTTTATAGAGCCAAACCCTGAATTTCCTCTCACCTTTAGTGTTCTGTGTTCATAAATCATGCTCCAGTCCAAAAGTCTGCTCAGCATGACATCCCTTCTGTCCCCTTATTTCTCAGACTTTTGTTTGACTAATGTCTTTTGGACTACAGCTATCTTGACTACTGACTCTCTATTTCCTCCGAGGACAGTCCGTGATGTGTTCATGTGCCTTTGAGCTTGTTTTAAGTACAAAATGTTCAGCACTTATTTACTTCTGGAATCTAAAAGGGATTTCAACAGACAAAACACGTGCTTCTTGAAATGCTCCGCCTTTAAATCTGCTCTGATACATTCAATATAGGCTTAGACTTTAAATAAATGCAGCACAATGTAAAAGATTGGGTAAAGATATAGATGATTGTGGTGGTGGGGTGTGGTTTAGCTGTAAATGGAGAGGTGGGGTAAAGGTTCAGGGAACAGTGCCGGAACAGCCTGAACCTGCTGCAATTACTTGGCAAATATGCAATCTTTCCATTTATGCAGTAGTTTGCTGGGATTAGGAGAAACGCCAGACTCAAGGGATTCTGTTGCAACATCACTTGTTACTTTAAAAGCAAAAAGATACATTTGCCCGCACACAAGGCACACTTGTGCAAACCTGAATGCTGTGTGTCTTACATTTCGCCACAACTTACAGGTTGTTCGGAAATAGTTCCGGGCAGTCCTGCACAGTGGTCAATGTATAAAAATATACATCAAATACACAAAATAGCATGATTTGTGGTGAAACAACTACATATGAAAAAACAGTAAAACTGAGCAATTTAAACTGACAGCTGTCAGTTAGTTTTTTAATGCTCCACTAAGCCATAGTCTGTGCATTAGCAAACATCTAATTACCCTAAACTCCTTTTCATTCAGATTCTATGAATATTTAATGGCACAGAGTAATGATATTTTGATTTTAATTTAGCAGCTGGTAAAAAACAATTGTGTTGAGTAAACCCAAAATTATGAGACCACGCACGTCATTTCAGTACGAATCACCTTTAATGCAAAGGTAATTAAAACTGAGAAAAATGACTGCAAAAACCACACATACAGTAATATACAGGGGAAGGATTAAACGCATGAGGTATGTACAGCTGCGAGCATAAATCTGCATACTAATTGCACTCATAAACTACAACACACACACACACACACACACACACACACACACACACACACACACACACACACACACACACACACACATACATACATACATACAAGTAAACCAAACAAAGCAGGTGCATGATATATTCTTTTCACGCATAAACTGGGCCGAACAGTGTTACCAATCAAGAGCAACGGCACATCTATCCATAAAAACAATGACATGAGTTAGTGTTTTATGTCTAAATAAGCTGCTTATGTCATCTTTAAAAGATAAAATGAAACAAAAAAAGACTGGTTCCCCAATTTTCAACTGTGTGTTCAGATGCGTTGCCTTGGACACATATTGATCCATTGAGAAATGACGAGGGGGTAGATCAATAGCTTTTACATGAATGCGTAACCAGCAGCTTTGGGACACGTGCTTGTGCATGTGTGTGTGTGTGTGTGTGTGTGTGTGTGTGTGTGTGTGTGTTAGTTTCATAAGACTACAGACTAGACACTGTAAATTCAAATGCATTTACACCAGCCCTTCATCGATAACACATAAAATGTTAATGTGGAGAAAACAATATCGTTAGTGTCTGTAAGGGACCTAACTTCCATGGACTCCATTTCCATGAGGGTGAGAGTGTGCGCTGTCCACCATCTTCTGAAAGGGCTTAGGAGGTGTCTGACAAGAGCTACATTTTCCATGGATAATTGGGACTCAACACAACCGTATATTCCTTGTAATACAAATCTTGAAACCATTAAAATCCATCTTGCAGTTGCTGTCTGTATCCAAACAGGGTATTCTCTCTGCCGCCATCTCATCAATCCCTTTCTCCCTTCTCAGTGGATTCAGAGACATGTGGAACGGTCATAACCCAAGACTGATTAAGTCTAAATGACTCGTCATTATGTCTGACCGAAAGCCAATCAGTGCAGAGACACAGACAGACAGGCAGACGACTGAGCAGATCTAAATCTACAAGCTAATGTGCTGCCATTTTAAAAAAAAAAAGAAAAAGAGACCAGATTAACCAAACCGCCCACAGCTTCACCATCAGCTGCAGGTCTGGAAAATAATTATTCTTTATCACATTTCCTAAATCTTAATGTTCGTGTTTTAGTTCAAGAGCCAGCAGCCACAATTAAGAAGCAAAACCTGAGCTCTTCTATGCTGTACAGGCTGTATATTGTGATTAAAGCCCAAATACAAAATGGAAAAAGGAAAGGAAATGTTTGCAAGAAAAATCCACTTGAGAATTTGTTTTGTGGTGCAGGTTGATATCGGAACATAAACACCTTAGGTTTTGTTGTGGACAGATTTTTTCCAGTTATGAAATTGAAAATGTTAGCTTGTAGTGAAACATTCAAACAGCTTTTGGATGTATCGGGACCAGAGGTGTCAAAAGTATTCACATTCATTATTCAGGTAGAAGTATAGATACTAGAGTTTAAAAATACTCCTGTAGAAGTTGAAGTATCAACTCAAGTTTTTTACTCAAGTAAAAGTATAAAAGTACTGGTTTCAAAACTACTTAAAGTGTAAAAGTAAAAGTATGTAAGGGGGAAAAAAGCCATTAAGGACAAAAGCCATTGAAAATGAATGCATCTTAGTATGCAAATATATTAAAGAAGCATATATGTGTACTATTGAGCATTAACATGTGTTTCAGAGAGCAGGAGATATGATGACTAGTTGCCTATAAGTATTGTAATGGTGCAAAAAGTCAAACTTCAGAGGCATGTTATCATTTATCCTAACCTTTATTGGAATGTACATCCAAGTTTAGTTGCAGGAATCGGATGTAAGAACAAAACTGGACAAGAATCTGACAATCTGTGCCACAACCACAACCAGATTCACTCTATCCGGATGGAGCAATTTAACTGGATAGTTTTTTTTAAAGGCCGAAATGAAATAGAGTAACGAGGCTGTTTTTAAAATGTAAGGAGTAAAAAGTACAGATAATTGCGTGAAAATGTAGTAAAAATTGAGAAAATGGAGTAAAAGTAAAAAGTCGTCTGAAAAATACTTACTCCAGTGAAGTATAGATAACCAAAATTTCTACTTAAAGGAGCTTGAGGCCGGATTGTGGCAGGATTTATGAAAAAAATCCGTATACATTTTAAGTTTTCTAGTAATAATGTCAGATGAAGCGTTCCAAACCCAAAAGAATGAGCCCTCTAGTGTATCTCTCCTTTGCCTTGAACAGGCTGTGTGCTGCAAAATGTGCTGCAATTCGGTCCCGATTTTCCCGCACTGTCCTGCGGATGTGACGTCACATGACGCTGCATGTGCGTTCTCCCCGTTCTCCCGTGCCGGCTTCACTGTTGGCTGCAGTACCCCCAACGGCCGTCGTGGTGAAGGGTGGCGCTAGAGAGTCTCATTTCTTAAAAGGAGCCTCAAGCTCCTTTAAGTAAGGTAATGAAGTATTTGTACTTCGTTACTTGACACCTCTGATCGGGACAGCATTTTGTAAAGACCTTTATGGTACCCAGACAATGAATCCCGATAACTTTGTTGATCTGCTAGTGCCACAATTTGAATGGGTGAATTTCAAGCGCTGCAACTTCCAATATAGCTCAACTATCAAGTACCAGTATTATACCTTTTTCAGGCTACATCATTTTGTGGTAATTAAACATTTTAGACTCATCACATCTTACTCTTACTCACTTCTAAATGATAAACAGGACCATGAGAGCGGCACAGATTTGTGGTGAAGAAGAGTACGCAGCCAACAAAATGACACATCAAAAGTCCCTCTGAGTTTAAAGTCGTCGAGAGAGAGCCTCAAATCTGCCAGTGTTATTCCGTGAGTAATTAAGCCTCCCTGGCATAACAAATGGGTGGATAAATGTTCAGTTTGACTAATTCCTTCAATTTCACCAGTGTAAACGTGTCAGTGTGCATGCTGTGTGTGCAGATCTGTTCATTCCTGTAGTCAGGGTATTAATACCACGTTTACTGTACATCTCGTTGCATGCAAAAATGTAGCAGGTGTGTGTTTAACTCACGCTGCTGCGTCAGTTTGTGAGAGCTGCTTATCACTTCAGTTTTATTTAGCAGAAGTAAAATCATACACAGAGCTGTCAGCGTCGGGTGTTGCAGCTGAAATGGAGGCTGTCATGTGGAGTCAACTTTAAACCAAAACTGTGAGAGTTAAACCTGAAAGTGTAGAAGCAAAGTATGTACAAAACCCTGCTCTCCTTTTTTTCATCTCTAAACTGTTATTTTTTTACATCCCAAAATATATTTTAGCCAAACTTATATTTCAGTATGTTCCAAATTCAAAAGCACAATCGACCCCAGATCTATTATTAGATAGTAAGGAGTGTAAACTTTCATAAGGGACCAAAAGTTTATGAATCAAAGCAATGTTGGTCCACCCCTGCCCCCCCTAAAACCGGCTTCGGTGCTGGGTCCACCGTTTGATGACAGACCAGAGGCTGAGGGGACTGGCCCGGGACTTTGACGAAACGGGAGGCGCAGGCTTCGCTTCAAATAGGCAAGAACATCTTTATTTAATTTAATGACGCCAGATCTGGCTGGGGTTTTTATTGTAGCATCGGCTATCTGCTAGTTGAAACGTGTGGTCTGTTAGTCTATCTGAGTTTTATGGTGTTTTTATAGTTCATGCTTTATGGTGCGGTACTTTTTTTTTTTTTTTTACTTTTTTGTAGGGTGCGCCGTCACCTTAATGTTTAGCTGTGTTTTGATCTGTGTTTCTGTTGCGCCGTCACCTGTTTAGCTGTGTTTTCATCTGTTTCTGGGTGTCAAAACAGTGGACGGGGGCTAGCAGGAGCCACCGTGTGATGTCACTACCCAGAATGTAAACAACAATGACGACCTACGAGTTAAATTATATTTTCAAATTTTATAAAAACGAAGACATCAACAAGGTTTTTTATATCACATTGTTATAATTGATACCAACATTTATCTTTTAAGACCTACATGTCTTAATAGCCAGGGTTCCTTTTAAAGAGCGGGGGCTGCGAGTTGTTGGGTATGGGTTTGTCTTGTAATGTTGGTTAACGTTGGAGTACGATAAGGTAGTGGTTTACTCGTGTTCTGAGCCTGTTTATTTTCCTGTACCTGTGAGGAAGGTTTTTGTGTTCTTTTTTTAAGTGAGGTTTTTTGTTGTTCCACTTTCTGTGGATTCCCTGTGGGGGTTCTTTGGGTTCAAAATTAAACCACACCGTGATTTTTGGCTAAAATGACTCCTGTTTTGTGTCGTGCAATTGGGTTCGAAGAAAACTATCCTTAACAGTTGCAGAGAATGTGTTTGAAGCAAAATGGCAACAAATGTTAGCTCTGACAAGGCCCAGAAAATGTAAGTCCAGTCATATGATAGTGGGGACAGAGGTCATTTTAACTTTGTTTGTGTACAACATGTCTATAAAAAGGACTGTTTGTAATTTTGACATAAATATCTAAGTCCTGATCCAAATACATAGTATAATGCCATTTGAGTATGGGATTTTTTTATTGCTTAATTTTTATTGCTGCATTAATTGCCATTACGGTGCTAATCACATTTTCTGTTCTCATTCAAGGCCGCTCTGAATTGGACCATAATAAAAGTTTACATTCCTCACTATCTAATAATAGATCCAAGTAATAATATATATATATATATATATATATATATATATATATATATATATATATATATAGCTTAATATATTTTCTTTCTCCAAGTCTCTTTTTTGTTGTCCATTTTCTTGTTTCCTTCCATTAATCCCTACCCCTCATTCACCTTGAGGTTTATTCTCCTCCTCCTCCTCCTCGTCTTCATCCTCATCCTCTTCCTTTTCCTCCTGCTTGTAAAAGTATCTGTTTGAAACTCAGAGGGACAGAGGGTTGAACTGAAGTGACACATCATCAGTGCCTTCCTGCACCTTCTCCTTCAGTCCACCCTCCTCCTCTTCCTCCTCCTCCTCCTCCTCCTCCTCCTCCTCCCCCTCCTCCCCCTCCTCCTCCTCCTCGCATGCCCAGATATATCTGAATAAAGGTAATCTTGACACTGATTAAGAACCGAATGAGCTCATGTTCACAAATTCTGCATGTGTTTTTGGCTGCCGCCGAAGCAGTGAAAAACCGGATCATAGATATTTACCAAAGCAAACTGATCCTCATAGACCTAGAACTGGACACGCTATGTGTGATTTCACTGCCTAAGTTACGTCCCTGGATCCTCCCACGCATACACAGGCCTGGTCGTGACAGTCCGTTAGCGCAGTTTCCAGCACAACAACTCATGATAAATAATGAATAAGCTCTGTTAGGTTTTTATTCACAATTCAGAAGTAAGGTTCATCACCATAGCTCAGTAGTTAAAGTGACAGCCAGCTGTTTGATATCATGAACTCTCTCCAGGCTGAAAAAGTTAGATATACGTGAAATCTAGCTATCCAAACCAAAGCTGTAAAAATGTGTATTTTTCTGTAAAGCAGGACATTTTAACATGGGGGTCAAATGACAGTGTGCAAGGGTTCACTATTGGAGCCACCCCCTGGTGGCCTTTTGATGAACTGAAATTTCCTCTACTTCCCCAATGACGACAGCTTCCAAATCAGATGTTGCTCCTTGGTGATGCTACAGAATTTGTACGACAAATCATTCTTAATAATCTATTATATTACATTCAGGGACTGACTCTTTGAACAAGGTTAGTAAAGAATGTGCTTAGTAAATATTTGAATGCATTTAGCAAATAAACCAAGGCATAAACATTGTGTGTGTGAAAGGCATGAAGTGTATTTATAAAAGTGTGAAAAGTGACTCCTCAAGTGCTACAGTCAACAATTCTTTAACTCATATGCATTACAAAGCTTTCTTTATGTTCAAACACAACCAATGCTGTTGGACATCCTCACCTTGCCAAATAAGAAAGAAAATGAATAGACCAAATCAATCCTAATGACTCTAAATCCACTAATAAAGAAGATGAGGCATCAGTCAGTCAACCAGGCAGTTTTTGTTTCACCCTCTCCTTCCCAAATGCTCTGAAATAGTGTAGGATAGCACTTCGGGGACCAACCAGACGCGATGCTTTCAGTATCTACTCATTCACGTTCATAATCCCTCTCATATTTCCACAAAACATTAAACAGTGCATATGGTCACTGGAGGATATGCAGTAACTCTGATACAGATTTTTTTTTTTTGCACGTCTCCTGTTGTCTTTCAAAGGTGTGCACAAGTGCAGCGTTGCAGCATGCCCATAACATGATCTGAGAATCAGATATCACGGTTTATTGACTCATTAAATGAGCATCTGCTGACACATCAACTAGTCCCATGCACAGAAAAACTGCAACCAACTATTGCATGAGAAATGTGATTAACTTCTTGCGTGGATTGTCTTCTATATATTATATACTGTTATAAAAACTCATCTACACACTTTTTATTTGCACTTAAGCTTTCAGTAGTCATTGATTTGGAGCTGCAAGCATTCAAAGAATGATTCAATCACTAAATGATGCTAAACAGGTTTTGTATTGATGGGTATTTTGGTAGCAGGGTCATGTATTGATCAGCCTTTGATTATCATGGAGGTCATTGAAGTAATTCAACCAAGATCAATCTGGGTGCTTTAAACAGCGCTCAGCCTATAGGCCTCCTTATTGTTGCCACCTGAACGTTTTAGAACAAGAGTGGAATGAGTTAGTATTGGTGTAAATCTTAAAGGGAGATACATATTTAGAAGTATTGAGTTTATATTGATGTGTGTTTCTTTAGGCCAGTTGTGCCTCCTTCAGCTTACGGGTGTATTCAGTTTGGTAGTTAAAACTATAGAGGCTCAATATATAAATCAATTACACTATACAATAGTACTGAAGAGTGTACAACCCTGTTTAGTATCATCTCGGTGTAATACAGTTCAAAACTGTATCGCTTCCCTATAACTGAAATATTTTTACATTGTCATTAAAGGCTTAAAAAAAAGAGCACATCTGTTAATTCAGCAACCATACAACATGAATGACCTATGAACAAAACAGGGCTCTTTCTACGACTTATGGGTGCTCATCCTCGTTTCATGTTTCTAAATGCACATCAAAGCTGAGTGTAATGACGCTTTTCCACTAGTGTAGGTACTGCCCGACTCGACTCGCCCCGGTTTTGCGCTTCTCCACTAGGGGTGGAGGCGGGAGGAGGTGTGCCGAGTAGATACTTTTCTGTATCTATTCTGCTGAGGTTCTAAGCGTGCTGAGTCGGCTGCATCTGACATCATCACACTACACGCCACCGATTGGTCGGGGGGCGGGGCCGTCAGACGTCTGAGTCCGGCGGCGGAAATCAGCGAAAAAGCAATTTGCGGTTTCTTCATTTTATTCGACAGGCAATGGCAGCGCAAAAGTCTGTTTCGTGATCCAACTCTGAGGTGCAGATGTTCATAAACCTGGTGGCTGAGGAGAGAATTAAAAAGGGATCTAGACGGGCAATAAGGTCGTGGCTCTCAGCTGACTTTTCAGCAGCGCCGACACAAACAAAATCTTTTAAAAAGGGTCGCCGCTTGCAGCTTCTTTCACTCTCATTTTTTAACTTGATATCGAACACAAGTCATAGACCCAGCAGCACATCTATCATCTCCTCCATGTTCTACATCTTTAGTGTTGTTGTCTTCTCCGTTTAGATCACACAATCAAATACGTCACAGCAGCTTCGCTCCAACCTCCTACTTCTCATCTGGGTGTCTAAAAACAAACAAGGGCAAGGTGAGTGGAGGCGAGACGAGTCGCGCTGGCTGTAGGTACTAGTTTAAAAGCACCATGAGTGCATCTGGGTCCTATCAAGAATTCCTGTAAGAATCCCCGAGAATTCCCTGTCTCTTTTTTCTTTACTGCTTCTTTTTTTCTCATCTAATGACATTTTCCACCCAGCTCAGGAGAGGTGTTTAGCGACAGAAATAAAAAATGTTTTTCTTCAATATTCAGCCATACCCAGATCTGTGTTGGGCTTTGAACTTTTAGTTTGGTGTGTCTTCTCTTGAATGTCTATACCATGATGCCACGTGGAAATCTGAAAGATTTTGGAAAGTTTAAGGCCAACTTTTTTTTTTAAATGTAGAAATGAAGTTTCCCCAAACATAGTAAATGGAGATCAAAGTAAATATGTTCGGCTCTGAGGGGCTTCAGATGATGAACCTGCTCAGAACTACTACAACCGAACTCCAACAGTGAAGCATGGAGGTGGGAGTGTGATGGTATATATATAAAAATATATAAAATTACTTACAAACAAAATGAATCCTCTGCAATATAGCAAACCCAAAGCCAATTTAGGACAACAAACACGATTATCTTCAGAGAAAAAGATAAATATTGGGAGGTTTTTTGTTGTTGTTTTAATAAATATTGTAGATGTCAAAACCGTTTTGAATCTTTCCACAGACAGAGTGGTATAATCACCTCTTGTACCGTCTACTTCAACTACAGACAACCATATACTTAAGTGAAGATATCAATAATGTTTAAGAGCGCGTGTCTGTTTACTGTATGCTTGCAATGCAACTTCAGTGCCCAGAAGTGCCTCTAATGGGATCACTGAGTCATTTTTGTTGGTGCAGTGCACACAAGGCAGTCAATGCAGACAGAGCCGAATGCAGAAAACGGAAGCCTGCTCTCTTTTTCTGTTCATATTCAGGCACAAAACTATCCAGCAAAGCTCAAAAAGATCAGCTAGAAACTACTGTACAAGACTTTCTTAGAAAATTAGAATATTGTGATTTTCTGTAATGCAATTACAAAAACAGAAATGTCATACATTCTGGATTCATTACAAATCAACTGAAATATTGCAAGCCTTTTATTATTTTAATATTGCTGATCATGGCTTACAGCTTAAGAAAACTCAAATATCCTATCTCAAAAAATTAGAATATTCTGGGAATCTTAATCTTAAACTGTAAGCCATGATCAGCAATATTAAAATAAAATACATAAAATAAAAGGCTTGCAATATTTCAGTTGATTTGTAATGAATCCAGAATGTATGACATTTTTGTTTTTTTTAATTGCATTACAGAAAATAAAGAACTTTATCACAATATTAAAATTTTCTGAGACAGTCCTGTATATCAATCAGATTCCATCTGTACTGTAAAAGCGATTTAGATAATTTGATTTATTGTGTTTTACTGTGACGTGTACATCTTCCTTTACACTTTTGAGGCACCTTCTTACTTTTAGCCACAAAATTCATCTTCAGTTAATTATATATTTACTCTTCAGTTATCTCTATGTGTGTTTCAATAACAGATAATCTGACATGTATTTGTTAATTTATTTATTTGAGGTCCTAAAATATATGAAGAAAAGCATTCATACATTCCAAGAGATACATCATTCACATTTGGGCTCATTAACTTTTGCTCATTAAACATATCAGACATCTGAAACTAAAATAGGGACTTACAGGGACACATTAGCTGAGAGAATCATCTATCCCGGGGTAATATTTCTCAGAGCCCGGGGAAGAGGCTGGTGAACATTATAAAAAGTAATTAACTAGCTCTTATTTTTAGCTAATTGGGGATTGGAAGTTTGATAGTCACATAAGCTAAGATTTTCTTGCCTTTGCTGCCCATCATTCTTCTACATGAGCATGAGCATGAACATTTTGTGAAGACTTATTTCACTCTAAACTTAGAGGATGCAGAGGATGCAGCATACTTTTGGTATACCAGGAAAAGCCAGTCAAGTTTCTTCATCCCATCCCTATGATAAATCAGCTCGAGCTGTGAAATCTGGCAAAACTCCGAACCCACAATTCAGTTCTGCAACACCTGGCATCAAGCCATTCGAAGTGATGGACAGTGATGCTGAGGACGCTTCCAGTCCCTACCTATGAATGTGGAGTTAAAAACACAGCCTGCAGAGTTAGAGGCATTTTGCCCATCTCTATGCTAAAATGCAAAAGATACGAATAAAGGATAGATCTTCCTTCAGAAACCAACAAAAGATCAGGACTGCCCAGCAAAACCTACGCTGCAGCAGCACCTGGGATGATTTCAGTACTGGGCAAAATGCTGTTTATTATCTGTTATTCAAATTTCAAACAAATAATAACAATATTAATAATGAAAAGAAAATATAAATAAAAAAGTCATACTATAAAAAAGAGAGTAATATCATAAATGCACAGTAAATTACAAAAGTCAGATTTCTCCTATATGTTGCCAGTAACAGTATCTTATACCTCTTGTATGAACACATTTTAACTACTCAGGGTGACTGCGACACCTGAATAAGACTTATATAATATAAAATCACTCTAAAATAAACACTTGGGAATATGGCTTTACTTAGTGAATTGTGACACAGAAAGGGACGTGGAGAGGCATCAGT
This sequence comes from Cololabis saira, assembly GCF_033807715.1. NCBI lineage: Eukaryota > Metazoa > Chordata > Actinopteri > Beloniformes > Belonidae > Cololabis > Cololabis saira. The sequence goes on from NC_084602.1 coordinate 12,464,552, forward strand.
ACCAGTACAGTACAGAGTTTTAAAGAACAGAGCCGTGTGCTCTTTAGACAAAATAACATGCAGTTCTCAAAACAACATCTTTGCAGCTGTGTTTGACAGATTAACCCAAAACTGCACAGGTCTGAACTGACTGTACTCATAATGACCTCACAGGGTGGCTGAAATATTCCATCACACAAACAGAAACAAGTTTGACGGGGGTCCTTAAGCTGTATTTTGGAACAGTTGGATGAAAAACAACAAGCTTAAGACTGAACTAGTTAACAGTTGACCTGTGAGTTAAAAGCACTCTGTGGAGCAACTTCAGACCAGATGGGGTAATAATGATAAACCTTTTACTGAACTAATGGTCATAGGACAGAGAGAAGAGGAATGAAGCACCAGTGATAAGTAGTTGAAGCAGGAAATAAAGGCATTGTTAGATACGCATAGTACGGTCATTTTGAGACATCGAGTTTTTCCTACTTAGACAGGGAATTATAGCTGGTATGTGAGTGGAAATGGATCAGAATAATAGGTGGTAAATAATATTTCAATTGTGCATGATTTGATCAGGATAACATTAATAGTCAGACATTGATCCTGGCAGAGCCCCGGAGGAGAGGGAGACTATCATAACAAAAAACCTTTTTTTTTAATAGAAGCCAGTTATAGCAGTAATGGGAAAGAGTTGTGTGATGTTTGAGTTGGTAGTTACTGTACTTGAGACACAAAAAAAGTATTTTTCTGCATTAGAGCTCTCCTTAAAAAGTGAATAACAACCCAAATGATTCACCAAAGTTCACATATATGTATCTGCACGGGATTGCTTGCATAGAGTAGTGCTCCAACCATCCGATTCTGTCCTCTCTCATCTATGCATGTCTTGTTCCAGTAGCTACATTTATCATCAGTGTGTCCTGGTCATCCAACAATCGACGCAGACCTTGATAGACACGGTAATGTCTGAGCCAGCCTGGTGTTACTAGCCTGGTGTCTCCTGCTGCTGGTTGTTACCCGAGGTATGTGACACAAATACACAGTATATACACTATATGATAATAATCATCGTATGAAGGATGAGTGTGAATAGGTGAAATAGAACACATTTTGTAGTACTCGTAGAACCTATATGAGCATAAAAGGTGCCATTTGCTGTATATTATGTGTTAAGTGTGGGCTATTTTCTGTGTTATATATAATAATAACATACAAGTTTTATTACTAAACACAGGAACGCAAGCAAACATTCAGAAACATCATACACATATAAATCAGTGGTGCTTGTGAAAGAATCATTATACAGTATTATTCTGTATTTTCAGTAGCTTTCACATTTGTATTCTGGCAGCTGTAACCCAAAACTAATTTATATTCTGAGTAGAGCAAGGAATTTACAATGAGCAAAGATCCCCGGAACAAGCTAAATCCCCCCACCCCCAAAAAGGACAAGTTACAATCAATCTGACTGTCTTTAGTCACCTCTCACACTCTCATGCCTTAGCTTGTGACACCTGAGGTCTTCACTTTTCCAAATGTAGGTTTTCTGCAAGCCTATATGCAGCCCAAGGACATCCACACCACCAACGCACATGAGTGTGCGTGTCTGCTTGCACATCGTGTACGCGCGCGTGCAGTGTGTTCTTGTGTGCGGATTTGTGACACCCTGCTCCTCCTGCCAGCATCCGACATACAGTAGCCTCAACGTATCGTCAAGGTCACAAATCAGGCCAGGTGGCCATTTGGAAAGATTAAAGGCACATTCCTGAAGAAGAGATACTTTTGATTTATCATATCCTATCCCTCTGCCATGGAGGGGAAGCAGCGAGAGGTTATATGGCTGGGATATCAGCATACACCCCAGAGGTTTCAAGCAAGACTCAAAATCTCTCTAAAAACCATTCTAAATGTTACACCCCGTAAAACGAATGCAGCGAAACAGAAGGGGAAGCAGCAGAGTGAAAGAGAAGAGGGTGAAAGGCAGAGTGCTAGCAAGACGGGGGTATTAAATCCTCACTAGACTCCTTTGACAGATGCTCGCCAGGGCAGCATGCCAGGGAAGTACAGTCTTAAGGTGACAGGCTCTGACATAGTGAACAAAATTGATAATGCCATATGGCTAGAAGAGGGCCTCGTTTGTGGATTCAAGTCACGAATCCACAAACGGGGAATAATCCTGCTGCTGTGGAGAGAGGAAAAGGGAATGGGGATAAAGGTGGAGGAGATGGGAGGAGGGCCACCCTGCAGGAAAGGCCACGATGACGATGACCTCCCCCTCCCCCACCCCATTCCTTGTTGAGTGCATCCTCCTCCTATCGCCTATCTGTGTCAGCTTCCTAGATAGTTACACAAGAGCTGACATAACTATTCTTTGCGCTACTAAAATCCGATAAAACATGCTGGGATTTTACAAGAAAGCAAAGCGAGCGCGCGCTGAGGATCCCTGCAGACTGCAGCGCAAGGGTTGTGAATTGTTACAGCTGACACGGAAGCTTTAAAGAGATGGCGACTATGCAAAATGTACATGTAGGCTTGCGGTTACCTTTTACCCAGGTACGACCGGGGGACAGAGTGGACAAGAGGAGGTGGTGGACTTATTCTGTGGCAAGCAGCAATTAACTGGAAATGTACAGCTCCAGGAGCTGTTAGGTCAGACGCAAATGGAGCCCCGGCAGGGAAAGCGGCTTGCTTTAATTGTTTGATTGATTGGCCGCAACTGCGGGGCATATTTCTGAAGCCCCGTTGCACCGATCAATGAGTCAATGAGAGGCTGGCCAAAACCTCGCAGCTTCCCAGCCTCACGATTCAATTATGGGGAGGCTTCGGTGGCCTCTGCCTGCAATCGTGTTACAGACACCGGAGACACGCTTCTCTTGCCCCCTCCCCCCTCACCGCCCTTCCCCCTATTTTTCATTAAAGGGGGAGCAGACACAGGCCAGGTGAGGAAGGGAGTGTGGAGGAGGGAAGCGGTTGAGAGGAAGTTGCAAAGGGGGGGCGTGGAGGTTGGCTTTATTAGATTGGTAACAGACACTACATACTGTGTTGGACACAAATCAAGTTACCCCCCCTAATCTGTCATTTAAACAAATTATCTTGGGTGGTGATGCCTCAGCAGTATCACTCATCCCCAGGGGGTTGAGGTGAGGAGGAGGGATGGAGGAATGGAGAACGGGAGGGGCAGTGATGGAGGGCTGGCTCTAATAGAGACACAGGAGACCCTGATGCTTCATCAGGAAAAGCAGTGCAGGGAAGAAAATGCGGCGAATGGTGACGTCACGAGAAGTTGTGAATATCTTAATGGAGAAAAGTCCAAAAATCGACATTTTTGGCAACGGATAGGGGCTCGATAAATAACACAATAAAGAAACAACATATCCAACATGTAAAAAAGATGTGGCTTTACCTTAGTCCAAACAAATAAAAAATAAATGTGTGTTGGTTTTAATATGTCTGACAAGTGTGACATGTTTGGTCCAGGTCAGGGTTGAGGCTGAAGCCTCTGTCACAGAGAAGTGACAGCTTCATCGCAGATGTGAAGACTAGCAGCATTATAGCTTTATGGTACCCATTTCTGAGGCACTGCGAATATGATGTGATGTGAATTTGGGTGAAGATGAAGATCAGGAGGCTGAATAATTCTGCTCTTATCTGGCTCTGTGATGTGATGGCTCTCGTTTTGCAGCTAATAGTCACTTCAGACAGCAGAACATACTGTATGCCATCCAACATAGACGAATTGAACTGAAGTGTGTTGCATTTGCTATTTATTCTCAGATTGTTTTTGCAGTCATCATCATCATTTGTCTATGTGTACACCAACCAGTCCAACAAGACGATAGTTTCGCTGCCCCGGTGCTTATTCTTCAATGGCTTCCCTTTCCATTTCATTTTTTTATTATTATTACGTTTATTGAAAAGGGACAAATGTATCGAACATTATTTATATACATACATACAGGTTTCTAGCCAGAGCTAATTTGCAACCCCTGTCCCTGGTTAGGACTTTACTTAAAATTCGGAAGCAGAGTTAAAACAGTACAAAACCATTAAAATACTACGGAGCCCCTCTGGTGACATTTGAAAAAAATAAAATAATGCGTAGCCACGCATTTTTTTTTTTTTTTCAAATGTCACATGTTATTACTACACTCGCCATGACAATACTCTTGCTCTTTAATATGAATAATAATATAATTAACGTTATTTTTTTTTTATCCCCGATTTTTTTCCCCATTTTATCACCCAGTGTTCCTACCTAAGTGACAGTCCTGGGGCCTCATTTAAAATGGACTGCGTAGGAGTCATACTAAAAGTGCACGTACGCTCAAAAGCCGAAAATGGCGGGCGCAAAAAAAAATCCGGATCTATAAAACCGCGTGCACGCAGACTTCCACGTAAGGTTCTCTTTATAAATCACAGTCCAGCTGGAAGGCTGCGCACGTGAATCCGCCTGGTATCCCGCCCTCTACACGCCCACTTTCTACCAAAAATGGAATCATTTTGCATATGAATGAGCCTGCTGAGCATGCGCAGTGGCTTCCTGCAACCTGTTTGGCTTCAGAATGAATGAATGAATGAACGTGTCGAGCCACCGTGCCACTGAATTTCACTGAGATCTGAGATCTAGATGTTGTTGATGAGGAGGAGGACAGGAAAACCACATTGTTTTGTGGTCACAGTAAAAGTAGAAAAATAAATAGTATAAAATAAAGCGAGTGAGTGGCAGCACGCCGTTGCTGCGCTAAACGCCGTGAGTTCCCCGGCGCAACAGGGGGACACGTCCCCCCGTCTTTTCAAAATCATGTTTATTTTCCCCTTACTTTTTACAGTTTAAAAACTAACGGTAGGCTCAGCCTTAAATTGCAAATTATCAAGACACTGTATGAAAGCGATACGAGAACGGCCCCGCAGCCCCAATTCACCCCCCCCGGCTCCCCCCCCCCGCTCCCCCTCTCCCGTCTCCCCTCAGAGCGGCTCAGGGCGGGTTTATGGTTCTGCGTCACCAACGCAGAGCCTACGGCGTAGTTGCGCGTCGCCGCGTAACCTACGCCGTAGGCTCTGCGTCGTTTTAACGCGGGGCCATAATTTAGGCACCATACACCCGCACGTAAAGGTTTCACGCGCCCGTAAAACTCATATATATGAAAACAAATCTGAGTCCCTTTAGGGAAGAAATGAGGGGCTCCGTGGGGCTCCCTAAACGCAGCCCCTCATTTGTTCTGTCCTAAAGCGGGGAAGGAGGTTCCCGGCGTGTCCTGCACCGCGGCTGCAGCTCCAGCAGCACCAGAGTCCTGACTGACTGAGCTTCACACACAGAGGAACACGATCAGCGCTATATTATTTTATTTTATTATTTTATTATTTTAAGTCTGATATATTTTGTGATATGTGATGACATTATTAAGAGTATGACATGAATCTGGCTTCATTTCACCACCTCAAACCCTGCGTCGCCAGTTCCCCGTCTTAAGTAAATTCTTACGGGAGGGTCCTGGTTGCCGTAAAGATAAGCAGATTTTTCGGTTAGTTTTTTCTTTTTAGATCCGAGGATTTGCGTAGAAGGCGGCTTCCGCAACTTTCAGGCGCTTTTTCTGCGCAAGCAAGCTTTATAGATGAGGCCCCTGGGCATTGCCATCCTCTACCAACCCAGGGAGGGCCCTGCACTGAGCTCAGGTCTCCTCCTTAACCTGATCCACGAAGTCCAGACAGTAGGTTATAATGCCATCCACGAGTAAAATAATGCGTGGGCACGAGATACATAATGCATGGCCACGCATTGATTATCTCGTGGCCACGAGATATTAACTCGTGGCAACGAGTTATTAATGCGTGGGCATGCATTATTTCATTTTTTTCAAATGTCACCAGAGGGGCTCCGTAAAATACAAAACATGCAAAACAGAATAAACAGAATAAAGACAATACAAAGACAAGAAGCAAAAACACAAACCAGATAAGGACAGAAAACTAAAATAATACAGTGGTGCAGTATGTTAAAGTCAATGTTCACAAGCTTGTTTCAGTTTCAGTTTCCAATAACTGGATCCAAACAAACTGAGAAAAAAACTAAAACAAGACAAACTGCCAATCAGAGAAGCAGCCACATATTACATCACAAGCGTGTGAAGAGACTTTGAGATCAAGACAGGTCTCAGAAGCTCAGTGCCCGCCTTTGACCCACCAATCCCTGGAGCTCTGTTTGGAGTCCTGGCTTCCCCGCTCCCCGTCTCCTAGATCCTCGCCCCCCCCTTGTAATATGCTGACTCACCGATGCAAAGCGTCAAGTAGCAAAGGTCAGATTTAAATCTATGACCCCTCTATTTACACGACACCAGCTTCCTCAGCAGAACTTGCTTCCTTGTAGGTCCATTGATCTTTCATTAAATGTTCATTCAAATAGCTCCTTGTATGTATTTTTCTCACCAGAGCAGCTGTGCCACATAACCTGCACCTGTACCAGAATGAGAATCCAAGTGGGGACATAATGATTACGGCATACATTATGTAACTGTGCAGTCTTTATGGTTAGAGTTACAATAATTGGGTGGTTTGATGAGATTGTTTAGGCTTTAAATCGCTCGTGACTAATAATGCCTGATAAAAGCGGTGCTGCGTTTACCTAGAATGTTAATGCGGTAACATTTGACAAGACTAAATTCATGTTGATGTTTAAAATGATTCTCAGAGTTTGCTATTTGACATGCAAGAGTATATTCCATCTTAAAATCTGTTGGACACTGGTAAGTTAAAAAGTATCACTGAAACCGTCATTAGGTATCAGAACTGAAAAATACTGCAACGATAAGTTATAAAAAAAATATCAGGGTGACATTGGAATCAGCCAACACATAAAGATTCTCTGGAGAAGCTAGATTTGAAGAAGAAATATACGAGGGTCACTGACCTGATTCCCTCAGGCACCTCGTTCCTCAGATTAGGATCTTTGACCGCAAAAAAGCTCCGTCACCTCTGGTCTTCAGCTGGGAATCTGGAGCAAATAAAAGTCGTCTATTCAAGGATCTCACTTCATGTACAGGCTGGTTATAACCAAGGAGGCGAAAGTCACAGGGAAGACTTAAAAGTCAGCTCTGTAACATACTGCAGCACACCGCATGGAAGCCATGACACTTGTTATGGCTGACTTCTTCTGGTTTTTGATAAAAATCGTCTGGTCCCCTCAGACAAATAGGACCCTATCCGTCCCTCAGTCGCCTGGTGCTTGCTCAGGATGGGGGATTCTATCGCACAAACATTTTGAAGCTATCTGTTGGTTTCCTTAACTATAATTCTGAACATTATTTAGTTGGGTTTTTATTAGTTGGTCTAATTTGGAACGAATTGAACTGTATTGTTGAAATGAAAAACACCTTTTTTTCTTGCTTTAACATATATAAAGTGGTCTCCCCTCATCCTGCCAACTCAGAGAAGGAGGAAATCAACCAAATTCTGCAGTGTCTGTACAGCCACCCGGATGAGCCATCCAGTGTGAGTCCAGTGTGAAGCCTCGTAGAAGCCACATGGCTTCTACGAGCCATTCAGATTCTGCTCCTGTCGTGACGTCACAACAGGAGCAGAGGTTGTGCCTCCGATGCGTGAAACCACGCCCACAACTATAAAATCGCGTTACTGCATGAGAGCGTCCGACATCGCACTTCGCACTGCGTGACATCGTACTCTCTGTCCATCTCCCTCCAGCAGCTGCCACTTAATTGAGGTTTTTGTAGTGAAATGAGGAGGAATCATAGAGATAACTTCTAATTTCAACTAACTGGATCAGCCGTTCCTCATCCATGACTGTTTCCTACAGCGCTTTCAACCGGCTTTCAACGTGAGCGACAGGAAGAAAATAGAAGCAGGGCATCCAACAAATGTTCAGCTCAAAACGGTGCGCCTCGTCGCGCTGCGCAGCGCTGCGTCGCTGCGGCCAGTTAGGACAGTCCAATAGAAAATAAAGCAATGGAATTGATTTTGTTGCTGACGCTCGCTTGCATCGCATGCATGACACGGTGTAAAGGCTGATTTATGGTTCCGCGTTACACCAACGCAACGTCAATTTAACGCAGAACCATAATTCAGGCTTTACTCCGCCGGCCGGAGCTTCCACCATTTTTTCGTAGCGGTGTATCGCGTCATTCAGGCAGCCAATCAGCACAGAGCCTCATTATCATAGCCCCGCCCACTCAGAATCATAGATAATGAGGTTAGAAACGGTAAAGATGAAGACATGGCCTAGAGGCTGAATTTCTAATTTATATAGAAAAAACAATCAAAAGCTTGTTTTTAAACCCCTTTAAGATTATATTTTTCACGATTTGGCGCTATATAAATAAAGCTGAATTGAAACCAGGGTCATTTTAACTTTGTGTGTGTAGAAAAAGTGTATTAAAAGAAGTGTTGTGCACAACACTTTAGTTTAAAGCCTTTACTAGTCAATTTCCAATATTACTGTAAATAGACGCAAAAGCAGGAGAGTCTATGGCCCGGTTACATTTGACAAGACTAAATTCATGTTGATGTTGAAAATGATTGTCTTGACATGCAAGAGTATATTTCATCTTAAAATCTGTTGGACACTGGTAAGCAAGTATCACTGAAACCGTCATTAGGTAGCCGAACTGATAAATACTGCAACGATAAGTTGTAAAAAAAAATATCAGGGTGACATTGGAATCAGCCAACACATAAAGATTCTCTGGAGAAGCTAGATTTGAAGAAGAAATATACGAGGGTCACTGACCTGATTCCCTCAGACACCTCGTTCCTCACATTTAATTAAGGCTTCATGTGATGGAATGCAGACATAGATCACTAAAGTGTCTTGGTTCATTTGATGTTTATGACATAATAATGTGTGGTTTGTTTCAGGTTTTATTGGTTAAAGAAGGGTGAGCAATTCTGTGGGGTTTCTAATCCATCGGAGATGGTGAGGATTGAATATCTTGTCATCATCCCCTAGATATCCATCTCAGGAGTTCAAAAAAAAAGAACTAGTTTTCACAAAGAGCCATAGCTTCGTAAACTGGAAACAAACAGAAAACCATAACAAAGTTACTGCAGCCAATCAATAATTGGTAGAAGATGTACAGTATCCTTCAGGGTTCAAAATGGGGTGGTTTCTCATAGCAAGCCAGATCTCCTTGTTTTGCTCATGTTCTCCTTTAAATAACAACAGATTAGATGTCCTCTAGAAATTCCTTACACTACCTTTAAGACTTCATGAAATAACCCAGTTTAATGGACTTCATTTTTCAAGTAATCTCTTTGTCTGATATTAAAGCATTTCCAATGTATTACACACAAAAACAGAACTAGATGTTATTCTGCTAAACCTAATTAATGGATAAAAGGGCCACAGCAAACACATCTGCATAAATCAGTGCTGTAATCCACATGTAGACACGTGACTCACTAATGTTCTGTTTAAATGTTTCTGCCACTTATTTTTAGTATCACTGAGGTAACAGTCAGGACAAGGATGAACAATCAAGTTAAGCCCACAGTGATGTCATATCAAAGCAATTTGATTACTGCAGGAGATTCTGAGCCATCAATCAACAAGCTTTCCAAAAACACCCAATAACAACATCAGCATCTCGGTTCACTGATACTAGAGAGAGATAAACAGAGCAGTCTCCCCGTGGGATTTGATGATTGGGACTATTTTCCTTCTGGCCCTACAATATATATAATATTAATTAATCAGCTCCACGGGAAGAGCAGTGAATAACAACTCTGTTTACAAATAAAGAGATTTTTTGATCATTCCCTAAATAAGTTAGTATTTTTCTAAGCCGGCAGTGTACAGATCAATCCTGAATATCATATTCATATTTTTCTCTCTGATAAATTGATAATGCATAACTCCTGGGGGCTTGTGCACCCAGCACAATCACACACAGACGTGCACGCTCTTGAGTGAAATTGCATGTTTGGAACAGCAGGACCTGTTTTCTAAGTGCAGTTGTCAATATTTATGTATGTGACCGTGAGCATGTGTGCTCCTCTCTCAATGAATCTCAGCCCAAGTGGCTGCTGACATATGAACATGCGACGTTGACACTCAGTAGTCACTGTCTTATGAAACGGCTGTGACACGGGAATTCAGGGACAATAGGTTTACTTGGAAAGCCATTTCTGCTGCCATTAATCGCCTGTCGTCCAACGCTGATAGGCAGCAGGACGCTGACAATCTCCAAAACTGAGGAGCTCATTTAAGAGGAACACTGGACCACATGTTGTCCTCTCTGTGACGTCACCGTGGTTTTCAGGAGAGTCAGTTTGAAGCCCGTTTTTAGCCTGTATGGAGGACGCCATGCCGGCAGGAACTGACTCTGCCCAGACCTGGTTAATGCAAAAGTGGTCAATTGGGCTGAACAAATAAGGTTGGCAGTCATGTACAGTAGAACACACCCAATTTAACTCAGCTCAGCCAGGGGCTACTGGCCCGGTCATCAGCCACCGGCCGGCCGACGCTCAGCAACTGCTCACAGCGGAAGCCCGCTCAGTTGTTTCCTTTGCTTTCAGTCAGAGACCATGAATCATTGGGTTTTCATCTCCATGAGACCTTCAGAGACTGACCCAGAACCAAAAGCGGCAGACTTTTCATAAAACTGACAGCAAAACAAAACATATTATCTTTAAAATAATAGTGATCGTGCTTTCGTAACTCTGTATTCAAAGCTCACATTGCAAAGTCAACATAAATGGTAAGCGCTCAGGAGCTAAAGTGAAGACTAGCCTTTTAACTTCATACTGCAATCCAGCACTCAAAGAAGACTAACTAATGCAACTAATGCACTGATGCAATAGTTATGGACTTATATGATTTTACCCGATGAGGTGCATAAGATGCATCTTCTGGGTATTAAATACTTTTTTTTCTAAACTTATCTTGCACTTTATATAAGGATCAGCACCTGCGATGAAGCACCTGTAATTTTGTTAAATATGAACAATGACAATAAAGATTCTTGAATATTGAAAAAATCACTCTTAATACAGTTGTCAAAGATGTGATCAGGCTATAAATATGTGTATTTCTGCTGCAAAGTTGGACAGTTGCTTTTGTAGCCAGCCTATGGTTATTCAAGGAAGCGACTTCCGTATTGTATCACACTAGCGAGCCAGATGTAAGTGTTTCGCTGTTGACCCAAAATCTGGGATTCATGATACAGAATCTCTCTTCCTTTTTAAAACAAAAGGCAGAACTGCAGCAGGAAAACCAGAGTAAACAAAAAATCCAGAGAACGTGAGTAAAGGTCAACACTGAGAACCACAAAGGATACAATCACAGGGGGCAACAGAATATACAGAATACAAAAAATAAACTTTTACTTTGAACAAAAAACCACGAAAACATTTTTTTTAAAGGAAAAAAAAGTGCTGTTTTTTTATGGTAGTTTTGATGGGAGAAAAACAGATCTATGAAAAAAAATGCATAGAAATCTGTTTCATGCTTCTTGCTCCTTTTTTTCATTATCTTAAAATAGTGTTATCAACATGAACTCCCATCATTCCTGTTCTCTCCTTCACACCTCTATAATGGCCAGAAATTCAGCGATAGGAGACAGGACACTATATATGTATTTGTGGCCTTTAAATCGCCCCTAAACCCCCAAATTAAGCATTAAATTTATACTGGTTGGCACGTAGTGGGCGCTGGATGACACGGCTCCACCTGCCGTGTTGGCATGACGCCTAACTGAGGTGTGAGAGCAATGCTGAACCGAAGGACAGTGCAGAATGGAAAACACCTGTCTGGCTTGCTTACACAGATCACAGGAGGCTGCGTCGACACCGAGAGGCTCTCAGGTCAGGTTCTTAAAATATCCATCTGCCTCATGTTAGTATGATGTGACTGAAAATCCTGTTTTAGGTGTTCCTAGCATCATAAATTATGTTCCTTTGTCAATATCTGAGAGACTTGGTTTAGAGTGGAGTACTTTCATGCTTATTACATTTCTCCCCCATTATTTAAAATTTTCACTTCTGTTTTTTTTTTCTTATTTCTTAGTCATCTTTCAGTGAAGATTCTATTCTTCTCTGTGTCTCTTTGAGGCGGAGGTTGGACTGGCAGCTGACCCAGTCCAATCCAGATCCTGAGAACACTTGCCACTCGTCAAACCTCTACGCAGGCCCGGATGAAAGAAGCCGCCCTCCCTTTTGTCCGATCCGAGAACGAGACCATCGCTGATGTTTTTAGCTGCATTGCAGTCATCCTGAACACATCCACATATCACTGGGGGAAAGAAGAGAGGCCAAAGAACAAAAGGCAACTCGGGGCAGAGCTGGAACTGACAGAAAAAAGAAAAAAAGACAAAGAAAGGATTTCGCACAGGCTCACTTTCAGGGGTTTGACGTCGTCACCGTCATCTGATGTCTGAGCTGCCAATATACTTACCGAAAGCACTCATCCCTCAAATTCAATCATCCCTTATAAACTATTTACCTATTTAAAAAAGAAAAACCTTACACTTATTCACTCCTCCATTGATTCAACTTATTTCACAATTCATGGTGATCAATATGCAGGTTATGTTCCTGCTGCCTGTCGTCATGGAGACACCAACTTCATTTAGAGACGTGAACTCCAGCAGGTATCTCCTGACACCCTTTGGGAGAGCATTAAATAAAAAAGACCTTAAACCACCAGACAGTTGACCTATAATTCTGCAAGTGGGCCATGGGTGGCGAGGGGAACGGACGGGGAGAAGCCGCTGAAGGAGGTGTGAGGTGGAGAGGAATAATCAAAAGAGAGGTCAAATCAGATGGGAGGAAAAAAAGCAGACAGAGACAATAGCGCGGGGGGGGGGGGGGGGCAGACAGAGCACGGTGAGATGTGTTGTTCGCTCGGCCCACTTTTGGATCATATGAATGTCTGGTTTGCCTGGCCCTAATCCTCTCTCTGAGACTGACACCATTCCTGCCCTCGTGATGTAAATATGATTTTTTTTTCTCCCTCTCTTTTCTACTTTTAAATTTCAACAGGTTAATAGAGTTCACGTGAAAAATTGCATTTTTTTTGTTTGTTTGTTTTTTAATTTTGTATAAAATGCTTGTATTTTTTAGACAATGTATTGCAGAGAGTTGCTGCAGCCGGGAGCGTCAGACAGAAGAGGGAAAATTACGAAGTCCGAAGGCAGCAGAGGAGCAGAATAGAACAAGGGGTGTTTTTGATTAAGCAGGAAAGTATTAAATTAGACCAAAAGATGCAAATAAGAGCACGCTTAAGCTGCGTATGTGATTAAAAAGTGAGTGCTGAAACGTATAATGTTTAACCTACATATCACATCTCCAGTGATTTCTGTGGAGAAAGTCCCTCTTATCTCCTAATTGGCCTTGGTAATCCCTCAATCGTGCATGTGCTGCACACTGGCCTCTTTTAATGAACACCAAATGAGAAACAGTGCTAGAAAACAACTGACTGTCCATACCATGTGCTCAACTCCAAGAGTATGGCTTGTATACATCCTTAAACTTGTTTAGCAAAGTTTTTAGTTTATCAAAGATTCCTTGAGTGTAGAAAACTTAAAAAGCCAAAGATTTGTGGCTCAGCCTACACGACTACAAGGGGAACTCATCCGTCCTTATAATGCCAAGTAAATCCCAGCTAGTAATCTAGAAGAATCTTACATAATAGGATATCTGAACTCAAATTCAAATCATTTAAATAAACTACTACCTTTGTACTATTATCTGAGGGGGGAAATTCATCTGGCTTTGATTAAATGTGTCATAATGATCAAAAATCCCATATTATAATATCTTGAAATCAGATTAATCTGGTGTAGGAGTTCACCAAGAGTCAAAGAAAACATGGCTTTCCACATTGTGAAGCCACTTTTCTTTATTTTTACTCAACGGTTTATGCGACCTGGGCAACAAAGCTAGGATCCCCGCATTGCTGTAATTGACCACTTTTGACCAATAACTCCTGCATTTCTACATTTAGACCAATAATATGCTGTAAACAGCGTGACTGCCAGGTATACAACGTGCTCAACACACCTTATTTAGGTGCACAGATTAGAATCAAGGCATCTTCATTTGTGTAGCGCACATTTTGGTCTGGAAAATAACAGCTGTCCATCTCCTGAACCTCCGGTATGTTTCTGAATGTTGTAGTAATGAGTCATGGATAAATTACTTATAGTAAGAGCAACTGAGTGCTTTCATCTTTGATTCACAAGCTGCTTTAGCCTACTTTACACTTTATTCACATGTTAAGGCTAATCTATAAAGCAATACTACTTATGACCACATAGTGTTGTATCAAGAGTCGCCCAACCTGGTCTCACAAAAATCCGTGAAATGCCCACGACCTCTCACCACTATTTTCCGTGGTACCAACACGGAAAGTGGTATAATTCCGTGTGAGCACCACGGATATTGTACCATGCAAAGTCAATGGGATCCTTGGTCGTGATATATACACGGAATATGACATTATTATTATGTATATGTAGTCGCCGGACCATCCCCAGTCATCAGAAGAATAATCTCAACGCAGCAGAGGTATATGTTGTCACGTGGCCAGAGAGGTACTACATAGAGTGTTTTTAAAAAGGTACACATACAGTAAATGTGAAACAGAACATTTACTGCAAAGAGATGCAGCAAGTATTAGCAAAGTTCAAAGTGTAGCTATATCTACTTTTTATTTATTTATTTATTTCCTGTTAAGCATTGCAAATCAAAACACGCTATCCTTCATGACATATTGGCATATGCAGTCCCTCGCCGTCTCTGCTGCTGCGTGGCGATTTGTCAGGAGAAGGAAAGAGCCGTGCGTGGGTGGTTGCAAGATGCAGACATTCTTCAGAGCTGGGAGTCCAGTCAGTGAGCTCGGGTTCCTCCTGATGCCGTGACCATGAAGTTTAAAAATGTGCTAAACCATCAGGTTCTGAGCACTTGGAAAAGCATTTATTAATTATTGCATCAGTTGTGTAACCATAAAATGCAGCTAGCTGAATTTATGATGCTAAAAAAAAAAAAATCCCTTTTGAATCATTCAAAGTCAGGAAAAGCATAATATTGAGCCTTTCACGTAAAGATGAATCCCCTCTGGTTTGAAAAATTACTTGAACATTGTGTACTTTTGCAGCAATTCCAAAACTCAATATGACTGAATTCTACATTTCATAATATCAGCCACTGGTGTTTCACGGTGCTCCAGAAACTCTCCTCAGATCAAACTTGCAATCAGTTGCTTCTTATTTGTAACGTGGAGATAAAAAGTGAGGAAGAGCCGGCTCCAGGGGATTTGGACACTAAACCGGAGTGCAGGGAGAACCGGAGATTGCAGAAAAACCAGCAGTGGAGATCAGCGGTGTGACCACATCCAGAAAATTAGATTAACTGAATTAGAGGGATTAGATCGACTACAGCTGGATTGGAGCTGATGGCGCTAAGAAAAGAGGATGATAGAGTAAAGGCACATGAGGGGGAGCACGAACACGAAAAATAAGAGAATAACCAAAGGAGTGAGATAGCACAAACTTTCTTAGGGAGTTGGGGGGGGAAAAGTCATATTGCGGTAGAGAGAGGAGCAGAGGGAGGAGACAGCTCAGCATATTTTGGTATCCTGGGTAACTTTTAGGGGCTGGCACTGAAGTGAGCAGCTGACGCTTTTCTGGGCTGGTGCAAGCTCCTAAAGGTTCACATGGGTTCTCCAGCCCCACATGAGTCAGGTTGAGCTACAGCGCCCCTCAGTGGTGAATAAGAGGACATGCCACGCCTCTGAGCAGAGACCATACAGCTGAAGGACACAAGGGCATGAAAAGGACAGAAAAAAAAGCTCACAAATATACTGATACCATCAAACTTCAAACAGAATACAAAAAATTTTGCGTCAAACAGATTTAACTGATAATAACTTGAATATTTCAAATGCATTTGCCTTAACTTTTACTCCCACATCTGGAATGATATATAAGTTACATAATATGTCACACCTCAAGGGGTTATCCCATTAAAAAAAATATTATTTTCAGCCCTCTTTCCTCACTAATTTACCCAGGGAACCTCTTGATTAAAAGCCCTTATCAGCCCATTTTTTTCTGAACTGATCTAATCTCATTTGTGGATAACAGGTTAGATGTGCATCCCCGTGAGTATTCACAATGTGAGAATCCAGAACAGGGAGTCTCGGAGCGCAGAGCAGAGGAGATGGGGGCCTAAATCAATGTGATTAATTCATGTTAATTGCCGCCCTCTGGCGTTAGTGGCACGCTTGTCGTTACTTTGCTGATACACACAGTTTTCAGCACCGCCCCTTTGTCTGGAAGATAAATCTGTTAGTCGATAGAGAGATGGATACACAGTCTTGCTGCCTCAGTTTCCCACTGCAGTTACCTCCAGCTAAGAAAGAGAAAAAAAAGGAGAGAAAATAGACTTACTCGAACCTTGCCTTGGTGCCCCCCCCCCCTCTTCTGTTTTAGAAGATGGAGGGTATTAAAAAGGCTGTGGTGATGTATCAGAGTCAAATGAGAAGTGACGGGTTTTGTTATGAATTCTCCCTCCTGCATATTCCAGTGTAATTTAGAGGCGTCATGCAGCCTGCTCTGCAAAACCGTGGGGCGTTGTCTGCATACTGATGTCCTGCTCACTGCATCGGAGGAAACAGAGATATTAAAGGCACTTCAGAAGGCATCACTTCAAAAGGAAGCTAAAGTCAGTCACAGAAGGAGTGAGACAAGGTGCAGCATCGGTAGTAAAACGTATAAATCGCCGTTTACCCGGCTCTGGTCGTTGATCAGTGTCAAACAGAGGCTGACTGAGGCTGATATTTAAAGATGATTAATGGCCTGTACTGAATCTGAAGTGTGTGTGCATGTGTGTGTGTGTGTGAATCCTACTACACAGAATTATTCAGGTGTGAGTTAAGTTTCAAAATAAAATGAGAAATGGGGGGAAAAAAGGCCTTTTGCATTTAATATTCTGGCCCACAACTTCATTTATATTACCTATTAGAAACCTCTTCAGCGAGAACTGTCTCACACAATCGTCCCTCTGCTGCAGCAGCAGCACTGAAAAAACGATTGCATGCCGCTGCTCGTTTGAAGCCAATCTATTCTTTTCAGTCAGGTGGATAAATTACGACAGGGTGCTGTGGGTTCAGTAATAATAAACATTGCACGACAGTCCTGCGGGTTTTCTTACATTTGCATAAACACACACACGATCAAACCAACTAAACAGTTTCTAGTTGTTGTGTTTCTCTCAAACATGGCAATCATTTGTTAGTTTTTTTTTGTCAGTTTCCTCAGCCAGTAGCTTAAAGTTTGCTTTTTGTAATGCTGTAAATGGCATAAGTGGGTCACTGCAGATATTTTCCACCCAAACTTAGGTTCTTTTCAGTAGTCTACAATCATTTCTCATAAGAAAACATGTCGAGTGTTTTCCTTTTAGGTTTAGTAAGTAAGTAAATAAGTTAAATTCACAGTATAGGTACACAACTGTGAACCAATTCAGCAAAAATGCAGGAGAACCACAGCTCTAAAGGACGTAAGTGCAAGAGATACTGCGTATCGGCATAATGAATTATGATTCCAGCACATCTGACATTGCTCTCCACAGGAACTCAAAGGCAGAGAGGAGAATCGGAAGAATGGATGCTTGATTTAGAAACAAGCAGCTGTTTTGCACTTTGCCTCGCTACACATCTGCCAAGTCACTCTGGGCAGCCACTGAGGTCACCCAGGCTGCACCAGTTTCTGCTTGTGCTCTACGTCAAATTCAAACTCTCCGTGCTTTCCTCTCAATAATTAGGATGTGCAGCACACGACTGCTCAGCCGACGAGGAGTTTGCTTAATGAGGAAAGCGTGTGCTGCAGCAGTGACAGCGTGGCAGGTGTGATCATTCCTCCCTCTGTTTGTAGCTTGTTCAAGAAGCTGCATCAGAAGTGCTGACTCCGTGCCGGTGGGATGCAGCTTCCTTTCCGTTGATGCCACGTGACAGTGCAGCTCACCTCAGCGGAGGTGTACGGCGCTCTGAAGATGCTTTAGAAAGGCACAAACTTGCTGCTGTGTATCTTTTGCTTATCTGTTTTATGTCCAGTACTATTAAGTGTATTAACAGGAACCAAAAGGAATTACCTTACATGGTTACCAAGCAATGGATTGGATATAGAAAGGCTTGGTTAGATAATAGATATAATAGATATTTTCACATTATTCTACACTATGATACTTATATTGCATTTCTAGCCCTTAGATGGTGCTAAGTGTTCCACCTCTGAACTTTATCAAAGCTCATTAAACTGCATGTGTATTGCCATTACCTATTGCCATTAGTAGTAGTATTGCCATTAACACCAGAATAAATCACTGACAATTATACAGTAGGGCAAGAAAGTATTTAGTCAGACACCAGTTGTGCAAGTTATCCCAATTAAAAAGAAAAGAGGGGCCTACTGTTTTCATCACATGTATATCTCAAATATGAGAGACCAAATGAAAATAAAAATCCAGAAAATCACATTGTCTGATTTTCAGAATGTATTTGCAAATTATAGTGGAAAGTTCATGTCAATACTGTTATATACCTTTTGTTGGCAATGACAGAGGTCAAACGTTTTCTGTAAGTCTTCACAAGGTTTTCACACACTGTTGCTGGTATTTTGGTCCATTCCTCCATGCAGATCTCCTCTAAAGCAGTGATGTTTTGGGGCTGTTGCTGGGCAACACAGACTTTCAACTCCCTCCAACGATTTTCTATGGGGTTGAGATCTGGAGACTGGATAGGCCACTCCAGGACCTTGAAATGTTTCTTACGAAGCCACTCCTTCGTTGCTCGGGCGGGCGGTTTGTTTGGGATCATTGTCCTGCTGAAAGACCCAGCCACGTTTCATCTTCAATGCCCTTGCTGATGGAAGGAGGTTTTCACTCAAAATCTCACCATACATGGCCCCATTCATTCTTTCCCTTACATGGATCAATCGTCTTGGTTCCTTTGCAGAAAAATATCCCCAAGGCATGATGTTTCCACCCCCATGCTTCACAGTAGGTGTGGTGTTCTTTGGATGCAACTCAGCTTTCTTTCTCCTCCAAACACCACAAGTTGTGTTTCCACCAAAAAGTTCTATTTTGGTTTCATCTGACCATATAACATTCTCCCAATCCTCTTCTGCATCATCCAAATGCTCTCTAGCAAACTTCAAACGGGCCTGGACATGTACTGGTTTAAGCAGGGGGATGGGGGAACGTCTGGCACTGCAGGATTTGAGTCCCTAGCGGCGTAGTGTGTTACTGATGGTTCCGTTGTTACTTTGGTCCCAGCTCTCTGCAGGTCATTCACTAGGTCCCCGTGTGGTTCTGGGGTCTTTACCCACCATTCTGGTGATCATTTTTACACCACGGGAGATCCTGCGTGGAGCAGAAATCTTGCTTGTTTGTAGGTGACCAAATACTTATTTTACTGAGGAATTTACCAATTAATTCAGTAAAAATCCTACAATGTGATTTCCTGGATTATTTCCCCATTCTGTCTCTCATAGTTGAAGTTTAACTATGATGAAAATTACAGGCCTCTCTCATCTTTTTAAGTGGGAGAACTTGCACAATTGGTGTCTGACTGAATACCGAGTGTCTGTTTGAACTCCCAGCTTTTTCTTCAGACCTTCTGGTGAATAGTGATTAATTATAAAGCAATGAATGTCTCGTTTCAAAAGAAGGATTCCTCATTAGGCGTTCCTACCACTAACTGCTCCAAATAAGTCGATGGAATGCGATAGAGTGAGTTCAAGACTTTAACGTGACAGAACATCTCAACATCCACACTAAGATTGATGGAAACATTTCCGGTGCTTGCCCGGTCTCTGTTTATTTAAAATCCATCAGACCAATAACTCTGTATTAACTTTGCCAAAATACATATAACATATAACCGGTGTGAGAGAAACTAAACAGACCTCATGATTCAATAGCTCTAATAAACTCTTTTCAGCAGCAATAAGTTAAAGGAATAATTTCCTGGTTAAAGTTGTGACGTTATTGTGGCCCAGTCTTTTTTGCAGCTTCACTAAAGTTGCTCGTATTTACTCACGCAGAGCTCATTATTGTTCCATCACAACATTTCAGTCAGATTTACATAAGTCAGAATTTTGGCTGGATCATTGTAACACCCTGCTTTTGTCTTTTTCAGCAGTTCTATTCCAGGTTTGCCGTAGTGTTTGGGACTACCGACCCAGTATTGACCAAGGCACTTGTTTTGGACAGATAGCTTCCATTTGACTCGAGATTAGGCTGTGCATTAAGGCCAGATATTTCCACTTTGCTCTCTCTCTTTTTTTTTTTTTACAAAGACACCAAACATGTCATACTTGTGAGTTTTTCAAATTACTGCGTAATAAATTTCAACATTTAGCATCCTAACGGAGGCCTGTAGTGTTTAGGATGTTTTAGTTTTTTTTTCTTTTCAGTATCTGATCATTAAATCATCAGATCTGGGGAGAATGTTCTGGGATGTTCATTGCTGGAGATTAACAGACATCTTCATGGCATGCTACATGTGAATTAGCTTTTAGAGTCTGTCTTATTTGAAAATGGCATTAAAACCCTTCTCAGTCTAATCGGCTGCAGTATTTGACCTGATGTATTTCAGTTTTGGAGCATTTTCTTTCAGTGCTCACAGATTGTAAAACTCGTTTTTCCGGATCCAACTTCCCAGAACACCTCTGGGATAAAGGCAATGTCCTACTGCAGTTATCAGACTTCAGCTTTGAGGTAAAATCAAATCCTGACTAATACCGCTACTGAAAAAAGGAGGCTTGTAGGCAAAAATGAGAAATAACCACACAGTCCCAGTCCAGTGGTACTTCTAACCTCTCAGTGTAAACTGTAATTACTGCCGTGAAGCTTTGGGGATGTTGGCAGATTAAAAAGGGGTTGCCCTGAGGCTGTTGGGCCTGCCACTTGGTCAGGGAGCTGCTGAGCCTAACACTCGCTCGCTGACAGGAATGCCAATGCACCTCTCAAGGTGACACAGAACAAGCTTTCCAGTCTTTTTTTTTTAAGATGACTCCAGAGAAATGTTTGTCCAGGGTGTTACGGCTGGTAATGTTGACACTGCATATTAAAATGTGTAAAAAGAGGGTGCCACTCAGGAGGTAGCACCAGGCAGGTTCAAACACAGTTCCTCCAATCCACACGCAGACGGCAAAGCCAACACTGCCAGCATGTGAACTGCATTCAGGTCAAACTGTCCAACCGGTGGCAAAGCAACCCCACAAGGTGATGCTGACACTTCCATAATTCACAGTTGGGGTGGTGTTCTGATGCCGGCAAGCATTCCCTAATTTTCCAAAATATATGACCTCATACTGGACATTATGACCAAACAGTCAGATTCTAATCTCATCAGGCCACACAACACATCTCAAAACACTAAATCTTTGCTCCTAAATAAGCTGTAAACTGCAATCTGGATGTTTTTATGGTAGTTTTGGGGCAGTAGCTTTTTCCTGCACCATGACCTTCTTGCCAAGTTTTGAGCAAAACTACTAAATCTGCAAGTTTAATGAAATCCTATCCTACTCAGTTCTTCAGGCCATTGTTTCAGGAACTGTACTTTTTATTGGGTTGTGCTGGGGACAAGGAGGATTGTTCAGTTTTTTTCTTTAACTTTTTGGATTATGATTTCAGTCACTAAAGCATAAATGCATGAGAAGTGCTAAAGAAATAAATACTGATTCGTCCACGACGTTTGAATCTAATAAAAGCAAATGTTTCCTGGTTAAAATATATTCAATAAAAGCTGTATATTAGGGATTTCTTTTATTTTGGATTTTTAAAATACTGCCAATAGTAATAAGAGGCCTGCTACCAGATCCTCACTGGTGCATGGTTACATGCATCTGCAGGTTGGTCAGATGTTTGATGGGTTTTACTGCCCACTTCCTCTGCCGTCATTATCTGTTGCAATTACTGATATTGAACAGTTCTCAGCCTGTAATTTGCACATTCGATCCTACATGTGATCAATGCGAGCTGAAATTACACTGAGGAACAACTTCATGACGCTGCTCATCTGGAAGCTGCAACTGGACAGTTGATGCTCTTTTTTTATTGACTTGTGCAGCCCCTAGTGGTGGGAAGAGCATTTCACTTTGCAATTATACAATACAACACAGTATTTTATTAAACTATGCTACAGCTCTGATGAACCAGGTTAAAATGAACCTGAACCTTGAACCCCGGAATCGGTATGGGCCTCAGAGAGAAATGAAAGGGGGAGCTGAACAATTGGGGTCAGGTTTTTAGAGGGAGGTAAAAACGAAGTGGCCAGCAGAGTGAGTTATGGTGGTGGAGTCTGTGCAGGAGCTTTAATGAGGTGCTTACTTCCCCCCCTGTCGGTGGAAGCTGTAGATCATGTACATGTATTTCAGCTCTGTTAGAGGCCGATACTGTAAAACTGCTCTGGTGTTGCTCAGATTGATCTGAAGCATTAAATGGGAGAGGACAACACGATAAAAGGCAGAGGGGAGCTATAGACGTTTAGATAAGATTCATTTCTGCTTAGTTAACTGTGATGTGATTCTCAGTGGTGGCCAAGCAGTTTTACTACCTCAGTCAAGAAAACAGAAAAAACTTTGGATCAGTCTGTGGCTCCAATTCTTTGATAACGTTAGAAAATGTGTATCAGAAATTCGTTTTCGCAAAGACGGGGTGTCACAGAATTACAATATTTGTTGTGTTAAATTCCAATTATCGAGTTAAAAACCTAAATTGTTTTTAACCAAGTCATTTTTATCAAAAACAAACATTCAAAGTTTCATAGAACTTTCAATACGTAGTATTTGAAAGAGTTGTAACATTAAAATAAGTGAAAGATTCATGTTCGTTTGTCTGGTGAACCTAAATAAAACTAGTGGAATAGAATCACAGGTTAATACAACTTTTAATGTGTCAGGTTAGGTACAAGGTTTTCCGGCCGGAGGTACACTTCTCTCAGACCACGGTGGGTAGGAGAGAAATGCACCCTGTGGTCATCGATCCAATCTATTTTATACAGAAAAGGGGGGTGTCCTTTGCAAATTAATCTCATTGGTGGATTCCACGGGACTTGTTACTTCCATCTTGCTTCCTCCACAGGTGAGACCCCCAAAGTTAAACATCTGTTTATTCCCATTGTCTTCTCTCAACAACTGGTATGTGTATTGCTAATTAATTTCATTGGAAGAGCCAGTTCAAGGGGGAGTCACGTTAAGGTGTCACTTTTCCACCGTCTCCTCTCCAACAATGCCATGTGTATTGTTATTTAACTTCTAATCTAAATTTTTGTCTACCATTGGCTCTTAATCAGTGGTGGACAGTAACGGAGTAAATTTACTTGAGTACTGTACTTAAGTACATATCCAGAGGATTTGTACTTTACTTGAGTATTAGATTTCTTTGGTACTTATTACTCTTACTTGAATACATTACCAAGACAAATATTTTTACTTTTACTCGAGTAAATTTCTAGGAAGGCTGAAAAGTACTCGTTACTTTCAGGTCTGCTCTTTTTTCTTCTTCCCTAAAATCCTATTGGACACAAGCTGTTTATGTCAAAGGAGGAGACCTATCACAGTGCACGCTCTCCACTGGGATGTACGGAAAGCGGAAATACGTCAAGCCTCCTCAAAACGATACCGCCAAAGTAGCCTGCGTTTGTTAAGACAGAGCCGCAACAAACATTGAGTTATTGAAATCAGAGATGTAGTTTTTTGTAAAGCAGTGGTCTTTGAGGGGGATCCAGACTTAGTTGGATGGTGCAGGTTCATTTGGTTTCAGTTCATGATTGTTAATAAACTCTGCATCATCTGCTGTCCTCTTATGATCCCATTCATTTGATTTGTTTTTGGTGTTTCTGCAGGTTTTATATAACATTGTGGTTCTAAAAGCAGCACATCAGTGCAGCTGGTTTCAAAGAGTTAATTCTCAGAAACAAGAGTTAAAAGATCCTTAAATTAATTTAGAAAAAATATAGTAATTTACTGATGTGGAAAATAAGAAATTTACTCTTACTCTTACTTTTACTTGAAGTAAATTTAAAAGCATTTACTTTTGGATACTTAAGTACCTTTAAAAGCAAGTACTTTTCTACTCTTACTCGAGTAATATTTTGACTGAGCTACTTTTACTTGTGACGGAGTAAATTTTGACCAGTAGTATTTGTACTCTTACTCAAGTACTGGGGTCGAGTACTCTGTCCACCTCTGCTCTTAATCAAAATGAGATTACTTTGAAGAGAGAGCCCAGACAGTTTTGAGCTTCAACAATTTCATGAAATCCTAACATAAAATAAAAATAAATCTCACATAAGGAAAATCATTGCATAATCCATGATCTTGTATTTGCACCACAGACTGTCCCTTCAAACCAGCGTACGCCACAAGAGGGCAGTCTTCACTAGTCATTTAAAACCAGTGAAATAAGAAAACAATGACAAGAATAAAGACATTCAACTATTTTAAATCATTGTCATCACAACAGCAGCTACTGATCTATCTGCGCAGTGTAAATTCCCTCAGTGATATTACAAAAGGGGTTTTTCATTCTTGGTCTTCATTGATCCCCCGAGGCAGTTTCACTCTGAGCAGATGCACTATGAAAGACAAGATGACACTGATTTGCAGACTGAGGAAAGATTTTCACGAAAAGGAAACGAAAGCATCTCGCAGTGATTGTTGACTGGACTTTATTTCACATCTTACAGTGTTACAGAGTTAAAACCAGAGTGATAAGAGCACTGTTAAAGCATGAAATGAAACTGAGCATACCAGACAGAACGTGATTTAATGACCCTTGAGACACTTAAAGCTATCGGCACCTTGTTTATGAGAAGGGAACATCAACGTTAGTTCAATACAGTTATGCAATAACAAGGAAAAATAAAATTAATTTACCATTTTGGAATCCATTCTTTGACGGAACTATTAAAGCTGGCAATAAAAATGAAGTTATCCTAATAACAATTTTTTTTTTGACTGAAACAAACATTGAGTTTGTTAGAGGGAAATAAAAGCACACAAAGTTAGGCAACTGGAACGTTTTATTATGAACTCAACAGTGCTCTGCGCGATAAAGTTTATCAGTGCATTGTAATATCGTGACTTAGAAAATTCAAAATACAAAAAGAATCTAATACATCTCAAGAGTGAGGGTGGTGTTTTCCGAGTGAGGAAGCCAAAGCTACAGTCAGTGTGGAGAAAAATATAAATATAAATCACAAGCTGCTGCTGCTGCTGCTGCTGCTGCTGCTATTAGAGACATTTTGTCCTTGGTCAGCGCACACATCATCACAACGACCAGCTCAAATCATACGAGAAGCACAAGGTGTGACGAGTGGACGTTTCAGTTGAACAACAGCCAGGAGTAACTTCAGAACATCCCATTATCAGGGTTTAAGCTGTTAAGACATTTAGATAATAGGACAAGTTTACTTTTTTTACAACGCTGAAGCTGGTTTACAGGACTGCCCCTCTGTAACATAAAATAATACAGTGTGCAATTAATGTATTTATTAAATATTACTCTTTTATTACTATTTTTGAAGTACACATCCCACAATGTTGGCACCTGTGAACTACCGGTAAGTTGCAGTCAGTGGTAAACTCCTCTGAAAGGACACAAAACTACAGTATTTAAGCATGAGTAAATCCTCCAGAACTGCCCCCAAAGCGTCGCGCTCGGTCTCATCTGCTGTTCGTGGAAAACTTTTACTAAAGCCGTATAGGTCCATTTTGAGATTGAGGACTGAACGGCAGATTTCATCAGCTCAAAATCCAAGAGTCAAGGAAATCTGACACTTTGCAACTGTCTACTTTGGAATGGACTGACAGCGAGGAGTAGAGCTACTCCACAGATGTTATGTTGTTCACTTGAAACCCATCCCTCCAAAAATTATTCCCAAAATATTTTTGTTGGAACAGCCTAGATTTATCCACATACCACCTATTTATACGTTTATGTGTCCCTCAATCTGAAGTGAAACCCCCAAGAAGACGTTTCCCCTCATAAAACAGCCTGCATGATCACTAAAGGGATAATAAATAACACTTAACAATCAGGAACAAGCTGTTCTTCGTCTGGGAGTCATCTGTGATCATTTGGAGTTAGCTCATGCACGCCTACATTGAAATCTGGGTGAAGGAAAAGAATAAGTGCACTGAGGGGTACAGTCGAGGCTCTGACTTGTACCTTTTGAGCAAACAGAAGCATTATACATTTTGCTGACAAGCTGAAGGAGCATCGTTTTTGTCTCTTCCTCCCCTGTGCACGATGCGGCACCGTCAGTACAAACGAGATGCAGTAGAATAACAGAAAAAGATATAAATGTGAATGTTCTAAACAAATATTAATTGTATTAAAAAATAAAAGCAATAATAACAAAATCAGGAATCTTCCTCCTGTGCAGCAGCCGGCGATCGACTCCCCCCCCCAGCTCAGTTGGTTTTGGCAGTGGTCTAACACTTGTGCTTCTGGGCGAGCTGTAGGAAAATTGGGGACAGGGTTAATACAGTGAGTTCTTGTGACAGCATCGTTACATTTCCCTATCAGTAAAATGCAAATAAACTAAAAGCAGTGGATTGTATCAAAATGTACAACAGAATGAGGAAATATCATCAAAGTTCTCTCACAAAGATGAAGGGAGCCGCTCTTTTCAAACTTCGTCTGTCGTTAACAGTGGCTCTAATGGGCTTTATGGGAGACTCATTAAGGAGGTGACGAACCACCGATCCAACACAAAACCACAGGGTGCAGGGATGTGAGAAAACGACACAGAGACTACCGAGTACAGAGCACGTCGCTGTGGAGCTGGGAGATCTGAATTCTACGAAGCCATCGAGTGGGGGCAGTGGAGCAGCGCGGAGAAATTAGAGGTTTTGATTAAAACTGAGCAATGCAGTCAAAATACCTGCTGTCACAGTGAGGTGCTGAAATGAGCAGGGATGGAGGGGTAGAAAAATATCCATGTGAGCCTCTGAATGTGCTGCAGATGCTTTGTGCAACATTTGCTGCAGAAAGTAAATATCCAGGGCTTATAAACTGTGCTGGGGTTATATGGGCACATTACAGGACTAGTGTGATCGTAATCAGTTAAAGCTGCTAAGAGAAATATGTAACTGAATTCCCAATAAAAATGTCACAATTCATGCAGATGTGACTGTAGTGCACAATAATCACCCAGGCATCAGGACACACCCAATGTTTCATAAACAATGATCCTGCATGTTGAAATTGTACATTCAGACCACGTCTGTGATCTATAACTTCTCTAACACTTGTGGATGAGTAGAAAAGTAGTAAAACTCGACGCTTTCACCACACATCCTGTTACAACATCTTCAATCTAGAGTCAGGAACGATGTCCTAACCCTCTGTTAGGGTGCCAACTGCTGCCAGCACCCTAGGGATGATGAGTAATAAAATAAACACTTAAAAAAAAGATTAAGGTATCAAGTGAAATGAAAAAATCTGAAAAATGAATGATTCTTCGTGGGGGTTATGCAGTCATTTTCGTCTTGAAACCACAGAGGCCTAGACACTTATCTCTGCGTATCAGTTTTGTAATTCATCACAGTCGGGAAGTTTATCTGTGAGCGCAAGAGGGTCATTTAAAGGCTTTTCAAATATCTTTCACTTATTTCTGAGGAATTACACACAATAGCAAACAGTCACTTCATTTCAGGTAGTGGACAACTTTACAATTAAAGTCGTCTTTTATCATACCATTAGTTTAATTAAGCTGCATGCAATTACTTCGTCTAACAAACAAGAGATAAGACTGATGTAGGATTGAGGATCAAATAAAAGCCACAAAAGAGAGAATAAATGGGGGAAAAAAAAAATATATTATCTTCCCACTGCAGGTGCAGAGAGCATCAATGCTTACAATTTGCAATTCCTCCAAATGTCCTCAGCTTTTTTCAAAACATTTGACAGCACAGTGAATATTTGCAGCTGGAAGTTCAGTGTAATCTATTAGAACAGATGCACTAATCCCACCTACAGGTTAGGCAGTACTGTGTCACTTGTTTGCAGAATGCCTCACCTTCTGCGCAGTGACAGCAAACTGTTCAGCGCTGTTCATCATGTCTGCAGTCCTCTCCTCAGCCCGACCTAATCTCTCACCGCGCTCATTCAGGGCCTGGCTGGCCTTTTGTACGGCACTCGTCACGCTGTCTGCAGCCGAGTGCAGGATACTGTTACCTGCAGATAAAGATGAAAGTGAAGCAGCGAGTCGGGCAGAGCAGGGGGAGGCAAAGAAGGGAGGTAAAAAACACAGAACAGAGAAGAGAAATTGTGATTCCTCTGGAAAAACAACCCTGATGCTAAGAGACTTGCAGTCATGACAGACGCTCTGGACCATTAGTGCTCACGGTGGAAGATGAGACTTGGCTTGTAGTGGGTGTCATTGGGAAAGGTGGATAATGACTTTTCTTCAAAGCTGATTTACTTCAAGGAAAGATCAAGTGAAATTAACCTTTCCTAACAAGAACGTTACAACAACAACAGCACAATTAGAACAAGGATTGATGCATCCTTTTAGAAAGTTCCCCATTGATTGAGACAGTCAGCGGTGCCTGTCCTCAATTTTAAACTTGTGGAGCCAGCTCTTTGATTACTCTTTTTCTAAACTACAGAGTGATAAAGCGTGGTTAACCCTGAAGACCCGCTGTAGGATAGAAGACAGAGAACACATCTTTTGAGATAGCAGTGGCAGCCCTGTGGAAGTTTCCTCTGACAAGCCATTAATCTACCAGACGTTGGGAGAAGCTGTTAGATTTGCTGCCCAAAAGCCAGACTAGAAGGAGCAATCTTCCTGCTACTTTCACTTTGTCTGCGATTCATTGCACTATTCAAGTGGGGGATCTTCTGTCATTTTATCGACGTGCGCCTAGAGACAGCATCATGCCAGTTTAGGGAAACATATGCATCGTTTTAATGCCGTCCCTAACTCATACTGAGAAGACTCCCAGCCGTATACATTTAGTGACTCTGATGAGATGTAACAAAGAGAAAGAGGGTGTAATGTGACCCGACAAGCCTAATTCTGTCATTTCCCACAGGAAATTGCACACAGAGAATGCATGTCGTCCCCTGGCATTAGAGCAGGTAAGCTGAGTGACAGGTAATTGGGACGGTTCGGCTGTACTGGATTATACGACGGCAGGAAAGCAGACGATAGTCCTTCCAAAGAAGTTAACTTGATAAGACCCAGTCATTTATCTGAAGACACACAGATGGTGCGTACATAGAGATGTTCATACTCACACATAGGCCTGTGTTGAAAAAATAGATTTCCCAATTCTAAATCGATTCTCATATTAATTCCTAAAAATCGATTCATATATCTAAAGATCTTTTTTTTTTTTTTTTTTTTTTGGGGGGGGGGGGGGGTTATTTATTTATATATTTCGTTTTTTTCATCATTACATTACAAATTTTGGTTATTTTTTTGTTTATCCCCAAAAAAGGAATGTTTTGTTGGACACGAGAATAACTGGTGCCATGTTTTTGCCTTTAAATATGTTTAAAGGTATGAAAACATAAAATTGTTAGGTTATAATTGCATAAATTGTCTATATTTCATTACTTTATATACTGTCTTGGGGTTACATTTGCAAAAAATGCTAAAAACCAAATGCTCAAAAATTAAAAACCAAAATAGACCGAAAATGGAACAAATAAAAACGGAATGTGGGAAAAAATAAAACCGATTTCATCCGTCTCTGTTTCCTCCCTGGATCTGTTTGGTAATTCTGACCCACATGATGTTTCTGAAAGCAGTTCTATCAGCATTCTGGGAGCTGATTGGTCCTTACAGCATCATTAGCTGCCAATACTTGCTGTTGAATCCCAATATAATACTAGTAGTAATATTTTGCATAACTACAGTCATATCATTCATGCAACAGCTGAAAAAACTGTTAAATAACACTAACCCAAATCAATATCGGAATCGAATCGAATCAAATCTTGATTATCGATTCTGAATCTTAAGAATCGGAATCGAATCGATTCTTGACATTTGAATCAATCCCCAGCCCTACTCACACATTAAAATAAAATAATAAAAAATGCATGCACAAAGAGTCCATCCCTGTCAAATTTGGACAGATCACAATAAATGAATCACACTGAAAGAACAAAAAAAAAACATCTGGACCTAGGAGGGAAAAGAGCTGGAGGGAAAATATGTGTTGTTATTGTGTAGAGCCAATGTGAGCCAGTTTACATTCTTAAAAACACGTTTGTGAAAATACACTTTCTCTGAGGCTTTGATTCTTCAATAGGAAGTTCCAGACCTTTTTAACTTCAGACAGATTTTTCCTAATCTCCTGCTCCTCAGGGAAGGCCTAGGGAGTAATACTCCCATCATCCCATCAGTGGAACCCACACACTCCACTACACATCTTACTTTTACACACGCACACACACAAAACAGCTCAATTTGTTTGTCTGCTCAACATTTTCCTTTCTTTTGTGCTTTTTTTCTCTCAATTCTCAGAAATCAGTGGGGGCCTTAACGTGGGCTTCCTCCAGTGGATACTCTGGGGAATTTAATTAGAGCGATCTAGGGTGGAGATGCTGTGGAGGGGGGATGAAGCAAATCAGGGTGGAGATGCTGTGGAAGAGGGATGAGGCATCCCAGGCTGAATGAAATGTGTAGGAGTAAAGTATGTTAGGTGGTGCCATTGCTCCGATTCAAACCAACTTTGTTCCAACTTGAAGAGGAAGCTGATCAGAATTAACTTATCAGAGAGAACAGCAACATGTGATGGAGCTTAGAGGCTCTAAACGTTTCCTGTTAAGAAAAGGATGTTATACTTCAACAAAAACGTCGTAAGATTGAGCTTTAGCCAATGTTTTTCTCGACTCCCACCGCTGAATCTACTGAATCCATGTCATGCCCTTCTAAACAATGTACAAGGAATTTTGTTATTATACTCTGAGATTACTCACAACAATGGAGACTGAGCAAGAAGGCAAGTTATTTTCTGGCAGCAAGATATTCGAGAAAAATAGAAGCCATGAGCAAAGACAAACACACCGAGGAAGTGGGACCCCCTCCCTACTCGCACTTCTGCTGTCGATGCCATGCGGCAGACTACAGGGTGAATAATCATCTGACATTTTTCGCAGGAACATCATGCTGACAGCCAAATCACATTAACCATCACGCTTTATCGGATTTATGAAATTGGATGGTTAACTTCAAAAAAAAAAAACACGCCTACTCACAAAAAAATAAAATAAAAACATGCAACAATACACGCTGTGGTGTTTTCAAATGTTTCCATCCTGCCAGCGTCATGATGGAGCCAGCACTGCGCTGGGATGATGCTGCAGGCTACAAGTGTGGGAGTCTTAAAGGAGAGCGTGCCTTATAATGGTTCATTTCACTCTCAAGTGATTCTGCTAATCAGAACCCCGACAGGTTCCAACTATTTCCCCATGTGGCATGACTAAAAAGCACAAAGCTGCTGTTTTTCCATTTAAAACGAAATCTGTCAAAAACGTCACTAAGTGAAGTCTGTCAGACAGCTTCAACAAATATTACAATGAAGACTAAAGCTGCATGAACTATTCTGAGAGCTTGCATACCTGATACCAGAGTGAGAGAAAAACACCTGAATGGTCATTTTATTCGCAAATACCAACATTTCTCTCGTCTGCACACGTTAA
This sequence comes from Cololabis saira, assembly GCF_033807715.1. NCBI lineage: Eukaryota > Metazoa > Chordata > Actinopteri > Beloniformes > Belonidae > Cololabis > Cololabis saira. The sequence goes on from NC_084602.1 coordinate 12,496,205, forward strand.
GAACTGTAATGGAGGTCATTTTTCCACCATCGTTTACAAACGTATTTTTATTTGTAAAGGGGAAGTGCTGTTGTTATTGATGATATGTTGTACGACGAATGGAAAACCAAAAGTTACAATTTTTGGGTGTGAAATACTGAAGGAATGCTAAATCATATTCAAATCTTGTTAGGATTTCAAAATCCAAAGTACCGGTAGGGCATTATGAGCCAATCCCTTTATTAAAGCAACTCGCAGCAGCTTTTGTGATTTTTTAGCTCAGACCGTCTTCGTCCAACGTTACCGAGGTCATTTGTCCAACAATGAGACTCACTCGTTTCCTCTCCTGCTCTTTCACTTCCTCATTTTCTCTTCCTGCCTTCTTCCATCATTTCTCTTTTATCCATCATTCAACAGCTTTAAACATTAATAACTAACTGTTGATGTGTGACGGCGACGTTGTTAAAAACTATGTAGTTCCCACGAGAGACGGAGGAAGCAAAGTTATGCTGGCTGGTTTTTCCCTGTAGTCTGGATGAGAGACTGCATGAGCAAGACAACACTTCCTCAACGTAATCAAACTGATATTTTAGGCTGAAAATACTTATTTGATCACTTTAAGTGAGCTATAACTATTGGTGAGTATTATGTCTTATAGCAAAGCAAAAAGTACAACTTCCCACTTCCAAAGAGAAGCAAATACAGCATGGTTCAAAGAGGGTTGAGATAAGATGAGGAGCCTGGAGAGTTTCTGTGGTTACTATCAATAAAGGCCACCGTGACACTCGTGGCCTTTACTGATAGTAAGCAGACAGGAAAGTGGTGCAAGGTTGGGCTGCTGGAGCTATCCGGCACCCTGAAGCTGCAATCAGCTCAGAGATGCACCTGTGACTTAGCAAATTTCCACGGGCTCAATAGAATTTGCACAAAATCAAATAATTACACAATTTAGATCCCACTACACACAACGCTCACAAAGGCAACACACTGATACTTCACGTTATGAAATGAAGAAAAAAAGTGACTCCCAATAGAGCTACTAGACAGGACAGGAGCATATAGGCGCAGCTATGCTCTACAGCTGGGAGATAAACCCTGCTGCAGTTTAATTAATGTAAATCCTGGCATTACTAGTTGCAGAATAATGAATCTATAGCAGAGGTTCACCAGAAAGGCCACCTCCCCCTGGCTCCTGACACACACACACACTTTTTTTTTTCACTCCCGTTATCTTGCTGCTTCAATTTTCCAGTCATTTTTCTCCATATTCATCCTGCGGTTTTTCCCATTACAGTCCCATTCCGTCTCCGTTAGAAGTCACGCCTGATTCTGCATTTGATCAAGAACAGTTTGGCATTTTTTGTTTATTTGGCCCATGTTTTTTTTCTCCCACAAAACTCCTTTATCATCAAATACACCATGTGTCTGTCAAACATCCTTCCGTGCGCCTCTTCTTCCTCCCCGCCACTACCAACATTCAAATATTCAACTTGCACGAGTCACTGAACTCAATTCCACCCTGTGAAATGTGAAACATTTGATCCAGCAGTACAAAGAGCAATTCAGTAATCTGTAGGGTATTATCCTCATTCCTCCCTCCAGTCTGATCCAGTATTGTATTTATTTTTATGACACATATATATATTTTCATCCTGCATATACATGTAGCTGAAATCACGTGTTCAATCCCTGATTAACCACTTAGGTGGCCTTTATTCACCAATATTCATGCTTCAAAGGCTTTACAAATACTGAAAAACTGTTGGGGATAAACATGGTACACTATGTCCTAGACGTATCATCGAGCTGTGCCAGAAAAGCAGCGAAGTAAGTATTCATGAACAGCCTCCTCTCTGTGCCTGTAATCATCAGATTACCGTCATCATCACACAATGTATTAAAAACCAATAATTTCCATCATTGTAGTCTGGACGAGGCTTACGTATTAACTTGCAACATGCCAGGCAGCAGTACAGAATACTGAAGACATGATTAGTGAAGAAGCATCTCCTCATTGCACTGACCTTGGACACAAATATGTTATTTATCTCTGAACAGTCTGTCTGCGACTCTGCACACAGTGTAAGCGTGAGAGCCTGGGATGTTGAGCGGAAATCATCAAACTTTGCATGTAAACATAAAATACCTATCAGCGAGGCGTCACTATTTGGATGAAATTACCACTTTTCAGACAGAAAGAGGAGTATACCTCAATATCCTTTATTTACTGTATTTGCTGTTAAACGATAACCTGCAAGTCGTTTCTGTTTTGGTGCTTACCTTGTCTCAGCAGATGACCATGATGTGAAACAAATTCTTTCTTCATTCTGTTCATAAAGACCTTGCAACGGATAAAGACTGAATCTACAGCTTGGTCTTCTGTGGTGAGAGAATATCAAAAGTCGTATTTAGCTCTGATGTTTTACACATAATACTTTCTTTTTTAATTAGTTGAGAGATTTCAGTTTATTATCCAACTATGATTAAAGCACTCAGGATGTTCATTTGTTATGGATATCATGCAAGTTTAAGGGTAGTGAACCGTCTTCTTAGTTAGGTAAAACTGATCAAACAATGGATACTGTAAACATTGTTACTTCTTGTTAACTTGCATGTGAAGTGTTAATTGAAAACATTTGAATGTTGCACTGAAGATAAGGTTGCACTTAAGACCCTGTGAGAAAAGGCTTAACAAGCCTCCTCACGGAGGAAAATTCACACAGGATTTAGTCGAAGCCAGGTGGAGACAACTCGCGTTTAGATTTGCACCATATACAAGCCCATAGGAGAGAAAGAACAGATCAGGTGGGAACAGATTATAACAGGACCTGACAGTGTGGGCAGCAGGCCAAGTCCGTGAGGATAACGAGATTATAAGCAAATTCGTTTTACTTTTGGCTAATTATGTGACTTGTCAAGTCAAAACCAAAAAGCCTTCCTCTATGCACCACTCTGTATTTTTTAGCATGATATTTCAACTTAATGTACGAGCACAAACATGTTTGGTCTGACATAAACTTGAACAGACGTCACTACTTGATTAAGACGTGGAACCTACTGTTTCTTTTAAGGTTGGTGCATACTCCACGAGAACAGAGACATTTGTTCTTGTTGTCTGGAGAGAACAGGAACTAAGTTCCTTCTGGCTAGGACATTTCATACTTGACCAGAAATTCAAGTGCAGAACTCCTGGAAGTCCTCACATGCCCCTCCCACTGCCGCACTTACATGCAGCTCATGTTTTGGGGTGCCAGATCACGCAAGAAAAATAAGCGAGAGTCATATGAATGCTGAAAACACTGGTGGAGTTTTAAACATTACTGCAAGATTCAACATGCATCAGGGTGATGTGGGACGTGTAATTTCTCACACACTTTCACATGTCAGTATCTCAGAGTTCCTACAGTTTGGTTACATTTTGAATGTCGTTATGTCGGTTTGATGGCGCTCGTAAGAATTCTGCAGAGATAATGAGAGGCGGCAGATATGTTCATGCCTGAAACAACGCACAACTCTACTACACAACTCTATTAAAAACCCCAGAACTTTTGGTATTTTAAAGAAAGCTTCACAAAAACAAGCCCAAAGTCGCTTCCAACCATGCAACCCTACACATGCACCATAAAAGAAACAATTAACCAGCCACAGCAGGGGGACAATGACAGATTACGAGATGATGACGGAGGAGGAGGACATGTTTGAAAGGCAGGAGGAAGATGTGTTCTTATTATTCATGATTGCCAAGGAGATGGTAAGAAGAGTCGCGTTACATACTTCAGCGTCAGCGCAAAATGGGGGGTGACGTTTATGCTTCTTATTTTGCTTCTTCAAAATGTTAAAAGCGGGTTAATGAACAGTAATCAGGTGTGTATTCACGGGCCTGCGATCTCAGGTGTTTTTGAAGACACAGTCTCCCACAGTTGTGGTCCCACACCTGAGCAGCGTCATGATTTTTGTTTTGCACTGGTGTGAGACTTAAACTGGAGTGGACAGAGCTGACATCAGGCTGGCATCCTTCTCGTTCCTCCTGTCACCATATTGTTCATCGATGGTGAACAGCTTCTCTCGCCGCTTCCTGACAGATTAGTGACCATTCATCAGATTCGTTTTAGACTTTGAGAAAACCTTGCACCAAGCCAGTGGTCTAACACACAGGTGTCTAATTCAAATAGGACACATTACTAACTGATAGACTCCTGCATATCACAAGCTTTTATGTCAGCAGAGTGCAAAAAAAAAAAATGGAAAAGTCCCTTCGATTTAATGCCATTAAAAGTATGTTTCAGGCCAAACATGACTTCTTTTCTTAAATACATGAAGAGGCAGGTGGTTGATGTGGAACATTTTCCCTCCAACGTCCATCCTACTCCAAAAAGCCTTGGGTTCAGCACACTTTGGGACACAGCTACCTTCCCACGTGTGCATACAAAGAGTATAAAACGCACCAAGGTCAGCTAAAGAATGTTAAAAATGGACATGGTTGTCAGTGTAGGAGGAAGGTCAAGACAAGGTAACAGAAGGTTGAAGATATGGAAGATTTGTCATGAATGAATAGATAGTTGATTCCCACACACACCGAGAGGAAAAATAGATACAAGAAACTTGTAAAGTAACAGTCACCACTCTGCAATGCATTATGTGTTCCAGAACGCCTCTAAGCTGCAGATTAAATATATTAAATAAATACAGTCGGCTCATAATACATTATGAGGGGAATGATTCTTGATTTTATAGCATTGTGGAGAACTGTTAAGACTAAGAGAGATTAATGTCCTGGTAGGATTAAGGCATTGATAAGGTGAAGCCCTATCTTCCTGTTGCGTCACGTTTAGACCACCGTACCGCGCCGTATGTTGGTTTAGATCAATCTTCTTTGCGACGTCTGCAGCTGGTTCAGAACGCAGCAGCTCCACTTTTAACTGGCACCAGGAAGAAGCCTGATCATATAACTCCAGCCTCTACCCCCTTTGTTGACTGCCATCCAGTTCCAAACTGATTTTAAGAATTTACTTTTGACTTTTAAAGTTTTAAAAAAGGATCGGCATCCTCTTATCTGTCAGACCTTAGATATGTTCAAGTCGCTATCAAAAACATTTCTTACCTTTGGCTTTCAATTATGAGTACAACAGACATTATTGGACTATACAGCTATTTTGATTTTATTGTCTCTTCCTGGTTTTGAATTGGGATTTTCGTTTGATTGTAAAGCCCTTTGGTCAACTTTGTTGTTTTTACATGTGCTATATAATGACCTTAAGTCATTAAATGTTTGGCAGTAATCGATTCCTGCAGATGTTGGGCAGATGGACAGCTTGGAGTTGACCAGTGTGATTTGTGTTTCCATAAACTATTCAACATATAATACAACAGACTTGATGTTCAGAAACGAGGGAGAGGAGTAAACAGATCAATATCTGCTGAAGAAACACAGGATGCTGCATCCTCACAGGTATCATCACCCTGTTCCTGCAGAAAAAACATTACATTTCAAAGGCCTAAAACTTTTTACACCAGAACGTGCCACCGACTGTTGAATAGTAGCTATTTCTTATTAGGTGGGCATGAAATTAACACAATGTTTCAGACATCAGATTTAAATCCCACAGCCTCACTGATTTAGTATCAAGTTTCTCATAAAACTGCAGTTTTATGTTAATTTGAGGGGTGGAAGTCGGGAAAATAATGAGTTTCCAAGATCAGACACACCAATAAATGAATTAGTTTTCAAGAAAATTAGGCAAAGTTACGATTTAGTGTCATATTGAGTATACCTATGTGCTGTAAAGCCAGTTTGCTGTGAATTTTCTTGGATACCCTCTCTTACACCCCTTCATCAGAGCACACAACAGATGCTGTGTACTCCAAATAAGCATACATTTTCATGCACACCAGGTGTTGGCTGTCGTCGTACATTGTTGGATTCAGACTGGCTTACAGCACGCAGTAACAGTGGTGAGTCTGGAACAGCAGAACCACTCCAAATTCATAAATGCCTCACCGCCAAGCAGTTTGGACTGACAGTTGACAAACTCTGGTTTCCTTGCTGAACTGTAGCGCTGGCAGGTGTGGTGAAGAATCTGGATGAAGGTGCACTTCTCCCCGGCTGAACTAGCAACCCACTGGTCCAGAGCGGTATCAAACGTCAGGTCAAACTCTGGACAGTCCTTCGAGAGAACCAGTCAGAGGGGAGGATGTGTATTAGAGGAAGAAGGAGTGAAAAAGAGACGTGAGAAATATCTGAGAAAGCAATGTTGAAATGGGGAGAACACTTTAACACTAAAGTTGCTCCTGGCTATTAAAACATTTTAAAAACCAGCAAAAATTGATGGAGAAATAAGAAATAGAAATAACATACTTTGTTGGCGTCTATTCCGTTGACCTGTCGTAGCTGGTCAATTGTCCACTGTGACCTTTTCACAAAAGCAGAAGATCCTTGAAACTGCTTCACCTTTGTGATGGATACGTGGGACGGTTTCTTATTCGTCACTATGGAAAAAGAGACAAAGAGAAGGAAAGACACTAGATGAACCTGATGCAATACAAAATTCAGAGTGATGTACTGACAATATAAGACAATAGAAACCCCCCTGCTTTAAAAAAACAAAACAAAAAAAACCTGTGAATATGTGTGCATCACATTTGTATCATGCAAAAACACAACCAGGAATAAAAAGTGCAGGGTAGAAAATATCAAAGGTAATGGTAAAAACCTCTCACTTTTCATCTTCTGTCTACTCAGAATGTAGTAATAGTCAGACTGACTTTCCAACTTTTCCTAATGTTATCTTCATCATCGGAAAATGTTCCTATATCAGTTTGGATTCTGTGCTTTAAGTGGTTTCAACTGGCTCTTCTGGTACCCAGTATCCGTGATGAGGAGGCGCTATGCCAGAGCGAGAATCATTTACATGACTGAGCTCTCCAGAGACCCCACTACTGCCTGGAGTGACACCTCACATTCCAAAAGATCTGAGGGAGAGCTGTTTAAGAAGTATAAAAGAAACAAAATAAAGAGCAGAGAAGAGAAACTGTAAAGCCATTGTTTATTACACTGAAAAGGCTCATCATCCAACTGATATGAACAGCTACTTAAGTCTCCATCTATCTTATCGACCAAGAAGAGTGCAGCTGGGTTATTTTGGCAGCTGACACTACTTTTGATATTCCCAGATCAGCTGTTGCCAGGCTACACAACGCGACACCTCAAAGGGTTCAAGTTGACTTTGGAAATTTCTTCAACAATTTATACCGCGACAATATTATCTCCATTTGAAAATAAGAGTATTCCTATAACCAAACTCGGCTCCCAGCTCCAGTGTGCCTGGGATCTCAGGATGTTTCTGTCACTAGATAGTGGGACCTTTTGTCCTTTCCTGAGACAGTATCCTCAAGTGTTTTTTTATTTTGCCATTGTGTCATCTCAGAGAGGGGCGCAATCAGGTCACTTTTCCTGCTGTTCCCCTTCAAAAATCCTCAATACCCAGTCAGCTGTTCAGTTTTCCCTTTTGTTCAGGCATAGTTTAATTTCACCACACCTTTTAAAAAGTATTTTAAAAACAGAGGTAGGGATGAATGTTACCCCAGGTGATACATTCACTATACAAACTCACATCAATCGAGGGATGTTTGGTTAAGTTTTGTGTATCCATTTTGACAGCTGCAGTTAATACGTGAGGTGCTGGCCTTTGGTTCAGGGTGGAATAGACAGATAACGTGAGCAAATAGACACGTCTTCCTCATCTGTTTCCAGAAAAGATGTTTTCATTCAGACAGACTTGCACAGCCTTGACAGACGGATGGAACGAGTGATCAGAACCGTCTCGGGTCGCAGCGACGCCTAATAGGAGCTCTAGAAAGCAGAGGATTTCCTAAAGAGGATGACAGCTGGGTGTAATGAACCAAGTGTGCTGGAGGACAGAAATGTAGAAAATAAGGTCAACCAATTTCCTACATGAAGGATTTCAGTTCAAGTTGGACTGGTTGCTACAGAACAGAGCTTTGATTTTACTCCTCTCATAACCACTAGACTAATGGCAGGAGGACATAAACTCACAAGTGCAGCATCAATTTAACTGGAGACCAATAAATTATGGATGTATTTATTTAGATAGAAAAAGAATGTCAGTTTAGACTGATCAATTAGTAATTGTCTAATGGTTCTACAAGACTAAGTTAGTGATTGGTGACAAACAGATTTAACTCTTTAACGAAAATGTCCAAAACAGATGATAATTTTCTTCAATTTCCGGTTAAAAGAGGCAAGTTCCTGTATTTTGTGTTTGTGTCTTATGCAATTTTTAACCCAGAACACTGTTATCACATTTAATGAACGTGTTCTCATTGTCCGCTAGCTAGTGGCTACAATTTTGTTTGTTTTTCCAAGAAAAAAAGTGGTGGACTCTGAGTGAAACAGAGACTATTATTTTATCAGTTAATCTGATCCGTTTGTATTAGTCAGATTAATTACTTGTTCAGATTCCTCTACAATGACTTTGCATAAGTGTACATTTTACAAGTAAAAAGCCACTCACATACACTTCTGCAAAGATTTTATATAGGATCTGTTGATCTTCTGTTTCCAGAACCAAAAATCTGATTTCTTGTTGAACCTTAACCATTTTTTTGGGCCAGTTTGATCAATTGAACTAATTTCAGCTTTAATTAATTCAAATGACGTTTTAAATACTTTGCTAACGACTAGGGATACAATAATCTGACAACAGTTCATTGGGCAATAACAATAATGGATACACATCTTATTACTTATAACATGCCTACTTTTTAAAATTCCAACTTAAACTTTGAAATAACTAATGAACTTACTTTTAACTTATAACTCAGCAAAGACATACTAAATCAGTTTAAAGCAAACACTTTGGGACTTTCATAAAAAAATACTGAGAACGGCTCCTCTGTGAAGATGCATCCATTTGTTTCTACAGCCCTGTACAGTAGGGGTGAATTAAACAAGTTGTTGACAAAAATCAATAATATAAATAGTGGCCAACATATTTAATTGTCAACTTTTGTCAGCAAAACTAATTTCATGAGAGTGAGACATCTCCACTTGTTCCATCCTCTGCTAATAATCCTCCATTCCCATTTCTGCTGTGAGTTGTACATGCGCAATAGAGTACTGCTCCAGGTTAATGTGTTGGCTGATGCATCACTGCACCGACTAGCAGCAAAGTTCATTAAAAGTTGTAGTTTTGAATGAATTGTTTCTTATCTTTCCATTTTAAATTAGCATCTAAACTACCTCATGCAAAATGTAAAAGCCGAGAGCTAAATGAGATCCATTAGATGATTATTAGGTTCATAAACGGATTAGTAAACTAATCGTTTCAATAGTCGACTACTACTGTACAGGATAGATTTTTGCAGACCAACACGTTTAAGTGACAAAATTACAAATCACTTATGGCAGACCTGCCATCGATAGGCGAAATATTTCTTCCACCCATTACTGACGGACAGGCTTTCCTCATCTGAAGAGTGACCAATCACACCACAAATCACTGTTGACAGGCCGGTACATGCTGTCAGAGGCTAATGCCAGTAAAATGACACATAGTTACAGGATACGGGACAAACAGCCCCAAGCTGAATCGAAATGGGTTGCATTATTTAAGTACATTTTATCATTTATGTATTTCACAGGATATGAAACAACCCTGATATGTAGGGTACCTGCACATGCATACACACAAAAGAAATTTCTTCTGTAGGACAGGGATCCTTGCGACATGATAGGGCAAAACCTACTAGAATTACAACAAAATGTAGAGAGATATTTTGGCATCAACTCAACATTTGCTATTCTTTCTGCCTGTGTGCACAAATGTTACAGCTTGGCTCTCTAACCGCTTAACTGAGCTTACAGAAATGTGGCTGGAAACACTACGTTCAGATTTTGACTCAGCCATGATAAATCACTTGCTGTAGACAGAAACAATGCATGCCTAGTTCTCAGTGGTGCATCCAACACAACAACCTTTAAAATGTTCCTGAAAGTGGATGTTATCAAGAGACCTTTTTCTAAGATATATAGTAAGTACTGCCAGTTGTTTTCACTTGTGGTACAGATAGGACCTCTTAACTCTGCCCACTTTTTAAAAATCACAAAACTTACCATGGTTTAAAGCAAGACATTCACACAAAGTGAATATAATATACAGAAAGTACACAAACAGTTGATTTATAGCATATTGCATCAAACAGTGATGTGATTTAAAACGAGGGTTGTAAATTTGCAGCATACAGCATACTAATGCTCATGAGCTACGATGTAAAAAGAACCAGGATTATAAAAAAATATGAAGTACTTAAGCTTGAGCAGCTTTGACTGATGCATTCTTGTTGTACACATGGTCAGATCACAGGCTTTCTAGGAGTGCTTTAAAAACAATCACAAACAGACTACAGACCTTTTTTTTTTTTTAATAGACCCTGAAATAAATCAGAGAGAGAGACGCACCTCTCAAGGCCATGGAAACTAAATCAACAAAAAGGTCTTAATCAAGCCACGAGACACCTTTGAGGCCCTCAAATTAATTTCATGTCTAGCCGTTAACACCCTTGTCTGTTTAGCTCCCTTGCATATTAACACAATCATTGAAGGTGAAAAGAGCATGGTTTTACTGAAATAGCAAGAAAGGGGGGAAAATAAACACTTAAAAATGAAATACAACTGATCCAATTATATACATTCTGCATGACATTGATAAAACTACATTATGTGGAATATGATGGTTGAAAACTGTAGTGAACACGTGACTTGCTAAAAAAAAATAAACCAACAGGTGTGCAGCGCTCATGTCTTCCTTGTTTATAGCTAAAATTTCCCCCCGACTCTAATAGCCTATTTAGACAAAAAACAAATGAAATTAAAGCTGCAAGCAGTGATGAACGGGCCCTCAGGAGTACAATTTTCACCAATAAAGGTCAAGGATTCAAAACTAAGTCCGATGACACCACCCATGACTCTTTATGTCAAACCATTGAAAAGTTATAGCAGAAAATAGGAACTATCAACTATCAACCAATCAGAAGAAGGGGCTGGGCTAATTCAGGCCAATGAAGGTCAAGGATTCAACAGAGTCCGATGACACCACCCACGACTCTCTATGTCAAACCATTCAAAAGTTATGGCAGAAAATAGGATCTATCAAATATCGACCAATCAGCTACTAGTATCACTTCCTGTTTAACGTTGAAGTTTGACAGGCGCCACGGCCACGCCATTTCACGAAAACTTACGATTTTGATACATTTTCATCGTTAACGTCTTTTGTGTCTCCTGAGCGAGTTTTATGTCGAATGGAGGATCCTGCTAGGAGGAGTTCGTTAAAGTATGACACGTGAAAATGGCATAAATTGCGCCAAAATTACACGTTTAATTCAAAATGGCCGACTTCTTGTTCGTTTTTGGCCATGGCGCCAAGAGACTTTTCTTTAAGTTGCAACATGATACAGGTGTGTACCGATTTTCGTGCATGTACGTCAAACCGTATTGTGGGGCTTGAGGCACAAAGTTTTCTAGGGGGCGCTGTTGAGCCATTAGGCCACGCCCATTAATGCAAACCATTAAAGGCAAGGCAAGTTTATTTATATAGCACAATTCAACACAAGGTAATTCAAAGTGCTTTACGTCAACATTAAAAGCGGCAAGACATAATTAGACAGTAAATAACAAATAAAATGAAATAAAATTATGAGAAAAGATAGCAAAATAATAAAAAGCACGAGTTGCTGAAAACTAAGGGCAGTAGAGTACCGCAGGTACACATCTCATTCGCGGTTAAATATCAAATTTTTCGCCAGGCCTGGTTTGCGTGCAAAATTTGGTGACTTTTAGGGCACGTTTAGGGGGGCAAAAAGGCCCTTATTTCGTCGGAAGGAAAAAAACAAGGAAAACAATTCCTACAGATACAATAGGGCCTTCGTACTTTCAGTGCTCGGGCCTAATTAAATCTCTTCCACCAACATTGATTTATTAAATAGATTTTTAAAAAAATTAAGTATCCTGGAACAACTGAAAGAGCAGCATATATATTGGCATTACATGCAGTAATACACTACTATTCATTGCAATGTTTTCTTCTTTTGGTGATAATGATATGGGGTATCGATATCCTTGCTTTAGCTTGGAAGCTCATATTACAGAAGAATCCACCAACCCATCTGTAAACAATGGAGCACAAACAACCAAAACATTAGGGGCAACAAACTTAATCCGACATTTAAAAACAGGAAACAATCATCACCCTACTGAGCATGCCCAATAATGTGAAGCTAATCTGTTCAAAACAAAGCTATTAGAACACAGCTTGAAGTCTCTGCTCTCTTTCATCGTTGGCTTACTTTAAGTTTGCAAATGATTGGGCTGCTCGGTGGCGCAGTGGGTTAAGCAGCGGCTCATATACTGAGGCTACAGTCCTCCTCCTGCAGCGGTCGCAGGTTCGAATCCCAGCCTGCGCACCTTTACTGCGTGTCGTTCCCATTCTCTCTCTCTACCCCTTTCCATTCTGCATCTTCAATAAAAGGGCCACTAAAGCCCAAAAAAATCTTTAAAAAAAAAAAAAAAGTTTGCAAATGATTATAGTTCTGGGAAAAGAAATTCCAGTATCAGCAGGTCAGACATGGGCAATGATGATGCAAAGATTGTTGAACATATTGCCTTCTCCAATAAACTTATTTCACTATTACACTTCGTTATGACATGCATTTACACCTTTGAGAGAGAAAAAACAAGATATTTAAGCACAACACACACACACACACACACACTGGCTATCCTATGAATCCAGAACATATGAAAGGCCGCTAACTCAGCATTTCCATGCGGACTGGATGTCAGAGGAAGGTCTTGCTGGTGTTGCCGTCCTGCTACTTTCTCATGCTCTGATGGTGACATGCTCTCACTTCCTCCGGTGGATAAACCTTTGTTGTACTTGGCTATATGTAAGTGCTGCAGCCTGAAGGGAAACTCGTACGGCACCCTTCACAGACTGCAGACATCACAAAGAAAACATTCATAGGATTCGCTTACTCTCAAGGAAATATTATCACAGTTGTGGTTATTGAGACGGAAATGTGAGTACCAGCACACAAGTGATGCCATGAAAGCCATAACCATATAAAGGAGGACCACCCATGTGGGCATTAATTAAAAACTTCCTTTTCTTGAATAATGCACTCTGATCCTTAATTTCAGGTTGATGCTTATCATATCTTTGGCTTTTGGGAGATTTTTGATAAGTATCAACATTTTGGGCCTTTTTGGGCCAAGAAAAGCTGTGCAAATCCAAAAGCAGAACAACAAAAGATAACATCAGATATGAACAATAATGAGAAAATGTACAGTCTCAGAGATTGTGCAGCTGGTTGTGTCAAGATCCATCCACCAAGAAACTTTTCTAGGCCTCTACTACAAGCAGGTGAGCGTGTGATCATGTCATATTAGTCCTCTCCCTTCAGCTATCTAATCTTTGCTCCAGGATTAAGATCTCACGGTTGATCCCATCCCATTGGAATAGCACAAAAACATTTTCAAGAAGCAACAGCTGGCACCAGATGTGGTTGTGGGTTTGGCTCTAGGATGGTGAGGAAAGCTAGGAGATTTGCTTTTTGTGTTTGTTTGTCTTGGAAAGGATCCCCTTTTCATTTATTACAGAAATCCTATCAGGGGGACAGATCATATCTAGGGTATAAAAAAGAAATAAAGAAACTGGGGTTAAATTAATACTATTTATCAGCTAAATGCAACAAATTGCTTAAAAAAAGAAAGAACATTCAGGCAAGAGTTCAGTTTCTTTCATTTTACTATTAGACAACGTGTCTATGTCAGTACTACTCAACTTCTGGCAAACATTTTCTGTGAGTTTTCCAACTGGCTTTACAAGTAAGCAACTGAAAGTTGTGAGCTTAAAAAAAAATGTTCAGTGCTTCCCCGATTCAAGTTTTTGACTTCACTGAACTAATGAGTCACTATTAAGCAAAAGCAACCAGTGGTTCCACATCTCCTTTCTGCAACAGCACTATATGCTGCTATATTTATAGATAAGTCACAGTCCACACAACAGCTCTGTATCCAGGAAACAAACTACTGCACCCTGTTACAAAATGACACAATCTCAAAAGCTACAGACCTGCAAAAATCAACCTGTCACACATGTGCACCTTCAACACTGTCCTCCATCAGCCTCCGGCTGAAAACAGCTCTTTTTTTACAGCAGCCTCCACTCTCCATGAGCTAGAGCATACTTATGTACGTTAAGAAACTCGCTGCAGTGAAACCTGGCAACAGCCAGTCCAAAACAAAAGGCCTTTACATTCTATTCATGGATTTGAAAACACAGTGACTGCTGTGTTCAAGGCCTCACGGGCAGCATGGTGTCCATGCAGTGCCAAGGCACCAATAGTGAAGGGGAGTGCATTTTCCAAGGTGAACAAAAGCTACACAACGGAGATTAGCGTCTTATAACTGCTGGGAGTGACAAGTTACGAACAGAACAGATACAGATACCGTTAGCTCATCAAAAACAATGACAATGAAGTCATTAAACCTTGTATTACAATAAGACTTTTATCTGAATTGCACAGTTTCAAATGCAAGTCACGATAAAACTTTATTATAGATATTGTGTGTCTGTGTGTGTTTTTATTATACAGCCTTCAATCAGTCCTCCGTAGACCACTTATTAACCCAGAGACGCCAGACATTCCTCTAAAGCCAACGAACATGGATAGTTGATATTTAATTAAACTGGGGCTTATACCCAAGACTTCCCTGCTGTGATGCTATCGGATGGTTTCCATCACACTTCTAAGAATTGAACAGACTGATTTAATTCCTGATTTCACATCACTCTTGGAGAAAAACGTTTTAACCTGAGATGCTGAACTTGTTAACTGATTTTCTAAGAAATGTTATTCCCCTTCACAGATCAAACGTAATACATGTAAATAAACTAGCAGAGTGATGGAGAGGAGTAAAAATGAAGCAAACCTCACATTTCAACACTGAAGTACAGAATGTGTTTGCCAAAACTCTGCAGCTCATTAATACACAAAGCCTCTCTTAGCGGCTTTATCAGGATATGATCACACAATTGCATGTGCTGATATTCTAAACAGTCAAAACATGGTACATTCCTCAACACTTACTTCTTCAGCGTGACATAAAGCAATGTGCCTGAAAAGGAACTCCTCAGAGCAAAAACAACACATGTCAAACTGAATATGAGCAAGCTTTCAGATCGGGTTAACCTCCTGCTGTGCAAATACAAGTAAATGTGTTGTTCATTACAGAAGAATACACACCTTTCATCTCACCACAGTCCTGTAACATCCTCTTATATAAAAATGTACTTGTATACTAAATCTTTAGCTTTATCCTGTGAAAAATCCATTGTATATTCGACCCATCAAGGTGTGGGGGTTTTATTTCACCTGGGTAGTCTCTTACTTTTATAATACCAGCAATATGGCTCTCAGCCACCTACTTAACCGTTACACTAATTGAGTCTTCGTTTTGTTCTATGTTGTTTGCAGTCTGGTGGGCTTAGAACAAACAAACACTACATTGGAAAAACAGCCCCTCTAGAAATAGACCTAATGATTCCATATCAAGTTAAATTGTCTTTGTAGGTTAAGAAAATGTTTCTTGACAAGAATGACTAAATCTAGGGAACTAATCCAGCCACTAGACAAAACAGTAATTTTCTTAGAACAAGGCTCTTTTTCCTTTCTTTTTTAAATTTTTCTTTCCTAGAAAAGATTTTTGCAGTACTTGCAGTGAATTTTTACCTTGGGTCCTAATAAGTGACATCAAAGTAATACATTTCAGGTGCACAGCCAAATGTAATTTCCTGTCCCATCTGCTCTCTTTTAGACAAGGTTTAATGAAGCTACAGTCTGTCTGTTAGTAGCACTGAGGAGAAAAGGTGCAGAGAAAAATATTGCATTCTCTTCCCAGTTATACTGAAACTCAGTTTTTGGAAGAGACAACTGCATACTGCTTGACGGTACTGTGTCGCACATGCACAATTATATAGTACACCGACCTACAGTGGACATCAAAGTAGAAACAACTAGAGACTAGAGAGGACAAAATGAAAGACTGACCGAAGGTGTGGTTTGATGCAATCTAACATCCACCCCTACATGGGGACAGTCTGAGTTTCACTGCCAGAGCTGTACTGGGGAGAGTCAAAGACAATGCTTTTGGGTCTAGAACAGGAAAACAGAAGGAGACGTTTTCTGAGTGATAAAAACACGTTTGTGTCCTCATTGCACAGTGACCTGGGGCACCGTGAAAGGCAGTTATAATTGAAATGTTAAGCTCAGATAATAATTTCTTGTTCCTGTTTCAAAGATCGGTTGTGGCTTTTGTTCTGGTAGAAAAACTAATTACGAAATCCTGTAAATCCAATTGTATATTTGAGCTTTAATTTATGGAGGGTTGTTTTAAATTAGTATTTCTTGAATGTATAAATACACTAGTGGTCGCTCTCAGAACTCCTGTAAGCAGATGTAAAACAGAAAGGATTCCTTCCAGACCGCATGCGTTTTCTCAGGTTTCAGAGTGAGGTCAATAATTCACGAGGAGTTCATAAACGTTTTTATGGGTCAAAACCTATCAACATGACCGGCAATAAAGAATGTAGAAATTGTAATGGTTGAAAAATGATGACAAAGATTTGAGCTCCGCACACCTGGGTGAACTTTATCAATCCCCCTGCCATAAAGCTTTCGTCACACAGCTGCAGTAACCAGGCATCAAGAAAAGAAGTGATGTTGCAATCTATACCTTTTCCTGGAAATAAACACGGGTAGTTTTTGCAGTTTTAAAAGGGTTCTTATTAACTTGAAGATAATTAATCATACCATAAAGATTGGGTATTTTTTCGTGGAAGTGCAACTGCATTAAAAAAAGTGGAAAAACGACTTTTTGCATTTTGAAAAGAATCTAATCTGTGCCTCCGACTGTGGGACCACCATTACTGCTCCATTACTCAGGAGTAAGTGCATTTTCTCTTCCAACACTATGCTGACAGCAGCACTGGGGAGAGCTGTAGAGAAAGGTAGAGGCCCGGATTTAAAGGCACTTCCATTCCTGTTAGAAAACTCTGAGTAGAGCGGGGGAGACTGATGCCTTGTTACAACCAAAAACGTAATAACGGCCAATAACGTAATAACTGCCAATAACGTAATAATTTTGGCCATTTCAAATGTAATAAAGCCAATAGTGTAATAATGTGCCAATAATGTAATAAAACTTTTGAGCCAATAACGTAATAACTTTTTGCCGATAATGTAATAAGGCATTACATTATTGGCTGGTTATTACGTTATTGGCCTGATATTAAAAAAAACCTTTCAAAATGTAATAACTGGTGCTGATAATGTAATAACACATAAATATGACAGCAGCTCTTGGAAATAAAGTTTTTTTTTGCAGTTTTTGGGCAGTTAGTGCATTATTATTTATTTCCAATCCCAAAATCTGAACTGCAGTGAACAATACACAGGATAGAACATGAACAATCAAAATTAAATCAAAACTGTTCCTTCTCAAATGAAAAGTAGCTTTCACTCATATTCACAAAATATGGAGCAATACAAACATCTACACAGCTGCTTTATCATTACCGTAAAAAAACAAAAAAACAACAACAACAACTTTGAAACGTCACTTTAGCCAACATGGGGCCTGTAAGCTCAATGTGTTGATGTAGTTTTTAATTTTCAAACATGAAAAACAAAGTTAGACATATGAACCCTGCAGAGCATTAATTTTAGATCTATTTGTTGACTGGTTAACAGAAGTGTGTTACAAGCGTCCTGAGGCGTCTCTCTCTTCTTCTTGTTTTTATTATTGTTTATTTCCAATCAAAAAATCTGAACTGCAATATATAATATGCATACAGCAAAAACATGAACAAAAAAATAAAAACTGTTCCTCCCCAAATGAAAAGTAGCTTTCGCTCATTTACAAATGTGGAAAAAAAACTTAAAATAGTTGACAAAGGAGGAATCATAACAGACAACTGGCATTACTTCTTCCAGTATATGTCTTTGATTTTGTACTGCCCGAAAGTCAGATGAGTAAGGACTATCCAGGCTTTCATCCATCGGCTGTCCTTGCTAAACAACTCCTTTATTCTTGTGCTCAGACCACTGTTGCGTCCAGCAGCCTTGTACAGCTTCATAACTGCTGCACCTTAAATGTTTATAATTTTGTACATAGAAATTCCACTTTTGTCTATTGTTCATTTGTTTATTTAACACCTTAACACCATAGAGAGCGAAACTACCGGAGTCAAATTCCTTGTTGGACATTGTTCGAACCTGGCCAATAAAGCTGATTCTGATTCTGATTCTGATAACACTAATAGAACAAGTGTTTCTCTGATATAGAGGTTGGGATGAAATGGTGCCGATAGTGCCTGGAATAAGTGTGAGACCCGATTAAATGTCCCCAGCATGGACATATCTTGAATTAAAGCAAATTCAATAATTTTTGATAAAATCTCTGGAGGCAGGTATTGGCCTACCAGCTCATTTCCAGCATCCTCAATGTCATTGTCAACCAAAGGGTTAGCCATAGACTGTTGATCAGAATTAGCTTCAGTTTGAAACAGAAAGCCAGGTTCATCAGCTATACAAGCAGGTTCATCCGATATAGAGGGGGGGTCGGGATTGTTACAACCAATAGTGTAATAATGTGCCAATAATGTAATAAAACTTTTTTTTTATTACATTATTGGCACATTATTACACTATTGGCTTTATTACATTTGAAATGGCCAAAATGATTACATTATTGGCAGTTATTACGTTATTGGCCGTTATTACGTTTTTGGTTGTAACATGCCTTCAGAGGGGGGCTGAGTCCAGGCACACTAGTCATCAGCAAACAAATCCATCTGCATTTATTACAACTAAATCTTCTGGTCCCCCCCCTCTCCCATCTCCGTTTGTTCCCTTTTTTTTGTTTGCATGCAACTCACCAACAACACAAACATTTTTCGTAAACCACGTAGGAACTGAGTATATTTCACTTGACATTTCACACTCATAAATATTGTGCATGAGCATAGAGTCGATACTGAAACAAAAAAAAACAATGTTCTGCCATTGAAGAAATGACTATACATTTTGACATTTGCCATGATTTTAAGTACATGATACGACTCTGAGGTCACAGAAAGAATCGTTATCAAGTAACCTGTCCAGACTGTCAAGCCAGAGGAGGATAAAAGGTCAAGCAGATAGTCCACAGAGCCACAACTGTCATGTCTTTGCACGAAACAGAAGGACTCATTTTCCAGGGAAAACAACAAAATGTTATTAAAACATTATTATAAATTCAGGGGAATCCTGTTAGCCGCCATATACCTGTTTCAGTTATACGAATAAATACAATAAATAAGAAAAACAATAGCAGAAGCCTGATGTTTATCATCAGTTTTATCTCAAAGGAACCTCTAATTTACTGCCAACAGAGCGTACAAACAAGAAACAGTCAATAAAAGTCAATATTTGTAAAAGATATCTGTAGTAAGTTGCTTACACCATTATAAAGATGTTTATCTTCACTGTTCTTTAAGATCCATCAGTCCCGGTCACAGCTACATTTGATCGAAGCAGAAGTGGAGAGGAAGATGAATAATCTTAAAGGGCCATGGAAGACAATATGGATGCTTTTGAGGGTACATTTATGCATATAAGGGTATAAAAGGCAGAAGTTTGCATGACACACAATCAATCTGAGATAAACGTTGGTTATTTTTTGGTTACAACAAACCTAAGTATGTGACTTGTTTACAGAGGAACAATCTGAAAATCACCTCAAAGACATGTGCGCAGAAGAGTGAGGCGTGGCTTTAACTTATTTAAATAGGGAGATTAACAGCTTGCAACACCATCCTGCTGTAACTGCAAAAACAACATTAAATGAATGGGCTCAAAGGAGAGGAACACTGGGAAAGCTCAACAACAGAAAAACTGAAACCAGATCAATACTCTGTTCAAATATATAACTGACGGCGCTTTTACACTAGTACCTACTCAGCGCGACTCTACTCGCCACGCCCCTGTTTTGCGCTTCTAAACTACGGGTCGAGGTGGGTCGAGGCGGGTCGAGGCGTGCTGAGTAGATACTTTTTCTGTATCTATTCTGCCGAGGATCTAAGCGTGCTGAGTCGGCCCTGTATCTGACGTCATCACACTACAGGCCACCGATTGGTCGGGGGGCAGAGCCGTTAGACGTTTGAATCAGGAAGAGGGAATCAGTGCGAGAGAGGCTCGCGGCTCTTCATTTTATCCGACAGACAAGGGCAGCGCAAAAGTCTGTTTGGTGATTCAACTCTGAGGTTCAGATGTTCATAAACCTGGTGGCTCAGGAGAGAATTAAAAAGGGATCTAGATGGGCGATAAGGAACGACCAGATCTACCAGGCGCTCGGTCACTCGTGGCTCCCAGCTGATTTCTCAGCAGCGCCGACACAAACAAAATTTTTAAAAAAGCTTCGCCGCTTGAAGCTTCTTTCACTCTTATTTTTTAACTTGATATCGAACACAAGTAACAGACCCAGCAGCACATTTATCATCTCCTTCAGGTTCTACATTTTATTGTTGTCTTCTCCGTTTAGATCACACAATCAAATACGTCACAGCAGCTTCGCTCCAACCCTCCTACTTCTGATCTGGGTGTCTAGAAACAAACGAGGACGAGGCGAGTGGAGGCGAGACGAGTCGAGTCGTGCTGAGTAGGTACTACTGTAGTTTAAAAGCGCCATAACTCCTGAGACCCGGAAGAAAAAAGGTTTTTATATTTTGATTTCTTTTACATATTCAAGTAACCGAGACATAAGAAACATGTCACAAATTTTTTTTTCTCAAAAATATTATTTATTTACTTTTTATCACATGTCCCTTGTAGGGGACATCGGGTCTACTTTGAAGTAAAAATACATTGAAAACCATCAGTTTGGTATTTGCGAGATCTCATTTGATTTTACATTTTTTCTCATTAAAAACAATATAAAACCAATATAAAACACATTTCATCACTGAACATTCATATTGTAACTTTAAGAAACATTTTTTAACTACAAAAAAATACTACCTTTTAAAAACTTTAAAAACTGAACCGGGGATGTGTCAATACACATACAATATCATGAACACATCATGCATGGTACATCAGGAAGCAATTCTTGGCCTTTGAGACACAAAGAAACATGTTGCACTTCACACACTTCACAAATGTCTTCCCTTTGCATCCTTCTCTCCTGCACCTTGAAGAATTCGCTGTCTCCACCATTTTTGGCAAATGTAGTGCTCCATACTTCTTCACTTCTTTGTTGGGCTGTGGCTTAACAGACCTCCTTTTCTTTTTGGGAATGTTCTCTTCATCCCCCCAGGTGCTCACCTCATCTTCCTCACCACTGGACACCTCTTCATCTTGACTGTCTGCACCACCCTGTGCCTGGGACAGCATTTCCTCCGCCAGTAGCAGCTTAAAATCAAAGTACTGCATCCTCTCTTTTGCTGGTCTCCCAGAGGCCTGGTGGTCTGACCTGTACTGGATCCAGCTGTTTGTGGCAGCCAGATCAAAGAAATGCAGCATGGTGCGGACGGTCCACTTCTTTGTGCGGCTTGACATGGGATAATAGCTGATCATGCGGTCACACAGATCAACCCCACCCATGTTGTTGTTATACTCCGCCACAACAGCAGGTCTAGGCACAGTGACATGGTGCTTCTCTTTTTTTGACCACCTTGTGCAGCTATCCTGGGGCTTCTCCCATGGATAGTAGATGCCATGAGGACTTCTTTGTTGTCGAACCACTTAGTCACAGCAATCTCTGTTCCTGGTTTCCTTACAACCATTTCGGAGGCACCTCTCTCTTGTTGCCGACGCATGGTGTCATTGGACATCTTGGCCTTACAGATGGCAGGGATTCGATTCTTCATAATGGTCCCTGTTGCCAGGAGACCATTTGCCTTCAGTTGATCCAGGACTTTGACAGATGTGAAATACCTGTCAAAGTACAGGTGGGAACCCCTTGGCAGTGATTCTGCCATGCGAATGACAGCATTCCCCCCAATGCCCACCTGCTTATCTCTGAATGTGTTTTTCCCCTTGTACACTTCAAAATCAAGCACCATGCCACTGGGACTGGCAAGCACAAAAACCTTCAGACCAGTAGGATTTGGCTTGCCTGGCACAAACTGGCGCACAGGACACCGGCCTGTGAAAGGAATCATCTGTTCATCTATGCAGGCCTTCAATGGTCTTGGCTGATTGAGGCAGCCTTGTTGCACTCTGTTTAACAGAGGCCTGACCTTCCAGAGTGCATCCTCTTTTTTGTGGTCATCTGAGATGGCAAAGTCATCTGTCACTTTGATGGACTGGCGGATTTTGAAGAATCTGTCCCTGGTCATTGAGTTGGTGATGATAGGGACCCTTGTCTTTGCTGCCCAATACATGCGGATCCTCGGGTATTTGAGACATGACATGTACATTGCCATTCCAAAGAAGGTTTTCACCTCCTCTGGAGTTGTTTTAAGGGTGTTCCCAGAGACCAGCACTTCCCGCTGGTTGGTACAACTAGAGACTAACTCAAAAACCTGGTCATCTATGTACTGTTTGAAGTACCCAGAGGGCCTCAAGACTTCGTGGTTCGGGGTGTTGATGTCCATCCTCCTCTCATCAAGGACAGGGTTGAAACTTAATTTGAAGAGAAAGGAGAGGTATAATTAAATTTAACTATAACAAATGTAATATTATATGTGTGTCTGTGTGTGTGTGTCCGCGTGTCTGTGTCCGCATGTGTCTGTGTGCGTGTGTCCGCGTGTCTGTGTGCGTGTGTGTGTGTGCATGTATCCGCGTGTCTGTGTGCGTGTGTGTGTGCGTGTGTCCGTGTGTCTGTGTGCGTGTGTGTTGTGGGTGTGTGCGTGTGTGTGTGTGTGTGTGTGTGCATGTATCCGCGTGTCTGTGTGCGTGTGTGTGTGTGTGTGCGTGTGTCCGCGTGCGTGTCTGTGTGCGTGTGTGTGTGTGTGTGTGTGTGTGTGTGTGTGTGTGTGTGTGTGTGTGTGTGTGTGTGTGTGTGTGTGTGTGTGTGTGTGTGTGTGTGTGCATGTATCCGCGTGTCTGTGTGCGTGTGTGTGTGTGTGTGCGTGTGTCCGCGTGCGTGTCTGTGTGCGTGTGTGTTGTGTGTGTGTGTGTGTGTGTGTGTGTGTGTGTGTGTGTGTGTGCATGTATCCGCGTGTCTGTGTGCGTGTGTGTGTGTGTGCGTGTGTCCGCGTGTCTGTGTGCGTGTGTGTTGTGGGTGTGTCTGTGCGTGTGTCTGTGTGCGCGTGTGTGTGCACGTGCATGTTTACGTGAGTGTGTGTCTGTGTTTGTGCGTGTCCATGTGTGCGCGTGTCTGTGTGTGTGAATGTGTGTACAAGATAAATAGCCTGTTTTCCCTCCCTTGACCCTGTATTAATAAACTAACTAAACATCAGAGCCCTAGCTTACTTGTCACTTCTGATCCAAAATGGCCGTTGGATGACATCACTTTCTTCTTCCTCGTCAGCTGATGAGTCCTCCTCTGAGCTTTCATTTTCCTGCTCTACTGCCTGGCCACTTTCTTCCTCATCTTCTGACAGCTCAATATCTGACTCTCCCTCAACAATTCTCATCAGAATCCTTTCTGCCTCACTCAGTGCTCTGTTTCCTTAAAAATGCAAAATGGCTGAAAATTAGTGTAAGCAAGTCCCACTGTCCCCTACAAAGGACATGGACTAAAAAGTATATTTTAAAAGGCTTAAAGTTGACATACACCTCTGAAATCTTAGTAATAATATAGTTAAGGCTTTCATACATAAAAAAACAAAATAATTTTCAACAATACAAATGTGATATTTGTATAAATTTGATCACTTACCTCCCTTCGGACCATAGAAGGTGTTTGCTGTGATTCCCGCCATTTTTCAAAGAATGACAATGGGATCTGTTGGCCACACCCCCTTTTGTGTGACATCACTGGAAAGCCCAGGATGTACTCTTCACAGTACATGAGGACTCAAATAGGCTACATGCATGGTATTTAAAATAGAGGCCTCAGTGCCATGTCCCCCACAGAGGACAAAAGTTAATTGCCGGGTCTTAGGAGGATAAGACTGCCGGCTCACCCTCTATGCATATTAGTATTGGTTTTCACATCATTAGCACACCTCTCATGGTTGATCTTGTTTATGGAGGTTCAAATTATACCTGAATTCTACATAAAATAAAAACATATCCATCCCAGAAATTAATTAAAAGTACTGCAGGAGACAAACTAAAACTGTAGGAGAGCTTTCCAGTCTGACTTTAAATGTCCAGTGAACTATTTTATGAAAGAATTGAGGCAAACCCCATCATGAAACAAACCAAACATATCATGTACTTTAGCCAAAGGTTCCCTTTTTTAGTTGCTAATTCAATATTATATTTGAGGTGGTATTATGTCTTGAAACCAGCAGAATAACCAACATGTGTACGTGTTGAACGTGTTGTTCAAATACTGTTGCACGTTAGTTCTTGAAGTACTGCTTCCTTCAACACAAAATCTAATCTTTTAATTTATTAATGCCGTTCTTGCTTGATTTTGTTCTAATTCCAGATGTTTTTACATTTCTTTTTCAAAATACTAAGTACCTGAATGAGTGATCTGAGGAATGGCTCCTAAGATTTCCATTCAACACGTTTTAAACGATCACCACCAATATAAGGTGAGCCAGCAGTGGTCACTTCAGTGTGTCAGACAGGTTCAAGCGGGCAAACTAAGGGATAACTTAGTGGGTTCTGCCATCTGAATGAAGTACAATAAATAGAGAAGATACATTTTTCAGACACGCAATGTCAAAGGTTCTGGTAGACAGAGTATCCAGACAGCAGAGCAGGAACAAAGCAAGTTAAGGATGTGGCAAACTAAATTAATGACAAATCAAGTGCAGGTGTTGCAATCAGCTCCTGAGAATAAAGTGTGAAATTATATTTGGTAGCAACACTCAACAGAAGGCACAAAGAAAACACGTGCAGTAATAAGGGAATTAAATCCAACTAAAAGTCAAACCTTGGAAATACAAAGGACCAGGTGAAAAACAAAATTTTCTGCCGTCTTTATTTTACACTGGTTTCTTGTATCTTGTGCTGCATTTTGCACTTTTTAGCCATTTGAAAATGGTGAAACTGCTTAAAGCTGTAGCCGTTTCCAAGCAGTATGAAAAACTGTTTCTATCATTTCCTTAGCTTCTCTTATACAGTCAAGCTGTCATTATGATATTAACTTTGATAAGTATTGCTGTTGTTTATTTAATATTATTTCTACTTAAATCATAGTAAATTTGCATTATGCAATAGAAGTCAACAACATAATTCTTTTCTGCCACAGACACAATTAAAAACAAAAAAACAAAACAAACATTACTTATATAAGAGCTGGAGCTGGTGTGTGTTTGGGATGCAGACGCTCATTTTACACTCCCAACCATAGGAATTCAGCTTAAAACTTTCCCTCGTCATAAACAGGGCTTTCTTTGTTTTTGTCTGTAGTTTTTTTTTAACCAATTACACCTCCCATATGTGCATTTCTTTTTTTAAATCTGGCCACCATAATACTAAACTTTCACTGCGTATATATTTATTTTTTCATGTTTTACATATTTTTCTGTTTAGAAGTGATAAGTAAGTATATAAGTTGATACGCATTTTTTTACATAATGTGCCTTTGTGTCCCATTGGCCGATATCCCTGAACTAATTTCTCCGTTGGTCTCATCTCAAACCCACTAACTGTTTTTCTGATTTCCTGGTGAAATACCTGAATTGCAATGAAATGGATTAAACTGGAATATACTTGGACTGAATTGTAATGTGTTTAATTTGACTATATTTAAGTTTTTTTTTCTGTACAATGTCTCAAAATGAGTTTGAGGAATGAGGAGAAATGATTTTCATTATTCCCTGTTATGGAAAGTTTATAATTTAAATAGGGTGCACTTTTTCTCATGACTCAACCCTTAACGAAAGCTTTGAGTGCAAACAAGCACATCACCTTAAAATCATCCTGTCATGCACTTTTTGCCCTCTCCTTTCGAGCAGAAAGTCTTACAGTGTAATGACTGGATCATATACAGTTCAGAGCTTAGGGCAACAATGTAGAGAATATGTCCCCTGGGGGCCTGACACACACACACACACACACACACACACACACACACACACACACACACCCACGTATAAAAAAAACTGTTACTGAAGGGCACAGATTGCTTCTCTGAAAGATTGAATCACAAACATAGTTTCATTTGTTCCCTCAGTCAATGGGTTTCCATATGGTCTTTCCATGAATGATGATTCCTTTCAGGCAGAAAACCGCTGCGGTTGGTGAGACTGAATGACTGTGATAGCATTCCCTTCTCCTTATATCTTACTTTTCTTTTTTCTTTAGCCATTTTAGGGGAAAATGTCAGGCACAAGTGAGGGATCAAAGATATTTTGCAAAGAGGCCCTTATAAAACAATTAAGTGTTCTTACGTCAACCCACATATGGAAAGGAATTAGAAGAAGAAAAAAAAGGTCCAACATAGACATATCAATTTTCCTGCACTTGTCTATGTGCGCGCTAGGCAACCAAAGGAAACACAGTGTATTGATGAAGCACCGTCAGGGAGCCAGCAGGGGTACTATCCTATGCCCTTAATGTGAAATATCAGAGTGAAGGCCACCCAGGGCCTGACCGAGGAAGTCTTAAGCCGGAATCATTAGAATCCCTGGAGTCTGCTGTCACCCGGCTTGTTCAGTCACACAGCTGCCTGGAGAGAGTGAGATGTCAATGTGCCACTGCACATCCTGTCTAACCTTTACATCATGACAGACACTAAACTTTAAGCCACCTGACTGTGTGGTGTTGGCTGGAACGCCTGCTGTGAAGAGAGATACATGGAGAACATCTTTGCTCATTTCATTGGGAAAGTATTTCTATCCAGTTTAATTAAAACTATTCAATTGTAGTTTTAAGGCTTAAAGACTTCATCTAATCATTAGGTGTTGCTCATCTGTTGAGTTGTCAAAATGCCCTTGCAGAGCACAAAATCAATGCATTCAATAATTTCACAATACCCTCCTTCCCCCCCATTACTCTTAAGCAAAAATATTCAAATCAAACGTCAAAAGAACGTAATTCTATGACCAAAGAAGCGTTTCCTCCTTGAGAAAAGTTGTAGGGTCTTAAGAAAAAATCCATGGGGCCTCCCCATTAAAGGAAGCCTTTGCACACAGATGGTTAGTGCTACAAACAAGAGCAACGAACAAGGTGAAGTATTTGTAGCGATGGAAACGAGTCATTTGGAGAGTATGTCATGTAGAAGAGTAAATTAAACTTTTGCCGTAGCCTGTCAGCATCAAACACATGTACTTTGCAAAGGAAGGATCCGAGACCCATTTCTTTTAAACTGTTAATGCCAAAGCCAATTTAAGTGGCCGCTATTCCTCATTCCTCAGATTACGATCCAAATTATGTCACCACTTTGTTGTCGTTGTGTTAAGCCCGCCAAGAGACCCTCGCTACAAGGACAGACAGCTTTGATTGGCTCTCCATAACCTTCGGGCATAGGTAATGAGATCCAACAGATGGTAACCATTTTCTGGACTATAAGCTGCACCCGCTCTATTTTTAAAAAAAGATATGCAAGCCGCAGATATGTATGTTGTTAGATTAGATATTTACTACATGTACAGAATGATTTTGAACTGTAAATGATGTACATGTTTGCACCTAAATAGATCCTTTCCTAACAGTGTCTTTTAACATGGCAGAAACTTTGCTGATTAAAACGGGACAGAACCAAGAGAAAATAACCAGTATTTATTTATCTATTTATCTGTTTGAAATCTGCTTCTACCTTCTTCTATCTGCTAAAGAAGTAGTGTATTCTTCTTTGCATTTATTTTGTCTTAGTTTTGATTCTAATTTCGGTTAGAGCGCCCCGAGCGGTGGAAGAAAAATCAGCAGAATAGCCGCACCTTTGTATAAGCCACATGGTTCAAAACCTATGAAAAAAGTAGCGGCTTATAGTCCAGAAAATACAGTAGATGTATCTGCCCAGCAAATTCAAATTTGGTAGCAGTATGTCTAGATTTTTTAGACTAAGACAAATTGCTCTTAAACAACAACTATAAAAAGGAGATACACTTTTAACAGTGCAGCCATCCATCTCTAAAACTACTCCGTGTATCAACACGATTCCAATCAACGGGAACCATTAAAGTTAAGTATTAAGATGAAATCCATGAAAATCCTACCTTCGTCCTCATGAACCGTTTCTGTGATTGAAAGCACAGCTTTGAAACGCACGATGAGAACATTCCTAATCTGAGTTTGGTAGATGAAAGAAAAGGATTTCTGAAGCTACTGCAGTCCTACCTGCTTGGAAACGACTTTTTAAAGGGTTTGTCTCTCCTTCAGGTATTGCTTTTATTTCCAACTCTTTGTACTGCATTAGATCAATTTAAAAGAAAGTAATTTCTTTGGGCTGATGTCCATCAAGATATTTCTGAGTAATTTGAAAGTACTCAGACGTGCAGTGGACAGCAGACCTCACAATCTCTCACTTGCATGGCTCTAGGCGCAGTGATTGAATTTCCCAGCAGCAGGCCCGAGAGAGGTGTGAGGGTGTATGTGGGGAGCATATGGTGTTTTCTGACGTCCTGGTGAGAAATACACCAGGCAGCAGCTTCCCTACAGGGAATGTTGGAGATACAGAGAAGGTCTCCTACAGCTTCTCTGGGTGACCTTCATTATCACAATTAACATGCATGCCACTCACAGGCATACGAGGCTGCAGAGAAGCCTATAATTTAAGAATGGCCACAGAAGAAAAAGCTGTGCCAAATGATATGATGCAGGGGGTGGGCATGAGAAAGCACACTGGAGAAATCAATTACTCACACCACAAACAACCTCATCATCTCTACGTTCATAGACCAAACTAGTTGCTTGTTAATGCCTCCGCTAGTCGTAGAGGAACATAAGACATTAAGAGCTGCCTTTCTATCTGGCAGCTATACTGAAATATTCATAAGTGTATTATCACATTTTCTTTTAGCTTTGGTCAAAACCACATCTGTAAATGTCTGAGAAGTGAGGAGACCAATTACTGGAGTTTTTTGGAAAGGAATGTTTTCGTATTCTTGTCTGATGCAGGATTGCAGCACCTTTACAATCCTGGGTCTAAGTTGCAGGACTTTTTTTTTCATGATGCGACCAAATTCTTTAAATCGGTGAAATGTCTGAATTGCAGCCAGGCCAGTTCAGCACCCCGACTCTAGAAAAAACATGCTATTGTGATGGATGCATGTGGTTTAGCATAGTCTTGCTTAAAAATGCAAGGCCTTCCCTGATATTGGTGTCTGGATAGGAGCTTGTGTTGCTCTAAAAGCCCTCTGTACTTCAGCATTGATGGTGCCTTTCTAGACGTGTCAGCTGCCCACGGGCACAAGTGGAACCCCATACCATCAGAGACGCATGCTTGTGAACTAATCAATGAAAAAAAACTGGGTGGTCTGTATGTTCAGGAGCATTTCACTGCTCTTTAACAGGTTAACAGTTTACTGACTGTTAACCTAATAAGCTGTCAAATTCTCTTCCAGTTGTTTTTGATTTGTGCCAATTACGTTTTAAGTTTTGTTGCTCCAGCTCCAACTTTTGTCAGACGTGTTGCTGCCATCAAATTTTAAATGAGCTAATGCGTGCCATGAGATGGTAAAATGTCTCAGTTTCAACATGTGATTTGTTGTTCATATTCCATCCGGAATAAAATATGGGTTTATGACATTTGCAAATCATTGTATTCCGTTTTTATTAACATTTCACACAGTATGCCAACTTTGTATTTGTGTATGATGCAGGATAAAGAAGTTCCAGATTATAAAACAGTTTGTTACTGCCAAATGAAATCTATAGTAGACTGTAGGCTATATAACTCAGACAAATGAGGCCATGGTGAAGTAGTCAATACACAAGATATAGAGTATTGCTGTCCCTTATGTCTCTCTCAGGTTACTGTACATTAAGGGGCTACAAAGCCAATAAAAACTGCAGAAAAAAAGAGGGCTTCTCTGACATTACTCTGCCAGACAGGCAGCCTTATATACGACGTACATTCTTGAGGTTTTGAGGAAAGCGAGTCACTGGGGTTTTCAGTTTGGCAGGTCTTTTCCCTGTGGGCGTAAAACCTATAACTCAATACCAAAAAGGCAGGACTGTATTGTCTTTTTACTGTTATTGCAAAATGAATTTCCACAATAAACACATAGCAAAGGGCAGTCATATAAATTCACAGATTCATAAAACACATAGCTTGGATGCAATAAAGTCCAACAAACTTATTTAGCACAGATGTGTTCATGGAAAAAAAGATGAATAAATGGATGAAATAATCCTTATTTGGGGGGAAAAGTGTGTTTCAGGAAAAAGCAAGAAATGAAACGGAGGTAAATCTATGTTCATTCAGGCCACTACTGTCTGTACAGGTGGATGTGTCATGTACGTTTAAAAAAAAAAGCAAGCATCTTCAAGGCCCAGTTGTTCAAAAGGTGTAATCTGGATAAAAACTATCCGGATTCTGAAATCACTTTTTCTTTATCCAGGATCTTGAATCCGTCTCAGTTTTATCAAAGTTGTTCAAAGCAAAGTAGGATTGGATCCAAATTTTCAAGATTACCAAATCCGGATAATGAGAGCTCTAAATTTGACCGCATATCACACTGAAGGCCATGAGGTTTGTAAAAAACAAACAAGTAGAATAGCCAGCATGTGGTAACTCAAAGTGTATTTATTTTAAGCAACAAAAAGAACTGAATACTTTCTGTGGATATATCCAGAGATTGAGCAATTGTTATTAAACTTGCAGAACAACATGCTAAGGAATCTGGCTGCAACCTGCTATGCACCTGTGCTTTGACCCATGGGTGTTTGTTTAGTTTTTTGGCTGCGCCTATTACATTTTAAAACCTTATTGTAATGCATATCATACTGCAAACAAAAATTCTGGATCCTACCATAGTCCCTTTGCCTTATTTGAGCCAACAAAAATACCTTCAAATACCTTCAAAACAGTTACATCCTGATACATTCTAGCATTTTAGTATTTATTTGGATTTTGTTCGTCTTTTGTAAGTATTACTTTTTATTTGTAAATCTTATT
Source organism: Cololabis saira (assembly GCF_033807715.1). NCBI lineage: Eukaryota > Metazoa > Chordata > Actinopteri > Beloniformes > Belonidae > Cololabis > Cololabis saira. The sequence goes on from NC_084602.1 coordinate 12,527,433, forward strand.
AAAAAAGACCATTCAGTTCATTACTTGTGGGACTGCTATGCTCAGCATTTGAGTAACTGTAGACATGACACATGTTTGCTTGCCAACACTAGGTGGAACACCCCCTCCCAAAAAAAAATACTACTAATTCAGGCCTGTCAGTCGTGTACAGGGGATTTTATATCACAATAGTTACATTTTCCTGTTTGAATAAGGGTTTAAAAGTGGCTAGACCATCAAATGAACATATATTGATTCTTTCAAAAGGAGTGTAAGTACATTTGAAAATCTGAAAATTCATAAGGCAGAGCAACAAAAGGCTTTTTATGTTCGCTTAGTAAGAGTTCGGGTCAGCTTTGAGAGGCCAACAGCAGAAATTGTAGATCTTCCTCCTTTCAGTCAACAATTGTGAATGGAAGGGGAATCAATATGAAAACAGCACCTAATGGCTCTTTATTCAGGGGCTTTGTTACTGAAAATGTAATCGATCAGATGAGATCAGTACCTCCTCTTTGTCCATTGCTTTTATCTTCAGCCATTTAAATACAAGGTAAACAAAAACACTGCTTAATTGGGTAATGAGATGGACAGACTTGCAGTGGAAGAGGAACGTTACAGTAATACACAGAGCTTCGTTGTTCAGGAAGACTTCCCACATGTATTGATCTGCCTCACTGATTGTTAAAACAGAATAGAGTGAGGCTATGAGAACACATTCAGATGTCAATGGGAGGTCATTACATACAAATTATGTCCCAATTATAGTGCTGATCTTCAAAACAACAATTATCTGCAGACATTTAAAGACACTAAACGATGCGTAATAACAATTAAGACTGATTTAAGAGCACATCTTAAAAACCTTTCCCAACACAGATATGCACCTCCTATCGTGCCTCAGGGTGTACAGCTATTTTCTATGAAACAAAATGTTCTTATTCTATACATTTTTCTTTAAAATAGTTACGTCCCTGGTAGCAGCCTTCTTAATCAGTACTTAAAGTCACAAAAAAAGAGCTTTTGCCATTTTTATCTCGGTACGTTGGCCTTTAGGTGTGGACGTTAAGTCACTTCTAGGAGACCAAAGATTGACTCTTCATTACTTTCTTTAGACCCCGTCCACACGTAGCCGGATATCTGCTAAACCGGAGATATTTTCCTACGTTTTGACCTGTCATCCACACGAAAACGCAAATAAACGAAGGTTTAAAAAAACTCCGGGCAAAGTGAAGATTTTTTAAAACTCCGTTTATGTAGATGCGTGTAGACACACACAACCGCAGTTTTGCGTTTTCGAACGTCACATTATGCGCCAAAACAACAACAAATCTGCTCTGACGTGCGCCTTTTGTTTACTACAGAAGATCCAGCATCTGTTCTCCAAGCTATTAAATAAATGGTCTCTGGTCTTGACCACCGCTTATTGCGTTACACCGACGCAGAGCCTACACCGTAGGGTACACGGCGACGCGCACCCTACAGTGTAGGGCCCGCGGAGCCGCGGAGCCGCCGCGGAGCCGCCGCGGAGCCCGCAGAGCCGCCGCGGAGCCCGCAGAGGTGCAGCTTCCACGGGAGCCGCAGATGATCTACAGGTTGAATGCTTATGAATGTGGTCGAAAACGCAGATCTTCGGTTATGTGTGGATGCAAATTTTTTTATAAACGGAGGGGGGAAATATTCGTTTTTAAAAATACCCGGCTACGTGTGGACGGGGTCTTAGTCTCTAAGGCTACGTTCATACTGCTGGCTAAAGAAATCCAAATCTGATTTTCTTTTTTCCTCATATCTGACTGCCTTTTGGCTGTCTCAACAGCTCAAACCACATAAAAGTCTGATTTGTTTTCTTAGACCTGATTCACTTTCTTACGTGGTCCTTAAATCGATCAGATTTTTTCCAATGCAACTTCAGTCTGCCCGGATACTGAAGCCATCCCTCCACACATGGCCATTATATAAAATTCTACTCTCATTTCCAGGTTTTTTCACTTAATGGTATGAATTTGTCCACTTCCGCTGCACAAAAACTTAAAAAAGAAACCATACAGACTCACTGCTGCTGCATCTTCTTTTACATGCGTACACCTGACACACTGCGTTTGATGCCATTTTGTCAGACGCCTATTCACAACAGCCTGACATTAGAAGCATTTAAAATACGAACATGAACAACCACAAAAAAAAGAAAAGTGATCTTGGCAAAAATTCAGAATTCAGCATAAAGACCCATAGTGTGAACGCAGACGCTCTGTGAGCTAGTTTTTTTTCATTGTTGATGTGTGACATAGTACCGTAAAACAATCCACAGTTGTGTCAAGGGACATCCGGGACCGGAGCCAAACATTACTCCGGTGTTTCTGCTGAAAGCAGGGACAAAAGGCTATATGGGAGGCTGGGAACAAATATTCAGCAAATATTCCTTCAAATTAAATTGCAACTGATTATTTTAACGTTAAAAAGTAAAGTTCCATATTTTATTAATTTCACAATTTAGATAAATTAATAGCTTATTTTGCTCCATGACCGCCTTCTCAGTTGGAAAACGTCTCCATAAACGCTTGACAATCTCAAGAAAAAAAAAAAAAAAAAAAGATGTAATGTTGCCAATACACTTAACCAGTTTTGTTATAATTGTTTTGGAAGCATGTCTAATTAGACTGAATGTAACAAGCTATAAAAATAATCTGATTAAAAAGAGCTTGCTCTCAACTCCTGCCCTGCATTAACCACAAAATTGATAGTCAGAGATTAGTAAGACCATCAATATCCTGGACTTCCACCTAACAGCATCAACATCCTACCGCCACACTCATTACCCCGTCTGCCTCGGTTTCTAAAGCCGGGCAGGAGCTAACTTGCCCTTTACATGGTGCTGACAGAAGGAATTAAAGATGATTTTTCTTAGTTGTCCATCATGTACCTATCAACATGTACCCACCAAGTTATTGTTTTATTTTAGTTTATTTTTGGGGTTCAGAATGCTCTATAAAAAAGGAGAAGATTCACCTACAAGCTCGGGCACCTCTTGAAATCAAACTTTAGACACAAAACAAACAATATACTCCATTGTGAAGCAGAGAGATACATAATTTAAGGTCTTAATTTGTGCAGCATGCACAGTCAGAGAGCAACCACACACTTATCCATCTATCACAAGAGCCTCGACTAATGCAAAAAATAAATTTACAACAGATGTGCAATATGTTTTCTTATAGATGGGTTGCACATACCTCTCCTGCAATGGAGATTAGCAACTGTAACTGATTATTTACAACGACTAATCATTGAGGAATGGCGGGTTTCACTTGAGTATTCAAACTAAAATGGAGAAGATCAAAGCTATAAAAGTGTATAAAGTGAGCAAGGACACATGAAGGATGGAAGGAGGAGAAAAAGGGTAAAAGGAGAGAGGAATTGAAGTGAACTCCATCTCAACTTTTCCAAAAAATTATAGCAAGGTTAGAGAGCTAGAAAAAAATAAAGTCTATTCAAAATAAAACATGGGTAATATGAGGCTGAAGAAAAGTAAATCTCTAGGGTGAAAAAAAGCAGCTTCTGTGATTATAATAAAGTACCTTGGCTTGGATATACTTTTTATTCAAATTCAAGATTCTCGAGCCAAATTCTGTTAATCCTTCTTTTCTGGCAGAACGTTCCATCCGTTGGTTGATGATCAAAGTGAAACCCTGAACAGTAATCAATCACACTAACGGATGCGTTAACACAGGACAGTCAGCAGTCAAGTTGATTGCATTTTCTTTATTTCAAAAAAAGGGTTAGGGTTTTTATCTCATATTTATGCCCAGATTCGCCCCCTATAGCTGGTTTCCAATCTGTTCAAAATATGCCACAGTAGTACGGCTTTTGGAATTTGCATACCACACCAGCACAACAGCAATGTTGGAGCATCCAAAGCAGAGGCACCGCCACCGGGACAATAATAATTATGAAATATAATAAGCAAAATAATTGCAAAAATTAACGTCACGTGATCAAATTATGGTATACATCAGCTCCTACATTTGATGTTTTCTGGTCATAACTCCGTTTACCAGCATCATTTTTTTTTTTTTTTTTTTTTTAAATCAGTTAGCAGAAGTTAAAGTGCCACTGCAAAATGATTCCTACCAAAAAAAACGTTTTTTTATCCACCATAGAAAGTTTCCTTTCATGATTACACTTTTTTATGTAATAAAAATATGCAATTTAGTGCGAAACAGTGCCTTGTTTCATCCAAATATGTTATTTTTAACATCTTCTTTTTAAAACATTTGGATAACATGCAGTGCTATGCACAGCATTGTATTTGCATTTATTGCATTTTTTTTTTAATCTGTAGTTTTTACAGGAGAGATCTTTGTTGGACTAACAAACTAACAGGCTGGCCTTTTTATTTTGTCTAATTTTATTCAATGTTTTTTTAACTGTGTTTAATAAACTATGATTAAAGATTTCTTATATTTATTTGATATATTATGGATTTTATTAATCCAACATAAAAATTATGGTCCAATTACTCAGATTAGTCAACTAATCAAAAAAATAATCATTTACACTTCTAATCTGTACCACATTTGTACCCTTTACCATTTAAAAATGGCATGCAGACTATCTCTCTTAGTTATTCTATTGACTGCCTCTTCTTTTCCTCCTCTTTTGGCTTTTTTGGTGACCTCTGAATTAAAACCCAGCGTGAGAGTCGTGTAAATTTGAATCTAATTAAACATATACATGCAGGAGTAAGCTGATTACCACCACTATCTGGGTATATTAATGTGACTACAATTAGGGTCAGTGTAACTGGTCTGCATGCATCATATAGCCTACATCTGGCTTCAGCCACAATAACAATTCTTATTTTCCATCATCATGTAAACTTACTGATCTACTTCTCTTTTTGTAACAAAAATGCACACTGCTGGCAAAAGCATAAATCTTGATCCAAAAGATGTATTTATTCAGTTTCCACAACAGGCAGGCATTTATCTGTTAGCTGTCACAGAGCATGATTTTATGGGAGACAGTACTGTCATGCGTGTGCCCACTTTCCAGAAGTGGGTCTGATGTTCCCCACAAGGTCCAATTACCCCAGCTCAGTGGTTTCAGTCCTGTCTTATTACATCAAAGCTTATCCACATCTAACGGTCCAATGTAATCAAAGGTACGAGGCTGCATACATAAAGAAAAAAAGCACTCCCTGCACATCAGCAAAGGATCGCTGGGGGAGTGGTTCACATATGTGACTTGTACAGGGAAATCAGGCATACCTGTCGAACAGGAGACCAGCAACACTCAAAGACGTGCACAGATGTGAACGTACGGTTGATGCTGCTCTGAGCGGCATCTCATGCAGTCTGTCACTCATTTCCTCCGGCACTTAATTTTTAGGTTTAACTAATGCTTTTCTCACTTGTCTGTCAGCTCCATGAGGCTTGTGAGAGGGAAAGGATTAGAAAAAAGGCCACGCGAGAGATGTGGGGGACTGTTCTGGATACTCTCCAAAATGCTAGCATAAGCACCGTCTTCTACTATCAACTAAAGTTGGCTCGAGTAGCATTAGGCTTGAGCGCATGAAGCTCTGGGAGCACAAATCATTCACTGTGCGAGCCTCCCTACTCAAGCAATTTGTTAAGGATCTGCTGATAGGAAGAGTTTTCCCTTTACCCCTCTCATATCCAACAGCTCACACTCATCTTTAATACACACCCCAAGAAAAGAAAAAAACACTCAGAAAAGATGAAAACGATGAGACACTATGCAACATGGAATCAAACGCTCTTGCAGACTTTAGCTGGACTCATATTTGCGTGAAAGGCGGAATTCGTCTCCCTTTTTGGGGCTGTAGATAATCCACACTCCCCTCAAAGAGACTTGAGAGTTGACTACAAACGCACCGGCGCAGCAAAGCTGTGTGCCTCGCTTCTGAAATCAATACTTACCAGCTTTAATATGATGTAAGAATCATCACATTCGGCAATCATGTCTCCATGGAATCAGATACAGCTAAGAATTAATTAAGTCTGATGTTAGTATCAGGTCCAGCTTTATTTTTATTCAAAGCCCTGAAAAAAGGAAAATTTTCCTCACTCCTACTTTGATATATTTTATCTTTTTATCTTTCCATCTTTTCCTTTTTTTGAGACAGAGAAACAGTCATGGAAATATAAAGTACAGGCTTCTTTTGTAGTTCTAAAGTTTTAACCATCACGGCATAATAAGAATAAATGAAAAAGTGACACATCTCTCACAGTTGTCAGCCAAGAAAACTGCAATTAGTATATCTACATTTTTTATTATAAATATCAAAGCTCTTTGATGAAATGAGTTAGGTGACATGCATCCGTCAAAATTGTTGAGTTTTCTTTGTCCAATTCCAGCTTCCTCTGTGTAACAAGCTATCCGACACATAAAAGGATCTTTGCTCACAAAAGAAAAGAATAAAGTACATTTCAAGAGTAAAACTCAAATATCATAATTTTCTGACATGGAACTGACCCAGCAGCAGTTTGATTCTTTTTATGTATGGATAAAAAAAAAAGTAGTTAGTGTTAAATTTAATTCAGCATATGCTGGTGGGACAGAGTCTAACAGATCCCTACAAGGAAAAAAAAAAAACACACTCATTAATTTTTCTCTCTTTGCCTGAGTCACTAAAAGGCAGTTAACAAGCCAGCTCTTCTCTCAAAGCAATAAAAGCACATTTTCATGGCTGGAAATTGAGATTTGACAAATTGTGATAGTGCCAGTCTATTCCTCTATTTAACACGCTGATGTAGGAAGATGAAAGAAAAATGGGGACAGTAGTGGCTCTTGTTAATTCTTTTCACAGCACAACTCAAGGGGTTTCCAACAGAAAAGTTTAATTAGGAAACTGTCTTTATTTAAAGATGTATTCCCCCCCCTCTAAACGATAATCTTTATGCCAATGTCTGCTTTCATATTCGTAGAGTTGGTGTTTACAGGTGGGTGTCCGGCACATAAATAAAGAAATATTAAATTAATGTAGATTCGATGCACCATGGACAACCCATGTTAATCTGCTTTTACTGAAATCCTATTATCTGTGCAAGATTAACAGCATTACAACCACACTCGCGTAACAAAACCCTCACACGCCCTCTTGCTTCACATGCAATACAGTATACCTTTTCAAACAGGAGATAGATAGACGGCACTCGAGAATAGGGATGCTGAATCTGAAAAAAGAATAAAGAAATAGCATGCCTCTTGCCGCGGATTTTCATCCAGGCAGAGGAGTCCAAGGCTGAAGCTGTTTCAGTCGTGCACCTATTTGTGTGTCTGACTGTGGTGCTGACTTAAATGCAGCAGGCTTTTTGCTTTAGTAAGTCATCCAACAAAGAACAAGTTAATGGTAGAACAAAATGAAGAAATAAAATACACGACACAAAACCCTGCTGCCTCTCCCATACTCATACTACTATGGATGAGCATTGCAGTCCACTAGACATTTAGTGTACATGTGTACTTTAATAAGAGGTGCTTTATTAAATCATGTAATAATAAAAAGGTATTTGTGCTTTCATGCAATAATGATTAACTCAAAGCAAACCTGAAGAACACTGAGGAGACGTTATTTGACACAAAGTCAATAAGTGACAATAGACCAGCTGTCTTTCAGACTGCTCCCATCAATCAAGTCTGTTCTTAGAAATACTCTGAAGTACATTTCAAAAGCTCCTGCAGCTGGACTCTGCATGTACGTCTTCTTTGTTACAGATATTATTTACTATTTAAGGTAGCTCAGATTTGATAGAAACCTTTTCTTTACCTGAGTCTAGTGCCACGTTTACATAGTCGGGTATTTACAAAAATAAATATATCCCCCTCTACGTTTTGAAAAATACCATCATTTACACAAACCCGGATAAATATGCCATTAAGGGGCTATGAGCAGCCAAACCTACAGGGCAGTGTAACGAGAAGCATAAAGTCATGCTAGCCAATCAGAATCCTGGAAAAAAACGTCAACAAATAGTGTAACTTCCAGTTACTTCCAAGATGGAACGAGAGTCTTTCGTTTGGAGTGACAGAGACGTGGAGTTACTTTTAAGTGTGACTTTAGAATATAAAACAGGTAAAATAGAAGAAAATATTGACAGTGGCCACACAAATTGTAAACACAGGTCGCACTCATGACGCTGGTGATGTTTCTGTCGCATAATGTGACGCTCTGTCCGTTTCCCTCTGTTTACAAGCAAACGTGAAGACAGGGTTTTTGCAAATCTCCACTTTGGCCGGAGTTTTCAGAACTTATCGTTTTTGGTGACTTTGAGCTTAATTTTCTTGTAAACGAACAGCCAAAACGCATGAAAACACTGCCGTTTTTGTTATGTGTAAACGGGGCCTAGAGCATACAAGCATAATCCAAGAGTGTCACTGCAACAAATCAGTTTAGGTTAAATTTAACTTGGATCAAATGGGTCTAGAAAAGTAAGCATGTCATACAGTGCTCACATCTATCATATGAATGAGCACAGATTTCCTCTTCTGTTCTTTCTGATATCCTCTTTTTCTTGTCTGCAAAATCCCCTTAAATCATTGATTTAAGGGGATGTCAACAACCCATCCAAAAAAATTGATAAATATAAATAGCAAAATTCTTAATATTTGGATTTCTTTCCTATGGACGGCTGACATTTATTAGTTCCTGCATTTACTCGGGTATTATCAATCTTTATCTTTTTTGTCCGATCATCGCTGCTTTTCCCTTCATCTTATATACAAAAAAGGAGGGATTGGGGGGTGAAAGCTTTGTTTTCACAAAGAAAAATTTTCAGAGCTTCATGAAGATTACTTTGTTCTGTTAGTGAGCCAATGCATATGTGAAACGAACACAGTATCAAAAACATGTGGGCTCAAATAATTACTTCCTCAATGGCTAAAATACCTCATCTACTCAGGTCATTTCCTGCTGCCTTTGAATATGACCACAAAAAAGAAATATTAGATCACTTCACACCCAAGCATAGAAAGCATAGGACACCCTCTTCACTCTGAACAACCACCAAGAGGTCTTTCAATTCAGAACCATCGCATGGACACATCATTCGACACAAATACCTTAAAGATGACCTTATTTCATAAAGATATTGCTGCACCAACAATAAGTAAATGTCTACTTGAGATTAAATATCATTTTTTTTAATAAAAGTCAACTGTTATTTTCAAGCATGAAAGACACGATGAAAGGATCAGCCAGTTCCCTTCACTTCTGTTATTTATATTTTGAAACTCCCCTTCTTCCACTGTTAACAGTAACATTCCCATCCTACACGAGGAATCCCAACGGAGAGAGTGAACTTAACACAAACAGCATCTGAGGGGAGAAGCTGTACAGCTGAAGGGAGTTATCCAGACCAATAACAGAGCGCAGACTCCCATACAACAATCATCGGCTTCCTGTTAGAGAGAAAACACACCACGATTTCTCCAGGAAATCAAGACACACCTTCATCAGACAAAAGCAACTGCATCAGAAACTGAAACCCACACATGGAGCTCAACGGTAGGGGAGGTGCCGATGTTACATTTTAACAGATTTACAAAAAGTAAAAGGTGGTGTTTCGATGGAAGGCGACCAGAATGAGTTCAGTAACACTGGAAAGGTGGTGGAGCAGACAGAAAATGCCGATGGACAGTTTGGCATTTGTACAGGCGAGCCCTGTGAGGAGAGCCCTCTCAACCACAGGAGAATGCAGTGATGTCCCTCAACACACACAAAAAACATTCACACACGCTTCCTCTAGGAAAGCTGGCTGAAACCGGCTGGTTATCTCTACAGAAGAAGGCATTGTATGCACAACTCCACACCAAACACAGCCTACTTGCAGAGCATCTGAGCCATCCCCTCTATCAGCTCCACCTGCTGTGTGTTTCCGAGCTTTAGAGTAAGAGCCGGCAGATACCAAACACAGGATTACAGAACTGCTTGACTGCATGTCATTTTAAAGAAATACAATTTCATTGTGTTTATACAAAAAACAAATGTCTGTAATTTAAGACCTTCTGCAAGAGACAACAGAGGACACACAGTTCCCAAACAAATGTAAGGTTGTGGTGCACTGGCTCTATAAGTGGGGGCTGAAGTCCATTTGGGAGACTAAGATAAGATTAAATAACAACCCCATATGTGCTTGTATTCAAAATCTGAAGGTAAAGTTTGAGGTATCAAGCAGTCCTTAACAGTTTTGTTATCTCTCAATTACCAACAAATGCTTAACAATCAAAGAAGGACGTTTTATTTGGGTGAATGCACAAAATTAATGAAGTAACTTCCTTAAAAACAGTTTTCTTGCAGATGCAGATCTCTGTGTACCGTCCCAGTCTCAGAAGACGCTCACTCCCTCTTTAAATCACTTTAATTGTGTCTATAAATTGTTTCCCTTTGCTCAAGCCAGTTAAACACCACATCCTTTCTCTAAACTGTAGAACTTCATCTTGGTCACGGGGAGATTGGAAGCAGTGAAATGGGCAGTTTGACATTATAGGCCTTGTAAGAATGAAGGAGGGGGAGGGTAGAACGTGTTTAATAAGCAAGTCAACCTCCCACAATAATGAACTCAGTCAGAAAATAACCCAATTATTCCAGATGAGGACTGCCATGGCACACTACGAGACACAGAGGTCCTGCTATGGATGGCATTGGCATGCACATGAAAATTCATGCATATGAACACAAACAAACACATACTTACACGCATCTCAACAGAGAATCCAGTATTGGTGTAATGTTTATGTATCTAGTTCTGTGTGAGTGGGTTGTACGTCTCTGCTCTCAGTAAATAAAGAAAAGTCTGCATCACAGACCACTGAAACATCCACAACGGTCCACCCACGCACTTACGTCTGGTAAATCCCGTTAACAAGCATTTGCCCAAAGACCCTCAAATGTTTAAAAAATTGTTAGATGGAAGACGAGTAAGAAGATTCTTAGAAGTTCTAGACCTGAACTTCATCTTCAGTGGCACATTTGTCTTCCCACATAATGAATAAGTGAATAACAGCCACAGATCCCTGAACCTCTATTAAAATCACTTATTTTTTTTACAATTAAGTAACTTCTGTTTACATTAGGGGTGGGCGGTACACCGGTGTCATAGTCATCACCGGTGTGAAACTGCGCCACGACATGGATTTTGCAATACCGTCAATACCGTAATAAATCAATTATAAAATAATAAGCCTAAATAAGGAATTAAAAACGTCGGTGATATGCAAGGTTTGCTGCCGTGTTGTGACAGCAAGAGGTGGAAACACAAGCAACCTGTTTCATCACTTAAAAAACACGCACGCCCGTGAATATGAAGAGGCAACCCGGGCCAAAACGAGCGCAAGTGGGACCAGCAGCTGGTCCCGCTGGGACCGCTGCTCCGCTGGTGCTGCTGCAGAACCAGCGGAGCAGCGGTCCCAAGACTACACAGCTTCCACTGCAGGCATCGTGTACTGCTGCTACACCTTATGACAAGAGTAGTAAGTAATGCAGGGCTTAAAGTATTCCGGCACCGTGCCGGATCTCCGGCGTACGGAGTTTTTTTTCTCGGCGTGCGAGTTTGAGTGCTTTAAAAAAAAAAAAAAAAAAAAAAAGGTTTGAGAGAAAAAAAAAAGGTTGAGTCAACCGAGTTCGTCTACCAATGGAATGAGAGGAAAGCAGCTCTGGCGCTCAACCAAACAAACACTAGCCAATCAGAAGTGGAGCTGGGCGGGTCTTTGACGGCAGCGGAGCACAGAGCGCTGTTTCAACCTGCCGGAATACGAATCACAGACTTCAAGATGGAGAAAAAATTAATGAATGTCGGTTTAAAAGAATCTTTTTGCCCAAAAGAAAGAAAGAGTGACAAAAAAATACCCATAACCATGTTCTTCTCTCGAAAAAACACACCTGTACCGCGGGCTTTAGAAGAAAATTAGAGAATAAGAGAATAAAATTAAGGGAAATTTTCCACCACCCGCTGTCCAACCAGCCCAACCGAGGTCCAGTATTACATTACAGTATTACTTTAATACATTATTACATTTTAAGACAGGTTTACAAAATATTTAAAATATAATATAATAAAAATAAATATAATATAATATAATATATATATATATATATATATATATATATATATATATATATATATATATGTAAGATCTTTAGGTTTTTTGCCAAATAAATATGTTGAGAATGCATAATACTCTCCCATGTCTCTTTTTGATAAGGATACTACCATTTACTTATTATATTAAATATAAAAAATATTAACCTTATTCACATAAAGGGACAGGACAGGCTACTCCTCCCAAAACGTACCAAAAAATACCGTGATATTATACCGTCACCGTTCAAAAGATGAAAAATACCGTGATATTAATTTTAGGTCATATCGCCCACCCCTAGTTTACATCATATATTGTTCACCCTTAATTGTACAATTAATTATTGCATATTAATAAAAAAAAAACAAAAAAAAAAACACAGCTGTCAGCAAGTCACTGTCACTTTTCTTTTAGCTATGGAAAAATGATGTCAGATTCAGATTGCTTTTATTTGCCATTTGTGTAAAACACATAGGAAATTGTCACGTTGGTAACAGTGTGCGCACTCGGAATATTATTTTCACGTATAAATAAATAAATCACAGACACAACACCACAGTGAAGGAATAAACAAAAATAAAGTGCAGGCATATACAATAAATTGTAGTCCAGTTTTTGATTATTTTTTGTCACTAAGGAGCGGGAGGGGGGAGGGAACCTGAGTCATTGATGAGCCTGGCGGCTGAGGGGAAGAAGCCGAGTCTGTGGCGGGCTTTCACAGCCTTGGGTAGCCTCAGCCTCCTACCAGAGGGTTTGTTTCTAACTTCAAAGAAAGAAAAGGTCAATGTTCTTTTGTTTCAAATATTAAAATTAATTAAAAATATCCAAGCTTCAAAACACACTGACTGAAAGAAGTATCTGTATGCATCTCTTTACACTTTCATCTTACCAGCTAATCAATGATCACAAGGACAGTGGAGATGAAAGGGGTGAAGCCACGATACATAAATGCAGTACACAAACATGTTCTGGGTCTCTGGAAAGCGTCTAGAGACAACATCTGTTGTATTAGAGGCTATACAAATAAAATTGAATTGAAACTGAAAATGCATAAGACAAGAAGTGAGAGATCTTTGCCCCTTAAAAAAAGTATTGTTACAAGGTTGTGAATACATGGAGTTGAGAATAATAAATGTGTGAAGTTACATAAAATGTAATACATAAACCAGATTACCAAATTACATACCCAGAGTTACTAGATCCCTTATTACCATATAGCATCAACTTTCAAGGTTGTAAAAATGATAGATACTAACAATCCAATCCATCATCAGTACTGGCGGCTAGTTTCTGTCAACGACAGGTGCATGTTGGCATCAAATCAGAATTAAAAATGAAGAAATAAAAATAAATGGATGAGCAAGTCTCTAAAACAAATTATCCAGCCATTCACCTACCCAAAACACATCAACTCCCTCCCAGATGACTGAACTCCTCAGCCCATCTCTATGGGAAGTGTAGGAAACTAATTTCAGTCTTTTGTATCTGAAATCTTATTGTTTCAGTCACAAAGTTCATGAAGATGGGTGAGGGTAGAAACAAAGATCGACCAGCAAACAGTGAGACTTGCCTTTTAGCTCAGCTCCCTCTTCACCACAACAGACCAGTACATAGCCCACATAACTGGAGAAAAATAATAATAAATCACAACTAGAACCACTTACTGAGAAACCAGATAGATGGTTTCTAGTTCCTTCACTAAGGACCCTGACGCTGCTGAGTGTTGGTGGTTACTTACACGACAACACACATAAGGACACAAGGGCAAAAATGCTGAACTGAAAATGATGACAACATGTTTTGCTGTGAAGAGAAATGAAAAACCTTTTTCCACTCAGATGAAAAAAGGGAAAATAAATCAGGCTGGGCTAATAAGTTACATCCACTGAACCTTCAGTGCCTTATCCAACTCAAGTGGCCTCACATCTCTCCTGCCAAGAGGTCTGTGGGCGGTCCAGAGTTTCGGCCCCGAGGTCCAGCCGTAAAAGCACCACATGATGATCAAAGAGGAATCTCGCTGACCGATGTGGTGTGTGCTGAGCTTCTGGCATTACTCCAGCACACTCCTATGTCATCAAGACCCCTGGTGTCGTTGTCAAAGCATTAACACATGTTTCTGTGGGGTTATATTTGTGTGTAAGATCAAAGAGAGAACCTCAACACAAAAACGGGCTATGTGGATGGTTTTTTAGACAAATTTGGGATGGTGAGTAAAATATGTAGATCCTAAATAGTTTCTTGATAATTTGAAACAAAAATGAAAATTTACCTGCAAATGTGTTTTCTTCCAAATCGTTCATCCCAAAAGTGCTAAAATTGGCAGTTTCCACAATTTACACACTGGCTTGTGATAAATCATCCTTGACACATTTCCAGCAACTGTGCTTGCAGGCTTCATCTTCCCTGGTGGTCATGAAGAGCCGGGGATGAAATAATGCGACAGCAAAGCCATGATGCAGCCACAACACAGACTACAACATAATGTTGAATGATACTCAACATCAACAGCAGAAGAATCAGGAATAATCACCTTAATTTGGTTTGAGTTATGTTCGCGCCAAGATAATAGCAACAATCATCCCTTTGAGGAAATTAAATCCAGACTTTGGCCGTCTATCTCGGCAAACTGTTAGAGAACAAACGCGTCAGTTTTGGCTCAACCGCAATGAACAGATTGTAAACACAAACATGCACACAGAAAGAAATCTGCCAGTAAACTAAGATACTTCTGATTTTAAAGTCTATTTTTCCTAGTACAAATAACTTTATGTCGCAGGAAACTTGATAAAACATTATTGATCTGCTTTGAGACTGATTTCAGATCGTTCACCAGAAGCCAAACAACGGTTAGCCAGGTCAGACGAGCCAACTTTGTTTTCCCAGAGCCACATGTTATTCTGACACAAGAAGAGCTGCTCTCCAAGTGGCAGCTGTCCAGGCTTTTCTTTTCTCTTTTTTTGTTCCTTGATAAATGCAGCTCTCTACTGAGGACAAACAGCCATGCATTCAACAAACAGAAGAGCCTAAGACTCACATTCACCCACACCGAAACAACGGCTCACACATAACGCACGCTCACGAGTTCGCTGATTATTACAATCCATTTTGAACACAAGCTGCAATTTTTTGAACTCGTATTAGTTGAAAATATCCTGGGTTCTCTCTTGCACTTACAACTGTGCTACAAATATGATCCAGGAATGGAGCAGCTGTGATGTTCTGGTGCTTCACCCTGAAGTGCCTGTGGCTGTCTCTCCAGTACAGCTCCTCAAGCTGTTGGGCTTTCTTGAGTAACGACATGCCACGGATTACGTAACTTTGCCACTGCATGGCCTGTCAGGCCTCGGCTATCTGCTACTGTAACCGGGACACTGTCAGTAAACACCGTCCCCCAGCCTTACATACATGCACACTGTTTTCAAACTCGTGCTCCTGATTCAGTCGCATTGCATCTAAAAAGCTCTGGGTGCGCCCACGCTGGCTGTCCTCACACTCGCTTTTACTGTACATTACACTCACATAAAAATGCACATAAAATGAAACAAAAAAAGAAAAAAAGGCCTCATGACTGAGTGAACTACATAAGACTGCCTGTCCCCACTACTCCCATCCCACATGTGTTACAAAACATCAGCTGAGTCAGGAGAAAGTTAAACAGAAAGAACTACGATGGAAGGAGATCAGTAAATCTTCGACTGGTGGAGGTGGTGATGGAGGTTGGAGAGGTCAAACGGTGCAGTTTCTTGATGTTTTATTGCGTAACATCTATTCCTACACATAGATTTATCAGGGAGCAAAATGTTTATTCTGTTTAAATGATTAAATCTAGAATCCTGTTATTCATTTGAGTGAAGGTGTAGACGATGACTAGTCCACTGAATAGAAAGAGAATGAATGGAAATCTTGTTTTATTCAAAAAAAAATAAATGTGTTGGAGCCTGAGTGTGATTTCTGTTATTCAAAGCAAAGTCCTTTTAAACAAAAAAATAAACCTTTCTATCCCTGCAGCAAGGCTGAAGACCACGACTGAAGCAAATCTTTATAAAAGCAAATCATCATAAATCCTCCACGAGTGGCAACTTCTGAGGCAATTTAAATTTGTTTCCCCTGACGTGTTTGAGCAGACAGATTAGCAGATTCACACATCAGTTGTTTTATATAAGCACCAAACAAGTTTCGGAAAATAACTTTCTAAATGCTGCTTTATAGGCACTGAAATCAGGAGCGTTCCCCTTAACTGGTTTGGATTCGACTTGAATAAATTAAGATATGCGGTTCCAGCAGATGCAGCCGTCGCTAACACAACACCTCGTGAGTTAGACACAAACAGAACCAGACCCCTTGGCCCAGTATTAAAGAAATTGATTTAATTGATTGTCCTTTCATATTAGCTAGTACTGGCTGTTTTCCTCAGCTAAAATTGGAAGCAGCTGATCGTCCATGTGATTCATTGCTTTGAACATAGCTTAGCGTATGTACGGATTTATTCAGAAAAAGGGATTTTCCCCCCGCGTGTGGGTTATATACTCTGGAATGCAAGAAAAGCCAAGTAAAGCTTAAACATGAAAACCTTTTCAGTATCCAGTCCTAGACATTTAAATTTACCTTTTTTTTTTATTTTAAATGTGAAATAAGAAAATGAGCATAAAAAGCTTAAGTGGAAACATGTCGATGGACATTCATCATATGAGTAACTTAAACCTCTGGATGTTTTCCAGATGTTCTAGGTGTTTAATGCTGCTTAAACATGTTTCTTTACTACATGTTTCTTTAACACAGATGCAGTTATAAAAAGACTAAAGAGACATATAAAACACAATTAAGAATAATCAGATTCCAGTTTTCACAAATCAGAAACAGATTCAAACCACAAGCGTTCCACTCAAACCTCATCATACGTCACCATTTCAAATTCAAGAAGCTACAAGATTATGCAGTTAATTTAATGACGTTCAATGACGACTAAATAGTTGGGACCTTCTGTCATTTAAACTGATTATTTTAACCACCAGCGTTGAAATGGGACACTGAGGAGACGGCTGCTGCTCTGGATGTAACGAGACCGGCACTACAAGAAGTGAAGGTTAAGCAACATTTGTCTTTTTACATCTACATGAAAAGAGAAATGACTCATGGTGAGGCCTTTTTTTCAAGACATCTATCTGTTCTCCCAAACCTGAAGTTGTGACTTGCACTTAAGATCTGCTTTTCTCTGCGTCGATCTGATAAACACAAGAGCACAGTCTGGATTAATTCGACGACTGCGAGGCAATCTTGAATTTATAATGGAGAGACAGAATGTTCCTTGTCTTTGGGCAATACCCAAATTCCTCCTGATCAGCATTAACCTACTTGAAACCCTTTCCTATACAGTTTGCTGCAGCAAAGTTTACTTTAAACTAAAACAGCATTATTAAGAGATGTCACTGGTCTCCACAAGCAGTTCTACTGGCAACTGAAATCAATATGCTTTTTCTTCATGAACAATGCAGCTAATTTAGTCAATGAGTAATAAATCAGCCAACGTTCCAACGGCCATGAAGATAGGAGAAAAAAAAAACTGAAATCTCACTTTCTGGAAAAACTATTATTCAATTTCAGCTTGGATCTATTTAAAAAATAGTTACCTGAAGCTCAGCGGTGAATTTATCCAGCAATATTGGCAAATGAGACGTAAACATGCTCAGAAGAGTGAAAATTAATGGAGGCAAGCTGAAATGTGACTCTGTGTTATAAAAGCCAAACTGATGCACGGGTGCAAACACACACAGACACACACACACACACACACAGACACACACAGAAGTGCACTGTCATATGGTGATGTGAAATTGAAACTACAACCTTACAAGACTATCATATTAATTAACAACTAAAGCATGTATAAAGATGCAGTATGTGGACAAACTCATTATCTGGAGTTTCATACTTGGTGAGATCCAGATGGGTTTCCTCAATATCACATCGTAAACTTAAGAGTGCATTTCTTCCTCATATCAAAACACAGTCATACAAAACACAAGGAAAGAACAGAGAAAGAGATTTTAATTTGTTCAAACCTGAGACGCAGATGAAAGTCATGTAATCTCCCTGACCACCAGTGGCCAGGAAAGGGATCTTCTTCTTCGTCCTCCGCTTCACCTGCACAGCAACAAGCATCTTCTCATCGTGGGGTGTGAAGATCTCCTTGTTGATGACCGACTTGGCACTCATCTCTGATGCAGGTGGGCGTGAACAGCTGGCGAACAGTGAATGCCGAGGGGTTCAGTCTTCACTACAGAGAAAAAAAAAGTAAAAAGGACATGGAAACGGCTGATCAAATTATGGGGGAAGCAGAATTATCTCCTCAGAGATTTAAAAATGAGAGGTGAGCGAACAGAGCAAGCTCTAGATCAGGGGTCGGCAACCCGTGGCTCTAGAGCATGCGGCTCTTTAGCGCCGCCCTAGTGGCTCCTGGAGCTTTTTCAAAAATGTTTGAAAATGGAAATGGATGGGGAGGGAAATATATTTTTTGTTTTAATATGGTCTCTGTAGGAAAACATGACATTCTGAACGTTTTCCAATGCTGTAAAAATGTGTAGAAGTATTACATTTCAACATTTCTGTTGACGAAGATTTGTACGGAAGAGTATTAGGGCCATGCAGGAGAAAAAATATTTGAGAGGGGAAGATTTTTTTTCCATTATGCACTTCGAGAAAAAAGTTGAAATGTTGAGAAAAAAGTCAAAATGTCGAGATTATTGAAATACAATTTCAAGAATAAAGTCAAAACTTTGCTTTTTTTCTCAACAATTCGAATTTTTTCTCTGCATTTTGACTTTTTTCTCAATATTTCAACTTTTTTCTCGACATTTCGACTTTTTTCTCTAAAATATTATTTTTATTTTTCTCCTGCCTGGCCCTAATACGCTTCCGTAGATTCGCGTAACAAGAGTCATGTGGAAAGACATTAGCAGCTACATTTGCAGCCAGTTATAACTAACATAGATAAATGCAGCATGTGTTGCCTTCATTCTAAGGCTGATACAAGACTTTTCATTTTTTGCGGCTCCAGACATATTTTTTTTTTGTGTTTTTGGTCCAATATGGCTCTTTCAACATTTTGGGTTGCCGACCCCTGCTCTAGATCAAGTCAATATCTGATGCAACCGCCCTTTGCCTCCCAAACAGCATCAATTGTTCTTGATCTGCTTGCACCAAAAGTCTGGGATTTTGGAGGATCATAGTCACGTGTCTGATTAACCTTTGATACAAAACAGGTGCCGACGACAAGTGAAACCATCATTAATGAATCAGAGGCTTAAAGCTGGGACGGCCAGGTGAAAGCTGTGGAAGTCGGTTTCATGTTACCGGTCATACACCGTGCTGTACTGACCAGAGCAACAACAAACGCGGTAGTTGTACTGCATCAGCAACACCTCGCCCAGGAAATGGTTTTAAAGCAGCCAAGGGACATGCTGCCGCAAACTCTTGAAGAAGCACAAAGAATCTGACGTCTTTGTCCGTTTATTTGAAATGGACTGCAGACGTACAGTAGTGGCCCACCAAAAGAAATTTAGAGCATAAGATGAAAGACACAATTTCTTTACTTATCTTCTAAAATAGAAGCTGTGCAACAGTTCCATCGGCTCAGACAAAGCAGAAACCTGTGGGAAGCAAGTAAACCCACCATCTGTCTGCAGAGGTCTGCTCAGGAGGGGTCTTTATAGGAGAATTAGCCAAGAGGCCAAACCTCTGGTGTGGAAACAAAGCCAACCAACTCAACTATGCAAGAAAAGATAGGAACTAGAGTGCTTTTATTTAAAATCAGCGGGTACTCTGGACAATAATTAGTACCGATATGCTTCACTGCATGCAAAGCATAGCAGTGGTTCCTTGCAAATTTCAGAGTGCATTTCAGAAAAGAGTTCAGGATTCGGTCAAGATTAACAAAGTCCTTAGTGCTGAGATACAGGCAGAAACTTATCACGCAATACCACTGGGGAGGCGTTTAATTAGTCTGAATTCTGCTCTGCAAGAAGGCAATGACCCCAAATAACCAAGGTCATTAGGAGCTATCTTTACCACAAAAATAAACAGGTCATGATCGAGTGAACGTTTGCACCAAACTGAGGAAATAGCACAAAAGATAAATAATAAACATGAAAAAATAAGATAATAATCAAATTAAGTTATGCATGTATTCCAGTCTCATATTTAGTCACACATGTGAACATAAAGCCGGAGAGAAAATGCACGCAAGCACGGGGAGAACATGTAGACTCCACACACAAAGACTCTTGTCGAGGAGTTTAGCCAGGAACCTTTCTTGTTATGAGGCAACAGTGCTAACCACTTAGCCACCGTGTTGCCCTTTTTAATGTAAAATACATTTAACACAAGAAAAAGTGCAATAAGACAAAATGAAAGTACAATAAGAAAAAAAGTATGTCACGATGGCTGATGGATGACCATGTTCATATGGGCTGATTCAATGCGGACCATCGGTGTCATGCTTGCTGTGGATCAGGGACCACAGATTATATACCTAACCAATACCACTCCACTGCAGTTTGCAGACAATCCCTGATCACTCTCTCACTGCCCTCTGCAAAGTCCAAAGTTGTTTCAATTCAGAAGGCTCCTTAGGTTAAAACTAGGCTGCAACACGTTGTCCAGTTACCATTCTAAGCTTGTATAATCTGCAATTGAACAAGGTTTCATTTATGAGTTATTGATCTGTAAGTTCAGATGCAGTAACATTTTTGAAGTAAAATATGCACACTTCATATTGAGGAGGCAGGCTGATCTGTTGATGAAGCTGTCTGAATAGCCCAACTTATCTTCAGTACATTAATAAGCTTAAATGTTAGAGGAAACGGTTTTAACTCATGATGGCAAGACCCAAACTTTGTCATTACAATGTCAAAAGGTTGTGTGTAAATTTGACCTGATTTCCTTGGAAGTAACGCTGCTCCCAGACATGACTTCAGCTGAAGCTGTGAATTGTACTGATAAATAACACAGACACAGAACCGCAACCATGTTTCTATTATTACAGCCAACATCTTGAAAGTATTTTTATCCAGACTGGAAACATGTGAAGAGGGGCACAACAGTGAAGCCTGTGGGGTCTGGGAAAGTCATATTGTCCCCAAGAACAGGAGGCAGTTTTAAAGAAGTGCGTTATTTGGAGTTAAACGCTCTCATGAGGCTTATGGAAGTTAATCAAGCCTCAGGCGCACACATTCAGTAAAGACGCACAGGGGCTTGCAACCACAGTTCACCTTACTGATGCCAAAACGGCCCATAAATACTGTAGCGATCTTTAAAATGCACACTTTGAAGCTAAACAGAAGCACAAACTGTGACATTCAAAAGCAAAAGGCTGCAGGAGAACATGACTGTGCAAAACAACTTCCTTATCCTCAAACTTAGTTGATTGAAAGTCTGCCATCACTGTCTCAGTCGTTGTTACAATATGTAATTCACTAAATAGTACCACTTCTATAAAGCCTTTACTGTTCCACTTTTAAGTGAAGTGGCTCTGAGAACAGGTCTCAGAACTGGTTTTTGGCAAAAAAACTAATTAAAAAGCAGTAAAAGGAATCATCAGGATGAAAACAAAAACACAGAATTCATGTTCACTGTGTTGCAAAGTGAGTAGTACATCACAAGATTCTATTAGAATATTTTGTTCCCTTGGCAAACACGGCTGACCAGCGTGCTGGGAGGATATTTTTAGTTGGTTTGAAGTAATGCATTAAGGTACGAAGGGGTTTATGCCTGTGTGAAAACAAAACAAACCAAGAGGAAAATTGCACAAGTTTGCAAACTCATCAAGTGAATCCCAGCAGGGAAGCAAACTGAAGTCTGAAGGGACCCTTGCAAAACTACAGGATTTGGCTTTAGAGCAACCAAATCTCATTTGAAAACAAAATGAACCAAAACTCACAGCAAAAATGATCTTGGAGCCCTTGAAAAAGGTGCTTGCATCTACAGAAAACAGATCCATGAGGCTTATTAGTGAGAGGCTTCATGGCCAAGAGAAACGTGTTTATTTTCAGTGCAGGAAAACCAGGCAGCTTGATACTGTTCAATATCTTATACATTTCCCCTTAAAAGTTCTTACCCTTTTTCATCAGAATTAAAAACATAATGGGCCTCAGTATTACTGCCATTGATAGAGAAGGCGTGCACACTCGCAGGCAATCTGGAATAACTGATCAATAGAAAAGTATCACTTGTGTATAAAAGTATACACAAGTGATATCATTGATATAGGTAGTACTTGTAATTATATATTATTAACTCTGATTTTAAAAACAGACACCTTATTGAATATCATCTCTTCATCGCAGTCGATCCTCCTTCCTCCATGTTCAGCAATCCAAGCCCTCCCACTAAACAAAAACCTCAGTCCAGAGTGTGTGGAAACTAATTAAAGAGGCGAAGAAACACGCCTTTCTATGGAATTTCAATGATCCTGAACATCCCAGAAGTTCAGTAAACAAACAGATGCAAAGTTTTCCACAAGACTAAGTTCACAATGGTTTTGCACTTAACTCCCTGCCTAAAGCATGATGTTCCATTTAGAGCTTTCAAGAAAGTAAGACGCCACGTATAAAGTGAAACTGTTCTCCGGTTGTTTGGATATCACATGGAGTTGGCTTAAAAAGGACTGAGATGTGCTGTGGCACGTCAGCTTCTAAAGCCATAATGGCGCTTTTACACTAGTACCTACTCAGCGCGACTTTAATCGCCACGCCCCCATTTTGCGCTTTTACACTACGGGTCGAGGCGGGTGGAGGTGGAGATACTTTTTTTGTATCTATTCTATTATCTATATATAAACGTGCTGAGTCGGCCCTGTATCTGACGTCATCACAATACACGCCACCGATTGGGCCGTCAGACTTTTGAGTCAGGAGGCGGGAATCAGCGCGAGAGAGACTCGTGGCTCGCAGCGATTTTATTCAACAGGCAATGGCAGCGCAAACGTCTGTTTGGTGATCCAACTCTGAGGTGCAGATGTTCATAAACCTGGTGGCTGAGGAGAGAATTAAAAAGGGATCTAGACGGGCGATAAGGAACGACCAGGTCTACCAGGAGTTCTGTCACCTCTCAGCCACTCAAGGCTCCCAGCTGATTTCTCAGCAGCGCCGACACAAACAAACAAAAAAACTTAACTTGATATCGAACACAAGTCACAGACCCAGCAGCACCGAATACAGCAAGAAAGCACTGCAACGCATAGTGAACACAGCTGGGAAGATCATAGGTGCCCCACTCCCTTCCTTGAAAGACACTTACACCACCCGCCTCACCCGGAAAGCCATCTCGATTGCGAGCAACACCAGCCACCCCGCACACAGTCTGTTCAGCCTCCTACCCTCAGGTAGAAGGTACAGGAGCCTCCGTTGCCGCACCACCAGACTCAGAAACAGCTTTGCATACCAAGCGGTCAGGAAGCTAAATTCTCTCCACTCACTCCCCCCATCCAGTTCCTCCAGACCGACAGGGAACTGAACTGAAATTCCTCCCCCATGAACACTCAGGACTACGAAACAAATGTCTCTTTTAATATCACCACTGTGTCACTTTAATTCACTTTAATTTACTGTTCAAATTAGGGTTGCAAAATTCCAGGAATTTTCAAAGTTGGAAACTTTCCATGGGAATTAACGGGAATATATGGGAATTAACGGGAATAAATAAGAAATTTACAGAATTGAAGGTTGGCCCTTAACAGGGAACTTAAATATAGTTGGGGGAAATATATTGTAGCATAGTCTTGGCTAAAACAACCAGATTTAATGCAAGTACACTCCTCAATCACATGCACACAGCACATTGCTTACTGCAGGGCTATTGAGGCCACGCCCCCTACAGGCACTGTGCATTCCTCCATCACATGCACACAGCTTACTTTTTGATTGGGTGGGGGAGTGGGGTGAGTTAGTATTTACTCAACATTCATGTTTTTGTTGTTCATTAAAATAATTGTTCATACAAGAATAAAAACTAAAGTTCTACTCAAATAAATCTGTTGAAATGTCATGTTTTTGTATTATCTTGCATGGATATCTGCTTATGACAAAATAAATATTTACATTTATGTTTGGATATGATACAGTTTGTTTAAATTACCCCCAATTTCCAGTTAATTCCCATAAATTCCCATAAATTCCCAATAATTCCCATAATTCCCATGGAAAGTTTCCAATTTGGAATATTTCCAAAATTCCCCAGCCTAACTTCCCATGGAAAGTTTCCGGCAAGTTTCCGGAAATTTACCGGACATTTTCCACCCCTTTGCAACCCTAGTTCAAATACTGCACACAATACCCAAATATGTTTCTTTTTTTTTTACAAAAATTGCCTTTTGCACTCATCTCGGCTCTAGTAAATGTTTGTGTTGTGTTGTATTTATTTATGTGAACTTTTTAAGAATGTCTGTCTATCTGTTGTGCCTGCGCCTTTCGCACTTTATATGTTTCACCGAGGGAAGTGGGAAACATCCTCTCGATTCCTTGTATGTCTTACATGTGATGAACCGATAATAAAACTACTTCGACTTTGACTTTGACATATATATCATCTCCTCCATGTTCTACATATTTAGTGTCTTCGTTTAGATCACACAATCAAATACGTCACAGCAGCTTCGCTCCAACCCGCCTACTTCTGATCTGGGTGTCTAGAAACAAACGAGGACGAGGCGAGTGGAGGCGAGTGGAGGCGTGACGAGTCGAGTCGCGCTGAGTAGGTACTAGAATAAAAGCGCCAGACATGGGAGAACTCAAAAAGACATGGACGCTACAACCTCAGAGGATCAAAAGCTTTTTCCATAGTACTAAAGTCAACTTTGAATCATTAGTTTTCACGTTTACCTGCATAGATGCTTCCATGTCAACCAGACAACAAGATGACTGTCATAAATATCCACTTTACACTGTGGAGGGAACTATCAATTCAGAGTCTTTTACAAAGAAGGTAGGTAGTGTACAGCTTATGGTTTGATTTTGGAAAGGCACGTGCCAGTTCAGGGAAGACCAGTCGCAGCCAAGGAGCTGCCATGGAAATGAAAGCAATGCCCAATTACCCAACGCCTGCTTATCACCCCATTTTTACACGAACACCTTTCAAAATACTTCATTAAACTCTGGCTGTGTACTACTAAGTCAAAGGAGCAGAACAGTTTCAGTCTGTTCCTTTACTCCCCTCCTGCTTACTGCGTTTATGTGGAATGTGTTCAGTGAGTGCTTACTGCTCTCCTGGGAGATGGGTCTTTGCAGTAGCCTGCACGGTCACTTGTTTGAGCGCCAACACAGGCCTGCTCTGCAGCCCGAGCTCTCCAGCCCGAGCTCTGCAGCCCCAGCTCTCCAGCCCCAGCTCTCCAGCCCCGAGCTCTGCAGCCCCGAGCTCTGCAGCCCGAGCTCTGCAGCCCGAGCTCTCCAGCCCGAGCTCTCCAGCCCCAGCTCTCCAGCCCGAGCTCTGCAGCCCGAGCTCTGCAGCCCGAGCTCTGCAGCCCGAGCTCTGCAGCCCGAGCTCTCCAGCCCCAGCTCTCCAGCCCCGAGCTCTGCAGCCCGAGCTCTGCAGCCCGAGCTCTGCAGCCCGAGCTCTCCAGCCCGAGCTCTGCAGCCCGAGCTCTCCAGCCCGAGTTCACAAATAAGAGCAACCAGCCTCAGAAGCAGGAGGAGCAGAAGCAAGAACAGAGGAAGGCGAGCCAAACGACAGGCACATGATACACTGATTTGTTGACCTGGCTGTGTGCATTTAGTTTTCCTCTGGTGATACAAAAAAAAACTGTAATCTGGTATGATGTTTTACGCTGGTGCTCAAGTCTGGTATGAAAATTTCTCTGAGTGAACAGAAACGAACGAAGAAAAATGCAGAGGCAGAGAAAGTGACACATAGTTCAAGACTACAACTTATGCAAGTGCATGCACTTGCCCTACCATTTCAGAAAGAAAAATAGTTTGGGGCCTTTAATGCAGAACCAGTGCTAAACTGATTTTGGGTCCGGGCTGACTGATAAAGTACTCCAATGAAATTTATCAAACAAACTTATTTCAAAGACCCAGATGACAAAACTTCCAGATGACGTGTTTACATCCTCCTCTTCAGTCATGGCCAAACTCTCAGAAGTTTGGGCTTACTCTATTAAATTGTAATGTAGAAAAGTTGTGCATTAGACAGTAACTTTACAGAAAACTTGAAGTTTAATATGGAGCTCTTTGTAACTTTTAGGACCGATACAGTAATTCAGCTGCTTTATCTTCAAGGCAACATCTTCCTGGCTCCAGGGAAGAGGATATTTACAAACAACGTGCAAGCATCTTGACATTTTCAAATTAAGTTTCACATTCAAGGTTCATCTCATAGATTTGCAACTCTTCAATCCACCAGTATAATTTGTTAAGAAATGGTCTGTAGACAACTGTTAGAGCCAACCTTACGTCGCAATACTACTTCTGACCACATGGGAGCATACAGATCTGATGGGTTGAAACTTTGTCCCACTGGAGGTGCACTTTGTTGAGTCTTACGCCAGGGGCTGACAGACTACCCCAAAGAAGTCAGAGGCGGTATTGCTCTACACAACAGCTTAAATGTTTGCTGCTGAATAGTTAAAAGTGAAATTGTAACACGCATTTTAGCTTTGAGAGCTTACTATCACCATTTTCAACCACAAAGAGACCACGATAAGAAATATTTTCATGCTTCTTTGCTCTTTAAGTAAAACCTGATTTATACTTCTGCACTGCAGCTTTGCATGTAGGCTACGCAGGGGTGCGTACAACATTTATACGTGTTATGTTATTGCTTGCGTCACTTTGTAATTACATGACCAGCTGCTAGGCTGCAATGTAGATTCTCCTTCTGCAGAACCGTAGATCACAGTGCCAAGTTTCCTTTTGTTTTCTCTACCTGTACGTAGCTCAGACAGCGATGGAGCAAACATAGTATATCTGATGCAATTTGGAGCTGATAAATGTTAAGCGCCTGTTTTTACAAGCACTGCACCCAACTACCGCTTAAACAACTGACTTGAAAACGACAAAGAAGAAAAAGCAGCGGGACATTGAAGACAAAGAATAAATCCATGATCCACGTTTCTTACAGTCCACCTACGTGACATGTATTCATTTGGAGAAAGCTGCAAGTCAGGCTACACCATAGCTACAGTGTTGGTGTGCACGCAACGGTGTAGGCTCCAGTGTAGGCTCCAGTGTAGCGTTGATGCAGGAGTATAAATCAGCCTTTGGCCCCTCGACCCCACCAAGTCAAGACAAACAGATCATTAAAGTCACAGAATAAATAAATATGTCGCATTCAAGGCTGTGGATTAACCACCGGTTAATTACTGATTTACTTCTTTTTTTTTTCCCCTTGCGGCACATTTGAGTCATAAATGATTCATCACAGAATAAATCTTGATCATCCTGTCAGATCCACACCATTTAACGCCCACACCTACCCCCAAAACATTTCATCCTCCATTTGGTTTGCTTAAAGCATTGCGTGCTGAATCTTTTTAAATATTTACAAAATCGTGTCTGTATGTTTTAAACTAAATCAGAGAGAGTAATACCTAAAAGAGTGTTGACAAAATAAATACTATCGGAAAACTATTGGAAAGCAGAGATGATTTATGTACCACTCACCATTTCAAAAGAGCATATGGGGGTAAAGACTCGGTTGCAGGATTACGGTTAGATTTAGGTTTGAATATTTTTCTGTCTTTATTTTCCAGCATCAAAACCACACCATTCAATGACCATTAGTTTATCTTTCTCTCTGTATAATTTCCATTTTAAGTTGTTTTGGTTTGTTGGAATTTGGAAAAATGACAAAACCCTTTTTCTGCAACAGTAAAACAGATCCTGTCACGAGCAAAAATCTTGGTTTAAAGAAGGTTTTGGGGTTTCTTTTAAAGTCTATTAAAAAAATGACTTCCCACTTTTGTCCATAAGATTCTGTTTTACGACTCATGTGTGCAACATCTGAGCACAGTGGCAGTGTAATTCCTGAAATAACCTTCTCAGTAAAGAAATAAATCCACTCCACTGGTGTGTCAACACTTTTTTTTTCCTTTTTTTTTCCCCACTTCCTGGTAAGTCCACTACTATACTACGAATTCCTGTGTGTGAGCTCACGGCAGAGAACAAGCAGGGAAGCAATAATAGACAAAACACCTGTAGGAAGGCTCTGAACTAAATCTTATTGGTGTTAAAGACATATGATTGAAAAAAATCAAATAGGTTAATCAGAAGATGTTAAGCTACAGAACATAAAGATCTGGGAAGATAACCAACTTCATAAACCACAAATCCTTATGTAGAAGCCGATCATCTCTCATCCCATTCAATCAATGGCTTCAGAAACTTGAGACATTTTTTTTTTACTTCAGTGCAACACTGCTCAACACCGTTATCTCACAGATGAGTCAAATGTATAATACGATCTGACTCGTGCTGTCTTTCCATTTTTACTTTTGATTCAGTACAGACTTTGAACAACAACAAAAACAAAATGAAAAAACAAGGGAGTGATATCATTCCACAGTGTCACTTCGAATGAGCGGTATTCAACATCACCACATGAACAGATGGTGAATACTACTGTTGGGAAATGTAAGGGGTTTCGTCATCTAACCTGTAGTTTTTGGGGTGTCGGCATCCGATACATTAGGATTTAATCTCATCTCATAAGAGCACAAACAAACTAATTTCACAAATTAACTTTGAAGCACACACAAAAAGAAAAACTTCAACAAACCATAAGTATCATATTTGTTTATAACTAAGCATTCCATTTCAATCTGAGGAAAGAACTTGCTGGTTTTCCACAGGACAAAGACATAAATAGCAGATTTTAAAAACATAAGACAAAAGAAGAGCTCATAATCTTAGCAAGACATCTCTTAGGATGTGCACTCAGGGAATAAAATATTTCTCTCACTGGATTTTCATGACAGCGTCTGTAATGGGCCATTCCTTGATGTACTCCTGTAATTTGTAGGCCACTTTATTCTCAAAGGAGTATTACAGCAGTTTATCTGAAATGATTCAATCAAATCAAGAGCATTTTTCTGCCTCTGGGTTTCTCCCATAAATTCATTGTTCTTTTTTTATTGCTTTAAATTATGTCTTTCATATGAGCTTTAAGATTTCCATCTTCTCAGTATGCAAGTCACATCCTGCACTGCCACAAAAAACTAAGAATATTAAATGTGTGTCTAACCTATGTTTAATTTATGAATTTAAAAAAAATGTAGACTGGTTTTGTAAAAAATATATAGCTCTCCTTTAAAGCAGCCTATTTAACAAGACTTTGGTCTTTTCTCCAAAACAGTAAAGATATGTGGGCAGCCACTCATTTTTCTTGGTGACTCAGCTGGTGAGGAAGGTTACAAAGTGGAGGAGAGTTGTGGGTTAATCGTGAATCAATGAATGGCATGACAAGCTCCCAAATGAGCTCCATTTTTATAGGCCAGTACCTTAAAGCAATAAAACATGTGAGAGGGACTGGGTAAACAGCTATAAACAGATGTCTCAAACTCTGGATGGAATCATTACAACAAAGACTCTGTTATATGCGGAGGCAACGGCATGGGGCATTAACAATACAAGAGTAAACGTGCATTAAGCAAAAGAAATAGCACTACTGTATGCCAGTGTAAACAACAAAAATAGCATGTGAATGATGGGCTTGGAGCAAATAATAACCCATAAACCCATTTTCTTTAAGAAAATGGGTGCACGGACCAATACTAAAAGCAACTGTATATCAATAAAGGGGGTCCAGCTATGGAATAATTTAGAAAATGAACTAAAACTATGCACTACTGTAATCAAATTCAAAAATAAGTTCAAAAATAAAATATTAAATAAATATGAAACATTGATATGATAATATTATAATAATACCATGAAAGTAGCAATTTGAACTGAAGCATGTGTTTGCATGACCGCTCTCCGCGGCCGTTTAGCCGAGGAGTTGGTGAAGCAGCACCACATGCATACCAGGTGCCCTGTAAGCCACTTTGTATGTTAAATTCTTTTTACACACCCTACTCATACCCTCTGCTCTCCGCGCTAGCCAAAAACCACTTAATTTATTACTTCTTGTAATTTATAGTATGTTTTTTGTTTTGTTTTTGTCTTTGTTTTTTGTCTTTGCTTCTTGTCTAGATACCTCTGTTACTTGTCCAATATATCCATTATTTTTCAATGTTTGAATCCAAATTACTAGTTTTGTTTTGTATAAAACCTCCTGAGTAGAGGTTCATAAAAAGGTAGGCATAATAAGCCTTGGCTTCAGCCTATACCTTTTCGGTGCCATTTAAAATATTGAACTATTTTTATGTTGTATTATGTTGTATCCAAATGGGCTGAAATAAAACTCAAAATCAAAAAATCAAATAAATTGTGAAATAAAGAAAAAGCAGGAATAGCCACTTATATGACTCATAATATCACAGCATAGGTAAGATAACTTCTGTTATACCAAGTAAATGTTTCAGTAAGTTTCAGATTCCTTGGGGACTGCATATATTTATGTCACTTTGTCAGCAAAAATGACTGAATGCTTTTTTTCCCCTCCCATTTTCACTACTTGACCCACTGGAAACAACACTCCCTTATGTCTGCGCCTCAAGGATATGTTTTGTCTAGCAAAAGAACAAGCTGACATCGAGGACTCGGAGCAAGATTTACAGGACCTCACTGTAGCTGGACACTAAAGTACACTGAAAAGGTATGATCTTATCTCACGCTGCCTGCCAGAGTAAATTAAACCCTGGACTCCTGCACATTTAGGTACACTAGTTCAAGGTAAGTGAGTTAGCTGATGTGCCCCCTCCGGGGCTCCAACGATAATCTTACTTAAACTATTATCCCTGTGCCATGTTGTCACAGAGACCCAACGGAAAAGACGGGTAGGAATTGTTCTCCTGAGATGATGGTTTATAAACACAGTTCTACCATTATGTCTTTGGTCAAAAGATTGAGTATGCAATAACAGCATATTTTAGGGAAAGAAAATTCCTGCTTGATTATGTGTAAAATGACTATTAATATGCGTGAATGAATGTTTTGGTTTTCCCTGAGTAAACAGTCTACATGCATCACATTACAGTTCATCAACACCAAATTAAGCCAGTAACATTACTCTACGTGTGGAAACGTGATGCCACGAGGCATTAAGAGGATATCTTATCAGACAGACACTTAAACCCTATAGTTGTGTGAGAGAGTTGTTCTTTTATAGGCAAACAGTCTCCTGTCATAACACTCAGCTATTCCAGTTGGACAACACCCAGATCCACTCCGGGCTGAGAGGAATTTCCCTGGAATATATTTGCTGATCCAAGCCCCATATTTGCAAACACGTCGCTCAAAACACTGATAAATTCAAAGTCTAGACCGAAAATTAAGAATTAATGATATTCTTAGTTTATGTTTTGACCCAAGATGACGTCAGGCTGATTAAAACCTCCCAAAAAACACCAGCAGGTGCTGTTCACCTTCACACAACTGGCTCATTTTGGACACTTTTGAAGCGTAGCAAATAACGGTGAACTGTTTAATTAATCTTTCCTCCTCAACAACAAGAGAGAACTGCTCATAAATGTCTCCATAAGTCGACGTTAAGCGAGTTTTAACCCGAAACGCCATCAGGTGCGCACTTGCTCCAATCCCGCTGCAAAGTGGCAGAAAAATGTTGTTGACGCAGTCCGAACTGCTGAAGAAACACTTAAGGCTGATTTATGGTTCCGCGTTACACCAACGCAGACACTACGGCGTAGGGTACCCGGCGACGCGCACCGTACGCCGTAGGGTCTGCGTCGATTTAACGCGGAACCATAATTCATGCTTTACTATAAAGCAAAGTTTTTCTCTTTTTTTTTAGCTTTGTGCGTGTAGTTATTTTCCAAACAGAAGTAAGGCTCGACGGCACTCACCAGTGTGTTTGGGTTTCCAGCGAGCCCTTTCCACGTGCGGGAATAATCAGCTGTCTGTCTGTCACTCCTCTCTTCTCCCACTTGTGTCCGCGGCTCTTCCTCACTGGCAGCTGTCTCTGGGCTCTAAACGGGAGCATGCCGTGTTTGACATCGTGCCGACTTCACCTTTGATAGTTTGTTGTCTTTTTTTTCTTTCTCTATTGGTTTCTGTGCGGCGGGAGGAGAGTTTTCGCCCCCCTGCTGCCGTTTCTGTGAGGAGCCAGTGTGTGTGTGTGTGTGTAAAGCAGTAGCAGGTCCCCAGCAGACGCTCAAACCCGCCCACCGAGCAGCTGCGTTACATCGACGCAGGGCCTACGCCGTAGCCTACGGCGTAGGGTTCGCGGCGACGCGCACCGTACGGTGCGTGTCGTCGCGTTGGTGTAACGCGGGACCATAAATCAGCCTGTAGCCTCCACGTTTACGTCTCCATGAGTCTCCATTCCCGCCGTCCCAGTTGGAGCCTCTGCCTGCATGTTTGCTACCGTTGTTAAGCCATGAAATGTGATATAGCACGACTTTTATGTCGTTTTAATGTTTAGTTTTTTTAAACTTTAAAAACTTAAGGCAAACACAGCTGTTTTGTTTTGTTTTTTTAATGATAAGCTGCTATTCAGCTGTGGCGCCTTTGCATATTTACTTTGCACAAACACCACAGCTATGTGTAATACGCTTTGTGATATTTGAGAACATTTTTCTTTTCCCAAGTGTCGAACTAAAGATAGCTCGGGGAGCTCTTTTAAATTTTCATTGTACTCATGGAAATGTGAAAAGTGACTAAAGTTCTATTGTATTCTATTATTGCAGAGTACGGCAACTTTTACTGGATTCTCTCAAGCAGAAAAAATTAATTGGTATCACTCCACCAGCATGCCTTTTTAATTCTGAAGAAACATAATATCCAACACTAGTGATCAGCTCACACCTAATATCTGTCTGTCTACCTCACGCACATTTTTTTTTCGCACTACCTCTACTTCCATTGCAATGTACTGTATATACTGTTTATATTTTGTAATTATATATATTTTTTACTTTTTACTTTTTTACTCCTCCCCTGCATGTGTGTTTTAAGTGTACTGCTGCTAAACAAAGTGAGTTTCCCCATTGAGGGAGAAATAAAGGATTATCGTATTTTATATCCTTTCGCCTCATATGGCTATCTTCAGAGTATCCTCCAGACACTATCAATTGTTGTTGAGACACAATAACCCTACCTGATAAAAGAGACAAATAATGTCATCTTTTTGTGAAGTTTGCTTCATAAAATGATTTTTATTCAGTTTGCTTAATAAAATGTTGGTGGCATATTTTAGTCAATATATTACAGAGATACAGCACAATAGCTCCCTTTTCCCTTTGCTCGGTCTTTGTTGTAGCTAGAAAAACTGAAGCATCAGGAATAACATCATATCAAACAAACTGTAAATAACAAAATCACTTTCAAAAAACTTACCAAGAAATATCTCGCCAACTAAGAGAAGTTTGTCCTCACATGTGGCTATGCCGGTCCGTTTATGTTGGTTTATTTGTTTGTACTCTGTGGATTATACTGTTCGTCCGTTGAGTGTGTTCTGTGTCTGGTAGCCTATAGTCTGTTATACAATCAGCCTGTCTGATGGTCTTTGTTCTCTCTTGATTATTTTTAATTTGGCTCTATTTACTTTACTGTTTATCAGTATTACTCTCAAATGTATGTTTTTATCATTTTAGGTCTGTGCAGCCTGCTTAATTGTTTTTTTAAAATGTTTTTGTTGTCGTTTTTTTTATTGTATGACTGCACTGTACTGTATTTTTATGTTCAGGACCCCAGGAAGACTAGAGGCACATTTGTGTGCTTCTAATGGGGATCCTTAAATAAACTAAACTAAACTAAACTAACATATTTTTGTACTTAAACAGCCTCATACTAAATGACAGTATTGGTGACATGTTTTGGTCAAAAGATCACATAATGTCAAACAAATATCACACACAGAGGCTAGAGCATCAAGACACACATTTTTTAGCTGCTTGTGGTCCATTTTGATTGATGAAGTTTGTTATACACTAGTCTAATACGCTTCTACCTCCATTTAGGTGGTATTTTCTTCTACTGCATCTTTAAGGCGCGTTTTCCAATAGTTCAGGGTAAACATGCCAGACGACAGGAACCTCTGACAGGGCCGACCGTCTCCTCGGCCCCTTCAGCCGCCGTGTCTCCATTACGCTCATTACGTTGACATGCACTAACAGAAAGTCGAGTTGTTGCCTTAATCCGACAGATATCACATTTTTATAAGCCATGTCTACACCTTAGCCGGGCTGTAGTCGAACCGAACTGAAGCTCTTGAGATTGAGCTATTAGTGCCACATATTGCGTCCTAAACTGAGTTACCGGCATGTACAGTATAGGCAACCCACGCATAGCCGAGCTACTGACTGTCCCGGGACTCCCACTTCCGGAAGTGACGACACCATGAAAGCCAGAATATCAACACAGTAGGAGAAGAAGAAGACGGACAATAAAGAACTAACCATAAGAACACCAACGCAAAAGTGCGTGTGCCGCCACCTAGCATCACGGAGTCAAACAGATCTCATTCAATAATCGATTGTCTACTCGCGCATGTATACGTGGATTTCTCTGAAACTCCAGTTTAATCCTTAGCTACAGTAGATTGTTGCCAATAACTTGATTTAGATGCATCTAACCGTACTGACTGTACACCACACGATAACTTTCACTGAAAAAAACAGCACAGCCGACCACAAGGTGGCGGTGATGCACATTTTTTGCTGTTCGTGAGCCTCTTTTGAAAACTGTCATACAGCTTTGCACTGCCTTTTCTCAGGCAAATCATCATGTGAAACTGGGAGGAGCTAAAAATGGGGAAGTTGGGCAAGTCCTCTGTTCGGGTTTGTTATGTCACAGAACCCTGCAAAGCTGAACAACTCACTGGATGATTATATTTAAACTGAGGCTGCCGCAGGCAAAGAGACAGGGTTATGTTATGTTAGAGATTTAATTTAGTACTGAGACACTCTAATGTGTGCTAACAAGCACTTGTTTCATAATATGTCCCCTTTTAATGTCTTGGGCTGGTTTACAGGACATGAAGGGTTAAATGAACTCACAAGAGAGCCTTTAAACTCTGATGACATGCTGCAATATAACTGCAGTAGTAGGGAAATCACATGTTTTGCAGGCCAGACTGTGTGACTCAAACTTTAAATATACGTGATAATTGTAGGCAAACCACAACGTGCCTGAAAGAACGGCAATTTAAAATTTCCCTAAGTCACTATCAAAACATAGTAGCTCAACTACTTCAGCCAAGCTTCTACCACTGAAACAAGCCATAAGTTTTATATCAACCAGCCCTTATCAGGATAGAGGATTAAAGCCATCAATGATTATATTATAGGCTCCCTGCAATGTGACAAAATGTGCCTGTGATTTCTTGCGTGCAATAAAAAACTGGTTTCACTTCTGTGAATTACGTGTTGAGACTTGCCTGCACTATGAACAGTTTCCAATAGTTCTCCGCTAGATGTGTAGGAGGCGGTCTTCTGGGGACCCCCACGTTTTGTTTCAGCAGTCATGCCAACGGAAATCTTTCCCTGGGAATCCACACACATACGCACACGGTGAAGGGTCTGTGTGTGTGAGTTCTTGTCCATCTATTGCTTTGCTGTTGTGGTTGTGAGTCAACCGCATTCCCCCGAGAGCTTTAATTCCTCTCCTGATGGATCAGGGTACGTTTACAGTATGAGTTCTTTCTTCCTTTTCTGTGGGACGGGACACTGCATCTTCCCCCCTGAGAGAAAGAGCTCATGTCTAATGTGCTCCTGTTTTGTTTTTTGGAGGTTTTTTGCCTCTGGGTCTTTGCAGTCGAGCATCAACATGTTTTAAAGTGTGCTGAAGATATCAATATGCATCATGGCGATGTTAAATGCATGACTCTTGTGGCTATAATAATTAATTTGTGCTTCCTTCACTCTTCAAAATTTCATTGAAAACACTTTGGAGGCGTTTGTCTGGCTTTTTTTCTCCCCTTCAATGGTTTATCTGCTGCAATACGTATCCTCTTGTAATATAAAACCGGCTTATATTAAAGGTAGACATCAGCCAGTTTGTGTATTCACTATAAATAAAATCTAAGGCTGATAGATGAATTTCATTTTGAGGATGGTACATTAGTAATAAAATATGAACGCTCCCTCATCATATTACACCTCGTCTTCTTTTGTAATCCCACGCTACAAAAATCCATTCAAACAGCTGGTGTTGCACGTGGACATATTTCATTTCAGGAATTCAGAATTGAAAGGTTTTTGCACGGCCCTCCGAGACCACCTGAGACTTTCATTTATAGCCGGCTTTTCCGTTGAGAATAGGACCGTATGTGAAGGGGAATATTTAACCAGTCTAGCAAATACATTTGCTTCAAATCCTACCCTGTTATGCTGAACGCCACGTCCGTGCTCCCCTACATGAAACACTGGGACATGACTCACTTTTTCCAGGTGGAAAGAAAATGAGACAGTGGCCAGAGAGAGAGAGGGGGGGGTGGTGGAAATGATGCAGACATACATGAAAACACACCAGCTGTGAGTGTGAAAGAGGTCTAAACTGCTTCCTGCTGGAGAGTTCAGGGTTTCAGACTGGTCGGTGATTTGCACTGAACCAGGCGGAGGATCTGTACGGCCCTCCAAGCCTCACTAACAGTATGAAGACCGATTGCCCAATAAAAAATGTTGAAAGCTTGACTCTCATTGCTCAATTCAATGCTGAGGTTAACTTTTGGATGGAAGACACACCACAGAGACTGGAACGGCCTCAAGGTTGTGCTTGTGTGGTTTGATGTTTCCAGTATGGTCAGTGAAATCTGATAAATCATAGCTTTTCATTAGTGACATAGATTAGACTTCTGGAAACACTTTTCTAAGACTAGTCAGTGTTATCAGACATCTTTTATGTTGTGACTCTGTAATGGTAGTACACAAGAGGCACAAAATGAAGTAAATTCTGGTATTGCTTTATTAAAACCATTCTATCTCTGTTTAAGGAATATAGGACTGTCTCAGAAAATTAGAATATTGTGATTTTCTGTAATGCAATTACAAAAACAAAAATGTCATACATTCTGGATTCATTACAAATCAACTGAAATATTGCAAGCCTTTTATTATTTTAATATTGCTGATCATGGCTTACAGCTTAAGAAAACTAAAATATCCTATCTAAAAAAAATTAGAATATTCTGGGAATCTTAATCTTAACCTGTAAGCCATAATCAGAAATATTAAAATAATAAAAGGCTTGCAATATTTCAGTTGATTTGTAATGAATACAGAATGTATGACATTTTTGTTTTTTTAATTGCATTACAGAAAATAAAGAACTTTATCACAATATTCTAATTTTCTGAGAAAGTCCTGTATTTAAAACACAGCACCCTCTTTGCAGCATTCTAGTTCAAGATACTTTATGCACATTTTATAGATATTTGTAAATCAGCAAAACATGTATATAGATCTTAAATTTATAAGTGTTTTTCCAGCCTCAATTTACTTTAAAAGGCTTGAGTCTCATGCATCTATGCACCATTTAATTTCTGTCATGCTCTTTAACATATTCAATTATTGAAAATAGATAAATAAATAAACTTATCTGGCCTAGGGTTGACTGGGCTAAAATTGGCTCTGCAAGTGCTTTATCATTGCAATACGTCATCTGTTGTAATTACATGAATACAGGCCTTGCAGAGCCACCTGGTTCTCCCACCCTGTCTGCTAGGTCTTTTATCTCCCGTCTCTGGACACCCTCCACCCGTCCTCCCAAAATCCTGGAAAATATAAACATCTTTACAGTCTGACACGTCTCCAGGAGCTGCGCCGGCTGGAGAAAAGAGGCGCCTCAGTCAAAGGTAAACACCTACAGTAGATGTGACGACGGAGGAATGAAATGGAGGGATGAGCCCCTTTGGTCCAACCACCGGCTGCCTTTCATCTCCCTGCATGGCCAGATGGCTGCCATACTCTCAAACACTCGCCGGTACACTCCTTTTTCCTGCTCTTTTTCCCCCCTCCTTTCTCTGTGTCTCTGCAGCACTAATCAAACACTGAATTCATGTGGTCTGTTGCTCTCGCCGCACAGTGGGAGCTACAACGCTCACACATCACACACTGTCAATGGAGCTGCATGAGAGGAAAAAGTGTCTCATTGTGGAAAGTAATGTGCGTATGTGGCTTCAGAGAGTGTAAGTTTTTACTTTGAGCAAGCTCCCTTTTTATGAAACATTATTTTTCTTTCTCCTTGCATTTTAATTGGGACAATATCAAACAGTAAAGGTGTTTTGATCTCTTATCTGTGTTATGTTGTGGTTTCCTGGTAACTGTGAAACTTGGCACATTTGGGGATTTGGACTTTGTGTCGGGGGGGCTATTGTTTAGCTCTCACTTATCAAGCAGTGACAGTTTTGTGTGTACCCTTCTTTGGTACACTCCACAGGCTCAGATCAAGATTAACTTACTGTTTTGAATTGTTTTATGTGGTGTGAAATAGGAAAGTACTCCAGATCTGCTATTGATTGTAGCTGGTATCTGATAAAATATCATTTTTAATGGGGTCTTACTACTGAAATTTGATGCACAGGAGCATAGTTAAAATATTTTTTCTGTAGTCTTGCTTTTTTATTGTCAGTCTTCTCTCTTACCCACTTATTATTTTGCCTGAAAGATCATTATTAGGGCCCGAGCACTTACAGGGCGAAGGCCCTATTGTATCTGTAGGAATTCTTTCTTTCTTTATTCTTTATTATTTATTCTTCTGATGAAAGGAGGGCCTTTTTAACCCCCTAAACGTGCCCCAAAAGTCACCAAATTTTGCATGCAAGGCTGGCCTGGCGATAAATTTGATATTTCATGGTTTGCATTAATGGGCGTGGCAAAATGGCTCAACAGCGCCCCCTAGAAAACTTTTCTCTGCCATAACTTTTGAACGGGTTGTGATAAAGACATGTGGGTGGTGTCATCGGACTCTTGAGTATTGAGTCCTCGACCTTCATTGGCCTGAATTAGCCCCGCCCCTTCTTCTGATTGGTTGATATTTCATAGTTCCTATTTTCGGCCATAATAATGACTTAGCCCCGCCCCTTCTTCTGATTGGTTGATATTTCATAGTTCCTATTTTCGGCCATAATAATGAATTCCTTGACCATAATCGGTGTGAATTAGCAACGTCCCCTCTGTTGATTGGTCGATATTTGATAGTTCCTATTTTCTGCCATAACTTTTGAATGGTTTGACATAAAGACTCGTGGGTGGTGTCGTTTTGAGTCCTTGACCTTAATTGGTGCAAATTGCACGCGCGAGGGCCCGTTCATCGCTGCTTGCAGCTTTAATTCGGGTTTAAATCCTCCACACATCAGTATCACGTTTAAACACAAACCCTAATTCAACATATATTTGAATATTTTGCATTTAATGACAGGAGGACACCTTTAAAATGTTGGGACATTTATCCAGACTTGGATAACACTCTGTCTCAGTCACAATGTAGGATTTAGTGTCCTGCCCGGGAACACTTTGGCATAAGGATCGGTCTGGCGAGCCTCCATACCAGGTACAACCAGTCGCCCTTGAAAGCTTCGTTCTTCCCTGAAAAGAAACTATCTGAGCAGGAGCATATGTTGTTCTTAAACCTATTGCATTCATATTCCTTTCCAGGTGTGCAAAGCCGCCCTTCCTGACTCTAATGCCTTCCCATACCATTAAAATAAGCAGGATTTTGAACTGAACGCTGTTAACAGGATGAATGGTCCCCTCTCCTTTTCGGCCTAAAGGATGTGGCATCCATAGTCTGGAAAATTTCAAATGTGAATTGTTCTGACCACAGGAGAGTGGCATGACGAGCTGTGCGTTTGGATGGGAATTTCTGGAAATGTTCTTGAGCCCATAAACTGATTTCCATCCATCTTCTTCTGCTTCATCAAAGGTTGGGTCGCGGGGGCAGTAGTCTAAGCAGAAAGGTTAGACTTCCCTCTCCCCAGCCACTTCACTCAGCTCATCCGGGGGATCCCAAGATGTTCCCAGGCCAGCCGAGAGACAACGTCCCTCCAGCGTGTCCATCCCCCTGTAATTTGAGCATACCCTTCTCAAAGAGGGAGACCGTCACCACGGTCTATCCAGAGGCACTGATGTCCACGTGATGTCGCACTGGCGTGTCAACCAAAACAGTCCCACAACATCCACAACCTTAAAGGGCACCTATTATGGCATCTAATACCTATTTTAAACAGGCCTTGAATGTCTTAAAAACAAGCTTTTGATTCCTTTTGCTAAATAAATTAGAAATTCAGCCTCTGAGCCATGTCTTTAGCATCCCAGTCTCTAACCTCATTATCTATGCTGGATTCTGAGTGGGCGGGGCTATGATAATGAGGCTCTGTGCTGATTGGCTGCCTGAATGACGCGATACACCGCTACGAAAAAATGGCGGAAGATCCGGCTGGCAGAGTAAAGGCTGGATTATGGGTCTGCAACAAAAATCGACGCCGAGCCTACGCCGCGGGTTGCGCCGCGTCACGCACCCCACACCGCACGCCACGCCGTGCCTGACGCGCACCTCCCACAAATCATAACTACGCGTCGAGAGGTCACAGACCAACGCAGACGGAAAGGGCCGTGATTGGTTCGCTTGGTAGCAACACATCTCCGGTTTCCGGTTTGTGAAGCAGCCGTGAACTTTCAGCGCTCTTTTCTTCTTGTATGTGTGATTTATTTTGTTTCGTTTTTTTGCACAATAGTAGTCCTTATCTCTTTGATTCACTGTGACCGGAAAAATCTGATAAACCATTCAGGAAAAGATCACACACCCCCTAGCGGTCACGGGGGGTATTGCACCGCGGCGAAATGGAGTGACGGAGAAGTTCGAAGGGTTCACGACGGCGTCACGGCAACGGCGTATGCTCTGCGTTGGTGTAACGCAGAACCTTAATTCAGCCTTTAGTTATGGCCGTGGTTTCACGCATCGGAGGCCAACCTATGTAAATTGCGCCCGTCTTTACGTAACGACGGGAGCAGAATCTGAACGGCTCGTAGATCCACATCACACTGGACGGCTCATCCGGGCGGCTGTACAGACACTGCAGAATTTGGTTGCTTTCCTCCTTCTCTGGGTTGGCAGGCTGAGGGGAGACCACTTTATATATGTTAAAGCAAGAGAAAATGAAGGAACTCAGGGTAAATCTCATCCACCCCTGGTGTCTTACCCCCCAGGAGCTTCTTAAGCACCTCTGTGACCTCAGCCCCAGAGATAAGAAACCCACCACTGAGTTTGAAGTCTTTGCTTCCTTATAGGAAGTGTTGGTGGGATTGAGGAGGTCTTCAAGGTTTTCCCTCCACTGATTCACAGCGTCCCTAGTCAAGGTCAGCAGTGCAACATCCCAACTATACACAGTATTGGTGTTTCACCGCTTCCCCCTCCTGCTAAATGGTGGACCAGAAGCCATTGAAGCCATCAGGAAGTCGTTCTGCACGGCCT
Source organism: Cololabis saira (assembly GCF_033807715.1). Lineage (NCBI taxonomy): Eukaryota > Metazoa > Chordata > Actinopteri > Beloniformes > Belonidae > Cololabis > Cololabis saira. Next base: position 12,569,024 of record NC_084602.1, read on the forward strand.
TTTCAAACTCCTCCCATACCCCTGTTTTTGCCTCAGCGGCCGCTGAAGCCGCAAGGAGCTTCACCTGCCGATACCTCTCCACAGGCCAGCTGGACGGCAGCCCTAACCACTGGTGTCCACCAGCATGTTCAGGGATTGCTGCCACGGCAGCCACCCACAACCCTACAGCCACAGTTGGGCCAGTTGCCTCAACAATGGAGGTGCAGAACTTGGTCCACTCAGACTCAATGTCCCCCGCTTCCCCTGGGGTTTTGGTTGAAACTCTCCCGAGTCTCGGACACCCTGGTGAAGAGAAAAGCGGGGCTGTCAACTGATCGCCACCTGGTGGTGAGTTGGTGGTGGGGGAGATGCCAGTCAGACCCGGTAAGCCCAAACATATAGTAAGGGTCTGCTGGAAACGCCTGGCAGAGTCTCCTGTCAGAGAAAGCTTCTATCCCCATCTCTGGCAGAGCACTGATTTCCATGACAGGATTATGCCTGTTTTTAATGGAGCGCTGCCTGAAGACTCGAAGATCACAGGACTCCACTATCCATTCTTTGGCTTTATCCCTTACACACATACTTTGACGATATCATATACACTTGATGATGAAATATCAAAAGTTTTTGTAATCTTACACTTAAGAACATCATTCCAAAGCTGTTTTACAAAGGTCTAAAGAGCATTTTGTTGAGATTAATAAGATTCTGACATGATCAGGTCCAAAAGAGAACATCTTAGCGATGCATTGACCTGAGTCCAACTAGTGTAATTAGTTGCAAAATGTTCTTTCAGGTGTTTTTTTTTTAGTACCCCTTACCTTGTCAGCCTTTTGGTGCCCATGTCTGAACTTTATGTCATACTATATTATGCATTTATGTGATTCACTTATTACATTACAGCATCCTCACTTTTATGGAATCTGGGTCATATATTAAACCGTTTTGTGCAGAATCACGTTTCCTTCGACAACACAAACCTCTCCAACGAGGACAGTTGTCAAAGAGCACAATCTGATTTGCTCAGAAGACATATTGGACGATTCCACGAGGACGGCTCTCTCCTCAAAGCTGCAGGAATAGATTCCAGCGCTCCCTGCAACGCTGCAACGAGACGAAGCAGGTTCAGAAAAGCGGGTTGGATGGATGAATATGTCAGATTACGTGAATTATCTATCTGACCTTCAGCCACTGCCGACACAGAAAGATCCCCCTTCTTTTTTTTCTTTTAAATCATCCCATCAGCTACCCATATGACTGCTCCTGCTCACATCAGTTTTGACAAGAGTCAAAAGAATATTTCTCTGCCAAGGACAGCAACTCTAATTGGATGTGAAGCACGTACTAAGCATCCATCATCTGAATGCCAGGCCGACCACAAGTAATAACCTTCATGTTTAGATCATTCTCAGCAGCTTTGTCTCTTTGTTAAATATGTCAGATATGCTTGCTTTGAATCCCTGTTTTATAAAATACTGGCGGTTCACTGCACTTTAAACAAGAGAATCAATACTTAATTAAATTCACTGCTGGATGGTGAATGCAACGGGAATGCCTTGCCAGTTTTACGATATTATTCTATTTAGTTCCTAGTTTTCTAAATAAACTGCTTGGATGAGACTCTACATATCTTACTTAAAGTGATGCTTCAAAGACGATTGTGTCTTGCAGATCTTATAAATCAGTTTACATATGCATTAAATCTAAGGTAAAAGCTTTGTAAATAAGCAGCAACAAAATCATTGTGCTTGACGAAAGATGCATCACACATGCCAGGAATGAAAATCTCTCAAATTTAAATTTGACAGGTGTAATACGCAATAAAAGCAACAATCATTGCAATTATGCTTCATGTTGGTTGCCTTCACCACTTCTGTGGATGTAAACAGCACAGAGGGAGAGTAGGAACAGTAAATATATTGTAAAAAAAAAAATGCTGCTTATTCTTATAAAACTGCTGTTGTATGGTGGAGTTTTATAAGGAAATATGCCTTCAGAGCTGGGAGATGTGTCAATGATTTGTATTGTGCTTCTCCTGCTAACACGCAGCATGGCGACACTTTGGAAACAAATGTTCCCCCAAGGAAGAAAATTAATGGAGAAGTTAAAAAAAGGAAGAATATAAAAGGACTTCTTAGAAGGCAAATCCATTCTGAAAAACTCAACACTGTACTCTGGGGAGTGCTAAAATTCAGATTTCTAACTATCTAGGCAAAAGACAATGATTGAGCCACACATCATTAAACTCCTCAAACTACATCCATCTTTATCAGGCCAGCAGGATGTGAATGATAGAATTATGGCACCAGATGCTGCACTGATCCGCTCCATTCTTGCCTCACTCATGAACAAAACCCCAAGACACTTTTACATCAGCACCTCATCATCCCAAACCCACATCTCCTCCATGCTCTTGAGACACATCAAACCTTCTGGCAATGACACTTTTGGATGTGCGCCATCCTGGAGGACTTGGACTGCCTGTGCAACCTCTTTAACCTCATGCCACCAGTAGTGATACTGACCCCAGCCAAATCCAAAACAAGTGAAAAACAGTCAAAACAGATGAGGAGGGGAAGAAATGTCAGTGGCCTCCACCTGTAAAACCGTTCCTGTTTAGGGGGATGTCTCATTGTTGCCCCTCTAATGGACCTGTTGTTAATTTCATTAACAGCAAAGCAGCTGAAAATGATTGACAACCACCTCTGCTAATTAAACCGCCGGATCAATATCCAAGAAGTTTTAATCGACTTTATGCTATACCCTGATGAAAAAGTGTTCCTTTAATTTGTTTTTTTTTTGCAGTGAATATAAACTTCTTGACATTAACTTGCATGACTTTTTGCCTACATCGATCTGCTTCTTGCTCATCTTCTTCTTCTATTTGCCACTAATCCATCAATCCCTCAGCCCGTGATTTCTTTGGCATCTAAAACTTTAAAAACAGCTCATTTAGTGCCCAGAGCCCTCTTGGAAACCAAGAGCAAAGACCCCTTTCACATTGGACTTCATCGGTGACAAGTTAATGGGCGCCATTAAGAACCGCTGCCATATTCATGATAGCAGGGACAGGGAGATAAGGCAGATACAGAAGCGAACACATAGATACCGTAGAGACTTTGGGATTAACGCAAACTAAACAAGCAGGTCATAAAGGAGGAGGAAACTGAAGCAGAAGGCACTAATGAGGTCGTGACAGGTGGTAAGTGTAAAGGCTTTTTGAATGCTATTGATCCAAAGGGAGAGTTTTAAAAAAATGTTTGAATATCCTTAACCAAGGGATGATTCATACAAAAAAAATCAACAAGTCTGCTCACACTGTCTCATCAATCCTTCATCTTCCCTCTACTTTATTTTTAACTTTTGCAGTATTACGTTTGTGACATAATAACTTCAAGCAGAGTTGTCAAGTAACAAAGTACAAATACTTCGTTACCTTACTTAAGTAGAAATTTTGGTTATCTATACTTCACTGGAGTAATTATTTTTCAGACGACTTTTTACCTTTACTCCTTACGTTTTCATGCAATTATCTGTACTTTTTACTCCTTACATTTTAAAAACAGCCTTGTTACTCTATTTCATTTCGGCCTTTAAAAAAAAAACTATTCAGTTAAATTGCTCCATCTGGATAGAGTGAATTTGGTTGTGGTTGTTTCAGATGTTCTTGTCCAGTTTTGTTCTTACATCCGTTCCCTCAGATTCCTGCAACTAAACTTGGATGTACATTCCAATAAAGGTTAGGATAAATGATAACATGCCTCTGAAGTTTGACTTTTTGCACCATTACAATACTTATAGGCAACTAGTCATCATATCTCCTGCTCTCTGAAACACATGTTAATGCTCAATAGTACACATATATGGTTCTTTAATATATTTGCATTATACTAAGATGCATTCATTTTCAATGGCTTTTGTCCTTAATGGCTTTTTTCCCCCTTACATTACTTTTACTTTTATACTTTAAGTAGTTTTGAAACCAGTACTTTTATACTTTTACTTGAGTAAAAAACTTGAGTTGATACTTCAACTTCTACAGGAGTATTTTTAAACTCTAGTATCTATACTTCTACCTGAGTAATGAATGTGAATACTTTTGACACCTCTGTCTTCAAGAAAACATCTTATGACTTTCCTCTACGACTCCATGCTGTAATTAAACTGCCTACTTGAGTGACTTTTCCTTGTCAGGTGAGTAAGCGGACTCCCATCATCCTATCAAGATGCCTTTCTGCGGCTTAGAGCGCTTGAAGTAGTCAATCAAAAATAGAAAAAAAAACTGCATAAATGTATCCACATTTTTGCATGCATAGTTATGCAATTGTAGCTTGCTGCATGAAACCATTAAGCAAGCGTCTTGGTTCATGATGAGGCCTGTCTCGTCTCAATAAACATCATGTGACATGACCTCATCAGCTCAGAGGACACCCCTCCAGCTCGGCTCTGAGACTCTAACGACATGCTTATAATTTATGCAACTGCATGTGTGATGTCCCTGACTCACGGCCACGCTGACAAGGAGCCGAACCTTGGCTTCCAGGGCTCGGCCAGCAGATGAGATGTAGCCGTGCCAACTGTTTTGCACAGCAGTGACTGTCCTCAGGTGTCCGTTAAGATGAAAGCAGGTGCATAATTTCTTGCTCTTGGAATTAAAAAGGCAACTTCAACCTTACGAGTCCACACCGAAGACAAACAGTGACCTTCTCTTTATAAAAACCCGCCCAAGCTTGATTCCTTAAGGTTTCTGTTGGCTATTTACATCTGCTGGATCACACCAAAACCCAACTAACGATTTCCAGACCAAGGAAATGAAGACGACTTTGTAGTAGTTTTTAAACTGGTGTGTCGGCCTTTGGGCGACAAAGAACTTAGCAATGAACAAATGTTGTCATAGAGCTTCAAAACTAAAGTGTAAACAATGATGTCAAGATAAGAGTCTTTGGCAACCATCTTCAGCCCAGACCGAGCCTTCTCCGTAGATAAACGGAGACGGAGCTGTCCGAGATAATAGGAATGACATATGCAGCTTCTTTCATGCCTGGACGTTGATTTAAGACGGGAAACTCTTTGTGGTGAAGTTCTGTTTTAAATTACAGGCCATGAAAACAAGTGGAAGGGCTGTGGACAGAATGATGAATGCAGCATCATTTGAACTATTTCTGACATTTATAATGGGCAGGACCCCTTTTTTTATTGCTCTGATCACATGCTACTATCTTGTTGCTCTGCAGTGTTTCGTAACTTATAATAAGACTTGAGACAGATTTTGTTTTTAATAATATAGATGTATTCCTCCTATTATTTTGCAAACACAAACATCCAAGGGTTTTGTAATATTGTATTTTTATATCAAACAGCCTGAGGAAATGACTGAAAGAGCAAGATCTCAGTCAAACTTAAGAAAACAGAACCAAAACCAGAATATTTAGGAAAATTGAAGCAATCGGCACCCTGGTTTTATAACTGTCTTCATGCAATGCTTTTAAATCAGGGGAGGATAAAGTAGAAATGTACTCACTGATATACACATGTACCGCTCTCATTTGAAGTTAAAACAACCTCAGACTCTTTTTTATCTATTTATTTACTTTTCCATTGTTTTTGGGGTTTGTTTTTTTTGCTTTGGGTTTTTTTTTTCTTTTTTTCTCCCCTTTTTATTCATATATTTTTTTAATTTATACTGTGTAGCTTTAATACTTAAATATTACTTAAAATAATTTTCATTTATTTGTCATTATTTTTTCGTTGAATGTTTGTTCTGTTCTTGAATAATAAAAAAAAAAGTCCTAGGAGGTAGACTCTATATCTGTTTTTTTTATTCCTGTTCTACTGTGCCTTACCCCCTAATAAAAATATTAAAACAAAAAAAAAAAACAACCTCAGATCTATTAATGAAAGGGGATGAGTGTAGGCGTCCCTACAGGTAAACCAAGGTTGTTTTTGACTTTTGCGAGCAGATTGCTGTCAATGGATGCAAAAGCAGGACAGTTTATGGCCTCTGCTTCCATAGCACTGCATTGGTACTCATATATTTATGACTAAAGTAGCAGGCGTTTGAAGCAGAAGCCATAAACCCGCCTCCCTTTATGTCTATTGACAGTATTTTGCGCTCTGTCAGAGATCAACTTTTACAGACTATCGGAGAAAGTGCCATAATATCCGTACAAACTGTCCTTTTCATATTCAGTTCAGTTCAAGTGCCAACCATCGAACTTCCGAGGTTGAGGCTCAAGTGGAAGTAAGATTTGTTGCACTTCCTCAATTGGCCGCTAGAGGCAGAAATAAAAGCATTTACTCCCTGGTTCAGAAAAATTTTGGTCTCAATCGTTTGACTTCACATCCATGACAACTCTGGGGTGGGGGGCGTTGTACCACCCCAGGATAATTTATATATCCTGTTCTCTTCTGAAATCCCCACACTATCACGCTTTGCAAAGCCACCAGCCGCTTGTACGACCCCAGCTTCGGCTAAACATGACAGTCATTTTTGATTTCATGTTAGCCGTATGTTCTGCTGTAAATGTCTTCTGGCAACTCTGCAGATATTTTGGTGCAGATCTGCTGAAGGAGCTAGTAGCCAAAGGTCATTTTGATTGACATATAATGGGCGCATTCTTGTCGGCTTCCAGTGCAACATAGCTGCCCCCAGTTATACAGAGTATGGACACAAAAAAGTTAAAATTAACTTGGTTTGTCTGAAGAGACCCGATCCAAACTATTACTTCTGTGGAAGAGCGTTTTGAAGTCTTGTCAGAGGCCGATGTAGCTCCGTTTCCCCACTTGTTTACATTAATTACCATTTTGCTGCAAGCAAATGTTCTGTTCTCAATGAGCGTTTCTCTAATTCACATCATTTTAGTCCCTAATGAAAGCTGGCCACCAGCATGCTCCTTAAACACAGCAGCTCAAAGTGCTGGGACATGAAATTTGGGAGAGCTCAAACTGACTTTGACATGAATGTCTGGCATTGGGATGTTAATATATTTCCCAACAAAGCCAAGAAAACCAGGACTTGCAGGCAGAACATGACTTATTCAACAAAATGTGAATTTGTGGATTGGGACACTTTCTGAGACTTTTGCTGAAAGTGATGGATCTCTTTCTGCCTTTTTGCCAACAAGTCATTTAATTCCCAGGAATTTCCAGTGGCGTCGTAAGAGTTGGTGACGGCCCTTTGAGAAATATGATAAGAATCGATTGACCTGCAGAAGGTCAAGAGATTTGTTTACAAAGAAACAGAGTTTTTGTTGGGGATTTATTTCAAGTGTTACTTGAAATCAACTTATCGGCACATCTGCTGTCATGGCTGACATTATCCACGGTACTCCCCTTGCTGCAGGCAGAAGTGATGAACAACAGAAGCCCTTTCCCATCTACTCAGACAGACCACTAAGACTGACTTTAATTGCCTGTGAATTACAAGAAACCAGAGCAACTTTATAACCGAACAATGCACTTGGTTCAGCCAGGAAGTTTGTGCGTCTGAACGGCAACAGGTGCTACTTTGCTCCCTGTATTGTGCTACTTTCTTATGTTCATGAATAGCATGATCTATAAATGTCACCCCTCAGTTTGTTTCCTACCATTTTTTTTCTCTCTCTTACATGAAGGTCGTCATCTAGCCAGCATCCTCCCTGGAGGTTCTGGGAATTCCACGTCAATAGGTGGAGTTATCAATGAGGTGTCTTTACTTCCTATACAAACTGTGAGCACAATGGGCCAGATCCCGCTGGAGTACAGGCTTTATTTAAGGAACATCAAAGGCTCCAGAGGAAGAAAGAAAGCCACAGCAGTCAATGCTGATCACACATCTAACTGCAGGGTGGATACAAGCGACCTATGGGGCTTGAGAGAGATCCACAAAAACAAGGATCCTTCTCAACCAAATATCATAGCTGAAGGTATTAGCATAAGTGGATCCCAGAGAGAAATGGGAGGGGGCTGTCACACCAGTTAATGACACTCCAAATCTGCTCTTTTCAAATGATGTCGGTATCATCCTCAACATCTATACCATTATCCTTATACATGAAGCTTCTGTGAACATCAGGTAATGTTAGAACCCCCCCACCCAACACACACTTTGCCACCGGCACCTTCAGGAGCAGAGGTGTCAAGTAATGAAGTACAAATACTTCGTTACCTTACTTAAGTAGAAATTTTGGTTATCTATACTTCACTGGAGTAATTATTTTTCAGACGACTTTTTACTTTTACTCCTTACATTTTCACACAATTATCTGTACTTTTTACTCCTTACATTTTAAAAACAGCCTCGTTACTCTATTTCATTTCACCTTTAAAAAAAACTATCCAGTTAAATTGCTCCATCCGGATAGAGTGAATTTGGTTGTGGTTGTTTCAGATGTTCTTGTCCAGTTTTGTTCTTACATCCGTTCCCTCAGATTCCTGCAACTAAACTTGGATGTACATTCCAATAAAGGTTAGGATAAATGATAACATGCCTCTGAAGTTTGACTTTTTGCACCATTACAATACTTATAGGCAACTAGTCATCATATCTCCTGCTCTCTGAAACACATGTTAATGCTCAATAGTACACATATATGGTTCTTTAATATATTTGCATTATACTAAGATGCATTCATTTTCAATGGCTTTTGTCCCTAATGGTTTTTTCCCCCTTACATTACTTTTACTTTTATACTTTAAGTAGTTTTGAAACCAGTACTTTTATACTTTTATTCGAGTAAAAAACTTGAGATGATACTTCAACTTCTACAGGAGTATTTTTAAACTCTAGTATCTATACTTCTACCTGAGTAATGAATGTGAATACTTTTGACACCTCTGTCAACATCTATACGATTATCCTTATACATGAAGCTTCTGTGAACATCACATAATGTTAGAACCCCCCCACCCCACACACACTTTGCCACCGGCACCTTCAGGAGGAGGTGACAGATGGATGAATGCCAGGCCCACGACAGGGGGAATGGCCCAAAGCCTGCAAACAGACAGACTATCAGCAGGCGCGCTCTGATGTGATCTCCTCAATCTGCCAGTTGGTTTCTGCTTGGTTATATATGTCTGGTTCAGGCAAAGGCAGCTCTGCTCAGTCTTGGTGGAAGAATTAAACTCGCAGGTGCAGAGCGCGGATGGTTGGACGCTGCCCTCTAGTGGAGGAATAGTGTTGGTGCATGTGTAGTCTGCACAAAACTGAATTAAGATCCAACCCATAGATCTTCTGGATGCGTTTATTGTGTCATAGGAATTAGTGTAAATCTGGCACACACTTACTTTTACCAGGGTTCATACACATTTTAACCAACAAATTTCCATGACTTTCCCATGACTTGGCAGCAAGTTTCCATGACTATACATGACCTCTAAAACATCAATGTATGAATGAAATATAGGAATAAAACTGTCAAATGTCACCAGCACAGTGGAGATCTAATGACAATTATGGTTTTATACAAAATAAACATTTGTTTAAACTAACATTGATATACCAGCAATATGTTGTAGTATATGTTGTATAGTAATCTAATATTGCACAATCATATTAAAGAACAAATAACTGACGAAATTCACGAGGCATAAATGTTTCTGAGGTAATAGGGTCTGAAAAATGAATAAGCACTTTTCGATATGAAATATTTATTTCAATTTTAAATCTACCTTATAGGCTGTTATTACTAAATGTTATCATTAAGTGAGAAAAAGAAATTCCATGACTTTTCCAAAACTTTTGGGGTGAACTGTTTCCAAAACCTTTCCAGGCCTTGAAAATTATATTTTCAAATTCCATGACTTTTCCAGGTTTTTTTAAAACGAACCCTGTTTTACTACCCCGACTGCTCTTTGACAGTTAATCCATCACTTCAGTGTCATCAATCCACGTGTTCGATTCACACGTGAACAAGTAGACCCTGTTGAGTTCCCATTCCCAAACCAGCAACTTTAAAGCACTTGCCCCCACTTAAGACATGAACAATAAAATATGCATCATATCCGCAGGAAATATACAGTGGTTCTCCACTGGTCTGGCTTCAGGACCACCAACACCCATAATGACGAGCTGCGACCCAAACCCAGGGACATGTTCAACGTGTCCAGGGACAAGACAGTGCAGGTTAAACCTCGATTACAGTTAACAGCCCCTTCAGGCACAAACGTGCAATACAGTGCAACAACTGGGAAGTAGATTTAGAAAAATATGTAGTTTCACCTGAAAGGTTTAACTTTACCGAAAGCCAAGGCCCATGGCCCACTGAAAACAGGTCCATGGTCAACTTTAGGATTCTGACTCACCGGTGGAGAATCAAAAATGAAGAAATCGTTCTTTTTTTTTTTTTTAAGATGACAAAACACATAGTTTCCCATTATGATCAATCATGAACAACTTCCTTGGAAACAAACAAAATCCCTGGTGATCTAAGGAAAACCTTAGAAAACCTGCAAACCCCTTGTTGAATATGGACAGATGACCTGGACGCTCTCCACTTTGCACCATTTCCTCAAGCTTTCTGTTTAACTCAAAACTCAGGGGTGAATCTCCATACAGTGAAAAGAACACCAGGATCAAATGTGTTCAGATGAGGGGAAGAGAAGCCTTCTGTGGGCGGACGGAGCTGATCAGGGTTTAGAAGTAACTGCTCAGAACTACCAAGCTGGATATTTAGCCCTGACAGTAAAGCACAGCGGTGGGAGTGTCATGTGGGGAAAGATGACATTCACGGGTTTTCTTGTAAATAGCTGTTAAAAAAAGAAAGAGAAAACTGTTGAAATAGCATCACAATAATACTTGGCTCATGCCCAAAAGGCATATTTCTAAAGAAGAAAAATGATGCAATAACAGCAGGGGTGCAAGTCACGTCATAGACCATGTTACTTGTGGATAATGAAGATCAGATTCCAGTCATTTTAAATAAAAATTACTTTATTTTTTTAAAATAAATGCATTTTTACAGTCAGAAAACAGAACAGCAGGACATGCACTGCTGCTCCAGACACAGGAGGCAAACAAAAGCATCAGAAAGAGGTAAAAAGAAAACAGACTTATTTATTTTTTTTGCTGATTTGTCTGAAACTCCAGGGTCTCCTTCATGTGGACATTATTAAACGGCACACTTCAGTTGTGAGAAAACAAGTTTAGTGGAAAAAAAAAAATTAAATTAAAATAAAAACACTGAGCAAGTAAAATTTGCAGGAGGAAAAAAAAATGCACGTAAAGAATCACTGTCAACTTTCAAAGGAGGAACTGAGTCATAAATGGACGTCATTAGAGGATAACGAAGAACAACCTACAGGGCCAAGTGCAAATGCGAGAACACAGGACATGCTAAATACAGGGTTAGGCTGCATGTGAATCTGAGATTCAGGGAAAGAAATAAGGTAGACAAAAACATATTTTTAAAAAAGCCTGGAGTTTGAGATTAGTGTCATCTTCATATATATTCATACATATCTTCATCTGGAAACGCTGTAACACCACAACATTTGCAGCTACAACTCTGAACACTACACATGTTGACAAATGGCTTACCCCCTTTCATCTGAAAGGAAAAACCTCCAAATCCCCGAATCTGACCACAAAAAAAAAAGAGAAAAAAAATCTGTACAATTCTATAAAACGTTTGTGTTTTTACATTAGTTACAAAAAAATAACACTTCATCAATTCTTCATACTGAGGACACAAAAAAAAGTTTGCATATTCATTCCTTAAAATCTATGACCTTTTGCTGGTGTGTATTCATAACAAACATATAATAATACTATATGGTGTGAGAAACAGAATTGCATTAATGTAGGAGGCGTTACAAGGGATAGTGATAGCGTTCCTCCTCTGATGTCGAGTACATGTACTTCACAATGACACATCTGCCGTCTCAATTCTCTGGTTGCCACTTGAAGCAACTTGTTGTCTGCTTAAAACTGTCCATAAATGCCATAAATGGTCATTTGTGGTAAAGTGTTACCGCTCTTTGGCACATTTTTATGTACTTCTATGCCATTAGATTAACCAACCTGGGTGCTGGCAGTCAGAAAACTGTATAGAGATGTCAGTTTAAGAAGTTTCTCAAACTTCAATTTGCATTTTCAAAAGCAAGTGTAACAACTATCAATGGAATGAGGTTTTACATCTTAAGTAGAACCCCCCCCTAAAACTATGAAAAGTATGTAACAACTTGATTTTTTTTTTAAAGAGGCCGGACTTTACGTAGGCCGTTTCTTAAAGCAACAGGATGCTCATCCCAGTCCACGATCTGTAGTGTTTTTAGACATGCACAGCTTTAATAGTCTATTCGATACACACACACAAACAAAAAAAAGACTCAACATCTTTCTGTCAGCTAATACATAATCAATACGGAGACTCAATACAAGCTGTGAAACAAAAAAAGGACAGGTAAGAGAAGAAAAAGGACATTTAACAGCTTATTCATGAACAGGACTGTATACTGCAGAAGTGCTTACATGTGAAGGCAGAAGAGAGGACAGGATGGACACGGAGAGCTGAAATGAGTTCACCGGACTCAACGGTGAAGTGTTTTTATGATAAATAATAAGCTATAACTGCGGGTATCTGTGGCACCGTAATCACAATATGTTTTAGTGTCAGCTCCTTAAGTCCAACTCTCGAGAAGAGCGGAAGGGGAAAAGGAAAATGAAGAGGAAAGAAGGAAAAAAATAAAATAAGAAAAAACTCTTTGGGATTCAATGTGATGCTTGATTAAAGGGTTGTCATGGACGTGAGTAGGCGGCCATCGTTCCAGGAGGAGAGGAGGCGGTTGGGGGTTCGGGTGGTGTCAGGCTTCTGCTCAACCACAGAGCTTCATCTGGACAGTGTCCACCACAAGATTAGTGTTTTAACAAATTACCTTGTCAAGGTTAATGCAAAAAAAAAAACAAAACAACAAAAGAAACACAAAAACAAAACCTGTGTCTGCCATGGCAATAATTGTGCTGCTCTGGACTCTTCAACACAGTTTCATACACTTAAAAAGACAGAAATATAATAAAATAAACCCATACAATTCCACCTCCCACCACCGGCCCCTCGTCCTCCTGGCCCCTGACCTACGACCCCCGACTCCTGCCGGCCCGGGGCCGCTCACACCCAGCCGCTGGTCAGCTTATAGAACATTTCCTCATCTAGCGACTCGTTCTGGTCCTTGGCGCGCGTCGACAGGAAGATGTAGCCGCCGATGAACTCGTGGACCACCTTGCAGTCGACTTCGGCGCAGATGAAAGAAAGACTGGGCTCGTCTGCAAACTCCACGGTCACCTGAGCACACAGAGCACGTCAATCACACTGATGATTTACAGCTGAAACCAGAAGTTTACATACAAATAGTACATACTAGGGCTGGGGATCGATTCAAATGTCAAGATTCGATTCGATTCCGATATTGATTTGGGTTAGTGTTATTAAAACTGTTTTTTTAGCTGTTGCATGAATTATATGACTGTAGTTATGCAAAATATTACTACTAGTATTATATTGAGATTAAACAGCAAGTATTGGCAGCTAATGATGCTGTAAGGACCAATCAGCTCCCAGAATGCTGATAGAACTGCTTTCAGAAACATCATGTGGGTCAGAATTATCAAACAGATCCAGGGAGGAAACAGAGACGGATGAAATCGGTTTTATTTTTTCCCACATTCCGTTTTTATTTGTTCCATTTTCGGTCTATTTTGGTTTTTAATTTTTGAGCATTTGGTTTTTAGAATTTTTTGCAAATGTAACCCCAAGACAATTTATGCAATTATAACCTAACACTTTAATGTTTTCATACCTTTAAACATATTTAAAGGCAAAAACACGGCACCAGTTATTCCCGTGTCCAACAAAACATTCCTTTTTTGGGGATAAACAAAAAAAAAAAAAAGAAAAGAAAAAGTTGTAATGTAATGATGAATTGGGAAATCGATTTTTTTTCAACACAGGCCTAGTACATACAAAGTAGTAATCAGTGGTAAGTAATGTCACTCTCTGACATTATATCAGAATAAATGTTTCCTGTTTTAGGTCAGTAAGGATGACCAAAATCACATCTGTTTTTACAGTTTTACAGATTACAGTTTGGGAATGAACACAGGGATGTTTCCACCTTAAATTTTGGAGCTATATCCTGTGTTGTGCTGAAACTAAAACTGAATTGTTTGGGCACAATGACCACTGTTACATGTGGAGGAACACCACTGTGAAGTACGGGGGCGGCAGCATCGTGTTGTCGAAGAAAAGAACATTATGCCCAGCAAACTAAAAAGGTTGTGGGAGGATGCCTAAAGGGTTTGACCCAAGTAGCTTACAAATGATACCAAACACTGAGGGAATGCATGTAAACTTCTGGCTTTGAAGAACTTAAATAGTAATCCTAACTGGCCTAATCAAAGGGCTTGTCTTTTTATACAGTCTATGTACATTTTTTGTTTTAACTGTAATTCTGAGAGCGTCTTTCTCAGTAGAGCCGTTTATCCATATTACACATTTCCATTAAATACTTGACAATTCCTAAAAAAACACTGCTTCTATAATGTTCCTAATCTTGCAAAACAGGACAACTAACGACAGTTCTCTGCAGCATTTTGTGCGATTAGCCATTCATTTTCCATCTCAAGAATCTAATTTGTTGATTTAGTCAGAGATTGATGACATTCAGCTGCTGTTTTCATGCAACCTTTGTTGGTTCCACTGAGACACTAAAGTCCATCTTTCTAAACAAGGTGTGCATCTTTTGACATTGGTGTTACACTTCTGAAGTGCAACAAGTGAGTGAAGTGGGGTGAAGATAAAGATGGAGAACCTGAATATTTTACATCTGAGTGTGATGTCAGAGGAGAGTACCATGGAAATCAGAATCACTGACCGAGTTGCACATTTTTCTCGTTATTTCAGAGATTGTGAGTTGACTGTTACTTCAGACACCCTAATACTGTATGTGTTCTGGAGCACAGTTATGTCAGGAAAAGCCGTTTTCTGATTTTCTACAGGTTCCCTACCATCTTGATTTCCCAGTTGACGTTCCACTGTTTCATGTTGCTGAAGCGCCAGGTCTTGATTGCATCTCCAGTGTGAGCATCCATCCGGATCAAACGGTTATAGGTGATTCCGATCAGCTCCTCCTTCTTTCCTCCTTGGAACCTGCGCAACAGAGAGGTACAATCTTCTGTAAGAACACACTAAGTTGTGTACTACAAAACTGAACAAATGGGTGACTGATAGGGGTGTAACAATATATCATGCTACGAAATTTTGTGATACAAAGCCGTCACGATACGTGTAGTGGAGGTGACAAACTGTATCATATGTATATGTATTGGGTTATTAATATTAATCTATCGTGTTGACTAGTAACGCGCATCCGACCACGCGTGCCGACCGCGCGTGCCGACCGCGCCTCGACCCGCGGACCAAAATCTCACTCCGCTCAGAAGAAACTAGTACCGTTTTGGTCCCGATCACGGGACTCTTGGGGGGTTTTGAGCTCTGAACCTTTACTTATGTAAGGCTGGTGTAGAGTTAAGCCTTACCTTATTAAATTAAACCTTTTTCGGGTGGTGAGTAGGATAAACACGGGGACAACTTCTGCTGAGTTCCAGTGTACTTTAATGTCCCTCAACAGTGTAGGATTTTAGAACATCAACACAGCACCTAGTGCCGTACTGTGGCGTATCACTCCACCCAATCTAAAACATACTAATCACTACAGATAAAATGACTAGTGTCATTATAGTCCCTGATTTACATCAGAATATAAAGAATATATTTATAAATAATTAACCCTGAATTACCAAAATAACCTTCTTAACAAAAATAAATCTCCTCTTACACTTATAAGGTGAGCATGAATCAATCTTTTTTATCATGTAAAATTGTATGTATTTATTTACTTTTATTTATTTATTTATTTAATTTTAGTTGTTAAATTTCTGGAAAAGAAAAAAGTCAAATCATACATGAGAGAAACTATTCAGTTTGTGGCAAAATATTTGTACTTGTATGAAACTGAAGATGCATAACGCAAACCTGACATTTACTTTTAGTTCAGTTTTTGTAAAATGGTTGGCCTGGCTTTCTCTTTAAAACTTAAACAGTTATAAAGCATTACAAACTGTAACAATAGGGCAAATGCACAGCATTGTTTTGTATTTTGTGTCTTTCAAATAAAAGACAATTTTTTCCAGTCATATGTTCCTCATGCAAGGTTGTTAAAAAAATACTGCTATATCGTATCGTATCATTACCGTGACCTCAATATCGTGTATCGTACCGTATCGTGAGATTAGTGTATCGTTACACCCCTAGTGACTGATGAAGCATAAACAGGCATCAGTCATGTATTGATCTTTAATGGAAATGGAAAAACCTACTTTGCAAGGAAATGTGTGATTCCAAACTCGGGCAGGGACTGCCATGCTTGAATGAAGCGCATCTTGGCCTCAATGAGACTCATCTGGGCCACGTTCTGGTGGGCTTCAAGAATCCGGGCAGAAATCTGGCAAATACAGAAGCACACACATTACAATTATGTTGCCCACAATAAAGTCATTACAAACGAGGACACAACAGCTTTATCCCATCACCGCAGTTTAACCAAGCACCACACCCAAATCCACACACACCCGGTGTGAAAACAAGCCACCTCTAACTCCATAAAGCCAACACAAAGTGTTATCCGGAAAGAAGAGAGCAATCACAGCACAGCTAGAAAAACAAAAACATATATTAATCTGAGCGCCTTGATAAACTAGGTTAAAGTTAAAAAGCTGAGGGAAGCTTTAAGCTATGCGAGTTTTCATGCGTCGATCAAATCTGTGCAGTCTCCCCTTTCTGATTAACATCAAATATAATTCATCTTTTAAACAGCTCCCAACTTGGAACGACCTTTAAAATATAGCATCTTCAGTCTGTGATGAACTGCTTCACAATAGAATAACAAAATACTACATACATTTACTGTGATGAATTGCTTCTCATCATTACAGACATTAAGATAAATCAAAAACATTATTCAAAAACACAGTAAAGCACCCATTATCTAAATTCTGATGGATCGCCTCGCTATATCAGTTGGAGTCACCTTAAAACTATACAATCTGTGGCAAATAGGCTGCAGCATGCGTCAGACTTGCATGGTTCATTTATTTTTCTGACTATCTCTGTTTTCACTGCTAGTTCCAAACAATGTGGATGTCATTATGTCATCGCAATACTTTTTTGGGGGTTGCATCCTCGTCTTATAGCCGCTTGCAACATATTAAAGCTGCAGACAAACGACAAACTCTCTCTACTAATTAGAAGTTAGGTGAAATGACCCACAAAATTGTTACATAGTCATGCACTTATCTAATGCTTGAAGGCACCCGGTGACACTGAACTTACCAAGTCCCTGATAGAGCCTGGCTGAAGAGGGGGGGGGGATAGAAGTATGGCGGAGATGCAGATGGAAAGAAAAAATAAATTTTGGACAAAAAGAACAGGCAAGTAAGATTACTGTCGACGGAAAAAGGGAATAAAAATAACAACGCAGGAGGCTATAAGTGTAATAAAAAAAGCCTAGTCAGGAGGTGTGTGGTAACAAGATGTCATGCAGTATTCAGACACAAGAGGAAGAACAGCAGCAATCAGGGAGTGCAGATGTTAAAGTCCAAGTTACTCTAGAACTCAGTGGTTGGTTTATTTTTAAAGCCTCCCCCACAGACGCATGTTATTCCTCCCTCCTCCACAAGATGGTGCTGTGTACCAAGAGGAGGACAGTTTCAACAGCTCCTTCTGAGGCCGTTTGTTTTTTATTTAAATCCACAAATTATGGACCAAAAAAAAAAAAAAATCACTCTGGACCAAGTAATCTCAGCATTTCTGTGTGTGTGCATCCGCTTGTGGCTGTAGCGCGGAAGTTTCCTCGGGCAAATCTTAAAACAGGAAGCCCAGAATGAGGGGATATGGGGAGGGGCCGTGGCTGACCGGAGAGCTAACGGGGCTTTTCCCAGAGAGTTTTCCCGCGCAGCATTCCCAAGCTAAACTCATTTCCGGTTGCTCCCACGTCCCCTAGACGAACAGGGCTGGAGTGAAAGTCCGGAGCTGGGAAGTAACACAAACGCAAATAGGAAAATCTATTTCTTCTTCATATGATAGATAATACTGAAACAGTTAAACACTGTCAGTCTTTTTGCTACTACAGCATGGAAGGAAAAGTCCTTAATGCGTCTTTTAGTATAATATATTTCAGGGAAACCTCTGGATTGTCTTTCAAACTAATGAGAAGAATAAAACCAAAAATGATTGACACTTAAAACAGAGGAAGAAAAAAAAAATTAACAAATTTCCTTTCCCATAGTATTAAATGGAGAGATTGACAATAATGTATTATTACTAAATAGATAAGTGCACTTCTTTCCCATCAAGGAATGAACGGCTCTTATGCAGACCTTGATATCAAGCGACGGTCATCATTTCATCTGGATCAGGTGTGTTGGAGCAAAGAAACCTGAGGGGAAGTGGCCACCGGGGAACACTGATGTACAGTCACCAGGAAAAACAACTTAAAAAGACGTGCCAAACGTGGAAACTTATTTTTATGTCGTATTTAAAGACAGGATGGTCAGACGTCAGATGAGCCTGTGTTTAACTCTGAAGCCTTTTGTAAACTATCATCATGAAACACTGGTGGTTCTTCTTAGTGAATTCCTGTTTTAAATCTCACTCTCCTAAAGTTTCAGCTCGGTCTACGTCTCTTTCTAGCCGTCTATTACAGTTCAGGCCGTTGTCCAGACCGTTTCTGAGTCATCATTTGATTTACCAGGCACCTCCTGACAGCCTTCCAGCCCTCTGACAACATTCCACAGTTCTACTACAACTTAAACAAATCCAGATTGAGTGAGTAAGCTACGGGGGAGGCAAATACCTCCCTCACCCATCCCCAACTCACACAGGCATGGCAGTCGTGTACTCAGCTGTTCCAATGTACACGCACACCTATTTGCTTGCATGCAAATCTGCCAGTCACACTGTAGAACCTCCCTGATGTTTTGAAGCTAAATTAGGCCCTTGCTCGCGACCAAATATCGCACCTGTGGCACATTGCTATCCCGTCCACAGTGCTATGTTTGCACTAGTATATTCTGATTTACGACCTGTGGTACACCTGAGCATCGATTACACGGTCACTGAGACTGCAGCTTTTCCAGGCCGTTACAGCTTGACAAAAATCATTTCCACTGTGATCGTATTGAGAGTTTTGGACGACCGCCGTCCTGGATTCCCCTCAGATAGAGGAGGGTAGGGGAGAGGAAATGGTGGGAGACATAGGAAAATAAAGAAAGGGGGGGAGTAGACGCTACATTCCTGTGATGGCGGGAGGTGCTGGAAAGCATCACATGCTCCTCGATCCGACTCCACAGCCTTGTCATCACAGGGGTAAACAACCTCCCACAAAATACACAACTGAGCCCATCGTTACGCATCAATCTGCAGAAAACGTTTCTACGAGCTTACCTGCTTGTTTTTGTACTTCTTTAGGTAACGTGGGGACACCAGACACTCCGGGTTGATGTCGGTGGTGATTGGTTCGATGAACTGAGGGTCGGGGTTCATGTGCTGCATCTTGAGGAAGGACAGAATGTTCTGGACCTCCAGATTGTACGAGCTGTCGGCCATGGTCTTCCCTTTGGAGGCCAAGCGGCACGCCGCCATCCAGTGAGCGTACTGTTTCTCCTAAGAGGTGAAACACAAAAGTAATGATGAATACATGGCAGAGATGAAAGCGAATCGGAAGAAAGGGCTAAGGTTCAGGTTTACCGTGTCACACCGAAGCCAGATCTCATTCATGCCGTCGGCCACCGGGATCAGCAACTTGATGTTGAATTTCTGGCCTGAGATGTTAACATCTGGCGTTACCTCGCAACCTATGCGTAAGAAGCCGAGGCGGAGACGGAAAGAAGGGGTCACGAGTCACAGTCATTCTTCAGATGCTCCACCTCGGATAACAAACTTTCAGCAGATAAATAAAACGACACATTCCAGCACTGGCGACAGAAAACATGTTTGCTGCGTTGTGTGACGGCACCTCTCAGGTTCATTTGGTGAGCGGGCGTCCCATGTGACTCCTCTTTACTCTTGTAACAGGAAATTGTGATATCCTTGAATGTGCACCAGTACTGCTTATAGCCCTTCAGTGTCAGTTTCTTGGGTCTAAAAATATAAAGCAGACAGAGAGACAGTCACAGTTCAGATGGGAAAAAACACTTTTTTTTTAAGGTAATGAACAGGAAGAGTGAGAGACGTAGAGGGTTTCTAAAGTGCAAAGTCAGCTAGGTGATTAGGAAAGGAACCAGCGGTGTGGAAAAGCATTATAGAGGAAATTCCCCTTGATATCAATCTGGTTTATACTGTACTGTACATTTTATGAGGAGCCGCTGCAGGGGCTGACCGCCTGTCAGCACAGTTTTTGACTTAAATGGATTGGCTTCCAAATGTGTTTGGCCCAACAGTAATTGCTCTGAATAGCCAAACTAAAAACTAAAAGGTTGCTGCAAGAAAATGGTCTTTGGCAAACAATCCAACCACTAACAATAATGCAGAAAGGTTTGCTTCATGGTCCCTTGTTGGGCTCATGTTTCAGATAAGAGAGAGAGGCTCAGACATTCAGTTTGCGTTTTTGGTTTAACAGTGAAGGAACAAAGTCTTGTGGGATCACGCAATCCTGGAAGCGAACTCACTTGAAAACTTTGACATAGTCTGCTAGCTCGGGAATAGATGTGATGTCACCCTAGAAGGAAAGGGAAAGCCCATTGTTAGTATAATACTGGAAAAGACTCTTCATAAGAATAAGACTGTGGTTAAGCAAAACCTTTAAAACCAAACCATTAACATTTTCCTTGTCAGTGTTCATCGGAGAATCAGAATCAGAAAAGGGTTTATTGCCAAGTTTGTGAAACACACACAAGGAATTTGTTGTGGTGATTGGTGCAATACAATACGAATATAAAATCAAATATATAAGAGATAAAATGTATAAACAGAAATGTACAATATGCGGTTTTAGAAGGCTAAAAAGACAACATTTCTCATGCTGTATCTCTATATCAGTGTCAAATCTTTTACAACTCTAGATTTTTGTTCGATACTGTGAGGAAAAACTGAGTAGATTTTTTCTCGTGCCTTTGTACTGCTAATGAAAAGAGACTTCAACAGGCAAAGAAACAAATCTTAACATTCATTTAGAGGGAAAGATGTTTTACAGGTGAATCAATTTGGACAAAAGTACTTGGGTAATCCCGTCCCAGGTGCTGTCAACACAAAAACGACTTAGTTATGATGATGATGCTGTCATACCAGCGCGTTGGATGTCTTCCCTCCCTCCAAAGTGATCTCCAGGTCGGACAGGGCTGCATCCACCTCATCCACCTCCTTCTCACTGTTATTCATGTGGTTGTCTGAAGACATGATGGACAGCTTGTTGATGTGGTACTGAGGAAGAGAAAAAGTTCGGATTAGGCTTGCTTTGAGAGGCGCGTCTCTCTAAACCATAACACCTAAGCTGTGACCGTTCATCGTTCCATCCTTTCAATGCTGTCGGATGGATGAAACCTTCAATGTAGCATCAACTAAATTTCCGGGGGAAAAACAACCACTTGGGATGGAAAGATGGAAAAGACTTTGCTGGCAACTGTTACCCACTCCAATAACTGTTGCTGATTTTTATGAAACTTTTCCGCTATGTGTGCTACTGGTGCAAAAATGCTCCAACTTCCTCTTATAAAAGGGAACGCTTTTGCAATAATTGCTATATAAATACTTTAAGATGTGTTGCCATTTATGTTAACATGTGCAATCAATATACACCAGCAATTGTTTTATGTTTTTTTTTGGAGAGTGAGATGTTGAAGTGGAGATGAGGAGTTGAGATGAAGACGATAAGTTGCAATGACGAGGATAGCGGTGATTGTCATCCAATCAGTAATAAGCACCGATGCCCGGTAAATGCATTTATACCACATCTTTGCACTGTAACATGAATTATCCTCATGTGGTGGGAGATTATCAAATTGCGGAAATTTGTTACAATGGAAACAACCATCCATCCATCCAGATAGGGTCATTGCAGAAAACCCCACCCTGAGTCACACACACTAAATGGAGCTTGCTGACAAACGGTATTTACAACGTCAACTCATGACTCTCCACCAATATGTAAATGAACAGCTGCTGAGAGAGTGAGAGCCACAGATGAGTGTTTGACAGAGATATGCGGCGCTTTGGATGGCAGGAAGTGGGACAAAGGGCTCAATCCCACATCCTAATCCTCTGCTTCTTCACTATATTACTTTAAAAGTCGAACACGGCGAGGCCCGATTCCTGTTCGCGTGTTTGACTATGAGGTCAGCCACTTTTCTCGCCCCTTGACTACCTCATTTCTGTGAACTGTCAAAGTGAAAACATCCAGGTAATTGCATGCCAACAGTCACCAGAAGCATACTAGATGGGGAAGATCATTGCTCTTTTTACACCCTTGTATTCCCTCCAAGTGAAACATTAGCCAAAATCCGTGAGCTCATACAACTAAACTGAATCTCAGCAGGGTCTACCGCCGAAAGTGTGAACAGACAGGTAGCAACAGAGTCTAAATACCCAATCTGGATCAGCATGTCTCTGGAGGCAAAGTAACAAGAAACCAGTTAAGTGCAATTATTAGCATTCTGATAAAAACACCCCCATCATCTCAAAGTGACAGAGTGCTTTTAAAGGAATGTTTGCAGGTCTACGTGTCTGGCTGGGGTGGGTGGTCTAGAGTAAGGCATGGGGGTCCTATGGCCCAGGATGCTCTATAATTACCCCTGGGGTGGGGACAGGGTGGCGTCCTCAGGTCTTGGCACCCACGGTTTATGAGGGTCAGAAATAGCAAGGGCCCTGAGACTAGGCGTATCAACCTGGGGGAGCAAAAGGGGTTAAAACCTGTATATGAACTATCCCTACTCCTAGCTCCATTAACAGCTGGAATAAGGAAAATTGATGCCCTCCTGATTTTCATTTGAAAATGTCTTGAATAGAAACTTGAGTGGGGTTTTGTAGAAAGTTCTAAGCAGCAGGTTTCAGTAAACACGCGTGTCACATGAGCAGAGTGGAAATCCCTCGCAACGTTGTGCCGGAATGACACTTCTGCAATTCTCTTAAGATCAGCAAAAACTTTCATTGCCATGTAATATTAGTCATAATGACTCATTAAATTGTTGACTTTTCAAAACATTTTACTCAAAAGCCTTACTAATGCAGTAATTCTATGAAAAAATATATGTGATAATGCACCCATTAACTGATTCTGCAACGACATAACAGCCAAGTTTTAGCTTGCACGCAGTTGCAGAACTGGCAGCCATACGTCTCACTTTGGGCTCCGATTCAATCCAATTCATTAGCTTGTGGTTGAGAAAGCAGTGTGCCCACTGAAAAGGTCTTTTCACCACAATGCTGAAGCAGGACAATTATGACCAAGCACTCACACAAACCCACAGACTTCTTACCTGCAAGGCGGCAAACATCATCATTTCCTCCTCTGTGCACTCAATTTCTTCCAGCAGGATAGCCCACTTGGACTGCTCATAAAGCTGGTTTACTCGAATGGCATCATACTGTGGATAAACGCAAAAGAAGATTGAACATGGGGGACCGTAAAATACCTGCTGAAGCAGAAGTTGAGGGTTGAACCTTGTTAAGCAAACGTAAAGCTGGCGGTGTTTCCCAGGCTCACACTACAGTATAAAATGTATGGTAAAACGAAATTATCCTTAAATATGCATCAGAAAAATTACTAGACTGTTACAAACTGTTACAAAACTTCTGTATTCTCTTTTAAACTAGCATGAGCATTGAAGTTGTGCTGCTTTGCATTGGGACGTACCTTTGGATTGAGGTCAAAGAAACAGTTGTATTTGAACCTCAACAGCAGAACCTCATTCTCCTTCACATCCTGCTCCATGAGAGACCTGGATGAGTCCAACCACCTGTACAGACAGTCAATGAGGTCAGATCAGAGTGAAATGCAACAAAAGGTTCTCAGTAGGAGCAGTTTAGTGAAGCCAGCAAACAAGCGCCATCTCACCCCTGATTGATCTTGGCTTTATCCAACAGAGACTGAGGCTTGTAGAGTTTGGCCAGGATGTCTGGTGAGGAAATGGGCTGGCTGACGGCGAGGATGCTGGGATTGCCCTCAGACAGCGGGCTGTCTCCGAACCAGGCTGTGGTGGGTGACAGGGGGCTGCCGTCCCTGGAGTCGTAGGTCGGGGTCATAGTCTTGCTGTATAAGCCTGGACTAGAGTAGATACTCCCTGGAAACACACAGCAATCAATTAGACCCCTGCTGTCTTAAAAACAAGCATTTCTTCTTGATCTGTCACTCACAATTCCATGAAGAATACATTCACAAATACACCATCATGGGAAAAAAAAAAAAACTGAACGCTTCTCAAAAGAGCACAAACTTGCAGCCTTGCCAAACCAGCTAGCGGTCAACAACATCATGTGACTACCGGCCAAAACTTTGCAAATGAGTGACTTCAATAACACCCCACTGCTGGAAGTGGGGCGGATGAGGACCAGCATGCAGTTTATGCACAATATGATCAAGGTCATCCACTTACTGTATGCACAGTCAAAAAAAAACCTGCAGGAATGCGCTGCACACAGCAAACATGCCCACAGGAGAGGGGGAGAGCACACACATGGGAGGCAAATACAATAACTACAGCATAAACAACTAAGTTTGAGGAAGAAAAAATTCAAATCGAGTTTCTAACTCATTCAATTGTTCATTCCTCTGTATGTTTCTATTTAGTTTAGTTTCTCAATCTTGATCTACACGTAAGCACCAAAGTGGAGCTGTTTGCATTTCCTGTTGGTTGTGGAGTATTTTTGGCCACATCGCCCCCTACATTCCCTCTCTCCCTCTGTGGGGCCTGTAGGTCAAGAAGCAACTCTGGCTGAGCTACTAAATCCTCTTTGAAATAAGGAAGTGGGCTTGATTTGTAAAAGTGCGTGCACGCGCGTGTGTGTGAGCTGAGGTCATGAGAACGGGGTGCAGGCCGTGTGGGGGAGGGTGTTGTCATGTGGTTCCTTCAAGGTTTTCCTGCAAATGTCGAGTTCATCGGGTCAGGGAGAGTACTCCCATCCCTCATAGAGTTTCCAGAAGAATGTGAAATATCCAGAGAAACCATGTACACGGTGAAAGCTGGCTGTCCAATAAAAACACAACAAGGCCTCCTCCATCCTGTTTACTGACACTTGAATGCCGGCAAAACGGCATTGAGGACGCTAAAAACAGCTTTACTCGCAGATGCTCCCACACTGAGGATTTGAGGAGGGCTTAGGATGGACCACCATCAGTCACTAATACTAGAAGTAAACAATGAAAAATATGTCAATAAATTTAACTGTCTTGTGCTTCTTGTGTGGGCTGTAAGTTGAAACATGAAAGCTGGATGTTGTGCATGTGACTGTTGCTAAACACTAAAGCAAACACATACAGGATTGTCTCAGAAAATTAGAATATTGTGATTTTCTGTAATGCAATTACAAAAACAAAAATGTCATACATTCTGGATTCATTACAAATCAACTGAAATATTGCAAGCCTTTTATTTAGTGATGCACTGAAATGAAAATTTGTGGCCGAAACCGAAACCCAAAATAATAATAAACACTTGGCCGAATACCGAACATGGTTCTTCAGCAGTTTTTCATTTATTTTGCCATTTTTTTCACCATTGCATAAATCAAATACATTTGATTTAGGCATGCTTTTCAAAGAAAAAAATCTTTTCCAAAATTACAAGGTAGAAAATATTTATTGAACATAAAAAAATGAAAATGTTTTAATTTCCCAGCATTATGTTGTTTTGGTTCCACCTCCTGGTGAATGTTAGGTAAAATTCTTATGGGGTTAGTTTTTGGTTGGCCAACGATTTATTACGGGAGCGGCCAGTCCATTGGGTAAAATTCTTATGGGGTTAGTTTTTGGTTGGCCAACGATTTATTACGGGAGCGGCCAGTCCATTGGGTAAAATTCTTATGGGGTTAGTTTTTGGTTGGCCAACGATTTATGTAGTGCGCAACGTTACGGGACGGAGCGGCCAGTCTATTTCCTTATTTTACAACGCCGTTATTAATTGTTCGTTTTTTTCCCCCAATTATTCCACCGAACACCGAAAGTGTTTTTTTTGCCATTTTCGGCCGAACAATTTCGGTTACCGAACAATCGGTGCATCACTACTTTTATTATTTTAATATTGCTGATCATGGCTTACAGCTTAAGAAAACTCAAATATCCTATCTCAAAAAATTAGAATATTCTGGGAATCTTAATCTTAAGCCATGATCAGCAATATTAAAATAATAAAAGGCTTGCAATATTTCAGTTGATTTGTAATGAATCCAGAATGTATGACACTTTTTTTTTTTTAAATTGCATTACAGAAAAAAAAGAACTTTATCACAATATTCTAATTTTCTGAGACAGTCCTGTATACTTGTAACATGCCCGCTGATGACCATCCGACTGCCCCCTCACCATATCCAGCAAAGATTTCATTGGCTAAAAAGTGACAGTCACCAGGCACACGTGAGCAAAAGCAGCCTTTTTATTTGTTTCTTTTTTTTTTTTAAGTGAGCTTTGAGCTAATTTCTAATAGGACGCATAAGCATTTATCATGAGACTACCAACATCAGCTGACTTCCTCCAGAGGAGCAGTCAGGTGACTTTACTGCCAGTCCCAAAGGTTAGGGATGTCATGTGACCTTTACACTCCAGCTGTGGGGAAGAGGGGAGGATGGTAACAAGGCAGGGGTGAGGAAGCAGTGCTGAAGAGGAAAGGACAGGGGAAAGCTTACCTTTGACAGGTCCGATGTATATTATCTCAGAGGCTACGAGGAAAAGAAAAGGAGTAAGAAAGATAAAGGGAGAAAAAAGTAGAGGGAAATGGTAGTCAGGGGAGGAAAAAACAATAACAGGTGACAGACTTAAGATTATGAAACTCTCAGGAGGAAAGAAGAAGAGGACAGAGGATAAAAAGGATTGAAGAATACAAGAAATGAGGAGATCCGTGGCATTTCCACAGAAATTGCCAACTGTTAGCCTCAAAGTGACTCAGTTTGCCCTCTTTGTGGAGTGACATGGTCCTGGCGTGACTAGTGAGGTTCCAGCCACCCATTTATAATCATCCAGCAGCAACGTGAATGACTTAAAAGCCGGGCGAGGCGTTGGTCGACATAAGCCAGCCCAGCACGTATGAACTGCAGCACAAATATAAATCACTGGCCGTCTGAGGTGGGTCATCTTTAAAATAGAACACGTCAAGATGTGCGATACGCTCTCTGGGAGTTGATGGACCGACATTATGGGCATCGCCACGGCTCTTAGTTTGAGCCATAACAACAGCTGGGAAGTATTTTCTACCAAAATGGTCCATTCTGTGGACACTTTATACGAGCGTTCAGACTGAAGAATGCTTCTTTCAAGAAAATTTAAGGTCAGAAATTGAGGTTTTTGACCTTCGCCCTGTGTGGCTTGTTGGCGACAAGAGTGAACCCAACTATGGAGCATCCATATACTAGTTACCAAAGTAAAAACTCTTCAAATACAAAACAAGTTTTGGATGAAAATGTATTTGAACAGAACTGACCATCATCTTAATAATTTTACTTAAATTTTTTGATGTAATTATTTTTTTTTTTCAATGTAAATCGTTAGTGAACTGTAAAAGACTACCTGTCACAGTTTCCTGGAGTTTAAAAAGACACACTGGAACACGTTCGTGATATCTGATTTGGGACTGGACGGACGCTGGGACCATCAAGCTCTTCCTGTCTGATGCTGAACTTACTGACATATACAGTAAAACCAGGAGCTCTCTCTCATTTAAGATAAAGCATGTATGTCTACTTGTTTGTAAACAATACATCAGTCATCCAAATTGCTGAAAACTATTTTTCTGCTGATTGACTGATTACTTTTGCTAATCAGTGCAGAACTACATGTGATTAAAGTCAAACTGAAAGAATGACGGAAGGCGGCGAAATACTACGGTTCTGATTGCAGCCCTGCCTCTCTGCAAAGCCTTGTGATTTCTATCAGGAGATCTGGGGCAGGGAGCCAGCGTTTCCCCACAAGGGACAGTAACTTCCCACAGACTATAGCGTATGATCCGATTGAAGGGAGAGCAGAAAGCGCACACGTACACATGGAACACATGAGGAGACATGAGACAGTGCAGTGATTCTGCACATTCACGATAAACGTCTCAACTTTTCCTGAAACTGCGACCGCATAGACACGGAGAATAAAATGTGATCTTCCCCACACGAAGCAATGTGGCACACCCTTGTCATGTAACAATGCAAGTCTCAATATCATACTTGTTTACCTTTGTGAAGTAGATAGTTTTTACATGTTCTTGTACTTTGCTTCACTGGGTGGAAATAGACTAAGAAAAAAACATCTTTAAATCATTTTGTTTTCCACCGCAAAACAAAAAAAAACACATTCTGTTGCAAGTGCACAATTATTGTTAAGGCATCTTTCCAGTCACTTGTTTGTGTATGGTGAAGAAATGCATATTGAGCAAACTCTGCTGTGCAGAAGAGACTCTAAAAACACCAAGAGCCGCAGTCACCCTGCCCCGTAGCGTTAGTATTTCTGTTGATGCTAGCTCAGTGACAGCAGCCTGGCCTGTTTTCTTCTGCTTCTCCCTGCTCATATGATTGCAACTCTCCCATCACTCGCTGCACAAAGGAGGAGGGCCGTAATAACTGCACTTGTGTTGCCTGGTTTGGTTTTAAAATGGCAGCGTGACCAGCTATGTGAGGAATCCCAACGATTCTTAGGCCTCCCTGCCAAGGAATTGTGAGCTATGACTTGTCTATCCCATGCAGGCCTCAAACTCACACGTTCATATTTGGTCACTGTGAGTAGGGTGCAGCAATCTGGAGTTATCTTAGTGGTTTCTCAGCCACAACCCAAGTAAAACAAAACAAAAAAACAAAACAGAAGGAAGACGCTCCATTTCAGCCAACAGAACCTGCTGCTTGACCGCTTGAGAGAAATTACATTATTACTTTTCACATTAAAAACAACTAAATAAACCAAATACTCCATAGTTCCTTACAAGCAGACCAAAATGCATACGTTAACGTTAGCGCAAACCAATTCCTCAGAAGTGAAGTGCAAAACTGCTAATGTTCTTACATTACTATGAGTCCTACATAAGCGTGATCCACCCTCCTACATTGACATTTTGGTTCCAGCTGTATTTCTGAAACAAATACTGCAACAAGCTCTTAGTGCAACTCACCTGATCCAGGAGTCAACAGTGGACCCTCCAGCTCAAGATCGTCTTCCTCCGTCTCCTCCAACTTTTTCTTTTTCTTCTTAGGATCCCGGGGTTTGCGCAGTAGAGACAGCTCCTCTGGGTGGCGGATATCTGAGGGTGGTGGCGACATGGCAAGAAGGTTCATTTGTTACCACGTAAACATAACTTTGACTTGCAACAAAGAATATCTAATCTGTGCACAAAGCTGGGCAGGTTTTGAGGTCTTAAAGTAACAAAAACATACAGTAATTAGTGGTGTTTTTTTGTTGTTGTTTTTTTAATACAAGCTTTTAATGAACTAGAATAACTCTCAGAGAAACAGGGACGTGTTGTTAACACAAACTGCAAGAATAGTGAGAGGCAAAGGGGAGAAGGAAGAAAAAAGTAGACTGGTAGGAACTGAAGACAGCTGTGCAGAAGAGGGGTGGAAAATTGCAAATCCCTTTTCTCTGGGCCCCAAAAAAGCCCATGCTTTAACTGTAATCCCCAGTGCAGGCAAGACAGACACGACCTCAGTCACTGGATTTACCTCTCTTTCTAGAGCTAGGACAGACTGGATTTTTTTATGAATAGTAAGAGAAAAACAAATCAGAGACGAGATGCGTGCGACATCCTAAACAAAAATGATACGTCGCCCCAATAATATAATATAATGACTAAAACAGCAGTCTATCCTTTGGCTTCTTTCTCCACTTTTATGTCCATGTCTCGGAATTGAAGCCGGGGAGCCATCAGTCAACGGCAACTGTGATGGAAACGCTAGATGGAGGAGGATGAGGTAGCCAGAATGCGTCAGGATCTGAATCGATGGAGCACGTTTAGATCCAAGCACATCTGCACACTCAGCTGGATTTGATTTTTCTATCAAACTCTGTCAAAAATTAAAGAGCTTTCCAGTATTAAAAAGCAATTTTAAATTACCTCCCCCAACATCGATAGGGAGAGCTCACTCGGAATTTTCCACGGATGAAGGACTGAAATGGCGCTCCTGACTGATGGAGGAGGCAGCAGAAGGTGTTGAGGACAACTCAAATAGGAGGTCAAGAGAACATCTCAACTTAGTGAGAAAGCTTGTTTGGTTTTTGTAACTAAAGCAAAAGCATTCCAGGGGTTTTAAGAACTACCAGATGGGAGCTCACCCTCTGCTTTTACCCTCCTCCCTCATTTTTGCTCTGCTGCAGCTCTGGAGCGCGGTCCCTGTGCCCTTATACAGCCATGCGAGTTCCAGGCGTGCTGCTGCGAGCTGTAGCCCCACTGAGCTACGTGAGGAGGCCGACAAACACGCTGTATATCAGACTGCTGAGGAACTGCAGAAGCATGTGGGATTTTACTACGCCATCACTAACAATTGTTTAACTCTTTCCAATCTAAACATGGGAACTTTTGTGACAAATATAACAAATGTAACTCACATATACCCCAATTATATTCTTTTTTTAAACTGTTCCTACAAATGCTTCCAGTCAAGATGTTAATCCTTATAAAACTGTTCCAAAAATATATCGAGATTATACAGCTAAAAATACCTTGATTGTGTGTTTTTAACTTTTTCCCCATCACTCTTATATAAGGGGTTGGCAGACTGGGAAAGACTCCAGTCTGGTCCAAAGAACTACTCATGAAGTTGTAGAGGAGTTTCAACAAAGACAGACCTCCGACATCCAGAGCCTTAAAGAACTGATGATAGCTCTCACCACCCTTGGAGCTTTTGAACGACCTCAGCATCCTCAGTGCTAGTTTATGAGCAAGTCCACAGACTCAGCCTCCTCCGGGGGACGGATAAGAGCCTTGAATCTGACGCCATTTCCAGAATTAAACTCAGTTTGCTAATAGCTTATTAATTTGAAAAAAAAAAAAAAAGAAGGCAACCTATACCAACACTATTTCTCCCCATCAAGTGAAATATCAATTTAGGGTTCCTTCAAAAATTGAAACTTTTTTTTTCCCCCTGGTAAAGATGCATGAACATCTTGATCCCACACTAGTGGCAAGTTTGTAGAAGCTGCCCACTTAGACCAGTCTACTGTTACCGAGTCACAGTTTCAGAGACATGGGCATTAAGGGGACATCATGTACTAAGGAGGCAAGACATGAAAACACTGAAATGAAAAAAACCAAAGGAGCATACCAGCTAGAGTATTACACAAGTATTTTTAGACAGGGAAGGTTTCTAGTTTATTTCTGATTACATTCTCACTTAAGAGTTTCATTGTTTGTACATCGTTAAACCTTCAGAATTATCTTAGGAAATTATTTGGGATCGTGTCAGGGACAGGAGGGCATGGTGGTGGTCACTTTGTAGATTTTATCTAACAAAAATAAATAAATAAATAAGATGTGAACAATGTTCGACCCTTCAGACTTGTGGCAGTAACCGGGCCTGGAGCCAGAGGAGAGAGGTTGAATGAGGGCCAGCTGGACTTGCCAGATTTGCTCCTTGGAAGAGATGATTCACTGCAGTGAGTAATGGCGACCACAAAGAATCACCATCATTGTCTAATTTTACTAAACTAAAATTTACTCAAAGAGTCGGAGAGCTCAGCTGTTTTACGCAAAAAGCTAGCATTTTTTTTTGTTTTTTTTCTTGCAACCCTGAAGACAAACATTAAATTCAAGGCTTAGAAGGGCAGAAATTTGATTAATCGACCAGACAAGCTAAAAAAAAAAAAGGTGCTAAAAAGGCACCTTAAAAGGACACGAAAGGATAATAATGCACTTTATGTAGGAGTTAGATTTCAGGTCAAACCACCATCGCCCTCTGTTATGACAACAGAGACCAGCACACTATGGCCAAGTTAACTACCCCACAGGTTGATGGGCCATAAATCTCCCAGACCAAAACCATAGGGTAACAGTTCACACAAATCCAGAGAGGTTTTGGGGGGACAAACTGCTCTGACCGAACACTATTCACAAAAAGGACCTGGACTTTCTACCTCCTGCTTCCCTCCCTTTAAAACAAGAAGATATAGAAATACGCCCATTTACATCGCTTTATTTTCTTCCATTAACGTTTCTAGTAATTTAATTGATTTGCTGTAATGTTACATGTTCTTCAAAATTGGACCAGTGTTGTACCACAAATGGTAGCAGAGGTTCGTTTACACATCACGACTGAGTAGACCAGTCTGACTCTTGTTACCCTGAAGTGGTGCTTTGCTGAGAGAAGCAGCTTCATTTTTTACACGGGCAAATACTCTATTCCAGTCACGTGTTAGTCAGTCGGGATGGGTGCATTTTCTGTGCTGGCCCCACAGGATGAGTTAAACAGCCTCCTGCAATGCATTAAGTGTGTAAATCATTTATCAAAAAGGGAACATCTGTTGGTTGCAACATCTCAACCAGAAAAAAAGAAAAAGAAAAACAAAGGATGATTCCCAAACTGTCTTTGTTTTATATCATTGTAAACTGAACTTCGGGGCTTTCAACCCCGGGACGACGCTTTTTAAAAGATGATAGTTGCAATGAATCAACAAAGAAAAAAAATATATATATTATAACTTAGAATGAAAAATCCTTGGTGCTATTTCTGCACCATCAACTAAGCAGTACTGTACAGGATGGGAGAACTGCCAGATAAAAGTGGTGTGATTTTCATGTTTTACAGTACATTGACCTTGGGCAGACTTCTACCCACCCAGTCAGTCCAGATTGACTGTATCCATGTCAGAACAACAGCTGCTTGGAACATTAATGAAGCACAGTAGGGAGTTTTAAACTTCCAACTTAAAGTGAAACGCCAGTTTTTGGTGCTTTATATACAGTATTGATGTTCATTATTGGATTATGCCACACAGACTGAAAACTAGACAAAATAGAAATATCAAAGATAACATATACCTCTTCAGATTAGAAAATGAAAGACACCAGTTTTCCTTCTCTGTTTTAAGTCAACTATTATCTCTGTCCCTCCCATTCCCATTCTACTGTCTGGAGTGAAGGCCATTGGGTATCTTTGTGTCTTCCTGTTCCCTCTGATTCTCTATGGTTTATAGCTCTCAGCTAGTCAGCAGAAAATATTCACAGGAAATTGTAAAATTCAAAGTTGCCTTGCAAACACAAAGTGCTTCCAGACCAGACTTTCTGGAAATAAGCCTTGTCAGACAAAACAACTCTACAATACAGAGTACTGTCTTGTACTAATGAGTAACACATAACATTCAAATAACAAATGTCTTTATTCAAAGACTGGGGAGCTGGGGATCAAACCACGACTTTGTGACTCAAACGCTCTGTCTCCTGAGCTACAACCACCTTAAACAACTGTGATGTCAAACACTGCATATACAAACACAGCGCAGACTTTTGCATTTACATTTAACATCCTGACCCATGCCGAGTCAGCTAAAGGCTATTAGTCCTGGATTTCAGTGGAGGCTAATGAGTTTTATAACAGAGGCAGCAAACACATTCCTGATCAGGACAGGCTGACAGAAACACTGCTGTTTTGTACATTCCCCATCTGCTGGCCTCCGTTTAAAAAAAATAATCTCTGTCTACATTTAAACTCAATAAAATGAGAGCATGTGTTTTTCTTAATATCATGTAACTCATTTGTAGACCCAAAATTAAAAACAAGGCAGACTACTACCTGGAAAAAAACGAATAAAAACTGGAAAGATGCCCCTGAAGGCTCTGATCTGCAAGACACAACAGGTGTGCTGTGACCCCGTCTTTAAAAAGGACTTGTTTGGGTGGGGGGTCTCCAAACCCTCCAGGAGATTGATAAGTGGAAGCAGGAGCGAGGGGTGAGATCTGTGCTGCAGAGAAGGGGTTGTCTGGATTCAGCATGAGACCCCTGACGCATCTCTGCCAGGGCTGCGTGGATCCAGTGATTCAAGGCATCAACAGAGCGTCCGTTTGAGGTCATTACAGCACCGGGGGAGCACTTAAATATGCAATGGGTCTTTATAGAAGAGGCTGTAGGTGAAGCAAAGACTGAGCAAAATGCGAGCTATTTACATGTAAATGAATATGCACTTTGGTGTGGTTTTAAACCCGAGACAGATTGATAATCTCTGTATACTAAACACGAGTGTGGGGTGGATACGCTTCTCCAGACTCATCTACCAGACTCATCTACCAGACCGTAGCACGCACAGCTTAAGGTATGTTTAACAAACACCACAAATTGCCAGATAAAAAACAGAGTGAAAGGAAGGGCATGATTAGCAATTAACAATTGATGTGGAGCATTTTCACGGCATTTCTAAAAATGCCATCACGAGGGGAAGTTTTCAGTTTAGTGGGGTGGGTACATTCAGTGTGTCCACTCAGACTGGATGTTACAGCCAACAGCTGACAAAACCCTCCCAACAAGTCATTTACACCTCATCAGACCGGTTTCCACATGTCCACTGAAAACAAAAACCTTCTAAACTGCTTTATGTGTTGAGAAACGGGTAGATATTTTCACTCACTGAACGTTTTGCAGCTGTCGGACACAGCCTTGAAGACCCGGTCTGAGAAGTTCACCTTGACCTTCATGTGCTTCATGTTGGGCAGCTGCAGGCGCAGCAGTTTGTGTTGTGGCGTGAAGAGCAGACGGGCATCAGCTTGGATGCCGTACTTGTCCAATGTCCAGTGGGTTTTCAAAAGCCATGTTTTCTTTTTTTCCCACCACAGAGCATGATCTGACCAATCCTTCTTCACATCTAAGATACAGAAGAAAAGAGAGCAAATTAGATCAATGTGGGTAATTGCACAGTGAAGAATGACAAAAAAAAAAAAGAATAACCAAAAAACGAAATCAACAAAAGGCTGAAAGAGTTGCATAGTTATTTATACTACACAATTTGTTTACTGGAGCATCCTAAAGCAAGTACAAAGTATTAAAGTATCCATCACGTGTGTGGACTGAAGTTGAGCTCAAAGCGACAGCAATGGGACATTTAAGTGAAAGAAGTGACTGTGTGACACTGGGGGGATATCATGTTCATACTTCTCAATATGTGTGAAAGTCACACTGTGATCTGTCTAAGTAGACACAAGGCACCACAATCCTCACATAGCTTCCAGGCTTTTGGAGCTCAGTACAAAGGAGACGGACCTGTTGTCTCACGGTTCTATGTATGAGACTAAAAGGGGAAGAAGAAAGCCTCAGGGATTTGAAATAGAGCAAAAGATCTGTTTTGTAGATCACCTGCCTTTAGAATGAGAGGCACAACCACAAGCCGAGGTTCTGTGTGAATGGCAAATCTCTTCATCAGGAAGGGTTAACGTAAAGAAAATCCAAGTTACACACGCTGAGTAAAGATGGCGTTAATAGAATAAAAAAATCTGAGTTTTTAGTTATTACTAAAGGGTCAGTTTAGAAATGTACTTCTCAAAGCTGCGTCTCAATTTCTCCACCCACATATCCCTTTATTGCTTTTCCAGCCCATCCTCAGCATCACTGAGTCACTGCACCCAGCTTCCTAAGACGTCTTTTAACCAAATCATTCGATCTGGACTTTTATTATTTCCTTTATTTAACCAGGCAAGCAAATTAAGAACAAATTTCTTATTTTCAAGTGCAGCCTAGGGGGGTAAGGAGAGGGGGGAGCTAAGATGAAAAGACTGTTTTAACTCAAGCAGTGCTGCATCTTTGAGGTGGTTTGAACAAACTGCAACGACTGCTTTAGTACCACATATCTAAAAATGCAACATATGGACCAAGAAAGAAGATTTTAATGTACGTCAGTCAGCTTTGTGCAGACTTTCTGGGCGAATCAAATTCTTTTAAAATGTAAAAGTCAATGCATTTGTATCTAAAATGGAGAGAGATGAAAAATGTTAATACAATAACCCACAGTCTTCCACTATTAAGGATGCTTGTCATGCATGGCAGCACAACGGATTAAATAATGATAAACAAGACAGAAAAGCAGAGACTTTAAATCCACTTTAGAGTTAAGATGTCCTGTCGTAATCAATGCTGCTGATGATGCCCCCCATATCCAGAATATTAAACTACACTCCCTGAGCTGCTCTCCTCCCTCTGTCAAAACAGCATGTAGCCATGTTTTCATGCGCTGACATTTTCCATGATACACTCCTGTTGACCTCGTCTGAGAGATGAATGAAGAGTTTGTGGATAAGCCAGCTGAACGTCATATTGTCTGTTTACACCACGCAAACAAGGCAGCTGTGACGCCAACAAAGCAAACTGAACAGAGGAAGGAAGTTGGTGGGCATCTCAATTCTGATGCCACTGAGAACGCCTTGTCGGGGAGGGTGCTGTATTTTAAACTGTTGGGTTTTATATTGTTTAGTATGCTGGGAAAAACAAGAGTGAAAACACTCCAAGCTTTCCGAGTCCCTGTGAGAGTCCCTCTTCTAGTTTGGGGGCGCCGCTGTCATCGCTCCATTCTGATGCCTCAGCTGTGCAGAACCCAACATCATTGCTACCATCAGCATAACCACACCCCTAAGTTTCCAGAAGCTACAAAAAAGGCAGAAATAATGAGAGGGAGTATAAGGAGAATAACTGAAAATAATCCTGAATGTATTTTCATAACTCTGCTAACAAATTTTCCCCTAACAACCTTATAATTTCTGGTGTCTGGGAACGATGCAGAAACGGCTAACGTCAACATCTGGCACTCAGGTCTTCACCACAGACCTCGTTCTATAGAAACTTCCTCATCATCAGCATGCATTACCACCATGGAGTCTGCGACAAGACGTGAACACACATCTCCGTTGGTATTAGTAACAACACGCTCCCCACGGCCTCTGCTTATCCGTTTCCTTGTCGCTGCCCCCTGCCAAAACCTCAGTGGGCACAGCCTCCCCCTCCAATGCTCGTTTGTGTCATTACGCAGTGGTTCGATGTGCTGTGATTGGATAACGGCAGCTCTGGTAGGCTTCCATTGGGCTCTTTCAGTAATAAAACGGTAACTCGACCCGCAGAGAGAGGGAGAGAGGGCCAATCTACCAGCTAAAAATACAGCCTGCCAAGTCTGACGTAATGCAGCAGTCAGAGGAATGGGGGGGCTTAAGTAATTGGGTGCATCAAATGTGGACCCACAGTCTCCAACATGTGTATATGTGTGTGTGTGTGTGTGTGTGTGTGTGTGTGTGTGTGTGTGTGTGTGTGTGTGTGTGTGTGTGTGTGTGTGACACACACACCGGCCTTAAAACACAAGGGGAGGGGAAAAAAATGAGAAAATGGTTTTATGACCTCTGCACAATGTGATGAGTGATACAGAGACTGTGTGTTGTGTGTGTTTGAGTACTTGATGGGCAGGTGGTCCTCTCACTCGTCCATTAGTTACATTAGCCTTGTCTGTGTTGTGCACATTTATGCTTTAATGGGAAACATTAATTCATAAATTCTGCTAAATTGACTCATTCTCATTCAGCGTCACAGCTCTAAATCAGAACGGTCTCCACCTCATGTTGGACTAGACACCAGAATCAGAGATACTGCTTTAAGAAAGAAAATATAAATATTCATTGTACTATAGCTGTGTGTCAACTTGAAAAAAAAAAACACTGTAGTTGTATTTAAACGATTAATCGTTGGTACTGAATTACCCAGCCTTGAGGGCCCTCATTGGGATAATACAGGACGCTCAAGTGTCACCCCCTTCCCTCTCCTTCACATCACTCCGCCTCACTCCTCCTTTTCCCCTTCAGCTCCGACTCTATGCTGTGTTTACATTAGGAGGCAGCTATGTTTATGAAGGCCAGTCTATGTGGGGGAGGGGAGAGGGCAATATTGAAATGGATGAGAAGAAGGGAATGGACAGGAAGGGCATGAAAGGAGATGAACAGGACCCGTCACTGGGGATGCAACAATACCAGCCAGCTATCAGTACAGTGACAAGTATGAGGAAGAAGCTGGAGGTGGAGGACATTGAACATTTAAGACCAAAAGAACATATAAATAAATATAATGATGTGAACATGTTAACAGGAACAGGTGCATACTTGGTGATGTACCACACACACACACACACACACACACACACACACACTTGTGAATCAGGAAGAGTATCAAGAACCTGGTACAAGTTCAAGACAACCCTGTAGAAGTACCAATAAGCGCCGTGTCAAACTGCTCTGGTAATCCTAACTATAGTGTGTAATTGTAGCTGTGCACTTAAGATGACCAAACTGCCAGTGTCAGATCATTACATTTGACTTGACTGTTTTTAAATTCTGCTCTTTAGTCATGACCAGACTCTAAAATGCTGGTTTATATCATCAAAAGTTTGACAACACTATTCCCCCTTGAGAAAGTGCCTGACTGAACATCCTGCAAAATCCTTATTACGCCTTATGTATTCACCTAATGATTATTTCCTTGGTTAAGCAATTTATCTACAAAAAACTACAAACAATATATAAATATTACTTAAGTAAAGCTAAAGTGTCAAAGAAATTCAATTTATTGATATGTAGGGAAAAGAATAGTAAAAAAACGTCAAAGCTACAAACATGCTTGATCATTATTTATATGTCAATCAACTGATCGGTGTGTGCATGTGTGTACTTTTGCATGTGCACTCCATATCAGCTGTTTCTATCTTCTTGATAATTCAAGCAGCACAGTGAAGCCAACAGACATGGACGCAAAAACCAGGCTCTGGCTCATAACATGATTAGTGAAGATGCTCTTACCAGGTCTAGACAATAAGCTTTCTCTCTTTTTCATCTTCCCACTTCCCATCAGAGCAGAACTGTTTGCCATCGGTAAAACCCAGGCCTATGCAGTGGAAGTTTTTTGTCATTTTCAGCAATCAGCTGATAAAACCATTACTGCTTGGTGAGACTGGTCATGCCGTTTCCTTGGCGACTCCTGGCTGACGCCGCAGGGGCAGTGGTGCGAGGCGACAACTTGTTTTCACACACAACAGAGATACCAAGTGCAAGCTTTGTTAAACTCATCTCTTGTGCTCTCTCAAACATAAAACATTTGCAGTGTCTCTCACTTTACATGAAAGCATTTCTGGTTCTAAATATAATTTAGTTTTGAAGCGGGCTGAAGGTCGGTTTTGACAAGCAAAGATGTTGCAAGCAACTGCTCTGCACTGTCCTTAAATTAGAGCAACAGTACATGGCACATACTGTAGGCTTTCTGTAGTCAACAGTGTCACGCTAGATATCATCAACATCAGATATTCAACATGCATACAAAACATGCTATAGACAGGTGATGACAGTATCTGTATTGCAGTCGGAAATCTGAGTCACGGGGGATTAAATGGAAGACTGAAAAAATACAATGATCTGACAAGAGTCCTGTCAGGTCGAAGCCAGTAAGAAGATCTAGATAGTCACAATCACTACATACCAGTAACAAAAGAGGCGCAGACAAACTTGTTTCTGGACTCGTGACACAAGGATGACTGATTAACATCAACTGGAGATGGCCCTGTTGCTAATGACGGAGCTCAAACTATAAATACAATACAATACAATACAATACAATACACGTGTTTCACTTAATTCAGATCTCATAAATCTGGACACTCAGTGTTCCGGTCACACCACAGAAGAAAAGAGGCAGCATGCTGTTAAGCTGATTTTCTACCTCGTCTGTCTAGCATAGTTTTGAAGATGAGTAATTGAGACACAGCTGCAGAGGTTGTAATGCCAGTCCACCGGGGAGTGGAGAAAAGACATTATAGTGGTACGGTAAAAGTAGCTTCCACTTAGCCTGATAGATCAGACCCACATCTCCAAAAATGTAGGGTCTGAAAACGATCCAGAGGGGCGACACCAACGGCTGCTTATTGAACTGCCTTTGCATACAGTTGGTTAGCGCTACAACTTATCAGAATAACAGACAAAATGATGAATTCGGAGGACATAAACGTGTCAACAGGAGAGTGTGTTGTGTAGAAAATAGGGCTGGGCGGCGATATATCGAGATTTTAATATATATCGATATATTTTCAAACGCGATATGGTACGAGACAATATCGTTTATATCGATTTAATTTTTTTTTTTTTTTTTTATGATTTTGATATAGCTTATTTTGTGACAAATTGACTTGAATGTTTTATTTGAGGTTTGCACAAATGTTTTGTTATTTGCACAACTGTCAACCTCAGTGGAAAAGTTTGCCTGTTACAGTATACATTGTATTAATTGCACAGTGTATTTTATTGTAATTGTTATGCAGGAAAGGGATATTTGTTTTATTTTATTCAAGAAGCATTTTTATTCTATATATGCAGGCAGTTTATTTTTATTTCATTTATTTTATACATTTTGATATTGTGCAGACCTCTGTTAATAAAAGGTACCTGTGTGACATTTGGCACGTGGCTTTGTATTAAAACTGACTGTTTTTTTAAGGGTTTGCCTCAGAAAAAAATGAAGCTAACAGAGATGCTATGCTATAATGCTTTGGGGGAAACCCCAATTATGGCACAGAAAAAATATCAATATATATCGAGTATCGCCATTCAGCTAGAAAATATCGAGATATGACTTTTGGTCCATATCGGCCAGCCCCAGTAGAAAAGTAAAAAAAATAAATGATTTAAGTGCCTTCTTCTGTTCATTTTCCAAAGAAAAAGTCAGAATCTAACCATCTATCCCAAAGCTGATTCAAACCGCTGTTAATCCTCAGATGCAGACATCTACACAGATTACGTCCACATAATGTTGTCGCTCTGCGGTCATCACGTTAAGCCTGCCCAGAGACTCCGTACAAGGGGAGACCGATAGTTGGACATGGCTGAAAAGCACATTTAAATTTTGCTAGCATTATGTCTACATTTATAAGCTAGCCTCAACTGCTTTTAAAGGTAGAGAACACTTGTCAGGAGTCTGACCAAAACTGCTTTACTCTAAGGCTGTCCACAGTAGGGAGGGGCATGGTGTTGACTCAGTGCTGATGTGGTAGGCTTCAAATATTGTGACATATTAAGAACACTAAATAACA
Source organism: Cololabis saira (assembly GCF_033807715.1). Classification (NCBI taxonomy): domain Eukaryota; kingdom Metazoa; phylum Chordata; class Actinopteri; order Beloniformes; family Belonidae; genus Cololabis; species Cololabis saira. Next base: position 12,610,229 of record NC_084602.1, read on the forward strand.
CACAGTAGCTCACAAATACTAAATGTAATGTTTAGGTCCAACACAAGTCATCTGGTTTCTCTTAATTTACAGGAAGTCATTTGAACTCTCAGAACCTTTCAAATTTAAACACTGGAAGTTTCATGACGAGTGCTTCGTCTGAGATTTTCACAAGATATGAAGACATATGGCGCTTTTACACTAGGACCTACTCTGCCCGATTCACCCCGGTTTTGCGCTTCTCCACTAGGGGTCGAGGCGGGTCGAGTAGATACTTTTCTGTATCTGTTCTGCCGAGGTTCTAAGTGTATGAGTCGGCTGCATCTGACCTCATCACAATACAGGCCACCGATTGGTCAGGGGGCGGGGCCGTCAGACGTTTGAGTCCGGGGGCGGAAATCAGCGAAAGAGCGACTCGCGGCTTCTTGTTAATTTTATTCAACAGGCAAATGGCAGCGCAAAAGTCTGTTTCATGATCCAACTCTGAGGTGCAGATGTTCATAAATCTGGTGGCTGAGGACAGAATTAAAAAGGGATCTAGACGAGCGATAAGGAACGACCAGATCCACCAGGAGCTTCATAGCTGCTCGCGGCTCCCAGTCGACTTTTCAGCAGCGCCAAGACAAACAAACAAAAAAAAAGTGTTGCCGCTTGAAGCTTCTCTCACTCCTTTTTTAACTTGATATCGAACACAAGCCACAGACCCAGCAGCACATCTATCATCTCCTCCAGGTTCTACATCTTTAGTGTTGTTGTCTTCTTCGTTTAGATCACACAATCAAATACGTCACAGCAGCTTCACTCCTACCCGCCTATTTCCCATCTGGGTATCGAAAAGAAACGAGGGCAAGGCGAGTCGAGTCGGGCTGAGTAGGTACTAGTATAAAAGCTCCAATAATGTCCTCCAACTACTGCTACTGTTAAATGCAGCATTACATAAACACTCATAGGTTCTTAGATGAGGCTCATTTCACTCTAAAATAAGTGAAATAGAGGTAACTACTTTTACCAGAAAAGAGGTTTAAAATGGGAACGTATGCACAATAATTGCAGAGATTGGATTTTTTTTTTTTTTCAAACCACAACACTAATCCACGTTGCTTTAAAGGACAAAGTAACAGACAAAAGAAACTGAAAAAGTTCAATTCTCTTTAGCAAATTTTCATTGGAACATTCCCAAAGTCATCCAGCCATTGATCAAACGCTGCTATGTTGATCAATGAGCCGATCCCGTTAAAACTAACTGTTGTTCATTGACGGGCCTAAATTGAACGCGGTTAGCTCAGATTATTTCAGACACTTACTACACAATAGCTCAGTGATCTGCAGACAGAGCACCAGACAAGCCATTTATAAGCATTAAGTGGGTCATACACACGGTGCCATAAAAAGAGCCTGAGAGCATTTTCATGTGTTATTGATCGCACTGGTGGATGAGAGCTACTTTCCCTACACATTTCCCAGCACACAGACACAGACAAGTCCAAATCTAAACAATTTCAGAAAATAAAGTGCCACGTCAAACTCAAAAAAGGTCCAGTTTTTAACTCATTTGATAAAGCCTTATTGACTCACACCAATGGATTTATCAAAACTCCCAAATGCCCATGACAACCTTGTTTCTCAGACTGAAAAAACAACAATGGTGACGTAAAAAAACATTTGAGGTAAAATATAAAAGTTTTTTATTGAAATTATTGTCTATATACACATATTTACCAAAACCTAATGTGTTTTGAAAATGCTGATGAAATGCTCAACATTTTAAATGGTGTGAATGGCGAACGCTGCATTAGTCCCATCTGGTGTGAAATGGTTCAAAAATGTTTAAAATAACTGAACCGGTACTTTTAATCATATTCAACAAAATGCCACCTCTTATGCTACTTTTGCTGTTGCCATTTGGATCAGCTATTAATCTTTTTGCTTCCCTGGAGATATCTTGTACGACAAAAAAAAACATGTTTTCAAACCCTAAAAGAAGAAAGTGCGGGTTTCAGTCTGAAGCTGGCAAACACCTGAACACCAGCGCATCAGTTTCAGCTCACCTGTCAGCTCCAGAGGAGATCAACGACTTTAATGTGAACCAAACAGGTCAGAGAAATGGATATAAATGTTGACTGATATGCAAGACAGTGAAATTGAAATGGGCTTTTATACCCCTAATAGCCAGTGAGAGAGAAATGTGAAACTGACATCTAAACAGGAAATTTAGGAGCAATCAGCCTGTTAAGTAAAGACTCCAACATTGTTGGCTTTCATGCAATAGGAAAGACCAGAGGGCCGTAACGGAAAGCCTCCTTACAGACAAACAGTTTGTATCCATTTGTGTCATAATCCCAACGCAGCAAGACAGTGGGGATACTCCCTCTCCGCCTGGACACAGCTTTATGCAATTTAGTCTTCAGGGGACAGGCATAATAATGATATTACAAAGAAACTCTGGGACTAAGATCAATGGGACAGAGAGATAATATTCATCTTTCCTTGTATCCGAGTTCACATCCTGCCAGACCAACAGGACTGAGACGACCTGGCCCACTGATACAGCTTTGAGCTGGAAACAGGATACTACACAGATCTAGAAACCCTCAGGTGATCCTACATGGTAAATACAAACTTTTAATTCTAAAAGCTGCTCAGCAGGATTGCTTTTGAATTACATTAGTAGCTCTTAAAGTCATTGGTACAGAATCTCTAAAAAAAAAAAAAAAAAATTGTCTTCACCATCTCCTCAGTCCAATATTAACCAATGCCTTGGTTATGAAAACAAACATGTTGCTTTGTTCTGTCAAAAGAAACTATGGGCTGAAAGGCGGTAAGATTTAAAACGAGATGTGAACTAAGAAGCTAAACAAAAAAAAAAAAACTGCAGATCAGTTTACCCTGTTAACACAAAGGTTTGGGGTGTTGCACCGCCACTGTTGAGGTCTAATATTTCCTTCCACGGGACCCAGTGTGTCATGTGTGTTACAGGAAGGTGAAAGGGATACGAAGCAATTGGGTTGGGATTCCCAGAGGAACCCATGAAAGTGCATTATTTTGCATGTTTTAGATACACAAAGGATTATATAACCGTTACATTGGGCATCAACTCCAGTGAAGATGCAACGGAACAGTGATGGAACCAACAAAGCTATGGCATAAATATAACAGAAATTCCTTTAAGAAATTAGATGTCTGGAATGGTCTGATATTCCAAAAAAAACTTTTAAGACAGAAATGTTGGAAACACTTGGGTGCAATAGAAAGGTCTGACATAAGGGTGCTTTTCATTTAATCAAATTCTTAAAATCATAAGACACAGCCCATCTTTTAATCTGTTTAATCTCTGATATACATTATATCACTCTGAAATGCCTATTGATATGAATTTCAATATGAAAAAATCCAAATAATAAAAGAAATACATGAAAATATAGGAAGCTTGGAGATATTTTATACTTTTTCTTTGAAAAATTAAAATTGTGATGTTAACCAATCTAATGTATTAAACAATAGGTTAACCTCTGAATGTCCTTTTTAACCCGTGTCTATCCACCTTACTCCCCATCCCAATTATGCTTTGCTTGAATTTGACCTCTCACCTACATCGATTCAGAAATGTTCTGTAGTCTCCCGCAGAGCAACTGGATTTAAAACAAAAAAGAAAAAAGGAAAAGCATTCGGGAGCACCATTGCTCACAGTCCAAGCAAGAAATATTCATCATGCCTTACTCGGGATCAGTGACCAGTGAAGGAGTCCGATGAACAATGTTTGAAACTGATACACTTCTGCTGCAAAAGTCAAAACAATGAGGTCAAAAAGCACAAGAACACAAACGGCAGCACAAGAAGATGTTTTATAAATAATTCAAAAATAATATAACCTATGATTTTCACTACGAGTATCATTATTTTGAACATAAATAAACTATTGCCTTACATTAAGTGCTTTTTGCAACCTGAATTGGACAATAAGACAAATTTGTACCAGGATCGGTTTTATTCGGATATAACCACTGCCGCTACATTTCAAGGTTTATCTTGTTAATCGTTACTCTACCAAACAATACTTATTCTTATAAGCCAACTCAACGAGGAGAATAAACTGTAGCAAGAATCGACTGCATAACTTTTGTTCATCATTCAGCATCATTCTGTCCATTGACAGTCTGTAGTGTCACATTAGGCTGTGTGTTAAAACACCAACTTACAGATAAATAAGATAATGTTATGTATGCAGGTAAAGTAACTTGTAATTCTATTGGGTTCAATTTGACTTAAAAGATACAATTATTATATATGTAATTAAATACATTTTCAAAAAGAAAATCTGCAATCATATGACTAATAAATACATGCAAATGTCTATAAAAATGTAAAATATCAGCCCCGATTACCCGATCCCAACTTTCCAACATCTAAGATTAGGGGGAAAGAAATTGTCTCAATGCATTTTTTTTTTTTCTTCATTTTTAAATTTAACCCTGTTGCTATAACAAAGTTACTGGACCAGAATGCATTTTCCTGCCGTCATTTGATATAAAACCCAGTGTTCTCTTTTAGTCTTTTTGTCAACAAACTTAATTTAACATTCAGTGTTTCCGATGGCCTCTCCAAATTGAGTTCCTCGCCCAAATTCTTGTGCATTCATCATTTGTTGGAGCACAAATGAGACTACAGCAACAGCTGTATGAACAATCCCTCCCCCATATATATATATATATATATATATATATATATATATATATATATATATATATATATATATATATATATATATATGTATGTATGTATGTATGTATGTAGGAGTTGTAAATACCAGAGCTCAATGAAGACATTTTAGAGTTTTTAAACATTATTGTCTAAAGAATAAGTAGCTTTGGTGATAAGTAAACATCTAAGTCTCTTATTTACTGTAACCTTCTCTCACTGGAAGCTGTGCACATCATTTCTACAGCTGTGCTACTGTGAATAAGGTACGCCAAGTATGTGGGCTGTAACAGAGGCGAGTGGCCTACATAAGATCACATCTGCAATCTGAGTACTGGGCAGAGATATCACAGCAGCATCTTAGTAGTGAAACAGGAAAGCTCTGGCCTGGGCAGGACCACCACTTAGGGTAACTACTTCCTGTCAGAGATTAAACAAAACGATGATTACACACAAGCTGCTGGGCCATTTCTCACTTCAAACCGCCAGATCTCAAGCATGGCTCCATGGTCATGTTCAGTGACTCCAATTACACAAACTATTATGCCTGAACTGTATGGCAAAAGGGTCAAAGGAGAGGAATCCACGTTATAGCCATCCGCTGGCAGGGTCCTGGTGTCATGAGAAAAAAATGTGGACTTTTTCATTATTCTCCTAGCATCGGGAAGAACACAACTTTCAATGTCACGAAACCAAGAGGATAGGGAGACCAGAATAGAAGACAGGGAGACAGACAGACGATAGGAGGTGAATTAACAAAAAAGACCTAAAGGAAGTTCAACATCCTGTGTTACACTGTGTCCGTTTCCTAATGAAAGCTAAACTCCTCAGCAAAGTCAAAACCATCTTCCTACCCTCAACTCATGCATAAAAAAAAAAAGACACTAAATTAAAACGGACAGCTGTCAAAAATAGAGCTTATGAAGAAACTTTACATCAAGAGTTTATAAGATAGTCTTGCTGGATCAAGAAGGAAAGAAACCAAAAACAAACTTTCAAGTCAGGGTTAACTGCAACTGCTTTTGCAAGATTTCTGCTAAATTTGGTACAATGTTATTCAGCAAATTGCTTGAAATGTGAATATCTAGGTCATGGCAAATAGAAAACACGCATTCTGTCTGACATGGAGGGAAAGTTCTCTGTGGCGAGCTGGTGGTAACGCAGCCAAAACCTGCAGCCCCCCTGATTTCAAGCAACCACATGCACCGGCGAGGTCACACCAGACCAATTAGTTTGCTCAAGATCTATTTTTGGACCACCGAACAGTCAGAGTCTGTGAACCAGGGTCGAAAATCATTGGGGAAAATAAGATGTAGGCTTCACTGTTTCCGACACATAATTAAACCTCGCTATGAGCAGTGGACGGTGTTCAATTTTAAGACGGGGCTACTGCTTACTAAAGTACAAAGTGGTTCTTTGAAAATGTATTTCAGAACCAGAATACTTATTAATCCAGGAATATAGAGAGAAGGGTGGAAACAGGGACAGGAAAAGAGGCAGGACTTACAGAAAGAGTGAGAGGCAGATGAAGCATGCAGCAGAGACTCCAGCGATGACGGCAGCCACCAGAGAGCAACATGCCGATCCCTGGAAGTCATTTCCTGCTTCATCGAAGACTTTTATGGAATTCTAGCCCCTTATATACGTCACAATTAGGAGAGACAGTAAGAGGAAAGAAAGCTTAGGAACTCTTCACTGCATTCCTTTTATCTTCCTCTGCCATTTTCCTTCTCCATCCAGTCCACTACTAACACTTCTCTAAGCAAAAAAAGCCACGAGTTTGAAGCACATGCCGATTGTGAACTTGTTTCTAAAAAGTACTTTATATCATTGTCTGAAGTTTGTTGTTCTCGTGCATTGTCCTCTCACCCATACATCCAAGTCACAACACTTCCTGTAAACCACAAATTATCAAGCCTAAAAAGCCATGTAACTTTGGCAGCATAGGTTTAAATGCAATAAAACCGTCGCTGTTTTGATGTTTGTTTTCTGTGCCTAATGGAACAACTTTCAGAGAACAGTGTGGCACTTCCAGAAAACATAAAAGGCAGAGAAATCAACAGTAATGGAAAGCATAGAGGAGGCTGAAAGGATTACAAAAGCAAGAAACAGGGGGTGGTGATTAATCAGCTGACTTTAAATACTGCCCTCCTGGAGCTTTGCGGCAAAATGGAAGCAGTATCTGTTATGGGATCAATACGAAGTGCCTTCCTGGCATTTGTCTATTTAATCCATTATTGAAGCCCATCTGAGCCTGCATAGTGGACAGGAGGACTGCAGCTCACAGCAAGAGTAGAAAGATGGATACATGCAGTCACACTCACCCACTGAGGCCACGTTTACACGTAGCCGGGTATTTACAAAAACGGATATTTTCCCCTCTACGTTTTCAAAAAAATCCTCGTTTACACGGACCCGCATAAATACGCTGTTAACGTCATGCCAGCCAATCAGAATCCTGGAAAAACATCAACAAATGACACGTGTAACTTCCAGTTAAGGCTGATTTATGGTTCCGCGTTACACCAACGCAGAGCCTACGGCGTAAGGTACGCGGCGACGCGCACGTACGTTGCGCGTCGCCGCGTACCCTACGCCGTCGATTTGACGCGGAACCATAAAACAGGCTTCATGCTGCTGGCTGACGCGCTCACAGGCTTGAATGAGCAGGAGGCTGGACGGGGGGGGGGAGTTACTTTTAAGTGTGACTTTAGAATATAAAACAGGTAAAATACAAGAAAATATTGACGGTGGCCAAACTAATTGTAAACACAGGTCGCACACATGACGCTGGTGAGTTTCTGGTGCATAATGTGACGTTCTAGCTTAAATCTCCGTTTTCCTCCGTTTTCCTCCGTTTAGACGCAAACGTGAAAACGGAGTTTTTGAAAATCTCCACTTTGGCCGGAGTTTTCAGAAAAGATCGTTTTTGGGGGCTTTGAGCTGCGTTTACGTGTAAACGAACGGCCAAAACGCATGAAAACGCCTCCGTTTTTGCCCCGTGTAAACGGGGCCTGAGCCTCACAACTCACATGTGCAGGTGCTACTTACTGAGAACGCCGCTACAATAAAAGGCCAATTAGGCCAAAAAAAATTAACTAAAACATCACATATAATGCAAGAGCAAACCCCATACCTATAAGCAGCAACATTTTTAGGAAAAACATAAGTTTTGTCAAATGAACGCAGAATCTCAAGTGGTTTTTATTTGACTTCATAGAAGCGAAGACAAAATAGCACTGAACTTTAATCTCTGTGTCAATTTGAGGAAAAGACAATGAAAAGCTGCTTGTCTAAACTTCAGTAGGAGTTATCCTTTCTCACGGTACAATCGGCACATTCCCATCAATGAGCTCCAGTTAATACGCTAACCATTATTTATATTGTTACTACATTCAAACAACTGACACATCCAGTAGTCAGTTGTCTCAGTATGTGTCAACTCTTCTGCGTTTGGGCTGTGAGGTAGTGAAACCGGCGGCTGAAGACGAGAGACCAAACAAGTCATTCATCTAGCGATGTCATCTGAGAAACAAGTGTGAAGATTATGACTACAAAAACAGCTCACCTCATCATTTGAGAAGCATATCTTTACTATATTGGTAATGGCAACAAATCACGGGTAAAAAGATGCAACTGATTTATCAAGAGTTGTACGCTGGCTCACTCTCAGTTCCACTGCGCGGGCTGATGTCTGTAGTCCAGTCAAAAGTAATAAATTAGAGCGTGGTGCTCCTCTGAACTCGTACTTCAACACAGGAGTGGATCCTACAGGAGCCAGTACATTGCCATGCCTTCATGTTGCAGTTTATAGGGTTTTCTCCTGGGAGGAAATTCTTAACTCCTCAGAGATCTAGTTGTCTGGAGTATGTGTGCAGATTAATAGCCTTGGTGGGTATACCCATGGATTAAGTTGGGATTTGTTATGCAAGGGAGAAGGGGCTCTGTGGTTTTAGGGTTGCAATTGCACCACACGTATGCTCGTGTGTGTGTTACAAAATCGGATAAACAGCATTTGGCAAACTTAATAAAACAACAACCCTCTGGTCTGCACAGCAACAAAAGTCTTTTTCAGAACCGTCCTGTGAATCTGGATACTCCTTAGTAAAGTTGCTGACATACAAACTAAAATAGTCAGATAAATCCATATAAATAAAGATGAATGAAAAAATTCTTGACAGTGGCATTAAATTGGTGTCAATGTATATTTTACACTTCACATTTTCATACATTAGACTTTTGAGTCATATCATTTTCAGTCCTGGACTGGATTTAAAACCAAAATTAAATAAATAAAGATTAGGACTGCTGGCTCTGTAATTTCCGCTGGTTAAAGTTAAGAATTAGTTGGATTAGCGCAGCTCACTTAGCCATGGTGTAATTCATTCTCATATTGTGCTCAAACCACCAATGTTGTGACAATACTACAATTTCTAGCTTTGAAGGTCTCAGATTATGCTTTCAATGATTTTCAAAAGGCTCAAAATTCACTTTAACTGTAAAATAATGTAAAATGCCTTTTAGCACTTGTTTAGGAAGGCAAAGAAGTCAGCAGGGAGCTGAGGGAGGGGAAGGCAAGACAAAATGCTCACCAGAGCACATAGAAAAGAAAAAGATTTAGCGTTCATGGTCCAATAGCCCCAGAGAGTTGAAATAGCCATAAAGGATTTGATACAAAAGTTGAACTCATTAACTTCAAGTTAATGGTTGCTTCTTTTCAAATTACAATGCTCACATGTGCATCAATATTATAATTTAATTTGCATAGTTTTATGTAGAAATAGGGCAACAAAAACTGCAACAAGAAAATAAGAGTAAATCTTGGACAACTTTGCAAGCCAGTGCCTATAAGGGGATATTTAGAGCTAAAAATGGCAATGTTCCTCTGTGCACTTTAAAGTCCTTTCTTTAAATAGCTTAGCAAAAGCTTGGTTCAACTAAAATGAGTTCTGTTTTAGTCCTGGGCAACCAAAAAAAACATATCTATACACTGCGATTTGCAAAAAAGAAATGGATCTATGATCAGTATCCAGTCTAACCAGTGTGTGGCCATGTGTTAAACCCATACAGACGGGTGAGTTAATGATTACAATTTAAAAACAACCTGTTGACTGAAAGTAGCCGAAATGTCTGCACCCTCACTGTGAGGCAGGTTAGGAGACATCACACCGGCTCCAAACACTCACTGAGAGATTTAATGCCACTGGACAGTTCTAGTACACAGATGTAAGATTGATTAACTTCAGGCATAGTTTAGTGAGCTGAATTAATGGCAGAAGTGGTGGCAGCACTACAATAATATGGAGGAAACCTGAATGTTGTCGTGAGTGAATAGTAACCATGGCTGGAAGTACTGAATTTAATGCTTTTTATTGTCATTATACATTGTGTAAAGAAATTGTAGAGCTTCTCTTGTGCTCAGAGCAAAATTAACAATTAAAGTAAAAAACAACAAGTAAAAAAAAAAATGCAGATATGCTAAATAATAATATAAGAATAAAAAGTATAAAGTCTTTAAAAATGTATCGTAACTGTACATCTTGTATCTGTTCAGGATGTTGCTGGCTTTTGGAAAGACACTTTTTCTCAATCCATTTGTTATTGCACTATAGTCAGTCAGTAAGTAAGTAAGTAAGTAAGTAAGTAAGTAAGTAAGTAACGACAAGATTTAGCAATGAGACAAAACCCTGCTTTCCGTTATATTGGTTTCATGCAAAAGCATCCTGAAATCTACTGTCAAAAGCGGATGTGAAGACAATCCTCAAAACAGCAACATCCTTTGAAACAAAAAAAAGGGGGTTGTTGTCCTCCAGCCAGAAGGCTGACAATTTAATGCTGAGGCCTACCATGTGTTCAAGCATCCTTGAGTAAGGCACGGCATTCCCCCTGCTCACTTGAACCTCAATGTGATGATAAAAACAAAGTGCTACAAACTGTTTATAGAGTGGGTCAATGAAGTTATCCCCCATAACTAGTATGGCACACAAAAACGTAGACAAAGTAAGAAGAAGAACTTCCCCACATTATGTCACATAGAAAATATTCCATCAAGAAACTTTACAAAATGCATGCGCAGAACTCTAACAATGGATAAGGCAGGCCTTGAATGGAGTTCCTGTCGTCCCACACATGGAACCAACACTGCATAGATGCTGCTCAGCGCTGACGACCACAGAGAACAAAGACCTCAATTATGTGGAGCTCAAACAGGAGAGCTAAAAACGGGACCATGGGCAGGGAATAAAACCTTGGAGTGCTGCAGGAATTCTGTGCATCCGTGCGCCATCACCACACGGAAAACTTGTCCCTCCTAAATCGTGCTGGCACCACTACTGCCCTTTTCTCCAACTCCATGAAACAAGGCAGTGTTCAAGTGTCTGGAACAGAGGGCTCTTATGCTTATGTGCACCAGAATTTGTCAACTGCTTAACTGCATTTACAGAACAGTGCATGCCTGAGTGGAGGGAGCTGTGTATGGTCACATGAAAAAGATACATGGATGCTACACTGTATCATTGACAGTTTTATATTCAACTACCATAAATAGGAAACATTTTTTCAAATTCAATGTACCCTTTTGGCATCAGTCACGGATCCAAATATGTAAGAAGTTAATGTAGCACGCAGGTGGCCCTTATCAAATGCATTTGATTAAATGATGGCTACGTGGAGGAAAGACATAAGCAATGATCTTAGAGTCACAATTGTTCCTGCCCATCAATTTGGAAAGTTTAAGAAGTTATTTCTGAAAAATATGGAATCCATCATTCTAAAGTGGAATAAATCATTTACAAGAGAAAAAAAAGTCAAAACACAGCTGCCAAACTTCCCAGGAGTGAATGTCTCAGCAAGTTCACATCAAGATCAGACTCAGCAATGCTAGAGAAATGGCGGCACCCCTTGGGTTTGCAAAATGCACTTTGAACAGACCAAAAGACTTCTGGAACAGTGTCCTTTGGACAGATGAGTTGAAAATGGAGATCGTTTTTATAATCCAAAGCACAACATCTGGTAGAACGAGGTAGAAACATTTCACCCTTTTTTGTGACAGAGTAAAATGGTTTGCAGAAATATCAAAAAGCAACTATTAAACATGGTGGTGAGTGGATGATAATTTGGGCTTCATATGCAGCCACAAGACTTGGGTGCCTTGGGAGGTGCTTTAATGTCACTGAGTTGACGTGAACTCTTTTAAGTACACAGACAGAACAGAGTCAAAATGTGAGGTTATCTGTCAGTGAGCTTAAGGACAATAATCCTAAACACAGTAGCACATTTAAAACAGATAAATCACGATGTTGCCACGGTCAACTTGAAATCCAGACCTCAACCTGTAGCACAACCTTAATAGTGTCGCATAAGTGAATGCTCAAAAACCTTAATAAGGTCAAGTAACGTAAAAACAGCAGACTAAACCTAATATGAGACTAATGTATGACTAATAGTGTCATACAAAAAAAAAAAAAAAAACAATTCCCTCAAATTATTGGTAGTTGTGGTCTTTCCACACACTGCTGCTGTATTCTGTCTTTGCTGCCATTTATATTGTGTTAAATACATTTTAAAACCCAGTAAAGTCCGTATTACTTTTTTTCCTGATGTCCTGATGTGCATCAGAGGAACTACCTACTTTTTTACACAACTGTACCTTGAGTTACAAAGGCATGTTGCTGGGTAACAAAGAGGAGCATAACCCCATTTGAATCTGTTTCTAGAATAAAGCATCAACTTAAATTGCGGATAAATCATCTGCACAGATTGTTAAAACGTACCTCAGCCTATTAAGTCCAAAAATAGCAATATTTTATAGCTTGTCCCTAAAGTCATCCCCGTCCTTTGGTTTCATGCAGTTTATTCTACGTCTGAATTCCAAACTAAGACGAAGTTGTGAAATATAGTTATTCCATTTGACCAGTATCCAGAGACGGTTTGTACCAAGAATCTGAAAAATGATGGAATTCAGTTTTTTTTTTTTAAAGGGTGCCTTAAGAAAAAGTAATTTACCCCCAACAACTATGAAAAGATAAAAAAGACAAAAACTTTCATGAAGTAACTTGGAATAAGGAATGTTTTGTTTTACATTTCTAATCTTTAACAAATGGAAAACAACTTAAACCTCCAAACTCGTGGAGATAGATGTCATGACTATGATGGATCACATTTAAGTGCATATGTAGCCCCACTTATCACCCTTTAGATAAACTGCTTTGCAAAATTAAAAACAGCAGCATGCACACATACCTAGTTTCTCCACCAGCTTGAGCATTACTCCACCAATGTGGATTTCTCCGGTGACCCTCAGAGAAACATCCCTGTGGAGGTCGGTGACATGCATCTTCAACTCCCACGTCCCGTCGGCATAGCAGCCATCGGGCATCCGGATCCCGTCCAGTGCCATCCTGCCAAAAGCAAAGAAACATTTAAATGGTTGAAAGGTACTAGTCCTTCTGTCATGTTTAACCCCCTTAGAGAGGAGTAAAAGTGCTGCAGAACCCATCAATGGATTGCAAGCCCTGTTTAATATTTCACTTTCTTCACAGGGTTTTTAAAAAAAAGTTATATTTACATCAGTACTTATTTTCTGTGGTTTGTTTAAAATAAAAAACAACCCTGTGGTAGATTATGCTATGGACTAGCAACTTGACAACATGATGAAGTAGTAGATGACAACTTTGACTATCAGCAGAGGCTTTAAGCTGTGCGTCGCCGTCACTCCAGCATATCCACCGGTAATCTTTGCTGCATGCTGTATCTGCCTAAGAGAACATTTCTAAACCGGCTTTTGTTGCTTTTAAAGTGAGAAAAAGTAACTGACAGCACATTGATGTCGTCAGGGCTATTGACTGATTAAATAAAACACGTCATGTGGTTCAAACAATACATCCATTTACAAGGAAAGAAAAGAATGTCTAAAGATGCAGCTGAGATGTATTACAGCACATGCAGGGTCCAGTATTTTGGCAGGGTTTTTTTTACATCTGTCTTGAACAATGGCCCAAATATTTAAAATGTCTGCACTGGGAAGTCTGTGGGTTACTGGTTCTGCTGGTATGACAGATTCAGTCCCTATATAGACAGAGCCAGTTTGGTTCCCATTGCCGGTAGCGAGTTGGATTCATTCCAGGTGGGAGTACGAGTCCGTCAGGGCTGGTCTTTATCATCATAACTTCTAATCGACAGAATTTCTTGGCCCAGCCGAGGGGCAGAGCGTGTCTGGGTCTGTGGCAACAGAATTTCATCTCCGCTTTGTGCACATGATGCAATTCCTGTTGATGCTGACGTCCAGTGCGAGGTGGCGAGGATGAGAATCAGCACCTCCAAATCTGAAACCATTGTTCTGTTACAAAAAAAAAGGGTTGTGCTGCCTCAAGTCTCTTCTGGATCTTGAATGAGGGAAGGATGAATCGGGTGATTGACGGGCGGATCGGTTCGGCAATGACAGGAGTGCGACCTCTCTACTGGTCTGTTGTGGTGAAAAGAGACTTGAACCAAAAGACAGGACTCCACATTTAATGGCAGATTTCCATTTCCTAGCCTCACCTATGGTCAGACAGTGTGGCTAGTAAAGCAAGGCTGCTGGACTCTCCCTTGGAGATAGTTAAGTAATCTGGGAGGAACTCCGAGTAGAGGTGGTTCAGAAATCTGGCTAGGATGCGTACCGGTCGCCTCCCTGGGGAGGGACCCAAATCGGAAGTTGATGGAGGGATGACATTGTGCTACTGTAGCAAAGGTTGGAAATCATAGACATCTTGTTTGTCAGTGAAACAGAGTTCCACCATTGTAGCTGAGTCATGAATATTTACAAATACTATTACTAATCATGAATAAATCACACTATTGACTGGTAATGGGGGAACTCTGATTCATTCCCATCCTGAAAAGGCGGCTCGTTCTTTTTCCTTTACTGAAATGCCATTTTTAAATCAAGTGAAAGGTGATAAACTATGATGCAGCACCCTTCCTCCGCATTGGTGACAGTTGGTGACAGGACTCCACATTTTAATGGCAGATATCCATTTCCTACCCTCACCTATGGTCAGAAACTGTGGCTAGTAAAGCAAGGTTGCTGGACTCTCCCTTGGAGATAGTTAAGTAATCTGGGAGGGACTCCGAGGAGAGCGCCTGCTCCTCCACGTCAAGAGGAGCTGATTGAGGTGGTTCAGGAATCTGGCTAAGATGCCGACCCTGGGGAGGGACCCAAATCGGAAGTTGATGGAGAGATGACATCGTGCTACTGTAGCAAAGGTTGGAAATCATAGGCATCTTGTTTGTCAGTGAAACAGAGTTCCACCATTGTAGCTGAGTCATGAATATTTACAAATACTATTACTAATCTTGAATAAAACACACTATTGACTGCTAATGGGGGAACTCTGATTCATTCCCATCCTGAAAAGATGGCTCATTCTTTTCCCTTACTGAAATGCCAATTTTAAATCAAGTGAAAGGTGATAAACTATGATGCAGCACCCTTCCTCCACATTGGTGACAGTTGGTGACAGGACTCCACATTTTAATGGCAGATATCCATTTCCTACCCTCACCTATGGTCAGAAACTGTGGCTAGTAAAGCAAGGTTGCTGGACTGTCCCTTGGAGATAGTTAAGTAATCTGGGAGGGACTCCGAGGAGAGCGCCTGCTCCTCCACGTCAAGAGGATCTGATTGAGATGGTTCAGAAATCTGGCTAGGATGTCTACCGGTCGCCTCCCTGCCTGGGGAGGGACCCAAATCGGAAGTTGATGGAGGGATGACATTGTGCTACTGTAGCAAAGGTTGGAAATCATAGACATCTTGTTTGTCAGTGAAACAGAGTTCCAACATTGTAGCTGAGTCATGAATATTTACAAATACTATTACTAATCATGAATAAATCACACTATTGAGTGCTGATGGGGGAACTCTGATTCATTCCCACCCTGAAAAGATGGCTCATTCTTTTTCCTTTACTGAAATGCCATTTTTAAATCAAGTAAAAGGTGATAAACTATGATGCAGCACCCTCCCTCCACATTGGTGACAGTTGCTGTAACTTGGCTCCCTGATGAATATCCCAGTATCAGGAATGATTTGGGAAGGAAGGAAGGAGGGAAGGAAGGAAAGGAAGGAACAAACCAAGTGATTACCCATTTCTGAGCCTCTCCCTGTTATAAAGTAACAGCATTTTTAAAAAAAAGTGCTTTTGTAGCTGTATGTAACATCATTGGACCCCATTGGGTTGATTGGGAAGAGTGGCCTGGCGATCAAAACAGCCGTCTAACTCAATAAACACGGCCGAACAAAGGCCGGCAGCTGGCGGATATAAGTTCAGCAAAGACCTTTGGTAGCTGTTATCTACACAAAAGCGCAGTTTCACCTGTTAAAAGTAACGGTAAAGGGAGTCACACCAATAGGGCTGGAGGGTGAATTACGTAAGGCTGTGCAACACAGTCTCCTGCTGCTGCAAGCACGTTTACCTCACAAAAGTCTGGAAAAAACACCAAAAAAACTACTCAGCTTTTAAATGAAGCCTTAAAAGAACAAGCTTCAGTTACGTACAACAAAAATGTGTTTTAAAAACATAGTTTTTTTTTTCATTTATATATATATAGATAGATATATATTTCACAGCGGCGAAGCGAGGAAAGCTTTGAGGACCAACATCTTAAATGTAGAATACTGACCTTCACAACGACGAAAAACACCAAAAACAAGTCGACTGCGCGGTACAGAACAAGTGTCCCCTCTTTAAATCATGTAGAAAAGTATCGTTTGGGTATTTTTAAAAGAAAGAAAGATATCCCGGAGAAGTCGAAGCGAAGTATTCCCAACTGTTTTCCAGCAGGCGGCTTAATGGAGTCCAGCCCTCCCTGTTTCCACCGCCCTCCCTCCGGCCAGCGGCGCTCACGTCACCGCGCTGCCCTCCAGGAGATTTATGGTTCCGCGTTACACCGACGCAGATCACGGCGTGGGTTCGCGTACCCTTCGCGTATCCTCCGCCGTAGGATACGCCGTCGGTTTAACGCAGAACCATAATTCAGGCTTCAAATATTGAAAATAAAGTGGAACCAGAAACCAGAACTTATTTATTTCTACCACTGTGCTTCATCTCTCAATTTCTGGTCTAAATTTGAACAATATATAGTGTCTAAAATCGAGATAAACATCTCAATTGACTGTAGGAGTGTGATATTTTATTTTGTCCATGAAGAAAATGACTTTTATTATATTAATTAATATATATAATAATAATATTATATATAATAATATTATTTATTATATTAATCACTTTTATTATAAACCTGTTCATTCTGTATGGCAAATTTCACATACACAAATGTAAATACTCCAAAACTCCACCCCCACTTTAAAGGTTTCTTACTTGAGTACATTAAATCCCTTAAACTAATTGACACCAAACAAAGTATAACATTCACCCGATATATACGATAACTTTTTAAAAATACGTTTTAAGTAAGAATTTTTTAAAGATGAATACTATTTACATTTTAATTATTTATTTTTTCATTTACTTTTTTTCTTCTTTTTCATATTTTATTTATTCACTGGTTTATGTATCATTCTCCCTATTTCTGTTAATTTCACTGGAAATTTACATTTATTTTTTAGTTACATATATATTGGAGCACCGATGTTCTCTGATGGTCTTTGTATATAACTTCTTCTCAATAAAAAAAAAAAGAGTGGGCTGTCACCAGCCGGCATACTTCACACTCTTGATGTTCTATGCACCCCTAATATTTGTGAGAAAAACACATAAATAAATACGTTTTGAATTTTCAAATGCAGCCACCTTCAAAAATGTTGAGGTAACAAAAGAGAACTATTGATATATTGTGTACCTAGTTATTTATTTAATTTGTTAAATGTCTATAAGTACTTTAACTGTAATTAAAAAAAAACATAATAAGATGGTAAACGGTAAGACATTTGTCTAAATTCAACATATTTTAAAAGTAATAGACCGTAAAGGGGTCACATGACCAGAGCTCAGCAGAATCCTTGAATGTGGAATTATGGGTGGGATTCAACCTGGATCCCAGGGGGTAACCGTAGACTGTGTAATTACTGGACGGGCTATCTGTGACTTCACCCAAAGGTTTTCTGGGGAGCGGTTTTGAAGCCTCTCTTGCCTCGTACTGCATGGCGCCGTGTTGCAAATGTCCAAAACAAACAGGCCCAGGAAACCACTGGAACACGCCTACCTTATGTCAATCAAAGTTAACTATGGCTACCAGCTCCTTCAAGCCGAGGAGCTGCTGGTGAACGTTTGCAGTGGAATATCCCGTTCCAGATGTTGTTTCCGTGGTAAAATACGAAATGACGGCTGCAATTAGCAGACGCTGGGATAGTAAATATGCTTACTGCTTGGCTACGCTTCATGGCATGATGATGACTAAAGGGGAAATGATAGCGGCCAGTCATTGGATAAGCTGACTGCCAGTCAAAAGGCTAAACCTCATATTATGAATAAATGTATTGCTTTATATAAATTCCCCAAGCCAGCTTCTATTGGTCAGTGGATGAGCTGCAATTTTTGTTACTTCCAGGTTGGCTTCAACCCAGAAGTAAGATTGTTGGTATGTTGTTATTACCATACACAAAAATACACTCACACGGCATCACATTAATACTCAACGGATGGCGCTTCTGACTTCCCTTATGACGCAAAGAATCCACAATTCAATTCAGCGATGTGTGGTCCAAAGTGAACATATGGGGACACTTTCATCTCATACGTGTGGTTGCATATGTATGTATGTATGCTTTGAAAGCATCCTGTTATTGTTTTTATATTTCTGTTGTTTCATGTTATTGACATGACTTCATACGCATTGTGTAGCACAATTGTTACGTCATACTATGTGTTTTTGCTATTTCAGACTTTTAAAATAGCAGAAACTATAAAGCAACATTATATTTAATTTATTTTGTAGGTTTTAATGTGTCAGATGAAAAAAAAAACAGAGATAGAAAGAACTGAAGCTTGAAAAGACATCTGTATGACACTATTATTTCAGCCATTATTTCATTGGACCTGTGCAGCTATAGACGGGTTCAGTGACGTCGCACATCCAGATCAGCTCACTCATCTTGTTCTTCACTACAATTCACGTTACACGTCCTGCTGAAGTGAGCACCACAATGCCTTAGCACAGGGGTTCTTAACCTTTCTGACCTTGGGGCCCAATTTTTTCAGTACAGAGTGGCCCGGGGCCCATTAAATATTAACACTGTATAGCAGGGGTATTCAACTTTAAGAGGTCCATTTAGAGAAAATTTACTCAAGCGAAGGTCCAGAACATAATAATAAATATATATATATACTTGAATTACACATATTTTTTCTCTTAAAAATAAAATAGATTTTATTTTATTTTTCAAATGCTATCTTATTTTATTTCTCTACCAGCAGTTTGAATTTCCCCTTTTCTTTGTTAATTGTCTCAACACATTTTTATAATAAATGAATATAAACACATCTTAACAATTGAACAGTTTTGCAGTTTTTCTTTCTTCCCCTTAATCTTATGCCCCCACTTTCTGTCGTTCAGTGAGAGAACTGAGCTCTAATTTCTCCTGCCAGAACTTAAATCTGGGCTGGATGGTGTCAGGTTCTCATATGCATGTGGAGGTGCTCGTGTCATTGATGAGCCTGGAACGATATTTAGTTTGAATTAAGTTCACTGTGGAGAAAGCTGCTTCACAGCTGTATCTGGACCCAAATATGTTTTAAGATGGTCAGCTTATTTTTCTGTGACTTCAGTTCAGACTTGAGTGAATACATGTTTGATGAAAAACTTTGTGTTTTGTTTCAGTGGCGTTTCACTTTCGCACTTTGAACGCCACGGTCTCTGAACGTATGAGACACTGGTTTTGTCCCAGTGGGAAGACTGAACCAAAACGTAGTTTGATTTTACTTTAAGTTATTTACATTAATAAGTTGTCAGGACTCAGTGTGTCGGGCTTCATCCGAGCCTGATCCGCTGCGACGCAGAACCAGCACCGCAGCTCTCTGGTCGCGCTGCAGCAGTTACTTTCCGATGCTTTTTCGAAAGCCCGAACAGTCCAGTCCAGCAGACACGACAGCCCACGCATCTACATCTACCCTCCTTCAGCAGTAACGACGGAGCCCACCGCCCGAGCGGCAGCCTCAGCCGACCTCCCCGGCCGCAGGGACGCGTCAGGATAAATGATCATGCCGCGCTCGCTCGCTCTGGGCGCAGACCCAAGTAATCGATCCCTGATCCTGGTGGATCTAAACCTACTCTGTGCAAAATGAAGAATTTTCTCTGTAAATACACACCATTTCTCTTACTATTACACGTACAGCTAGCTGAGTGTCTTCTCCTCATTTGGTCGGGAGTTGCTATGCAGTCCCGCGGCCCTCGCGGCCCACATGTACAAAACTGAAATTTTTTCGCGGCCCACTAGATGGCGCTCGCGGCCCAAGTGTGGGCCGCGGCCCTATGGTTAAGAATCACTGCCTTAACGCTTATCTCAAAAGAGGTGTGTCCTGTGAAGAATGGGGGTGGAGTAGAGTCGAGTGCCTGACTACGCCCACTGAAAAACTGACTGCTATGAACACAGCAGTGCAGATATGGCTGAGAAAGGAGCTTTTGTACTATATCTCTGTGGAATTTTAATCAAAGCGTGTCACAGACTTTTTTTTTCTTAATCTCAGGAAATTCTTTCAGCTTTGAAAAAAAGATCATAACATGTGCCCTTAAAGGAGCACTTATACCCAATTACAAAAAGCAGACCTATAAAAGGCAAGTGAAATCCATCCTCATAGACAGAAAGTGAACGCTTTCTCTGACATTTATTTCAAAGAATACTTTCTGGATTTCCTTGATTTATGAGAATTTTGAAATTGGTGTTAAAGTTGTAAAATAAAATAAAGGTAACATTAGTGTGACCCTGTGTGTGAATGTGAAAGCATAGAAGATTATGACGTCTTCAGCCTCACAGATTTTGCTGAACTGAAACCCTCCACAGCAGCAAACTCCACATCCTGTAGAAGGGTTAATGGACACACAGGAAAGATCTCAGGCTGCCTTTTATGGTAATAGCGCTGCTTGGGCTTCCATCAGCATCCAGGGACCTGTGCTACCCTAAATAACTGCGCTAAACAATAGAAAACGTTAATCTCAACACTTTTGCACTTTTTTTATGACCATTCATTTCCCTCTAAAGCCTTTTGTAATAGCTGTAAATATTATCAGGTGCTTATTTTCTTTTAGCATAAATCCTTAGTTAAATGATCCAATGAATGACTGAAATATTTATTTTTGTTCTTGACACTTGCATTTTTTCAATTTACAATTGTAACAGCTCATATAAAGGTATGTCAAGCTTTGTCATACCATGACATCAGAAGATTTAAGTAAATCAGCCTTTTTAATATTGCATGTAAAGTATGAACAGCTACAAGTAATTAAAATTGCAGGATTTGCCTTTGTTTTCTAATGAATTAATCAAATGTATCCAGAAACTCAGTTATTAAGAGACTTTAAACATCAAAATTAAGTTTTCCAAGATAGCACATCAGCCAAAAGAAAATAATCTTGAGAAGGGATGTATTTCATGTCCAAAGTTTTCAAAAACCAAATAGTAACCAGGCGTTCTTTAATAAATGATCAGTGTTTTTGCAAATCACATGAAACTTTTGTTTGGGGAAGAGAGCAGAGAAAGGCAGCCGTCTTCCGTCTTTCCAAAATCAGCAGCACAATACACACTCCTGCGCAGACTCTTCAGGAGATGTAGTCCCATGAATCATCAGCTCTTCTGGCCAAGCCTGCTGGTAAACTCATGCAGCTCCAATCTTCCAGCTCAGGAATCCGGGCCTTCAGACCACGGTCAGCATCAAAGCGATTTATAACCCTTCTCCCTGCAGCTCAGACCCCCTCGACAGTGTCTGGCCGCCAACCTTTTTGCCTTTTATAGGCTGTGTTTTAATTGCCAAGTAAACATCTGAGTCAGATGCAGAGCAGGAGAGCCAGATAGGGAGTTGGCTTGGCTTCTGCTGATGTGGACAGAGTTGGAGAAGAAGACAAAGAAGCAGTAGACAGATGGAGGAGATAAAAATGTGACACTTTTTTTTAAAGTACTCAAGACTGTAGTTCCTTCCACTTTATGCTGGTTCATTTTTCATACAATACCAAACATTACATTTTAGAGGATTAACATCTGTTGCGGCTTATTACTGAAGAATAATATGACACATGGTCAGAATGGGTTGTGCTTCCTGCATTTCTCAATATTTTACTGACATCTTCTGGTCAAAAAACAGAACAGCAAGGCTTTTTCTTTTTCATTATGCATGACTCAGCTCCGATCAAGCTGGTCCCCATCTGTGAGCCTCGTCTTTGCAGATGTTCCTGCACTGCATTAAAAGCCCGAGGAACTCATCTGGAAGCCTGACTGCTAATGGATTACAATGCAGGCTATTTAAGACCTCGTAAACTAACTCTGTTACTCACTTCAGGGGAGTGTCTTGGAAAGAATCTCATCAGTTTCAGACGGACAAAAAGCTTCTTTGTCCTACTGACCCAAGCTGCATACAAGTGTGGAGGCACAATCTCCCTCTGTTGATTCCTAGTTCCTCCTACACAACAGTGGCTCAAAGGCCAACATTTTCGTTCTGCTATAATCCGTGAAACATGACAGACTTCAGCATCCAGTATTATATTTCAAAGGAAATGCTTTAATAAAAGGAAATAAATATAGTGCTTTTGGATGGCAAAGTCCTTTACAGGCATGGGTTATTGCACAGCTCTAAGGACAGGCAAACACTTTCATACATTGGTTCAAAAGTTAGAGCAAGTATTACCTGCTAAACACATTTCATTAAAGCCATCCATAGCATAACATTTAATGCACTCTCCACTTGTCTGGCTAAATATGGACGGAAGCCATTTGTATCCTCTTTTATTGACTTGTGAATATTTTACAGTGACATGTCTGAGCTGAATTGTTGTAATCAATGATGGCTTCAATCGACCTGGCATCAAACAGGAGCGTTGGACCTAAAAAAAACAACATATAAACAGCAGACATTTCCCTGATGCTGCAGTGCCTTTGCCAGGAAAAAAAAAAAAAAATCATGTAAAAAAAAAAAAGCTGTAAAATGAATTCTCATATAGTAAAAGTGTTAATGCACTGTTACATAATGCTCTTCAGTTAACCTGCTACTTTTTCAGAAAGCAGAGTTAACACATTAGAAAATCTGTACTTCAACCCAAAATTGCTTGAATGGAAAATATTTTCCATGGATGTTGATAATGTGGCCAAATCACCATGATTGACAGGAACGTTGTTGTTGTTACAACAATAGTATGACCGCAGTCTTACAGACTGTAAGTTACAGTACATCTGATGTGTCCATACTGTGTGATTCAAAGATGCAGAGGCAACGGTGGACCTGTTTTCTTTGTATGTTGAGAGCACTCTCTGCATTGATCCTTGCTATGTATCACATGCTCAGCAAGTAAAGAGAGAAAAGCAGAGAGGGGGATCTTTTCAGTAAAGCATCTGTGCAATTCATAGCTGATGAAGGTGCAAAATCCACCAGATCAAACATTAAAACACACTCGTCGCTTTGTCAAATTTGTTCAAGCTTCATTACATCCTGGTTACCCATCGGGTCAGCTCCTCAAGGCAACCTGGTTTTTATAAAAGTAGGCTGTTGCAAACGTAACACTGACAGTGAACAACAATAAACTGATAGGATTCAGTGGTAAACCACGAAGGAACAGTACAATGAAGTTGCAGCTTGCACCACAAAAAAACTCTTTGAAAACTATGAAAGCTCAACAAGTGGGATAAATTAGACTCTAGGAGTAATCAGGTCTGTTGTGGGTAACTCAATTACTATTAATATGAAAACTCATCATTGCAAAATGTATTAAGTGGTTTTGCAGGAATACATTAAAAAAAAAAAATCTTAGATGTGTGTTGGCACGCTGCACTGTTTGTTTTTTTCGTTCTCTATTTTTTTTAAATTATCTTTTGGCTCCAACATTTATTTAAAATTTACTTGAGACAATGCAAAGTTAGTACGCATTTAAATTTCTGGAGAAATATTACTGGGGCTTCTATTTATCTATTATCTTTTTTTAAATCTAATATGAAAAAAAAATTGTAAGTGGTTTCATTTACACAAGTTAAATGACTTTGACTAACTGACTGGCATTTGCAGATTTTAAAGAGTAGAGAAACTGCTTTGTTCAAATAAATGTGAAGCAAGCTTTGACCAAAGGAGGAAAGTGCAAATGTCACAAAAAAGTGAACAAGATACAATTAACTCTTGTGTGCAACTAATAAATACCTAAAAACAAAAACTTTTAAACCTGCGTGTCAATGACATGTCCATGAAAAACTTCTAAGCGTTAGTATTACCAGAGAAGCAAACAAACTAAACACGTGTAGTTTGGCCACGAGTTTGAAACCCATTTTCACCACAATGAGATCCAGGTTTATATCCAGAATAGCCTGAAAATCACTATGAAAAATATATGTTTAAATCTCTCTCTATATATAACTTTTTAAGAAAAAATACATTTAGTACCACTGATTTTATCTGGACACCAATATAAAGATACAAGGATAGAAAATGATTTCCATAACTTATCGTTATTTTAGTATCTGGGATGTCAGTTGGCCGTGATTGTTTTGATTTTTAACTATATTTTCTATAGTTTTCTTCGGGTTATATTTGGTTATTTCTATTTGATAGATCACATGATCTTGAAAAGCTGAGGGGAAAAAACAAAAATAAACAAAATATGGAAGAAAAAAAAAAGTTAAACTAGCATGTCCTTCATATTACATCATTAAAGGGATAATGCCATAAGTCATGTTTTTGATTGTGAAAAATCTATAAATATTTGACATAAGTAACATCGTTTGGCAGATTTTCAAAAGGCATAGCATTCCTTTGTCAGCATTAGGTTTTCTGAGATGATGCAGCTAAATGTTTAGCTACAAAAGTGACAATTATATTTCTCTCTCTTTCAAAAGACCGGAGGACATTAAGTTTCAGTGACTGAATCAAGCAAATATGTCACAAAGCTCCAGATTGTATGTGTTGGTATAGACTTAATCAGGGAATAACAGACAATTTAAAGACCGAACATCAACAGGCTGCTGTTGTTCCGATTTAAGGTTGGGAATAGTCAGAACTCTCTTTTGCTGTTTGCAAAATGTCCATGTGTCAGACTCATTAAACTCTTCTTCAGTTTAATTTTCAGCTTGCGGTCTCACTGGCAGAGGGTGCACCTCAGTTTCTGGTCCAATGCTGTCACCCTTAGGGTGTGCTATTGCGCACAAACTCAACAACATGCAAAAATGCACATCTTGGAACGAGGCTTTGCGTCAGTTTCTTTGTAATGATTCCGAAAAAAGACCTGGATTTACAAAGAAATGACGGACAATAGTTTGTTAGTATGAGTAGCACAAGAGGATCAAAAATTACAGAATAAAGACACTTTGAGTCTATATGGTAACAAAAAAATGCCTTCAGTGTTGCACACCACCATTCAGGTGTGTGTTTGTGCTAATAGCAAATGTGAACAACTGTGTTTCCTCAGTCTGGTTCCGGAGTATCTTCTGCTGGAGCAGCTGGAGTGGACTTGTATATGAAGGTCAACAAGAAGAGTGCTATGTCATGTGAGCACCAGTAACCTGTGTGTGAGGTCACAGTCGACCAATAGCGACTCTCCACCAGTCCCTCCCGGAGCTCAAAGTCAATGCGCCTCTCCAGCTCCACTGCAAGACAGAAACAAACTATTACAACCATGACATGACAATACCCTATTGAACCTCTTACAAAGTTAAGCTGGGCATAGACTGTGCGATATTTTAAATAGTTTGATTCAGCCCCATCTCACACTGCACGACTAGATCGCTGAGTTCAAAAGTTTGCAGCCCACGAGTCTCACACTGTACGAACCGTCTGCTCACACTATACGTTCATAATCCTCACGTCGGACTTCTGTGTACTGGAACTGCAACGTCAAAAAGAAGTGGAAGAGGAGGAACCCCGAAGTGGGAGACACCAAAGATGCTCAGCAAAAACAAATGCGCTGCCTTGGCAATTTGTGCCATTCTGTGTGGCGATAAATGAAAAAAGATCGTGATTGGACAAGGAATTGGCTGGGCAGACGTGGGAAATACCGTCTTTTTTCTGCTATTAAAACATGATTTGTAATTTGAATTTGCAACACTTTAAACTACAAATAATAGTTTTTGACGTGACATCAGAGATTGCGCATGCTCTCTGTGAAAGGATGAGGCAAATCGGGTCGTAGCTGCTTCAACTGTGCGATACGTTCACGAGGAGCGACCAGGATTTCAAACAAGTTTGATTTTCTTGTGAGCACACGATTTGTGATTTGGGAGCTGGTTGTGAGGCGTTAATCTCTTGTCGTTACCCCACGTACACTGCACGAGGCACGACCAACGGTTGGGTCGAAACCTGGCCCGATCCAAAAAATAGTCGCACGACTGGAAAATCGGTTCAAAACGAGCCGATAATCGCACAGTGTATGCCTGGCTTAAGAAGAACTTTTTCCACCAACAGAAACAACAATAATTCACTCCTGTGTGTGTGTGTGTGTGTGTGTGTGTGTGTGTGTGTGTGTGTGTGTGTGTGTGTGTGTGTGTGTGTGTGTGTGTGTGTGTGTGTGTGTGTGTGTGTGTGTAAACCTACATGAAGTGTCAGCTGTGGGGGAGGTGGGTCGAATCATTGTGGAGAGGCCGTAGGCTGATTGGCTTTCCGTGCGGTTCTGCTCTTCTTCTTCAGCATTGGGCCCATCAAGCCCTAAGGACACCGAAGGCTGGCTGTTGGAGCGGGAAAAACGCGAAAAAAGGATGCCGCCTATGCCCTTTCCTATGCTTGCAGCACCTGCAAGTAAAATACATAAAAAATACATTAGGAAAAAAGCCAACGTAATGAAAATGTATTCAACGGTGCCACTTGATGGCACTCTTGACTCAAGCGTCTCATACTTGGCCCTCCAATGCAATTTTCTTTATTCACAGATACATTTATCATTCCCAGATGTTGTCACATGTCACACGAACGGTTGAGAGATGACGTTATTTAGATTTGAAAAACAAAGAAATTTAAGTTCGTTTTTTTTTTTTTTTTTAAATAACCAGGATATCACATGACCTCTTATGGAATGTGCTGGTTTAAACTTCCCAGTGATCCTGACCCTCACAAGCTCAAATCAAATGCAGCTGGGCTTCTTTTTCTTGGGTATTGGGGTACCTACTTCCATGTAGAAAGTTTCATCTGTTCAACTGGACCAGAGGTTATTTACTCGGTCAGGTTGTGGGATGTTTTGGTCATGAATCAAGATGAGAATGTTTGTGAATTTACCAAGTTAAGATACTTCTACAAGGTAACAACACCAACCCTTAACACACAAATTCACATCTGCATTTTGATTCTCACCACCCACTCAAACCCAAAACTGCCCGTCATCAGCCCATCAGGATATTTCCATTAAAACAGGAAAAATAAAAAGGGAGCAAAAGTGGATCATGTGACCAGAACCATCTCACTAGCTGCCCAAGTAAACAACTTCAAGTGGGCAAAAGAGTAATTATGACCCACAAGTGTGATGTGCAGATTAATTAAACAGTTAAAAGCAAAAAAATCCCCAATAGTCACTTTGAAATGACAAAGCTTTCTGAACAGAAAGTGAAATGTCTTCAAGAACCAAGAAAAACAAATCTGGTTGCCCTCGATTTAAGATTTGTTCTTTTGACATGATGAACAATGAATGTAATCAAAATGTTTGTATATTGATGATGGTTTACCGAGTATGCTGGCCTTGCCCAGACTGGTAATGGACTCGCCGTAGTGCTTGCGTGGAAGGACAGGAGAAGTACTTGGACTGGGGATGCTCTCGGTGTCAGATGTTGGATCTTTGACAGGGTTAATGAACGTGGGCCGGACTTCATCATAGCATGTAGGGTTAGTGGCACTAGACCTGGTGAAGAAAATAAATCCCATAAGTTTAGGGCATGAAGACCAAAATATTTCTGTACAAGAGAAGGCATTCTATATTCAAGTCCTTACCAGTGTATTTGGACAGGTGCAATGTTGCTGTAATGTTTGAGGATTAGGGGCTCCAGTCTGTAAGCCTGAACAGAACAACAGAAATTAGAAGCAAGATATAGAAAACACACACTGACCAGTTGAAATTCATGCATATAAATAAGCTGAGACTCTGATGTCAACACTGGCAGATGACAGTATAATCCTGTTGACCCGTACGTTATTGTCAGGAGTGCACATAGTCGGCCCTCGAGGGCAGTTGTCATGCAGTTTTTAGATGTTTCCCTGTTTCAACACACCTGATTCTAAATAAGGGTCGTCGTCAGCATGTCATCACGGTCTGGAAAAGTCTGTTAATGACGCGGCCGTGTCTGTCAGGGAAGCAGGGAATCATCTAAAACATGCACTACACCAGCCCTCAAGGACTTTCTGTGTGCACCCCTGGTTATTGTCAAGGGGAGTTCAAGGGTATGCTAGCCTATGAGAACATTTAGAAAAATAGCCTTTTAAATGATAGATTTGGTAAATTGTGTGGAAATAAAAAGGGCAACATTCCGACATGAGATGAAGAACTCCAATGTGAACCGATATTACAGTAAAATCTTTACACAGTCCCAGGCTTCAGGACCCCCTGAGCTCTGAACCCTGAGTTTCCTTCAGAAAACTACCATTAAGTTCAATTATCAATAACTGCAGAAAAATCTAAGTGGTAGAAAAAGAACTGAACTAGAATAATAATTAATGAGAGCTAAAAATGAAAACAATATAGCTTGCATGCCGTCTCAAAAACAGAGGTGTGTGAGGGCGATTTCATCCTCTGCTAATTTCATACATAAGCTGATTGTAAATGACAGGTCGTGCCTCAGCAATGAAGGTGCAGATGCAAATTTTTTGAATCATCCATTGAGTGTAGAGGTACACCTGGTTGCCAGACATCTTCTATCCAAGTCTAGCGTCATTTACTCTTTGGGCCTTTGTTGCATCTTGACGCCATCAATTCGATAGAGGAGCATAAATTAAACACAGTGAGCGCTGCCAGTATAGGAAATACCTTCAATGACACTTGGAGGGACTGCTGGATCTGAATAAATCTGTTTCACCAAGAACCAAGGCCCAACCCATTTCTGGTTGGGTAGTAGGACTACTGTTAGTGGAGTTAAGAAAGAAAGCTGCACCTCTGTTAGATCCAGAGAAATGCCTGTTAGACAGTTTGTGTCGATAACAACATTTTTTTTTTTAAATTAGTGCAATCACACTGAAACGCCAGAGATCTGACATGGCATGGGAAAACTATCAGCCATGCAGATGGCAGTTCCTGTACAAATAATACATAGGATTTTTTTTATTTTTTATTTTTAAATCAAAGTTACTAAAGGAAACTAACCACAGGATCTGTGGGATGAAAGACGTTGAAGAGTCGGCTACAGATGGAACTGGGCAAGATGTGGTCCTGGTGGCAGCTTACACCTGGGCGGATCCCTCTCAGGGCCAAAAACACAGCCAGAGGAGAACCCATGCAGAAGAAGTTCTCTACCTGTAAGATGTTTTGTAAAAAACAAAAAGTATTTTTTTAAGTTTTTGAAATTGACAAGCATTTCTTTAATCCTAAGAGCAAAAAAGTCAGTTTGAATTAATACAATAATAATAAAACAAACACAGAATGGTTATTTCAAACAGGAACTCAAAATAATTTCTCTATTTGTAGCATATTAGAATGGTTCTCATACAATGTTTTGACAAGATTAAGAGTATGTCACCTTGAATTTGAGAGCTGGAGGGGCTGACGGCTTTGAGGCCTCTAATGTGACGAGCTGGTTTTCCAGCTCTCGCAGCCTGTTAAAAGCAAACAGGACATTCAGTACTTTGTGATATAAAATGCAAAAATTCATTAAAATCTTACATCATAGTTACAGTAGGAGTATAATGCACTCTACACATTAGCTCATGTTACTTAGACATTCTGTTCTTGCACCCTTTTAGTCCAAAAGTCAAAAGATTTTCCATAATTTTCTCGGTAATATTGTCTCATAATGCAATAATGAGCTACAACCAACACAAAAACAAGCCTCTTTGATAACTTGGCCATTTTTCTCCTAAATTGATGATCCATTTTTTTGAGGTTGTTTATAAACATACAGCCATACATTCATATATATGTAGTTAACTCTTAACTGCCACTGATCTGCATAACCAAGGTTTTACCTATTCCTTGTGAACTTCAGCTGTTCTAACAGTTGTCTCTCCTCATAGGACATCCATTGTAAATCCAGCTCTTCCTCCACGGCTCGGTGCTCCTGCAGACAGAAGCGGACGGGATCCCAGCCCGTCATAATGTCATAGGTGATGACACAGCCGAGGGAGTGAGACACAATGGACACTTTGCCGCCTTTTTCCTCAAACTCAGGGTTCCGTGTGCAAAAGAGTGTGTACAGTCTGTTCAGCTCTTGTGTAAGGCCTTTTGTAATCTGGAGAGAGGGAGTGGAGAGGTTTTAAGGAAAGTGGAGGCAGCCAGAGATATCTAAAAGCTTCTGAAAGTGTATGGCTCTCACTTCATCCCGGTAAAGAGGGCTGTTGTAGTACATGATGTCCATGGCACTGCTGTTCAGGAGGTCTCTCAGTCCTCTCACTTTGTCCGGTGTGATCGACTCAACCGTATCTGAGGGACGATGCCAATATGTTAGTAGAAAAACAGATGTAATGCTCGCTACATATGTCTTTGTAACGTAAATCCTACTAAACTCATGCTTTGACTATGATTTTTTTTGTACCGAAAGAAAAAAAACAACAAGACAAACATACTTCCATCCAGCGTGAGCTTCGAACGCCACTCCACAGGGAGGAACTCAACATGTTCATCGCTGTGGTCTGAAAAATGCTTCTCCTCCATTTTTCTCACACCTTCCCTCAACCTTGAAGGATGCAGCAAAAGAGAAAATATAGTATATGATGACAATATTGCACATTAAAAGCTGTATGTGTGTATTTGCGCATCTGTTGGTTTGAAATAGAAATAAGATAAGTGAGTAGATTACGCACAAGGAAGTGTACAATATTAAAAGATTATATTTCAGAACGTCTCTGTTCCCAACCGGCCTCTCAGTCAACTAGATGTTGTTTGCACTCTCTCCCTTCGACACAAATGACTGTCGGGAAGTGAAGAATGACATCCATTTTTCCATTAACTGATGCAGATGCTTCTTTAATGCAATGTGTACACAGTAGCTCCACAGCAAACAACCCTTAATGGGGCTGAATTAACTTGCAGGATATACTACACAAACAAAGCGACGGTGAGGTCGATGTTTATGGGTAAATTTAGGCTGAGAGAGGCTTTCAGGTGGCTGAATGGAACATGTGACCTGTGTTTTGACAGGACCATCTTGTCTGTCTGCAAGGTAACCTAAATGCTCGCAGCTCTGAGTATTGCATAAGACAGCTTTAGTTAGCATTAGATAGTGAACTTGTGATTTCAAACAAAATTCCTAACTTATCCAAAAACCTAAACCTGACAGAGTTTTGGTGAAAACCTGAAAGTCCAACAACGTCCTCCTGCTTTGCAGCAATCTGCTTTGCAGATTGCAGTGCAGTTATGGAAAGCATAGAACTCTAATCAATCAAGAATAAAACTTTTATAATAATCATCAATCAAGCAAAAAAGAAACTGACTCGATATGTTAGCCTGATTTTCCCTTTTGTGTGCTGTAATCCCCAGGAAGATTGGAGTCAGGTCTAATATGCTATGCAGCTTGACTTGGTCTACTTTATCTGATTAGTCGGTCTAAGCTGGTTCAGTGATCAAGAGCCAACTTTGTGGCAAAGAGTCACACATGAATCTTGTCTGCACAGTCTGTACTACTTTCTGCTGGAGTAGCCACGGGTCTCCACCACGAGACAACGGCTAAAGCCGATTTTGTACACATGCAACTATTTTTATCTCGCATTAGAATAGGTCCAGACTGAGTTTATCATGTGGCATTTATAATGTACTATTCTTGGATTTGCCCTGATTGTAGTGCATTTCCCTTGTGCTTTCTCAAGTGTTGGTATATTGCACTATCTTGGTTACAATGATATATGACACATATCAGTAACAGGAGGTAAACAGAAAACACAAAAAGAATAGGTACAATGGGGACAGGAGGAGAGAAGCAAACAAAGATTGTGGCTGCAGTGCCTTCACTCCCTTCCACAGAGCAATGATTTAAAGCCACTGCGGGTAACTTTGAATAATCACAGAGGGGAAAGCGTTCCTGATATAGTTAAATTCCTTACATGCTGTATGTGTTCTGATGCTTGAGATAAAAAAGAGCTTTTACATAGTGCAACAACTTACCTGTGGATTCCATAAACAGACAATTTGCATAAAGTTAAATGGTGCTGAACAAAAGTGCTGCTAATAATAACAATGACCTACCCAACAGGTTTGTGTAAAATATTAAAAAAAAAACCCAAACACTTAATACGTAATATGAAACAGAAAATGTCTTTGTAGTATCTTTGTCAGAATGCAGCTAAAGAGCACCCGATGGGACAAATCATAATCATCTAAGGTAGAGAGTCATAATTGATATTTGTGCCTCTGACTTTTTGGTTTTTTTTTTTTTTTTAAGAACAGAAAATAGAAATAAGTAACTGTTTTTTCTCTGCTCACATTTTGCTTGACAGTGCTACACTTCATCTGAATTGAATGCTGAAAGGTGATCGATGTCCTTTAATCTTTACAAGACAGATGATAAACTCTACAAGTATAATTAAACTTTTAAGAAAATATGCACACAGGAATATTCTCCATCAAATGATCTCATTTAAGATTGCAACTCACATTCCAGTGTTTTTAATAATGCGCCCCTGATCCATCTTCTGTCCAATGCCATGCACCACAAAGACGATGTGCGTCGTCTGGGGGGGTCTGTCCTCAGGAGAGGCCTCCTCAACGTAACCCCGGTGGAGTCGTGTGCCGCTGCTTGATGCTGAAACCAGAGTTAGGGCAGGGTTTCATATATTTTCTGCAGTAATAAGAGTGGGGGTATCCGTCATTTAGAAGAAAATTAGTCAAATCAAGCGTTTTTTGTTTGGAAAAAAACCAAAACAAGCTTCACTTTGCTTACATCAAAGCTATTAATAGCTCAGTGACTGTGCTTCGGTACAACGAGGCCAGTGGGTGAGACAGGGAGCCCCGCTGTGACCGTGACCTAAGACTATCTGGCAGCTTCTGTAATGTGCTTGTGGGACTGAGAGTGTGCCCTTACTTAAAACCTATAATCTAATCTAGTCATGTGCTGAACAGAAAGGTGACATGAGCCATTGGACGGTGTAGAGAGCACTAAAGAGATATCTCTTTACAGAGCATCTGTTGGACAGGGAAGACTGAAGAAACCAGCGGCTCCTCCTCTAACAACGTGCAAGCTGGAATTGAAAACATACCACAGACCAATGAGACTGCAGATCAGATGATGAGGAGCATCCCATCATATAGTTTTTAGCATTTAGTGGAACTTAGGCAAGGAAAACATTCAACAATGTGTAATTTAAATGATAAATACATTTTACCTACACAGACCTGATGCAACATTTGGCAAATGTGCAGTTTTAAAACAGTTGTGAAATAAATAAAACAGCAGTTCATTTGTTTCTTCAAATATTGATAAACAAGAAAAAAAGTGAATAATCCACAATAAAAAGGTAAATAGTGTTTTTTTTTTTAAGGTCTTTGGTCTAAAGAGGTTTAACTGTACCAAAATATATTTAACAAAAAAAATGTTTGCGATTGTTTGATAAGACGAGATGATTATACACTGACTGTAAAACTGTGCCCAATCCCAAAAACAAAGACAAAAGTGCTTACACACCTTTAGAGAAGCCCAGTTTCTGGGTGACGGTGCGTGCAATTTTGGAAGTGGTAGCGTCGCTGTAGAGATACACCTCGTCCACGCTGTGCCAATCCACATGTGTCCGACTCAGCTTCAGACTGTGGATGGCTGCAGAGGGAGGAGAGTACGAGTGAATGGAGAGGAAAGAGGAGAGGGTACTGCCAAACGACATACCTTTTTATTTTGACATAGTAAATGGTAAAAGCACATAGGAGGAAAGAGGCTCAATGAAATATGGTTTCACATTATGAAAATAAAGAAAAAAAGGAAAGCTGCGAAGGTGCAAGAAGGTTATTATTTCAAACATAGTGGGAGGGGGGGGGGGTAAAATTCTGTGATCATCTACTCAAACAGCTCAATCAAATGCAGACAACAGCATTGATCTGCAGAGAAAAAAAAAACATCACACAACAGAATTGCATATTTCAGCTCTTGCTTGTCATTCTGCTTGCAGATTCTTAGACAATGAAAAATGATATATATTATTTATATATCTGCGTGTTTTTGCCTCCGTCTCTTATGCAGTAAATAAGGCAAGTAAGAGCAGATGCATAGCACCGTATGACACCTACAGAAGCCAAGAGCAATAAATGAAACTGCTTGACTGAATAGTTATTTATAGGTCTGCTAGATGTCCTTGAAATGCCCTGTTCAGTCCAGTTCATTTACTCAAAATTGTTTACGAAGTTGGCTTTGCTCCAGCATGCAGTCAAAGCTCTTTGTACTGAACTGCACCAAAGTAGATGTTATAAACCTTTAAACCTTTTTTGGTGTACATGTATGGGAGAGATATTGCTCTTTTCCTGTAGGTGCATTTCACCGAAAACAGATCAACGTTTAAATCCTTAAAATTCAGCTGACTGAAGTGCAAGAATGACAGTTTGACAGTTGTGTTAAAAAGTAGTAAAACATTTTCCTGTTGAAGAAATAATGCACTCAGAATATTGGACCAAACAGAAATGTAGCACTGCAAGTGCCATCCAAAGGTTCTGGGCCACCTCAAAGGTACTATATCAATAAAAAGTTATTTCTATTTTAGAATAGAGAACTCTGTTTAGCCCGTTTTTTCTGCGCTGGCTATGAAGGACATATATGTGCGATGGAGAAAAAAGTATTTCCCATACTTGATGAAACCCAAACTGCTGAGAGCAGTAGAATATATCTTTGGCTGACTACAGGTGCAGACTAGTACTCTGCCCAAACAAAGATTAACAGTGAGAACACCATAACAATGTTTTGTCTACTAATGTTTTGTCTAATCATCATCTACACTTCAAAATCAGTATGGTTTCTTTATTTCATTGTCACTGCATCGAGATGCCTGATGTATGTTCAGACCCTTTTGCATGTAATTGTTTAATTATATCTACCGAAATCTGAATCATCTCTCAAGTCTTATTCGTGGTAACTTAGACACTCAGTTTTCAGTCCAGTTATTCACCTAGTTGAATAGAATGTGTCAAAGAAGTTTGGTAGGTTTTTCCACAACAATATGGAAGATAGAAATCCAACTAAAGCCAAAAAAATATATATATTTGTCTATTTACCTGGTGGTATTATCTGAAATAATGTTTTACGATTGACTAGGTCAATTCCCGTTTCACAATTAAATGCATGGTATCACAACAAGATGAGAAAGTGGAGATCAAGATTTAAGTGTACAGACGTCCTGAGTTTGGTGAGCTAGTCTGACAGCACATCCCATAGCCTGGTAACACAGCTAAAAACAAGGGGATGAAGGGGGAAGATGTAAAAGAATGGAAGAGAAAGACATCTTGCATGAAACTACACTGTCGAGGAAAGCTGCAAATGGTTCATAGTTGGGAGGAGGTAGGGGCAAAGGAGATGAGCAAGCCAAGATCTTTAAACTAACCACCAATGCCACTGGCCTAGGACTATGCCATAACATATTTATAGAGAATTTTTTGGGTAACAATGGATAGATTTATATAAAAGGTGATATGTGATGCACAAAAAAAAGTAATAAAAAAAAAAACCTCTGAGGTCTAATTTGAACATTTTGTTTTTGATAAATTACCACTTAGATTTCATATAAAATCAGGACACATGGTGCTGAGGATTCTGTATTCAGTAGACCCAGATTTAGGACAGGGACAGACCTCAATCACAGTGAATGTACAGAATGAGTTAAGAGCTACCATAGTAAAAAAAAACAAAAAAAAAACCCTACAATGGCTCTTCTGTGTGGCTCACCAATTGTGCTTGGCTCTCAACAGAGGGCTTCATTCAGAGAGCTCTCTGTTGAGCTGGTGAAGGCAGTTCATTAAAGTTGCTGTAATGTTGCCCGATGAAAAGAAAGAAACCAATGCAAGTAAAGTGGGAGACAGAGCTGGGAAGATTACAAAAGTAGCACAGCAGGTTGGATATTTTGAGGATTAACTTATTTATCTCATATTCAGTGGTTTAAGGTGTCTTTTTTTCGAATGTTTTTGCTTAAACCATATTGACTTCTCACTATTAGGAGATACATGGAGATACACAAGGTTCCTCAAAAATCAGCAATACCAGCTCCAAACTCTGAGTCACACCACAAAAAGGGAGTTCTAGCAACTAGGCCCAGTTAAAGCTGCAATGGAAAACTGAGACGACAGCCTAAATCCATTTCATACAGCCATTTCTAACTGAGCCTAGGTCTAGTTGGAGATATGAAACTTCAAAAGGTTTGTACCACAAAAGAAAGGAAAATCTAGTCCCACAAAGACCTAGGCCTAGGATCTACAAGGAGGGGGTACAAACTAAAAGAGCTAAGACAACAGAAGTAATCAGAAAACTCGATATTTTACAGTACCTTGGCAGCGTTTGCGCTTGTGACATGTAGTTTTAGCACTCCTTTGATATCCACTCCATTTGAACAGAAAAGGGAGGTAGAAATGGGGCAGGTGGGAGAGAACTAACAACCAACAGAGAGTGAGTAATGGCCATTGTCCCAGTGTCACTCACAGAGGCTTGCAATCATTAATCTTAAAAACATACTATTCTATCAAGTAGAACTGCAATCAGATTAGTGTTGCAACCAAGACAAAGAGCGTCTTTAATGTGATAACAACCTGGTGACTACAGGAAAAAAAAAAAACGGACTCCGTGCCAACAGAATGGTTTAAAATTTGATGAATCTAAAGCCCACAATGCAAACATGTTTGACATATATCAGAGAAATGAAGATGATCTGGATTTGCACTCAATACAGAAGTCTATAGAACTGGCATCTATAAAATATATTACATTATGCACCACAACTTTTTCTTTGGTAGATGTTCACACTTCTGACAACTCTAATATTTCTTTTACTGATAACTACTTAAAAAGTAAGCCTTTATGTTTGAGGAAATGCTGAAACTGTAATCAGATTTTCCAAGAGAACATTGTTCTGTAGTCATTTGCTTTACATTAGCAGAAGAATATTTATTCTGATACATAATCTGGTTGATTTAGTATTAAACAGTAAATTTGCTGTACTTATACAAAGATAAATATAACACAGGATTTAAATACATTACATTATTCCTCTATTGTAGATAAATAGCTTGAAAAGACATTTGAAAGGGTTCGTGGGTATTTGTTGATCAAAAATGTGACCTCCACAAGTCTCAAGTCTGACTAACTCAATCCGTAATAAAATAAACATGAGGCATCCAAATGTCAGCGGCGTCACTCTCAGAGGAAGTAGAGAGCTGTGGAGGGGGAGAGAACTGCTGAGTGTACAGTAAGTTTGTTTGCCGTAAGAGCTATTTGTAACATCCATTTGGACATTACAGCACTGATGGATCCATTCACTACAAGTGCTTTAGTTTTAGTGGAATCCCTGTTTTAATCCGAACAGGTGCATCAAGGTCAAAATGAGCTCTGTGAGTTCCACTTTTGCAATATTCCATCATGTGTAACCTATTTTGAGGTTTTGATTAAAATGCCATGATTCGGGTGATGAATGAGGTCCTCTGTTTGTTGTTCTGTTATTATGAATGCCTTTTTTTTTTTAAACATACTTTAAAAACATTAATAAAGAGATGGAAAACAAAATGCTGTGATTCTTTGAGGGTCCACATGAACCGTAACCAATCCATTATCAAAATGAGCAGTAGATTTATTTTAGACAATCAGACATTTACTAAGCCCACATGGTCCTGTCTCCATGATGGCATTAAAACATTTTAGCTACCTTGAGCAGAGCTGATGACCATGTCCAACTGGCTCCCAAATGTGCATTTATTTTTGGAGTTCTTAAAGCATGTTTTAGTCATCAGTTTTAGAATGTGCTCCAAGTGCCACGTGCTGCCTCAGTAATTACAGTATAGAGAGTTGAACAGGCAGCACACACAAATCACCCAAGGCCTTTGCCTACATAAAAAAAATGCATACTGTGGAGTGCAAAGGCTGAGATGATGCTATGAACAGCCTGTTGACTGGTTTTCCTTGACGTCATTCCAGCCTGACAGACGATGCCACACCTTTCCACACCTGACTGACTACTCGGTACATCCAGGCTTTAAAATTGATAACACAATCATACTAAGAAAGTATGTTGTTGATTAGAGTTAACTGTGAATGTCATAAAGAAAAAATCATTTGAAATAACAGAAATGACACACTATTTGCTGATAAGACCTATAAGCAGAAAGCCTCCCTTACTAACCTTTAGTCTCATCTAGCTACAACAGCACACGGAAAGAGTTAAAGAGTAATGTAAGCAGTGAAGTCAACAGATAGCAGGGCTATGGACTGCAACAACGCAAGGGTTCAGTGCATTCTTAAGATCCATGAACCATTCTAATACACTTCAAGGTAGACTCTCTGTGGTTCTGACTGTTTCAAATTATTCATTTAAATATAAAATACTGTTTTCTAAAGGCTGTTTGTGAAATCAGGCCAGAGAAAAATGAATTACCAGGATCAATCATTCACTTTGCTTTAAGACTCTGCTAAATGTATAAGCGGAAAACAGTGAACAGATAAAGAAAGAAGAACGTTTAAGTGGACAATCTGAAATTTCCACTCCTTTAGATATAAATAAATGTAGCAGGCATTAGTTATGACAGTACACAGTGCTACAAATAAGAATCTTATCACAACTTCCTTCATATCACAAGCAGAATAGACTTGTACAATATTCCCTTCTTTGATAATAAAACCTGCCCACGAGACAATATACAGTCAATGTGATGGTTCTTATGCAAGGGGCCTTGAAATACCACTTAATCAATTAATGTGCACCTACACTAAATGTTGCATACCTTCCAAATAATCTCAGATCTCTCCGGGACTGTGTATGCCCACATGCACTAATCTAGATTTCTTAGTGTGGTTGTGAGTGACAAGTGACTTTCGAGTGTGTTGTCTTTAAGATTATTTTGCTGAATTTGAGAAAAGTGTCCCCAGACACCAAACGTTGGATTTCATTTACAGGCCTTACGGGAGTAGAGAGCTATAGACAGTGTCTTTATTGTACACGTCAGCTTCACCTAGAGTGCTAGAACTCTGCAAGGCAAGGCCTGGTGAGACCTGAGGCAAGCAAAATGACGCTCATTAGATTACATCAATGAAACCTTCATGGAGTGACTGACATTTTTTTTTCTTTGAGTCACATTAATTTAACAGCAAGACAGACTAAAACTTTATGCAGTTACACAAAAGCAACAGATTATATTTAATTTAATATTTTAGTGTGTATTGTCAAAATGAACTTAGTGATTGCCCTTTGCTCTTGTGATGAAATATTACACCATTTTTTTCACGTTCTGTAAAAGTGACTGCATTTTTTTTTTTTTTTTTGCTGTATTTATCTAAATTTCACACATGCACCACAAGTGAAAGTCCTGAGGATCAGGCTGCCACATGGAGACTGCTGAATCAAAGAGATTCTTTCTTTGCATTTTGGAGGTTAGAGAGTCCTGCATTTAACTTAAGCCAGTCCATCAGAAAAGGCATGTGCCAAAACGTGTATGAGCTGCACCTGTTTTACACACGAGGGTGACATAACAAAGCCTACACAAAAATGAATGGAGGCCCATACCTCATTCAGTGCTCTTAACTGCATTCATCTTACAGCAGGCAAGAATGCCTCATCATTCGCTTTTCAAGCCTCATAGTGCAGTTGTCCTGGCTTCAGTGTAAAGATTGTTACTTTTTTCTGCTCACTTCTATTTTTAACAGAACTTATAACTAATAAAGCACATGGGGTCATTTCATCCCTATGCTGCTGTTACTACTAAACATGTGTTTTCGCTACAACAGCTTGGTGAAATCAGCATCAGAACCATATGTACTTTGCTATTAATAATGATAATCAAGATTATGGCTTTTGCTTCAATCATAAAACACATTCTTACACGATGAAGGCAACAAATTGCAATTAAATGTTACGTGTAAATTAAGAACAATTCATTGAGAAATTAGTCAAAAGAATGGATGCTTCAGTGCTGTTTAGGGCTCATACAAGACGGATCTCTGTACAATAAAGACCTCCTGGTGTACTAAAACCATTTTATCTTCACCTTTCTCCAGTACTCACCATCTTTGCTATCAATGGTTTTGACCACTAAATCTGTCTCAAAGGTGTCCTGTGTTTGTTGTCCACGGAAATGGTTCAGATGCTCCTGCTCAATGAGGTCGCTCTCCTCTTCCTCTAACGGGAGCCAGGTACCATCAATAAACCACTGCCCTCTCATCACAGGAATATGGTCTTGTTCTGTAAGAGCAATAACACACGCACACATGTAATTCATATATATATATGTATATATGCATAAAATTAACTGTATCAGTGGACATTTTGTAGTATGATTCTTTTGGGGCTCTGGGAATAAATATTGTTTATAGATTAGTTTTCATTGCAACAAATGCTTTTAAAGAACCAACCCCTTTTCTGATCATGCTTTGCCTGATGTACACTGAACTGATTTCCATTTAATTAATTGAGTTTGACAGTCCACCAGGACAAAGTCTCAGTGTTGAACAGAGCTAGGCCAACTGTGATTACAGCCTATAATTCTGGTCTGATTCTCCCGGGATGAGGGAAACTGTAAAAACAGATCTTAAGTTAGGCACACAGTGAAAACCACAGGGCTACTCTGTTTAGAGTGAGACAGTTCATTGGGCTGGTGTGAATACATCAGCTTACTTTTAAATACTAAGAACACAATCTAAATGTTAAGACTAAAACAGACAAGAAAAAGTGATAAAGAATCAGCAGATACTATGTGCTTGGGCTGGTTCCGATCTGGTCAGGTAAGATAAACTCCCACTCTTCACATAATCTATGTTCCAGTTATATTACATATAATTTCACAATAATTGCAAAATTCAGCCAATGTCTGTCATATCATTAAACCAAAACAGTGTTTAACTTCTTTTTTTTTTAATTAAAGGATTTTCCTCTTTCTATTACAGTTTGGCAACAACCTTTTTAAAAAGTTAAAATACTACATTAAAGATAATAAACCTGATTGCTAAAGAACTAGATGTCAGTTTACATAAAGCTTCAACAGGATCAACTACCCATGAGCCCTTTCATTGGGGTCAGGTTTGGGAGGTTGCTTTCATTTGTTCCCACCCTTTTCTTAGAAATGGCCATGAATTAATTAGTGCAGATCAGCTGAGCCCGATTGATGGGCATCCTGTGTTGTTCCCAAAAGGCAGGTTTGAATCGTTTTTTTGGTCATTAAAAAAAGAAAAACCTTGCAAAAAATTTACTGCTCAGTAAGTTACTTATTTCAAAAACACTATCACCCAATGGAACTACATTTTGAAAATGTTTTTAAGATATATGACGTATGTAAGTGGTTGACCATAAACAGGAAGTGGTCATTGGCTGCGTGCAAGTTGCCTTTATGCTGTTAGACATTATACTGCAGAATATAAAATATATATAAGGTGTATAAATGCAGCAAAATAATTGTGAAATGATTAACAGCTGGTCAATCTACAAAGTGAAACCTTAAAGGGGACCTATTATGAAAAACATGTTTTCTCTTGCTTTAACATATATAAAGTGGTCTCCCCTCAGTCTGCCAACTCAGAGAAGGAGGAAAGCAACCAAATTCTGCAGTGTCTGTACATTCGCCCGGATGAGCCATCCAGTGTCATGTGGCTTCTACGAGCCGTTCAGATTCTGCTTTACATTCTGATTTACATAGGTTGGTCTCCGATGCGTGAAACCACGCCCACAACTAACTCCACCGGCCGGAGCTTCCACCATTTTTTCGTAGCGGTGTATA
This sequence comes from Cololabis saira, assembly GCF_033807715.1. Taxonomy (NCBI): domain Eukaryota; kingdom Metazoa; phylum Chordata; class Actinopteri; order Beloniformes; family Belonidae; genus Cololabis; species Cololabis saira. The sequence continues at coordinate 12,652,073 of NC_084602.1, forward strand.
TCGTCATTCAGGCAGCCAATCAGTACAGAGCCTCATTATCATAGCCTCCCCGCCCACTCAGAATCCCACATAGAGAAGGAGGTTAGAGAATGGGACGATAAAGACATGGCTCAGAGGCTGAATTTTTAATTTATTTAGCAAAAACAATCAAAAGCTTGTTTTTAAGACATTCAAGGCCTGTTTAAAATAGAGATTAGATGCCATAATAGGTCCCCTTTAAGTTCATGATGATTCAACCCTGAGGTTCACATTTACTCTACTTACTGAGGTAGGTGCATTCATGGAGCAGGTTCTCCTGCTCAAGGTTTAAAAAATTCTAACATGCTAGACTTCTGTCAGGGCTTTGTACAGTAAAATCGCTATTCCACCATTTATGGTTAATGCCGAGTAAAAAAAAAATCTATATGTACAGCATAGTTTTATACATTTTCTTCAGGGGTGGAAGGAGGAAAAAGTATACTCACGCTTCCAGTAAACCGGGAGGCATTCCCTCTCTTTGACGTCCACCTCGTACAGCCCGCCCCGAACACAGACAGGCTCCACGTTGATCTCGATGCCGTCCAGGTCCCTGACATCAGACTGGGTGGACGTGTCCAGCGTGGACATGTCCAGCGTGGACGTGTCCACGGACTCGCTGCCAGGTCTGGTCTCCCCCGGCAGCGTGCCGTTCTGCCCCGGGCTCTGCTCGTCCTTCTTTCCCTCCTCCTCCTCCTCCTCCTCCTCTCCTCTGCTTACCTTGGACGGCACCGCATCTGGGTTCAGCTCGCAGTATTTCCGAAACATGAGTTCAATTTTAAGCGAATCGTGTCCCACAAACGCCTTCCACGTCTTCTTGTCCTCCTTGTAGAACCAGCGCACCTCCTCCGGGACCAGCTCCGTGACCACCTCGTTGAACCGATGCCTGGAGCTGTTGGACCGCGACCGCTTCCTCCTCTCGAACAGCGGGCCGCCGCTGTTCCCGGAGCTGGAATTCGATTCGAAAACAAACATGACAATTGTGTACAGACAGACTTGATTCATACAGGTTTCTATCATAAGCTATTACCATAACACATGGTTTTAAGATATATATATACAATATTGTAGGAGCTTGGGAACAAAAGATCTGAAAAACACTTTTTGCGGACGAAGGAAAAACTTGAGTTGTTTATTTCAGTCTCTCCAAACAACTGCCCCGTAACCAACGGTAACAGAACACTAACTGAAAACTCATCGTCATCATTAATAACGTCTAGATTCTTGTGAATTCTAACCTACTGAAACTAAACAGTGTCCTGCTCGTGAGTGGCCACTACAATATATATATATATATATATATATATATAAATATAGGTCAAAAGGCAAAAGAGGTCTCTACTGAAACCCTTGATTTGTGGTAGTATGGCAAGTAGCTCCTTTATTCACGCTCATATGGATTTGGAAAAGGTGTAATATACAATTTATCAACAGTTTCAAAAAACAACACATTTCACTTTTATCCTATCAGGCCCAATGGCACTTGTGTTTCCAGTCTTCTTAACTTTACAGGACTGTCTCAGAAAATTAGAATATTGTGATTTTCTGTAATGCAATTACAAAAACAAAAATGTCATACATTCTGGATTCATTACAAATCAACTAAAATATTGCAAGTCTTTTATTATTTTATTGCTGATCATGGCTTACAACTTAAGAAAACTCAAATATCCTATCTCAAAATATTAGAATATTCTGGGAATCTTAATCTTAAACTGTAAGCCATAATCAGCAATATTAAAACAATAAAAGGCTTGCAATATTTGTAATGAATCCAAACTGTATAACATATTCTTTTTTTTTTTTTTTTTTTTTTTTTTTTTTTTTAAAATTGCATTACAGAAAATAAAGAACTTTATCACAATATTCTAATTTTCTGACACAGTCCTGTATATATGAAATCACTCTATACATTTATTTGTGAATCTTTACCTAAAAGCCTATTACATTTTACCAGTTGCTCAACCAAAACACAGTGATGTTTGGTACACGCACAATCAATAACCAGGGATTTGATGTGCGCACTTTAGTTTAAAGTTATTAATTAAACACAATCGATCTTCTTTTAAGTAAACAGCGCTGTTGAACCTTTTCTTTAGTCAGTCATGTGTCTGACTGTGATATGAAACATTAACCAAAAAACATCTATAATACCAGAAGCAGTTAGATTTTCACATAATTCAGCAATGGGAAGCTGGGGTATTTTCTTGCACTGGGGCATGACCAAAACAATTGATACTGTACTTCCATTTAGTGTGTCACATTTTTCTGTTCTACGCTTACAGAGATGCATTTTTCAACAAATTACTGAACTTTTCTATCAACAGTTTCAAAAAACAACACATTTCACTTTTATCCTATCAGGCCCAATGGCACTTGTGTTTCCAGTCCTCTCAACCGTATATGAAATCACTCTATACATGTATTTGTGAATCTTTACATAAAAGCCAATTACATTTTACCAATTGCTAGACCAAAAGACAGTGATTAAAAAACAATTTAGAAAAACCGATGCACTCAAGAAGTTAGAAAAATATAAAAAGCCTTTATTGAATCATGGCTTAGTAAAAGTTAAAAAATGCCAACATGTTTCGGTGGTCTTTGTTATCTGCCTTGAAAAAGGCCTACATGGCCGAAACATGTTGGCACTTTTACTTAGCCATGATTCAATAAAGGCTTTTTATATTTTTCTAACTTCTTGAGTGCCTCGGTTTTTCTAAATTGTTTTTCAATCTTTTGGATCCCCATGCCGAAGAGCACCTAGAGTATACTTTTCATACACCCAGCAGCACTTCATGCGTTTGTAGTTAGACTTAAAGCAGCACAATGTAACTTTTCCAGATAATGTAATATTTCCAGAGTCATTGTGATGGTACATCAACTTCCAACAGGTTTAATGACACCTCTGTCATGGTCTGAGGGGTCTGTATCGCCTTCACTGGCACTATGTAACTTTGAGGAGCATGGTAGGAACCCTGCCACACTACTGGTAAAGCACTACTGCTTTTGTCCAAAGGAGCCGCCAAACTCAACAAAAGCTGAAAGTTACACTGTGCTGCTTTAAAACACAGTGATGTTTGGTACATGCGCAATACCATGGGGTTTGACGTGCGCACTTTAAGGCTGATTTATAGTTCCGCGTCACACCGACGCAGAACCTACGCTTTAGTTTAAAGACAACCAAGTTATTAATCAAACACAATCGATCTTATTTTAAGTAACCATCACTGTAGAACCTTCTCTCTAGTCGGTCCCGTGTGTGACTGTGCTATAAACCCACCAGAAGCTGTTCCCGGCGCTGCCCCCGAACCCCGGGCCGGTGATGAAGGCTCCGGGCGGGCTGAGCTCCAGCAGCATGTCGTCCTGGCCGGCGGGCAGCAGGTCCAGCCCGGGCTGCACCGAGGACATGCCCGCCCGCACCGAGTCCTCCCCGGAGCTCATCTGGGGACCATGGCTGGCCCGACTCTCCTCCCTGGTGTTGCTGCACGGCTCGGGCTGCTCATCCACACCTCACATGGTCAACACCATCAACACCCGCAGAGATCCCGTGCAAACACTCACACTAAACCAGGAAGGACGCAAAAAACAACAGAAACAAGCCACTAGAAGCGGGACGTTTGGACGAGGTTCATTTCCGTGAACGAGGCTCGGCTAGGCGGCTAAGCTAATGAAGCCGGTGTCTCAGCGGATCTGAGGAGATAAAACACAAACTAACGGGGGAAACCCGGACGGGACTTCCCATGGTGTGAAAGGACGGGTTGGTTATTGTTATTGTTGTCAGGTGGCGTTAGTCCGGCTGGTCCACAGGAACGTTATATTCATCCTGCTCAACTGTCCCCGAAGAATTTCATCCGTTCACAAACAAACCTCACACAGACAGTAGTAGTACCGCCGTGTTGCCAGACCCGGGGGCAAAAACAAGCAAATAACTACGCAGTTATAAGTTAGATTTAGATTTAGATTTAGATTTATTTATTTGCACAGTTAAACATTACACAAATAAAAGTACCATCTTTACAAATTAAAGTGCAGGAAGAGGCGAAAACTCAAAGAGCTTATCAGGTGCCTCCACCTATAGTTAACATAACATTTAATATCATACTTATAAAAACAAAATATACAAATGAGCAGTTAGAAATCTATAGATGATAGAAATTAAATGAAAATTACAAAGAATTTACGCAAAAGAAAAATGATTGGATATATGAATAACGATAAAGAGTACAATTTAATAATTAAGAAAAAAAAATATAAACGACTAAATAACAAACCAAATGAACACAAACAAAAAATAATTTCAAGGAGATTACACAAGACGATAACATTTTTCAGCACATCCATTACTTATGTCAGAGCAGTTCCATTTACAAAACAAAAATTAAGTGGTGTTTCAGACATCCTTTAAAACCTTGTACAGAGAAGCATTTTTTTGCTAAATGGGAATATGTATTCCATAGTTTGACACCCCTGTACCGTATTGCATATATGCAGAAGTTAGTGCTATAGGTAGTTAGTTAATATTTATTTCGGTCAATCACAAGTATAACAATCAACAAACAAGATAACAAACATTCACAGGTTTTGGTCAACATTGTGATTATTTTGACCGAAAAGGTCTGGGCTTGAAGCATAAAGCTTATCTTGCCCACCTTTTAACATAATATACAAAAAGAACAAATGAAGTATCATGAGGTTACACAAAATAATAAAAATAGTAATAATAATAATAGTAATAATAATAATAATAATAATAATAATAATAATAATAATAATAATAATAATAATAATGATAATAATAACTGTAATAACTAGATAGATAGTTCTTTATCGTCATTATAACTTATGTACAACGAAATTAAAAGTGCTCTCCAGTCAGCGCATCCTATATAAAAAAAATAAAATAACTGAAAAATAATCCAATAAAATGTAATTTTAAATATAAACAAATAAAATAAATATATATATATATATATCTAGACACATTCACCCTTCCACATCAACACAGGGAGCCCACAAGAACCTTCATCAGCATACAATAATTTTGTGATTGTTATTGCACATTAGCTTCTGTTTTTGTTAAGGGTGGCTATTGCTGTTGGATAAAAGCTGTGTTTGAGTCTGTTTGTCCTCGTTTTCATGAGTCCTATTCTCCTCCCCGATGGCAGCAGTTCAAACAGCGAGTGTCCGGGGTGTGAAGTGTCTTTTATTATATTTTGGGCCTTTTTCTTATACTAGTTACTAATACTAATAACTAATACTACTAATAGTAATAATAATGATAATTAAAGCTGCAAGCAGCGATGAACGGGCCCTCGCGTGTGCAATTTTCACCCATAAAGATCAAGGACTCAAAACTAAGTCCATAACACCACCAACGACTCTTTATGTCAAACCATTCAAAAAATATGGCAGAAAATAGGAACTATCAAATATCGACCAATCAGAAGAAGGGGCGGGGCTAATTTGCACCAATTAAGGTGAAGATCTCAAAACCAAGTCCGATGACACGACTCTCTATGTCAAACCATTCAAAAGGAGAAAAACGGGAAAAACAACAAGAACTCCTACAGAGACAATAGGGCCCTCACACTGTAAGTGCTTGGGCCCTAATAATAATAATGATAGCTCTGAAAACAGAAAGTGAAAAGATGCTAAAGAAACCGACAAAACCAATTTAGGTTGTCATTTCATCTCATGCATGTGTGCAGCAAACTATCTTTATTTAATTTACTAATATTATCACTTGAGTGATTTTTTTTCTCATGTCACTGGGGATATTATCACCCCATGGTAAGATTAGTTTCATTGCAACAAATGCTTTTAAAGAACCAACCCCTTTTCTGATCATGCTTTGCCTGATGTACACTGAACTGATTTCCATTTAATTAATTGAGTTTGACAGTCCACCAGGACAAAGTCTCAGTGTTTAACAGAGCTAGGCCAACTGTGATTACAGCCTATAATTCTGGTCTGATTCTCCCGGGATGAGGGAAACTGTAAAAACAGATCTTACGTTAGGCACACAGTGAAAACCACAGGGCTACTCTGTTTAGAATGAGAGAGTTAATTGGGCTGGTGTGAATACATCGGCTTACTTTTAAATACTAAGAACACAATCTAAATGTTAAGACTAAAACAGACAAGAAAAAGTGATAAAGACTCAGCAGATTCTATGCGCTTGGGCTGGTTCTGATCTGGTCAGGTAAGATAAACTCGCACTCTTCACATAATCTATGTTCCAGTTATATTAAATATAATTTCACAATAATTGCCAAGTCCAGCCAATGTCTGTCATATCATTAAACCAAAATAGTGTTTAACTTCTTTTTTTTTAATTAAAGGGTTTTCTATTAATTATAAGTTAGTGCTATACGTGTATGCAGCAAACCTGCTGATATTATCACTTGAGCAATTTTTGCTTATGTCACTGGGGATACTGCTTGAGGTTGAAATAATAAATATTAATATAAATATTCTATTATAACGACTGTTGTGGTTATTCTTTAACTATCACTATCGTTTTCCCTCTTTCAGGAGTTCACAGTTGTCTATTATCTTAGGTATATACCTGTATAGTAGTGCTGGTATAAGTGCTGGTGTAAGTGCTTTTGCAAGGATGCCCTGTTATTTAAAGTCTAGGTTACTTTTATTGATCTATTTTTCCTTTCTCCCTTCTTTCCTTTTTCTTTTTTTTCTTTTCAAATTTTTTCCCTTTTATTTCTTCTATGCGTAGATGATGAGACTTAAGATGCTTACAAATTGTAAAGCAACATGTATAAGCTGTCTGTCTATTTTGCAAATAAAAAATGTAATAACAAAAACAAGCAAGTGCTAGCAGTGACCAGCGAAGCCCTACGGACAAAACGAGCGGGACAAGAAATCAGGCCATCAAGAGCAGCATTGCTGAGGAAAAGTAGTCCCACGAAGGTGACTACACTAGTTTAACGTGTCCTTCTGACTAGTTTGTATGTAAGAAGGAGAGGGGCGGATAAAACAAATAGGATAGTGACAAATACCTCTCAAGAGGGGGAAAACAAGTTGTGCAGGTTGTGCTTGTTTAGTCAGACAAAATTCAAATTTAGAAAAAGTTTAAAAGTCAACTCCACGTACGCAGCAACAAAAGCCCCAATGTGTTTTAAAGAGTCCTTACAAACACCAGGAAACTGGACCATATCACACCGGTCATGAAATCACTACACTGGCTTCCAGTGAGTCAAAGGATAGAGTTTAAAATCTTACTGCTGGTCTACAAAGCACTGAATGGTCTTGGACCAAAACACATGCTTGATCTGTTAGTTCCTATGAAGCTCAATTTCATTTTATTTGTTATTTACTGTTTAATTGTGTCTTGCTGCTTTTAATGTTGATGTAAAGCACTTTGAATTACCTTGTGTTGAATTGTGCTATACGAATAAACTTGCCTTGCCTTGCCTTAAAGACGTAAAACGCCGCTTATAATAAGCTGACCTGGCAACACGGTAGTATGCGTGTCTACACTGTAACAGCTGACGCAGAGATCACAGGATACATTCGTGAACGCGCACGTTGATATTTCACCGACTAAAGTCGTTTGTTCAGGTTGTTTTAAAACTGTAATGTTCTGTTTGCACACTAGATGGAAACAAAAAACCAACAAACAAAACCCAATATTTAGTTACAGAACTAGCTGCACACTGTTTTAAGTCTCAATACCTTGAGTTCTGTTCATATTGTGAGTTTAGAAATGATTATACTTTCACTATTAAACATCAGAGTGAAATCAATTGTCTTCAGTTAAATTTAATTAAAGTTTAATGTGATCTTCCATCACAAAAAGCTCCAATAACATTTCTTCCACTATGATTATGGTTCACCATTGTCCTTCCAGATTTTAATAATTGATGGAGGAGCTGATGTTATCATTTGAATCAGGCGTACTGGAACACATCGAACACATCGAAAACATGTAGGATAGTGGATCCTGAGGACCAGGATTGAAAAATAAACACTGGCGTAGATGAGCTAGACCTGTCATGTACAGTGTTATTAACCCACCCAGAGACAGAAAGATATTTTTGGGATTTTTATTTGAAACCAAATATGACAATTTTGTACAGACAGACTTGATCACAATTGATCTTCTTTTAAGTAAACAGCGCTGTTGAACCTTTTCTTTAGTCAGTCATGTGTCTGACTGTGATATGAATCTCCATTAACCAAAAAACGTCTATAATACCAGAAGCAGTTAGATTTTCACATAATTTAGCAATGGGAAGCCAATGGGAAGCCAATGTGAAGCAGGCGTATTTTCTTGTACTGGGGCATGAACAAAACAATTGATACTGTACTTCCATTTAGTGTGTCACATTTTTCTGTTCTATGCTTACAGAGATGCGTTTTTCAACAAATGACTGAACCTTTCTGTCAATTCTCTCCACATAATTTTTCTTTTTAGCAATTTGTGTAGGGAGTAGGGACATACTCTGTCCCATGAAAATACTTAAGTAGAGTGTAAATATTGGACTCAAATGGAAAAGTTGTCCCCAGTTTTTGACACTTTGTGTGATATGTGTGAGCAAGTGTATGTTGAAGGTCATATGGTCCTTTCCATAAAGTCTTTGAAACTCAATAACACATTTTTTAAGAGCCGGTTCTGTCATCACGATGCTGCTCATCTTGATCTTGTCTTGCAGTAATGTGTATATGCTGAATACCAAAAGGAACAGATGGTTAGAAAACCTGACAGGGAGTACACCTTTCAATATGGGCCAAGCATAGAGAAAGGCTTTGCCACTCTGAAGCTTTCCAGAATTTCCTTTCACTAATTGACCATGGTGCACTTATCATTTGGAAGTGACCAAAAGTCATTAAAGGAGATGGGCTTTTAACTCAAAGCACTGGGCTTTCAACTGATGCTGAGATTGCATGACTGAAGTGATTCCTCTCATTTCAAAGGGGGGGCTCGGGTCTATTATACAGGTGTGTAGCGATTTTCGTGCATGTACATCAAACCGTATTGTGGGGAAATATAAAATTTTTCGCCAGGCCTGGCTTGCGTGCAAAATTTAGTGACTTTTGAGGCACGTTTAGGGGGGCAAAAGGCCCTCCTAAGTTAACGCGTCGTTAACGCGTTAACTTAGCGTTCTCTTAACGCCGACAATATTTTTAACGCGTCGTTAACGCGTTAACTTGGACAGCCCTAATAATAATATTATTATATAATATTAATATTATAATATTTGTATATAATAATATTATATAATGTAATCTTATTTCGGCCAGAATAAACGGGAAAGAGCGGAGTGGAGCTGCTACCGCTGCTATGACACGTCACTTCCTGACGTGACGTGTGCGCTCTTAATAGTACGTCCGAATTAATGCACACTACTGATATTTACTCAAAAGTGTGCCAAATTTAAGTATACTTTTTAGTATATACTGTTTAATGTGGCATTTTGGACGCACCAATCTTGTATTTGGGGTTGCGTGAGCGTTTTGATGGTTCCTTGTTGCTGGTGACCCCTCTGAGACCGATGGAGCCCCGGTGTGTCGGCTGCAGGAGTTACAGAGTGCTGTTAGCGGAGAAACACTTCAGCTTTTTTACAAAGTTAATGTACAAAAGAGTATTAGGGCCATGCAAGAGAAAAGATATTTGAGAGGGGAAGTTTTTTTTTTATTGTGCACTTCGAAAAACAAGTCGAAATGTCGAAAAGAAAGCTGAGATGTCGATATTAATGTAAAGTCGAAATTTTGTGAATAAAGTTGAAATACAATTTGGTGAATAAAGTGGAAATGTCTCCTCTCCATCAGATCCAGTTAGAGCGACTGACAGCTCTGCAGGAGCAGCCGTAACTAACTAACTAACATCCTTGGAGTGGAACGTTAAGTTTAAGTTATGCAACTGCATATGTGTGATATATCTTTCAAATCAATATCGTAAAGGCAATCCTTGTATTCTGAACCTTGTTGTTACCAACCTAACGTAATTCAAGTAGTCAACATTAAAGCATATGAAGCATATGACTTTTTTCTCAACATTTCGACTTTTTTCTCAAAATTGTACTTCAACATTAATCTCGACATTTCGACTTTTTTCTCGAAGTGCATAATGAAAAAAAAAATCTTCCCCCTCTAAAATATTATTTAAAAAATAAAAAAATATAAAATATTTTTCTCCTGCCTGGCCCTAATACTCTTCCGTGTTAAAGTCACGATGCCTGGTGAACAAACCTTTTCAGGTGGAGACTCTGCAGGCAGTCGCCCCGGGAACCGTGACCCGAGTGTGATGAGGATTCCCCCCAGCAGCCCGGCATACAAGGCCCGGCTCAGACCTGAGGAGAGAGACATTATCAACGTTACAGTCTACAGACTCATCTCCTTTATTCATTATTTTTCTTCAAAAAGATATTGAGTTTACAGTTTAAAAGCACACTTTTTAACCACAGCTTTACGTTTCTGTTCAGAGCTTGGTGTGAATGACATTTCTACAAACAAAAGTCCATATATACATTGTTTGCTCTTAAATCAGCGCTATTTATATGGGCATGTGTGTACAAATATATAGAAATATTCAACTATGTGTATGTATGTATGTATAGGTATGAGGTATAGGTAGGTATATAGGTGAGTATAATTACAGTATATAATAATAATAATAAAAATACTGTTATTTAGCAGTGTGAGTAGTACAGTGTGTGAGTATTTATAAATACGGGTTAAATGATTAGTGAATGGGTTTAGGGTTAAATAAGTTTACAATTCTTCCTACTCCTTTTTGCACATGTAAATTAAGATATCAAGTGTTAAAGTGGGAAATTCTTTGTTTTGTTTTATTATCTCTTGAATTGTTTTTTTTTTACATATTCAAAATAAATCAAATCAATTTAAAAAAAAGTCGTTAATCAGTGTTTCTGGGGTGTCGGATGGGCATTCGGGGACTCAGAATATCAGATTGTCTCGCATGTTTCTGGTTTGAATGTCCAGTCTGGTTTCTTTCATGTTTTTGTTTTCTTTCATGACCAAGTCCATGTTTTCGTGTGTTTTGACGGAGGTTTTAGGGAGTTGTTTGACTGCTATAACTTCTGGATGTAGTCGTAATCAGTACTGGAGTTGAGGGGGCATGAGGGGGGACGGCATCTCCCCCTGAAATAAAAACGGTCCAAATCATCCCCCCCTGAAATAAACAGTCCAAATCATCCCCCGTGAAACAAAAACGGTCCAAATCATCCCCCCCTGAAATAAAAACGGTCCAAATCATCCCGCCTGAAATAAAAACGGTCCAAATCATCCCCCCTGAAATAAAAACTGTCCAAATCATCCCCCCTGTAAAACTGCGATCCCTTATGTCATTTCATCAATGAATGTGGTTTTACTGCTATTTGAACATTTAGAGTCATCACCAGAAAAATAACACCAGAAAAATAACTTATTTGACAATTTTCACCTGTTTCAAGTAAATTTTCACTTGAAATAAGTAGAAAAATCTGCCAATGGGACAAGATTTAACTTCTCATTACAAGCAATAAAATCTTGTTCCACTGGCAGATTTTTCTACTTATTTTAAGTGAAAATCTACTTGAAACAGGTGAAAATTGTTGTTTTTTCCAGTGATGATTCTTGTTTAAAGTGTAATGAGATTTCTTTACTAAAATGAGACATTTTAACTAGAAATAAGACAAATATTCTTGTTAAGATTTTGAGTTTTTGCAGTGATCCATTTTACTTATCCTGTGAAGGACAGAATCATATTGATAAGTTCAGAAAAGTGTTTTTTATTGTTGTGTTTTGATGTATTTGATGTAAGCCCAGTGGATATTTAAAGCTTACAGAAGGCTGCATTTAACTGCTGCTATGTCATTCCTGCAGTATTTCTGCAGGTGTTTTGGTCACTGCTATTATTTGTAATATATTATATTATTTGTAATCAGCACAAATTATCTGTCCCCATATGATAAAATCCACCATCCCCCTGATTTCTTTTACAACTCGAGTACTGGTCGTAATCCAGGCTTGTGCGAAGTTCTTTTATTTCCTCATGAAGTGTCACCAGTAAATCCAGTGTCGTGTTTATAAAGCAGCAAAGTTTAAACTGGCTTGGACTTCTGTCGTCTTGCAGATCATCCGTGTCTGTGCATGAGGTTTTTTCTCCGTTTCTATGTCTGATAACTGCTCCAGTATGATGTGAAAGTATTCCGCTTAGTGATCGACGTATGGGGTTGGAGTTTGTGTTAGAAAAAAGTCTGAAGAAAAGTCAAAACAATAGTTTTCCTCAGTGAGCGGGCGCCGCCATGATGGGTCTGCCCGTCCGCGTGACGTCATCACGTCCGCATACGTCATCGCGTACGTCGAAGAGATCGTTTTTTTCAGGTTGGGCGGGGCCCTTCAGCGCCCACAAGGGTTACCAATGGTAACCTTCTTGACGACATTCTATAGTGACGTCAAAGCACCGTTGCACTATAAAAGCCCTGAAACTCCGGACAGAATTATAGTGTATTGAACCTTCAACACGCTACCTGTTGCAAGTCTCTCTGGTGAAAACCACGTCTAACGACTCGGAAAACACCTCAGAAAACGCTTCAGAACCTCAAACTTACATTTACTGACACATTTCAAACCGTATATATCTTGAATCCTTTAAGACACGACCTGTTGCGAGACTCTCTGGTGGAAACCAAGTCTACGACTCGGAAAACACCTCAGAAAACGCTTCAGAACTTCAAACCTACGTTTACTGACACATTACCGACCGTAGTATCTTGAATCCTTCAAGACACGACCTGTTGCGAGACTCTCTGGTGAAAACCACGTCTAACGACTCGGAAATCACCTCAGAAAACGCTTCAGAACTTCAAACCTACATTTACTGACACATTACCGACCGTGTTAATCGCAGAAATGCCTTTTAACGGACGTCCAAGACCCAGACAGGGATTTGTGAGCTCTCCCAAGGATGGAGCTCCAAACGGACGTCCACAACCCAGACAGGGATGTGTGAGCTCTCCCAGGGATGGAGCTTTTAATGGACGTCCAAGACCCAGACAGGGATTTGTGAGCTCTCCCAAGGATGGAGCTCCAAACGGACGTCCACAACCCAGACAGGGATGTGTGAGCTCTCCCAGGGATGGAGCTTTTAATGGACGTCCAAGACCCAGACAGGGATTCGTGAGCTCTCCCTGGGATGGAGCTCCAAACGGACGTCCACAACCCAGACAGGGATTTGTGAGCTCTCCCAGGGATGGAGCTCCAAACGGACGTCCACAACCCAGACAGGGATTTGTGAGCTCTCCCAGGGATGGAGCTTTTAATGGACGTCCAAGACCCAGACAAGGATTCGTGAGCTCTCCCAGGGATGGAGCTCCAAACGGACGTCCACAACCCAGACAGGGATTTGTGAGCTCTCCCAGGGATGGAGCTCCAAACGGACGTCCACAACCCAGACAGGGATTTGTGAGCTCCCCCAGGGATGGAGCTTTTAACGGACGTCCAAGACCCAAACAGGGATTTGTGAGCTCTCCCAGGGATGGAGCTCCAAACGGACGTCCACAACCCAGACAGGGATTTGTGAGCTCTCCCAGGGATGGAGCTCCAAACGGACGTCCACAACCCAGACAGGGATTTGTGAGCTCTCCCAGCGATGGAGCTCAGTCCCAGGTCTCAGAAGATCTCCACCGACTCCAAAGGCAGTGCAGGGAGAGCAAAAGAGAACATGATTTCCTGACCAAATACAGGAGCAAACTGGAGTGTGTACTTGTTGGTCACAAAGAGGAAATAGAAAGTATCTTGTCGATCAACCAGAGCATGTACTCAAACACAGTTGACCTGAGAGAGCAACTCCAGCAGCTGCAGGAGGAGAATAAAGCCCTCCAAGAGGAAAACAAAAATCTGGAAGAGGACAACATGGAGATCCATCCCCAGCAGAAGCAGGAACAGGAAAAATCCTGGGTCCGGGCGGAGGAGGCTCTGGCAGAACTGAAAAGTAAAAGGCAAGGGTTGGAGGAAAGAGGGCTCGAGGTTGAAAAGGAGAAAATGAACCTGGAAGAGCTCAAAAGACTGACTGAAGAAATAAAACTAGAATACGAGAAGGAAAAAATGGATCTGAAAGAGCAGAAGGAAAGCTTGCAAAGAGAAGAAAAGATAGTGATGGAGGCCAAGAAAAAACAGGAGATGGAGATGGAAGAGTTGCAAGCGGCAAAGCTTGATCTGGAGGAGAAGAGGACAGATCTGCAACTGTTGCAGCGCAATGGGGATCTGGAGAAAGCTGAGATGAAGAAAATGAAGGAACATGCTGTAAACCTGCAGAATGAGAAGAACAAGCTGCAGGGAGAGATTGAGATTTTAATGGAGAAAAAGAAAGAAATGGAAACGGGTCAGAAGGACCTGGAAAAGGAAAAGACACAAATCTGTGATACCGAACTAAAAACAGACAAAGACTGTGCAGGACTCAAGAGAGAGGTGGAAAGTGTGGAGGAAAAGGAAGATGAAGCAGCACAGGAGAAAGAATTGGAAGAGGAGGATGAGAAACTGCAGCTGGAGACACAATTAGAAGAGAAAGAGAGAATCCTGGAGGAGGAGGAGAAGAAGATTGTTAAAAAGGAGAAAAAGAAGAGACGTTTCTTAAAGATCTTCAAAAAACAAAGGGGAGATGAGGAAAGAAGAGGTGAAAAAGTACAGAAAAAATGGAATGACAAGATGTCAGAAAAAGATGAAGAGCATTCTAAAGAAATGGAAAGGGGAGAGAACAAAAAGAAGGAAAAGGTGAAGAAGAAAAGTTGGTTCAGCCGGATTTTCAAAAAGTCCAGCAGAGAGAAAGCTGCTGGAAACCAGTAGCTCAGCACCTTCAACTCCTCTCCACCTTCTCTCCACCAAACTCTTCTCCCCAACATCTCTTCTGTTCCCGTCTTTATCCTCTAATTTCCAGAGGGCTTTATTGCAGGAGGATAATAAACCCTTCCAAGAGAAAAACAAGTCAACAGACAGGAAACGGAGCAGCTGAACTTCACCTTCAGAGCGTCTTCTGATGCTCGTCGTCGCATGTGGTGACAAAGCTTCAGCTGCAAGAAGAAAGAAAAAGCACGACAAGTGCAAAGAGCAACAGCAGAGCTATGTCCGGATGCTCTTCGTGGACTACAGTTCTGCATTTAACACAATAATCCCAGACATCCTCATTACAAAACTGACCACCATCGGCCTGCCCCCTCTCACATGTGCCTGGATTAAAAACTTCCTCACCAACCGACCCCAGACTGTGAGACTCGGCCCCCACCGGTCCTCCACCCGCATGCTGAGCACCGGCTCAGCATCCGGATCCACTGGACGGTGCCCCCTCACCCTTCTTCTCTTCTCATAACCATCATTTTTGTCCATTGCTCCTGTAGTTTCTTGTGCTGGCCCCCCTTTTTTCTCTTTTGTGTATGTTTGCAGGCCGGAGCTTCAGGAGCTGCGTGCTGGCCTGCGGTCCCCCCCTCTGGTCATCCCGCTGCTGCTTCCACATGCCTGCGGTGTCCCGGCCCTCTGGTCATCCCGCTGCTGCTTCCACATGGCGGTGAAATTCTTTGTTTTGTTGTTTTGTTTTCTTATCATCTCTTGAATTGTTGTTGTACAAAATAAATCAAATCGAATTTTAAAAAATCTAATACTTTTTCCCGGCCTATCTGTGCAATATTCCACCACAGGTGTAGTTATATGTTATTATCTGTAGATAGGATCTCAGGTCTTGATTTGACTATTTAAAAATGCACCTTAGCCTTTTTATATTATTTATATTTCTTGTATCTGTTATCACTGTCTTGCACACTGGAAAGGTGATGCTGCTTTTAATCTCACTGTACCCATGTATAATGGCAATTATACACGGTATTCTATCCTATTCTAAAGCCGGGCATACACTGCGCGATTATCGGCTCGTTTTGAGACGATTTTCCAGTCCTGCGACTATTTTTTGAATCGGGACGGATTTTGACCCAATCGTTGCTCGTGCCTCGTGCAGTAAACGTGGGGTAACAACGAGAGATTAACACCTCACGACGAGAGATTAACACCTCACGACGAGCTCCCGATCACAAATCATGAGGTCGCAAGAAAATCAAGCGTGTTTGAAATCCTGGTCACTCCTCGTGAAGGAATCGCACAGTTGAAGCAGCTACGACCCGATTGGACTCATTCTTTCGCAGAGAGCATGCGCAATCTCTGATGTCACGTCAAAAACTATTATTTGTAGTTTAAAGGAGCTTGAGGCCGGATTGTGGCAAGATTTATGAAAAAAATCTGCATACATTTTAAGTTTTCTAGTAATAATGTCAGATGAAGCGTTCCAAACCCAAAAGAATGAGCCCTCTAGTGTATCTCTCCTTTGCCTTGAACAGGCTGTGTGCTGCAAAATGTGCTGCAATTCGGTCCCGAATTTCCCGCGCTGGGCTGCGGATGTGACGTCACATGACGCTGCATGTGCGTTCTCCCCGTTCTCCCGTGCCGGCTTCACTGTTGGCTGCAGTACCCCCAACGGCCGTCGTGGTGAAGGGTGGCGCTAGAGAGTCTCATTTCTTAAAAGGAGCCTCAAGCTCCTTTAAGTGTTGCAAATTCACATTACAAATCACGTTTTAATAGCAGAAAAAAAGACTGCATTTCCCACGTACGGTGCGCGTCGCCGCGTACCCTACGCTGTAGGCTCTGCGTTGGTGTAACGCTGAACCATAAATCAGCCTTTAGTGTGCGCTCTGTGCTGTTCTGAACACTTCTCTTCTCTGTTGTGCTCATTTTGCTGGGATGTCGGGTCCCTCCGCCAAGACACAACTTTTGCGGTATGCGTTCATTGTTGTGTCTAAAAATGATGCGCAGTGCCCACCCAATCAGAAACGGTACAGATATTTTAGGATTTTTTCTATATATATATAGAAAAATAAAATTATAAAAAAATAAAGGATCCCCATAACCTTTGATCGGGTGGGCAGGACGTGATGGGGGTTGTTGTTTGCACACTTTGTCCTGCATTATTATGCCCATGAATAATATATCGTTGCTGTTCTTAAATAAAACTCAAAATATTACACTAACATTTGTTTTTGAAAAAATGCTCAGTCAAAACGCAAAACCAGTGCGTGAAAAACAAAACACGGCCTTTTGATTCACTAACTTGTAGGACCACCTTTAGCCGCAATCATTTTAGGAAATAATTTTCTGCATGTTGACATCATTGTCTCACATTGTTGTGGGGTTTTAGCCCACTTCTTTTGCATCATTGGTCTTTTTTTATTTGGTTGATCGAGGTTTGCAGTCCGATGTACATTCACAGCTTTCTCAAAGCCCCTTCACAGCATTTATGAGGCCCAAACTGACTCGGATGATTCATGCAGTATCTTGATTCTTTACTTTTTTTAGCCAATCGATTGCATGTTTCTTTTGCTGGTGTGCGTGGGCTCATCATCTTATCAGTCCTGTGACTCAATTTTGGATAAGATTTTGCTGTCACACAGATGACCTCATATCTAACTGAAGAATACGCTGACACACAGAGGACTTCATGGATGACTTGACGGCTAAAAGATACTCAGGTGCTGAGGCTATAAAACAAGCCCAAATCATTTCCTCCATGACCATGTTTGACAATTGATATGAATGTGTTTTGCCAATATGCTGTGTTTTCTCTTTTTCCCAATTGAAGCAGTGCTTTTTAAGACTAAACATGTACTCTTTGGTCTTGACGGTCCAATAGACATCGTTCAAGAAACTTCTAACAGCTACTGCACGTTCTGTTTAAAAAAGAGTTGTTTTTTTTTCTGAACAATCCCTCTAAATAAGTCATATCTTTGCAGTCTTTTTTCTAAATTCACTGTCATTCATTTTAACATGTAAGATACTAACTGAGATAGCTCTTGACATTTTATGCAATTTCTTCACTCATTGCATTGTCTGAAGATTGTGGTGAACTTTCTGGGAAGTCCCCTCCTGGGAAGGTTGTTATGGTACTTACTTACTTTTATTCTTTTCCATGTTCAAATAATTGTTACTATCCATAGATCCATTCCATAGAAATCACTATTAATCCATGCAACCTCATCTTACAGCAGTGTGACTTTCCGAAATCCAAAAATCATAGGATTTTGCTGTTTTAGCAAATTGAACTGCAGAAAAAGGGAACAGAAAAGCCATTTTGAAGTTTGTTTGGCAAAAATTGTTGCCAAAAATTCCAGATTTTTCAGCTAGAATAGAAGATCGATTTAAAATGATGACCTTGTAGTGTGGGATGAGTTGCCTTTAATTTCATTTTGCTTTTGAGGAAAAGTTTGGAGATATTTCTTCAGTCTGGCTTCAAAAAAAAAAAGTGGAAAACTGCCATGAAAGAACTTGCTTCAATCAACACAAAAGACTTTATGATGTCGAAGTATCAAGTTTCAGTATCATTTGCAGGAAACATCCATCTTATTGTGGTGGTGTTCTGCCTGTGCTGTCGGCAAAAATCACCCAAAGTAACTTTTAAATCCTATCTCAATTGTTTCTTCCTTCAACAGTGTTGTTTACATGTGATAATTCAACAAGGATGAGTTTAGCTCAGAGAGCTAACTTCCATGTAAACAGAAGGCTCTACTTACTTACAAATGACAAAAGTTGCTCTTTTCTGCTTT
Organism: Cololabis saira; assembly: GCF_033807715.1. NCBI lineage: Eukaryota > Metazoa > Chordata > Actinopteri > Beloniformes > Belonidae > Cololabis > Cololabis saira. The sequence continues at coordinate 12,670,684 of NC_084602.1, forward strand.
AACATTTTGTGAAATTTGGTCACATGATATTATTTGATATGAAAAAGATATGAAAGTGTTTCCAGTGTAAAATCAGACTATCATGCAGTGTGAGTTGTGTTTTTGAAACTACAGATATGATTTGAGATGAAACATCATTTCAGTCACTCCAGCTCCTATCATTAGTCTCAGCTGCTCCCAATAAGGAGAACTAAAGGGGCAGCTGTTGTTGCTGATCCAGTCATATTTCAGAAGTAGAAGAGGAGCGGTAAAGCAGCAGGTAGAGATGTGCCCTGTCCTTGTAAAAGCCCATTTCCTGGAGGACGGATGTTTCTGAAAAGTGTCATTCCATTTACTTTCTGGAATTTCCCGATTTTTTTTTCAGACGTAAATTCACATCTGTTATCATTCCCAAATTGCTTGAAATAAACTCAACGCGTTTCGCAATCTCTCATAATCTTCTGTTGATGGAAACCAGCAGTCACTTACCGTGGATGTCAACTATTTTAAGAACATTTTCTCATTAAATGGACCAGATGCGTTCCTTTTGTTTATGTGACCAATTCCAAGGACACAAAACTGTGCAATCCATTTCAAAGAAAAATCATGTGTGGAGGAACTGTGTGTGGTATGCAGGAAACCTGCTGGCATGACCACCGGTAACTGCTGCAGTAACCCTTTCTGCAAAGCCATTGAAATGATGGCTGTGTTTACTAGAAATTATTCCACAGAAATTCATGCCACGCAGTATGAACACCAATCACTTGGTGTTTTTTGGTATTAAACGTAAAAATACTTATATATTAATCTAAAATTGTGACCAAAGTGACACTAAAACCACACATTTTAAAATGTGTATGTTTAAAGGCTGCCAGTCAATTCATGGCCTGAAGGAAGAGCTGCTTGCCGCTAACTTTTAATTCACTCATCTAACTTTAAAATACATTTATTAAGCTCAGAACTGGCAGGCATGTCCATGAGGTGGTTGGTTTCAACCCACTCATAGCTCCAACAGTGGTTGCCTTCGGGTTAATGCCGTGATAACAGTTCAGATTGTGGCAATCGGACATTAGACGTCTCTTGAACAACCACGCACTGGCTGCCACAGCTGGTCAGGAGGATCAGGTGGGTCAGAAGCAGTTCTGCATACAGCACAGAAACTCAATCCAAATATGTTAGACTCTGTGTGCATGTGAAGCCAGGGCACAGATTGAAATTCACAAAACACTGTTAAGTTTGGCTGCACGATTTAAGATTTCTGCTGATGTAGAATATTTGTAGGTTGAATATGGAGTAAGATCACTGTCAAAAACAATGCGTATGTATAAGTCAGCATTTGTGCATAGCCTATTTATCTTAACATGTGAATCTTTTTTTTTATTTTACATTAAAAACATCATGTATAAAACGTGTATTTTGTCTCATATTTCTTTTGTGAGAATACGATTCAAATAGTTACAACTTTAAAAGATAATGAATACGAAGTACAACTTTATGGCTGTTCGTTCATTCTAAATATGAAGATGCTACTGAGAGGTCACTGTCAAAATGACGTCTTCAGTGGAACACGGGGTACGTGGATTCATAGACATATATATACGTAGACGCCCCATCGAGTGGTTTTGCCCGCTGCTGCGATACGTCAACGTGAAATAACATTTGAACCATTTTGCAGACAATAAAAGCTGTTACTGCTGCTCTGTAGACACGTCATCTACTGTACTCCATCCTGCAAACAGGACCATGTGATACGGTCGCGTTTTCCTCGCTACCAGTATCAAATCAAATCAAATGGTTCAAATGTTATTTTGTTGTCTGCAAAATGGTTCAAATATGTTATTTTGTTACTTGAAAAATTTAAAATATTTTTTGTTGATGAGAAAATATGTTTCTCTATTTTTCTTATTTTTGTGATGGGGGATATATATTGTTTTTCGGCACTACCTTGTTCTCTATAGCTGATATAACATGAATTACTCCTATGTGTGGGATCAATAAAGTTCTTATTTTTGCCATCTGAGAAATTATTATTAAATTATTATATTTGGTGCCTAACTATTTCCCAAGTATATTAGTGGGTGTGTAAATGAATAAATGAGACGTAAAACGTAAATTTCTTTGTAGAAACGCCCTTTATGAAAATAAGTCAATTTACATGTATTAGTTTACAGCGCAGTCTTGCCACATCCAAAATGGCGGCGACGTTGACGTATGGCTCAGCGCTCGATGGGGTTATGTCTCTGCGTGGATTTCACAAACTGCGCATGCGTTCTAATTAAGTTCAACTCCATGCGGTCCAGGTGGATGCGACCTGCACGGGGCCAAATCAGGTACGATAAAAAAGTTTGTTTTTACACATTGACTTAACATATCCAAATGTTATACCTTCAAAATTAAATGCACGTGTCGTTGGTTTGCTTTGCAGCGTCTGTTTTTATATTTAAGTATGTGGCTTCATCATTTTCGTCTCATGTCTAGTTAGCAGATATTCTGCAGACAGCACAAAGTCTGGTCTCCATGCTGAACAGCAGTGTGCTGCAAGTTCATCATTCTCATGAACTAGTCTAGTTCAAAGTTCAGTTCACATAATTTAAAAATAAAATGAATAGTTCACGTTCATAGTTCACCATTTTCTTTTTGAACTAGTTCAAATTCAGTTAATTTCAATATTTTTAGGTGAAAATAACGAATGAAACGCCCCACTATCCTTAAACTGTTCACTGTATACAATCATGTATTGTCCTAGTGGCTTTTCAACTTTACTCAGAGGCTGTAAATCTCCAACAATGTAGTGCATTATCAGTCCACCTGTTGCTGGGAAGTCAAACCCCCATATCCTGCATGTTTTAGATGAGTCCTTGCATCATCACACCTGATTCTAATTAATGGTCATCAGTGTTTCCTCTAGGAATTTTTTCAGCAGTGGGGGCATGCTTCCCGGGGGGGTGGCGGCGGCGGCGTAAATGTACGGCATACACAAATGACCACTTGACAGCAAATGTAACTTTCAAAACCTATTTATTGGCTTTTATCCCTGAACAATAAATAAATGTTACTTCAACTTCAACTCTAACCAGTTGAAAATGTAAAAAATAAATAAAAACAATAACATTAAATAAATAACATGTAAACATCAGCTAGATGAGGCTGTGTAGACTCAATGACAAAGTTTGCACCCAGGCTCAGAGCACTTAATTTTCCTTGGCTTTTTAAAGAAGAGCTCTAAGGCTCTGTTGTAGGGAAATTCTCCCAGTATGGTATGGGGTGGAGGTGGCCCCTTCTGGGAGAATTTCCCTACAACAGAGCCTTAGAGCCGATTGATGCTTAGCAGCATACATGCTGCAAGATGATCCACCTGCAGCCTGTTTCTCAAGTCAGTCTTCACCTACAAATAGAAACAATAATGAGATTGTTTCTCTCAATTTCTCAATTTCTTCTCAATTTCCTACACCCTAATCATTTAAAATTAAATTAAAATTAAAAAAAAAAAATTAAAATCCCAAAATATATGTACCGTTTCTGATTGGGTGGGCACTGCGCATCATTTTTAGACACAACAAAGAACGCATACAGCAAAAGTTGTGTCTCGGCAGAGGGACCCGACGTCCCAGCAAAATGAGAAGAGAAAAAAGAGAAGTGTTCCGAACAGCAGACAGCGCACACACTGAAGGCTGATTTATGGTTCCGCGTTACACCAACGCAGAGCCTACGGCGTAGGGTACGCGGCGACACGCACCGTACGTGGAAATGCGGTCTTTTTTTTGCTATTAAAACATTATTTGTAATGTGAATTTGCAACACTTAAACTACAAATAATAGTTTTTTGACGTGACATCAGAGATTGCGCATGCTCTCTGCGAAAGGATGAGGCAAATCGGGTCGTAGCTGCTTCAACTGTGCGATTCCTTCACGAGGAGCGACCAGGATTTGATTTTCTTGCGACCTCACGATTTGTGATCGGGAGCTCGTCGTGAGCTGTTAATCTCTCGTCGTTACCCCACGTAACAGCTTTAATGTTATCAATTCGTTTACCCACAGTAGCGTCACTGAGTTGGCTAATAAGTCTACCTTTTTCTCCGGTAATTCGCCGCCTTATTTCTTACTGCGACTTCTCCTTTTTTTTTTTCTTACGACGACTCTGACCCAATAGGATCACCCAAACATCCCACTCCCTCCCTCCCCTCCCCCCACCGTTGCGCTCATCATCACACAGGCTGTGCTGTGAAGGTGGAGAGATGCGGCGATGGTGCATTTGCGACAAAAAAAAAAAATAATAATAATTTTTTTTCAGGCGTGGCGGCTATGATATAGCAGTGGCGGGCCGCCACTGCTGAATGAATGTAGAGGAAACACTGGTCATCATCAGCTTGTCATCCAGGTCTGCTCAAATCTGTTGATGACACAGTCAATTTTATCAGGGTGTGCTGACGCAGGGAAAAATCTAAAACCTGCAGGACAGGGGGTCCTGAGGACCAGGGTTGAAGACCACTGCCCTGAAGGCTGCAGGCGGTGAAACTTGGGTCGTTTGGGGCTGTTAGGGGTCTTCTTGGTCTTTCCTGATATTTTTTATTTATTTTTTTTTTATCAAGGACTTGCAGATATTTTCTCATACTCGACGGATGCTTTAACTCCACATGACGTTTACAATTTGAAGTTCACGAGACAGACTTTGGATTTGTTTGCTCAGCGCAGGTGGACATAATTTTCACAGAAAGGTTAGATTTTTACCGTCGGACTCTTTGGGAGACGATGTGTAAAATTCCCTCAGATAATGATAAGCGAAGGCATCATCTGACGGCTCGCTGACGCAACGTGTCTCTCTTCACTGGTCATTGTAAAGACTACGCCGGGCTCGGGCCACCGTTGCCATGGAGCTGGTGCCCGTTGCTATGCTAGTGTGCACTGCATTGTAGATGATGTAGTGTGAAGTCGTCGTCTCGTTGAGTATTTTAAAACGTGCGTGCCGGTGAAATGTGAAGGAGGATTATTCTGTAATAATTGGACCTAAAACTGGACCTAAACAGTGAAGCTGAAACTCACATAATCTGAACAGTTCAAATTCCAGTTTGTGATCTGCAGATCGGAACAAGTTCACGTTCAAGTTCTTTATTTGCAAATATGTTGCTTTCCGTTCAATGTTCTCACAGAAATGAACGTGTTCAATGAACGCATTCATTTGAACTCGTTCAAGCACAACACTGATTGAGACTACTCCACTACCACCTGAAGCAAAATAATTTGAAAACATGCCAAAAGCTCTGTGTTCTACCTGCAGAAAGATGGTTCCACTCCAGGGTCTTCCACTGCGCATCAAGGGTTGCAAGGAGGAGAGTGTTGATCTGTGGAGTTCCTCTGAGAATGTATGTGAAATCTGTGGTTGTCAGGCTTGGACAAATATGCCCAGGACATTACGCTTCCATTGTACCCTGAATATCAATGACAGATGGTAAGATTACTTTTAGTGTTATACTAATTAAACATTAAAATCAAGTGACATTGACGTAATTGAGATTCATGCAACAATCTGTGGATTGCGGTACTTTGGTTGGATATTGATTACTATTTTAGAATAGCATTTTAGTTCAAGATGTACAGACTGTCAATATAGTTTAATATTTTTTTTTCTCTGCAGAACTCCAGATCGTGATGGTAATGGCGACGTCTCTAGTAATGTAAAACATTCCTTTCAAAGGTAAATCTTCCCATCTATCTGCTGTCATTCTGAGGAAAATGACAAGAAAACCAAAATGTTTACCCCGGCAACTATAGAAGGATTTGTTTACATAGTTTAACTCTCACACTATTATTTTGTTTTATGATTGCCTTTTTATCTGTTTGGTCAGCTTTGTTACAACTTTATTTCTCATTAGGACTTTTTATTTTCTGCATTGTATCCTGTGTTTTATTTTGTATGTATGTTTATATGTATTCATTTTAAAGCTCAGTGGACATCTTTAACTGGATAAGTTGCCAAGTGGATGAAGACAGCATATTTCCCCATTTGTGTATCCAGAAGTGACCGATTCAGTATAGATATGCAACAGTGGTAACGCCCCAAAAAATCCTCTCCAAAAGGCAGGCTAAAGGTTTCCTTTTTGGGGGAAAGCGGCATTGACACAGACGCTCTCTGTAAAGAGTTCCTGACAGGTAAACCTGGATATCATTTTAAAAGTTTTTTTTTTTTTTTTTCCCAAATGGCAACCAAATTCCAGTATAACACGTGTTTGTTATCCAGAAACGGTAGCCAAAAATGAACTTTTCTTGGCTGGCAGTGACAAGAAGGGCACAAATCCTCCTTACTGTCTCAACAGGCTCGACCAAGAATACTCCAGGTATATTCTGTTGTCGATTGCTACTTTCAATCAAATTTGTTGAAAAGTCCTTTCAGCTAAGTGCAGTATTCTATTTTTGCCCTCTCTCCGGTAGAAGTTATGGTGGCCAGTATGGAACAAGGTGGATTACTCCCCACTGGGATTCTTTCGTGATTGGTGCGACAGCTACCTCTGCTCTGGTGATTTGGACCGCATACAACTGTCAACCGATGACGTTACAGATCCAGAACTGTCACAGCTTATTATGGAGGTAATCAAGTGTCTGAGAACTGAGTAACATATTGGACTAACTGTGAAATCTCTGGGAATGCAGATTGCCTTTTAATTTGTCATGGTGCACTCACACAAAAAGGGACAATTATTTTCTCCTTTTTGTATGTAGAAGATTGCACCAATACATTGACAACTAACAGAAAAATGAAGTTCCGGGGAGTCAAGAACTGTGACATGGTTAGAAAATAAAATACAGCCTATATAATGTATTTTCTATGCTTTAAGTAACCAGAGTGACTGATGAGAATATTAATGAACTGGTTGATGACATTGTCAGCTGTGAATACACCAGAAAAGTGTGTGTGTGTGTGTGTGTGTGTGTGTGTGTGTGTGTGTGTGTGTGTGTGTGTGTGTGTGTGTGTGTGTGTGTGTGTGTGTGTGTGTGTGTGTGTGTGTGTGTGTGTGTGTGTGTGTGTGTGTGTGTGTGTGTGTGTGTGTGTGTGTGTGTGTGTGTGTGTGTGTGTGTGTGTGTGTGTGTGTATATGTGTTAGGGATGCAACGGTTCTCGGTATAAAACCGAACCGTTCGGTTCGCCCTCCACGGTTCAATATGCCCTTGTGTGCCGCGGATTTACGGTTTTGCCATTAATTTTGCATTAATGCTTTTCAATCCGCGTGTTTGTGTGCCTGTCAGCCTGCTGCAGAAAAGCCCTCCTCGCGAGTTGTAGTCACTGTTGTAGCTCCGCCCACTCCCCCCTCACACAGAACAGACACAGACAACAACAGTCATGGCGAGCACAAGCGGGACAATTGAGAGAAAGTTCGAAGAAGCACCGGCTTCATTCAAATCCCTGGTGTGGCTTCATTTCGGTTTTGCTGTTGATTACGACGATGGAGTGAAAATAGTTAAGAGCTTCTACTGTCTGTAATCATTGCTTGAGACCGGCTAGTGGAAGATTAGAGCCCGTCTCCGCCTGGTGAGTGAAACGTTACACTGATCGGGCGGAGACGGCTCTGATCTTCCACTAGCCGGTTCATTTACAGGAAGGAAACGAACAGCTTTACAGTCATAAACAAAGGCAGACTCCTAACGTCTCAGGCAAACTCCCCCAACAACTTAAACTACAACAAATGAAGAAGAACTCTGGGTTCAGCTCAGAAAAGGCCTGCAGTTGTATGACCTGCTCAAGGTCACGGAGTTGCACCCAGACCTTTTGTTTGTCGCTTTTTTTACCCAGGGGACGATGATATAAGCATAGATACTGTGTTTAAAGCTGTTGAGGAGCTTAAGAGTTAAAGGGGACCTATTATGAAAAACACGTTTTCTCTTGCTTTAACATATATAAAGTGGTCTCCCCTCAGCCTGACAACTCAGAGAAGGAGGAAAGCAACCAAATTCTGCAGTGTCTGTACAGCCGCCCGGATGAGCCGTCCAGTGTGATGTGGCTTCTACGAGCCGTTCAGATTCTGCTCCCGTCGTTACGTAACGACGGGAGCGGCTGGAGCTTCCGCCATTTTTTTCGTATCAGTATATCGCGTCATTTATGGCGCTTTTGCATTAGTCTCACTTCTCCCCGGTTCTACCCGCTATGGCCCCATTTTGCGCTTTCGCACTAGGGCTGAGACGGGTAAAGCCGCTCCAAGTCGATACTTTTTTCTGTAACCATTTCAGCCAGGTTCTTTGCGGGCTGAGAAGGGACTATTTCTGACGTCACCACCCTCCTCGCCACCGATTGGTCGGGGGGCGGGGCCGTCACCACCCTCCTCGCCTCTGATTGGTCGGGGGGCGGGGCCGTCAGACGTTTGAATCAGGAAGCGGGAGTCAGAGCGAGGCGACTCGCGGTTCGCAGCGATTTTATTATAAAGCGCAAAACGTCTGTTTGGTGATCCAACTCTGAGGTGCAGATGTTCATAAACCTGGTGGCTGAGGAGAAAAAATTTAAAAAGGGATGCAGACGGGCTGTTTTACTCTCAGCCGCTCGCGGCTCCAGCTGATTTCTGATCAGCGGCGACATGAACAAAGCGGTTGCGCAATCGAGTACGTCACAGCAGCTTCACCCCAACCTGCCCACTTCTCCCCTGGCAATGCGAAAACACACGGATGGAACCGTGGCGTACCACGCCGAGCGGAGCCGGGCTGAACCGATACTAGTGCAAAAGTGGCATTAGGCTGCCAATCAGCACAGAGCCCCACTTCTGTAACCAACTTAGACTTATAAAAGTGAATTACAGTATAATAACAACTTGGAGTAGTTATAAGACTTGGACCAGGATCAGAAAACGCTAAATTCGAGAGGAGCCACGGTATTGAGCAACAATAATGAGACAGGCACACAAGAGTTGAGTAGCCACTGCTATAATATTTTTTCAAGTGAACAAGTATTTTACAAGGTACCAAAATTGTTATCAAACCCGTAGAAAAATAAAAAAAGTAGTGTGCACACTAAGGGTGCTTTCACACCTGTACCGTTTCAAGCAGTTGTTCCGATACAGGGAACGCTTCCCCCTAAAGATCGGAACGTTTGGTATATGTGAACACAGCAATCGCGCTCTGAAACGGTACAAAACAAGCGTTCCGAGATCGCCTAGGAGAGGTGGTCTCGGCCCGATTCCAATCGAGACCTGAAACGGTTCATTTTTTTTATTTGGAGTGAGAACATGATCCACACAGCAACCGAGACAACTCCATTCATTGTGTGTGTGCTGCCGCGGCGCAAGGAGAGGAGTCGGTCCTCCACCAACTCATGTCTTCCCAGCACGGCACAAATTAAACTTTGTTTGAAATTAAACAATGTTCAATTCGGGCAGAGTTTGCGCAGCGCAAACCCGGCTGCAGCAGGCGCCCTCTCGTCCGCTGCCGGGCTCCGCTCTGCGCCGAGCGCACATAAATGAATGGGTAAAGCCTGATTTATGGTTCAGCGTTAAATCGACGCAGAGCTTACGCCGTACTCTATGCCGTAGGCTCTGCGTTGGTGTAACGCGGACCATAAATCAGCCAAAGCCGCGTCTGCGGTCTGTGCTGCGCTGAAAGGGGCGTGTTGTTTTTCCCGGGGTGCAGAAGAGGAAACTCCTTCCGCGTTCATTTGACCAATCAGAGAGCAGCTGGTTCGCGCATGGAATTTGTTAACAGCTTTGAAACGGTACAGACGTTTGCCTTGTGAACACAAACTCCACAGACGAGAAACGGAACAACTGTATCGGTTCAGCCCCTGAATCGGAACAAAACAAACGGGCCACAGGTGTGAAAGCACCCTAAAACAAAAAAGAGTGTCCGTTGGGGCCCTTAAAATAGAAAAAAAAAGGTTGTTCCAGGTTTTGCAAGTCACCTGGTTCCAAGGATCCTTGTGTAATGTAAGTGTATCATGTGCGTGTGAATGAATGTGTACGTGGATATCTCCTCGGTGCTGATCTTCCTTCAGGGTAGTTGGCTCGCCATCTGGTTCAGCAGGAAGTTGTCCTGAATCCTCGGACTCTTTAGTCCTCTTAAAAAACCTGACCTGAAGACAGGGTCATACAATACATTCAACACTATTCATTTTCAGATGCATCACTAGGAATATGAAAAGTTAAAAGATGCACAATATTACATCTAACTCTGACACAAACCTTCATCTCTGTTCAAATCTTAAATCTGTCTTTGGTTCTTTTTTCTGTTTTGTTGTACAACATTTAGTCTAGAGTTTATCATTTATGAGAACATTAAAGTGCTCACACATTTACCTGTTCTTGTAAACAGTTTCAATACTATATGGTAAGTAACCATTATCATTCAAAATAAAATTTATCATAAACATTATCATAGCCTCCCCGCCCACTCAGAATCCCTCATAGATAATAAGGTTAGAGAATGGGAAGATAAAGACATGGCTCTGAATTTCTAATTTATTTAGCAAAAACAATCAAAAGCTTGTTTTTAAGACATTCAAGGCCTGTTTAAAATAGGTATTCGATACCATAATAGGTCCCCTTTAATATTTAATAAATATGAACAGATTTTAAATGTAAAAACAAGAGGTGTATCTCCTGCAGCCAGTGGAGTACTATGATCCAACACTGATTTTGAGTCAATTGATCACATGACCTGGAAGCTATGGCTAAAATGGTAATATTTACAAATAAAAATTAAGAGCTTAAGAACTTTTAAATAAAAAAATAGAGGTGGAGAAACATGATGCAACACTAGTAGGGCTACAATAACATGATTTTATTGTTAAATTAAGAAAAAATAAAACAAACATGTCCCTTGTTTGTGTTTTCCTTATTGGCATAAGGGACATTTCCAGGTTTTTTCCTTGACATCCTCTATGTCAGGGCTACTCAATTACATATTCAGGTGGGCCAGATTTTCAGACCAAAAAAATAAATGAAAGAGAAATTGGCTTTGACCTGTAAGCAGCAGTTAAAACTCAAATAAATCAATAGATAATGGAAAACAAATTCATGTTTTGAAAAGTGACCAAACTTTATTTTTCTTTTGAATTTAGTCAGATCTGACAATGGCAAATCAAAAATGTACATAATGAAAATGCTGGGGAGAGCCAATATATTTCTCCCCTAACTGCACAGTGAGGGAAACCTTATTTTGAAACCACTGTGTGATATGACATTGATATACACACCTAATTATTTAGATATGTGAGGTTCAGTAAGCCTGCTGACTCTTAATGGGAAAAGTGACATTTTTTGCTCTGAAAAAGAGCAGTGATTTTTGGTTCATATGATGCCAATGCAATCCACAGACAGGGGTGCAGAATCCTGTAAGTCATTGAGCAATGTGGGCTGCCTTTGGAGTTCATGCGTTAAAAGCTTGATTCACATGTGTATGTTGATCCAAACATAGTGAGGACGATCAGCCCAAAACTTTGCAGGCCTGTTGGTGCACAGCTTCTGTGGCCTGGTTATGGATGATTGCATGTCAACCAGGTCGAGTATGAATTTGTCCTCGTAATTTTGTCATCATTAATCACCTAATCTAGGACCACTAGCATGCACTCTTTTCTTAAAGGACCGAAACTGCTGATGATTTAACCCTTTAGCTCGGATAAAGTTTATGGTCTGCGTTACAATGCTCATTACATGGTCCATTTTCAGGACTTTGCCACATAGTGCTTCCTGGTGTATGATGCAGTGATATGCTGTTAACTCACCAGTACAGTTCTCCTCCTGCATCTTCACTCGCATACTTCCCACTAGTCCACACTTTTCACTGCACATAGCCGATGCTCCATCAGTTGTAAGTACAATAAGTTTGCCCTAGGGCAGTTTCATGTCGGTTACACTTTGACATACTTTAAAAAAAAAAGTATTTTCCAGTCGTTGTCCCATGCATCGATTTAATGTCCATTACTTCTTCTGTTACGCGCAAATTGGAGTCCACTCCACGGATGAAGATAGCAGTTGTTCAGTATCAGTCATGTCAGTACTAGGGTTGTCACGATACCAAATTTCTGTTTCGATACCGATACCAATATGTATTTCGATACTTTTTGTAAAAAGGTGGAACACTCTCAAATGTCAACATTTTCCTTTATTTTAAACCAGACTTTGGGAACAATAACAACGATGAATAAAATAAATAATTGGCATGGGATATTAAAATTTTCAAACCTTTAAAACAGTGAGAACAAGTAAAATAAAGCAATGCCATTCAAATTAAAGTCACCATGTAAAATAAAATGCTGTAGCAGCAAAAACTCCTCCTAGGGTGGCTGGTGGGCTATCACTGTTTTTCTTTTTTCAGGTTCCTAGCCAAGAAAACTAGAATGTCTACATTTTCCTCGGTCAGTCTAGAACGCCTTGGACTGCAGATATTCCCAGATGTGCTGAAGACGCGTTCAGATGAACAGCTTGATGCTGGAATACACAGATACTGTCTTGCAAACTGGGGCCTGTACTACGAAGCGGGATTTGGGGTTATCGAGGTAACTTCAGGTTTAACCCTGGGTTTTCAGGACTACGACGGTGGTTCACTTCTTACCGGGGTACATCGCCATGGTAACTTATGCTGAACAGCTAACCTGCTCCGGAGCAGGTTATGTTCGAGATACAGATCGCCGGGTATAAAAGCACCGCCCACTGACCAATCAGCTCTCTTGGAAAATGGCATGCCCTTTCGAAGAGAATCCAGTGGAGCTCGGTGCGCGGATCGTGAGAGGATCCCTCCGAAGAGAACGCGTATTCAGGGACCACCAAAACCCCTTTGCTTTCCCTGATGAGTACCTGTATGAACGATCCAGATTCTCCACCTCCAGTTTAACTTTCTTTATTTTGTATTTCTTGTACTCAATGTCAAGCTTTTTGTTTTCTATATCTAGCTCCAGTGTCCTTTTGTAAAGAGCTCTCACATTGTCTGCTCCAACCTGAAACAAATCAAACACATAATACAGTAGCTGTGACATTTAAGCATTGTCACTTTGCTATGGTAACTTGAAGAAAGGTGCAAATGTTACTCTTGACTACCCTATTTAAATGAAGGTTAATTCATTACCACTTGTGATCCCCTTGGCCTAGATGTGGAGGCCATAGGCTCAGGGGGAGGAAGATTTCCTTCTTCCTGCAAAATTAGGATCATAGCAATGGCAGCAATTGATTCATATTAGGATAGAGAGCACTTGAAGCAGTTTTTACTCCCATGTGCAGACCACCACCATTAGCAAGAAATTAAAGGGAAATCAATTACAGCCAAGTGTCCACACTCTCACCACCTGTGTTAAGATGGGCAAATTGACAACTGAATAAAATTGATTAAAAAAGACTTAAGTGTACCGCCAAAGCTCTCTCTGAACAAACAGACACTGTCTCATCATCCTCCACCTGAAAACACAGGACATGTAAATGGTCTATTTAATCCATGATCAGCAACCACAGATGACATGGCAGTGTATATGACAGGTTGTTTCCACTGTTACCTCTGTATGGGACAGAGTGCATGTGGGTGGTGGCAGTAGCACCAATGTCTCCCCATCAACTGTAGAGAAAGTAAAACGATGTTACTTACTCCCACAATAATTTGTATATAATTTTGTTTTATTAGCAACTCAGTCTTTTAACATTGACACTTACCCTGTACAAATGTGGCCTGTTGGGAGCAGCTGCCACTGCCACCAGGGTGTGAAGAAACACCCCCTTCTACCCCATCCATTAAAGGACGCCCTTCGTTGTTGGAGAGGGCCAGCTCCTCAGCAGGAGTGTACTCCTGCGTAGGAGGGCCCCCTCCTGTCTTCTTCTTGTCATTTTTTTTTCTGTTTGCTGCAAGTAATGTCAATGCTATTTCATTGTGCTTTTGTATACTGATATCATCCTAAAACAGAGAGTGATAGAAACACTAAAGCCTTGTACTTGTTGTACTTCTAAGATATGAAAGTGAGCCTACTTACCGCTTTGAATTATGTTTTTATATTTATTTTTTATTTGCTCCCATGTGCGTTTCACTCCGCTGGGGTTGCAGCTGAAGGAATGAGGCTACAATTGTCATACGAATACATCTAAGCAGCACATGCATTTAACAGAATAGACAACTGTAATTATAGTCAGATCTACTTATGCCCTAATGATGGGGCAGTGATGTTTATATCCCTATGAACTTACGCATTTATACAGTCAGCGATCTTTTGCCAGCTGTCTTTCCTGCATTTTGCAGCTGCAACTGTGTTGCTTTTTGCCTGTATTATATGCCTATACTCATCATATTTCCGTAAAATTATTGTTTGCTCTTCGCTACTGAAATAAGCGGCTCTGACAGCGGACTTCTCCATGCTTGCGATTGGTCATGCGCTGAAAACACCGCCCCTTTTATGTGCACGCGCTCATATCCAGATTGGAGAAACCTGGGTTGATATACCGAGTTGATAACCACCGTCGTGTGACCGCTTAGCGTGATTGCAATTGTCCGGGTTAGTGAATCTGGATAAGGAAAAGATATCCTGGGTATAAAAACAAGAAAAAGCCGAGGCACTCAAGAAGTTAGAAAAATTAAAAGGCCTTTATTAAATCATGGCTTAGAAAAAGTTAAAATGCCTAGAAAAAGTTAAAATGCCTGATATCCTGGGTATGTTGAACTTGCTTCGTAGTACAGGCCCCTGGTGTTGCTTCCACCATACCAGGGGGTCCTCTGCAGGGCTGATTTCTCTTGTCTATAATCAGTCATCTCTCCTTCTAGTTTATCACTGGGTGTTGTCATGGGTGTGGCAGAATCCTGTCTAGTATCTGCCCCCTTCTTTTCTGAGGTGATACTGCAGAGCAAACTCTTTAGGTCACTTCTCCTCTTCTTTGATGTAGATGCTCCTGCTGCGTCATCCACTGACTCTTCTTGTTTCTGGCTGGGCTCCCTAGGAAGATGAACTGTGTCAACTTTTAGGAGAAGTTCTCTCTTAACTTCTTCTTCCATAGTAACAAACATATTTTTAAATCTTGGATCTAGGAATGTGGCGATGTTTAGTGTCATCTTCAGATTGTACTCATCATATCTCTTTTCAAAGTCTTCTTTACTATTGTGCTTCATTTCCCGCGTCAGTGGACTGTCACCTTCCTCATCTTCCAGGCAGGCTCTTATCTTCCATATGAGTGGCAGGGCTGATGAGAGAGTTGCTTCTTTCTCTCCACTTAGGGCATCTGTGAATTCACTGAGTGGAGCCAAGACATCCCTTACTGTTTCCAGAGTTGTCATGTCTGAGTCTTTGGGCATCAGGTGCCACTTCTTTCTATCATCCGCCAGAACTGCAGAGACGGCTTGTTGCTGCTCACAGAATCGTTCCACCATGTCATAGGTGGAACCCCAGCGGGTGGGCTCATCATGAATTAGTTTATGCTGTGGTAGCTGTAAAGAGGCCTGTTTCTCTTTCAGCATTCTTGTCATCTTATTGGACCTGGAGAAGGCAGAGATGGTCTTCCGGAGTCGGGACAGAGAGCTAGCCACGCGATCTGTCGCTATGGCTTTCTTGACAGCCAAATCCAGGTTGTGGCCAAAGCAGGGTATCCAGCTGAAGTCAGCAAACGCCTTGCGGTTATTAGAAGGATTATCTGTTGTGATACCAGACATTTTGGTCATATCCAACCCCCATGACTCTGTTACAATATCTTCCAGGGCTTCCTTCAGACTTTCAGCTGTGTGGTCAGACTGCAATGCAGAGCATCCTAGGCACCAGGACTCCATTTTCCAGGCTTCTGTAATATACTGGAGTGTTACAGCCATGTATGCACTTGCAGTTCTGCTCGTCCAGAGGTCTGTAGTGCAGGCAAAGAAAGGCTTTGCTGCTAGCTGTGCACTGATCATAGACCTTGTCTCGTCATATATCTTGGGAATGTCATTATACATGAAAAAATTCCTTGACGGGAGGTCATACTTTTTGTCCAAATTATGTACAAGGTTTCTGAACCCAGCTTTCTCTACTGAATATATTGGCACTTGATCCATACAGATATACTCTGCAATTGCCCTGTTGAGCCTTTTAGCATCTTTGCTGTCCTTTTGGGTACTTAATATGCTGTTGAAAGACATCTTGGAGAGTAGGTTGCTTCTGAGTGGGTGGTGTCACCCTCTCCCTGTAATTGGGGGAGGGAGGGGGTACAGTATTTTAATTAACATGGTCATTTTAATTTGAATGCCATTGCTTTATTTTATTTGTTTCCTTGTTCAAAAGGTTTGTGTTTTGAAACTATAGGCCACATGAAACATTAAATGGAAAAGAAAGACATTAAATGGAATAGAAAAATAAATTGAGGCTCATTCTATCATCTACAGGACTGTCTCAGAAAATTAGAATATTGTGATCTCCTGTAATGCAATTACAAAAACAAAAATGTCATACATTCTGGATTCATTACAAATCAACTGAAATATTGCAAGCCTTTTATTATTTTAATATTGCTGATCATGGCTTACAGCTTAAGAAAACTCAAATATCCTATCTCAGAAAATTAGAATATTCTGGGAATCTTAATCTTAAACTGAGTTTTTATTATCAATGATCAGTTCTAATTCACTATTACCTTGTTTACTCTGTTTGCCTGTTAATTTGTTGATGTTTTGCCACAGCTTTTTCCCATCACCCCTTGCATTTTCCATGATTGTTATAAAAAAATTTGCTTTGGCCTTACGCATTAATTGGGTGACTTTGTTTCTTGCTGCAGTGAACTTCAACCGGTCGGTTGTTAGGCCGGATTTTAGGAAGTTCTTCAGTAAAATATCACGCACTTTCATTTGGTTTCGGCATTCAGCGGATAGCCATGGTAAAGATACTTTCACTTTCTTTCCGTTCCCGTTTTTGGTAAATGAGTCCATTGTGACCCTAATGTATTTATGAAAGTAATCTGTGCTGCTGTCGATATCTACGTCAGAAGTGATCATATCCCAGTTTAGGTTTTTTAACGTTAGCTTGATATTTTCTTGCTGGCTTTTCGGGATGTAATTAAAAGTAGAATTGTGGTGGTGTCTAGTATTTAAGAATCGGGACCTAGTGAGCTTCCTGGAGAAGGAAATTGCATTGTGGTCAGATAAACCAGTTAGAAAGTTTTGAGTTTTGACAATTTGTTCTGGCTTGTTAGTAAAAAGTTGGTCTATTGTGGTACTGGATTTAGCAGTGATTCTGGTGGGTTTCTGTATAAGCTGGGAGAAATTCAGATGTTCAGTTATCTGTTTAAGGTTTTTCTTGTCTGCTGTGATCTCCCAGTTTATGTTAAAGTCTCCAAGAATCAGGATTTCCCTCTTATGATTAAATGTTTTCAGAATAGATTTAAAGTTGTCATAAAGTTCTTTCTTAGCTGTAGGTTTTATATATAAGCACAGTACAGTGAGCGACATCTCTGAGGACAGTACAATATTTACACCAACACATTCAATTTCGTGGGGCCATGTAATCTGTTTGCATTTTAAGGTGTTTTTAACGTATAATCAAACTCCCCCTCCCTTCCCTAAGTTTCTGTCTTTCCTAAAAACATTGTACCCGGGCATAGTTACAGCAGCATCAGGTGATGAGTGGGATAGCCATGTTTCAGAGAAACCCATAAAATCAATATTGGAGTCAATCAGAAGGTGTTCTAGTTGTTCTCTCTTAGGGACTAGGCTCCTGATGTTTAGATGGCCACCTAGGAGTCCTTTCTTATGGTGCGGGTCCCAGATTATCTTGGCCTGCTGTAGAGTAGAGAAAAACCTGGTGGCCCTATATTTTCTGAAAGCTGAATTCTTACGAGTGGATTTATGTTTGCTTTGGCGTGTGTGTGTTACAGTACCCATGGTTGATAGTTTAGCTACAGTCTCGGGGATGTCGTGGTCGCGTTCAGGCACAGTTGCAGGAAGGTTGGTGGCCGCTGGTTCCGCCGCCGCAGGTGAAGAGCCCGGGTCAGGGCCCGGCGATGCTAGCTCCCCAGCTAGCAACGCAAGTGGTTGTGGCCTGGTGGTCGCAGGTGGAGGGTCCAGGTCGGGGCCCAGCGACGCTAGCTCCCCAGCTAGCATCGCGGGTTCGAGGTATACGGGCTCGGGGCTCGTGGGATTCTGTGTCGCTTCAGCCGCTGATTTAAAAACGTGAGGACCAGGGCACGGGTGTATGTCCCCTGATATAAGCAGGCAAATGTGGACAATACAGAGAGCGTAGGCATCATCCCGCTTGCCGCTGTTGCTGGGGTGGCAGAGCGGACGCCATGGGCGCTTCAGTAGGTCATCTGCAGCTGCCTGACCGAAGCCTGGGTGTTTGTTTATCTGGTGGTTTTCCAGTATGTAGAAGTTGGGGAAGTTTGCCATTCTTTCCCCGACAGTTGGAGTGTTCCATGTGTGTTCTTGTCTTAAGGTGGTTGTCCAGAGCATAAAAAAGGCCAAAAAACACAGCGCTGTGATAGACGAGAGAGATTTAGAGAGAGCTGTCGACGCCGCCACGTGAAGGTGTAGCATTGAACATTTAAAGCAAAGTGTTCGGGAGTTTACATGTGGTTTTGGCTGGAAGAGGCGCGTGTGTCATGCGTAAAGCGTACATTACGCACACACTTATACATGGCATGAGTACTCTTGGAGTAAATTAAAATGGTCAATTCACAGGGACCCTCTGTGTAGTTTTAAAACCCCTATGAATCACACAAGAATGAAAAGAGAAACAAGTTTAATTCAACCATGAATATAGACACAACATGTCAGGAAATGAATCAATCATAATTCACAGGGAGCGTCGCCCTCTGGAGCGTCGCCCTCTGGTGGGTCGCCCTCTGGAGGGTCAGCTCCACAGCGCCTCGAGAAGTGGCATCTGTCTCCGCTGCAGCTCTAATTTCTCCCTCTTGATGTCCACCATCTGCTGCTGGAGGGCAGTGGACCTCTCGAGGTGGACCTCCATACGCCGCAGCACTCCGAGCTTCTCCCTCTCCAGGTCCACCAGCGTCTCGCTGCAGGTGCAGGTGGTGGTAGCAGGCCGCTGTGTGCGGCCGCCCCGCATGCGGACGCCGGTTCTTGCTGGTGCAGGTTGGAACTCAGAGACAGGCGAGAGTGCATGTAGGGCGAGGTATTCCTCGGACTCGGTACTTGGAGCCGGGAAGGTTTGACCCCGCTCCCAGATGGCTCATGCACCGGTTCTGACAGCCCCTCGTTCCCCAGGACATCTACCCCGCCCTCAATGCCCTCAAATGCGGTCTTGCCAATTATGGCCATTACCTTTTCTTCATCGGGCGTGAGCTCCGTGTTGGCAGGTGAGCCACCACCCGTGGCCTGGCTCTCTCGCCTGACCCTCGCTGGCTTCTTTTTGGTTTGGCTCTGGAACTCCTGCCACTTCTTCCTCACTGCATCCCACTCACGTAGGCCACAGGGGCTGGAGGGAGCCATGCGCTCAGCGATGGCTTGCCATATACATCTTTTGGCCAATATGTTTTTTTTTTCCTTTCGTCCCCCCGAAGAGGGTGTCCCGCTGTTGCCACACTTCATCCACCAGGATGCCCATCTCCTCAGCAGTGAATGCTAGTGACCGCTTGGCCCGCTGCTTCATGACTTCTGCCATTCTGTCTTAGTGTGCACCTACCCACAGGTAATTTTATATCCTCAGTAACTGATTGATGTGCGTAAATGGATGTGATTGCTACTTGGATACACCTGTTGAACACACCTGTCACCTATATGTGTGATGACAGGGAATTAGTGCATTGAGAAGCAGCGCTGCGCGTCTCCACACCTCCGCCGTGTGTCTCCAAACATCCGCAAATACAACGTTGATGAATGCAAGATTCTTTTTAATAGTGAAAAAGGTCAAGCAATAAACTTCAGAATGTTTTTTTGAGGTGAAGGATTCTGTTTTACTAGTCACGAGAATACAATGTGGTCCTACATGCTGATCGTTAAGATAATTTGTCCTAATTTGTCCATCTTTCACATTTAATTTAAATGTTTTAATAAAAACAATACATTTCCTCATTATTCTCTTACCAGGACTACTTCTTATTTAGTTGCAGTCTTGTTTTCATCATGAAAAAGGGTCATTGAAGTATATTTATCATCTTAGTTTTTCATTATAACACACATAACGCGCAGGCAGCAGGGAATTAGTGCGTTAGGTAGCAGTGCTGCGTGTGAAAATGCGCTGATAGTGATCGGTGATCGATTTACCTGGCATCGATTGATTTGGTATCAGAACCGGACAGCTCCTCCAAAGAGCTTCTGAAAGAGCGAAACTAAAGGACGATGTTAAGAAGTCATCTGGGAAACACCCGTATCTTAGGGTACCTTCTTAGTTGAAACCTTCTTTGAACCTCTCTTAAATCCTTAAGAGAGGTCGGATCTGGGAAACCCGGCCAATGTTTGTCCAAGTGATGCCAATATCTGAACCCTATTTCCCTGGTTCCTTGAAGTACTAGTTACTGCTCTTACTCTGCGTTCCTGCTCTGCATCATATTCAGTTTCTTAGCTTCTATCTGATTCAGGGCTCCAGAGTGCGACCTATTAGGTCGCATATGCGACCTAATTTATTAAGGTGCGAGTTAAAATTTAATGAGGTCGCTCCGGTGCTACTTGCAAGAGGACTAGTGGAAAAAAAACAAACATTTTTTTTCCACCCGGCTGCGTTAGTGCGTTAACGCGCGCGTACACGCAGCGCGCTCAAAAAGGTAAACAAAGCAGATGCAGTATGAAGCGGTCTATACTCGATTCTTTTAAGAAGAAAAATGTGCCAGAGGCAACAAACGAGGCTGGTGGAGGAGGAGGAGGAAAAGAAGGATGGATGGATTCTTCTTCTTCTGATGAAGCGAGTGACAGGTTGGCGAAAGAGGCGGGGGAGAGTGGGGAGAAGAAAAAAAAGTACAGCTTTCTGGCCAGTTCCCGTGGTTAAGATACGAGGGACAGGCCCAGGCCCGGTTCTACGAGGGTGCATCAGCATTGCACCCTCAGTTTATGTCTTTGCTCAGTTGAAAAGACGAAGAGAAAACTGACAAATGCGCGCGCGTTAAGCCTCATTTATGGTCCGCGTTAAATCCACGGTGTAGCCTACGGCGTAGGTACGCGGCGACGCGCACCGTACTTTCGCGTCCCCGCGTATCCTACGCCGTAAGCTCTGCGTTGGTGCAACGCGGTACCATAAATCAGCCAGTGTCCGTCACTCATCTGCTTCCTGCACCAGCAAGACGCTGCTCTGCTGCTCCGTTAACACAAAGTAACGATGGATATTCAGAAGTGGTTCAAGCACAACCACGCCAGCAAGTTTACAGGACTGTCTCAGAAAATTAGAATATTGTGATAAAGTCCTTTGTTTTCTGTAATGCAATTTAAAAAAAAAAAAAAAAAAAAAAAAAAAAAAAAAAAAAAAAAAAAAAAAGTCACCCATTCTGGATTCATGACAAATCAACTGAAATATTGCAAGCTTTTTATTATTTTAATATTGCTGATTATGGTTTACAGTTTAAGATTCACAGAATATTCAAATTTTTTTAGATAGGATATTTGAGTTTTCTTAAGATGTAAGCCATGATCAGCAATATTAAAATAATAAAAGGCTTACAATATTTCAGTTGATTTGTAATGAATCCAGAATGTATGACATTTTTGCATTACAGAAAATAAAGGACTTTATCACAATACTCTAATTTTCTGCTTATTTTTTGCTTAATCTGCAATTTGCTTATTGGCCATATTGAGGTTTGTGTCTCATTTTTGTAGGTAAATGATAGGTATCTTATAAAAACACACAGAGGTAACACTTTACCATAAAGTCACCTTAATTAGCCTAACATTAGTTAGTACATTAACATTACTAAGCATTTATATAAATTATATTATCCAACTTTTAATTTATCAACTAACTATGACTAGTAAACATTAATTACCCTAACTGTAGGCTGTTTCCTATACATAATAATTGTTAATCTGTAAACAGGTAATTAATGCTTAATAATTTAACTAATGTTAGCAATGAAAAATATGGTGCTACCTAATTTGTTTTGGTGCTACTAAATGAAAAGCTAGGTGGCACCAGTGCTACCTGTGAAAAAGTTAGTCTGGAGCCCTGATCTGATTGGAACAAGCTCTTGCATAGTAATACAGCACTGAAGAAGTTCTTTATATATTTGTTAAGATTAATTGAATCCCTCTCTGGGCTGCATCTTCATGCCTCTCAGATGTTATGGAAGTAGTGGAGTTTTGTGACCGTGTGAGAAAGTGAGCAACCCCTCCCCTTCTCACCCTCACCGGACATTTTTTTAATGTGTGTGTCAGAGTGGAGGATTGGGCGTGGTCTGCGGGGGAGCAGCACACAGGTGTGCCTGGTTCTTCTAATTGGAGCCCACCTGTGTCCAATCAACCTCTCCTCCCAACCAGGGTTTATAAACAGCAGCTGCATACCGGAAGAGGAGGCTGCTGAATGGATGTAGCTTGGTGAGAGGCTATGCCCAATGTGCCATTCTTGTCTGAAGACTGTTTTTGCTTCCGCCTGTATGTTTGTGCTTTTTTACCTGGAATAAAAAGCCTTATTTTTTGGCATTCTACGCTCTGCAAGGTTTTTTTTACACCTCATCACCCAGCTCCAGTTTTGCCTTGTCCCCTTGTACGTGGGGAGGCCGCTCTGGTTCCTCACATTTGGTGTCAGGAGTGGGATCTTTGGCGCCACCTGAAAACTGGAGAGGAGAAGTGGGAAGCGACGCCGTGGGTTTGGCGGAGTCTGGGAGACCCGGTGACCAGCAGGAGTCTGGGAGACCCGGTGACCAGCAGGAGTCTGGGAGACCCGGTGACCAGCAGGAGTCTGGGAGACCCGGTGACCAGCAGGAGTCTGGGAGACCCGGTGACCAGCAGGAGTCTGGGAGACCCGGTGACCAGCAGGAGTCTGGGAGACCCGGTGACCAGGAGGAGGTCTGTAACCGGCAGGATGCGTCCTCGGATACCGGGAGGAAGCGTCCTCGGATACCGGGAGGAAGCGTCCTCGGATACCGGGAGGAAGCGTCCTCGGATACCGGGAGGAAAGCGTCCTCGGATACCGGGAGGAAAGCGTCCTCGGATACCGGGAGGAAAGCGTCCTCGGATACCGGGAGGAAAGCGTCCTCGGATACCGGGAGGAAAGCGTCCTCGGATACCGGGAGGAAAGCGTCCTCGGATACCGGGAGGAAAGCGTCCTCGGATACCGGGAGGAAAGCGTCCTCGGATACCGGGAGGAAAGCGTCCTCGGATACCGGGAGGAAAGCGTCCTCGGATACCGGGAGGAAAGCGTCCTCGGATACCGGGAGGAAAGCGTCCTCGGATACCGGGAGGAAAGCGTCCTCGGATACCGGGAGGAAGCGTCCTCGGCAACTGGGAGGAAGCGGCCGGCAACCGGAGGAAATGGCCGTTTTCCTGTCTCGCAACGGGGTTGGCGAGACTCCAGAGGGGGAGGGAAGTGTGAGAAAGTGAGCAACCCCTCCCCTTCTCACCATCACCGGACATTTTTTTTAATGTGTGTGGCAGAGTGGAGGATTGGGCGTGGTCTGCGGGGGAGCAGCACACAGGTGTACCTGGTTCTGCTAATTGGAGCCCACCTGTGTCCAATCAACCTCTCCACCCTGCCTGGGTTTATAAACTGCAGCTGCATACCAGAAGAGGGGCTGCTGGAATGGAGGTAGCTTGCTGAGAGGCTATGCCCCATTGTGCCATTTTTTGAAATGCTGATTTTGCCCTCTGCCTGTATGTGTTTTTACTACATGGAATTAAAAGCCTTATTTTTTGGCATTCTACGCTCTGCAAGGTTCTTTTTACACCTCATCACCCAGCTCCAGTTTTGCCTTGTCCCCTTGTACGTGGGGAGGCCGCTCTGGTTCCTCACATTTGGTGGCAGTGGTGGGATCTTTGGCGCCACCTGAAAACTGGAGAGAAGAGGTGGGAAGCGACGCCGTGGGTTTGGCGGAGTCTGGGAGACCCGGTGACCAGCAGGAGTCTGGGAGACCCGGTGACCAGCAGGAGTCTGGGAGACCCGGTGACCAGCAGGAGTCTGGGAGACCCGGTGACCAGCAGGAGTCTGGGAGACCCGGTGACCAGCAGGAGTCTGGGAGACCCGGTGACCAGCAGGAGTCTGGGAGACCCGGTGACCAGCAGGAGTCTGGGAGACCCGGTGACCAGCAGGAGTCTGGGAGACCCGGTGACCAGCAGGAGTCTGGGAGACCCGGTGACCAGGAGGAGTCTGGGAGACCCGGTGACCAGGAGGAGTCTGGGAGACCCGGTGACCAGGAGGAGGTCTGTAACCGGCAGGATGCGTCCTCGGATACCGGGAGGAAGCGTCCTCGGATACCGGGAGGAAGCGTCCTCGGCGACCGGGAGGAAGCGTCCTCGGATACCGGGAGGAAAGCGTCCTCGGATACCGGGAGGAAAGCGTCCTCGGATACCGGGAGGAAAGCGTCCTCGGATACCGGGAGGAAAGCGTCCTCGGATACCGGGAGGAAAGCGTCCTCGGATACCGGGAGGAAAGCGTCCTCGGATACCGGGAGGAAAGCGTCCTCGGATACCGGGAGGAAAGCGTCCTCGGATACCGGGAGGAAAGCGTCCTCGGATACCGGGAGGAAAGCGTCCTCGGATACCGGGAGGAAAGCGTCCTCGGATACCGGGAGGAAAGCGTCCTCGGATACCGGGAGGAAAGCGTCCTCGGATACCGGGAGGAAAGCGTCCTCGGATACCGGGAGGAAAGCGTCCTCGGATACCGGGAGGAAGCGTCCTCGGATACCGGGAGGAAGCGTCCTCGGATACCGGGAGGAAGCGGCCGGCAACCGGAGGAAATGGCCGTTTTCCTGTCTCGCAACGGGGTTGGCGAGACTCCAGAGGGGGAGGGAAGTGTGAGAAAGTGAGCAACCCCTCCCCTTCTCACCCTCACCGGACATTTTTTTAATGTGTGTGTCAGAGTGGAGGATTGGGCGTGGTCTGCGGGGGAGCAGCACACAGGTGTGCCTGGTTCTTCTAATTGGAGCCCACCTGTGTCCAATCAACCTCTCCTCCCAACCAGGGTTTATAAACAGCAGCTGCATACCGGAAGAGGAGGCTGCTGAATGGATGTAGCTTGGTGAGAGGCTATGCCCAATGTGCCATTCTTGTCTGAAGACTGTTTTTGCTTCCGCCTGTATGTTTGTGCTTTTTTACCTGGAATAAAAAGCCTTATTTTTTGGCATTCTACGCTCTGCAAGGTTTTTTTTACACCTCATCACCCAGCTCCAGTTTTGCCTTGTCCCCTTGTACGTGGGGAGGCCGCTCTGGTTCCTCACAGACCGCTACAGTCACACTCTTTCTATCTGTGCGATATCTGCGACTGAATGGACGCGGTGCGCCGCAAGGGCGCCGAAGCGTTGCATTGTGGGGTGTTAAGTTCTGTGCAGTATTGTTATCAGCACGGCGAAAAAGGCATAACCTCAACGTCATATATGGAGGAATAGGTACAGTGACCAAAACGTCAGAATATGAAGTTTAGGGATGAGACGGCGTTGTTTATATCGAGGGGCCATTATAATAACAATAATGTAAAATGGTCTTGCAGGACGGATATGATTACACAGCCGGATGTGCCCCCCGGGCCGTGAGCCCTATAACAATTGGTGATAATTTTAACATATAACAGTACAAATACAAAAACCCACCTGTGCATCTTTGTCTTGCTGATCCTGTTTGCCTGTTACTGTCTTCCGCTTGCTCTTGGTTTCTTTGGGTGGATTGAAGTACTTTGATTTACACTTAGACTGTCTAGCTGAGCTGTCGTGCTTGTTCCAGTGTTCAACAGGGTCTTCATCTGACTTGCTTGAACTTGAATTGAGCTTTTCCGAAATGTTCTCTGGAAGATTCTGTTGCATGACGTGCTCAATAATTTTTCCCTGCAATGAGGCATACATTTTGGATGCAAACTCTGCTGGTTGCAAGTATCTCTTCTTTTGCAAGATGAAATGCTTCACTAAACTAAACCACAGCTCAATATGGCAGTTTGTGTCTCTTGTTTTAGGCTTTTCGTCACTTCTTTTAATATCTGCCTGAGATCCCCAAAAAGCAGACAATCCAGGAAAGATCCCCCATTTAGTTTTTAAGTAGCACATCGATAACAGCAGGACAGTGGTACTGGTTTTTTGTGCCAACAGCATCATCCGAAAGGATGTCACATTCTGCTTGGTCCCTTTGGAGTTGAAAAGCTTGTGTGAAAGGCGACTTTTGAATAATGGTATTTGCAGTTTTGTCCATGATGACCTTCTCACCCTCCTATCATTTGGTCACTTTCTTCCACCGTAAGGCCCTTGTTCTCAAAAACACACACATCAAGATAGCCTTTGCTCTGGTTCACCACTCCTCTGTCCTCCTGAATAAAAAAAGCACACGTGATTTAAAAAAAAAAAACAATCTCCATGGCCATCTTCATGGTAGTGCAGTTTAGGATGGAAGCGAAGTCATATTGCTTTATGCCTTTTTTGTCAGTGGTTTTCTTGACCAATGCTTATAATACAGCCTTCAAAATGTAGGCAGAGCAAAGATGAAATACTGTAAAGGTTGGAATTTCTGTGGTTTGTCCCATTCTGATTTTGTATGCTTTTGACAAGGTAGACAGGAACAGTTTCTTGGTTAAATGCATTAGTGCAGAGTTAATCATAGCCCAGCTATTATTTCTTCTAAATTCCATAAGCCAGTGTGATCTGGCAGGAAGTGAATGGCTGTTTGACAGTTCTGTGACAGGTAGGGGGGGGCTGTCCTTGCCCATGCCAGGCAAAACTCGCATAGCCTCACAGCAAGTTACCTCTACTCAGCGCCTTTGCTGGTATGCAGCCGCTGTTTATGAAGCCAGGCAGGTACTACCAGATCCTTAACATACTAGGGTCTTACCTTCAAGGTAGTTGTAGGCTTACCATGGTCCCACGCAGTCACCGCGTGGCTGGCTGAAGTGGTGGCTGTACCTGGGTCTGAGGAACCAGGTTTAGATTTTTTTCCTATAAATGAAATGCAATTATCAGTATCATTGTGTTAAATCATCTTTACAACTTTCAGTGTTATTATCTCTGATGTGCCCATCATGACACAAAGATCTGATTATGCTGTAAGAATTCATTTTACTATTAACAGTGGTGGTACGGGGAGGAGGCATTGCTATCATGGGGAAACGGCCCAGTCTCATATTCTGTAAATAATGTCCTTGCATATGACATCAGTGTCCATTAGGCTATTCTCAGCCGTTTAAAATCTCCCCATTTACTCCCATTATAATTTCTTAACACTGGAACTGGTCCAAATAATGCATCAATACCACTACTTTCCTTTCTTGAGAGCCAACTCCATCATCATCATTCTCCTGGACACAGGCCTCTTTTTGCCTGAATTGTCCTTCAGGGTTTCCTGCCATGGTGTTGACATGACAAGTGTGGTGTTAACCTGCAATTAATAAGAGATGTTCACATCAAAGCAGCAATGACAACCTCTAACCACACGTTCAAAATGCTCAACGCCAAAACCTCCTATCTACATACATGCAGATATAAGTTTTTTACCTAGACGTAGCTAGGCTAATAAACATGCTAATTTAAGGCACTCAGTGATGTTTCAAGTATTATCCCTAACTTTTTTAATCAACTCACCCTCTTGGTGTCATAAAATTTTCACCATTGGGTGCTAATACCATAAATATATCTGGCTAAAACGCTACTATGCTAGCTCTAAAATGCTACCATGTCCCATTCAGATTAATTCTTATCATTAACTTGACAGAGATATTACCTCGTGAGATTATTTTTTTCTTCTGCAGCTACAAATAGAGTTGATATTTTTTCCTCAACAAACTAGTTTTATCTGCAGATCGGGGTTATGTATGTATGTATGTATTCTGTATCATCCGGAGCTGAGATAGTTCTGCCCTTCAATTAGAGACCTGTAATTGCGTTTTTTTTTCGTCATCGGACGCCAGGCGATCAATAAAATATTCTTGGATACCTAAAATAAAACAAAACATAAACAGGTAATATTTAATTGTGCAGACGTGCCTCGTAAGGAGAGGAGGTGGAGAGAGCTATATTACAGTGTTTAATCATACACTCCCTTATCTCCCTATTCCTCTATTCTTTCCTGCTTATCGCTCAAACAAATCATTATTTATAAATTAACATCAGCATTAATTTAAGATACCTTCATTATTTATGGAAGGCCACTGTCTAACATCATCAATCCAGCTATAATGATGCTGTAGAGCGTCAGGTTACAATAACAGCGGTGCGGTGGCAGATTGACACCTGCCACCGCAGCGATGGCGCCGCCGCAAGATGGCGGCGCACACAAACCGGTCGCCGGATTCGTGTATAGGTTGTCCTAACACTCTAAAACACACACACACACATAATACCTGTGGCTGTCTCTCTCCTCTCCTTCTCATCTGTGTTTCAGTCTGGCTGTCACCCATCATGTTAATGTTAATCATGTTAAATAAATGTAATATGGGATGTCCTAACACACACACACACACACACACACACACACACACACACACACACACACACACACACACACACACACACAGTACGTTTACATGCAGCAGCTCAATCGGGTTGCATTTCGTATCAGATAACAACATGCAGAAGATCGGATCACTTGTCTGAGTATACATGCTGTTCAGAGATCAGACTGAATCAGACTGAATAACCCAGTGATAACCAGAGTATGGCTGACTCCATGACGCTAGGTGGCGCTGGACCGGATCGTGACCACTTCTAGAGTTGTTCTGTTTGGCACCAATGTACGCCTTGGGTACATTCTTCCATTTGATTTTGATCTGCTCCGGTGTCCTGATGAAGCCCATGTCTGCCATCTCTTTTGCGATCTTTTTAAAGAGGTCCGCGTTCCTACTTTTACGCCTATCCATGAACCTCAAAATGTTTAACTCCTGTATCTGCCGTAGCAGAAAACGGGTCTCCTCGTCCGACCAAAAATGAGTTGCTCTTCCTGAAGACACGTGTGAAGAATAAAAGAATGGCTGAGCACGCGCCGTCTCCTTTCACTTCCGGGTGAATCCCCTCCCCCGGGGGAAGACTCCACCCGGGGGAAATTCTCGAGCATGCGCAGACTGCAATATCAGATGTCCCCGTATACATGGCGTTAACAACCCAATTGCGACTGGGTTATCTAGGTGGTCCAACCCGATTAATAAATGTCCCACATAGGTCCAAACTAGATCGGGTTCAGGTGTTTACATGCAGTTTAAAAGTCTTAACGATGTCTTATACCAGGGGTTCTTAACCTTTCTGACCTTGGGGCCCAATTTTTTCAGTACAGAGTGGCCCGGGGCCCATTAAATATTAAAACTTTATAGCAGGGGTATTCAACTAAAACTTTAAGAGGTCCATTTAGAGAAAATTTACTCAAGCGAAGGTCCAGAACATACATACATATATATATATATATATATATATATATATATATATATATGTATATATATATGTATATATATATGTATATATATATATGTATGTGTATGTATATATTCAAGTAGCCTCATAGTTGTATCAACATCTGCATCTGACTGTTATATTAAAAAAGTACATATTTGCCACTTAACATGTGTAACTTGAATTACACACATTTTTTTCTCTTAAAAATAAAAATAAAATACATTTTATTTTATTTTTCAAATGCTTTCTTATTTTATTTCTCTACCAGCAGTTTGAATTTACTCTTTTTTTTGTTAATTGTCTTAACATATTTTTATAATAAATGCATATAAACATTGGTGAGCCTGGAACGATATTTCGTTTTAATTCTGTTCATTGTGGAGAAAGCTGCTTCACAGCAATAGGGGCAGGATGTTTTAAGATGGTCAGTTTTTTTTTTCTGTGACTTCAGTTCAGACTTGAGTGGATATGTTTGATGAAAAACTTTGTGTTTTGTTTCAGTGGCGTTTCACTTTCGCACTTTGAACGCCACGGTCTCTGAACGTATGAGACACTGGTTTTGTCCCAGTGTGAAGATTGAACCAGGATGAATCTGTCCATTCCGGGTTGAACTTTCCTTTCCACCTGTTACGCTTCTCATCTCTGTATATAGAGCCAAGCTAATTACCGTATTTTGACGACCATTCGGGCGCCGCGTGGAAAGGAGCACCCTCAGTTTTGTGTGTGTCATTTCTGTTTTTAAAACACACACACAGCGCGCCGTGTGGAAAGGCCCCGTCAACACACACGGAGCGCCGCCTTAACACACACACAAGCATACAAGTGTGCATATTTAAAAATAGAGCGGGAACAAAACTTAATTTGATTGTACTTTATTAGATATTACATTAATCAGTTGTCAGAGGACTCAGCGCGTCAGGTTTCATCTGAGCCTGATCAGCTGAGACTGGCAGAAGCCAGCACCGCAGCTCTCTGGCTGCGGAGCAGCAGAGTCTTTCCGATGCTTTTTCGAAAGCCCGACCAACAGTCCAGTCCAGCAGACACGTCAGCCCTGCATCTACATGTACAATCCTTCAGCAGTAACGACGGAGCCCGCAAGCCCGAGCGGCACCGACCTCCCCGGCCGCGGGGACGCGTCAGGATTTATGATCACGCCGCGCTCGCTCGCTCTGGGCGCAGACCCAAGTAATCGATCCCTGATCCTGGCGGATCTAAACCTACTCTGTGCAAAATGAAGGATTTACTCTGTAAATACACACCATTTCTCTTACTATTACACGTACTGCTAGCTGAGTGTCTTCCTCTCCTCATTTGGTCGGGAGTTGATATGCAGTCCCGCGGCCCCGCGGCCCACATGTACAAAACAGAAATTTTTTTGCGGCCCACTAGGTGGCGCCCGCGGCCCACACTTGGGCCGCGGCCCTATGGTTAAGAATCACTGTCTTATACGATCTGCAACCCAATTGAATTGCTGCATGTAAACGTACACACACACACACACACACACACACACACACACACACACACACACACACACACACACACACACAATACCTGTGGCTATCTCTCCTCTCCTTCTCATCTGTGTGCCTCTCCTCTCCTTATCAGCTCTTTGTCCATTTTACTCCCATCTTCTTTTCTCATGATTAATCTCTGACTTGTTTCTTGCTTTCTTATTAGCAAACTCAGTTACAATCTCATCAAAGTCCAACTTCTTGACGAGCTGAGACTCAATGGCCATCAGTGACAGTGCACTAAGACGCTGTTGTGTTTGTGTTGTTCGGAGTTCATTTTTAATTCTTGCCATCTGTGAAAATGATCTCTTTCTCCTTCACAGTTTGTGACTGGTAGGGTCAGAAAAATACGTAAGGCTACAAACACATTGGGGAAAACTGATTGCAGACTATTTTTCAAGAGCACCTGCAGCAGTTTTTGAGGGGATGTATCTTGTTGGCTCTGTACAAAGCATCTGAATTGGATGATTTCATCTGCCAGGTTCTGATCTAAATCAGATGGGTATGAGGCACAGAGTGCAGCAGCCTTTTCACGTACAGTGAGCAAATCAACAGATTCCATGTTCCGAAGAATCCCAAACCTGTCGTTAATGCTCCTATAGGCCTCCATTCTGTGATCTAAACAGCTGCTTAGCTTGTCAATGATCACGCTGAATGTTTCAACACGGTATCACTCCCTGCCTTGTAATATTATTTCATGCTATGTGGATTCATCTGAAAGTGGTTTGCGCCTCTTGGCCCATGTTACTTCATCTCGATACGACTGGCACACTCCAGGAACGCTCTTTGTAGCACTTTCAAAATGTTCAAATTGGTCTCGCAGTAGGCCCTTTCACACAGCAAGTTCGAGGCGGGAACGTTGCGCCTTTAAGCCGCCTCGCTGTTCTGTGTGAAAGTCACGGAGGCGGAATGGGGGGGCCAAGTGGCCCCACCAATAAGCCGGCAGCGGAGGTAGTCACAGAGCCGTCACAGAGACGAAACGGGGTCTGTGTGAATGACACAGCCGGCATGCCGGCATGCCACTAGACGCTGACGCTGTCGTCACGCCTCTGATTGCGGAACGCCGGCATGCTGTGTGAATTTACAGACGGGAGCGGCGTTATGCCGGCGTTGTATGGTTCTGTGTGAACCAACAAAGGCGGCGTATTGGCAGGACTTCTTTACACCAATATTGCGGAATCTCTGTGTGAAAGGGGCTAGTGATACAAACCATGATCTCAAAGACTCAAACGGATGAATAGCTGTCATCACATCTACGTCAGCCTTTTGCAACGCTTCACTAGTCACTTTAAATCTGCTTAAGACAGTCCCAAAACTGTGCCATAAATGACATTTCAAGACACCCTAATTTTGAACCCAATGCTGCTGCCTCATTGCGTATGTCAGGGTTTTTTCCCATATCAGATGAAATGCTCTGAAGTACATCCCTTATCTGATCATAATTCTTCCAAAGTGCCCTAGATGCATCTGCACAGCAACTCCAGCATGTCGATGATAGGGATGCAAATTATCGATTATTTCATTAATTGACAGTTGATAACCTTATCGATCGATCATCGATTAGTTGATAAGCGGCGTTTTTCCCCCATCTGAGATACAAACATAATTTTTTTTGCTTATATAAAATACAAAGGACATTTCATTTTAATGTATTCCTTAATCAAATATTTATTTGATACAAAAGTAACAAAGACATTTTTGTACCACAAGGAATATAATATAAAGTGCACTTCAAGGCTATTAGTAGTAGCAGCAGCCATAATAGCTAGCTTGATTTATAATCCCTCTTGAACTAGGAAGAAAGGTGCACATCCCTGAAATAGTAAACATCAGTAAGCCTGTTGGCTGTTGCAGACAGTCTGCTGCAGAACAAGAACAGTGAGTCATTCAAAATAACATTTGGGCTCAGATGAGGCTGACGGAACTGAATGAATCAATGAAAAACATGTCACTGCATAAAATAAAATAAAGTTAAGTGCATGCACTATGCACATCTTAAGTCTGTCTCACAAACTATTAGAGCATTAATGTAATAATCCCTCCCTGGGAAAAGTGACAGTAAAATAATAAGTAGGTGGACAATGGACATTCTGGACAATTATTTTTAACAAAGGGAAAAGTAAACTTTTTGAGAAGGCTCTTGCCTGAGGCTCATGCCTCACACATGTAACATGGGTACAGTTGCTACTTGCTATTTATTTTTATTCAAGAATATGAGCATGTCTACATGCTCAGGTGTGAGCCGTGAGCGGAGCTCGGTTACAGTAAGGCCACATGCTGCCGTAGGCTGCGGCTCTGCGTCGATTTAAGGCGGAACCTTCAGGCTTTAGGGGAGCATATCGGAGAACAACCAGAAGAATATAGAGTGGATTAAAAATAAAAGTTAAGCACTGAGCTACATGTGTCTCCCTTCTGGGCCATTGCAGACTCATTGCCTGAGCATGATATTACTAAAACCAAACATATCCGCCGTCTCTTTCTTCTAACTTTATGTGCGCGTTGTGTCGCATTAAATGTGGTCCGGGCGTAATACCAGCTGGTGAAATTAAACAAAAGCATTACCTTCACACAGAAAAGAGAAAACCACCTCACGGTCCGCACCGTGACGAAATTGTCAATTAATTGTAATCGTTAATTTTAATCGGGTAATTTCATAACGGCAATGAATCGAAAATCGATTAATTGTTAACATCCCTAGTCGATGACAGCCATTTTAATGTCATGTCTATCTTCATTTCTTCATTATTGAAGAATCTGTTCCACCTTAAGTGGAACCAGCACAAAATGCGTTTAAGGACTGCATGAGATCGAAGAAACGACTTGCATGTTGACAACTGCTCTCTATACTGTTGACACCAACCAAATTGAGAGAAAGTGCTGTGCAGGGTATATAATGGATCAACGGGTTCTTCTTCAAGTGAGCCTGCAGCCAGTTGTATCATCCTGACATATTACTTGCATTATCATATGCCTGGCCTCGGCAGTTTGCGACATCTAGACCTAAACTGTCAAGCATAGACATTAGTGTTGGCTAGAGTCTCCCCTGTGTGACTCAATTGGCTCAAAGCCGACAAATCGGTTCAATTATTTTCCCCTCTTCATTCACAAATCTAAAAACGAAGGTCAATTCGTCAGTATGTGACAGATCAGGATGGGAGTCCACAATCACTGAAAAGTACCTTGCCTGCTGTATCTCTGCAGCTATAGTAGCTTTCACTTTGTCACCCATTTGCTTGATCAGCTCCTCGTATATTGTAGATGAAAGATAGGATGTGTGGCCCCTACCCTTCTGACCATACTTATTCATGTGCTGAGCAAGGAAAATGCCAAGAAAGTTTCCATTGTGAGTTGATCCGATAATTTCATCACCACGGAAAGGGAAGCCTCTTTCACTCAATAAATGAATGACAGCCACAACACGCTTCAGCACTTCCCGGCAGTACTGCTTCTCTCCCTCCAGCTCTTGCCGTAGTTGAGCACTCAGTACCGCTCCCGGTGACAGATGGCCGCCGGAGTAAAGCTAACATGCAGCTACAGTGCTCTTTTTTTGTGATCCCGCACACGTTCAGGGTGCCTCCAGTCAGAGAAGCCACTGACAAACTGATTTTTAGCCTTTGAAAAGAGCATGCAAGCAAAGCAAAAAATATTACCTGTTGATGGTGAATAGATGATCCAGTCGCGGCAAACTCTTTCCCCGTTAGGTAAACGACAGCCCAGCAAATCATTCGTGAGAGAGCGTTTTAAATCACCCATGCCACTATCCCGTGACGAAGCTGGATATTTATTCCTTCTGTTATGAAAGGCAGCAGGTCCGTGTTCAATCAGGACAGAGCGGGCGATTTCGCCAACTTCCCCCCACAATGCCGGGTCGGGGTCAGACACCTTGTACATCCAGCTAGCATCCCCCGGCATGCTATGGCTACAGCAAGCAACCGGCTGTGTCGCGCTTTGTCCGGCATCCTCCTCCGGAGGACCTGGCGGCAGGACCGGTGAGGCCGGCGACGGTGGTGGCTGCATAGATATATATAAAGGCTAGATGACTCGCCCGCGCTGCTGCCAATGGAGAGCGACGTAGTCACACGGCGGCCATCTTGTTTCGGGGGAGCTCGCTCACTCATAACATTGTGTTTAATGGTGCATGTACTGCTTAAACAACCTTAACTTGCTCAATTTTCAACAGATTTTCAAACTGTTTGGTTTCTTATGAACGTCAGAGATGTAGTTATGACACTGCATACTTGTGAATAATTATAAACATTGACAAATGTACTTTTATATGAAAATAACAAACTGATAGCTATGACATGGTATTTATATTAAATCAATATTTCTATAATATTCTTAGTAATATGTTTATATATATATTAAACATTATCATACATACATGTAATATATATACATATATGTATATTAAACATATTACCATACATACATTCATTTTCATTTTATTTTATTTCATTAAAAAAATAAAATAATTCAATACAAATGTTCTTAAATTGTGAATGAAAAGGGAGCAGAAAGAAGAAGAATCTTATCTGATCTGCCCCTTTTTCCAAGAAATAACTTCACAAATAACATACATTAAAAATAATAAATAACAAATTAAAAATACATGTGTAAAATATATATATATCTATATATATATATATATATATATATATCTATCTCTCTCTCTATCTATCAATACATGCTCTTCCTCCAGCTCTTCCGGGGGGGTGTCCGAGGCGTACCTTCATCTTCTGATTAGCGAAGTTCACATGCTTATCTGAGACTCTGTTGGCAGCATGTAGTCCACTTCTCTCTTGGACATTGTTCAGGTGAACTATGTAGCTCCAATTGATTCTGCCAGTGATGGTTCTGATTGGGCTGTATGCCTGCAAAATCAGAATATTTTGTCACTGTACATGTCAAATGTAAAGCTCCACATTCTCCACAATTATGTAAATACAATAAAAATGTATAAAAAGCAGAATAGATTCAACCAGAGCAAATAGGCAATAATCTGAAAGTACCTGCAACATATTGCGTGTCAGCTTCAGCATGTGGCAAGCGTCCATCATAACAAAAACATCGTCATGGGTTACTGGATGTGGAAAATGAGTCTTCAAAGGCTCAGAGGGGTTTCCTCTTAGACCACATCCAAGTTGGGTGCACATACTGACATTGGATGCATGGCCATCCATTGTCATGCACACCACCCGTATCTGACGACGATGAAGCTCCTCCAATGCATGCTCTACCAAGACTTTCTGCGTTTCTGGTGTGAGGTTCTTGGTCAAATAATACGCAATTGGAGCTTTCCAATAACCTTGAAGCCCAACCACCATAAACACAAGAGCCTCGGAAGCAATGTCGGTCTCATTCAATCGATCCCCCATGTCCACATATCCGGACATTGTTTGTGTCTGAGGATCATATTGAATGTGCTTTTTTATGGCCATGGTATCCAGCATCAGAGTGACATCCATATTTGGCCTCATCTTCTTGACGCCGCCTTTCCAGCATGTCCAACATCATTTTGTTGAGACCAGGTTTGGCGTCAAGAGAGCTCAGCCACCTTAGTGAAATTAAAAAGTAGCCATTCAACCACATTTCCATTTATCCATTGACCTAAACAGGCCTATTGTGGACATACTAAAAATAGCTACAATATCAAAATGTATCAGCATGAGACATGAGCTGTTCAATAATATTAACCATTCATGATAATACAGTCTGCAATGCTTAAGTGATTAAAATAATTTAATGTAAAATTAGACATCTTTAGGAATACCTCTGCAATGAACTGGGATGTGGGAGGTGAATATGAAGGGTGTCCCTCAGATAATGGTAAGCCTTTGGACCATGCAAATGGAGAGTGAGGGCAAAATCTCTCTGGGCCTGGGTGTATTCTGCACCGTGTCTCGACAGGAGGTGAACAGGAAGATCTGAAATTCAATAGCAGAAGTGATTTAGTATACCACCTTTTAATAATAACTAGGAAGTCAATAAAAGGACATAAAATAAACAAAATATTCAATGTAAATAATATTTTATTTTACCTGAGTAGCACTCAAGCTCGTCTTTCAGCTCTTTGTTGATCAAATTTTTGTTCTTCAGCTCCTCCAGAAGAGCCCGCATATTTTTTTTTTTGCCCTCGTTTCCCTCGCCAAGGCATTGGACTTCTCCCGCTGGAGTTTCCTCAACCTTACCGAGGCTTTATTAATCTTGGCCTTTACAGCCTTGGGGCAAGCAGGCAATGCGTAAAGGTGGTCAGGAGCCTGTCGCTTGCGGCTCTTTCGCCTCTGTCCAATGGCTCCCTGTTGCTTTGGCAAAATATAAAATATATAAACAATAGTAATATGGAAGACATTTTTTAACAACTCAATGTTCACGGCTCAATGCTGTGAGCCTAAAAATATTTATACGTTATCCAATTCTCCAATAAAAGGTTAGTGTGTCGATTGCAATGGTTACCTATCCTTGGGTGTAGTTTTAATGTTTGCAGAAAGTTTATTCCAAGTGACATATCACATGCAAATACTCACAACATCAGGCTGAGTTTCCTCTTGAGACCTGTCCAGATGGAGGTCTTCCACTCCTCTGGAGGTGTTGGTCCTTTTTTCTGCTTTCGGCTAAAATAAACATAAGTAAAGAACGTTCGAGTGTCTAAAATCTGCTGTAATAAACATGTTATTTATTCCTAAACTTGCAGAAAGAAAAACTAAAGTGTGAAATTGAATCACATATTATATACATATATCTTATACACCTTGGATTCTTGTTGGACAATGATACACATACAGTACCCTTTGAAGATTAGCTGGAAAGCTGAAAATTGATGGCACAACACCATCTCTCAGACGGACTTTCTACCCCGTCCTGT
Organism: Cololabis saira; assembly: GCF_033807715.1. NCBI lineage: Eukaryota > Metazoa > Chordata > Actinopteri > Beloniformes > Belonidae > Cololabis > Cololabis saira. Next base: position 12,708,386 of record NC_084602.1, read on the forward strand.
CAAAGTCTGCACTCTTAAGTGCTCGCTGCAGATCATCCTGTCCTGTCATTTGCCACAAAACCATCCCTTCTAAGGGCAACTTCCCACTGCCTCTTCCTCTCTCTGGCTTTGGGAAACCTTAAAAAAACGACACGTGGTAGATATATAAAGTATTGTCAATATTTTCCACTCTTTTTCCTTTAACATTAAGGGTAAGAACAAAAATAATGAATCATATTTTTGGGGTAAATGTATGTAAGTGCCTATGTGTGTATATATGTATGTACTTTAAAATCAAGACAACACTAAAATGGTTATAAAAGGTGTCAGAAATAAACATTTCTTGATTTTATAGACAGATGGTAGCAACATATTCTAAAAGGCCTTGGGTCAACAACAATACTATTATCTCATATACCCCCGCTGTTCTTGTGTAGCAGGATCTTTACTGTAATGTTACATACATCCACTAAGTAACTAACGATTATCCTAATTATAGTCATAATATCGTCATCTTACGAGTGAAAGGTGATCCCACAGGCTCTCGTTTTGGTACTGCACTCATTGGAGTATCCATAGGCTGCACAAAAGTCAGGCATATTCAGGCTTCTGTAAACACAAAGTGAGAAATGTCCTATATCATAATGGAAAATATTTTTAACAAATCAAACCGATTGGAAATCATCCTCTCCTTAAATTATGTTTAAAATAAAGGACAGTGCCTCTCCCACTGATGTACAGTTGGGTAAACTGTAGTACTAGGTCTCAATCACAGCTTCTTGATATTAGCCAGCTAATAAATACAACCACATCCACAAAGATTTAGAGAAAAGAGTAGGTTGTCATAAAATCGTCATTTTATCGCAGTAGAAGCTATATAATTGAAATTTTTCGATTGTGGTCACCCTTGATAACTTGGGCAAGTAGTTAGTGGTGATACACAACTCTTGTATGTGCTGCATGATTAAGTCGTTTTTCGAAATAAAAAAATACAATTTCAACATACCGTATTTTCGCGACCATTCGGCGCACCGTGTGGAAAGGCGCACCCTCATTTTTGTGTGTCATTTTTAGATTTAAAACATACATATGGCGCACCGACCCAAAAGGCGCAGTCTACACAGCAGAGCTGCACACACGCGTGCCGCAAAACACGCCGGCCGGAAAACACACACACCCGCTGCAGAACGCACACACATGCAGAACGCACACACAAGCACACAAGCGCTTATTTAAAAAATAGAGCGGGAGCAAAACCTCTGTTTCTGCATTAAAGAGCTCCGCTAATTCAGCTGCGCCAGTCCGAATTTCCTCGGTGTCAGTCACTTTCTGCACAACAGTAAATAAACTTTTCATACCCCGTTGTGCGGATCCTCCACCGCGCAGAGCCCGTCTCTCCCCAGCGGGGTGGAGCAGCGCGCGTCACAGCGGCTTTAACCGGGAATGTGACCTGTTCGGACCGGCTGGGACCGAAGCCACCCACCTGTATGGGAGCTGGGGCTCCCGGGGAAAGACCAGCGGCATTTCGGCCGGATCTGCCCCGGGGATGGTGCGCCCTGGCCCGGCAAACCCGCGGCGGGAGCCTGGCGGCTCCTGAGCGCATCCTCTGCATCTTGGTTACCGGAGATCAAACCGACAGATTTGCCTGAAAATCTCGCAGGGTGAAGTTGATCCGACCTGGGACAGACCCCTGAAATCCCTGCTCCTAAAACGGGTGGGACCAGGAGAATTTGATCTGATCCAGCTTCGGGAACCTGGAAGTCGGGTTGCAGCAGCGCGCGTCACAGCAGCTTTAACCGGGAATGTGACCTGTTCGGACCGGCCGACACCGAAGCCACCCACCTGTATGGGAGCAGGGGCTCCCGGGGAAAGACCAGCGGCATTTCGGCCGGATCTGCCCCGGGGATGGTGCGCCCTGGCCCGGCAAACCCGCGGCGGGAGCCTGGCGGCTCCTGAGCGCATCCTCTGCATCTTGGTTACCGGAGATCAAACCGACAGATTTGCCTGAAAATCTCGCAGGTTGAAGTTGATCCGACCTGGGACAGACCCCTGAAATCTCTGCTCGCAAAGCGGCCGGGAACCAGGTCATCGGACCCCGCTTGGGGAACCAGGAAGTCGGCTGCAGCAGCGCCCATCACCGCGCTGCTCCAGCCGCTGCTTTAACCGGGGGACGTGGACGGTTCTGACCAGCCGGGACCGGAGGAGCCCGCATGCACTGTTGTGGGGGCTCCCGGGGAAAGAGCACCGGAATTTCAGCCGGATCTGCCCCGGGGAACCGGCGATCGGACCCGCAAACCCACGGCAGGTGCTTCCTCGGTTCCCGACATGCAAAACACACGCGCGCTGCAGAACAAGTGTGCTTATTTAAATAGAGCGGAAGCAAAACTTAGTTTGATTGTATTTTATTTCACTTTACACATCAAGCAAATCCTTAAACGTTTTCATCATCTGTTTCGCATTAATCAGCTCAGTGGAGTCTCATTCACGTCGCAACTCACGGGGGCTTCCCCCGCCCCCTTCTCTTTTTACCATTTACATGGTGGCCGGCCTTACATTACCGTAATTCAGGTAATAGACAAGGCGCACTGTTTCTTAAGGCGCCCGGCACATTTAAAAAAAAAAAAAAAAAAAAAGTTGCGCCTTATGGTCGCGAAAATACGGTATCCCGAATCATACCCACGGTAATGACGTTTATAATAAACCAAACCGTTTGTAAATCCGTCAAGATTTCAGCAAGTTTTATTTTTGTCTGTACAGACCACTCACCCTCCAACAGTAACAACGATAGTGTGCTAAAGAGTCCCCCGAAATAAGATGGCTGACGGTGAACGACGCCGGAGACTCCGCCTTGAGTCATCTAGCCTTTCTATATATATCTATGGGTGGCTGTACCGGCGGAGCTGGCGACGGTGGTGGCGGTGATAGCTGTCCCTGTGGCTGTACCAACGGGGCCGACGACGGCTCTTCCTCCTCATCCCTGCTTCTTTTGGAAAAAAAGTTGTGGATGGAAGGCACACTTTTTAAAAAAAGTTGCCTCCCTCTCCTCCTTTTCTCTTCTCCGCTTTCTCTTACTACAACCGCTTCTCTCACTCATCTTTCTCTAATCACACTCCTACTTTCCCACAACTCTGTGCTGTCAGTGCTGCGTTTATAAGGACAGTGACGTCCGACTGCTAGCGGTTTGACCAATCAAAACATTTCATTTTGGTAAAAAAAAAAAAATCTGTGATTTTTATTGGTTATACAGTCTACGGGTTTCTCCAATTCTAGCTGGCCCAATCCCTTAAAAAAAAAAAAAAAACAAAGAGGCTCGGCCATGGGCCCCTAGATGCATGTGGGCGCCTGCCCATTGGGTAATCTGGGCTTGATTGGAGGTTTTTGTCAGGTGACCTTGCTGTCACAATGAAGGGTGGAAATAACGTACAGATAGGCTGAATAGGTGCAGCCCACCTTGTGATGTCATCCAAAGTGAAAAACACCAGACAATTTTGCAGATAGGAGGTTATGTTCTTCGGCCCTCGTTGTATTCCTTTGGTACCGCCACTTGTTGAGCAAATAAGGCATACAGGTTTTCCATGTACCTCCCAGAAAAAATACAGCTCCTTCCATCCTTCTTGAAATACCCTACATTCCGTGTCAACCGTTCTCTTTTTTTGATAGCTTTTTTTTTTCCCAGCGGACTATAGTTCCCAGTAACGTTACAAGGTAATTAATCTATAATACATTCCTAAATAATTCATACATACACATAGCTGACAATAACTGGATGCAAATATACTTTTTATTTTAATTAATTAATTAATTCATTCATTCATTATTTTTCCCTTTCCACCCGGGGGCGGGCCGTATCTCTGACATCCCTGGTCTAAAGGGTTAACGACTTCTAAAGGTGCGGGTATGGTTCTGCGTCACACACACGCAGAGCACACGGCGCACCCGTGACGCCGTCACGAATCGTTCAGAGTTCTCCGTCTCTCCATTTGGTCGCGGTGCAGTACCCCCCGCGGCCACTAGTTAGCGATCTTTTTCTGAATGGTTTTTGACTTTTTCCGGTCACAGTAAATCAAAGAAATAAGGACAACTATTGTGCAAAAAACAAAAACAAAAAAAAAAAATCACACATAAACGAAGAAAAAAGCCCTGGAAGTTCACTACTGCTTCAAACCGGAAACCGGAAATGCTTCGCTTTCAAACGAACCAATCACAGACCTCTCGGTCTGCGTGTGGACGGCGTCTCCTCGACGCGTAGTTACAATTTTCGGGAGGTGCACGTCACTGACGGCGCATGTGACGGCGTGTCCTCTGCGTGTACAAAAACCACACGCCGTAGACACGGCGTCGTTTTGACGCAGAAGCATAATTCAGCCTTAAGGCATCTTGGTATAGCACTAGCTCTACACAGCTCCATGGGATGCTGTCCTCATTGGCCCTGTATGATAGTGTATGGAAAACGAAACCCATGTGCAACACATCATCAAAAAGCACTCCCACAGGCCCTAAGAATTCAGTCTTAACAATTCAGTTGTTTATTAAAACATTAAAGCAAACTGTAAACAGAGTTCTGTTCTGAATGTCAATGGTTAAGGTTCATTTAAGTGTATACTGTTTCATACAGCCAGTGCTATGTAAGAACTCAGTCTTAACAGTTCAGTTGAATAAGTCCATCTTTAACACGTCTCTCTCCACTCATGATCAGAGATCTTGGATGAGGGTGAGGATTCTTGGGTTGACTGACAGTCGCTTATTGTTTTTCTTTGTTTCAACTTTTGTGCCCTTGTCTGGATTGATGTTGAAGAAACGCCTTTGTGAACACAAGAATTCATAATCAACCACTGTATACAGTGATTTGTTCTAAAGGAAGAAATACACAAAAAAACAATTCTTTACCTCTGAAGGAACTCAAGTGTGGAGGCCAGATCCACGGAGTAGTGGATGTTTAGGCAGAAATAGCTTCCGAACATCAAACAGACAGCAGAGATGAAGGTGGGGATCTGGTCATTCACAACCTTGCCGTCCACACTCAGCGTGAACTGCCTTGAGGAATAGCAGGAGGTTCCTGCAAAGATGCAGAAAATTATTAACAGCACACCAGCCATTACCATCCAAACGTGATCTTAAAAAGTGTAGTTTTTCAACTCGCACTTTAAAACATGACAGAGCATTTCATGTATTAATTCCTTATATTAGGTTAGGCCCCTTCAGTAAAACTGATTATCACCTTACCACACACAATGATACATGGTGTCACAGGCAAGCTCTCCTCTTGTACTTTGTAGCAGGGCGAGTGCTACGGGGCCCGACCGACAGGATAGAGAGGACACGGAGTTTAGTGCAGAACCCTTTTATTCACTCCCACGTGCACCAGCTTCAGCAGCCTCTCCAACATAAGCAGAACCAGTCTGCCCCCCGTCTCAGCAGCAGCTTCTCCTCTTATAAGGCTGGCAAGGTGGAGAGGTTGACGGGCCACACCTGTGTCCCGTCAGCCTGAGTGGCTGCAGCTCCTCCACTCTGCCACATACTTCTTTTGCCAGACATGTTTTTTCTACATAGTGGAAGAGGTTCTCCTGTTTTTCATCAAAATAGGAGAAAAGAAGCAGCAACATATCCTTTACATCTTCTGAGCAGCCTTCCAACTGTCCTCAAAATTTTCAGTTTCGTCACAGCCAACTCTTTTGCTCTTGTCTGCACAAATGGTTCTCATAAAGTCCAGAAGCCGTTTTCCCTTTTTTTCCGACACTTGTGAGGAAAGTCTCTTTTAGAGATACCCCAGTGAGCTCTTGGAAGTGGACTGTCATGCCAATCTCCTGGAACAAAAGAGGCCACTCCTCCATGAGGGACTGCAGATCTTTTTCCTGGTTTATCTCTTTACGTTGGGAGTAGTAGGTATATTTCATAAGAGTTTTGACCTCTTCTGGGTTGAGGTTAGTCTGTTCACTGAGCATCTTCAGTTTGTCTTTTTTCTACTGTTCTCCTGTCTGACTTTCAGGTGTCTCACTCAAAGGCATAAATTTCCCGTCCCACTTTATGCAGCCATATGTGTCCTGAACAGCTGCCCTTTGTTCCGCCGGGATTTCATCTGTGTCGTACTCATCTGAACCTTGTTTGTGCTTCATTATCCTTGGTGCTGAAGACGGTTTTGTATTTTCAATTCGGGCTTGTAACTGTTTGACCAGGGAGTGATATCCCGATCCCACCACATAACCTTCGATGACATCTTGCAATGACACTGGATACTTGGCAACAATTTATTTAGCAACTTCTGTGTAGGCCTTTTTACTGGGAGAAGAAGCACATTTCTCTCCTCAATTGTGGACTTGGTCTTTTCCCCCTCTCCAAACACTGCATCAAGTCTTTGGGAAATTTCATCCATGGAATCTGGAAGCTATCAACCCAATCTGCAGCAGTAATCAAGTGTCTCGGGGAGGAAGAGAATGAGGAACATGTCGATGACGATAGAGTGGCCAATGCTGACTGGCTCTGGCTTTTAATGCTCTGTGCTCTAAAACAAAAATAATGAAATCAAGAAAATTAATTGAATGATGTTTTGTCCTTGGTTATACGGCTGAACAATTTTGAAAAAATATGTAATTGTGATTATTTTGAGTGATGCAATTGCTAAAATGATTTGCGATATCAGAGAGAATTATCATTTTTACATCACTATTCTCATTTTCATTGAAAAACACATTAAAATCTGTACCAAACAAAGATGTTTTCTTAAGTCTGTAGAATATGGTTTGTAGGCCAGAACATCTCTGCAGAACCGCTAGATTTACTTAAAAATTATATTTTGACACATTTCTCCTTCAATAAATATTGCGCCTCCTGTAATTTGAAAATAGCAGTAGGCCACATTTTGATTTCGATAACATTTTAATTAATGGTTCAGCTCTACTTGGTTAGACTTAAAAATAAATTTTGTTGAAATGGACTTACTGGTTTGTTTCCTGGCAGCCACCAATCTTCTCGCTTGAATTGGTCTCGGTACAGAAAGCAGATCAGCTTCCTGCATGAAGTAAAAGTCCTCTGTGGTTCCTACCCCCAACGATTGAAGTGTCTCCTCCAGGGCTCCAGACTAACTTCTTCCCAGGTAGCACTGGTGCCACCTAGCTTTTCATTTAGTAGCACCAAAACAAATTAGGTAGCACCATATTTTTCACTGCTAACATTAGTTACATTATTAAGCATTAATTAACTGTTTACAGATTAACAATCATTATGTATAGGAAACACATATAGCCTACAGTTAGGCTAATTAATGTGATGAGTTAGTTAATAAATTAAAAGTTGGATAATATAATGTATATAAATGCTTAGTAATGTTAATGTACTAACTAATGTTAGGCTAATTAAGGTGACTTTATGGTAAAGTGCATTTTTGCAGCAATATCGCTGCAGAACCAAGAAAATGCTACATTTAGTCTGGGCTACCTCACCCATCAGACAATCTAGCAACAAAAATAAATATAACCATTAATATACAGGACTGTCTCAGAAAATTAGAATATTGTGATAAAGTTCTTTATTTTCTGTAATGCAAAAATGTCATACATTCTGGATTCATTAAAAATCAACTGAAATATTGCAAGCCTTTTATTATTTTAATATTGCTGATCATGGCTTACAGCTTAAGAAAACTCAAATATCCTATCTCAAAAAATGTGAATATTCTGGGAATCTTAATCTTAAACTGTATGCCATAATCAGCAATATTAAAATAATAAAAGGCTTGCAATATTTCAGTTGATTTGTAATGAATCCAGAATGTATGACATTTTTGTTTTTTTAATTGCATTACAGAAAATAAAATAACTTTATCACAATATTCAAATTTTCTGAGACAGTCCTGTAAACTTGCTGGCGTGGTTGTGCTTGAACCACTTCTGAATATCCATGGTTACTTTGTGTTAACGGAGCAGCAGAGAGCAGCGTCTTGCTGCTGCAGGAAACTGCGCGCTGGACGCAAATGAGTGACGGACACTGGCTGATTTATGGTACCGCGTTACACCAACGCAGATCTTACGGCGTAGGATACGCGGGGACGGTGCGTACCTAGCGCGTCGCCGCGTACCCGACGCCGTAGATTTAACGCGGAACCATAAATGAGGCTTAACGCGCGCGCATTTATCAGTTTTCTTTTCGTCTTTTCAACTGAGCAAACACATAAACTGAGGGTGCAATGCTGATGCACCCTCGTAGAACCGGGCCTGGGCCTGTCCCTCGTATCTTAACCACGGGAACCGTGCCATTGTTGTTGAAAGCTGTACTTTTTTTTCTTCTCCCCACTCTCCCCCGGGTCTTTCGCCAACCTGTCACTCTCTTCATCAGAAGAAGAAGAATCCGATTCTTGTCGTTCCCTCTGCTAAGCATTCTCCTCCTCCTCCACCAGCCTCTGGCACATCTTTCTTAAAATAATCGACTATAGACCGCTTCATACTGCGCTTTGTTTACCTTTTTGAGCGCGCTGCGTGTACGCGCGCGTGCACTGCTGTGCACGTAACGTGCGCAGACCGTACCAGGTGCAGTCAGACAGAGAGAGAGGAGAAATAGGACTCGCAGGAATGAGCCATAAAGTAAAATTGTATTATCAACCACTCCATTAATGCACTAACACAGCCGAGTGAAAAAAAAAATATATGTATATATTTTTTTCCACTAGTCCTCTTGCAAGTAGCACCGGAGCGACCTCATTAAATTTTAACTCGCACCTTAATAAATTAGGTCGCATATGCGACCTAATAGGTCGCACTCTGGAGCCCTGGTCTCCTCTAACATATGAAGAATGTGTGACAACACACTGTGTTTCAATGGAACCATTTGGTATCCATCTTTCATGTAAGATGGCAATGGATATAAATCATTCAAGTCACTGATGTTCAGACACTGCATCTTTTCATTGTCTTTCCTAACTGCGTATAGATGGTACTGAGGAAGGAATTCTGCTATGTACACTGACACCAAATCATTAAATTTGAATATCTGACCATCACTAATGTCATGTAGAACCTCTGAGGGAGACTCAGCCAAGTGCTCTCCTGACACACAATTCTGCCATAGATCAGATTCTAACAAACATTTTAAAGTCTCTCTCACAGGCACATAATAGGCAAACCTATCTGTCCTGTTCTCATCTCTTACTAAAAACATTTTCTTAGGCTCTACATAGTTGAATGTTTTTTTGAAAGACTGAGCTCTTGTGTATGCTGTCCTCATTGGCCCTGCATGACAGGCGGAGAACAGATCAAATCCCCTGACAGACTCACAAACTTTGACGATGGTCTCATCTGATAAAGATGTCATTTTTTAGCAGTGAAGTAAGTTTACTCAAAGTATAGGTCTGACCCAACTCATGTATGTTTTGCATCTCCTCAACAATGTTTTGTATTGTCGAAGCAGGTAGTAGAAACTGCCCCTGCAATTTCAATTAGAATAAACGTACGTTAATATCACTGAAATCTGACGTGTCCATATCACCTTCATCGGTGCCTGTCTCTGGCGCTCAAGTGTATGTGGCAGGTACAAAGTCATCTGATTCAGCTGGAACAGATGACTGAGAAGCAGATTCTCTGTATGAGTCACTGATACTGATGTCTGCAAAATGTCTGTTTCTGTGACATGTGGGCGGTAAATGAGGATTTAACCCCGAAAACATTTGTACAGCCTCTCACTGGACAATTCACGGCATGTCAACAAAAACATTTTACTATATTTTTAACATATTATTTATGTAGAAATTACAGTATATTTTGGCTGAATGGTGAATAGTTTGATACTGTAAACATCAGCTACATCTGGGGTTTTAGGGTAATTGCATGCTTGTGATATTACAGTATTTTCAAATTTTACCAAAATCTTTTATTTTTACAGTAAAATTGTGATTTCTACATATTACAGTAAAAAGTAAAGTTATGTACTGTTTCTTGATTTAGGGTAATGTATCTACTACAGTGATATACTATTTTGGATTTTACAGTTTTTTTTTTTTACTGTAATTTTTTTTACAGTGTAATACAGAACTTTCTTGTTTTTGTCATAACCTGGCCCGTAGGCCATGACAAAAATGGACAACAACACAGTGCAAATAAAAATATGCTATTTATTTTAAAGAAAAATACGGCAAATGCAAAACAAACCAACTTGTGAGGTGTGGAGGTCAGCATCAGTAGTGTCAGTGTGTGTGAATGTGGAAAATGTGTGGTGTTGTTAAGAAAAATAGAATCAAAAACCAAACAAATGAATGGGGCTGGCAGGGAAGAGCGAGCCACACTGAAGGCAGGGAGGTTTTATAGCCTGGAACACTGGGCCCAGGTGCTCCAAATCAGCCCAATCAGCTCCTCTCACACCAGACTCCTCAAAGACAAAACAGAGAGAAAGTCAGGCATGCCCACAATTAGACAGGGTCGTCACATGTTGATCTGGTATTTTCTGGACAGCACTTCCTGTAACATCAACGTAGAGGTGACAAGTGATGTTTTTTTTAGGTGTTTTGTTAGAATGGCAATTCCACCCTCTGAGTACAAATGCAGAGCAAATGGATACATTTGTAGGTGCTGAAGCTAACCTTTAAATGATGCATGACTGCTGCCTTCCTGGATACATGTTTAAGTGACCATTAGTTCCAGCATTACATCATTGTGAAGCCTTAAACTCTTCTTCACCTATGAGGATATTTTCTATAAAGCATCCTTGGTCATGCTGCAAGTGATGTTGCCGGCTGTTATTTCATGCATTGGTGTATTTTTCAGATTGGCGTAGTGAAAATTACTGACACCTTTGGTTATAGGTTTTGCTATTTTTCCTCATCGCAGGTACTTTGCTGGTTGAAATCACCTTTTGATTTTTATTTATTTTTTTATATAACTTGAAACCGTATTTGTCTGATTTTTACTTGTTTCTCTAAGAGAAAAAAGGTAGACGGCTGCACAGCCATCAAAGTGCATCTTGCTTTTGAACTGAAATAGTGACATTTCTTTTTGTGGCAGTGTCTTTTATTCACGTCATGTTTAGGTTTAATTTTTTCCCTTTTTTTTTGTTTTAAAAATTTTTACTTTTTACATCCTGGTTTGCAATGTCGTCAGTCTCTCCTGTTGCTACGGGTATCTCTTCTGTGTCTATAGAGTAATTCTCTTTTGATATAACAAAAAAAAGTGGCTTTATAAAGTCTTTTTTTTTTTTTAAACAGACTTGAACAGATGCAGTCCTAGCCATTTACATCCACTTGGCGTGTGGTGCTCTCCTCGAGTTTAGTTTGGTAAGAGCATTGCTGTGGTAACATTGTTGCTGCTAACGTTGGTTGGGACTGCACTCGCGACCAGGTGCTTTGTGTTACGTGACTAAACTTGAGCTGCTTCGGTGGTCAGCAAAGTTCTTTCCACAAAGACATATCACTCTACCTTTTATCAACTGTGCTGTCAGGGCGTTTTAGAAATGTATATTCCCCATTCACTGGACCGACAACTTTCACATGATCCTCCATTTTCACCTCTCTTCTCCGCTACTCCCCATGCCTGTCCAGCTACAATGGGAGCCTACACTGAGAAAAAGAATACACTGGCTCAACTTTAAAAAATTGAGGTAACAATTTACATGGATCTTTTTAAGTAATTCCAACTCAGCCATTATTGAGTAAATCCCATGAGACTTTTATAGTTGGACTAACTCCACTAGTTTAATAGAACCAACATGATTTGCTTTGTCCTCTATGAGCTTAAATAAGTTGAACCAACCTATTTTAAAGTTTTGGCATTCTTTAGTTGTCAAATTGCTTAATTTAAGTTATTCTAACTTATTTATTTTTTGCTTTCATTTTACTCAGAAATGTCCATGCATTTCACTTCAGTCAGAATAAATTACACATAGCAATTCCAGTTTTATGATCAAACTGTTTATTGTAAAAATGTTTAACAGATTTAAAACAATTTTTAGACCAACATTCAAAACAAACATGCCCACTTCTATAATACTTGGAGAAATAAATAAAACAAATCCATAAATCAAATAAATAAATCCAAACTCGAATAAATTGTAACCAAAATTAAAAGTGTATTCAGGGGCTCAAAATGAACACATTAAGGCAAACATCTGCTAACCCATTACCAGGAAATTGCCCTTTAATCAAGATAAAACAAAATCATATTCAAATTCTTAATGTGGGTCATAACAGTGTAACATCCCCTGTTGAATTTGAGGACAGCCCAATTCTACGGAAGCGTAGTGCTGCCACCCCTAAAAAAGAAAAAAAATATCAGTATCATGTTATAACGTGAAAAGTTTATTGATAGAACAATATACACTCCTCAAAAAAAAACACATCCGATTTCAATGGTAAAAAAAAATGTTGGATATCTATACTGATATGGACAGTTTAATGTCTCAGCAACAAAAGGATGCCACATCTTTTGACGGAAATACGTTTTCAGCCTACAGAGGGCTCAGTATATAGACCCCAAAAATCCATCCATCCATCGTCCGCCGCTTATCCGTTCCCGGGTCGCGGGGGCAGCAGCCTCAGCAGAGATGCCCAGACTTCCCTCACCCCAGACACTTACTCCAGCTCCTCTGAGGGGAGTCCGAGGCGTTCCCAGGCCAGCCGAGAGCCCTTTGTCTCTCCAGCGTGTCCTAGGTCTTCCCCCATAGGTGAGGGTAGGTGCGTAGATTGACCGGTAAATCGAGAGCTTCGCCTTTCGACTCAGCTCCTTCTTCACCACAACGGTCCGGTACATCGACCGCATAACTGCGGACGCTGCACCGATCCGTCTGTCAATCTCCCGCTCCATCGTTCCCTCACTCGTGAACAAGACCCCGAGATACTTGAACTCCTCCACCTGAGGCAGGACTTCTCCACCCACCCGGAGAAGGCACGCCACCCTTTCCCGGTGGAGAACCATGGCCTCAGTTTTGGAGGTGCTGATTCTCATCCCTGCCACGTCGCACTCGGCCGCAAACCGCCCCAGCACATGCTGGAGGTCCCGGTCCGATGAAGCCAACAGGACAACAAAAAAATCCTGGAAATCCTGTCCATCAAAATTATGAACAGGACCGGTGACAAAGGGCAGCCCTGCCGGAGTCCAACAGGCACCGTGAACAAGTCTGACTTACTGCCGGCAATGCAAACCAGACTCCTGCTCCGATCATACAGAGACCGGACAGCCCTTAATAGAGGGCCCCGGACTCCATACTCACCGAGCACCCCCCACAGAATGGCACGAGGGACACGGTCAAATGCCTTCTCCAGATCCACAAAGCACATGTAGACTGGTTGGGCAAATTCCCATGAACCCTCGAGCACCCTGCGGAGGGTGTAGAGCTGGTCCAGTGTTCCGCGACCGGGACGAAAACCGCATTGTTCCTCCTGAATCCGAGGTTCAACTATCGGTCGTATTCTCCTCTCCAGTACCTTGGCGTAGACTTTCCCGGGGAGGCTGAGAAGTGTGATCCCCCTATAGTTGGAGCACACTCTCCGGTCCCCCTTTTTAAAAAGTGGGACCACCACCCCGGTTTGCCACTCCAGTGGTACTGTCCCCTTCTTCCATGTAATGTCGCAGAGGCGTGTCAACCAAGACAGCCCTACGACATCCAGAGACTTGAGGTACTCAGGGTGAATCTCATCCACCCCCGGTGCCCTGCCACTGAGGAGCTTACAAACCACCTCAGTGACCTCGGCTTGGTGGATGAGCACGTCCCCGCTCTCTGCTTCCTCAGTGGAAGGCATGTCAGTTGGGTTGAGGAGATCCTCGAAGTATTCGTTCCACCGTCCGATGTCCCCAGTCGAGGTCAACAGCTCCCCACCCACACCATAAACGGTGCCGGCAGAGTACTACTTCCCCTTTCTGAGGCGCCGAACGGTCCGCCAGAATTTCCTCGAGGCCGACCGAAGGTCTTCCTCCATGGCCTCCCCGAACTCCTCCCAGACCCGGGTTTTTTTTTAGTTCAATTTCTGCAACTCAAAATTCTTTTCAATATCTTTTGTGGCCCCCACGTGCTGGTATGCATGCTTGACAACGTCGCGGCATGCTCCTAATGAGACGACGGATGGTGTCTTGTGGGATGTCCTCCCAGATCTGTCTAAGGGTATCAGTGAGCTCCTGTAAAATCTGAGGAGCAACCTGGCGGCGTCTGATGGACCGAAACATTATGTCCCAGAGGTGTTCTATCGGGTTTAGATCAGGTGATCGTGAGGGCCATTCAATTGTGTCAATTCCTTCATCCTCCAGATACTATCTGCATACTCTTGCCACATGAGGCCGGGCAAGGTCTTGGATCAGGAGGAACCCAGGACCTACTGCACCAGCGTAGGGTCTGACCATTGGTGCAAGGATTTCATCCGGATACCTAATGGCAGTCAGACTGCCGTTCTCTAGCCTGTAGAGGTCTGTTCGTCCCTCCAGATCTGATGGCTAAGTTGTGAAGCACAGAGCAGGCCAAGATGATGTGGCAGACTTTTTCAGGCATATACTGAAGTGTCCGCCCCGTGCTGGACAGACGCAGCCATCGGCCTTTTAGTAAGGCCAATTGCGCGTTCAACCACTGTTCTTGAGCGTGCATTGGCCCGGTTGTAGTGCTGCTCCTGCGGGGTCCTCGGGTTGGGTACGGGGGTCATCAGCCATGGCTTTAGTGGATATCCCCGATCACCTATAGATGTTATACGAATCCCAGAAAATAATTTAGAAATGTTGTGACACTCACCAATAAGCCAGCCATCCTCAACAGCTCCTGCTTGGAGGTTCACATTAACAGAGCTGTGCTGCAGAATAAATGAGTCGTGCGTTCCTCCAGGCCACCGGGCAACAACGTTTGTCAGAGACATAGTTGCATCGCAGATTATTTGTGCATGGATTGAATGAAATTCTTTCCTGTTGACGTAACTTAATTCATTGTGTGATGGTGCTTTTATGGCCATGTGGGTGCAATCTATAGCTCCAATTATGTCACGGCGCAAAGACAGAGAACCCAATTGCACGACAACAAACAGAATCAGAGTCGAAAAAGACTTTAATCAGGTCAAAGGGATGCAGGGGTCAAACCGGGAAGACAGGCAGATCAAGCAAACAAATCCGAAGGGGCAAGGCAAAAATCCAAAAACCGGGAATCAGACCGGCAGGCAGGCAGAAACAGATCAGAATCGGAAACGCTGGAAAGTGAGGCATAAACACTCGACAATCTGGCAAACTAGAAGGTGGAAATGGGCCGGTATATGAGGGGAACTGATGATGAGGGAAACCAGGTGTGGAGCTGGGTGGGGAAGCACAGGTGAAGGAAATGAGTGGATTTCTGGCTGATGAGGGTGGCAGGATCTGGAATGATAGGAGAGTCAGTAACACAGTAAAAAAAACACTGAAACCATGACAGAACCCCCCCCTCAAGGGACTGATTCCAGATGTCCCAAACCCCCGACCCAGGGCAAGTGGAGGGGGTCTGGAGGAGGGCCCAGGCCAACACACAACCAAAGTTCCGGGGGCCGTTCTCGGAGCCCCGCAGGCAGGATGCAGGGAGCCGGTCTCGGAGCGGACCGGATGCTGGGAGCCGGTTTTGGGGCGGACCGGATGCGGGGGGGGCAGTTTTGGGGCGGACAGGATGCGGGGGGCCGGTTTCGGGGCGGACAGAATGCGGGGGGCCGCGTCGGGGCGGGCAGGACCCCCGCTGGAGCAGGAACGGGAGCAAGAGCTGGAGATGAAGACTGACGGATGAGGCCTGCTGCAAACGAGTCATTGGTGTACTTCTTCATGGCCCCGGTCTCTGGGGCTGACAGGGAGAAGATACGGCCCCTGGGTGGAGATGTACCAGGCAAGGGGTTAATTGCACAATCGTGGGGCCGATGCGGGGGCAAGGAGGGGGCACGAGTCTTGTTAAACCCCTCCTTGAGGTCCATGCACTCTGGAGGAACCTCAGACAAATCTGGAAACTCAGATGAAGGGGAATTACAGGGAGTGACAGGCAGAGCAGATCTGAGGCACACAGCATGACAATGAGAGCTCCATTGAGCAACGACCCCTAACATGACAGGTGAACTGGGTGCATGAATCAAGTGGAATGTAAGAGTTTCTTGGTGATTACCAGACATGCCGAGGTGAACTGGAGCCGTGCGGTGAGTTACGGAGCAGACGCCCATCAAGTGCGCAGGCCTGGACAGGCTCGGGTAGGAGCTCCCGCTTGATTCCCAACTGGGCTGCCAAGGAACTATGCATGAAATTGGCATCGGCACCTGAGTCAATGAAAACCGTCACCCAGGAGTCTGACCAGTTACAGTCAATTTTCCATGGACCAAAGGACAAGAGGTCATTTCTGACTCGAAGATACGGCTCACCAGCACCCCCCTGAATTGCTGGTGAGTCTGCCCTTTTACTGGGCAGGAAGCCACAAAATGTCCAACCTGGCCACACATACATGCACCTGCTTTCTCGCATGCGGTGCTGGCGTTCTGCCAGGGAGAGATAAGTCCACCCTAAACTGCATGGGCTCCGGAAAATCATTCGAAGCGGAAGGCGGAGCTGAGACAGGAACCACGGCCGGTAGGTGAGGTAAATCCCGGAGGACGTCAGACTGGGCTCTCTCCGTCCTCCTCCCTCTGAGGCGTCCATCCACCCGAATGGCGAGAGCGATCAGGGCGTCCAGGCTGACGGGAGGATCTCTGGCTGCCAGCTCATCTTTAATAGAATCGGAGAGACCATGATAAAACGCATCATAGAGTGAATCAGCATTCCACTTACTTTCGGCTGCTATGGTGCAAAACTCAATTGAATAATCGTCCACACTACGTCCACCCTGAGCCAGGGTGAGCAGACCGCGAGCTGCCTCTCTCCCCGGTGTAACATGATCAAAAACTTTCTTCAGCTCATTAGAAAAAAGTTTCACTGAGGAACAGATCGGGGATTGCCTCTCCCACTCCGCGGTTCCCCAGTCCCTGGCTCTCCCTGTGAGCTGGGAAATGATGAAGGCCACCCGGGCCCTCTCCAACGGATAGGAAGACGGCTGGAGCTCGAAGAGGAGAGAGCATTGGGTGAGGAACGGCCGGCATGTTCCTGGCTCACCGGAGTACCGCTCTGGAGGCGGAAGCTGAGCGTCAGGTGCTGGAGGTCGGGCCGACAAGTAAAGCTGGTTCATCTGCTCCTGGATGGCGTTTAAAACCCGGTCTGTTGTGGTTTGGTTTGCTAGGACCCAAATGCAGGAGAGAGAGGGAGGCCAGAGGCAGGAGTTCTCAAAAAACAAAGGATTTATTCCAACAAAAGGTAAAAACAAAGCGCTGCAGAGCAGCATCAAAAACACAAGGAAGTGTGTCCTGCTCTGAACATATCAAATCATATCCTTGAGAATTACAAGTCAGAACAGACAGGGAGATGATTGATATGCCTTGTACTATAATATGGTGGAAGTCTTACCAGCTGTTACACGTGGTGGACAAACGGCCACCGCATGTGATGTTGTTGGGGATGTCGGACGTGCTGGTGTTGAAGAGCAGGAGGCCGAGGGGGTGAAAGACACCAACTCGCTCTGGGAGATGTCTAAAAAAATAAAAGAAACAATTATATGTACACGAATATTTATTTATATATATATATATATATATATATATATATATATATATATATATATATATATATATATATATATATATATATATATATATATATATATATATATATATATATATATATATATATATATATATATATATATACAGAGGTGGAAAAAGTACAAAAATATTGTACTTAAGTAAAAGTACAAATTTTCTGCTTGAAAATTACTTAAGTAAAAGTAAAAAGTACCCATTAAGAACATTACTTAAGTAAAAGTATAAAAGTACCTCAACTTAAATATAATAAAGTACCAAAAGTACATGGTGTAAAATGTACTTAAGTACAAAAGTAAAAAGTACAAAAGTAAAAAGTACAAAATTCAAAGTACAAAATTATTTTCAAAAGGATTGCAAAGAAATTAAGAATCCAAGAATTTGCTTACAACTCTAAATAATGGTGATATTATTCTGACACCTTTAGCGTTTGTTTCCATTACCCCTTTTTAATTTCTCCCTTTGCTCATCACTGCTGCTGTACCCCATTGGCCCCGCTGACAGGTTCACCCCCAGCCTGCCCTGTAGTATGCAGTGACAACATTAAGCAACCCCAGCTGATAAAGGATGAGACTTTTGAACTTTTAAATGCCAAAACCACCTTAGAAGGGGTGGAATCAAAGAATGGTGCGCATGGACACGCGTCGGCTGCCGCTCAAGGCTGATTTATGGTTCCACGTTACACCAACGCAGGGCCCGTACCCTACGGCGAGGCTCTGCGTCGATTTAACGCAGAACCATAATTCAGGCTTCAGTCCTCATTCAGTACTCGACGCGACGGCGGTTCCTCCGGCCTTCCGGCCCGCCTCTGCGGCGCAACTCTCCCGGGAGCTGCGGCTCCTTCTCGGTATATTCACGCGCCCCCCTTCCTTCCCGTCCGCCTTATGGTTCCGCGTTAAATCGACGCACACTGTACGCCGTAGGCTACGACGTAAGGTGTGCGTCGCCGCGTACCCTACGCCGTAGCTCTGCGCCGGTGTAACGCGGAACCATAAATCAGCCCCCGCTGTGCTGTTCTTTAATTTGTAGCGAGTAACGACGTGTCCAATTTTAAATATAGCGGATTAAAAGTACGATTTTTTTTTTCCTTGAAAATGTAACGAAGTAAAAGTAAAAGTACAGAAAAATGAAAGTATCAATAAAAGTACAAATTCTCAAAAATCTTAAGTACAATAACGAAGTACTTGTACTTCGTTACTTTACACCACTGTGTGTATATGTGTATATATATATATATATATATATATATATATATATATATATATATATATAAAAAATTGTGGCCACTCGGTAGATGCAGCGTGTAGCTGGCTTATTGTCTCATAACAATGCAACATGCAACAAAGGCCCCAAAACACACCGTCCCATTAAAAAAAACACGACCAGCGTGGTTATATCGAAGGATTTTTCAAATGATTCAAAGGAAAAACTCACCGTCCTTGTTTAAAGTCTCGATGTGGACCGTAGCGGAGTCCAGACCGCTCTCTCTCCCGTTGCTCGACGGTCGCTGCCCATAGATGTCGTCCATCTGGGTCAGCCACTTCCAGTTTTTCCTGGAAGCCCCACTACGGCCATTGTGGTCTTTCACCGCACGATAGTCGCTCTTCAGCTTCTTCAGTTTGTCGCGGCACTGCTGGAGAGTTCTGTTGTAGCCGCGTTCAGACATCAACTGAGAAAGCTGGAGATATACTTTCTCGTTCCTCGTGGCCCCGTCCAGCTCCTTCTGGATCCTATCCTCCGCCACCAGGTTCAAAAAGGTCTCCACCTCAGAGTTTGACCACGGCACAGACTTCTGAGCAGCCATTGTTGTTGTTTTCGACGAGAAAGGAAGAAGAACCCGCGGGTCGCTCTTTATGAGGTCACATCCTGACTCAGACATCTGGCATCTGATTGGCCAACCCCCCCGACCAATCAGAGGCGTGGAGGGTGGTGACGGCCCCCCCCCCCCGACCAATCGGTGGCGAGGAGGGTGGTGACCTCAGAAATAGTCCCTGCTCAGCCCGCTATAGAACCTCACTGAAATGGTTACAGAAAAAAGTATCGACTTGGAGCGGCTTTACCCGTCTCAGCCCTAGTGCGAAAGCGCAAAATGGGGCCGTAGCGGGTAGAACCGAGGAGAAGTGAGACTAGTGCAAAAGCGCCATTTGTTGCATTAAAAAAGTGCTGATAACAATAAATTAATTAAAAAACAGTCTATATACACTGTATACACATTCCTAGAAGGTACACAGTACCTAAATACACAATCCAAACAAATTCATAAGGATAACTATAAATTTAATAGCCGAACAGCAGAGGGGATAAAAGACTTGGAAAAGCGATTACCCTTACACACAGGTTGGGTATAACGACGTCCTGAAGGCAGCAGTGAAAATTATTTTCCTAAGACATGCCCAGAAGTTCCCAGAATACTCTGAGTCTTCCTCAAAACCTGTTGCTCCCATAGGGAGCCTAGGTCGCTCTGTTTGAGTCCAATAATCTTGGAACAGATTTTCACCACACTGTTAAGACTGTTTCTGTCCCTGAGTGACAGGTTGTTGAACCAACAAATAAAATAATAAGTTAAGAGGCTTTCAATAAAAGACTGATTAAAAACGACAGAGAATCACTGGACTCACAGAAAAGGAATTCAGCATACGCAGGGGATGAATCCTCTGCTGTCCACGTTTGACCAGTGCTTCAGTGTTAAAATCAAATTTAAGCTGGTTGTCAAACACAGTGCCCAGATATTTGTAGGAGCTGACAATTTCAATCTTCTCTCCATCTATGACATTCTCAGTGAAGGCCTGCTTGTTGCGTCTAAAATCTACCAACATTTCTTTAGTTTTGGATGCATTCAATTCTAAAAAGTTGTCCTTACACCAGTCTTGAAATGCATGGAGAGCCACACCATGGTTATGTTGGGCACTCTGAAGGAGAGACAACAGCACAGGATCATCCGAAAACTTGACAAGGAAGCTGCCCTCACAAAATGATCTGCAGCTGTCAGTATATAAAATGTAAAGAAGAGGTGATAGTACGCACCCTTGTGGTGAACCCGTATTTGTCACAACAATGTCAGACAAATTACCATTCACAATGACCCTTGCTGTCTGTTGGTCAAGAAATCTAAAATCAATAAAACAAGTTGGTTTGATAGTTTAAAATCAGAAATAAGTCTCTCAATTAGAAGGCAAGGTTACATATGGTTAAAAGCAGAGGAGAAATCTCTAAACAACAGTCTAGCATGGGAACTAGGTTTCTCCAAATATTTGTACAATATACATATGTTGCTTCAGTCTCACTGTAGGTCTCGATGACAGGAGGATTGTCTGGAGTAAGAAGTTTCCCTCTGTACTCTAGTAAAATTCTCCTTTGCTGAAAGATATTGAGGCAAAAACACCTCGCCCTTTATAGGAAAATGAAAAACAAGTAGGCTATGTTAATGATATGCTTGTATCAACCAGGCCAGTAGAATCCATCTCTTACACTAAAGTGCATATTTAAGCAAAACTAATGCATGTAGGAAAATAATTCAAGGCAGATAAAGAAGGCCAAGTGCTGATCTAAAGTTGGACAGTGAGGTTGGTTTTCAGAGCCTTGATGTAGCTAGCTGTAACATGTTAGGCTACAAGTTGTGTAAACATCACAATTATTCAGAAGCTGTTTTAATTAAGGTGAAATTTAAACATTTTTTATCAGTCTAAGGTGGCAAGTTTTATATTTTATGCTGCACTCTACTTGGGAGAAAGTGATATGGGAAAAAACAGGCAAGGAGGCTGGATAAGAGATTTGATCTCAATAGCTTCCAGATCACGTGATCAATTGACTCAAAATCAGTGGGGGATCATAGTACTCCACTGACTGCATGATACACCTTTTGTTGTTATATTTAAAATATCTTATTTTAAATTAATTTTATATGTAATATTAGCATTTCCAAAAGGTTACTGTGCACGTTCATATCAAGCCTTTTTTCAATAGTTTTCAAACCACGTGACCTCAAGACTCCGAATTTATCTTGAATTATGGCACTCATATACCAGCATGAGACAGATCAACATCATTAGCATTAATTGAACTAATAGAAGAAATCACCAACGCCACAGACAAAAAGAAATTTGCGGTTGGGGTATTCATTGATTTTAAAGAAAGCATTTGACACAATAAATTACAAAGTTTTAATTAACAAACTAGATCAATATGGAATCAGAGGTATTGCATTATAGTAGGTCAGCAGTTACCTAAACAGGAGGCAGTTCGTGAAGTTGGGTGGCAGCCAGTCTAGATGGTTGGACATGGTTTGCGGTGTACCACAAGGATCAGTACTAGGACCAAAAGTATTTATCATATACATCGACATATGTAAAATATCAAAATTACTAAAATCCATTTCATTTGCCGATGACACAAACTTTTTTGTATCAGGTGAGAATCTACAGCAGCTTTTGGGAATGGTCACATCTGAATTAATTAAAATAAAACATTGGATTGACAAAAATAAATTATCTTTAAATATAAGCAAGACAAAATCCATGATTTTTGGTAAGAGGAATATGGATAACATGGCTTCTATACAGATAGATGGGACTGGCGTAGAAAGGGTACAGGAAATCAAATTCTTAGAGGTGACAATAAATGACAGAATCTGCTGGAAATCTCACACAAAATACATCTGTACTAAAATAGCTAGAAGCATCTCAATAATGGCAAAAGCTAGACACTTCCTACATAGCAAATCACTCCACACTCTGTACTGTTCAATGGTTTTATCTTATTTAAATTACTGCCTAGAGGTCTGGGGCAATACATATAAAAGTACTTTGGAACCAGTATTCATTCTCCAAAAAAGAGCTATCAGAATTATGCACAATGCCGGTTATCTAGAACACACCAATCCATTATTCATTAAATCCCAAATAATAAAATTGTTCAATATTGCAGAGTTAAGGACCGCACAAATAATATACAAAGCCAGAAATAACTCTTTACCCGAACAAATACAGAAAATGTTTTAGGAAAGACAGGGGTGATATGAATTAAGGGAACCAATTCATTTTAAATTAAAGACATGTAGAACTACAAGCAAAATATTTTGCATTTCAAATAGTGGAGTGAGGCTATGGAACAGTCTGAGTAAAGAGCTGAAACAATGTCCAACCATCTACAGGTTCAAAAGCAAATACAAAGAAAAGATTTTTGCCAAATACAGGGAAGAGGAGACATGAGGTAGTGATTGTGTGGGGATTCAGCATAATGTATGTATATAAAATGGTGTATAATGATTATATTGTTTATGATAAGATGTGTGTATATATGTATATTATTTATAATTGCTCTGGTATATCATTTATTTATATAATCTGTTTATAATGCTCAGGTATAATATTTAGAATGCTCAGGTATAATACTGCAATCAAGTGCTGTAATATGTTTATAATGTAATAACCGGTATATTTTTTGAGAAAGTAAAGCTTGCTGTTATATTTATTTATATTTTTTTTTATTTTGTATTCAAGCAAAATTGAAAAAGAAACAAGGGGTAGGACCTCATAAGTTTTTTACTTCCTCCTACTCCTTTTCGGGCATGAAAGTTTATTTCCCTTTGATTTGTTTAATGACTGTTTATTTGTATTCTATTCTGATGTTTTGTGTAATTGTTTTTCTTTTTTATTTAATATGCTCGAAATAAAGATTTGAATTTATTCAATCAATCAGACACACCTTTGTTTTGCATTTATATACAGTTATGTGTTTTATATTCATTTGTATATCCAAAAAGTCACTGTTCACATTGACCTTGTGATATTTTCTTCCAATAGATTTGACATCATTTGAGGATTTAAAATCTTTCCTAAATTTCCACAAAAGATAAGACACACCTTTTTATTTTTTAATTGACAAGTTACATTTCTTTTAAATTGTATGTTAAAAAATTCACATTTTCTTTTATAAAGAAACAAACAAAATTGAATTTCTTGACACAATATCAGGTACGGGTTTTCTTAGGAGTAGTAGGGGATATTAAAAAAACTTGATTGGCACAAATAGCAGAGATGAGGTAGCCAGATAGGTGGTGTACTTCAGAGTAACAGAACTATTGACAAAGATGGGGCACTACAAAAAAGGGCAGAAACTAAAGACTACCAAGCTCTGGCAGACAGCTGGAGGTGGAGGATGTTCATGATTTCAGTCAGTCAAATGTAACTCTTGAGCAACAGTCTTTCAATTACTTTTGCATCTTTTAAAAGCAACAAACTAAACTATTTATGGTTGAATCTAACCTGAATCCCTGCTAATGGAAAGTAACCTGACGGATCTGTATATCCTCCCAACCCTGTTTAGCAGGACGCGCTGCCCTGCATATTTATGATTTCCTACTCTGATGCACTTTGGCCCCAATCAGTGGATCACTGACACTTGTTGAATTGTTCATTTCATATGAATCAGGGGCGTTGGAGCAGGGAAACGCCTCCTAAAACATGCTGGGTAGTTTCACCATGGCCTGAGGAATAAATTAAATGTAACTACTAAATCCTTCCTAATGGCACCCATTTTTTTTTATTTATTTCTTTCTTTTAGTATGTTTGAGAGGCTTCTCTGGACCCTCATAGAGGCTCCATTCATTGGAGTCAAGTACATTTTGAAGCTTTTCATCGGTTAACAAACCCAAACCAGTATGAATGTTATAGTTAGATTCAAGTAAAGTTGCTGGACTATGAAAAAAAAAGAAACATGAACTGTTTAAACTGTTGAACTGTAGCTGATTTCACCCCGACGGTGACCTCAGTAGCAACTTCCTATTGATAATAAAGGAACCACAACTGTAGGATTGTACTTCGTATTCATAAAGGTTCTAACTATTTAAATCGTATCATCACAGAAGAAATACGAGACAAAATACAAAATAAAGGTTTTATACATGATTTTACTCATGTGAAAGTTATCTATGCATACGTTTAGATGAATGTGCAGGAATGCTGACTTATACATATGCATTAAAAACATTTGGAGCCGTGGGATCAGTCAGAGTCGGAGTCATCGGATTAGTCTGGGACAGGGAAAAAGTCTGAATCATGTCACTGAACAGGCTGCTGCCCCTGACTGCTTAATACAGTCTTAACTCGTAACAGATATATGAGTAACTTGAATAATATTTCAATTCTCATAAGTAAACAGTGGCACTCAATATGAATATATTGATTGCTAACTAATGTTGCTAATTGCAAATAAGGTAGCACTAAGCGCTAACGTTTTGTTTGGAGATTTAAAATAAATGACCCACTGCGTTAAAATGCTTCAGCACTCAGGCCCCAGGAAAGAGGCAACATTAAAGGATGGTATTCAGAGAGATTTGAGAGCACATCCAGTCAGGTACACAAATGAGGCACATTAATGCCACTGCATGAATAAAGAAACATATTAAACACTGCTGTACTTTTCCAGTAAATTTTACTTAATAGCTTAGTTATTAAATCCAGGTGGTAACAGATCTTAAGCAAAGTTCAATACATTTACTACATATAAGTGGGTTTTGGTGTCTTTAAATCGAGGTTAAAAACTTTAAAATTTTAGTTTTCAGCTGCCTTTGACTGAATTATTTAAACTATTGTGGATTTAACTTTTAACTGTTAATTTTTGTACTAAATTGTAACCGTTTGAAGTGTAACTTTTCTTTATTCTGCCACTGCACTAACTTTTTCCCCTCCTCTTCACTTTTCATATTTTATTATGTAAAGAACTTTTGAATTGCCTTATTGCTGAAATGTGCTATAGCCTACAAAACTTGCCATGCCTTTCTCTCAAATTAAATTTCAAAAGACAATGTATGTTATGGAAGCAAAACACATCTGACAATGTGAGAAAATACGATTTTTACCTGCATAACTTTATTTGATTGGAGGATGCAATGACGTTACTGGGCACTAGAGGGCAGCAGACGCCTATTAATTTTAAAGGGGCTAACGGGCCTTCCACTTTTTGGAGAAGAGACCGCAGCGTGTTTCCTGTAAAATAATGATTTTAATAAAATTAAATTCTACAGACAAAGCTTTTGAGTTTATCGTTATTCTAAATTGTATATTAGTGGAATTTAGGAAAATACATAATTCCTCATGAAGTAATTTAAATTGAAGTGAGGAGCCACAAAATATTTGCCTCACTGTTTACGTCATGCTCAAAAGTCATTGGTGTCATTGAACTTGAAAATCTGTTTGTATCCGTTACAGTGCAATCCAGTGTGTTTACATATTTGTGTGTATGTGCATCAGTTCAGCATGTGTTTTCATCTCTGAATATGCACACATGGGCCTGCTTGTTTGTTTATCCAAGTGCATGCATTTGCACAAATGTGCCCCTTTTTTTTATAGCGATACGTATGCGTACACCACTGGACCAGGTAATCCTGGAGGCCATGGTGTGGTCTGTGGGGAGAGACAGAGAGGAATAGGAGAGAGGCCCAGGCAGCTGTATTTGGAATAAACAGACATTACCCTGCTGTGCTCTAATTTACTGCAGAGTGGGAATTAAACTTTAAGCTCGTCCCACCCCTCTGCAGTCCAATACTCTATGCTTCTAGCCATCAACAACTACTTGCACAATGTGCGTTATTAAAGTGTTACCCCACCCAAACTCTGCCTTTTTAGTGTCAAATTCACACCCCCCTGTTGGCTTGCAATGTGGTCGTAAAATGCTGTCTTTACAACACAAAGACTCGGCTTCCGGAGGAGGTTTGGGTTTTCAGAGGGAATTATGTGGAAGAAGCCGCGCATATAGCTTTTGTTTGGATGAGGTTGTGGCTGTTTAAAACAGTATGAATAAAAGTAATGTTTTATACATCCTGAAAACCTGTCAGCTTCGGAAACGGTTGTCTGAGGCCCCGTTTACACGGGGCAAAAACGGAGGCGTTTTCATGCGTTTTGGCCGTTCGTTTACACGTAAACGCAGCTCACAGCCCCCAAAAACGATAATTTCTGAAAACTCCGGCCAAAGTGGAGATTTTCAAAAACTCCGTTTTCACGTTTGCGTCTAAACGGAGGAAAACGGAGGAAAACGGAGATTTAAGCTTCAGAACGTCACATTATGCACCAGAAACTCACCAGCGTCATGTGTGCGACCTGTGTTTACAATTAGTTTGGCCACCGTCAATATTTTCTTGTATTTTATCTGTTTTATATTCTAAAGTCACACTTAAAAGTAACTCCCCCCCCCCCGTCCAGCCTCCTGCTCATTCAAGCCTGTGAGCGCGTCAGCCAGCAGCATGAAGCCTGAATTATGGTTCCGCGTTAAATCGACGGCGTAGGGTACGCGGCGACGCGCAACGTACCTGCGCGTCGCCGCGTACCTTACGCCGTAGGCTCTGCGTTGGTGTAACGCGGAACCATAAATCAGCCTTAACTGGAAGTTACACACGTGTCATTTGTTGATGTTTTTCCAGGATTCTGATTGGCTGGCATGACGTTAAGAGCGTTTTCATGTGGGTCCGTGTAAACGAGGATTTTTTTGAAAACGTAGAGGGGAAAATATCCGTTTTTGTAAATACCCGGCTACGTGTAAACGTGGCCTGAATAGTGAACAGCCGCTAGTTGTTAACTTCCAACAAGGTAACCTTATACAGGCACTTTTGTTGCCCATTTAGGAGAAGCCTTTGATATTCATAACATATACTGATGTAATGCATAACAGGAGGATAATTTGAGTCTCACCAGCTATCCTCAGTCAACACACAGGTATAATTATAATTTTGATAGTAAATAGACAACTTTGAACTGAAAAATAGGATTTTATGTGTAAAAAATCTTGAAAACCCTTATTTGCATCAACTCATTCAAATTCAGCCCAATATGTGTTGTTTCCAAGCGAGTCATGAACAAAAACATTTCACAAGTATGAGTAAATGTCCAAATTGCTTAATATCTAAAATGCACAGAACCTGCATAATCCCTTCTATGAATATGCCACCTAACCTCATCAACAGCTCCTTCTTGCTCCAAATGGATTTTATGTGAGACTTATATAAAGCTCATTTTTCTGGCAGTTAAACTGAAACAGGTTGGTCTCTACTTGCTCAGATGTTTTGAAGCCACCAGGCCCACCACCTGGATGAGTGAATGACAAACAGACAGCAAATTTTCCTTCCAGTAACTGACCAAATAGATATTTATAACCAGCTGGTCACCTCCCCAACCCGCTGCAACCCCTCCCCTCCCTTCCTCAGCCACGGCTCTGAGAGTTCCTTTAAAGATCACTTGTGTCACTTCTGGCTTTGTTCTTAAACAAAGAGAACTGGCCCTCATCTGCCCGTAATTGGGCTGACTCTTGGAATGCGCTTGATGTCTCAGTGTGAGCCACCGCTGCTCCGACAGACAGGCAAAGGTCGTAGGATGATGGGAGATGAATGAGTGGAAATGCATCCACCCCATTCGTACTTCTGTCTCTGCAGTCTTATGCTTTCCTGCCTTCTGTATGTTTCTTCCTTACATCTGTTTCAGCCTCTCTCAGCAACCCATTTTGGCAATTTAAATGATCTCCCAGATGAATACAGAAATCCCAGACCCACAGTAAATGGAACAATCTGCAGATTGCCCTCTCTGGGTCTGTTTGGGCTCCGTGAGCTGCACCACCTTGCTAAGGTGGGGTTGTTGGACGCACCACAAGGCCAATCTGCAGCACATGTCACAAGCAGTTACTGCGGTGATGTTGACCATGCACAGATAGTTGAGAGAGGATGGGAGGGTGTTTAGTGCATTGTTACTACAGGGAAGCAATTTAGAGAGCTCAAATTCCACTTGCAAGAAAGAACAAAAAAAAAAAAAAGTCGAAACAGTAGTTGGCAGACTACCAACAACCTGAGCCCCTAATTGTCATTAATAGCAAATAATCTCAAAGTGCTTACACTGTATTCTGGGAAACATTATGGTGTTATGCTCTAGACATCTGGGAAGTCTCTGAGGATTAGTTTGGAAATTTGTCTGTAGCGATCACGTGCATGTCAGGTGAAAAGTTTAGGATTCCTATGCTCCCGCCACAGATATGTTTAGTGTCTTCACGGTCGTGTTTGGGTATCTTTTGGATGTTTAAGCAACCTTGTACCCAGAATCCAACCCTTTGCTTTTGGTCATGACTCATTTACTCTTGAATCCTTCACCTTTCACCCCCAGGCCTACTCTCCATGTCACTCGCTAGCTACTCTGGATAAGTAAATACATGATGTAATGTGTGGTTTCCACCTCCCACCCTGTTTCACCCACACCCAGAGGTGATTAGAGTGGAGCCCAGCAGTTGTAGGTGGGAATGGGTCCCGACCAGGGTCCCGAAGAGGAGGGGCCTGTGCTCAATGAAGAAAATGTAAAGGCTTGTAAGAAGGCTTGGGTATGTCTGATGGAAATGTATGGGTTATTACCAGAGCTGGACAGAGTACTCGACCCCAGTACTTGAATAAGAGTACAAATACTACTGGTCAAAATTTACTCCGTTACAAGTAAAAGTAGCTCAGTCAAAATATTACTCGAGTAAGACTAGAAAAGTACTTGCTTTTAAAGGTACTTAAGTATCCAAAAGTAAATGCTTTTAAATTTACTTTAAGTAAAAGTAAGAGTAAGAGTAAATTTCTTATTTTCCACATCAGTAAATTACTATATTTTTTCTAAATTAATTTAAGGATCTTTTAACTCTTGTTTCTGAGAATTAACTCTTTGAAACCAGCTGCACTGAGGTGCTGCTTTTAGAACCACAATGTTATATAAAACCTGCAGAAACACCAAAAACAAATCAAATGAATGGGATCATAAGAAGACAGCAGATGATGCAGAGTTTATTAACAATCATGAACTGAAACCAAATGAACCTGCACCCTCCTATTGTCTTTTTGATTTTGTCTTTCTTCTCCTGACGCAGGCGTAGCCATTGTTGCATCTATGTCTTCACTCGTTGCGGCTATGTCTTGACAAACTCAGGCTACTTTGGCGGTATCGTTTTGAGGAGGCTTGACGTATTTCCGCTTTACGTACATCCCAATGAAGAGTGTGCACTGTGATAGGTCTCCTCCTTTAACAAAAACAGCTCGTGTCCAATAGGATTTTAGGGAAGAAGAAAAAAGAGCAGACCTGAAAGTAACGAGTACTTTTCAGCCTTTCTAGAAATTTACTCGAGTAAAAGTAAAAATATTTGTCTTGGAAATGTATTCAAGTAAGAGTAATAAGTACCAAAGAAATCTAATACTCAAGTAAAGTACAAATCCTCTGGATATGTACTTAAGTACAGTACTCAAGTAAATGTACTCCGTTACTGTCCACCACTGCTTATTACCCACCTTTTCTAAAAAGGTGGGACTTTAAGACGAGATTGATCTGTCTGGGCAGAGAATACACCGTCCCTGCCTGTAGACGAGGCCAGGTCACCGGCTCCATCTATCCTGCCTGTCTGGGCTCCAGGTTCTAGGTGGGTGATTGCAGTTGTAGACTGCAACGGCACGGCAGCCGCCGCTTGGTCCTGCTGCCCTAACGATCTCCTCCAGGCCTACTAGACCCATTGTCATTCAGACTCTCACAAGTCTGAAAGCCTTCCACGCTGGAGCCTGGCCGGGGATGGGCTGCCTGACTGCTGTCCTGTTTGTTTGTGTGAGCATATGTGAGCTTGCCAGGAATAATAAGTCTTTATGTGCTGTGGTATTTTAATTACAATGTGTTCCTTCAGGAGAGACCTCTTAATAATAAAGCCTATTGTTTGGTCTTGTGTCTGTTTCTTTTATTATATCATTTGGGAAAACAAACAAAACAAAAACCAAAAGACTAAACTTAATCAAGGCAAAACTTCTGGTTTTGCTTTTTGAGGCTGATGCCAAAGTTGAAAAGGGTGCAATGTCTTAAATGGCCACTAGGGTTCGACTCTAAGAGTCAATTTCCATTAACCTCCATGTTAAAATGTCCAACTTTACAACAGAAATAAACATACTGGCACCCTGCTAGCTGTTGTCCATGATGTCTACCTGTGGCAACGTTTTATGAACCTCATCAGTTAAAATGATATAAAACCACACATTTAAGCATGATTCAAGCAATGTTTTTTGAGTGACAGCTGCAATGTGGCCTGTGGTGTCAAATGGTTGTCACTCAAGCTACTTGGCATCTTTAGTGAACTTGACGGCTCAGCTGTGAATTGATACCTACTACAGCGTGATTATTCTTGTTTTAAAGATAACATGGCTTGTTGTATTGTAAAGGGTACAAGCATACCATACTCTTTATGGGTAGACCATTCAACTTTATGGGCTAGCGACATGCTCTCAATGCACAGTGATCCCCCGGAACCAGGCTGATACCCATAACGGCTCATTTGTCTGCAGCAATGTGCCACAACCAGCTTCAAGTCAGCCAGAACGAGTCCACAGAACTATCCAGCTTGCAAAGAGGAAGGTAGTGGCTCTCTGTGATTTGCCCTAAGCCTGATTAATGCTTCTCTTTTGAATCAACAGCGTTGTGATGCAGACCCCTCATGTCGCCTGATGTGGACCTCCAAAATTATCTGGCTATGCATCAACACAACGCAGACTACAAGAGCTGTGATTGGTCCTCTGTACTGCATCATTTCCAGGTTTACATCCTTTTCCCGTTTTGTCCCTTCTGCTAGACTTGTCCAAAAAGCGTCCAGACTCTCTCCAACAAACTCCAACAAAACTCCCTCTCATAAAAACGTAAAACTGGAAAGGTAACTACTCAACTGACAAGTTTCATGTTAGATCACTAAATAGCGCTCTGAGACCCGACACCCTCTAGTGTTTTGCGACCTCAACACTGTACGAAAGCTACACGATGACAGTGTTCCGGATGCGTTGGGTATCAGGCTCTTCAGCTCGGGGATGGGTAGCTGACATTGCTGCAGCAGCTCTGCCACTATAAAGCCTTATGGAGCTTTACAACTTTAAACTTCACCCCAGTGATAAGAGGAGTTGCTGTAGTGATGTCAGCTATCTGCCTAACCCACCTTGGCACATGTGTCAAAGAGTTTTAACGCCTGTGCGAGTCGGAGGGATTGCTGATATTGCTGCTGAAGCAACACCCAGAAAGAAAAGACATGGATACATGGGTTCAGTCAGAATACATGTATCGTAACTAGTCAAAGCTACGTGGCAATAGCTAACTTGTGGTCAACTGGATTGGTGACACCATCAACTGCTCTTCAGAGAGATTTTTGTGACATCACAAACATTTTTTGTGTATTTTATCAGAGGTGGAAAAAGTACTGAAAAATTGTAATTGAGTAAAAGTATCTTTACTTTGCTTAAATCCTACTCAAAGTAAAAGTAAAAGTACTCATCTAAAAATTTACTTGAGTAAAAGTACAAAAGTACTTCATTTAAAATGTAATTTGAGTAAAAGTTACTTTCAGTTATTTAATGCAAAAAAAGGATGAGTCACGAATCAAATCCAGCACAAGTTGTTTTAATCAGCTTCGAGGCATATTAAAGTACACATCAACACTTGGCCAAGGGTTTTTGTGGCTTTCCGCTCCAGAATTTCTATCTTCGTCGGGCCATATCAGCAACATCCATCTTCAAACGCGTAGATCCAAAAGGGCGCGCAGAAGGCAAGGCGCACTTTTTCTTCTTCTTCTTCTTTTGTGTTTCCGGCAGTTTCGACGCATCAAGGCGCACTTTCACGTTCACTTCCGGGACACAGGGGTTTCCGCCCGCATTTCATTTTTTCACCATAAATTTACTCAGTAACTCGAGGGGGTTCAAATGTAGCGAAGTAAAATACTTGGGTCAAAATGTACTCGAACAGTACAAATTACTTATTTCAAAAACTACTTAGAAAATTACAAATTACTCATAAAAAGTACTCAATTACAGTAACGTGAGTAAATGTAATTAGTTACTTTCCACCCCTGTATTTTATTTATACATTTATACATTTTATGAGTTCGGTACATAAGTGAGTAAGGGCGCTTACACTATGCAACCTGTACCACACTCAAGCACGATTGACACCTTCAGTTGGCAACAGTCATTTAACAACGCAACAGGTAATTCAGAACTTTAAAAACACGACCAGAAAAAAAACCCACCACAAAGTCAGTAATGTATTTTATCCTCTGTGCATTTCGCCATTGTGCTGATTCTCTGAGATCACCAGTCTCACATCATAATAGAGCAGCATTACAAGCATTAGGACTTTCATTTTTAGAGACGGGAGCAATACGAGGGGCAAAGAACAGTTTCATCAAACAGGACAGCAAGTATATTATAAACAGTGTAGATTATTACTTGTGGCTGACGAGCATTTTGCATTTTAAAGCAGCCATATGAGTATCTGTCACTTTCACCTCCACTTAAAAGTAAACTTGCTGGTAAAACAGACAACTATAGAGAGGAAAGTGCCAGGAAGATTAATGAGGTGTGACTTTCCTCTCTCCCCTGCTCGATCCCTCTCTTTATCCCTCTGTTTGACAGTGTGGGCTGTCGGCCGATGTGTGTGGGGGTCCATGTAGGGTGGCCCTACGGGGTAACGTGCCGAAGTATGTGTTTATTTTCTCCTAATGCTTGAGTTTTCAATCCATACATGTTCCCCTGGAGGATTATTGTTCTTATGAGAAAAGGCAGGAGAATATTTCGGGAAGTGCACTCACTTGTTTTCTAGCTGAGAGTTCGATTAAAAATGATCAATAATTGCATTTCCATTTAGCTGTTTTGTTTTTTTTCAAATTTGCACGATGGCTTAGTGGTTAAGCACTGTTGCCTCACAGCTGCGTGGGTTCTCACTGTGTACTTCAGCACTCCAAAAACCTGTATGTCAGGTTGATTAGTGATTCTAAATTGCCCAGTGAGTGTGAGTATGTGTTGTTGTTTGTCTACAGGTGGCCCGGGGATGGCAACATGTCCAGGAAATACTTGGGCCCAAAGAAAGCTGGGTTGGGATCCAGCAGATCCCCAACACGGCGAATAAGACTAAGCAAGTATACATAAGTGAATTATGGAAGTGTTGGGAAGCTTGGTGTATTGATACATATGAATAAGAGAATCATTTGAAGGTTTATTGTTCTTTTTAAGTTTCAGCGCAACCTCACATGTATCAATAAACATCCCCTTTTTCTGAAAAACAGATTAACGGTATCAAAATATTCACATGGACTCAAGGGTACTAAGACATGTCATGTGGAAGTTACAAAATTCTTATTTCTTTTAACCTTTGATTAAGATTTTTTTAAAGACATTTGAAAGATATTGAAAACAATTCCCTGCAATATTTTTTTTTATCTTGTCATAAGATTGTAAGAAAGAATGGTTTTAGCTGCTTTGGAATGCTGGTTTGTGAACTGTGTTATGTTTGTTCTGAATGTTTATAGTCTCTGCTAGAGAAAAATAGCAGATAAGTATGTTTGAATGTGGAACTATTCAAACACATCTATGTAAGTCTCCATGCAATGTTGGCTTTAGAGCATCTCAGTCCTCAGAAACCTTTTTCTTCATAAATTAGAAGTGATGTCTGATGCAAAATTTCTCTAGCTTTCATTTACAAGGTGAGTACTCTGCCCTTAAGACCTCTGCAGGTTTGCATGGAGACCTACATGTGTTTGGCCAGTCCACGCTGTTTTTAGATGATGTTTCACACTGTCAGGGTTGACTTATCTGAGTGGGAAAAAGTACCCAGGGAATCCCACAGACAGCTATGGAATGTTTTTACAGGCCGGCCTGGGGCCCTAAAATATGGATACGGTCCAGAATGTGCAATCTTACCACTGAACATATATGTATATATATATATATATATATATATATATATATATATATATATATATATATATATATATATATATATTTTACATAAAAATATTTTAAAAATTAATTAAAAAGTAAAAGAGTTTAAAAGCAGAAATTAAAGACAGACAGACAAAAGTTAAACAAATGACATGCAAGAAATAACGGTTGTAGTGCATTATGGGAGATTACTGAAATGCAGCAGTAAATAAAAGGTTTTCAACTTTGACTTAAAGCAAATGAGAGTTTCAGCAGCCTTGATGCATTCTGGGAGATTGTTCCACAGGTGGGGAACATAAAAGCTGAACCCTGCCTCACTGTGTTTGGTTCTAATACTGGATACATAAAGCAGGCGTGACCCTGACGAAGGTTCTGGTTGGTTCATGATGGTTCAGGAGATCAGAGATGTATTTTGGTCGGAGACTATTCAGAAATTTTAAAATGTATTGTGACAAACAGGAAGTCAATGTACAGATTTAAGAACTGGAGTTATATGGTCAACTCTTTTGGTCTTAGTGAGGACTCGGACAGCAGCGTTCTGCACTAGTTGCAGCTGTTTGATGGATTTTTTGGGAACAAGTTTTCTTAAGTCCTGCTGAGACATCAGTCCTTTAATTCTTGATATGTTCTTTTGGTGATAATAGGCTGACTTCACTTCTGTCTTAATGCGGCTGTTAAAATTCAGGTCTGAGTCCAGAACCCCTCCCAGATTTCTGGCTTGGCTATTGGTTTTTAGATTTACTGCTTGAAGCTGAGTACTGACTTTTAATCTTTCTTCCTTGGCTCCAAACACTATTATTTCTGTTTTAACTTTTAAATAACTGAAGAAAAATCCTGGCACATCCACTCTTTAATTTGATCAATGTTTGAGTTTGATTATAGTCTCCTGGCAAGATGGTTATATAGATTTGTTATCCATGTAGTTATGATTATACATTTTCTTTCTTTTCATAATTTCAGCAAGTGGGAGGATATAGATGTTAAACAACAGAGGCCCCAGAATTGAACCTTGAGGAATTCCGAATGTTATTTTTGTTAGCTCTGATTTGTAGTTACCTAAATACACAAAATAGTCCCTGTCTTTAAACCATAAACCATATATATATAAATATTATGCATAGGATTTAAGCTCTTCATCAGTCTTCTTTGTAATAGTTTTGTTTCATGATCCCCCCAAAGTTCTCATTTGCTGAAAGTTCTGGACAGCAGGCTGGCCAGTTCAACACCTGGATGCAAGGCCTTCCCTAAAAAAGACAAAAAGACATTGTTCACACATTGTTTAGAAAAGAGGTATAAGTTGCTCCAAAACCTGTATATGCCTTCTGGGATTGATGTTTTATTTTCCAGATGTGCAAACTGCCCATTCTTAGGCACTAATGCACACCACCATCCAAGATCCAAGCTTTTGAGCTTGAAGCTGATAACGAAATATGGTTTTAACAAAGAATGCTATTTCCAATTTGTCTGATCACAGAATGTCTTTTTCTTTCACTTTGCCTAAATCCATTTTAAATCAGCTTCAGCCCATAGAAGGAAAAACATGTTTCTGGATCTGGATAGGTATTTATACCTATTCTTATTTGCATGTTTGTCTTATTGCTCTTAACTCCATGGGGTGGTCATTGTTTTAAGTTTAACAGTCTGGTCACCCACGGGTAGAAACTGTTTTTGAAGCGACTTGTTGGGGACCTTTGGCTCCTGTACCTCCGGCCAGACGGCAGTAGGCTGAAAGAGCTCTGGCCTGGGTGTGATTGGTCAGCCAGGATCATTCTGGCCCCGCTGACACCACGACAAGTGGGGATGCCCTCCAGTGAGTGATGTTATGTGCTGTTTTCATTACTTTCAGTGGTGTTTCTGTCCCCAGTTGTGCAGCTGGCATACCATACTGTGATGGCATATGTCAGAACAGAATCTATGGAGGACTGATAGCAAGTCCTCAACAGACCAACCTCCCGGTGAAACGTCCTCAATTGTCTAAAAAAGTGCAGCCGCTGCTGGGCTTTTTTATCCACTGATGTGGTGTCGGCAGACCATGATAGGTTATGGTTAACGTGCAGCCAGAGGAATCTAAAGGAGGAGACCCTTTCCACACAATCATTGCTGATCTGAAGTGGGGTAGTGCTACTTTTCTCCCTCCTGAGCTCTATCACCATCTCTTTTGTTTTAGCATGAGATTGTTTGCTGAGCATCGTGAGTCAAGCCTCTGCACCTCCTCCCTTTATGCCAACTCATCTCCGCCGGTGATCAGGCCCATCCCTGTTGCGTCATCAGTGACTGCGTTTACATGCAGTCAATAACCCTTTTAAAACCCGAATATTGGCAATAACCCGAATTTGCACGGCCATGTAAACACCAATAACCCCTTTGAATAACCCAAATTTGCTCATATTCGGGTTTTTAAAAACCCCAATATGACCCCTGGGTTACTCCTTTTAAAACCCGAATACTCGGTCATGTAAACGCCTAACGGGATATCCCCATCAAACGGAACATGAATTTGTTTTCTGCGCATGCTCTGTTCACAAGGAATCCTGGTCTTTTGAGTCCAGGAAGTTCTTATAAACACACAGAAAAACAAGACCAGGAGGAGACTAATCACTTCATAAATGTAATGAAGGATATGAACATTTCTGCATTTGTAGACGGTAGAAAGTACGGGGATAGCGAGATTTAAAAGAAGGTGAGCGAAAAGTTGCGGGAAGCAGCATTTGTTTGGGATTTGGATACAGGAAGAAGAAACAGAAACGACGGGAATTGCGTCATGATGTTCTCCGTGCGTCGCTGGTTTGATCCAGATATCCCGAATGATTAATTACCATGTAAACGGAATATTCCAAATGTTTCAGTAACCGGAATATTAGCAATAACCCGAGTTTTGACTGCATGTAAACGTAGTCAGTGTATTTGATAATGATGTTTCAATTCAGTCATGTGTGTACAGGGCATATAAGAAGGGGCTCAGCACACGGCGCTGGGGGAGCCCGTGCTGAGTGTCCGGGTGGACGATGCCAGGGCGCCCACCTTCACTGGTTGTGGACGGTCCATCAGGAAATTCTTAACCTGTTTGAGAAGCAGATGGGCATTGAAAATGGAGTTTACCGAGTTATTAATCCAGCAGATCCTGATGTAGTTCTCCAATTTCCCCAGGTGACTCAGGTGGGTGTGAAGGGAAATGGAGGTGGCCTCGGCTGTGGACCCATTTGCTCAGAAGATACTGGTGCTGGTCAGAGTCTGGAGGGAGATAGGATTACAGGTGGTGCAGGATAAGCTAGAATACACTCCAGCCGCCTGCATATATGGAAAATGGATGACTGAATTGAGATGTTTTCTATGTCAGCGTGACTAAGTACAGCCTTTTAATTGGCTTAAGAGTGCCAATATGACAGAGGTTCCGTAGTAGAGAATATGTCTTCCAGATTTGGGCGCATATCTTTCTAGTATGGTATTTTGGCATATGGTAGAAGAATCTTAATTAATTATTACAATCAACAGTTGTAAAATAAGATGTTTTGCATACAAAGTGTCCAAGATTCTCCACATTATGTGGTATGAGCTTGCTTAAAAAATATGTGCACATGTTGAAGTGGTTGGGTTCTCGTATAGAGGAGGAAAAAAAAAACAAGCATAAAAGTCCAAGTCTGAACCAGTTTCTAGTTATGAGAAGAATCCCCTTCTTTCAGTCTTTTTCATCTT
The DNA here is from genome assembly GCF_033807715.1 of Cololabis saira. Lineage (NCBI taxonomy): Eukaryota > Metazoa > Chordata > Actinopteri > Beloniformes > Belonidae > Cololabis > Cololabis saira. The sequence goes on from NC_084602.1 coordinate 12,746,356, forward strand.
CCCCCTTTCTTTTCTGTCTTTTTCTTATGAGAGGAGCTGAGGGATGGGACCACAAGTCCCCCTTGGAGGCTTGGTCCTCCATCGGTATCCTTAATGGATGTCATATGTGTGTGAAAGCAGGACGTAGCGTGAGTGTGTTTCATGTTAGTTCTCAGCATGATGAGCAGTGTAGCAGCTGGAGATGAACAGAAATCACCTCAGCCCCCATCACAATGCCTCCATATTTTATCCCTGTTTCTGTCCCTCCAAGTAATGCTTTCCTGTTTTTCTCAGTGTAATATATTGGTATTAATAAAGGCAAACAAAGGCTAACATTCTTTAATGGTAGACGAAGATATTTTGGTTTCCCGGAGAAGCAGACAGCAGCCTCTTTACTTCTTCTCACAATAAATCTTGAGGCAGTTTCAAATCTGGAGAGTCGTGCTCTCTGTTAATGTTTCCCTGTGTTGATTACAAAGGAGTTCAAGGCAACTGCTCTGTTATTGCTTACAGTCATGGTGCCTAATAGTATCCTACAGTAAAGCACGTCAATCCCTTGTCCGTCACACAATATCAATTTTGGCCTCTAAAGGAACATGTTATTCACCAAATGAGTGGCCAAATAGAGTTGATTTTTCACCCTAAGTCACATCTGTGTTAACACAACTGAATTCCTGTCTAGTCCTTTCCCCAGTAAGCATCCCAATTGCCTAATAGGAATTCAAGTTTCGCCACGAACATCTTTGTTGGAACGGCACCCTTTTACCACAAGCCTTAAACACTCCAGCTCACATTTCTTCAGACCTCTCAGTAACATTTTATTTGGATCATTTGAGGCTTTTACTTTGCATTATTGCTCCTTAGAGAAATCTGTGATGATGACGGTGTAGGGTTCGTGAGCCGTAATGAGTGATGATTACATAAACCGTGGTGTTGGCCGCACTTTGTAAGGTGACCGCGTCCAGGTGTTTTTGCAAAGGAGAAAAAAATCTGACGCATGAGTCAGCGTGAGTATTTTGAGTTAATTAACAAACTGAACTGCATGAAATCTGGATCAAAACCACCTAGTGGAGCTCTAGTGTTTGTTATTTTCTGAGAGAAAAAAAGCTGTTCACTTTAAACCCCAAAAAGCAACTGTATTTCATTCAATGAAAACTACCTTTTCATGCCAAAACGTAAGCACTGCATTTTGCTTTGTAGAAATATTTTAACTGTCCTTTTCTGAAAATATATCAGAGGGATAAGAGGAGATAATTATATAAGGTAGCCTTTGGTTTGACAACTTTATCAAAATTCCAAATTACATTCATCTGATTTTTAATAAATCCTTTCAATGAACCTCTGGTCTCAGTGTATGTCTTGGAGACGGTCACCGGCCAATTTTAAAAGTGTAACTTTCATTGAAAGTGGTTCTGTGATGGTCTATCCTAGATGCCTCCAAATGCAGAGACATTGGTCCAACCTTTAAACGAGGTTAACATATAGGTTATGTTTCTTTGTTTTAGTTTTTTGCGTCCCCTGAAACATAAATGCGGTTGGCACAGGACAAACCCAGAGGCCGACTGTACCTCTAACCTGCTGTCATTTAAACTCCTAATCGCTACCCTGCCAAAAGCTTGAAAGTACAGCGAAATCGTGCAAGAAAACAGAGTTATAATCCATAATAATTGCAACGTATCTTTACTGTTGTTTTATGGAGGGCGATGCTCATGCGAGAGGACTGTAACCACGATCCGTGAATAGTAAAACCTGCAACCAGCTGCCATGTGTATGTATATGAATATTATTTTAACCCTTACCATGTGTTATGTTTTATTAAATCCTTCCAAAGTATTTTTTATTCATAAACCTAACCACGTAATTGTTGCCTCTAATCATATCCATCTGTTTTTAAACTCACAACTCAAATTGCTTGTTGATGAAAGCAGAGTGAGTTAAAAGGATGTGGGAGCCATTGTCATGGTCCGTGGAGGCGGAGTCGGTCCTCCACGCTACATCCTTCATTGTTTAACAACACTTTGAAAATACTGTATGGCGCAAAAGTTCTCCAGAGAATGTTATCATGTAGCATGATTTCCACAAAATGTATCATGATTAAGTAGCGACGTGAGTAGCAACACCTTGACGAGGAATTCGTTCTGAGAAAATTCAGTTTGCAGTGTAATTTTGCAGCTTTGTAACTGTTACACTCAAAAGTATTCACATTCATTACTCAGGTAGAAGTATAGATAGTAGAGTTTAAAAATACTCCTGTAGAAGTTGAAGTATCAACTCAAGTTTTTTACTCAAGTAAAAGTATAAAAGTACTGGTTTCAAAACTACTTAAAGTATAAAAGTAAAAGTAATGTAAGGGGGAAAAAAGCCATTGAAAATGAATGCATCTTAGTATAATGCAAATATATTAAAGAAGCATATATGTGTACTATTGAGCATTAACATGTGTTTCAGAGAGCAGGAGATATGATGACTAGTTGCCTATAAGTATTGTAATGGTGCAAAAAGTCAAACTTCAGAGGCATGTTATCATTTATCCTAACCTTTATTGGAATGTACATCCAAGTTTAGTTGCAGGAATCTGAGGGCAACGGATGTAAGAACAAAACTGGACAAGAACATCTGAAACAACCACAACCAAATTCACTCTATCCGGATGGAGCAATTTAACTGGATAGTTTTTTTTAAAGGCCAAAATGAAATAGAGTAACGAGGCTGTTTTTAAAATGTAAGGAGTAAAAAGTACAGATAATTGCGTGAAAATGTAAGGAGTAAAAGTAAAAAGTAATCTGAAAAATAATTACTCCAGTATAGATAACCAAAATTTCTACTTAAGTAAGGTAACAAAGTATTTGTACTTCGTTACTTGACACATCTGGTTACACTGCAACATTTGATGCAGTGGATGAGCACATCTCTGCTCTGTGGTCAAGTTGACGTGGACCGTCCACCACAGCAGACATAAAAATAAAAAAACAACAAAGAGGCATTGACACAATCAGCAATAGCGCTTCAGAAGCGGCTCGGTTGTAGGGGGACGAGGCCAACTGGGGTTGAAGCAGGTTCTCTGATCTTTGGGGAATTTGAGCAGGCACCCAGTTAGTAGGCTTTCTTTTGCTCTGCAGGACAGGGGCGGAGGGCCTCATTATATCTCTCTCCATGTCGGGCCCTTAAGTCCATCTCCTCAGCGCCTGTTCTGTTTGTTTAGAGAGCCGAAGCCTTTTAAAGCTGCGTTTGGCCTAATGAGCCCATTATCTGCCAATGATCCACAAAGAGGCCCTCCTCTCACTCGTTCCCTCGCCTGTGTAGTAGCTTGCCCTCTCTAGTTTGCACCCTATTTTTTTTCTGCCACCTATCCCCCTTTTTTCTCGTTCACAACTCTCAGTCTTTCTCAGTTTATCCTGTTTAGCTCATTTTCTCCTCCCTGCTGCTGCGCTCTTTTCCCAAACCTGTCACCCACTGTGCTCATTTCATTTCCTCACGACAGCACTGTAACCTCCTTCCTTTTAAAAACACCCGCCTCCATCTCCTTTGAGGCTTTTATGCTGTTGTTGGGAAGTGCTTTGGTCTGGTTTTAACTGCCTCACACCTGCAGACATTGTTGACTCTCTTCATCACAGCTGACACTGAGAGTTAATAGTTGCAACAGAGAGCAGTTGTCTTCAAGAAAGCTCCGATGAAGATTTGTGGAGATTCCTCCAGGAGCTTGGTGCCTGTAGGATGCCGACCTTCACTTTTTCATCCATGTAGGTTCATTATGTTGAGTTGCAGGTGTGCGTATGAGAGATACTAGCCCCCCACATGCCAGAACCTTCATGTAGTAGCCACAGGAAGCCAGCGTGGATCAGTTCTCTCTTTGGGCCTGGTTGCCCCTGTAACACTGAAGACTTAATTATGGTGATCTGGCAATAGCCGAGAAAATGGAAGGAATGTTGTCCTCATGGCCGCACTCGGAGCAGGATTAACTGCACGAGCTGCACTCTCCAACCTCCATGGGCTTGATGGCCCCCTCTTGCAGCTGCTTTTGTTTCGCTCTCTCCGGAGAAGGAGGGCAAGAGGAGGAGGGAGGAAAAGGAAGAAAAGAGAGAGAACGAAACAAAGAAAATTAATCTGCTGGGTGAGGGATCTTAATTTGATTTAATGAAGGGATCTTGAAGTCTGAGAGGCTTACAGCTCCCACACCTCCACAGACACGTACACATTCACACACAGTCGGCCCTCGCTCATGTAGGTCCTATTGATCTCTCGGAGCAAACCCTATTAAGGGCAATTATGTTACGCACCCACCGTGGCAAATCCATTCCTTCGCTTTCATTTCTTGCTAAGACTTAAAACGGAAATCTATTAAGCTTGAACTTGACGCTTCCTGTTCGTGTTTGGTGTAAGATCGGAAATCTGCGTTTCCGTCTTAAGGCGTTTTGTCGGACATCACTTTGATTCTGATTCTTAAGACAAAAAACCCCCCAAAAAAACGTAGACTTACGACCTTTGGTCTTGCTTCCTCTCACCTATCGACCCGGGGAAGATTTGAGTTTTATGAATTTTTGCTCCTCCGTTGCCTGTGAGCTGTTGTAATATATTGAGTTCTGCCCCACTTGTCCATGTATTTCTTGCAGCTGGTGTTAAACGTACACCGTTGAGCCCCACGCAGCGCACCAGACCTGGCTGTAAAGCAAAACAATCACAGAAAAAAGGCTTCTTATTGCACTCCCTCATATTTTCCCTCCCTTAAAAAAGAACATGCAAAACCAGCCTTTCCAGCTCTCCACCAGTGCAGGAGAAGCCCATTACTATGTTCATCTTCTCAACATTTGACAGGTGGAAGTAGAACTTTGGGGTTTATGTTTTAATTATAAAGAATTCCAGATGTGGAGGGGGGCTCATAAATTAGAAGCAGAGCTACTCAAATGTCTTTTTTCAAAGGGACCAAGCGGGTCAGCATCTGCTTCTCATTGTAAGCAATGTTATTAAGGGCTCTGACTACAGAAAGGCCCAAGTCCCATGTCTGGCCCCACAATAATTGACACTATTAAATGTGCCTAAACAGATTTAGAACGTCCAGAAAAGTTACATTTGTCTTGCAGAATGAGTCTAATCATCTATTTTAGATTGAAGGGACTAAAAAAAGGAGGGACCAGCCTCCTAAACTGCTACATGGCAGAGAGGGAGTGAAAAAAGAGAAGAGGCAAAAGAGAAAACCGGGAAGGCTGGGGAAAAATGCACAAAAACAAAGAAATTAGGCTAGAATGGGTCTTTGTAGGAATGTCAGAGAGGTTGGGGGGGGTGTGACGGAGAGGGGGACAGAGGTCTGCAGTGTGGTAATGCAATTCATGCTGCACAAGCTTCAGCGAGTTGAGCCGAATGATGTTGAGCTGATTTTTTTCTTTCTTTTTCGCTTCTTTTTTTTTTTTTTTTTTTTTTTTTTTAGGCAAAACATGTTTGAAGGCCTTCTGCTGCTGCATGACTGGGAGGCAGAGGCAGAGGGAGGTCTTGCAAGCCCATTGGCTGCGGTACCGGTGTTTGTAGTCGGTTTAGGCCAGTGGGTGAATCAGAGGTGCAGCAGGGGTAACGACAAGATGCATGGGGAGGGATGTAGAGGGATGTGGAGGGTCGTAAGGTTGCGGTCGGGTTGGTGTGAGGGTGTGATGTTTCTTTACAGTGCAGGGCATGGAAAAAAAAAAAAAAAAAAAGAAGAAGAAACAACTCCTTCATCTAAAAGTGGAGGCAGATCAGCAGAGGTAAAGTGGGCCAGGAACTCTCAGGGGTGTGATTGAAAGGGTGAGAAGTTAATTTGGCAGCTTTTCCTCCTCGCTTTGCTAATGTTTCCTCTCAGGTATAAACACCCTGAGCACCCCACCCCCCAAACCCCCCCCCCCCCCGAGTCTCCTCATCGCTCCAAACCCTCCAACTCCCTGACACTCCGCAACCCAATCAACACAGTTACCAAGCTTCCACTTTTGGTCCTGCCCACACACACCCTGCCATAGTACGCTTCTCCGAGCATCCACACACTTTGTTTCCATTTCTTACCACCCCCTCCTCTTTTTCATTTTTCCTCTCAACATAAGGCCCCCCTCCCCACCTCCATCAATGCATTGCACACTGACCCGCGACAAAACCTTTTCTCCCCAGGAAACATCCTGCTCTGAAACACTTTGGCTCAAGTGTGTTTTCTCCTGGGATGTGAAGGGGTGGTAGCGGGGTGGGGGTGGTGTCTGAGGCGATGCTGGTGCGGTACTTGAACTAAATGGAGACCATGTTGGTGTATCTTCACGGCCTGTCAATCAGAAGGCTGTTGATGTGTAGGGGGCTCTGCTATAGCTCAGGAGAAGATGAAGGGTCATGTGGGGCAGCTGTAGAGGTGGCAGTGGCGGGTAATGGGGTTGGTGTGAACATAAATGTGTGTATGTGCATGTGGCGTGTGTATTACACGGTAGAGAACCACATGGAGCCCTTGTTCTCCTCACTCACCACACGTAGAAACGTTCCCATCAACAGGAGAGTGTTGCGGTGAAGGAAGTGTTGCTGGCCGCACGGAGGAGGGGATGAAGGGCGCTGAGGAACTTGAGCTATAAAGGTCATTAAAACTTGCAGAATTTTTTTTTTCCTCACAGTTTTGGGCTTTTTTGATTGCATACAAATTTTTCCTTGTGTCTTTTAATTCTAATGAAAATTGGCAATTTTCAGGAAATTCAAATTCGTGTACCTAACTCATACAGGACTGTCTCAGAAAATTAGAATATTGTGATTTTCTGTAATGCAATTGCAAAAACAAAAATGTCATACATTCTGGATTCATTACAAATCAACTGAAATATTGCAAGCCTTTTATTATTTTAACATTCCTGATCATGGCTTACAGATTAAGAAAACTCAAATATCCTATCGCAAAAAATTTGAATATTCTGGGAATCTTAATCTTAAACTGTAAACCATAATCAGCAATATTAAAATAATAATAGGCTTGCAATATTTCAGTTGATTTGTAATGAATCCAGAATGTATGACATTTTTGTTTTTTTAATTGCATTACAGAAAATAAAGAACTTTATCACAATATTCTAATTTTCTGAGACAGTCCTGTATATCCCATACATGACTGGTACTTTATGGAAATATTCCATGAGATAAAACTTTAGGTTTTAGGTGCTTGTTGCAGATAAAAAAAGGGAGTGGAAAAAGCTGAGATAAAAAAAAAAAGTTAAAACATGGAAAAAGTGCCCGATCATAAAAGAGAGGATAGTTTCATGGGGATATATTATTAAAAAAAAGAAAATCCTTTTTGTGCTTGAAAGCATATGTTTGGTTGTCTGAAGTAACTTTCAGCTCATAAACTTGAGATAACCTTCTCACTTGGCCCTTACTGGGTTTTCCCCCTTTTTCCAGGTCTCTGTGCCTGTATGCAAGAGCCCCTTTCTGGAAAGGTGCAAAGTCTGATCCCCTCTTTTATCTACCTTCTGGGGTGGACAAAAAGGTGTGGAGGAGGAGAGACCGCCTGTGTATGTTAGGAACATCTCCCCATTCTGTAACCATGTGAGACTTTCTGACAACGTTATGATCGTGTTGGTTGTACCTCTACAGGGATGTGGAAGAAAATGGGAAACTTTTGTCTGCACCAAGCCTTATTATTCTTATTTATTTGCTCTAAATTATTTATCAGTTACTGATCTGGGGGATACAGAAATAAGAAAACGTCTTAGTTCTTGAGGAGAACATGGTATTTCGTATGTAAGGACACGTTTGCAGGATTTTTTTCTCCTTTTTTTGAACCAGTATATAAAGTCTAATGGAATAAAATCGGTGACACATTTTTACCTAACTGTTTTCCGGGCTACTGTGACATCACAGAGCCATGTCTCCGTTATGGGGGAGTCATCTGCGGGCCATCGCACCCTAAATGAGTCCTTGTAACCTTTGGCTGGACCTGATGCCCCATGAGTTGCTGATATTTGTATTTTATGGCCAGCAAAAATTCCTTTATTCCTCTATTTATATATCTGGTTGTGTTTTCCAATAGTAATATTTGAAATATTTGAAAAATGCACACCCTGTGGAAAAGTGGACTGGAGATGAGTGGAGTCGCTGACTCAATCCCCATCGCTATTATAAACACAACTGTAAAGACATGGTTGAAAGGGGAGCTTTTAAGCTGTATCTGTGTAGTATTTTCACTAAATCCTGTCACTGATGTTTCATTAATGCCTCATAAAAGTTTGTCAATATTTGAAAAAAAAAGACAGAAAATGTTTTAACATTTTAATGTTTAGTGTACTTTCATATTCTACTATTTCAAAACAGTATAACTTTATGTAACAAGTTTTGGTCACGTCAATGTTTTTGATTCAAAGTAATTCAAAAGTCTTCCAGAAAGCAAAAGCAAAACAAAGGATAACAGCAAAAAGAACAGAGAGAGACGGTTCTAAGACTGATACATCCTTTCTGGGTTGACGTCACACATTTCTGAGCGTGGAGTTCCTCACCTGGAGTCTATAAGCCCCAAATCCTAACTTCTTACACTTAAGGTGAAGAGGAGGGCTTTTGGGTGGAATTTAAGTAAAGTACAATTTATACAAGGGTAATTGACGAGGCCATGAATATGTGATGCACATGAGCTCAAAGTAAAGAAGAAACTCTTCACATTGGAATGTGGTTTTGCATCAGAAATTTCCCAAAATAACTCTGCTTGAAACATTGTAATAAACAGTTAAAAGTTAAGATAAGAATAAAGGTCAGTGCCAGACTGTCTGAAGTACTGAGGAAGAAATTCTATTTTGGGGATTTTTGTTTATTATGCATAAAGCAACTCACACACATATTAAATAAAGTTTCACAATGCAACATTGCTGCAAAATGCCTATATAAATATATAAAAGCATAAACAAATGTCATTGTGTCCAGAGAAATCTTTGTATTCAAAGGACAAGATAAAAACTCGATTTGCATTTGTATTTCATGTCTGTAATCATAGGCTCTGGTCTAACGCCAGACATGAGGTGGAGATGCGTGGCCTCTGGAAACCATTGTCAGTGAACGTTGCAAGGCCAAATGTAAAGGCTGTCAAGCAGTCTGCCCAAACAAGAATATAAGAATCTTTTAGGTAATCGATCTTGTTTTCAGCTTTCAGGTCAGAGTCCATCTGTTCTTGAGCACAGCTGTGCATCTTATGTTGGTTACTTACACATCTGTGTGGGAATCAGAAATGTTCAACAAAATGTACAGGCTTGGAAGATAAAAGAAGGCCTCACCTTTTCAGATCTGAGTTATTTCAGCACATCTCTCTATTTCCAGCCCTGCCTGCCTGGAACACAACATTGGTGCATAAATTCAGAGTAGAATTTATGAAGACCATGAAAAATATGACTAATGAAGCCCCCACTGGAGTTCACAGCTGTCATCAAACAATCAGAAAAGGTTGGAAAATATGAAAAAAAGTCGGCAATGTTTTGTTGATGCACATTTATTTTTGGTGCAAAAAATTCAAAACGAACAAAAAGAAAAGAAATACAAAATCTGTAAGGGTAAATGACAACCCAAATCTCTGAACAGCAAAGATGTGCTGAAGATTTCTCAGTAACGGTCTGAGAAAATTACTGCAATATTTGAATGACCTTTCTCAGAGAAAATTTGAAAGGGCTTTGCAAACATTTCATTCATCATTAATCCAAAAGCCGGAGATTGTGACCGTAATGGGCTGAATGAGGGTCCTTTTACTTTACATCTGGACATCCATGCAAACAATACAAACACATTCTCTGCGCACATTACAAAGCAATCACTCAGGAAGAACGGCGTCTAGATACTGGACTGGACTGCCTGGACATTATGGACCTTATTGAGTTCAGATACATTTTTGTCTTTGGTTTATTTTATAATTACCTAAAACTACCAACAAAAAGAAATCAAACAAAAGAGAATAGCTCATGTAGATATACACCAAGCAGAGGTATCATTACTCACGGGTAGCATGAATAAATATGCGTAAACACGACTCATTTTGTTACAGTGGAAAACCCTCATCCTGCATTCACATACATGTTATTCTGGTACTTTCCAACTACCTTAAGTTTTGTTGCAGACCAACCACAGCATGGCAACATCATTCCCCTTCACTAAAATCTAAGGTCCTGTTTAAGGTCACATAGAAAAAAGATATTAACAGGAAAAAGGTAGTGAAAGCAAAGATAAACTCCAGCAGAGGCTGCCGCAGAACTTCCTGTAATCGATCTTATCATCCCTCCCAAATGATATGACATGAATGCATTCAATTATACGTGCAAATCTAGCTGGTTTAGACACATTTCAGACATGTTTAGACTGTTATGCAACACATGCTAAATTACAGTGTTTTCTTGTCATTACAAAAAGCAAAGGAATTAAATGAATCTGAAAAGCTGAGCAATGAGAGGCTGCATGAGAGCAACAGTTTGACACGCAGAGTCTTCAAATGTCTTCAAACATACAACCAGAGCAAACAGAGCAACGTGGGGTTGTGCTCCTTTCAGTTAAATGCAGGATTTCAAATCACTGCTGTCTGCTTTCATTTACATTTCGCACTTTGTTCCAGCGTTCTTAGAAACAGGGTCGAACAGCCAGGGTCATAAAGTACAGTGGGCAGAATTTAACATAGTTGAGTCAGTTTTGGATTACATGAAGGGACTGGAGCGCTTTAAAATTGGTGCAGCTTTACGTCATCAAACGAAATCTTGACTTCATTAAGCATTTCTACTTTATATATATTAAAACTGACATTATTATTTAATACAACCTCACACAGTTTCGTTGCCAACACATTTCTAAAGTCCTTTCTGTAATAAATTTAAACATCTGAGAGCACGGGTTTTTACCGCTGTGACACAGGGATGGCCCACTATAAAGGTTCCAAGTCTATTTCGTGCAGGGCGGGGTTGAAGCATACGAGTGATGTCACTTTGGAGCTGTAACTCATTTTATTCCTGCAGGCCTGATTGCATCTAGTGAAACGCTAATCGAACTTACTCGAAGCTAGTAGTGTGCACATATTGCACACACATGAGCTCAGACTTTTCCCTGTTGTCACATGCGAGCACTCACAAACCATTACATGCACCAAAAAAAAAAAAAGGAGAAAAAAAAGCATGATATCACACATGTATATACACATGTTCAGAGGCAAGTTCCCGTAAATTTGTAGTGGGCTCCAGGCTCCTAAATCCCATGAAGTCCCTGTTGTGTGTGCAGTCCATTTAGCAGCATTATTTCTTGACATTCTCAGACAATGTTATGGACGCTTGGTGGAATCTGATGTTATCAAAAGTGAACACCCTCGTTTGAGAACAACTGGATGTTTGTGCGGATACCTGCAAGAGGCCATTGCATTCCTCTTATTTGATTAATTTATGTTTTGATTTTGCAGAGTAACGCTTGTTAGCAAAATCTTTTTAGCCAAGACAAATGTGTCTGTGTGCGATACAATGGCACACTTGTCTGCAATTAGTATGTGTGTACTTGTGAGGGCCATGTTTGTGTGTGCAAATGCAGCCGGTCCCTGAAGCCAGCCGTGGGTGCTGGACAGGAGCACATGCGGCTAACACACAGCAGGTTGCCGTGTGAGACAGGCCAGGTTGGCTGGTGACAGTGTGCAGCCCCTCTCTTGCCTCATTTATCTGCTATGGCAGAGGACAGAATGCAATTTCCTGCAAGGGGGGAGGCCGGCAGGGAGAGGCGGGGTGGTTAGGGGGGCGGGGGATGCAAAGAACATCAAAGGCCCCTGAAAGCTATCAGGAACTTGAGTACTGCCAGCGCTGCGTGCCAACTCGCCAGTCCTCGTTTACCCTGTGGTGCACCCGGACGTCAGCTATTGCGATGCACCGCTCACATTGTTCGTTCATATGTGAGTGTGTGTGAAGAGGATAAAAATACCCCTCCATTTAGAGGCTCAGACACCTTGAGCTAGAGCACTCAGAGCAGCCATTAGGCATGTTGCAATATGAGGAGAAGGTCACAGTTTATCACTCCTGCCACCCTTCCCCTCAAACACAGACACCCTCTTGCTTTCCCCTCCGTCCTTCTTCCTTCCAGCCTGACCATCTTCCAGTTGCTATCAGTAGAAAACAAGAGGACGGGGTATAGCACAGGGAGGTTCGATTAGGCCCGTTTAATAGTATGCATGTGCGAGTGCTCTGTAATGGAGCCTTTAAATTGGATTCAGGTTGGCTCAGTGTGCTCTGGTTCTGTGTCTGTATTAGAATACTGTACATGTGTTGCAGGTTTTTCTCATGCAGGCTCTTGTCTCACGGTCTTTCAGTTTAATTCCTTTCCTTGTATTTCTGGAATGACAAGAAAACACAATTTCAAAGACACGAATAAACTATTTCAAGCTATCTTGAAACACATTTAAAAAACATGCCTCATGATAGTTTGGACATTTCTTAAATCTATCTAAACCAGTGACATTTGTGGACATAACTTAATTAATCTCACTGCCACTTAGTGAAATGATAATATATATAACAGCAAGTCATAAGCAACCATTGCTGAACCTTTATTCCTGCTGCCTCTACTGGAAAAATCTTATTTATGTGGCATTAAAGGAAACTTTTCATCTCTGTTTACACCAAGGATTAGGGCTAGGGTTAGATTCTTCTTTTTATTGGTTGTTTCTAATTCACTAGTCATAAAACCCTAGACAGAGACAAACATATGTCACAATGCGATAATGATTTGACTCATGAAGCCCAATTCTTACAGTGACTTTAAATCGTATTTAATTGAAAACAGTATGGCATCAACTTCCATTTATTTGGGATTGGGTAGAACATCTTTTTTTAAACATTTGTTTTTGCTGTATTACCTGATAATTTTCTTTACACACCAATAGCAAACATTTAACTCTTATGTCAAAAAATACATTGTTTTCAGCTGTTGCAGTGACACGGCTCTAAAAACCATTCAATTATTATGATCATCGGACCACAGGCTTGTCAAACTTTGCTTTTCTTGAGTGAAAATGTATTTCATATCCGTGTGATTTGGAGGTGTAGCTTTGGAGGCAGGTTTGGAAAAAAGGAAGTGTACTTTTTGTTAGTTTTCTAAATCTGTTGACTCTTACTGTTTTTTTTCTACTTCTAAATATCTCCTACTTAACCTTTAATATACATCCACTCCCGCATTTAAGGCTTAAGAAAACACTATGCAAAAACATTAGGATAAGTAGAATTTAGTGCTTGTTAAAAGGTAAAAGGTATGTAAAAAAAGGCAGTGCAAAAGTAAGTAGAAAGAGCTAGAAAGAGCAAAAGCATGAGACATTCAGGAGTAAATATTGGTAGAGGATCTCGACTTGGATGACAGATTTATGAGAAAATCATTGAATTGTGTAAAAAATATGCTCGTCAAAGAAAGATTAGGAGGGATTTGCATATGTGTCCATCCACAGTAAATAATATCATTAAATATTTCAAGAAACTGGAGGAATTTCAGTGCTTAGAGAAATCTCCAGTCCCTCAGATGACACTGCATCATTAGCAGTCTTGATCGAATAGCTAATATAACCACATGACCAAGAGGTAACTGGGAAACCATTGGCAAGCAATAGCATTATATTCACAAATACCCTTTAAAACTTTAGAATGCCACAAAGGAAGCTTCATATCAACCCATTATGCATTGTGATTAAGCCATGCAACAAAATACAGCACTAAACTCACTGCATCCACAGTTCCTGCATTAATATGACTGTGTCTGGGCCTCCAAACAGCATTCCCTGCATACAGCAGCCAGCTGCATGGAGCAGAGTGCTCCGTCTGCCCTATCTAGAGCCTATCACTAACAGGATGGCTGGTGTTGCCTATGGAATGCTTTTGTCTTGGTCTGTGCATTACTGTGTGTGGGAGGTCATATTAATGACCTCCACTCGTTGCCTTCCGCTTTCACTCAGTCTGCTGAGTTTGTGCATTTCAACATGAGACCACCTTACTTTGTCTTTCAGTACCAGATCATGGAGAGGCGGTTAACCTGGTTGGTTGAAAGGCTGGAAGTGCAGGTCTGGCCAGGGGTGTAGAGGTAGGACACTGGGGGTGGGATATCTTATCACAGCCATCAGAAATACCTTGTCGGCAGTCATTCATTGGGCTCGGGGAAAATAAACCAAACTGCCCCCCGTCCAAATGGCTGGGTTAGACAGATAACAGCAGACCACGAGGGTCCCTTCTCCTCTTTTCCCACCAGTCTACCACTCTTGCTCCACATCTCTCTCCCTCTCCTCCTCTCTGTGGCTAGTTTTATTGGAGAGAAAACAGAAAACAGAAAGCCTCAGTGTGGGAAGCCACTTGTTATCTGAGAGTCTTGGGAATCGAGGCCTCAGCAGAGGCTTCACTCAGCGCACTAATGAAAGCAGGACAATTTGGCCGCTTTCGTTCCCAACAAAGTTAGAACCCCCATCCCCATTTCAGCGCAGGTACTCCTCCTTCTATTTGAATCTCGTTTTCAGCTTTCTGTCCTCTGGTTCCTCTTCAGGTGCTCCACACCTTGACCTCTGGTTCCAGCTTGAGATAGAGGGACCCTTGAACGTGCTTCAGTTTTAGTTTGGAAAGACTTGACCAACATCTCTGAACGGCAGATTTCATTAACATTTTTATGATTGTACCTTTCCTAGTATCAGTGTTAACAGATATCAACAAAAAATCTGTATGTAACAAACCATGTACTGTTAGTATGATTGTTTGAAGTGTGGTGCATTATTTATGAATAGATCCTAGGATTTATTGTTCCTCTTTGTTGAGCTTGCCTCCACAGACAGCATGATGGGCAGGTTTTTAAAAGTCACATATGGCCTCTTGAACCTAAGAAAATCCTCCCTATTCAACAGTTCATTAAGACTAGAAGATTTAAGTTTCCACAACTTAACAATGCAGTATAGATCCGCTAAGTTCACCTTTGTTCGGCACATAGCTGAGGTTTACCATCCACAGGTGAGCGACTGAGAGATCCTCTCTATTCTGGTTCTCTCCAAGCTGTGGCTTTCCCAGTGGAGCCAGGCCAGGGAGGCTGCAAGGCCATGTGAATGCTGTATAGTAAGGTAAGACATGTCCGCCGGGCATCCGGAGAGAGGGCTAAGCTCCCTTTGTGGTGGATCCCTGACAGGTTGGGACGATGCACAACCCAACTCCTCCCATCCACTTTCACCTGTGATATTGTCCCAGGTGGAAGGGTTGCAAAAGAGGCACTGAGATGTCCCCATAGGGCACGGCTTCTGTGTAGCTCGATATCCCAATGGGCTTTGCCGACCTCCTGAGAGAGGTTAAATGAAGCCAGGGCTGTCTGACGGACAAAGGCCGCAGGTCAGCACCCAGTCCTTTGATCCATTCCTGCCCTCTTCAGACCACAGAGCCAGACCTTTTTGTTTCACCTTGCTTTTCTGTCCCTCGGGCTAGTCCCTTTTTTCCTCTCAATCTGCTCCTGACAATGGAGTCACTTACAAAGCTCTGCGCGGTGCATGGTCTGCCAGTCACCAGAGCAGAGAGGTTTCAAAGGGATAGTAGACGGGTTCAGTATTTCCCAGGTCCCCAGCGAAAAGATAGATACCGATTCTTTCAGTGCCCAGACCTGGAACGCAACCCCACAACGGCACCCAACACTTTGGAGGGCCTTATCCAACAAAGACAAAGTTAGGGGAGTTCATTTATGGGCTAAAGAGTGGAAGAAAGGAGATGCAAAACTTGTTTACACATCATTACCTCCACCTCAGTACCTACTATGAGAGGACCGGCAATCCTTTACCTTTGAAAATGTAAGTTTGAAGCTGACAGGAACAAGAAAAGAGTATTTGAAGAGTTGGTAACTTTGTATTATTGGTTCCAAAAACAGCTGAAAGAAAAAGGTTTTATTTCTTCTTAATATACTAGTTTAAAATAGGCCGTCGTGATTTTTCTTGAACCCGCTTTTGCTCTGCTGCAGACTCTCACTCAGTCAGGTCGTGGTGACGCTCAAAGGCTTGAAACCAGACATCATTGTCTTGTTCTAAAAGATGTTTCACCTTCTATAGGTGAAGGTGAAACCTTTTCAAAGCCCACTTCAGTTGCCTTTCAAGTTTTTGAAAGTTACCTGCTTATAGATTAGCCTTCCTCAGAAAAATAACAGCCATCAAAGACTAAGGTGATTTTGTGTTTGTCCTCCGCTGAGAAGTCACCCCTTTACTGCAAATCCCACTGGGGGCTGTGACACCTTGAAGTGTCTGGATATCAATTCCTCATCACAATGATTCATATTCATTTTCCCTACAACCACCTGAAATGCAAAGAGGGCTTTCTGCAGAAATAAAAAGGAATTCAAACTTTTTAAATAGACTAATTTCAGAAATACAATGCAGCTGATTAGGGGTTACCAATATATTGACGCTCTTGCTTTTGTCTTTTAACTGTAATAGTTTGTGCATTATCTCAGTGTCTCTCATCACAATACAAGCATTGGAGTGTGTGTGTGTTTGTGTGTGGCAGGGGCCCCTTAGTGAGGGCCACAGGGGCAGGAATGTAAAGGCTGTACTGGGGGCCTCTGTGGTGCTAATGGATTAACAGGCCAGCTTGGCATGCTAATGGAGATTGTCTGTGATGTAATGAGCTTCTAATTAGGTCACCTCTGAGCTTGACCCCCTTGTAATGAGGGGGTGGGGTGGGGGGGTGGGGGGGGGTCAGAAGGGAGAGGAGGGGCCAGGGCTGGTGATAGCACCCTGACCTGCAGGTGTTAACCGGCCCGGGCTGTAAACAGGGCTGGACATTCCTGGCATTCTCAACTCAGCATCCCCTCCCGAAACTCCCCTCCTCTTGCCTGCCAATAACCCTTCTCCAGCGCTATGGGTGGATATGCACACAGAGAAACAATTGGAGCCACATTTCATGCTCCAAGGTGCTTCCCGGTTTGGTTGAAAGAGAAAAAAGTTCCCTTGGGTTCAGCTATTCTTTGATTGTTGGACACTACTTTTCTTTATGATATTCCCTTTCACATTGGGGGTGTGGCGGCATCATACCTCACTCTGGATTCTTGTGTTGAAGAGATCCGCGGGAGGGGAACTATCTAATTAAATGTTGACGTGCCTAATCGCCCTTTGTTATTGTAGTGACTCATCCCTATCTGACAGGCCTCACCTTGCAGGACCATCGTTAATCCTAAAGTCCTCTAAATCTATTCTCCAAATCATTTCAGCTGCTTATATGTTCCTTTTGCTCTAACATGGCACGATTTGGCACACACACGCACAGTTCGGTTGCATGCACATCTAAATCAAGGTATTGGCAACAATCTAGCTAAGGATTAAACTGGAGTTTCAGAGAAATCCAAGTATACATGCACGAGAAAACAATCGATTATTGAGTAGGTGCGTTTCGGCTATGCTAGGAGGCTCCACACGCACTTTTGCATTGGGGTTCTTCTGGTCAGTCCTTTGTTGTTCGTCTTCTTCTTCTCCTACTGTGTTGATATTCTGGCTTTTGCGGTGTGGTCACTTCCGGAAGGGGGAGTCCCAGGACAGTCACTAGCTCGGCTATGTGTGGGTTGCCTATACATGCCGGTGTGGGTACCAGATTGTATCGGGCTGCAATATTTTCCCCGGAAGTTTGCATTTTTTCCCCGCAATGGTATTTTTTTGCCATGTTAAGCTAGGAAGGTAGTTTTTCACCATGTCTTCACATTCAAAACGTCTTTTTTGGCAATTGCGGATTAATCAGTGAGCGCTTAGTTGACGTTACATTTTTTTAATTATATTTATATAATGTATTATGACTGTTTTGCTTAGACATTTACAGATTCAACAATGAGAACATATAGAGACATACACTTCTGTAAAGTCAGAAGCAGCAGATCATAGTGGAGGTAAAAGGGAGAAGAAACATATAAGGAATTATCAGAATTATCAGTGATCTTACTGACATAGGCTAAAAAAAATATCAGAGTTAAAATATTTAACAAGACGGAACGTCATCACGTACGGGGAGCCGGTAAAAAAAAGCAGGTGGGAAAAAAAAAGCACCGACACCGGAATAACTCGAATTAGGACGCAATATCTGCCACTACAAGTTCGATCTCAAGAGCTTCCGTTCGGTTCCACTACAGCCCGACTAAGGTGTAAACATGGCTTTTAAAACTTCAATATCGGTTGGATTAAGGCAGCAATTCGTCCATGTAAACGTACTGAGTGAGACAACCCCAAAACCATTCTCTGACAGTACAAAACCCCTCTTTATTTGCACAGAAGCAAATGACACCCAGTATGCAACCAAGAAAGTGAGGAGGCATCTGCTCATCTGCACTCATTAAGTGCCCTGGGAAAAGATTTCAGGAATAGAGAGAAATTTTATTGCTCCATTTAATTTTTATACGTATTGCATGATTAGTTTAGCAGACATTATAAAGTGTGGTCCAAGGAATAGACCGAGATAAAGTCCATTTCAAATGCGTCATGATTGCATCCAGTTGTACGTCTTGATTCCTGTGCAAACGTGTGTGTGTGAAACTTTCAAAGAGCGAGCGTAAAGACGCAGAATTTCTTGTTCTCTCAGGGACAGATAGGATCAGCGCAGGTTATCTGTTATAAAGGGTGGTGACCAGGATGCAGGGAGTTTGGGAGGGGCGGGGGGTGTGATGAATGACCTATACGTGCTTATCGCTCTGTTTGTAATTTAGCACTTATCAGATGGTGAAGGCCCATCCAGTCATTCAGCTGGAGTTCAGTGTTTGCCTCTGAGGCAAAAAAAAAAGTGTGAGTAGGTACGCAGCCTTCTCAGAGAATGATTCATTAAAATGAAAATGTGATGACTTCAGGGGAGTTGTGAAAATGCCACAATCTCTTGCACAAACAAAGACTGCAATCAGTGTTTATTGGGTTTTTGTTATCGGGGACCAATGTCACCAAAGTAGCACCTTCGTGCTCGCTACTCTTTCTGCTTTCCTGTTTCTTACCTGCATTCAAGGCCTTGCATGTTAAAGATTGATGCATATATGAACTATATGAAATAAAGGATGGTGTGAGACTGGTCATCCAGATCAATGAGGGCAGGGCGGTGTAGAGACTGGAACCCCTAAGTAGTAAGTGAACACTCTCTTTATCAGTCCCTCTTTCCCTCTATTCTTTTAGTGCATGGCCTAGACTCATTAAGCCATCTATAAATGGTTGGGTCTTAATGAGGAGGGTTTTACTGGGCTTTTTGAGCCTTGAGGGGATAATCAGACTCCAGTAGTAGTAGGAAGTCGTCTGTCTTGGTAGTCTGCCCCTTCTTCTCAGCGGTGGTCCGTTCAGTCCTATCCCAAAGTCCAGTGTGGAGAATCACCGCCCATCTACTGTACCTTCATCTATATTTTCTCTTCATTCTCAGGTTTTCCATCTTGCTACCTTCTTAAGTTTCATAGCACACACACACACGCACACACACACACACACACACACACACACACACACACACACACACGCACACACACACACACACACACACACACACACACACACACGCACACAATTCAGCTTGCATCTCAAATTCGGGGCACTTGCAGGTCTTTTAATTGCCTCCTTCCTCCCCCCCTTGGCCTAACCGGCAACGGCTCTTTTATGAACCCCAGGGCCCGGACCCACCGGCTGCTGCTCGGCCTTTCAAGGGTCTTCCTTCTCCCCTGAGGCATGTCTCCCAAAGCGCAGAGAAGTGTCCTTTTTTTTTTTTTTTTTTTTTTTTTTTTGGCAGATTATACCAAAAGAGCTGCACCAACTTGCGAAGTGGATTTGGTGGAGAGACTGCGTAGACACGGAGGCGGTGATAATGGCTGACGTAGCCAGAAAACATGTAGTAGCAGTTTGGAGTGATGATTTTGAAATTCTTTTTGTAAACTGTTGGAGATGAAAGGCTTCTCTCTGGATTTTCACCGCTGAGCTTATGTTTCATTTTACTGAAGCTGCTAATGAAGATTCATTTTATTTGTTACTTTTGCTGATTAAAAGGGAATTCATCACTGTCTTGTCAGGCCGTGATTGAATAAGGGTGAAAGCCTATCCTTTAACAGATGTTTACCGCTAAGGTTAAAGAGCACGCTGTGTTTACATCGCCGGGTTGGGGATGGATATGTTTAAAAGTGGAAATGCTGCTGTAGGCAAACCCGTTTAATCAAATTACATTTTTCCTTGCCTTGTCCTTCTCCCCTTCACTTTACCACTGTTCTTAAAAGCTTTCTTTTTGTCTTACAAGATTCAAAACAACTGCTGCCCAGCATCATGTGTATATGTCACTTCCTGCCTTAGGGTGAGGGTGGCCTCCCCACTTCCTCCCTTATTCATTCCAGAGGTGGGCTCTGAAATACTGCTTCATTTGAGTGAGCAGAGGGCCTTGGGGCTCTCTAAAAGGCATGCAGTTTGTGATTTGGAATAAGATATGTAAATCTGGAATGGCCTCTAGTACGTTTCTAAGAGGAAAGTTACTCAGCAGCTGCTTTTTGTAACTGTGTCTAAAGTCCTGCCTTTTAATTCTTGGCAGGAGATACAAAGAGGGGCTGAGAAGAGAGAAGGGAGAGGCAAGGCTTATGGGAAATGGAATGATAGCTCAGACCAAAACAAATTGTTTCTGGTTTCACTTGAGTCCGACCCTATTATCAGCCTGTGTCAGATCAGACAACTGCTGGAGCAGAGACAGTCCAGATGGAAGAGTGAAACGAAAATGACCACTTTGAAACCGTTTCAGACTGTATAAATGTTTTTTTTTCCTTTTTCTTTCCAAAAATTTCAGTGTAATATGTGTGCGTGTTTGTGTGCGTGTCTGAATGTTTGTACTGCGGAGGGCCAGTTAGGTTGAAGGTCAGGTCTAAGGCCACGCTCCTCGCAGGGGGATGGGGGGCGAGGTTGGGTGGCCATTACCTCTGAGCCGCAGACATGAGGGAAAAGTGAAATACACTCTCAGATCCTAATGATGTTTTCTTTAGCAGTAAAACATCTAAACATGTCCATTGCTCAGTAATGTGACCCGATGTGGGGTCGCAGCCTGGTCACTGCAGGAAGGGCTTGTGTTTCAATTACTGAGGCTGGAAACAGCTTATTTACTGGGAGAAACGAAAGCTCCTTACAGACAGGGACTGCTTTCCATTAATATGGGGGCAACTGAATGTGCAGCTTCGTGATCAGACGTAGTCACATATCATTTCACAATTTTAGCCAGAAGTTTGCATAGTTGGGAAAAATAAATAAAAAGATCTTCTCTATTACACCTCCTGCTGTATTTCATTTGGGATTTCTGACTTTTTTTATTTTTAAAATATGAAAATAATAAGTTAGCATGGACTTGTTAGTATTTAAAAAAACTGTGTAACTTGGCTCAAATGTTTTGGTTAACACTCCTCAAGATTTATCAGTATCTTGCTAGGTTTTGGTCCATTCCTCCTGGTAAAGCTTGGTCATCTTGGCCATGCATGCCCCTTCAAGTGCCTTTTCTTAAAGAGGAGGTGTACTTGAACATGCTTTGCTGGATTTTCCAAGAGCCACTAATCAATACAGTCAAGTTGGCCGCCACCGATACAAAGCAGTCATTAGAAACAGCTCTCCCCTCTGTTTTGAATGACTAAGACAATATCAAGTATTTCCAACTCCACTGCATCCCATTTTGGCCTTTTGAAGATAAGGCAGATACTAGTCTGGTTGTGGCTGTGATTATGTCACATGTTTCATTTCTGGGATTGGTTGTAGGCCTAGCTATCCACTGGTGTGCAGATGCAGTTTCTGGGTCAATTATACGGCCTCCTGGAAATGAACGTTCTTTGTATCAAACTGGATAAGAATCAAGCTCTCCGGCCAAGCTGGAGTGCATTGTGTTGGCGACTCAAATATATTCAATTCGTTGTCTTTAGCTCATTCCGTGACTAATCTGGCGGTATCAAGCCCATTTGGAGGACTCATCCATAACCAAGCTTTGACTTTTACGTCATGTAGCAACAAAATTGGTTTGCTTGTAATGGTATCTAGATGTTAAATACATCAGCCCTTTCTGGTGCACATCATGATGCTGCTCCCCCATGCTTCAAGGTTGGGATGGTGTTCTTAGGCCTCTGAGCGTTTTTTTCATCCAAACATGACATTGATCAACGTGACCAAACAGTCCAATTTTAGCCTCATCTCCAAAAGTGAAGACTTTTGTCCACATGTGCAGCTGCAAACTGTAATGTGGCTTTTAATAATGGTTTTGGAGCAGCGGCTTTCTCCTCACTGTGTTTCCTGTTAGCTCATGTCAGTATAAAAGTTATTTTCCTGTTGATAATGATGCTCTCTTCTCAGTTTCTGCTAGCATCTTTACAAAGTTTTGCACTGTTGTTTGGGGTGTCTTTCTACATTTCTCAACAACTTGCACTGATCTCCAAGGCCCCGTTTACACATAGCCAGGTATTTTCAAAAACGGATATTTCCCCCTCTACGTTTTGAAAAATTCCATCGTTTACACGAGATCGTTTTCAAAACCTCTTCGTTTACACGAATCTGCATAAATAGGCTGTTAACGTCATGCCAGCCAATCAGAATCCTGGAAAAAACATCAACAAATGACACGTGTAACTTCCAGTTAAGGCTGATTTATGGTTCCGCGTTACACCAACGCAGAGCCTACGGCGTAGGGTAGGCTACGCGGCGACGCACACCGTACGGCGCGCATCGCCACGTACCCTACGCCGTAGGCTCTGCGCCGATTTAACGCGGGACCATAATTCAGGCTTTACTTCCAAGACGGAATTAGAGTCTTTCGTTTGGAGTGACAGAGAAGTGGAGTTACTTTTAAGTGTGACTTTAGAATATAAAACAGGTAAAATACAAGAAAATATTGACGGTGGCCAAACTAATTGTAAGGTCGCACACATGACGCTGGTGACGTTTCTGTTGCATAATGTGCGTTCTGAAGCCTAAACCTCTGTTTTCCTCTGTTTAGACGCAAACGTGAAAACAGAGTTTTTGAAAATCTCCACTTTGGCCGGAGTTTTCAGAAATTATCGTTTTTGGTGACTTTGAGCTCCATTTTCGTGTAAACGAACGGCCAAAACTCATGAAAACGCCTCCGTTTTTGCTCCGTGTAAACGGGGCCTAAGACACAGACACTATTTTCATATGATTTGGTATGATGGCTGTGTGCATCCTCCGTTTATGCGTGCTCATTATTAATTGAGCAGATCACTGTGGGACATTCAGGCATCTGGCAACTCTACCCAAGGATGAGCAAGACTGTGATCAACGCTCAGCTGGCCTTCGAATAGGAACTGTAACAGTATATAAACTTTAAAATACTTAAACTAATTTGTTGTCTAATTTTTTGCAAAGAGAGAAGCTCACATCACAGCTCTCTCTGTATCTATCTCTGGTTTCTTTGAACGAAGCATGAGGAACATTAGCACAAAAGTTATCAAAATCTGAGCGAGTCTGAGGGCCATCGTTTCCACATTAATGGTTTTATCATATGTACCAAAAAGAATCAGAAAGGGAGTACCCGAATGTGTGTCGCCACTGGAGGTGCCGATGCCGCTTCAACAGCTAGAGTACCTTGATATTATTCAAATTAGAACGGAGGTCATAGAGCAGCAGTTAAGAAGTTATCCGAGTTCAGTGCCAGACATTCAGTTCCAGCGCACTTGGTGCAGATGAAAAGAGTAGCTGCGATTACTGGGATGGGTGGGGCATACAAGCAATAAGTCATGTCATCTAACAGCCAATGATAGTGATTTATTGCATTTTCATTGGAGGCTGAGAGGGTGTGTGGGATCCCTCTCCAAAAACCCCTGTGGTTGTAATTAAGTGATAGTTAAGCAACAGACGGGACCAGTTGAGAATTTTCTTTTCTTCCGTTTCGCTCCCTTTTCCTCCCCTCTCTTGTTTTAATGCTGTAATTGCATCATCATCGCACCATGTCTTTGCGTCCTTTTTTCTTCAGTTCTCCGGTGACACCTCTGCCTGACTCATGTGGTATTATTATGGCTACTGAGCAGAGCATTTGGGTGAGGCCCACTCTTTGTTGTTGACAGGATAGCGGTGATTAACGTGCCTTCTCCTGACCCCAGCTGCAGCCCGCTCCCTCAGCCCTCCTCCATCCCTCCCTCCTCAGTCCCCGCTGCTCCCGATAGCTCTACCTGCAGCCCCAGAGACGGATCTGCTCAGCCACCGCTGGGTTTCGTGTGCACGTGTGCACCGGTTTGTCTATTCGATGGGTAGTAATAGTGTGTAAGGCCGCTGGGGGATTGTTTAGGTTTGCTTAATTATCAGCTAATCGCTTCCTATAACTTTATAGTGTTTCCACTGCTTTATGGAGAATAGTTTCAGCCTTACCTTGCTTTTTTTTTTTTTCTTTCATATGGAATTTGTCTAAATGGTGTGATGTCACCCTTCCCCACCCCCATCCAAACCTGGCTCGAGGGCACCATAGACAAGGAAAATTAAAGGGAAACTTTCACATAAAAGAGGAAGGCTGGGCTGGTTTTCAACGGAGTCAGGTGATGCAAAGGAAAACAGGTACTTACAGGCTAGGTTCTTTTTTTTTTCTTCTTTTCTTCCTTTTTTGCCCCTTTTTTTTTAAAACTCAGTAGCAACAAATTTATTTTTAATGACAGAAAAGAAACATCCTGGAAGTCGTTTTATTTTCCAGCCAGCCACTGTAATCAGTTTCTCTTCAGCTTGGGCTGCTGGAATGGTAGCCGACCACAAAGCCTGCTAGTTAGTTAACCGCATTCAAGTTGCTCTGCTGAGAGATGTTGGATAAAAGAGACGACTTTAGGGGGAGCTCACCCTGCTGCCCCCGAAACCACCCACTGTTTCTTGTGTGATTCAGCTGTATGTGGGTGGAGATGTGCATGCAAGGTGTGTGTGTGTGTGTGTGTGTATGTTTGTGATCACGGATACAGCCGTGACATTAAACATCTACTGCACGCCGCAGCAAAACTGCAGCTGCCTTAAATTCATCCCAACAGGCCATGAGTGGACTCACTCGTCTTTCTCCTTCTCTCCGTTTGCCTGAACATGACCTGCGATCTATTATGCAGCAGAAAACAATTTTTAAGTGCAAAAGCTCTCTCTGCTCTACCTCTTCTACTGTGTATCTGCTTGGCCCTCGCTTGCTTCTGTTCCTTCATGTCCCAGATATAATTACAGCTGTCCGAGGGATGATTATATGTTTACTCTGGAAGCTGGCCGACTGCCTGTCCCCAGTCCCTGAGGAGCAGCTTCTCAAAGGGGTTCCTATTGAAAAGCACCACAAAAGTGGCTGCAGCACTGCTTAAACGCATGATGGAGTGGATCGAATGATTTAAGACGGAGAGGAAACTGCTGCGAGAAAGGGGGGAGACAGAGAGTGGCAGTGTCTCTGGGTTGTATCTATTTATACAGGACCATTCACCGCGCTAGCTCCTCTGCCTCTTCTATTGAGAGGGCTGGTTTGCAGACTCTGGCCAACAAGAAGCAGACGAAAGTTGGAGGGGAGGTTTTTTGGAAGCATAAAAAGAATGCCTCCAGAAGGTGACAATGCATTTATATTTATGCAGACAACTATCCAACTGTCTAGCTTGGCCTCTGCTTTAAAGATTCATGTTATTGTTTGCATAGACAACAATGAACAAAAAATAGCCTTTATTTGTTCAAACACTTTTTCTTCTGTCAGCACATTTGTCACTAACGATTTACAAGAGCAAGTTTGGCTTTATTTTTGGACAAACGAACTGTAATGGAATCCATGCAAATAATTTGAGCTTAATCAAAGCTTTATGTCCAGATACGCAAGCTGCATTCAGTCTCGCTGTGCTCCGTTTGCTCTCAGAGACTGAAACTCAGCACTCGGGTCAATGTCACATTCGGGTTGGATGCATTTAATTTGCCACAAGGCAGATAAACAAGATGGATACATCCAGAAGAGCAACTCTTTCACGGTCTTACACAGTATTTACATGCATAACAATATCATAGCAACACACCCTTAAGCAACAGTAAGACAATATTGTGTATACACTTTACTGAATATGATACAAAAAGACAAAAGTGCAAAAATGATGATGATAATAATAATAATGATAATTAAAAAAAGCCCCAAATCATTAAACTACAGCTTTTACTTACAGTTGACGCTCTGGGCAACGATCTTGATTACGGAACTTGGCGTCCTCTGACTTTGTCCACGTTTCAGTTTTGTCATTTCAGGCTTCAGAACTCAGAAAACAGCTTAGACAACAACTTCCGAGAGCAAATGCAACACAGCATTAGTGTTGGCCCACAAGAATTTTCAGTCTCCACATTCATGTTCCATAGCAACGCCTATTAATCTTTACACGTCTGCTTTGCATAAAGGCCATGCAAAGGTCATCATTCCACAAGTAATTAACACTCCCTACACAACACAGATACACATGCTTAGTTTGTGATAAATGCATCCTCTGTAGATTCAATCACAGAGGGGCTCGTGCTGGGTTTAGTAGAATAGAAGTTTCGCTGCGATGACAGACCAAACTGTGTGCTTATGTCATGCTTTTGGCTTGTTTGCAGTCCGGTGTCTGACGGCAGGCAGGGCTGACCTGGAACTGTTGGTTACTGGTAATCCTTGTGCATTTGCTACAACTAATCACCTCAGCTCTTATGCATGCTTAGAAGTGAGGGCCAGCTTGCAGAAGAACGAGAACAAAAGTTGCACACAGTGAAGCAAAAGCAGGAAATTCAGTGCATGCGATCAAATCACTTCCAATAGTGTATAAATAAATGGATAGTTTGTTGCCGGGCACTGGGAGGACGGAAGGACGGGCCAGTGGCTGAATTTGCAACTTTATTATTGTTGAGCTGAGATTATCAGCATGGTGCTCGCCTGAGGGGGGGGTACAGAGTACACATTGGCCTCAGTAAGGTTAAAAGTTGGATGTGCACGGCTTGTATATTTGTAGATGTTTAGTTGTAAACTTTGTGTGGTTTCTAGTTACCCAATTTCCTGCATGAGAACAAATAAATAAATACCAAGTTACATAAAGAGACTTTAGATGGCTGAGCACATTCTGGTTTTATCGTCATAATTCTCCCTCCCCTACCTTTTTTTCTTGGGAGGGAGAACACACGTCAGTGCACGGATGAGCACTCCAACAAGGATACACAGATACTCCTTTTTCCTGCAGACATGCCGAAGCCCACGCATCCCGGCTCGCCTTCAGCGCTGTCCTTGTAATGGGTGGTATCAGTGCTCCCTGAGCCCAGGAAAGACGATAAAAGCCAGAGTAGCTGGGTTTTATCTGTTCCGCTGAAAGTCAGCCATTGACACCATGCACTTTGGAGGAAGTATCACTCAGTTAAAGGACCCATCCATCCTCTCATCTCCTCAGGGACAGCTCGTCTGCCTCTCGGCAGGGGCAGAATCACAACTGCTTTTATTTCCTAAATACATTTAAAGGCAGATTCATATCAATGGATGTCTTGGAAATATCATTGAGTATAAAATGCGGATTGAATTACAGGCCCGATCAATTTATCCAGCAGATGATAGAGAATATTCAGGTTTCATACAACCGGAAACAAGGAGCTTAGAAGACTCTTTAGATTAGTTAGCATTAGGAGGAGAAAACAGAAGCAAGTTTCAAATTTCAACATGTAATAAGTTTTGAGTGCCACTTTGACTCTTCATCATACATGGTGTTCATATTTTTCATATGACTGTTGAAGACAATTAAAGAACCTCCATTTACGGGTGAAATCAGGAGCATTTTATACAATATCAGGAGCAAAACACAACAATATGTGGAATCAAACGCGGATAAACTAACGTTTGGTGTTGATCTATAACGGTGGATAAAAGGTATTGGGAGGAAAGGAATGTGACATTAATCACACACTACTATTATATAAAATTGGAATACCGTGACTTATATAAAATGGTGTAAAATAATGTGTAAAATAGCCAAAACGTTAGGTTTTGTGTGTTTAAAAAAAAAAAAAAAAAGGAGACAATGTATAATGTATAATGCGTATCTTTGATTACATGTTTCCATGTTTTCATTGTATGTTGTTTCTTCTAAAAAGATCAATAAAAAAAAAAAATAGCCAAAACGATTAGCATCTTAAATGTGCTTGAGCTGATCTATTTAGTTTTTAATCTGTTTATCTATTTTGTCAGAGGGAACTACTTCCAAATCTCCCTAATCTACAGTGTCCACATTGGCTCACTTGTGGCAACAGTGTCTTAGTGACCCTCATTTAGGCTCTTTATCCAAAAACGGGTGGTTTTGTGTTGCTTGTTTGCGTGAATTTAATTCCTTTGCAATCACCCACTTCACCATTGGCAACCTTGACAAAAAACAGGCAATCACGAGCAGCTTCTGTTTTTACTGGCACACAAAAGAAACAAAACCAAAGTCAGTGGGTTCGTCCACCATCATTTGATTGCTGACAAGTGAGGGGAAAAAGGTCCGTCAGCTTAGCGACGATACCCGACAAAGGGCGATCTCATTGTAAACGTTGTAGCACTCGACTGCAGGATGGCGGGCCGCTGGACAATGAAACAGCAGGCGGCTCTGGGCATGGCTGGGACCCTCCCTGTGGCTCTCCACAACAGAAATGACAGCCTAAGTGCCAACAGCAGGTGTCTCCCATTCAAGGCTGGGCAGGTTAATAAAGTTTCCCCCTGAAAGTCAATAAACAAGAGCTTGTTCACACACTGGCTAATTGTGCTCGCTCTCCCACACTCACTTGTGTCCTTATACCGTTCTCAGCCCCTCAGCACATTATCAGTTTGAGCGGGGAGGGGAAAGAAAAAAAAAAAAAGGAACGTGAATACTGAGTTTGAGGTGAATCTTTTAGTCTGTATTCCTAATTCAAAATGACGCACAATTTCAATAAAATCTTTCTTATCTGTGTGTGCTGAGGATCTCTTAATCTGTCTCAATGTTTTGTGTATTAGTTCTCATGTTTACAAGCGTGTGATAGTTTAAAAAAAAGTAAATCCTATATTCTTTTTATTTTCATTCATTTTCAGAATCCCTTTTGGATCCATGTGGTTTACAGCAGAGAACTCACATGTAGGAGGTTGAATGTGGGGGTTGAGTGTGTGTTGATCAGTGATGAGTTCACTGTTCCTGATAATAAAGGTTTATCTAACCCACTGATTTACTCAGCAAAACCAATGCAAGTCTCTGTACTGAGCCTGACTAGGAGGTATGCTTATGTTGGATGAAAAAAGTCGCTATAATATCATAAAAAGGTGGAATGGTATGGAAAATGGAAAACATTACTACCCTAACAGTTGTTGGAATGCGGTGCAGCCTAAAAGACAAAAATGTATGCGAGTTAAATAATTGAACACATTTGACAAAAGAAAAAGACACAAAATATTTTATATCTGGGTTTCATACCATTTCCAAGAAAATATAAGTCAGAGTATGCATCTGAACCGTTTCCTCCATCTATACCCGCTTAATCCTGTCCAGGGTCACGGGGGTCTGCTGGAGCCGATCCCAGCTCCTTACGGGCAGAAGGAGGGTTACACCCTGGACAGGTCGTGAGTCTATTGCAGGGCCACATACAGTATATAGACAAACAACCATGCACGCTCGCACACACGCCTATGAGCAATTCAGAATATCAATCAACCTAACATGCATGTTTTTTTTGGACGGTGTGAGTAATCCTGAGTACCCAGAGAAAAGCCATGCAAGCACGAGGAGAACATCCAAACTCCACACAGAAAGACCTGCCAGGCCCAGGAATCCAACCAGAAACCTTCTTGCTCTGAGGCAGCAGTGCTAACCACTAAGCCCAAAGCTAACCACTAAGACTAAAGATTGATTGGTTATCTTGACATTTCGGAATCTAAATAACACTGTTATGGAACTTTGTTAAGCATTCTGCAACACTATCCACAACCTGAATTCTGCAACCAAAATGTTGAAGTAGTTGCTTTTAAAAATGCAGAACATTGAGTAGCAAGAAGTTGTGAGGACTTCAAAAAGTGCTGACGTATAAAAGGTCTACACATTTTAATGATTTGTTAAGAAGTAGTGCCCGTTTGTGAATGACCCGACCTGTGTTGAAAATTTCCGTCGCCGACGTGACCAGCTTCATGTGCTGCAGCAGCCTGCCTTCTTTTCTTAAACATGAAAAATGTTGGAAAACTGCTAGTAAAGGTTCTTAAGAATTAAAATCTCTTACTATGTGTTGGGTGGCGCTGCAGCATGGTGTTGGAAATGCTGCCTCACTGCTAGAAGCTTCCTCATGGCGTTTGGTTGATCTTCCCGGGATTGTGTGGGTTTTCTCCCACAGTCTCAAATCATGCGTGTTAGTCTAATTGGTGATTCTAAATTGACTGTGTGTGTGTGGTTGTTTGTAAACGGGTGGCCCCGAGATAGGCTGGTGATCTGTCCAGGGTGTACCCTTGCATTTTCCCTACAGACAGCCGGGATAGGCTCCAGCTAAACCCGGTGATCCTGAGCAGAAAGAAGCGGGTATAGATTATGGATGGATGTAAGGACGAATACTATGAGAAATTATCTCCCCACATTGTGAATAATGCTTTATAAATAGAATCAGGAGCTATAGTTAACAAATAATACATGCAAATGCATTTCGGACCATCTTAAAAGCCATGTGTGAATGGTTTTCCGGAAAGAAAGAAGAGGAGAATGAAAGAAAAAGAAAATCTGTCACACCACAACCATGGAGTAAATTGGTTCAGTGAGGTGAACCTGTGTTCCGTGTTTACACAGGCAATAAGCAAAGCAGGGAAACATAAAATGATATGCCGGTGCATTTATTTTGATAATAGCGGAGGATGTTGGGGCGTAATAGGAACAACCTGGCTGCTAATGACAGGAACAAGGCATGATGGAGGAGGGCACATGGATTACCAACATTCCTCTTCATGGGGTTTTATGGAGGAAAAAAAAAAAAGAATAGAGCTTCCTCGTTTATTTGATTTTAGGGGTTGTGGTATGAGAGGGAGAAAAAAAATGCTGTAGAAATGCACGTTTCATCAGGGTTAAATATTTCCACCCTGTGAAAAAATGCTGGAAAGCAAACACAAGCCAGATTGTGGACTAGTGGTAGGAGGCTTGTGGGTATTTGTTTACATGCTGCTGCTGTGTGTGCGTGAGTGTGTGAGCGTGTGTGCGTCTGTGTCCCTTTCCAAACAAATACCGAGCCTAACCGACCGGCATGGCATAGCAGGTGCTTCTGAAACAATGGTAGCTTAAGGTTACTGTTTACCCAAGCTGCTTGCCCTGCTTTTACTCTGAAGTGCTAAACAAATAAAAGAGAGGAGGGGAGAACCAGCCATGGGGGTGGGGGGTGTCGGTCAGAAGTGAAAGGCTGCAGTGGATTGTTTAAGCCTGAGGTGAACGCATTCATCCCTGACAGGTTTGCTAAAAGGCTTCCATCAAAGTGAAAGATTTCTTCATAATCTTCGCTATCTCCCCGCATGCCAAAAAATCCGGAGCTCCCACTGTTCTTTTCTCTGCTGTCTGCAGATCCTCAAACGAGTGTCAGGCCTTCGGAGTTTTCCCGTGTCCAAAACCTCTTACATGTCTTTCCCATTTGGTATCATCTTCGAAAAAAGATTTGTTCTCTCCAAGGATGATATACGAGTCTGTGTGTGAGGTCAGATAGACACAGTGATGCAGCTCGGTCCAGCGGTGCGTTCTCAGTTCCTGGTGTTCGGTTTACTCAATCTCCCCGTTGTATCCACAAAGCAAGCAGCTCCCTCACATTTCTGGAATGACTCACATTTCTCCTCTCCCATCCATTTGTTCAATTATTTCCGATCTGCTTTTGGTAGACATTTCTTTTCCACTTTTCTGTCACGTCACTGTTTGAACTGCGGTGATGAAGTACTCCCCTCTCGGTCACTGGGACTCCTTTTTATTTCCTTTAAATGCTTTTCTTTGTGCGACTGAGCTTTGAAATGAAACAATTAAGTGATAAAAGAAGAGAAAGCACTTAATTTGAGTAGATTAGATGTTATACAATAAATAAGAGTTGCAAGATAATAAGTGCTCATTTTCTCACTAATGCATGCCAAGTCTTCATTTCCTAAGTAAGATGAAATCCCATTTTATGTCATCCCTAAAACACAGTTTCCCATACAGCATTATACAGAGTTTTGTGCACAGAGTGGTGAATTGTGATCATGCCGAAGCCTTTATTATTTATAAGAATTATCATTAAGCTCTATATTATTCATGAGAGCCACAGAAAACACTTATTTAGTCAATACAACAACAATCGCTTGCATTTAGATGACAGATTGCTTACTGTATTTAGCAGATATTGTCTAATGGTACAAAGACTTGAAGACCATAAACTTGGTAATGCAGCAAAGTGACAGGTTCTGGGAATACAGCGGGATAGTTAAGTGTAGTAGGTGGACAAAAAAAAAAACAGTTTGTAAATACTGAGCATGTTGAGCCAGGCTTTTTAAATGCAGATTACATTCCTTATTTCCACAGGAAGGCGAATCGTAGAAACTCAAGGCAGACGTTGGATATATATAGCTCTGTGTCTTATCTAGAGCTTTCTTCCACAGCTGACATATTTTTCCATTTATTTGTTCTGGATTTATCCAGCAATAATAGAAGTAAAAGTTCAACATGTTCCAAACGGCTGTTCCCATGTTGCTACAGGGTTGTATTAGTGCCCTCTAAAGGTCGTTTGCACGTTTGTGATGGCAGCATTACGGCAAAGAGGTTTTTTTAAAGGAGCGATGTGTTCAGGACATTGTTTCCCATGACATCCATGCATGCACGCAGCACAGAGACGTGGCTGAGGCATGAGAGTGATCGGGGTACTGGCCTGAAGTCAGGGCCTGTTCTCACTGGAGATTGGGTGGAAAAAAATGTTCCTTTCAGCCCAAGACGACATGGCAGAGTGGTTACATTGCCATGTCTTACTTTACAACATTTTGTAGATATTACATTAAGAACGAGGCATTTTGCAAGTAATTGTCCATCAGCCGTCAACGCTTGTCCTTCAGATGGAGGAGTGTGTCTTCTGCATCAGCGGCCAATTACATGGAGTCTCAGCAGATTTATCTCCTGGGAGTCACAAGCCAGGTGCTGGAAAGAATCTCAATACTCCAGCGCACTGTCGGCATTATGCTTATCAACTAACACTTGTCCATATCTGCTGTAATGATTGCTATTGTGCTATTGTTCCTCTCTTCTTCTTTTCCCGATCCCCCTCCCCGATCCGTGCTCTGCCTTCCAGTTGGGTTTTTTTTTTTTTTTTTTTTTTCCACCTCTCCCTTGATTTCCTCCAGTCTGCCCCACGGAAACTCACTCAGAGCACCTGCAAGTGCTCACTTTGAAAGATGTTGTGGGCTCAAGAATGTGCGCAGTAAACACACGAGAGCTGTATTTATAATAAATCAATTTTATGGCCCTCTGATGGAGGTGATATCAGTGAAATTTATGCGGAGAGACCTCGCCGTCCTCAGCTAAACAGCTGCGAGATAGCAGTAACCCCCCCCTACCCATCCCACCCCACCCCACCCCACCCCGACACACACGCAGACCCGGCACCACCTTCACCCCACCTTCCCCACCGCCTCTGCCCCACCCCACCCCACCGCAGCAACTACCCCGGCCTGGCTCTGGTTAGCGAGCCCAGCAACAGTCCTCTCCATGTGGTGGGACCTGTGGTGTCTGGAACGGCAAAGTCCGGACTGAAATAGAGCCTGGGCAGGGTAGCGGTCGTGGGTAGACGTGCGTGTGCGGGTGTGTGTGTGTGTGCTCGTGTGTGTGTGTGTGTGTGTCTGTGGTTGTATGTGTGTGTGTGTGTGCTGTCTTCCATGTTTTTTTTATGTAGAAGGGATTGCACAAATAGCCGAGTGAAAGAGACATTTTTAAGGTGGACCGTTGCTGACCTGCTCTATCTCAGTGACATTCACGCAGAAACAAACCTGACAATACTGCACTTTGTTCTCTTGCAAACACTTTTAATAGACAATTAAAAGCCGGATTTACATAGTTATCTTCTCAAAAAGGCTGGGGAGAACCTAACAGGCAGGATTTAAGTGAAAGTGAGCTTTAAAACTTTGTAGAACTTGCACATACCTGCCCCGTTTGATCACTCAGGCTTCTCCAGCCAGACCAGATGGTTCTTGTCACAGGTAGCGAGGGGACAGAAAACAACATTTAAAAGCAGCGATGCCATAGCTAGGACTGCGTTGCACAGTTTCATCTTACAGCACCCATTCCCTTCATTCCCTGATGAAAGGTGACCACCCGCCAATATTTGGTTTTCAACAGAGGGGGTCGACAGAGCGGCCGAGGCCTCTGGAGCCCTCTCAAGCCTCTGAAATATTGTGGAGTCACACGTGATCAAGCCCCAGAATAAACCTGGTAAACAGTGAATTACTGTGTTTTCCCCCGTGATGTCATCTTGCCGGGGAAGGCGCTGCAGCTTCTGTCAATGTTTGTTGTGCTTTTGTTAACAAAGCCTCTTAACGAGCCTCCGTTTAGGCATGTTGGTTAATTTAGCATTGAGCCAAATCGACTCAAAGGTGGATGAGCTCATATCTGAGAGTCTCTGGGTCGGAAGGCGGTACCAGCACATCTGAGACATTTTGATACTGTTTCCCATCCTTTAATGACCACTCTGAAGGAGCATGACCTTAACTATTCCTCCCTGTTTTACTGTCATGATGGCAAACATGATGGCAAATGTTGGTCCCGTACAGAGGTGGGTAGTAACGAGTTACATTTACTTGAGTAAGTTTTGGGAAATTTTTTACTTTTAGGAGTAGTTTTGAATCACTATACTTTTTACTTTTACTTGAGTAGATTTGTGAAGAAGAAACTGTTACTCTTACTCCGCTACATTAAGCTACATTGAGCTGTTACTTTTCTTTTATCCCTTTTATCCACGTACGCGTCAATCTCATGACATCACTGGGTGATTCTTTGGGAAAAATGTTTGTTTTTGCATGTTTTGTCGCATTTACACAGACTCAAACACACACAGAGTTTCTAGGAGTTCATGGGCTTGTTCTAGTTCTGCCTGGTTAAAAAAGAAAAGTACAAAGGCTTGAAATTTTGTGCTACTTGTGCTTCATTTATTTTTTTATTCTGTTATTTTATTTATTTTATTATTTATTAAAGTACTTGAATTTACTTTAAGATTATTTTAATTTAAGCTATTTTTTATTACTTTTAATCTATTTTATTATTTTATTGATTTAATTTGCCTGAAGATGATTATTTTGTACTTTTGTCTGTTTGAATGGTTGTGTTAAATAAATCAGATGTTACTCAACAGTTACTCAGTACTTGAGTAGTTTTTTCACCCAGTACCTTTTTACTTTTACTCAAGTAATTATTTGGATGATTACTTTTTACTTCTACTTGAGTCATATTATTCTGAAGTAACAGTACTTTACTTGAGTACAATTTTTGGCTCCTCTACCCACCTCTGGTCCCGTATGGAGCAATTCTGAAAATATGAGCTTGTCTTTATTAGCTTTGATCGTGGATGTAACAACTGAAGGGGCTCCATGATATTTTTTTACCAAGTATGTGAATTTATGCAGACACACATTCCCTTTGGTTAACTGGATCGGACAGTCTTTGGCTGATATCTTATCATTCAGTCAGGTCATTTTTCACATCCGGAAGTTGTCTTTTTCCTTGGCTGTTTTTCCTCTAATCTTTCCTTCACTCCTCTGTGTTCTCACCTGCTCTCCCCTGCTGCTACACAGGCTCCTCCAGGGGAAACTGGAGCAGTTAACGCAACAAATCTGGCAGTTATCCCAACACCAACCAGTGATGTGTTTGACTGGTTGCCAGGGCAACCACCATGCCCCCGCAGCAGGGATGAGGCTTCATTTTTTTTTTTTTCCATCTGCAGCGCCCACAGAAACTAGCATCTTGTGGAAGGTGTCGGTGTTGCAGGAAGAACCAGGATGAACAGAGGGAGGGCGTTTCACTGACATGCACTGTTTTGCGCTCGTGCTCTGGTAAAGCTCAAATTTTGGACATGTTTATACATTTGTTTTATTTATTTACTTATTTTTTTCAATTCTGGTCCTGGATATGCCCACACGTATAAACAAACACTTTAAATCAGCCTTCAGATACAATTTAAAGTGAGCCTAACCACAAAAGACAATAATAAATGAAATAAAATGAACAAATGAAGCATTATCCTGGCTAACAACAAAAAAAGAAAGAAAAAAACTGTTAATTTTATGTGACTGTTTTTTCTTACACTCAGCTGTTATTCCACATCTCGGTCAAAAGCTGAACAGGGTCTCTGGGAAAACAATACATTTGCACACATGAGTGCGGAAGTGGTATATTTGTATTAGTTTGACGATTAAATAGCATGTATGCGTGCGTAAATACACAGACATTTGGATTCTGACTTTACCCCGTAGAGAAGGCATTCAAGTTTTTACTTTGAGATGTTGGAAAAGAACAGAGCAGAATGATTCGCTGCTCGAACTCAGCAGGCCCCTCGAGAGCTTAAGTCTATGTGTGTGTGTGTGTGTGTGTGTGTGTGTGTGTTCGTTTGCCAGCTGCAGCCCTCAACTATTACTCCACATCCCCAGCACGATCGGCCTTAATGGTTCTGACTCACTTTAGAATCACCAACTCTTTGTTTATTTATTGATTTATTTTATTGTCAGCGGAAAAATCTGTGTCATGTCAACTGGGTCCGAGCAAGGGTGCTGAAAATGTGGCTCCAGTTAACTGAATCCATTACCATCTCTCTGCAGCTACAACAGATTAATCTGATTAATCTGGTTCTGTTTCCCTCTGTATCTTTATTTTCTTCCCTAAAGGCTGTTTGTTTGTGGATAGTGCTGGGTCTTTTACAACCTCCCTCCCGTACCCTAATTGCATTGTTACCGGTTCACCTCTCTGACGCAGACTTTAATCAAGACGCTTGAATCGACGTGGAAACAGTTGTATGACTAAGCATGCTTTTAAGAGCTTCCCAGCAGTCGGCAACTCGGGTTACAATCCAGCTCCTAACTATCTCTTTTCGCTCCACATTCCTCCGTTTAACTAAACTGAAGAACATCACAATGCACCTTTCTGTTCTCAAATGTTGGATTAAACTAAGCAGTGATTGTTGAGAAGTCCAACAAAAAGCTAAAGAAAAAAAAAAAAAAAGCAAACCGCCAAAAAATCTAAACTCCATTCAGTGTTAATTCAGCTGCAGTTTGTAATGTAGCCTGCCGCTTGTACTCGCTGGTGCTACCAGTCCAGAGCTGGCAAGAAGTTTATATTTATATGATTTATTAAATACAAATACATACAAAATCAACACCAATATGATCATTTAACTAAGAGATTGTATTTGCAGGCTTGTTTTTACTTGTGCTGTTCCAAAGTCTGCATGTACATTCATTTTTAAAGGGGACCTATTATGAAAAACAGGTTTTTTCTTGCTTTAACATATATAAAGTGGTCTCCCCTCAGCCTGCCAACTCAGAGAAGGAGGAAAGCAACCAAATTCTGCAGTGTCTGTACAGCCGCCCGGATGAGCCGTCCAGTGTGATGTGGCTTCTACGAGCCGTTCAGATTCTGCGCATTTTCGTTAATTAACCAAAATGCAAACCATCCCCACAACTATGACTATGACTGTGACATCGGACGCTCTCTGTCCATCTCCCTCCAGCAGCTGCCACTTTATTGAGGTTTTTGTAGTGAAATGAGGAGGTATCATAGAGATAACTTCTCATTTCAACTATCTGAATCAGCCGTTCCTCATCCATGACTGTTTCGTACAGCGCTTTCAACCGGCTTTCAACGAAAGCGACAGGAAGAAAATAGAAGCAGGGCGTCCGACAAATGCTCAGCTCAAAATGGCGCGCCGCTGCGCAGCGCTGCGTTGCTGCGGACAGTTAGGACAGTCCAATTGAAAATTAAGCAATGGAATTGATATTAGATGCCATAATAGGTCCCCTTTAAGCTTTCTATGTTGTCATGAAAACAATTTTAACATCAACAGATTTCCAGAAAGTGTGGCATGAACATAATTTCACATAACTGTGCACTAGGGCTGAAACGATTTCTCGAATAATTTGAGTAATTCGATTACAAAAAATTATCGAGGAATTTTCTCTGCCTCGAGCAATCGTTTAATTTTGCCAGCTCAAAGCATGGTATTTCTCCCGGACTACGTTTAATACGCCACAACGCGCTGACGCCGCACACGTAAAGGTAGAAGAAAGAGGCGGCAGATATGTCTGGTTTTGACTAAAAGAAAGCGGTTCATACCACAACAGTACGTCCTCAAATGCTGCAGCATCTCCACCAACACCCTGTTTACTCCGAGAGCAGAGGGCCGTCACCCGAGACACGGTAAAATTAAGTTAACGTAGCGCTAATTAATGAGATTAACGTTACGGTACCTTGCTAACATAACATTAGCCCTGTGGAGGGCTAGGTTTCTATTAATTATGACTAATTAGTGACTTATTAATCTGTAAAAACACAGAGCTGTAGAGTGATGAGGGTGAAAAATAAAAACGTAATAAAGCTAACTGGGTAGTTTTCAATTTTAGCTCTGTAGTCATTGATGGATAAAACATCAAGTAGCACTGGTGCCTAATGTGCTCCAATAGGACAGCAAGTCTCAGAATTTTTAAAATCAGCTTAACACAAATGAAAGTAAAATTGAAACACGTGGGAAAAACACCTAACCTTTTAAGTGATGTGTGTTATCAAGTGTAATGGCATTTTTAGGTTCGAAATAAGAAGATTTCTTGGTAAGATCCTTAGTTTTTTGAGTGACGGCAGTGAATTTGGTCAACTGGTGTAAGTTCAGGGTTTTTAAATGCACAGCCATGAACCTACTGTATTATATAATTTAGTCTTAGTGATGTCAATTAACATCTAACATCTAACATCTAGCTGCAGCCCTACTGTGCACGTCAGCTTGGACATTTTGAACTGTAGCCCATCTTTTGGTACATAATGGCTTAAACTCTTTACATCCTTCTACAACATGACATGACATCTGGGCATTTAAAAATGTTAATAGTGTGCCTGCAGTGGTCTTTGATAGTTCGTAGAATAGTTGTTGCATTGATGCCGTGTCTTGCGTCATGGCTGGTGGTTTTTGCTGAGATTAGAGTCACTGACAGATTTCCAAACACTTCCCTTCAGTGTTCATTGATACACTTTTGAATTCATTGTTTCATTTGTGGTTGAAAGCCAGCGAGGCCACCATGGAGAAAAACTGTAGACTGTATAAAAAGAACTGGACAAACGGTGTGTGATGTCACCCACAGATGTTTGGACTACTCTGTTTGAAACCTGTTTTTGGCGGCCGTGGTCAGCACCATATTGGCAGGAACTGACTTTGTATGTATCAGCCAACTGTGGTTGATCTAAAAAAGGGCAAAGAGGGAAATTAAAGAAGCCTAGACACTATTTAGAACATGCCCACCTGACCTCAGTCACCACAAGCTCGCTATCTTAACTTCTGGACCAGCATTTCTTTACATTCATTCTGTCCATTCTGTCCATTCATCTTTATTGAATCTTGGTCTTGCCTGAAGTCCAGGCAAAGGTTACTATTTGGCCATTAGCCAATTAGATGGTTAGTCAGCCTGAAAGGATACCAGGTTACCTGTCGGGGGCTCTGCTGAAGGAACCGGTTGGTCCAGCTCTTCAGCTCGTCTGGATCTGGATTCTCAGTCCAGGTGGGACTCGTGTTAGGAAAAGTAAATGTTTTGGGAACCTTTGTGGTAAAGGCCAGCAGCTAGCAGCTGATGTGCTAAAGGCCTTCATCGTAAATATTACAGAACACCAGAATGCAAGCACCTTGTTTAACTTCCAGCTTGAGGGGCTGGGCTATGGAGCTGACTGTTGGCACCAACCCCTTGTGGCCATTCTAGGAACTGCATATACTGCCACTTCCAACTGCGCTGCTCACTACGTTTCCCAGATTAGGTAGGAATATAATAATCTAATCCAGTATTTTATTCCTCTGAATATGACATTTATCATTGAATTTTGCTTCAATTTGTCGATAAAGAATAAACATTTAGTTCTTTTTGGAGATCAGTGACTTTGTCTATACCCAAACCCATCAGTGTTTTTCAGTGTTCCTGTGATAATGAACTCATGAACATCAACTTTGGTGATCATCAAAGATGCCTCCAGTTGATAATAAATTACCACAGGTTTATGTTTTTGCCTTGTGGTTGTCTGACTACTTCATATACTGAATGTTGCCGGTAAACCAGGCCTGGGGATGAAAACAAAAATCTTGAATTTTCTGCATCTCACTCTATCTGACAGAAACTTTTCCTCCACTGAATAATTATGAAATGCTCGGTGATCTCCTGTTTTTTGTTTTTGTCATGTTACACTTACGCAAACACGCTCTGAGATTGAGTCACCATTTCAGTAGTTTATATCAAGTTAGTTTTGATTTTCTTCTTTTAGTTTCACCACAGTTTTAAGGAGTCTCTTATCAAAACCATTAAAGGTATTCTCTGACCACGTATTTTCCTCAAAGATAATGGCTCACCACTATCATTCCCAGTTTTTATAATACGGTGGCCAATTTTTAACCCAGTTTTAGTTGTTTGTACAATTTGACCCTTCTGAAACAGAGTAACAGCCGTTTCCACGACCGCAGGATGAATCTTCCGCCATGGTTGCTTTAGGAATGAGAAGCTTTTCCCTGCAACAATTAGGAAAAATAACTTGTTGCCATCTGAAACAGATTAATCACTGCAGTACTTTTCCAGTGGGAGTCTTTTACCTATTTGCTTAGTTAAATCCAGGTGGTGACTTTTTCTTTTGGCCAGGCAGTGTATTATTAAAAAAAAGGCAGAATGCTCGAATGAGTTTATGCATTTAAAAGGACTTCCGTGGGACCGTGCACTCATTCTGCACAGTATGCTGTTCGTGAGTCTGAGAGTTCGGGGTAAACTGTGTCCCACCATAGAAGTTCAGCTCTCAAATCAAGGGCCTGGAAGTAAACACCACACTGCCAGAGGACCTTGTTTATGAAATCTGCAATTGCACTCATAGAGCAAAATGACCTACAATTACAGGCCCAGCTAAACATTAAGTTTTCAGTCAGCCATCCAGAAAAAGATCATACGATACCCTAAATAAGTGAATTCTTCACTAGTCTTTCCCTTCTCCTCATACCCTTTTCCTAAGACGACATAGCTGTTAAAAATGTGCATTTCTGATGTTTTCATTACTGAGAAACACAGCTTTAAGGTGCACTGACATACAGTGGTGGATGATGTCACACTACTATCACGTTTGTTCAATTTTAGACTCATACTTCTAACTTTAAGAGCTTTGTTCCTCGTAGCTTTCTCATGATATTCCAGCAGTTCAGACGTCGCTGCCAAACCGAGAGGTTTAAAATTCCCTGCTTATTTAGTTTCCTTGTGTTGGATGGAATTGGAAACAATGTTTTTTTTATTTCATCACACAAAGAAGTAAGCTCATGGCAACAACAAAAAAAACACGCAACATATTTATCCTTGCAAAGAAATCCCCAATTGCTGCTTTCAGCATTCCTGGATCTCTGAGCGGTAAGGCGACCCAATCGCTTGATCACTTTGTGCTCCATGCCAAATCTCAAGCAGCAGCCAGACACTCCCGAGAGTAACATCCGACTGGACGGTGAAATATTACGTCAGGAGTGAGTCACTGGATAATGAGCCAAGCTTAGAACAGCTTTACATGCTCTCAAGGACTCCAGCTTTTCAAAGAGAGGATGAAGCTGGTGAATGAATCACATCAGTGAAAGAAAACATGAAGTTTCTACAGCCAAACGATTGATTTCATACTTTTATTTCACACTGCTAAAAACATAAAAGCAAGAACACAGAGCTATGTAAATGTGACATTTCTGAACCATGTTACAGGGAAGAAGCCCAGGAAATGTTTTAATGCCATATTTCCTGGACGAGGTTCACTGTGACAAATTCTCACTTCTTTCTTGCATCCAGCTGTTTTTCAGGTTGG
Organism: Cololabis saira; assembly: GCF_033807715.1. Taxonomy (NCBI): domain Eukaryota; kingdom Metazoa; phylum Chordata; class Actinopteri; order Beloniformes; family Belonidae; genus Cololabis; species Cololabis saira. The sequence continues at coordinate 12,788,251 of NC_084602.1, forward strand.
ACATGGTAAACAGATTCACTTTCACAAATATCCAACTTGGAAAGCTAGAGTTTGACAAACATGCCGGACTCTCCTAATAAATCAGTTGAAGCTGCTTTTATTAGTGTTTTGACATATCAGTCAAGCACATCATCAGTCAGCAGGCTCATTGCACACCATGTGTACATTACTTAGAAAACAAGGCGGGCGCAGTAGGCCAATAAACATCGCAAAATATACAATCATAATCTTGCTCTGTTTTTTGTAATCTCTTAATCAGCTGGTGCTAAACAGATATTAGAGACCTGGGATAAAAAAATATCTTGGACAGAAGAAAGAAATCTACCAGAACATCCCTTTAGTATAAAAAAATGAAATCATTTGAAATTCTTGCACAGTATTAGATTTCACTTGCTTGCATATGACAAAAAAAAGAAAAAATTACACTTTATTTGTTTCATATGATGTCAAATGTCTTCAGCGGGTGAGAAGTGTGGACTCCTGGCAGGCTAGTTTAACCTCCAGGCTTTAGTTTTTTTAATCAAAGAATCATATTTGTATAATTTACTGTACATAGAACAAAAATAAGCAAAGCCGTCCATAACAACTCTCCCTCAGATGGTATTCCATGTCACTCAAAACATTTATTTAACATCAAACAATACTATGCATATTGTATTGTTGGAGTCCATCACTGTGCATCTTAATTTGAAGTTTCCCTCTCCTTTGTATGTCCATTGTGTGTGTGTGTGTGTGTGTGTGTGTGTGTGTGTGTGTGTGTGTGTGTGTGTGTGTGTGTGTGTGTGTGTGTGTGTGTGTGTGTGTGTGTGTGTTGGTTTAAACTTTAGTAGTTTATGCAAATAATTGCACAATGTGAAATTTGCTAAAAAATACATGGATGGAAAATGTCCATTATGGACTCATAAATCTACAGTGCACACTATATCCCATAATGCAATACCCCACTACAACAGAACCCAGTCATGTGGGCAGTTTCTGCTTAACAAAAACCAAAAGCCAGCCATAACTGCTGTAGCATAATTGTGTTTATGATGGCATAGTACATACTGATGACAGTGTACTGGGCATACAAAGCAGTATGCTCTAGTACTGTGTACTGATTGTGCCAAAATGTAAGAAATAGTATGAGAGCAATTGCACAATCTGTATTATATGTAAAAATGCCTGGATTATGTGCTGGGAAAACTTCCAGTATACAGCTGGCCTGTGTACTTTGCATACATTTGCAACAATTACACTAAGCTGGTCCCGATATTGCTATCAAAATCATGCAGAGGCTGATCAGCTTCTGCGTGATATTATGCATGTTAGACATGTCAGTTGCACACAGTATGGAAGGTGCTTCTTGCATACTGCACATTGTGCAGCTGTTAGCATATAGCACTTTGTCAAAATCTGAAAAGGCTGGTAGTGTAGAATGCAATTTAAAATAAAGAAGGTAAACAGCCACTTGCAGTCCTGACTAAGCATGACTTCCTGGAACAGACTCTGCTGCCAATTACTCCGTAGCACCTGTGACTCATTACCCACCTGCAGTACATCTACGCTCTCTTCCTGGCATAGTGCTCGCCAGGTCACAACAGACGTAACAATAAATAAATGAATGAATAAGTAAAGATACATTTTAAGGTTTTATTCGTTTCTATTCCCTGTCTGCCCCAGGATTCTCAGTATCATCTTAATTGCCCTTTTTTCACTCACAAAAGAAATGAAGACACTTATTCATAGTTTTCACTTAATGTTTGAGAACTTCCGGAGCTGCCGTTTTCCCTTCACTTCTTTTTTGAAATATCAAAAACAGAAAAAAACACAGTAAGCTTGAATATGATTTACTCTGAAATATTATGTAATCGTGAGCATTATGTCGAGAGCCGAAGAGCAGATCATAGAAAAGCTCTTTTAGGCGAGTTAGGTGCGTGACAGGTTGTGTTAAAGGTGTTATGTTTAGTTTGTAAAATGGTTACTATAGAAACAAAAATGCCCAAATAATGTCTGCATAGATTTGTAACAGTAAATAAACAGGATGATTCTTGTCAACAAGTCATATCCTTTTAATGATGGAAACTGTCGGGAAAATGGAGTCAGGTTTAGGTAATATCACTGATCAGTGGTTTATTGCTTTGATTTGACATGTGTCAATTTTTTTTTTCTTTTTCTTCAACACTCTCTTCTCTTTTTGCTCATGGTCCGCCCACACAGGGATGTTAGCATATTCCAACTGCTTGGAATTCCTTCCTGCTGTCTGCGGAGCACACACTGCATTTTAAAACTCGTTTGGCCCTTTCAAGTTTTATTTGAAAGTATGTAATTACATTCTTGAAGGAATAACAGGTCTAGGAATGATTTATTTGCTGTATTAAATGTCTTACTTTGAAAAGATATTACGGAAAGTACTTTGCATGGCTCCGTTTTGATGAACTCAAATATTTGTGAATATATAAATGATAGAAATGAATTGCGAGTGGACGCGAAACTGGAGGATTGTGTAAAGTTCCGCTCGCTTCACTTGGCTTCGGGACAGCTGCGGCTGGTCTGCAGTCCAACGGTGATTTATGAGGTCATGCTGTTTCCTAAAGTCGAACGAAAGAGTTAATGTGCAATTTGTGAATGAGGGATTCCAACAGATATTCTGCTTTCAGTCAGTATCACTTACGTCGGTTCGTGAATTTCTGAAAACTGAATAAATTACATTTTTATTGGGGCTTATGAAAGTCAAATAGCTTGATGAATAGCAACTTCTTACTGTAACCTCGTAACGTAATTTAGAGACGATTACATAGTCTGACTTGTCCTAAGATTCCAGACATTTAATTTTCGAAGGTCTGGTCACAGGATCTCTATGGGCGCTGTATCACTTAGTCCATGTTATTTAATTATGTTCTATTCTGGTCAATTTCCATCTGTTCAAATCTAATCTATTTTTCTCTTGAGCTCCAGAACATAACACTTGTGAGCTTCTCTATCACTAAGCATTGCCACTGCCGCAGAGTTTACTTGGCCACTTGGTCGCCTCAGCTCGCTCCCCGAGGGACTGTGATGCGGGCGAAGTCGACTTCCCCTCTCAGATTAAAGGAGTGTCTTCAAGTGCCAATTCAAATGGTGATAAAAAAAGCTTTTTAATCCATTGAGAGAGTTTCTCAATGTAAACCCCCCTCCCCACCCCCCCAGCGCCTCAGCATCAGGCGTTGCTTCACTCAGGCAGCGTCTGGACAGTGTTGAAGCCCAAGTGTGTCTCCCTGAACCCTGACAGAGGGAGAGAAAGGCTTAAAAAGGCCTCCTCCACTTCTCACTTGAGTAGCTGCCTTTGATAGCATCCGGCAGGGGCAGGTTTACACCGGTGACGGCAGGAGATGGACGAACATTCGTCAGGCCGCGTCTCAACCTCATACGAGCGAGTGTCACCGATGATCCGTTTGCGTAACGGGTCCGATGATGTTCTCCAGCGTTACGTGAGATGATAGCTTGGCATGGTCACTTGTAATTCTGAACACAAATCTTGTCTTATCCTTAAAATATATCATCTTTGACAAAACAAGAAGAACAAAACCTGGAGAGAATCAAGCTGTCAGTTTAAACAGCCTTTGTAAGACAAAACTTCTGTTTATCTAAATTGGGCCAGAAAAGATGTCAATTTATCATTATTTCTGGATAAGGGGATCTGCGAGCAGTTCGGCGGGGGCAAGAAGTGAGTTTCAACACCGCTCAGGCAAGGCCAACATCCATCCCCCTTTTTTTTCTGTCTGTTTACTTCTCGGTTCGTCGGTTTACATGCCAGTTCCATTACAGGGATTAAAATAGTTTGTCCAGTGCATCCTAGAGCTCAGCTTCCCTTGTCCTTCTCCCTCCCCTTAATTCCTCACACCACTTACAGACTTTGAGATCCCAGGGCTGGGGTAGGGGATTACGAGACAAGCACGCTTCAGCTCGAGCACCCAAAGAAACAAGAGGCAGCTGTGTCGAAGAATGTTCCACCGAGAAATCCCAGCATTAGTGAAAGCTGAGGTTTGATCAATGACTGCGGCGCGTGTCCGCACTAGCGAACGGTCTGGGAGACAAGAAAGAGAGAAAGAAGGTTGGGTTCACCTTTGAGCGGCTGCTGATTACTGGCTGCCGGTCACAGGTGAGTGGCTCCGAGCAGGATTTAGTGTCAGAGGTGCAGAGAGGGGAGATCATTCCCTCCATCCAAGCAAGCGGTGAAGCAGCAAAGCAGCTGACCTCCCCACTGAAATGATATCAGACTCAATGGCAGCTCAATGCAAGAAAACAAATATATAAAACCATGAGAAAAAGGGAAGAACAACTTCTTTCAGTTTTGAGCTTTGACTTATGATACAATAAAACTCCTCCGGTCTTTAATAGAGGCCAATACTATCCACGATGAACCACAACAGATGACGACACATTACGATATTTTCATTAGTCTTTCACATCATTGTGGAACAATTCAAGTCCACTCTTCAATAAAATGGTGCTTTAGTTCATTGAGGTTTGAAGGCATTCGTTTATGCTTGTTTCTCTGAAGGTCCCGCCACAGCATTCCAGTTGGGTTGAGGTTTGGACTTAGACTGGGCAATTGCAACAACTTGATTTTTTTTTTTTTTTGTCTCTATTGCAGATTTGTTGATGTTCTTGCCTAGATTTTGTTGCTGCAAAACAAGCCCAAATCACCATTCCCTCCACAGCTGATATGCTGTTCTTTTTTTCTTTGTCTTCCTTTCAATGTAGAGCTGCCCATTATGGCCTAACACTTCGGTTTTTGTTTATCTGAAGGACATTGTTCTCAAGTCTTGTGGTTTGTTCGGATGCAACTTTGCAAAACGTTGCTGCCATGATTTTAACAGAACATGGCAGCTGTGCCAAACAAGTCAAACTCGTGCTGCCTCTTCCTATTTGCCATAACCTTTACTATTTAACACCCTAGTCTGTGATGTAGTTCTAGTTTCTCTCTTTTTTTTAATACAATTTCCCTGAGTGTTGTGACATCTGACCGGATTTTTATTTAGTTCTGTCGTATATTTTAATGTTGTGTTTTTGCTGGTATGAATGTCATATCTTGTCTACTTTGTCTGCTGATGTCCGATTCTGTGTCTGGCATTAATTTGCCGTGGGGACGAATGGTGGCAATTAGCCTCTGGCTACAACCATACATATTTACACTTGTGTCCACAGGAAATTTGCTTCTGGGATTGACAACTCTTAAATCTTTTCTATTTCTCAGTGTAAGAAGATGAACTCCAACTTGTTTGGAAATAACCTTTAAACATTTCCCAGATTCCCAGATTTACATGTTCGATACAACAACAATTGTTCGATAATTGTTAGATAATTCCTGATGTCTGTCCTATGTGGCATTGTGTTAACGCACACCTGAATCCTCCATACCAGCCAACAACAACAAAAAGCTCCTGGTTTTAGATAGGCGCTCAATTACCCAACACTAAGACAGTTGCCCAAATGATTTATTTCATATATATGTGGCTTTTACATTTACAAACTGACTACTTTTGGATTGTTCTGCATTCAAATAGGCTCCGCATAAACAGCAGAGGCTCATACAATCATGAAGTGAGTCAAACACTCGCTGCTGTGGGTTTAAGCCACCCACGGTTGGTAATCTCCTTCGGAACTGAGGGGGCTCAAAGAGGCTAAGCCTGGTCAACAACTTGGAAGGAGCATCCACAGCACATGTTGTGCTCATGGCAGCCAGGTCAGATGCCCTCCTTCTAGAGACACCTCTCAGGAAACTACACAATACATGACATGACTGTGTGTGTGTGTGTGTGTGTGTGTGTGTATATATATACTGGATATGTATATATATATATATATATATATATATATATATATATATATATATATATATATATATATATATATATATATATATATACATGACTGTCTCAGAAAATTAGAATATTGTGATAAAGTTCTTTATTTTCTGTAATGCAATTAAAAAAACAAAAATGTCATACATTCTGGATTCATTACAAATCAACTGAAATATTGCAAGCCTTTTATATGTATATATATATTTTAATATTGCTGATTATGGTTTACAATTTAAGATTAAGATTCCCAGAATATTGTAATTTTTTGAGATAGGATATTTGAGTTTTCTTAAGCTGTAATCCATGATCAGTAATATTAAAATAATAAAAGGCTTGCAATATTCCAGTTGATTTGTAATGAATCCAGAATGTATGACATTTTTGCATTACAGAAAATAAAGGACTTTATCACAATATTCTAATTTTCTGAGACAGTCCTGTACATGTGTGTATTAAGGTGGGATTAATGCAGCCATATTACAGTAAATAAATATAGCATATACAGTAAAATCTCTTTCAACGAGCCAACGTCAAAGGAGCTGCAGAGCTGCCAGCGAAGGTTTACAGCAGAATATCCCGTTTCAGATGTTTCGTTTGCAAAATCAAAAATTACAGCTGCATTTAGCAGACGCTGGGTTAGTATAAACCGATTACTTCCTTAGCTTTGTAGTGTGACGATGACTGATGAGGAAGTAATACTAGCTGGCCATTGGCTGAGCCAACTGTCAATCAAAAGCAAATGCATCAAATTAGAAATGAATGCAATGGTTTCTAAAAATTCACCTAATGTGGTACAAAAAATGTAACTCTCCTCACAGATGTCATGGCTGTGAAATAAAATAATACAAACCAAAGTGTGCGTGTGTGTGTTTTTTAACAAGGCTGTAAATATGTTTATTAAAAACTATATACATAATATATGGATGTGTGTGTGTGAGTCATGATCTTTATCTAATACTGCAATAAAGATGGATTTGGGGATTAGGGTTGCATTTTGTCATGGTTAGATCACACATTTCCTCCCATATATTGATACAACAGAGGCATAACTGTATAGGAAGTAATATTTAGTAAATACCAGTTTTAATCAAAACACTGTCTGTGTATCAGGTCATCTTTGTCATCAGTCCAAGTAATTTGGACCTAAAAGAATGAGCTCATGAAATGTAGGTCCCACGTAGAAGCTGCTGGTCTGACCAAAAATAAAGCAAGCATGATGAGGTTCCTGTCAAGAAGACAAAACACTGATGGCTTCAGTGATGGTGTTGAAATGAAATAATCACAGCTTGAGATCCAGCATCAAGAGTCATGCAGAAGGTATGCACAAAGAAGATGAAAAATACTGAGTGCACTGAGTCTCAAGCACTTCTTGAAAGCCACACACATACAAGCACAGATGACAAAGACTTTCCAAGCAGCGCTTGACAGGGTGACTGAGGACCTCGGTTATCAATAAAGACTGACAAATTATCTCTTCCTGCTGCTGAGACAATAAACATTAGCAGGGTCACTTAAGAAAAGATAATAAATAAAGATCATAATTAGCCTCCCTGATTCTGTGATTAATTCAAACAACTATTATATCTTCATTAACATTAAAATGATAAACACTTTTTCCTTCTTTTTTGCTACCATACAGAAGAAGTGTATAAAGATTCACACCCTCTGGAATGGTAATTAACCAAAAGATTTCCTGGGATGAATCTTGGCTTGAGACTTTGTGGGTGGAGATTGCATCTTGTCTTCATGCTTGTGTGGGTTTTCTTGAAATACCCCTGCGGTACAAAAACAGCCAGGTTAGGCTAATTGATGAGTTCAAATTGCTCATAGGGGTGATAGTGAGCATAAGTGTGTGTCTGCGTGTTGTTTTATTTTGTGTGTGTTTCTCTGCGATGGACAGGTGAACTGTCCGGGGTGTGCTACTGTCTTTCACCTGAATCAGCTCCAGAAGACCCCTGTGACCCCTAAATAGGAATTAGAAGGTATAAGGTACAGGTCTATGGTGCAGGTCTAAGGTGCAGGTCTATGGTGCAGGTCTATGGTGCAGGTCTAAGGTGCAGGTCTAAGGTGCAGATCTAAGGTGCAGGTCTATGGTGCAGGTCTATGGTGCAGGTCTATGGTGCAGGTCTATGGTGCAGGTCTAAGGTGCAGGTCTATGGTGCAGGTCTAAGGTGCAGATCTAAGGTGCAGGTCTAAGGTGCAGGTCTATGGTGCAGGTCTAAGGTGCAGGTCTAAGGTGCAGATCTAAGGTGCAGGTCTATGGTGCAGGTCTATGGTGCAGGTCTATGGTGCAGGTCTATGGTGCAGGTCTAAGGTGCAGGTCTATGGTGCAGGTCTAAGGTGCAGATCTAAGGTGCAGGTCTAAGGTGCAGATCTAAGGTGCAGGTCTATGGTGCAGGTCTAGGGTGCAGGTCTAAGGTGCAGGTCTAAGGTGCAGGTCTATTGTGCAGGTCTATGGTGCAGGTCTATGATGTAGGTCTAAGGTGCAGGTCTAAGGTGCAGGTCTAAGGTGCAGGTATAAGGTGCAGGTCTAAGGTGCAGGTATAAGGTGCAGGTCTAATGGCCCTTTCGCACTAGTACCGCCTTTGCCCGGCTTGGCGCGGCACGGCTCGTCGCGGCTCCACCCGTTTTGTCCCCGTTTGTTTTCCACAGCCAGGTGAGAAGTGGGGGGGTTGGGGTGAAGCTGCTGTGACGTACTCGATTGCGCAACACCTTTGTTCATGTCGGCGCTGATGAGAAATCAGCTGGAGCCGCGAGCGGCTGAGAGTAAAACAGCCCGTCTACATCCCTTTTTTAATTTTCTCGTCAGCACCAGGTTTATGAACATCTGCACCTCAGAGTTGGATCACCAAACAGACGTTTGCGCTTTATAATAAAATCGCCGCGAGCCGCCAGTCGCCCTCGCGCTGACTCCCGCTTCCTGATTCAAACGTTTGATGGCCCCGCCCCCCGGCCAATCAGTGGCGTTGGTGGTGGTGACGTCAGAAATAGTCCCGGCTCAGCCCTGAGATAGAACCTCGCCAGAATGGTTACAGAAAAATATCGGCTTGGAGCGGCTCTACCCGTCTCAGCCCCTAGTGCACAAGCGCAAGACGGGGCCATGGCGGGTAGAACCGAGCTGAGGCGGGACTAGTGCGAAAGGGCCATTAGGTACAGGTCTATGGTACAGGTCTATGGTGCAGGTCTATGGTGCAGGTCTAAGGTGCAGGTCTTAGGTAAAGGTCTATGGTGCACGTATAAGGTGCAGGTATAAGGTGCAGGTCTATGGTGCAGGTCTATGGTGCAGGTCTATGGTGCAGGTCTATGGTGCAGGTCTATGGTGCACGTATAAGGTGCAGGTATAAGGTGCAGGTCTATGGTGCAGGTCTATGGTGCAGGTCTATGGTGCAGGTCTATGGTGCAGGTCTAAGGTGCAGGTCTAAGGTGCAGGTCTATGGTGCAGGTCTAAGGTGCAGGTCTAAGGTGCAGGTCTAAGGTGCAGGTCTATGGTGCAGGTCTATGGTGCAGTTCTATGGTTCAGATCTACGGTGCAAGTATAAGGTGCAGGTCTAAGGTGCAGGTCTATGGTTCAGGTCTATAGTGCAGGTCTATGGTGCAGGTCTATGGTTCAGATCTACGGTGCAAGTATAAGGTGCAGGTCTAAGGTGCAGGTATAAGGTGCAGGTATATGGTGCAGGTCTATGGTGCAGGTCTATGGTGCGTTTCCACTAATTGGAGTTCCAGGTATATTTTCTGGTGCCAGATCCTTGACGGGTCTCCATTACCAGGAACGACTCACCAAAAGTGGCCTTCAGGAACGTTAAAGGGGTGAAAAATGTTCCTGCCGTAGGAGAGGTACTCCTGGTGGGGGTCTCTGCTAATCTGGATTTTTAAATTACGTTCAGTGCTCATGTGAACACAACTCATTTGAACCCTGTAGACCTTGAACATTTTGCTGTGAGTACATTTGATGGACAAAAAGATTACAAGAAAAAACAATAGGTGGACCAACAAGTTGGTTCAATCCCTTGTTGACTTCTTTCTTCTTCTGTCCCTCCTTTTCCTGCATTGATCTTTTTCTTCCCTTTTATGCTGCTGGCTGTTTGCAAACAGCAAAAAGTGCACATTACCACCACCTTGTGGTCAGATGTGTTTTCCGTTCAGTCAACAGTTCTTGTGTGGCAATACAGTGTCATGGAGACAAGTCGGTTGAAGGGGATGAGAAGGCGGTATTAGCGGTTCCTGTCTGGCGGGTTTACCCTGAATCTCTGCAAACGGAAAAGCACCTATGGATGGATGGATTGAATTACTCTCATCAAATTATTTTTTTAAGGTATAATGTGACATCTAGTGACAACATTTCAGATTGCAACCAACTTTGTATCCAAACCCCTCAACTCTGCCCTGAAGAACTTCTATTGAGGACGTCCTATTGCTTTACCTAAATACTACGTCACACCTTTATTGAAAACAGACGGTATCTTGGCAGAAAAAAAGGTAATCCAATTTCACCTGTAACCTGTCACTGAGAGAGATGATACTGTGATATCAATGTGTGTCAAAATAATGTTTTGATATATCGCTGCATCGTCAAAAGCAGTTACAGTAAATCTGAGCTACAAACAAGGGGGAATGTTATTGCACACTAATGAAAATGAGGCTGCAAGTGGTGATGATGAAATATTTATATTGTATTGGCTGTTGGTCGGGCAAAAATAAATAGAAGAATGTTTTTAGTCATGATTAGGAGCACTCTTTTTGTGGGTAACACAACTTGAATAAAACTGGAAATTCTGAGAGAACTGTTTATGAAAACAGTCAAGAATTATGGTAACTTAATGCCACTAATGATGCACTAGGTTTTATGTGTAAACGTGGCAGTGATTTGTCAGAAATGTCAGCATTTGATGAATATAGATGCATTATTATTTGTATAACTGTGTGCTAAACATATCGCCTTTCAAGAAATGTCCAATAGTCAAAGTGCAACCTGGAGGGGAACAACCATGACTTAAAGAGCAAGTGACAGAAGTATAAAGTACACAGAAAGAGATGTCAGTTACAGAGAATGACACAGAGTGCTTTAGCTAGGATGAGTTCACCATTCATCACTGGAGTTTTCATACTGAAGAGAACAAAAATGTAAACAAACTCGCACATAACAAACCACATCCTCATTATTATGAACTGGATACGCATCAGACATATGAGGAAAAAAAATATCACCCATCAGAGAGAACTTACCGTATAGTTTGTATGGAAGCAGAGAACTACAGTTACTGATATTTGCCAATGATGACTAACATATCAGAGTACTGAAACGCTTATCTTATTTATGTTTAACATTGGAGTATTATGGCGCTTTTATACTAGTACCTAATCAGCACGCCTCGTCTCGCCTCCACTCGCCTCGTCCTTGTTTGTTTTTAGACATCCAGGTGAGAAATAGGAGGGTTGGAGTGAAGCTGCTGTGACGTATTTGATTGTGTGATCTAAACGGAGAAGACAACAACACTAAAGATGTAGAACCTGGAGATGATGGTATATGTGCTGCTGGGTCTGTGACTTGTGTTCAATATAAAGTTAAAAAATGAGAATGAAAGAAGCTTCAAGCAGCAACGCTTTTTTTTTCATTTTGTTTGTGTCTGCGCTGCTGAAAAGTCAGCTGGGAGCCGCGAGCAGCTATGAAGTGACAGCGCCTGGTAGATCTGGTCGTTCCTTATCGCCCATCTAGATCCCTTTTTAATTCTCTCCTCGGCCACCAGGTTTATGAACATCTGCACCTCAGAGTTGGATCATGAAACAGACTTTTGCGCTGCCATTGCCTGTTGAATAAAATGAAGATCTACTCGGCACGCCTCCACCCGTAGTGGAGAAGTGCCAAACGAGTCGAGTCGGGCAGAGTAGGTACTAGTGTAAAAGCGCCATTAGAGAGACACAAATCAGAACCTAATGACAAGTGATCAGTTGATGGGCTTTTGGTTGAATCACACCGTGATGTGAATTGACGGTGATAGAAATGTTGCGCACGACAAGGAGGGCAACTCAAGAAAGAAATAATAATGATGATAATAAATATAAGGTTAGAATTGAAGAATTGCGGTTTACCTCCTGTTGGTTTTAAATTGTGTTTTCCACAACTACATCTCTGTTACGTCCTGACAGCTGGTGATGGATATATACGGCCGATTGCACAGAGTTGACTGCTAACTATAAAGGAGCTACTCATGTTTAATATGAATTTCACATGGGGTTCAATTGTTATCAGCATTTTGTTTAAAGGCAGGGTAAGTGATTCTGTGTGATTTCTAACTAAGATTCCTTTTAGTCACGTTCAGTGAAAATCGCCTCGCCATCCACGCGGTTCCAATCTCATGATCACAGCAGGAAAAAAGGTTTTCCATACACAGCCCCGGCTCCTTAAAATGGAAACAACGGAGGGAGATCAGTCTGTCCCCAAACCATAAGAAACATTGCTCCAGCCAGCCACTGATAAGCAGAAGGTTTGTGCTCATGCGTGAAGTTTGGAGGAGGGTTTGCAGAGTTCATGATGGGGAGTGTTTTCTCGGGGGGTAGGGAGGGTGGGGGAACTGGACGTATGGGGGGAGGGGAGGGGCTAAGTCTGTGTTTTGTTGATGCTTTGTTTCAAATATCAATAGATTTGACATCTTTTTAAAAAAAAATCACTTACCCTACCTTTAAGTCTCTTTGCCTGCACAAAACACATGCAGGCAGGAAAGCTGACTTCTTCGGGTCAAAAAAAGAAAGTGGAGTGAAAGGCCAGAATTGGTGCAATCTCTCAAACATTTTTTTTTACAGAAATGAAAATGACATTAAGGGCCCACAAATTTGATCACATCTAGACCTGTGTCTAGTACTGAAAGCGTAATTCAAATAGTAGATAACTTACACCCCCACTGCTTACACACATGTGCGCCTACACACACACACACACACACACACACACACACACACACACACACACACACACACACACACACACACACACACACACACACACACACACACACACACACAATACAGTAAATAAATACAAATCAATAATATACTGTTCTTTTTGAATAACGGCTCAAAAATGCACTTAAATCAATTGAATCATTGTTGCACAACTTCAGCTCTGAGTCAAATGAATGAATAAAAAAAATCTTTCCAACATAGATTCTGGGAAACATCTCTGATCAAACAAACATAAATAATACATGGGAATAATTCTCCCACCCTTAACAGCATTTTATCTCTCTCTAAAACACACACACACACACACACACACACACACACACACACACACACACACACACACACACACACACACACACACACACACACACACACACACACACACACACACACACACACACACACACACACACTCATGCACACGCGCACACACACGTACACAAAAAGTAGCTGGCTAAATAAAAAAAATGCAGATTTACTTCATTTACTTAGATTTTTGCTCTTTGAGTTTTAGTTCTGAATTTAGATATCTAATAACCCCACCGGGCGGAACACCTCTCTTATTCTCTACAATTCTGTTCCATGCAGCTGCAACATGTGGGCTGTTCATTTCTAAGATATCACCTTGAAACCTGCACTTTCCTGTCTCTTTTCGTTCATTATAGAGCTTATTGACATTTGATTTGAAAAGAGAGAGAGAGAAAAAAAAGAAGCGCGTTTAGTGAGCTTTCTGGGTTTAGAGTGAAAGAAGGCAGAAAAAGGAGGTTATCCAAGGTGTGAGAAATATGAGGGAGGTGGGGGTCGGACTGAGACGGAGAAGGGGAAGGAGGAGGCAGCGCAAATTGGGCGGACACATAAAAACGGCTGTGGAGCGTAGATGAGAGATCATTTGCAGAGTCCGCCCGTCCTCACTGACGCTCCGGAGAGGATAAGAAACTCCAGCAGCCGCTCCTCTGCGCTCTATCCGCGTAGAGGTGTCACTGAAGGATTAATGAGCCAACAAGACACCCCACCTCTACTTTAAGGCTCATTTCGGTCTTTTTTCTCCCCCCCCACACACACTTTTTTTCGGCGTAACGCCTGGACCGCTTTCCATCTTCATTTTTTTTTTTATTTTACATTCGAGGATACCTGTACATCTACTGATGGTAAGCGCTCGTCCGCTGACACATCCACGCCTATTGCACACGCTACAGCTTATTATAAAACACAATGACATAACTGACGTTTAGTCACTTAAAAGGTTTGGTGGTTTGGTGTTTCTGTCCGTTTTCTCAGACTTTACAAACACTTTGGAAAAAAAAAATCATATAGGCCTGTGCCGAAGTGATTTAAATTCCCACGGATCCCTTTAGAGAGGCATGACTATTTTATTTGATGCGTTACTTGTTCATAGAGGTTTTTGTGCTGGAATAAAAGCGCTACAGCCCTGTGGTCGTGAGCTTTTTTGTGCCCGAGACTTGTGCAATAACAAGATAGTGAGGTCATTTCCAAACAGAGCGTCCCATTTCTCCTTTCCTCTGCGTTTTTCCTTCGGGACAATTGAAATATTTGCAATGACAATCTTCCACACCTGGGTCTGACTCCTGAATATGAATGCTGGAGATGACAGAGCCCCTAACAGAAATCTGCTCACAACGGCAGAAAACAAAAACCCAGACAAAAAAAAACAGAAAAAACAAAGACAATATTTCATTGCATTTTTTGCTTTTAGTTAACTCTTCTTAAATCATAGTTAAGTCATAGTTAAATCATACTTAAGCCTATTAGGGTTCAGTAATGATTCCTAACCGCCAGTTTGTTGTGCATGTTTCTGTTCTTTTGCGATGATGTCTGCAGAAACTTGACCAAATCATAACACTGGAATTGAGTCACAGACTTACATGAGCTTTATGATGAAATAACAATATTGTAATACCAGAAGCCACGTGCCACACTTGCTTCACTTGCTTCACTTGCAGGTGATTTCAAAGTTAAACTTAATTGATGAAGTTGAATGAGAGACAGCAGAAACGATTAAAGGAACTCCTGTGGATCTCTGAGAGCATTTGCTAAAATGTGTGTCTCTTTTCATTCAATTCAGGTAAAAATCAACGGGATTTATCTCAGAAAAGTTACACTCATCATTTTACATCAGACTTCTTCTTGTCTTTCAAAAACATTCACCAAGACTGGTAATCTGCTTACAGTGATCTCATTGACTGTGAATGCATTATTCAGGGGGGAAAAAAAGAGAAATTGACTTTTTTTTTTTATTGTTTAAAGCCCTTCAGGCTGCAATAAAATGTATTAACAGACAAGCAAAAAGTGCATTTACATCCCCATTTTCCTCAAACAGCTGTCCATTGTGGCCTAATCAGTGGGCCAGTGTTTGGGGAGCCACAATGATCTGTACATAATGTAGCAGCTGATCAATAACAGATATTTGAAAGGCTGAGTCTCGCCGGAGCTCTTGTAGTCATCTGAAACAATAAAACCAGGCCAACTTCTGTTCTCAAAGTAACCTGTTGCCCTCCTCCTCCCTCCCTTCCTCTCTCTCTCTCTCATTCCCATCTTTCCTCCCACCATCACTGTCAAATTCCTCAGGAAACACATCTGAAGAGCCATGTGCATAGTCTGATCACATTATCTCTGGTCAGAGAGAGAGAGAGAGAGGGAGGGAGAGGCCAAGAGGGATCGAGCAAAGCCAAGGGCAGTTGACTGCTACGGCCTAATTGCACCCTGGTCTGCATTTGTCGTTGCACAAAGCGTTCGTCTGTTGCCTTGTTTAAATTTTGTCTGAGTGCAATGGGGCTTAAAATATTTTAAAAGTAGAATTCTTGCTTTTGCTTTCGCTGAACGTGTGTCTGATTGAATTACTGTAAAAAAAAATAGTGTAAAAATGGTGTAAGCTCAGAGAGTTTTATTTTATTTTATCTTCACTGGTAAAAGAGGGCCAGTACCGTGGACGCAGGAGTTTGCTCCGAGTCTGCTTTACGTCTTCTTTCATCATCCTCGCACCACTCTGAGTGTCTGTCTGCTTTAGCCTGCAGCTTTGTCAGTGGCTGGTTACAGTTACAAGATGTTCTGTTTGGTCAGTGTTTTTGAGTGCTATGAATCCCTGTAATCATGGGAGAGGCCCTCTCTGTACAATGAACGTTTGTTGTCAGAGATGTGCACACACACACACTGGCTCAGACACACACTCGCTCGCACACACACACGTTTATCCCCGCACCCCATGGGTAATAGAGCTGATCGTGTTCTGAACCCTCCTCTCGCTCTTTGCCACAGTTCTCACGAATATGCGAGTGGTGGCCCGTGCGTGTGTGCAGACATGCACACTGATGCGCCCGTTTAATGCACGCACGCACCCGGTGCACCTTGGCCTTTTTAAAAAAAAAACACACACACACACCCACACACACACACTGGATCCAGTGTCATGACCGAGAAAGCGGGGTCAGACTGAGGTCAAACTCAAATGCTGTTAGGAAAGAGATCCTTGATTGCATGTACAGTGGGCCATGCAGGGGCTGAGATAATCACGCAGATAGCAACCAGCCCATGCTCACACACTGTAAAACACACGCCGTACATTTTACACACACACGGCGTCCTTGGAAATATCCAGCTTCTCTGTTTGGTAATTCCTGAGGGCTCTCCAGTAGAACAAGTCTCAACCCTCTTCAGCTGGCCCGTCTGCTCCATGGAGCTGTTGTTGTGGTCACTACGAAACTTAGTAATTTTATTAGTGTGATTCAGCAGCATTTAACACTTCAAATGACATGGAAAAGTTCAATCATTAGAACCTTCTGGGTGTGCTTGTTAAACTTGGCCGAGGAAAGATGACTATTAAAGCTGCAAATAGTCTTTCTATTACTAGCTTGTTTTAAATCGCCCTGCGGAGCACATTTCAATAAAATATCCTCGATGCGGTGGTTTCATCAAATTAGTGAGCCAAAAATACCCTATGTCTCTGTGTGTGTATGCATATGTATGTATATATATATATATATATATATATATATATATATATATATATATATATACCTATATATATATATATATATATATATATATAGGTATATACACACACATATAGACATCATCCTGAATTTAAGACTGTACTACTGATAACAGGGAAGTGTAAAAGGCCTGTAATCAGCAGCACTGCAGCTTGTGTGAACCCTCCAGCGGGACAGCACTGCAAAAAGGAGGCACTTTTGGGACAAATCTATTTAGGCTGATATCTGAAATTGGTGATCTCAGTTGATGAGAGAGGAAAAGCTCTGTGGGTTCACATGGAGACAGTTGTTTCCATGCTCACAGCCTCATTTTGTGTTCAAAAATGATATTGCCAGTCATGATCAAAATGATTTAATTTCAGGTTGTTGTTTTTTTTTGTTGAATTTGCGTGTTCTTTTTTTTTTTTTTTTTTAGCTTGCGCATAGGGACAAATATTAGACTGGGTTTTGGGTAAATTTGAGCGTAGATGTGTTTTATCTGAGGTGAGTCTGAAGCGCTGGTGATCTGCTGTCTCTGTTGCCGCACATACCTTCATACATTCCAGTTACAGCAAATAGCTAGCTAACCCAGAAGCCGAAATGATAAGCCTTAAAGAGACACCGGGTCCGTCTCTTACCCCCCCACCTACACACACACACACACACACACACACACACACACACACACACAGAAAGGTATACACACATTCTCGTCTGTCAGGCTTTAAGTAAATACCATGTAACGACCTCAAGTGTTTGCAGCCGCAACCGTTTATAGTTTCCCCATGTTTTTGACCGTATCTTTCAGGAACAGGGTGACTCCAATGTTCTCCTGCAGCCTCCCAACACCACCTAGCATTTCCTGGAAGAACGTGTCCATTGCCTGCTCCCAACAAACATGGACTGTTTTCCCATGCTCTATTTTCTGTCGGTAAGTAAGTGGACCATGGCACTTCAATTTGTTGCATGTGACATGTTGCCGCATCTTGACTCCTGAATCCCCCCCACCCCTACTCTTCTTTTCCTCCGTCCACTGAATCACTCATTTACGTGGCATTTGTCCAGACTTGAACCGCAGGTCTGCAAAGGGGTGTTGGTCGAGGCGCATGCATGAGGCAGAGCCCTTTTTCTTTTAAATGTGTTGTAGAAAGTCTCAGGTTTGTCCCATGGCTTGTTGGGGCAGACTGTGAGGGACAATGGCGCCTTATTGAGTTAAGAATTTGCTCCGACCTCGGGGCTGGCTCTTTTATTTGTCTAATCATAGTGGAGGAGACAAGGGGAAGGGGTGGAGTGGGGAGGAATGGCCCTCAGATCGCATTAAAAAAGTTGGGTTCTGCAACCAGCTGTTTACAGTACCTTTGGAGGATGTCGCAAAAGATAAACAGCAAGTGGCCTATCTGATCAGGGAATGCTTTACTGTAAACAAGACGGGCCGGATCATTGACGGTAGTTAGTTTGTCCCGGGTGGCTTGGTGGGAATTGTTAAAAAAAGAAGACGAAGATGCTGCTTTGAGTTGTTTAAACCTTGTATTTTCAAAACTGTAGAGAGAGAAAATACAGTATTTGGGTTTGCCTCTGTGTCTTGCTTGTCCTTTTTTTTGTTCCAACCCCCTGCTCGGCTCAGAATGTTCTTAATCTTTTATCTCCCTGTTTCATCTGCCGCCCCCACCAGAGACATCATGATTCCTGGTAATCGAATGCTGATGGTCATTTTAATATGCCAAGTCCTGCTGGGAGAGAGCAACCATGCTAGTCTGATACCTGAAGAAGGGAAGAAGAAAGTACCTGGCCTGCAGGGTCGTTCGACCGCTCAGAGCCATGAACTTTTGCGGGACTTTGAGGCCACGCTGCTGCACATGTTTGGCCTCAAAAGAAGACCGCGGCCCAGCCGCTCGGCCACCGTGCCCCGCTATCTGCTGGACCTCTACCGGCTGCAGTCGGGGGAGGCCGAGGAGGTCGGAGCGCATGACATCGCCTTCGAGTACCCGGAGAGGTCGGCCAGCCGGGCCAACACTGTGAGGGGCTTCCACCATGAAGGTAAGAGAAAAACGGGAGGATATTTGCAACACTTTTTCATCAGGCAGTGTCACTGTGAACAGGAGGAAAGATGATAAATGCAATTTAAACAATGAAAAACATCACAATTGCCCCTAAAGGTCGCTTTTGACTGACATTCCAACAATTTAGGAGAGCATTAGCATGGTCGCGGATTGTTAAATATTCAGGGTGGGAGAAAAAAAAGAAAAAAAAGAAAAAACAACATTTTCTACATCCCCTTGAAACATTATTGAAATGGTGCTCCACCCAGCTCTCCATGACCAAAGAATGTAAGGATGCGGTCACCAAACACTGACTACAGAAGGGCAAAAAAATTTTGCTAGACAAGTTCTCAAGAGCCTAATTTGACAAAGCTCTGCATGTTTGGTTAGTAGCTTGGAGGAAAAGCATACCTAAATATTACTGACTTACACTTCTCACCCCACCCAACAGAACATGGTTTAAAAAAGCCCGTTCTGGGCCTGGAATTGTAGTGCGCTCCTCTCTTATGTCTCCAGTTTATATGGAAGGCTCTTTAAGAAAAGACCTTTCTCACTGTGCAATTATCTTTAATGCTACTCTGCAGCCTTCTAAATAAAGCCCCTACTGCCAACAATGTGGGTGCTGAGAGAAGACACTGCAGCTCTCCGGAGAGATGGAAAAAAAAATCAAGTCTCAGAAACTGCTGTGGTGGAAAGACGGGAATGGTAGAAAAAGTCCCAGTTTATTGCGACTGCTTAGTTTTAGCTGCAACTGCAGGCGTTTTTAATGAGGTTTGGAGTAAAAGTCCAGTCTAAATGATGGTTAGATATAAGTAGAATTCACAAAGATATGCACAGACATGTCTGGTAGATGGTAAACTGTCGGCAGTAAGAAGCAGAGTCCATAAATGAGAATTGATCACGTGACATGATAGACTGAGAATGCGTAGGAAAGGCTGCAGAATGTGTCTGCCCTCGGGAGGAGTGGTGAATGAGAAATAAATCAACCTTAATGTGGCTTGTCAAACATGCTGATAGAGGTAGCGCATGCCAGCCTACGCTAACTCCAACGTACGGAAAACTAGTTATGAAAAAAAAAGAACATCGCCGATGAAGGAGGGGCGTCTTCCTGTGATGCAATGTGTGCATGCACACGTGAGCTCACGTGTGGGTTTGCGCTCCTCTTTGCAAGCGTTTACCCTCCTTTTCTCCTCGGCTGAACTATGTTAATAATACACTTTGAAGCCCTTCTGAGGGGGAGTGCTGCATGGCATTGTATGATAGTATGACTCAGTGGAGTCATCCCTCCAAAACACAAGAGGTGTACTACAGTCTGCTCCAGATGGATAGTCAGTTAAGGAGAAGTGTTTACAGGAAAGGGAAGCTGTTCATCCCAATTTCAGCTGGCGGTTTTTATTTACTGGGTGTAACAGGGAGAGATTTCAGATGACTGTCAATTAAACTACAGGGCAGACAGGATAGGAGGAGTGTGTGTGTGCACTCGTGAAACTTTGAATAATCTCTGGTTGTGAATATGCTACATTCCCACGCAATACCTCCTTTCCCCACGGGCCTCAGATAGATGTAATTCTACTGTATCGTCTGACTCCGTAATGATTATTCATGATGAAATTGATAAATCTCTTAAGTGAACAAACTGCAGAGCTAATCAAAAACACAGCGGGTTTTAATAATGAGAACCACCTGGGTGAGATTAGGGCCTGGGTGTGAAATAACAGGGGTGGATTGAGCAGGAAAATAGTAGACACAACATTCCTTTCCCCAACAATGGTGATCTTGCCAGAAATCTGCAGACTGTGCGTGGAACAGGGAGCCTCCACTGTGTTTATACTGTAGTTGTGGTACGTTAATCACCACCCTCCTTGTCATGCATGTTTCAGCAAAGTGCTCAGAGAAAGACACAGAGAAGGGCAGGGTAATCCTTAAAGATAGATAAGGAAGTATTGATGATATGTATTTATATTCTTGATTTCCCCAGAGGCCTTTAAAAAAGTCTGCCTGTGCATTATTTAGTGTCAATAATAAGCAACGACAAATGACGTTGGATAAAATTCAAGTGTCAGGACTTTGAAGAGCAAAGAGTGGAAACTGTATAAGACAACTGTGTAAGATGCACATCTGAAACAACTTAGCAAGGTTTCTTTTTATTCATTTTTATATATTCTGACCTTTATGGAATTGTGCCTTTGAGCAAACATCCCACACTTTTCCTCTGGCTCATTTTCAGAGCACATGGAGAGGATGCACGAACTGGAAGATGGAGAATCCATCCCTCTTCACTTCCTGTTCAACCTTAGCAGCATTCCAGAGGATGAGCTGCTGTCGTCGGCCGAACTGAGGCTCTACCGTCACCAGATCGACGAGGCCGTCGCCGACACCCTCTCAGGTGACCAGGGGCTTCATCGGATAAACGTATACGAGGTGCTAAAAGCCCCGCGGCCCGGGCAGCTCATCACGCAGCTCCTGGACACGCGGCTCGTGCGGCACAACGCCTCGCGCTGGGAGAGCTTCGACGTCAGCCCCGCTGTGCTGCGCTGGACTCGCGAGCGCCTCCCTAACTATGGACTGGCCGTGGAGGTCCTGCACCTCGACCAGACGCCGCAGCGCCAGCACAAGCACGTCCGCGTCAGCCGCTCGCTGCACCAAGAGCCCGGCGAGGACTGGGAGCAGGTGCGCCCTCTGCTGGTGACCTTCGGCCACGACGGGAAGGGTCACCCGCTGACCCGCCGGACCAAGCGCAGCCCCAAACAACGGGGCCGTAAGCGCAACCGCAACTGCCGGCGCCACGCGCTGTACGTGGACTTCAGCGACGTGGGCTGGAATGACTGGATAGTGGCGCCCCCGGGCTACCAGGCCTATTACTGCCACGGGGAATGCCCCTTTCCTCTGGCGGATCACCTGAACTCAACCAACCACGCCATTGTGCAGACACTGGTGAACTCTGTGAACAACAACATTCCCAAGGCCTGCTGCGTACCAACAGAGCTCAGCGCCATCTCCATGCTCTACCTGGACGAACACGACAAGGTGGTCCTAAAAAACTACCAAGAAATGGTAGTGGAGGGCTGCGGCTGCCGCTAACACACAGACTTCCTCAAACTCAGACATGGACGGGCCACTTGAGAAGAAGCACCACGGACGCTGAAAAAAAAAAATCAGTCTTTACTCCCAAAAATGTTCACTTGGACCCTTATTTATAACTTTTATGAGGTGTATGTTTGTCTCACTTTTTTTTTTGTTTCTTTGACAATATGATCATATATTTTGACAAAATATATATATTTATATCTACATATTAAAAAATAAATTGAGTCCTTATTTTAAAAAAAAAAAGCTGTACAACTTTTCATAATGTACATTAGATTGTATAAGTTTTTTATTGAGAAAATAGTAAAAACCCTTTTAAAAGTAAAGTTTATTTACTGGTAATATTTATTGCTTTCATATTATATACAGGAAAAAAAAAGATAAATAAAAATGTTGAACTGCTTCCGAAAACACATTTAGTCAAGTCCCACAATGCAGCTGTTGTGTTTTTGCAAGAAATCGGAGCACCGCGTTGATTTATTTCCACGCTGTTTCTTCAAGAATCAGTTTTTAAAAATGTGGATTGGGTTTAATTTGAAAAAAAAAATCGATCTGGTTACATTAGTAAAACCCTTAAAAGAAACTCAATTTTACCTCATTGTAAGATATCTGTAATAACTAACGACAACAAGGAACTATAAAAATAAAAAAAAAGTTACACTAAATCACTTGCTTTCTCCATATGCATTGGATTTAAAGATCGCTAGAATTACATTAAACTTTATTTCAAATGCTCAAATCTGGTTTTCCTAAAAAGAAAGAAAAGAGCTGAGAAAATCTTGATAATATAAAAGGATGTTTGGTTTATTAAGTGGTATCTCACTAACTTTTAATAGTTTTTGGCAACAGAAGCTTTGGCAGAATTGGTTTTGCCATTTCAAAGCTGCGAGTCATTTGTGTTAAAAAGGACCTTATTGTTCTCAAATGTCACTTTTCGGACAATTAGGCTGACATGCGGTGGTTGGATACTTCGCTAATCCAATTGCAGTCTGGGTTTGTTGTTCAGCCCGGCTGTGTGAGGGTGATCCTATTGTTCCTGACGTCCCCCGCATCGGGGCCATGATTGCGGCCGATGCATCCTGCCCTGGTACGAGGCGGCCGAGTCCTCAGAAGAATCAAAGGTTAGACGTTCTGTCTCCTGCCTTTGTCTCCGGCGGCTCATGCCAGCAGAGCAAAGATGCCTGTCTCCAACCTGTGCCCCATCACACAAAAGGCTTCTACATCACTTATTTACAAGCTGACGGCTGGCCCAAATTATGTGATAATGTCTAGAGTGAGCGACTCCTTTGAACTGCTGGAGGAATTCGCCTCTTTGCATTATGAGTTTTTAACGTATTATTCTAATCTAATATAACGTTTGGTTGTTTCGCTCAACGACAGATTTCTAGAGAAAACATCAAAACAAACATATATACTACCTTGTCAGTGGTATCAAATAAATTAGGCTTGACATTAATTGCATGTCATATAACGAAAAGCCAGACGAGTTTGTTGGTTTTTCCTACTGGAGCATGAGCAGGCCCTCAGGCGCTCTAATGGCCCCGGGGCCTCTCTTTGATGCCTGCATATCAGCATCAAAAAGGGGTGGCTCCGAAACGAGGGGAAGACAGAAGAATTTCATTTTGAAGTGGCTGAAGGCAGACAAGGAGAAGGCCGGGAGTTACTTGTGTATTTGTGTGTCCGGCAAGAAGTTTTTTTTTTGTTTTTTTTTTCTTCCGTCCACCAGCTTTGACAGCGCAATTACTACATTTCAACTGATCTCCCCCTAAAGTTGAGATAGCATCAGCTATTTATGGTAATTGTCCTGCCCAGTCATTATCCCACTCCCCCCTACACAAAAGAAGATGCATGTTTATTAAAAAGCCAGAGAGGGACATTTATATAAGCTCCACACACCCTGTGAGTCGGCCGTTTAGTTTACCGCCATCCGGTTCCTCAACATTCATGTTTAGGAGAAAGGAATCTGGTCATTGCTCACGGCCTCAAAGTGCAGTGAGATTTTTAAAATGTTCTCAAAAACTTCAGGAAAAATCGATAAACCCAAGTATGTGTGAGCTTTAAGAGGGGGGTGGGGGGTCCGTTACATAATGGGTCTTATAAACAGGTCCAGGGCTTTGTCATTCCTATGAGATGTCCCACTCAAGCCTCCTGTTCTCACGCAATTACAGGTGAGTCATTATGCAGCGGGTCTATTGACACTGCTTGACTAAGTGACGGGGTGAAGTCTTCAAAAAAGCTTTTTATTTGGACCCTCCATCGTAAAAGCCCCAGCCGAGTGTTTGCAGGCGGTACCCCTCCCAGTGGGAACAAAAGGAGGGTGGGCCTTACGTGCTTGGCCTCGTTTTAGTGGGAGCACTATACCTCAATCACTTTACTTCTACGAGTGACAAGATGTTAGAGATTTGAATGTAAGTGTGTCCATGTGGGCCTGTAAACTTCCTTCCAGGTAAGTCATGTGACATGTGTTGTTTAAAAACCACCTCCAGTAGAAAACACAGGAAATATACGGAGGGAAATATGGGTTGTTATGTTCCACGAGAGCTAGGGAAGCTTTTTTTTTTTTGGCAAAAGTAGTGTTTAGAATTTAATAATACAGCCACGCTCCTTCAACAATTCACCAGTGATGTGTAATGCTCTCTCTGTTGGCCCTGGTGTGTAGTAATACCTCAGCCTAAAATATCTGACAGATTAAGAAAAAAAAACAAAAAAAAATCTCTAAGTATTCTGTTGTGGCTTCAAGTATTTTACAATTTACGGCTTAATGAGTCCTGACTCATTTTGCGTGCTGTGTTGCCAGCTGGCTGACCAATCTTCGGTGAATAACACGTCATGTCAGAAAATACCAGCAACGCCTTTAATTCTTTGAACTGAGTCATGTGTAAATGACTGACCCACTCTTCTCCACCCCCATCCAATTTTACTGTATTTCACCTTATTTAAGGGTTTAACAATATCGGGGAAGAGAGCGAGTGAATGGCATTTGTTGCATTACGAACAGACATTTCCATCGTTTCGCACTTCATTGTCCGACCCAACGGTTCAAAATCTAAAGACGGTCATTTTAAAATTAAAATGATGTAAAATGACGATGCACCTGTTGAGCTAATTTTAAAACAACAACAACAACGACAAAGATCAAAGAAGCCCGAAGCGGGAGTTTAGCAGAGCATCCAGACAGATTTATTATCCAAGGCCTTCACCACAGATCCAGACAATGATAGTAATGCACAAGTGTGTTGGCTGCCAAAGTTTTGAGTTACCAAAAATGTCCAAGGAAAACCATTCAGCTGGGTCTCTGGAGCGCTTCGAGTAAATGGAGCATTGTCTCTGAAGACACACGCTGTGCTGGAATTTTTCAAATATCTTTCTTTTTTTTTTTTAAATACCGCAAAGAACACTCTTACATTTTATTGAGGAACTGGGAGGTGGACGTTTTCAAAAAGCAGCGATGCTTTATTGAACAAAATCACGTGGTTATGGTGCAGATATCGTTGGGTTACGCTCTGCCGTGCTACAGTTCCAGGCTGGAGAGCATTTGATTATGCCCCGTGTGTGATGAGAGCTCACGTCAGTGCTGCTCTTGTCCTCATACGTCCACACAAGGACAGCCATGCACACGCATTTGTTTTTGTGCATACACTTTTTTTTCAGCATATATTAGTTGAGTTGCACAACAGCACACACACACACACACATTTGAAACCTTAGATCCTTCTCGCTGTCCATCTGTAGGGGTTATCTGCGTGGCACCCGCTCTCACCCCCGTCTGTGACTCATCTCCACTCATCACGCACACCTCTGCACCGGCACATGGCAGCCGAGGCGCTCCACGCTGCATTTAAGGGAATAAGCCTGTCATCGACGGAATAGTCTGACCTCGGGGTCACCGATACCAACCCGGGCAGGCGAACACACACACACATGCACACACACACACAAGCCGCGTACAGTGTCGCTAGCAACGGCTGACAGAAGGGGAAAGGTCCTCTGGGTTCAGACACAGGTGACACCTCGATTAGTTGAGTTTACGCTGAAACCAGATTCACACACCAACTCTGCTCATGCTCAAGAGCAGAAACCACAATCTATGGATTTAAAAAAAAGAATAAAAACAGGTGACACATTCATTAATAATCCAAATGTCTGATAATTGCAGCAAATGAGGGGTTAGCAGGCAAAAGACGAGACCCAGAAAACACTGTAATTCTGAGTGACAGGTGTGTTTGGGCATTCTCACCTTCTTTTTCGGCTTCTTTTAACATGCGCCGTTTGCATGTGGGTGTAAGGGCGTGCACCCTCTCGCGCACACTTAAGTACATGCCCACGCTCACAAATTTGCAGTTGCCCGCTCAACTCACGCTGCTAAAGTCTTTGGTGTCTGCGAGAGGTGTTACAAGAAAAACAATGACGCCGTCTCAAAGAAAGCTTAATAACAGTAATTGCGGCCTGCGTGATTAGAAAGAGTATCAGATATTTCCATCTTGACAACTGTTCCCCAAACAAGGGCGCGCAAGAGCGGTGGGTCAGGGGGGTGAAAAGTGTGAGCGTGTGTGATTTAAAAAAAAAAAAAAAAACCCTTGTTTCTTTCACACAGCCTCCCTGCCTGGGAAGGGACCGCAGTGGAAATTTCCACTTGTCGAAGAAAACGACCTGCGGGCTTAAAATTTGGTGTCAAGTGCCAGTGTCGCTGTGTGGACGGAATGCTTCTTTTGTGGGCGAGTCTCTGGTGTAATTTCGGGCAGGGCAGGGTGTCCCCGCGGTAGGCCTTTCTTCCTCGGGCCTTGTGCAGTTTCATTAGATACGGCTAATGAAAAGATGGCTGGCCCCCCGACGCTCCTCTGGCCTGTATTTAGAGCTCCTGCCTCGCATCTCCCAGCGAACAGGTGTGCTGGCCGGGCCTGCAGCATAACTCTCAGAGCGCTTTTCATCCTCATCTTCATTTAACTCTTCTATAAAGCATCACTTTCATCACATGCTTCCTAGTGGAAACAAAGACTCTTATTCACCCTTAATAAGGATGTAAAAAGGTTAGAATCAACCACGTGCGACAAAACTTGGATTTGAACAATTAATTTAGATTTATTACGAACCTAAACAAGCACATTCTTTTCATGTAGCACTTAAGACCGTATAAGTTGGGCTTCATAATTACATTACGTTTGTCATCTGAAAATAGAGACAACTGAGCAAAATTTGAATTAAATAGCTGCTGTCATAATGTGCTTTTAATCTAATATTCATTCATTTGTCAGACATTTACCATTCTTGCAATACATTATTTGGACATCCACATAAAAGCACATGAAACGTAGAGAACAAAAGCTCTTTGTTCATAATCACTTAACTCATGTAACGAGCAGAAACCTCTGCCAAACGGAGAAAATGCAACAGGCCTCCAGTAATTACACAGACCTGTTTCTACACAGTACATCTGCTGCCTCTCCCCCCCATGGATCTCTAATTGTCCTTTCAGCACGACAATAGATGATGTATGGTTTGGTGTCATCTGGCAACAGCTCATTGTTTAGTTACAGGTGCCTTTTTGGGCCACATACAGTGTCTCCCATTCACTTGCATGGATATCTGAAAAGAGGATGGGTGTTTGGCTGGTGTAAGTCTGGAGTTGGAGCTCAGTGTTTATTTGCTAACAGACTGCCTCTGTGTTCATACGCTGACCCTTTGTGCGGCGTTCTGAGAGGCAGGTGAATTGTGCTTTGGGCTTGCGGGCCACAGTTTGAAAGCAACAACGTGTAACCTGAGATGTAACGTGACCGTGAGGCAATTAGGACCACAATGAGGACGGGTTTTTTCCCCCGCATTCATCCCTTTTGTGTTTCTAAATACTATTTAAGAGCAAACCAAATGTGCAACCTTGGGCGCTCTTGCACCGATACGGAGGGAAATCTACAATCGGGCAGAAAAACAGCAGCTGAAGTTTTTGTTCCTGTTGACACCTGCTTGTCGTGGACTTGTTAGGGGAGTTGCTCTCGAGGATGTTTCCCCTTTGAAGTTGTTCTACCTTCACCATTTTTCTTTTTTGAAGTGGGGGATTTGGGTGAGGTTGAAAGGATGCAAACCTAATTAAGGACATTTTGCAGACCCTTTTTCTGTGTTCAGAAACTATGACTATGGAAGGCTGCAAGGAGTGCCGGAAGCACGAGACCCTGCACCTTCTTCCCTCCTCATTCTCTCCCTCCGCCCTTCAGCTGCCATATACTCCTCCTTGAATGGAGTGTGTCTACCGGATCTGCCCAGGATGAAATGTCATATCTCAGACTGATCCTTATCTCTTAATCGCTTCCTTTGTCTCCCATGATTCCCCAGACCTTCCCTAACTTCCCTCCTCGGACACTGGCCTTTGATGTGTCAGCCACATAGGAACGATGGGGGTGGAATATTTGTGATGTGTGCACGTATGTGTGTGTGTGTGTGTGTGTGTGTGTTTTGAAGTGGCGGTCTGGTTCTGCTCTGAACTAACAAAAGCCCCAAAGGTTATCAAGACCTTGCAGTGAAAGGGGACCACTGGAAAGGGTTGTGCAAGAATTAGTCATTTGCAAACTAAACGCAAAGAAGATGGAACGTTTGATCTTACGTGGACGTGTGTGTACGTTCCCAACGTATGTAAGATTGGTAACATGTTCCTGTTTCGTGTTTGTATGACGCTACAATTGGTAACATCCTGGTGACACATCACCCTTTCAAAGCTTTTTCTAGAGCCACAAGCAGAACCTTTAGCGGTCAAACGTGAAGCACATTGAAAGCGCTAAAAACTAAAATAGTCTTTATAAATGCCACACAACAATCTCGCTACTTCAAACATTTTTTGGACCAGGACTACTTTGATTTGACAGTGACCAATGAGATGGGGATTTGTGAGCAACTATGAGAAGAGTTTTGGTTGACTGAACACGTGTAAAACTATATTCCCATACGGTAATCTAAAACTTAACAAAGGTACTGAGAACAAACCAGTCTAACATAATGACATATGCCGACTGCTAGCATTGCCAACACATGACATAATAACAACATGATAAACATTATGTTTAAAGAAGGGGATTCACTACAGCTGATCTGGGAACTTATATCGCACAAGCCAATTTTAGAAGCTGGGAATCTGACATCCAAGTCATTTTCCTTGGACTGTTGCCTTCTACACAAAGCAGTGGATTTATGCAACAAATTCATATGTATGGTGACTCCATGGAGCTCATTCCAGCTGTCCCAAACTGGAGCCCATGGGCAGAGGCCAGACCACCACTCGCTCACTAAGGGAATGTTTCAGAAAAGGTCCTCCAGGAAAAAAGCTTTCAGACAGATCTTAACTCTCTGGATAGATTATTATCTTGCAGCTGATTTTGAAATCTCTGTTGGGACAAGCAATTGGCTGGGGAAAAGCTGCTGCTCAGATTGTTGGAAAATGGATGAATGCATGAATAAACGAACAAACAAACGAACAAATAAATGAACAGATGGATTATACAGCTCACAAAGAACAAAAGTCATCTCGTATTTTACTTATAGCAGACCTTGAAGGATGATGGAGCAGCAGGGAAGGGAGAAAAGGCAGGACGATACAGACACAGGTGAGACAACCAGAGAATACAACGAGACACAGGTGACAATAATCGGAGAGGATAACAGGAGATGGAGGAAGACAGGGATGGAGGTAACAGGCCAAACAAAGAGAACAAGAAAACCAACACAACTAAAAAGAAACCTTAGATCATGACAACTGGTGAATTATATTGAAACTTTTTAGATTACGACTTCAGTCAAGTTCAAAGAGAGTTGAACCAATTCCGTGCTGAACTAAAGGTTTTGCAGACCACAACAACTGTCATCCATCCATCATCTATACCCGCTTAATCCTGTTCAGGTTCACGGGGGTCTGCTGGGGCCTATCCCAGCTCTCTTCCGGTGAAAGGCAGGGGTTACACCCTAGAGAGGTGTCCATCACAGAGCCACTTATGCACAAACTACTACACACTGTCCTTTGGAACGTTTTAATATCACCAGCCCAGACATAAGGGTTTTTGGACTATGGGAGGAAGCTTGAGTGCCTGGAGAAAACCTGCACAAGCATGGCAAGAACATGTGAACTTCCCACAGAAAGACCCCTGCCGGGATTCAAACCAGCAACCTCCTAGCTGTGAAGTGACGGTGCTAACCTCCAAGCCACTGTACTGCACTTTTTTTGTGTATTGTGGCACTGGGCCCATTCCCATCTGTCTGTACAGTAAGAATCCCCGCCTCAACAGTTCACCAGTCCATGATGATTTATGACCATTTACGTTTAAAAGTGGAAATGAGGTGATATCTATTAAAATGAGAACCAATTTACACACCTTTCCGGCCAGGTTCAAAATTCTTGATGAGTTTTATTGAAACGTTGCAGCAAAAAGCTTTTAGCAGAAGTCAATATTTCATGCTTTATCACTTCATAAATCACACATAGCTTTCAAAAGTCCGGAAAAGTCATGTTTTTAAGAACTATGAACATGTTTACCTCAAATTACCAACGTGCCAGAGTAACCTACAACTATAAACACTTTTCTTTTTTTTAGGTGCTAATGGTGGTTAGATGTTGTTCCTGCATGTACCTCCACTTCCTTTGGTGAATTACTGCAGTTCAATGGCAAATAGTAGCCCCTTTTACATCAGTTTAACCCCCAAATCAAGTGTCTCTTCTGCCCTTTGTACATTGATTGACACAGGGATGGTGTGTTGAGCTCTCCCCCCCACCAATAACTTGCCTGCGGGTGGTGGGTGGAACTTGCTGATAACAACCCAAGGATGTCCACAAGCTCCTCATCCTCAGAGCCATAGACACCATACATCTGCAAATAACAGAAAAGTAATCTGCATCTGGCTATTAAGATGGCACACCGTGGCTTTAAAATAAACAAAACTTGGTGTCATAAACAAACTGAAGAGCTTCAGAAAGAAATTCTTTGCCGTCGATGAGCACAACAGCAGGACTGGGAGAGGGAGACCGCTGGTCATAAATCTTGGTCATATCAGTGTGGATCTGCCACTCGCTCCTTCTTCTGCATCCAGACAACTCTTCTGATGTTGATGAAGCCAGCGTGTTTTCTGTCCCAAAGCTTTGACATCTCTCCTGATCCACTTGTATGTTTTGCGTAAAACTTTCCCATTTTGTTTGTATTTGGTCCAGACTTTAAAAAACAGACTAGTAACAGACATCTTCTGCCGCGCTCTGTGTTGAATTACCCGCTTGAATGAATTTTAAAGTCCTTCAACTATTTTAACTGACATTTGTGTATAGTTGAAACCATGTTTCCTAACCAAAGTATGACAGCAGCAAAAAAGAAAAAATAAAGAAAAGAAGAAGAGCTGTTTGTCTGGTTGCAATTCTCAACTAAAAGACAACGCCCCCTAATTATACATTTGTTACATTATATAATTTTACCTGATCCACAAAAAGCAGTTGCCATGGAAGTCAAATCTAGCTAGGAACTGGATTCCAACTGGAAAACCGGATGTGACTCTTTGGTTCTTGCATGGGAAGCATACTGAGTAAAAGACAAAAAAAGAAAGAAAAATAAATTATAAGAAGATAATAAGATAAAAAAGACTGTGACTGACCATAAGCTTAGGATTTTTTTAAATTCCAATTGAAAATGTACAGGTGATTGTAAACTGTGGAAAACAGGCGCTCACATACAGTATTTCCAAAACATGCTTGCAAATGTTTCCAACTGACCTAATGTCTTTAGGGGGAAAACACATGGACATGGCACAATATTAGAATGATGTAATCTTTCCCAGGGAATTTACTTTTCCGTGTACCTAAATTAAATGTTCAAAAACGAGAACGAAGACCAGATGCTTTCATTTGCATTTTGTCGGTCAAAAGACGTATCAATTGTACGTGGACACCTGTGTGGCAAAGCAAAAAGACGGGGAAAAAGAAAAGGACAAAATAGCATTGATAGCCTGTTTGAAAGAGCTTGTATCTGCCAGCACATCTTCAAACAGGTATATGAAGTCATGGCTTTGAACAAGTGACTGTGTATGGGTGAAAGATACACGTGTCTGCCATCACAGCTCATTGTTGTCTGCTGGGCTAAATGACATCCGGAGCTTCATTTCATCTGGGCCTAAAAGGAATCCTTGGTCGCAGCCGGGGGTGATGGGGGCATATTGTCTGCACCCTCTGGTGGCAGGATGCTACAGCACAACCTGTCTTTTGTGTGCGCATGAGTTGAGAAAAGGATGTTTGTTCATCTGAAGACACTAAAAGAACGTGGCTTCTCAGGTGAGAGCTCAGCACTGTATGTTTGTGTGAGGGGGGCCACCCAGCATCAGCAGCATATCCTGACAGAGATAGGAGAACTGGCTTACAATTGTAGCTCGTTGATACAGCCAAAAGCAACATCATTCATTTCAGTGAAAGAGCGAGGCCCTCGCTGGCTGCTAAGCCACCTGCAGATAGAAAAGGGTGGAAAGAAGGGAAATGAAGAACAACAATAGTAGCATAGAAAAAAAAAATCATCATAAGATTCATCAGCATGTGATGGTAAGCTTTCATCATCTGGTTGGCAGGTGTGTTCAAAACCCGGATTACTTTCTACCAGCAGGGGAGCATTGTTCCTGGCATATCTTTGTGTATTTGCACATGCATGTTGAAGTAAAGAGGAGAAAAGGCTGCCATTTTTCTCCTCTGACCCTCCGTCCTCTGGCGAGTGTGCTTCAGCGGGCTGTTTGTTGCTCTTGGCATGAAAATACACAACTGTATACATTAAAAACCATGAATGTCGGAGGCATTCAGAAGTGAGATCATCAACATATG
Source organism: Cololabis saira (assembly GCF_033807715.1). Classification (NCBI taxonomy): domain Eukaryota; kingdom Metazoa; phylum Chordata; class Actinopteri; order Beloniformes; family Belonidae; genus Cololabis; species Cololabis saira. Next base: position 12,820,964 of record NC_084602.1, read on the forward strand.
GTTTGAGCTGTAAAGGTCTGCAGACGTGATCCAAGCCCGGCTGTGGGAGTGAGTAATGATCATATACTCGAGGTATTATTACCTTAATATGTGTGGAAAAAGAGTGCTCATGAAGTACCAAAACCAGAAAATGAACCAGTGATATCAAGCAAATCTGATTAACTTGATTGGTAATATTGGGCACTTTCAACTAAAATAAAAATAATTTAGACTTTATCTGAAGGATTTTTGTTTGAACGATTAGATTTCACTCAAGTTGTGATTAAATCCAAGAGTCGGCAGTCATTACTTTTACCCAAACTGTTTTTTCTGAGCATGTTCTGCCAGAAATAACACCAGACAGATCTTTCACAAGTCCCCTTACGCCTCGTTTCCATTTGCTTCTGTGCGCTAATGTGATACTTCTGGAAGTTAATTCATTTACAGGAGAACCTCTGTGATCTGTACCGTAGCTGTGAAAACCCACCTTCCAGAGTTTTCTGAAACATTTCCCTCACGTGAGTTAAATAATCCGACTTCTGCGGTGGATATGGGACAGTTGCATGAGTTCCTACCAAGCTATTTCTCTCGAAAAAGCTAACGTGTTTGACAATGTTTTGGCACTATAGGCTGCAAGTGCTGGCAGTTGATAATGTTCGGGCTCCTCAGAGGGTTGGTGTTTGGGCAACAAGCCATATCTCCAGAACTGCACTTCCTTCCTTTGAACACTGGGAACATAGTACATGTTTCACAGGGATTAACAAAACTAGGATTTCAGCTCCGTGTCAGAAAAGATTTCCATCCACATTACACCAAATGAATGGTGGATATCACATGACCATTCGTGCTCACTACGACTGTGTGTATAAGTAAAAAACTGTGAAAACTAACATTTCCTGCAGCGTTTTCTTGCAGTGGATCATGTCTGTCCTTCTACACATATAAGCATTTTTAATGTTATTAAATACAAACTTTGACTCCATCCTTTTTGCTCCATCTCCATGCTTGTGTTTAAATTATTGTTAAGATTTTTCGTGGGTTTTATCCATAGACTGTAGAAAAGAATGGAGGAGGCAACAGTCATGTGACCCAACAGTTTCTGATGTGCTATTTTGAAGCAGACGCCATCTAACTTCTGGGTTGAGGCTCACGTGGAACTAAGATTACGATTGACCGCGGAAAAAGTAAGTCAATCTCCATTGACTCTGGTACTCTGGTACCCTGGTACCCTGGTACCCTGGTACTCTGGTACTCTGGTACCCTGGTACCCTGGTACTCTGGTACCCTGGTACCCTGGTACCCTGGTACCCTGGTACTCTGGTACCCTGGTACCCTGGTACCCTGGTACCCTGGTACTCTGGTACTCTGGTACCCTGGTACCCTGGTACTCTGGTACCCTGGTACCCTGGTACCCTGGTACTCTGGTACTCTGGTACCCTGGTACCCTGGTACCCTGGTACCCTGGTACTCTGGTACCCTGGTACCCTGGTACTCTGGTACTCTGGTACCCTGGTACTCTGGTACCCTGGTACTCTGGTACCCTGGTACTCTGGTACCCTGGTACCCTGGTACTCTGGTACCCTGGTACTCTGGTACCCTGGTACCCTGGTACCCTGGTACTCTGGTACTCTGGTACCCTGGTACCCTGGTACCCTGGTACCCTGGTACCCTGGTACTCTGGTACCCTGGTACTCTGGTACCCTGGTACCCTGGTACCCTGGTACCCTGGTACTCTGGTACCCTGGTACCCTGGTACTCTGGTACCCTGGTACCCTGGTACCCTGGTACTCTGGTACCCTTGTACCCTGGTACTCTGGTACCCTGGTACTCTGGTACCCTGGTACCCTGGTACCCTGGTACCCTGGTACCCTGGTACCCTGGTACTTTTCTTCTTCGTGTCTGGCCGTCCTCTATATCATGTGCTTCCAATTGGTGGCACAGGCGAGTTCAGCAGTGTTGGGTTTGGTCAGGTCACCTCCAGTGCATTGTGGGGCCGATATGCATCTCATGATGTGGTCCATTGTTTGTGGTTCCTCACACACGCATGCATCAGAGAATGGTAATTTCCATATTTTCATGGATGCCTTGCAGCGTCCTTCGCCGACCTGCAAACGGCTTAGGGTTTTCCAGATAGCCCATGGTTGGTCATGGCCGGTTGCAAGACATTCATCTGGGATGATGCCTCTCTCTGTCCATTGGGTTGTCTGGCTGCCCAGGCTGTTCCACTGGTTTTGCCACTCCGTGGTCCTGGCGACAGATGGTGTGGTCCCCAGTTCTGGAGTGGTATCCAGGAAGCTGCTTCTGGACGTGAGCCGTTTCTGGGGGGCCAGGTGTTCGTGCAGTGAGTGCCAGTTGTCATGGGCCTGCTGGTACTCTGGTACCCTGGTACCCTGGTACCCCAGTACCCTGGTACTCTGGTACTCTGGTACTCTTGTACCCTGTTACCCTGGTACTCTGGTACTCTGGTACCCTGGATTTTGTCTAAGTCTGGCTAAGACATTATATTACACCTTTATCCTAGATTCCACTACATTTAGCATAATGATCGTTTATCTTTCACCAAGCACCAAGTGCTGTAGTGTCTGATCACATAGTTTAAACTCAATATTCAACTGAGGCCACTGCATTGAGCTTACAATCTGTTAGCAGAAGCAGCCTGCTTTTAGTTAAGGTTCATCCCTGGAAACTCTCAACACTAAACCTTTTTTTCCTAAAACTTGGGCACCTATACTCTTTTGAGTCTTTATTTACAGCTCAAAAGCTATGTTAAGAAGTGATGAGTGGCAAAAGTGATGACATTGAACCATTGGCTGTTTCTGGTTGTCAATCAAAGTTTATGACCCTAATTATACAGACATCTTTTTGTATAGGGGGTGCTATAATTCAAGCACCCCCTCATACAGTTGTCATGGATTTGAGCTCTATGGCGCCCCAAACCATTTTTTAAAACAGACTGTGAATATTCAACAAAGGGTTTAAGAGCAGGTCCCTAATGGCCAGATGAGGAACCGCAACTTTTCCTACTTTCTTGTTAGCCAACAGGATAGTTAGAACTTCGTATTTGCAATTTATTGATGGTTGACACCTGAAGCGTCCATTAATGCCACGTAGTGGTCTGGTGGTGATGGTCAAATAATGCAGGACTGATAAATCAGGGAAAGGTTGTAGAAAATCTAATCATGATGCAAATCTCCACAACCTTTTCATTTTGTCTAAATGTTCAAATTCTTTTTTTCATCTGCACTAGACTGCAACAGTTTCATTTACAAACTAAATGTTATCTGCAGCAGATCAAGAAAAATAATCATAAAAGGGTCAAATTCTCCTGAGTAGTCTGGATGGTAGGCGTAACCATAAATAAAACATTTTACTTTCCGAATGTACTGTGTTCTCTGTACTGTGTTTGTTTTCAGTTCATAAAGGCCTCTCATGGTGATACAAATGGTGGTCTCAAAAGACAAAATCAGGTGACGTTATTGCAGTGCAACAAGGAAAGGTTGTCAGGGTGGAAGGATGAGTCAACGAAACGTCAGACTGCCACATAAAACTGCAGTTTTTTCCCCTTTTTCCCACCAGAACATATATAAATACTGCGGTTGTAAGTGCATTAAAGTATAAAACATTTGAGTAGAAGGTACTTACAAGTGAAGTTTCTTTTTACGCAGCTCCTCTGTCACTCTCTTTGATTTTTATCTTTAGAAGCCATTGTAAAAACGAAAGGGTTCCTCTTATAAGTTCTTCATAAATATACATTTTTGGTGCACTTTGTTGCCACAAGATTGAATCACTGGGGCTTGGGAAGACATGGAAAAAGAGGAAAAATGTGAAAACATACAATTAAACATCTGAGCCAGTAATAAAAAAGAAAAAGAGAGGAGTCACACCAAACAAACAGGCCTGTTGCCTTGGTAATGAACAGGGTCCCCGCTGAGGTGGCGTACATGAGCCATCAGCTCCAGCTCCATCTAGGACCTGGAATCCCAGCGGAGGAATGAGCTGGAGTATTTGACAGATGTGAAATGAGGAAGAGAAACAACCTCTTATTGTTATGGATGTGGTGTTCTTCAAAAATCCAGGGAAAGGTAGAGAAGAATACCGCTCTAATTAAGTCCAGGCCATCACTGTGCATTGAATGCAACGAGGGGGTTTCCGAAAACATTCACAGTCATTTGTCCTTTGCACTTGGAGGAGGATGTACAAGCTGCTCATGTTGCCTGGTATGCACACGCGCTCCAACCATGTGTTCACCTTATGCTACCTACAATTCAAGATAGCTTTTGATAACACACAACAGAAGAGCGTGATAAAATAAATAAATAAATAAATTGTGCATGTGTGTGATGTAAGAAATGTATTCTTAAAAGAAAGAGTTCAAAACATGTACTCAGTGTAACGATAGTTTAAAAAACAGATGAATGACTAAAGTACACAGTTTGGCTGGTCAACATGTGGTGTGTGCCTATGTGTGTGTACGTGTGTGTGTGTGTGTGTGTGTGTGTGTTATTGTGTGAGGCTCGCGGCCACAACCGTGCCCGGAAAAGCTTGAAGTACAACCAGTCATTAGGAAGTCAGGCCGTCTGGAGTGCATTATGGGCTGGGTACTGTAACTGTTACAAGCAGAGGCTGCTATCAAATCAGGGATGAGAGGAAGAAGCAGTGAACAGGAGACCCAGATGAAAAAAAGAAGATCGTACCTGAATCTGATAATTGACGGAGTAAAGATAATTCAGAAATTTGCACAGGAACATCTGTATTAGACACGGTTTTATTCACAAAAAAAACAATTACAAGACTGACAGCTGCATTAAACTAAGTTATGTAGTTAGACCATGAAAACACTTAATTTTATTGTGAGGATGTTTGGGGCGGGTGTGAAATCGGGATTCTGTGACACAACAAAGTAGGTATTTATTGCAAACAAAAGCCAAGCCTGCCCGAAACACGTCAACTTTACAAACAGACCTTCTGCACTGCACGGACCTCCGAGGAGCGAGCCGTGCCTTCCAGACATGTTTCTGATGACTAGCAAGCTGGCTAACTGGTGGTTTTAATTTACAGAAATATATGTTATCCTGGATGCCAGAGTTTCAACAACTTAATTATCTAGCTAAAAGGGCTGAGTTGAAACGACGCACCATGGATGTAGGAGGGGACACAAAGTTGTTAAGTGAATAAAAGGTCAAATTAATAATTTCATATTTTGTGTACTTCATGTGGTCGTAATTATTGGAGTTCTACGCAGCATGTTGGAAGCACACATGGTGGATGTTAGAGGACCATGCGCCTACTAAAAGAACCCGCACTACAGTAGTAAGTGGACATTAGATTTTGCACAGCACTACAGTAATAAAGACGTACAGTAAAGATTATGGCAAACACTCCCTCGTGTAACTGTTTTTGAAGTTTTTCTCTAGAGCCAGCCAAGATGAATAGATGCACCTCGGCTACGGCGGACTGACTCTCTCCCTCAGCAGGGGGGCATCGTTGACTCAAGATGCCTGCGTCATTACAGAGTCGCAAAATTCAACAAGGCTGTGAATTTAACCCACAACTTTAAAGTGGGTGAAATATTGAATATCTTTAGAGTGTTTTCTTGTGATTCTACATCGGAACAGTTTGGTTGAGTTCAAAGAAACTCAACTCTGTTTGGCCGGCTGGGTGCAGGATAATTAAACTGATCTGAGAATGTTTTTTTTTTATTTTATCACAGGATTTTAAAAACATAATTTTGTGTATTTGCCAATTGTTTTAATTATTTCAGTTTGGATGGTTGTAACACACACACTTCTTGAACACAAAGATTTAGAGAACGGTAATTATGGATGGATGGATGGATGGATGGATGGATGGATGGATGGATGGATGGATGGATGGATGGATGGATGGATGGATGGATGGATGGATGGATGGATGGTTGGATGGATGGATGGTTGGATGGATGGATGGATGGATGGATGGATGGATGGATGGATGGATGGATGGATGGTTGGATGGATGGATGGATGGATGGATGGATGGATGGATGGATGGATGGATGGATGGATGGTTGGATGGATGGATGGATGGATGGATGGATGATGGATGGATGATGGATGGATGGTTGGATGGATGGATGGTTGGATGGATGGATGGATGGATGGATGGATGGATGGATGGATGGATGGATGGATGGTTGGATGGATGGATGGATGGATGGATGGATGGATGGATGGATGGATGGATGGATGGATGGTTGGATGGATGGATGGATGGATGGATGGATGATGGATGGATGATGGATGGATGGATGGATGATGGATGGATGGATGGTTGGATGGATGGATGGATGGATGGATGGATGGATGGATGGATGGATGGATGGAAGGATCGTGGATGGATGGATGGATGGATGGATGGATGGATGGATGGATGGATGGATGGATGGATGGATGGATGGAAGGATCGTGGATGGATGGATGGATGGAAGATTGTTTGCTTGTTGAAAGTGACAGGAAGATGCAGTATCCTGAAGATATACATTATGAAAATGTCCAAGTTGAATTAATCCCCAAAATGTGAAGTTTTGTTTGCAAGTTACAAAAACTTGACATATTTTGGTTGTTCATGTTGAATTAAGGCATGTTGTTTCTGTTTAGAGTTAGATACATAACATAAAATGGATCTTATTGACTCCAGACCATCCACGAAAGCTCAAACTGAAGGGAAGGAAGAAAATAATTGCTCTAAAAACTTGCAGTGTACCATGCAGGCCAAACAACGTTAGCTGAGATGTAAAGAGTAAAAATTAAAGTAATTTTATCTAACTTCGTAAGATGATGTTTGACTATCCAGTTCATGAACTGCATTGCAGTTTTTAGGATCTCAAATGTTACGCAACAAAATTTGGTCACAGAGCAGGTCCAAATTATGTGTTGGCAGTTTATCTCTAGTCGGCTGAGGCTTGCCACTCATGCCTCACATAATTGTTTGGCGGCACACTCCGAATCCCAGCTTTATACATCTTAATCACAATAAAATAAATACGAAGTACTGAACCACAAAAAAAGTGACTAAATAAATAATTTGCTTTACACTTGAGAAGATAGTCCTGAGGGCAGGTGTGAGTGTAAAAGTCAGTTTCTAGGTAACACGTATTATTGAGCAATGTCCTCTGTATCATAAAATATGATGGTTTACAATGTAACATAGCACAGTAACACATATAGCACTCTCAATCTCATTCAGGTGTAAGTTAGGGTCGTAAAAGGTCTACGAATGGATGTTCAAGGCAAAGGTAGGTAAGAGGGGGCAGCAGCAACTTCACAAGGCACAATGTTACGCACAAAGGTAGTAATTCTTCATCCAGCACATAAAAGTAAATGTCTTAAAAATCACAGCTGGGAGGTCACAAGTTTACGATCGAAGCCATCCCACCAGACACTACATTTTTCCTGGTCAACATGTGTGTATTTTATCCGTTTATCTCCATCCAGAGTGAAATCAGTGCCGCTGTTGTGTCTGAAAAAAATTAAAAAATAAAGCAGCATATGAATCAGTACTGTTCAGCGCTCGACCACAAAAATAAAAACAGATTTCGGGGGTCAGCGACTTTGGCGAGGAAAACACGAGCAGATATCCAGATTTACCAGACATGATTTATCAGTTTAATATTTGGATTTCGTCTGTTAAAGGTTATGAGACAATGCAGTCATAGGTATCCATTCAAAGCATCGTCTCTGACATCTTGACTTTGTAGTCTTTTTCTTTTAAAATCTATAACTGCGGGGTTTTGGAAATTGCCTGGCGAGCATCTGGTCGGCATGTAACAGCATTTGACCCACCGAGACACCTGTTCTGATTTATTGTGTTCCAGTAGTTGGCAGTGGATGGATTCCAGCACCGAGCTTCTTGCAAATGCTCTGCCAAGAAAAGGCTTGCGTCTCCCAACAGCAATCTGTGTTTACAGACTCACACAAGCGCTTAGAGTCAGACACGTACAGCAAACAAACAGCAATTGATTGTGCCTGTAGACACATACAAATACACACTGAACTCCCAACACGAGTTTTACAAATGACTTGGATAAGAGATGAATCATGAGAGCAGACTTTCTGGAAGTCTGAGTTAATGCCTTTCGTTTCTCAACCTCCCCCTGCTGAGCGCAGGTGCACTGGCACACAAAGGGAGAAACAAGAGCGCAAGAACAGGTTGGAGAGAACAGTACACTCCAACAGAGAGCAAGAGGGAAAAAAAAGAGCTGAGGAAAGAAGGCCATACGTCAATCTGCTCTTACCTTTGACAAAGTTCCACCTGCTAGATTGGACCTGAATCAAGTCTTTCTTTTTTTCCCTGAACTGGAGCGCATAAAAACCCAGAGAGCAATTTTACTGCATGGGCTTTTCTTGGTGCGGTGCCAAAGTTCCTCTTTCTGCTGGCCTTATCTGGTGTACACAGCAAAGTTAAAGGGAAGCAAATACATACACCATCTGGCAGTTGTCTGGCCTTAACCGTCTGTGGGACATATGATGGATTCTAGGTGGAAAAGACGCCAAAAACACAAAATGGCTGAGGTCAGTAAGTTTAGGAAATCCCAAAAGAGGGAGACGTCGACAGATCTTTTTTTTTCTCGCTTTAATGTTCTCCTGATGGACATTTGGACGACTTACAAGTTGGTATTTCAAATTACACGAGTAGCCTCACATTTTCTTGTTATTCAAGAGGTTTGTGTATTTCTGTTCCTGGAGTGTCTCCTTTTGACCAGCTACTATAAGGTCTGCCGTCTCTGATGGATCATGGCTGCCGTCTCGCTGGCGCACGTGTGCAGCGCTGTAATTACATGGTCGGGGGATCCAGACGACTGTTTATCGGGGCCAGACGGGACTCTTCCCTTTCCTGTGTGTAACACTATGACATCACGGTGTGGTGCGGGACGCTCGATCTATCACAGTGATCGGGCCGGACATGATGCATTTTAGGGCGTTGCTGCGCTAACCTCAGTTTCCTGTCACCGTCGCAGTCCACCGCACCATCGCTAGGTTCCAGAGGAAGTTGGCCACGTGCAATCCAGGAACTCTTATCGTGGAGACTTTTCAAAAGGGATTTGCAGGGTTGCGGTCTTGTCCACAGCTGGGACAACAAAGTGATGAGTGGAGCAGCCAGAGAGGAAGGGATATGCCCACACACCCACCTCCTCCCTGTTTCTATTTCCCTTTACACCCTCCAAGAATCCGCACACATGCACAGTTTCGAATCCTGGGGCGACGGGAGAAATTTGTAAGCTGTGGGGCTCTGTAGGACCATTCTCCCATGCAGCGGCCATAAAACAAAAGCACTTGTAACATGAAAGAATTCCTGCAATTTACAAGAGGAAGTGGAACATCTGAGAAAGCAAGTTTAAATTCTCAGTATGCTCTTCTGGGCAGAGTGTCAAATAAGGGGTGGCTGCTGCTGGTTGATGTTTCCCCACTTCCATCACTACCACCGCCACACAAAGCAAAAACTCACTCTCCTCGCCACCACACCCATGCTAAATGTTATTCCTGGTCCCCATTACTCACTGCCGCGGCTCAGCGACCAGCGAGACCTCGGTAAAACAAGTCCGCCCTGGATGCAGGGCACCCACCGGGAGCTGCGCAGGGGCCACGGTGGGCTTCACTTTGAACCTGGCTGCTCCGGGGAACATTCCTGCCTTGAAAGGTTTATTTGGTTATCTCTCGAAATGTCCTGAGGTAAAATATACCGTTATGTAAACTTAGCTGATACGAACCAGTTGTAGGCATGCAATAGTTAACAGATTGTAACCGCTCATAAAATGGCCGCTGCTTGCATTGGAGCGGTGCGCTGCTGCACATTGTCCGCCTCCACCCCGCAATATCAGAAATAGCAGGTTTTTCTCATAATGCAAGAGCTAAGACTTTAGCATCAAGGCCACCTGGGGTCTGAACTTTTATAGGCTCTCTGGTTTTGTCTCATTGTTGTCTTGGCCTCGTTGCGGCTTGACAGAAAGACATGAAATATATTTTACTATATGTTTTATAGTAATGAGAGCTTTTATATAGCTTTAAAGTATGCAAAGACAAGCACTTTCGTCCCCAAATTTTTTTTGTAGCATTTGTCCGTGTGTGTTTGTGCATGTTTGCAGTTTACCCAAATTCGGTCGGCATTCATGTGGATAATTATAACTTTATGGTGATTTTTTTATTTTTTTCCCCCTTCCTTCCTCGCAACCACATCTGCAGCAGAGGCAAATTGTAGAAGACGGGTGGAGGCCAACCCTTCTGGTTCTCTCTCTCTCTCTCTCTCTCTCTCCTCCCCTCCTTCCCTTCTGTCGCTCATCTTCCCCCCGGACCACCTACGTTCGGAGCCTTGGGTGGACCCAGAACCGTTGCTATCAGCGCAAGTGTATTCAAACGTCTTATAATGACTTCCACTTTAGAGCCAGTCCATAAACACTCTCAGATGCGCGTAGACACCCTCTCAGCGCTCCGGCGGACCGGCTATATAATTCACTCCTCCGCAGAGGCTGCAGTCACTTTTCGGTTTTCCTAATTCTTTCCTTAATAGGAATCTGTTTGTTTGTTTGTGCACTGGTTCAGTGCTGTTTATTTGGACGCCTGATTAATGAGATTTAGAAAATGTCTTTTCGTGCCACCCTCGAAGTTTGGCTTAGCTCGTACGAGTGTTAGCCAGAATCCCCAAATTAAACTCAAGGCTTTTTTCTTCTTTTTTTTTTTTGGTTTATTTGTTTGTTTGTTTACAGTGAATCATTGTGTGCTCCTTCTTCAGTGGGGAGACATATTTGGAGAGAAATACCTCAGTGAATATTTGAACTGGTTCACGACTTTGTAAAATCCCCCAAAGCCTGCGGCCACACCTTTGAACAATGAAGTCACATACTTTTGTTTTGCATTATGTAAAGTACCATAAAGCACGTTGCACGGGCGGAGCTGACATATCCCTTTAACTAACTGAATGACCTCAAACTAATTTAATTTTAGTGCACCACTGTGATCGGTTTAAAACCACTGCGAAGATAAAATATGTCAATTTGTGCTTTTAAAGGAACATTGAAACAATCTTACATCCATTATTAGATGATAAAGAGTGCACGCTATCGTTAGGGACCAAAGAGACACGACTCCAAATGTTAGCACTCGGGGAAGACGACCTACATCAAAATCATTTCTATCTAAAGCCTCTGGCAGGACCAGTAAAGTATTGCTCTGAAGAGAAAGCAAAGTCATTTTAACTATGTAAGTGTGCAGAAAATATATAAAAAGGACTGTTTGTAGAGGCAGTTTGTTATGAGAGCATGCAAGTGGAGTACTGAATGTTGCACAAAATGAGGTGGCCTATACAAGCTTGTTCATCAGACATCTCACACTGTTACAAATATTGTGCTTGATCTACTTAAGAAAATGAAGGCAACTTTTTGCATGAGATTATTATGTAGATCGAGAAAGACTAGTCTTTGTATAAACTACTTAATTTTTTGTATGTAAATAGTATATTTTGCAAGTACAGTCAACTTAATTGTGTTAAGTTTACTTTACTTATTTATCAAAATTAAGTTGACTTTACTTGCAAATGAATTTTGTACATACTAAAAATTAAGTAGTTTATACAAAGACTAGTCTTTCTTGATCTACATAAAAATCTCATACGAAAAAGTTGCCTTGATTTTTAAAGTAGATCAAGCAATATATTTTACTGTGGTTGTTCTACTTAAACAAATAAAGCATGTTTCATCTAAACGTTGGTCAATCTGCCCAATAGATTAAAACTGTTAAATGAAAAGTAAATACAACAAGATCATTGCTTGTTGTTTGTGTGTAAATGAAAAGATTGCCTGGGATTACAGAAATAATGCTTGTTAAGGAAAAAATGCACAATGTCTTGTTTCATGAACAAATGCAGATTAAGTTCAAAACTAGATGTATTCATGTAAAGCAACAAACGTCATTTTTAATTGTTAATATCACAGGTTTAAATATGTTATATCTACATGCGCTTAGATTTATTTTTTTCAGTGCAAGCAGTATTTACACCGGCGTTCACCCCTCTGCATGATTCACTCCAGCTCATTCATAGACCTATATAAGGAGGAAAAGGTACTCGTCTCTCTGGTGTTTTTTCTGTCTCTTGCCGACCGAGCTTGCTGCTGCCTGTAGGCTCCGATTCTACACATGGATCAATGGTTAAATTCATCACTCCCAATAGTTACTCTAGGTTTATACGAATAAATAGGGGTTGATCAGGGTGGAGGTAACGTAAAGTGAGTTACTTTTCATTAAGCGTTTGAAGACTTCTCTGTGTAGTCTGGCTGACTCAATAGATGCAAAAGCAGAAGCATTCATGGCCTCTGCTTCCATAGATCTGGATCAGTAATGAAACCCCTATTACAAAACAGATCATTGTTGGAAGCCAGTGGCATCAATCGGGACATTTATTTAAACACCATAAAGACAATTAAGTTTGACACTGAAAATATTATTATTATTTCCTTTAAATTATTTCAAGAAAAGTTGGGATGTTGTGTGAAATGTAAACATTTTCTCATGGGAAAATCTCATGAACACACATTGGACATTTTCACAATGTAACACAAAAAAACATAGTGAGACATTTTATTGTTTCATTTAAAAGGTTAGCTTATTTTGAATTTGATTGCAGCAGTATGTCTTAAAAAGTCATAACATGGGAACATGGTACTAGAAAGAAACACCTCAAGGGAGTATCTTGCACCTAATTAGTTTAACTGGTAATGAGTCAGAGAAATGATTGGGTAAAAAAGAGCATCTTTGAGCACCTAAGTCTTTCAGAAGTAAAGGTTCTCCGATCGGTGAAAAACAGTGGCCACAAATTCTGAACTGATTTCAGAATAGTGCTTGTCAGCATAAAATTGTCAAGACTTTGAATATCTCATCATCTACAGTGCAAGATATCATCAAGAGATTTTAATAATTTGAAGGAATCTCTGTGTACGGGGGACAATGTTGAAAATCACTGTAGGGTGCCTGTAATCATTGGGCTCTCAAACAGGATTGCAACAAAAAACAGGCATAATCCTGAACTGGAAATCCCTACATGGATTTTGTTTCAAAGCCACAGCTAACTATGTACTAAGTACAGGTGCTAAACTAAATTTGCAGCTTTAATTTTCTCAACCTCCCCCTTGTCCGAGTTCGGGTCGGTGGGGCAGCCTGCGCAAAGATGTCAAAATTATGTTCACAACACCTGCAGTTTATCTACCCCTGAGATAAACACAAATATTCACACATGAGTCCTCACAAAGCTCCCAAAAACATCACACACTCCCTGTTATCGCAGATTAGATGGATTATCTCTTACTTGCTCTGACAGGATACATGCGATAAGCCTTTGGAAATGACATTTTTGCCAGCAGACTGCAAAGACTGTTACGTGACAACCGAGAATCTCCTGAGGATGGGAAAAAGAAGAGAGGACCGAAAAAGAAAAGATTAAGATCAGACTCTCAGCTGGGCTGCTTCCATCTTCTGTCAGTGTTGACATTTCAGAGGGTTTTGCATCACGTCCAAATGTGGTGTTGAACAGATGCCACTGACATTGTGGTCGTGATGCTGAGCTGTGGAAAAAAAAGATTTGAATGTACACCATTTTCTGTTTTTGTTTTTTGGCTGTTTAGGATATCCAAACCCAACATGAATATACCCTGATATTCTAAGTAAATGACTCATGCTTCATATGCAGAAGTGATTCAAAGTCTTTCAGATAATGAAAGACAATATAAAAAACATCTCTTTCATCTGGTTTACTTGACAAATGTTCCGTCTCGCGTGTATGTTTTGGGCAGAAATGCGCATCAAGCTTTGCAATCAACATGCTCTAATCTGTTTGGGACATTGTCTGCACTTCTATCAGTATACAGGTGAGTTATCTCTGCAGCCCTGCATCCTGCCAAGCGTGGGGTTTCACAGCTCAGGGGCCACTATCTGGACTCGCAGTGCGTTACTAACTTCACATGTGGGCCAGAGATTGGACGTATCTGCAGCTCACAGGATCAGACACAGAACTAAGCTATGCCCTGATATGCTCACTCCGGAGCGATGTTTCAAACCACAGGAGATTACAGATGAGCAGATTCGGGATATCACGCATGCGATGGAGCAGCGTTGGCATCGCTCTGACACAAGCAAGGGGCGAAAAATAATATGATGTTTTGGTGTGAAGTGGAGAATTATTTGGGTTTTCTTACATCTGAATGCCTCGTTTAAAACTACAAACTTGAAAGTTAAAAAAAAAAAAAAGTTCCCACGAAGACCAAACACGAGCAGATAAAATCATCCTAAGTATGCCGTGTTAATCTGAGATATGTCAAGAGCAAAGTTAAAGTGTAATTTCAATCTGATTGGGTGCAAGTCTCTGTGACCAAACTGCATGTTTTCATTTAAATTTAGTTATATTCTGTCTTATTATATAAAGTTAATAGATACGTTTTCATTTTTTCATTTCATTTTATTCTTTATTTCATTCAAAACAACAAAACAATTTAATACAAACACAAGTACAAATGTTCCTAACTTATGAATGAAAAGGGAGCAGAAAGAAGAAGAATCTTATCTGATCTGCCCCTTTCACAAATAACATAAATTAATAATAAAAAAAAAAAAACTAAGTGAATAAAAACAACTAAAATAAAATTAAAATAACATTAAATAAAATTACCACCGCCTACGGGTATGTCAATCAAACTCAACATTTTTCGTTATATTTCCTTAACATACAGGTTTTAATTGTTCTTTTGAATGTAATGTTTGATTGATTTGATACGTTGAGATGATGGTTCATTTCTGACAACTTTAACAAGCCACAACAAGCAAATTAAACCATTTTTATAAACGTATTTGTCTGTTACTTTCTTTTTTTCAACTTAAAAAGAACGGAGACAACCTGCACCAGCTGTGGCAGACTTTTGTCTCTACCGACTCATTCAATATGAACACCACGATTTCTCAGCAAATCCATGATTTTCATTTCTATAAACTCTTGCCTTCATTTAAAGAAACCACCTTGCTGTGGTGAGACAAATCACCACGCTGGCATGTAAGTGGCAGTTTCCCTCTCGGGGTCACGCAGAGTTCCTCAGAAGGTGAGTCCATTAAAATTGTGAGTGAGTCAATTAGTGTTTGTGACTCACTTTGTGGTAACATTGTCTCTGAGTCACCTGCACCATTACGTTGCTTTTCCCGCAACACAAAGTTATTTTCTCCCCCCCTCTCAGGTACCCACAATCAGGACACAATGGCTGCTCTTTGATGTTCCCAGTTAAAGCTTTTGACTCTGTGGTGTCACTCAGCAGGCAACACGCATTCATGACAATCTCTCCTTCCAGTGTGGGAATGGAGATGTTTTTTTTCTCCAAATACATGAATAAAGAAAGAGGTTGCATTTTTTTTAAATGCCTTTTATTTATTTGTTCATTTATTTTGAGCAGCACTTACTTGATCCCGAAGCCACAGCCACAAAAATCACAACATTAGCTGGATGAGTGTTCCTTGGGTCGTAAAGTCGTAAGCCGAGTGAATAAGTAAACAGTCACCGAAACCACATCCACACCAAGGTGGATACATCTGGGAGCTTCATTTACCAGGGAAAATTACTTCCAACTGTAGCACAATTTCAAGTTGTTTAAAAAAAAAGAAAATAAAAATAGGGTTCGCTCTACTGCGTAATACAAAAGCCGAATGGTCAAACCTGTCTACAACTTCACATCATGTTTAAAGTAGCCAAAGCGGAAGATAGGGATCATATACTAGTTTTGATTAAATGTTAGAAAATGTGTCTTGTGCCACTCGTGGCATTTTCCTGTAACAAAACAGGAAGAAAACATTTATCTATGGCCTTCATGTTACCCTGAAACATCCAGCGTGCAGCCAGCTATTTGCTTCTGCATGTTTATGTGATCCCTGTAAATGTTTGGAACACAGGAGACCAGTCGATGAAATGTTTCCCATTCTCGCTTGATATAAGATTTCAGCTGCAAAGAGGCCTTCTTATGTCATATTTTACATTTCATAATGTGCCCAGTGTTTTTATTGAGTGACAGGTACGTGTAACCAACGGTTAAGCAGCTTGACTCTCTCATTCAGGAGCCATGAAGTTGTACACAAAGCAGAATGCAGACTGGCGTTGTGTCATATGCTGCTCCAAAACTTTTATATATTGGGCAGCACTGATAATACTTTCACAGCTGGGCAAACTGTCCATCCCGTGTGCTCTGATCCGTCTCCATCGTGAGATGCGCGCTCACAAAAAAACCTGATAAAAGCCCCTTCTCTGTGAGAAGATGCGGCCTCCATGAGTCCGGAAATCCAGAAAATATGCCACTTCCCCTCAGTCCATCTTTAATGAGCTTGTGCCCAGAGAAAGCAGATGTTTGCTTTCTGGAACAGTATTTTTAAATTGTTGAACTACTTTCCCACAGAGTCTGTCACATGATTACCCCCCACCCCCTCCCTCTGTCCCAGTTTTGAAACCTCTTGATCCCAATGAAAAACTACAGGTGGACGAGATGTTTTCCTCTACTACTGACCTTAACGTGTCAAACAACTGCACTTTAATTCATTCATTTTGGAAATGAACTTTTCAGAGTATGATAAATGTTGCTGATCATCTCATGCAGTGGTTGCCAACCTTTTTTCCTTGGAGCCCCCCTTCTTGTGTCTAAGACCAGCCAGGCCCCCCGACCCTTATGTATTAACACCAAAATAGTCTTTAATTGAAAAAATTAACATTAATTATGTTTTTTTACATTTCTCTTTGGTTTACTCTGTATACATGACTTTGTTTTTTTTTCCAATGTCACCAATGTATAAAATACGCACAAAAGGACATAAAAGGACAAAAATATTTCTGAAAAATGTCTCTTTTAATATGAGACAAACATTTTTTAACATTTTTCCTTTAACAACCTGTTGGAGTAGATTAAATGTTGAGTAATGATATAATAATAAGGAATGAAATCATTTCCTGTGTTTGTCACCAGTGTATAAAAACACAAAAAATATTCAAGACATTCATAAATTATTCCTAACAATGTCTTATGAATGATTCATTCGCAAATATAATTTTTACAACTGCATAATTTCAAAGCAGACAAAACTTCGCGCCCCCCCAGAGATCTCTGGCCCCCCCTCCAGGGGGCCCGGACCCCAGGTTGGGAGACACTGATCTAATGGGTATATTGTTTTGTGAGATGGGATTGTCCTAAAACTCATAAGAGAAATCTAGTCAACAGCAAATAATCTACTGTGGCATTAATGTATTTGACACATCATCAGCTAAGAGGTCCGTACCCAGTTTTTTTACCCTCACACACTCACACTCCCCGTAGGTATTGAGTCCATCATCACAGATGACGGTGCAGCAGCAGACAGGGAGAACTGGCCTATCTGTTAAAGTAGTTGAATTGTTGCTGCTGACAATTATTTATTCTCTTAAGTGCTTATTTAGCCTAATTAACATCAAACATATATTCTGTTTCCTCTCACCACAGTTAAATCCGGTGTGTCCAGTGGCGGATCTAGATTATTTTACATGGGGGGCAAAGGGGTGGCAGGAGGTCTAGACCGGGTGGGGTGGGACAACATCAGTGCAGTATGAGCAAATTCCAATGTAAACTTCTTTTTGCTGCTCCTTGGAGGGTTTTGGGGAACGTCTTTAAATGAGGTTGCACTGGTGCCTCCCTACGGGAGAGTATCAGGACCACTGAAGAAAAAAAATTCTACAATTCTGAGAAAAAAGTCAGAATTCTGACTTTTTTCTCAGAATTGTTTGATACTCTTCCTTTCATCCCCTTTGCATTTTGATATGTCTGAGAAAAAAAAACTGTGACAAAAAAAATTAGCAAACGCAACTAACACTGTTTCTCTACCACAGGATGTGGTTAATTGCAATTAGAGATAAAATAAGCTGAATTATTAAGCTTTACATGTCTTACCTTAAAAGGAGGATTTTTCTTAAAGCATATTATTTTATTGAGCATCATCTCATTTTGCTTCACTGCAATTTTGAATGGATAAGAAAAACATATCAATTGGTTCAGCTGAAATGTAGTTTCCTCTACCTCTTTTGTATTTGTTCCTTTTTCCTTGTTCCTTTTTCTGAACCGTATATCCTCGTCCTCTTCATCCCTCGTACCACTGTCTTCTTGTTCGTCTTCTTCCTCACTTTGTTGCTGCTCTGTTCCCCCCTCAGTGGCCCTCCCCACATCTGAACCTCCTGAATTCTCCTCCATTCCCTTCCTTCATTTCTATCCCTTTCTTCTGCTTGCTTTTCCTGGCCGCTCCTTCCTTTTTTGCAAAAATAACTTGTAATATTTCTGTTTTCAAATTTTGTCTCACAGGGGATGAAGTGCTCGAGGCTGAAACTCAGATCTCACCGCAAACAAAATCTTCTGATTAGCCGATAGCATGGTAACTCAAGACCATGCACTGCAGCGTAGCCTCTCATAAGATGGGCTGTTAGAATTTCTGTGCGGTGAAGTTAATAATTTCTCAGCATGAGAAATGCCGTGTGAGCGTATGAACTTATTGAAATGTGTTCGTCTCACGCTCCATGCGTGAGACTTAAGAGCCCTGTGATTCACCAACAATTCACATATAACAGCCCGTTTTGACTAGCGATTAACAGACGTACTTAACATTTGCCTTTGGCGGTTGGTTCCAGGTTGAGATTTAACTTGGTTAAATAAATGTAACTTGACTTGAACTTAAAAATAAGTGAAAATATCACCTGTGGGCCGTGGTAGCTTATTTAACGAACAGACATTTGCCAGCTCACTCTCTCTACTGCTGCCCCGGTCGTCTCATTCATACAGCAGCACCAGCATGGGGTAACTAAGTATTTCAGGGGCCAAAGATGATCTTTTATAGTTAAAAAAAAAATCCATGCCTTATTTCAATGCATTAGGGAGCTTTTGAGCAGAGTAGCATTAAAATTAGGGGGGCAACCCCCCTTTGCCCCCCTGTAGATCCGCCCCTGGGTGTGTCCTTCACTGGCATGAGAAAATGGAGGACGCCTTTGTACACTCACAAGGGGTGGACCACCACTATAGTCATCTCTGTGAAACTTATAACGGTTTAAACTGTGTCGTCTGTGGAAGCTTTTTTAGTCTCCGGTTCCGTAGGATTATAAAATGTGTACTTTACTCGGTCTAACTACATACCTAACTAAATGCAGAATACCTTTACAGTAATGGAAGAAAAGTATATTTCAGAGACGCCACGTACATACCCCCACACCACAATGGACTCACACACGTACACACTCAACACGCATATACATAGACTTCAAAAGAAACTGAAATTATAGCCTGCATACTAACTGGGGCCTGGCATATTCTCCTTGGCTCTCCGTCATCTGAAATAAATACACCCACAAATACAAAACAGGCAAATACAAAACCATCGAAGCACATGTTTTCCTTGCAGACAGTTTTTTTTTTTTCCATTCATTTCTAAGTCAGAGGGGGGGGGGGGTATTTGGTTAAAAAGAAACAACAAAAAACAGGTGAATTCTTGGCACTGGTTTAATATACTGTCCTTTTTAAGAGAACGCCAACCTCGCAGATGCAGCGTTTTTCCTATTAATTTCTAAACTCATTGCACACACACACACACACACACACACATATTTCATCCTTTAATGTTTTCTTGTAAAATGTTATGAGACCCACATGTGTTATGATATCTGACTCTTTGTGCTTTTCCATCTGCTTTACTCCGAGTTTTCCGTAATGCGCGGGTGTCAATCCTGTATGCCGGAGACCAGATAACATCCCGTATGGAGTTCAAGATCTTAACAATGTCTCTATCCTCGTCCCTCTGCTGCAATCTGTTACTATCTCGATTCGGTTCTTAAAATTTGATAGAGTGATGTTTTCACTGCGGCCGCTCTTAGATAGGAGGAAAATGTGGGCATCATATTTCCAAGGATTGTCGTAATACATTATATTCTCCCTTGAGGCAAAGTTTAACAAAACCATTCCAGGGATGCCTTGGCTCGGAGCAGTATCTGATTGGACCACCAGCCAAAAGAAGAAAATATGGGCAACCTGTAACCTTTTAAAGGCGGAATTCTAAGCCCTTGGCGTAGCACAAAATGGTTTTGACGTGTAAAGCGAAAACGTTTAACAACTGAGGAAGGTATGTTTTTTAGTGCTGTGAGTTTATAAAGTACATCTGCTTTCTTTGTTTAGAGAGAAATGTTCTCTCTCATCTTTTTCTTCCGCTATAAATCAGAAACCACAATGGCACAGGGAATAAAAGTCAGGGACGGCCCAGCTCTGTTGTACATCTCACGAGCAAAAGCAAGCCTCTGTTTATGCTTTCATACATTTGTTTGTTCTCTTTTCCTTGTCTGTCTGTCAGACACGTCTATTCATCATTTCAAATGTCTTTATTTTCAAAACGCTTTGCATGTTTGTTTCAGGAAGTATACGCTGCACTGGGTTGATGGGGGAAACGTACGTCCTTGTTAGTTTAAATGATTAAAATAATTGTCCTTGTTAAGTAGAAACTTTTGTGGATGTCATTAGTTTACCATCAGCCCTTTTTCCCTCCTCTCTGACTTTGAATCGTTTGCCCACCGTCTGATCAGTATTAAGACTCTGGAAAGATGTGGTAAGCTATTACTTTCTCTCTTCTCCTCTTTTTCTCACAAATGCAAGACTGTTTTCAGAATCCTTTTCTTACAACTGTAACCAAGTCTGCACACACGCACATGCAGCGCCAGCTGGATGAGGCCCACCCCGCAGCATGATCTTGTTAGTGGTGCTGCGGATAGCGCGGCCACACCTCAGAAGAAATTAAAGAAAAGATGGGGTAGAAGCAGAGCAGTGCTCTGGGTTCGACCCCTCGTTTCTCTCACGTTATGCTCATGCACGTTATGAGACGGTGTCGCTTTTTTCTCTGCTTTCTCCGTTTCCCTTACGAGTGGAGTCATTCACTCTGCTGTGTGTGGGCACTGAAGGGAAGCATGCCTGTAATTGGTGTCAAATTAAATGTCAATTCTATGACATATACAACTAATAAGTGTATGTTTAGGAACCTAAACAGGAAGTGAGTAGGAAACAAAAGGAAGTAGTCATTTTTCCATTGTGGATCCTCTTTTTTTACAACTTTCTTAACTTGTGCAAAGGACGTAATGTATTCAGTAATCAATATTTATATTAATAAACTCTTCAGCTATCATCATGCATTTAGCAGGCAACCCTGCACTGGTGGGACTGGACCTGTCCATCAATCAATCAATTTTTATTCAAACAACCAGGGTCGATCAAAGTGCTTCACAATTAAAAGGGCACTTATGAGCTAGTTTTTTTAAAAAAGAAAAAAAAAACTAGAGTACAACACTAACTGCACGCTACAACAGTAAAGAGTCATACTTCTGAAATAACTATGCTGGATGAAAACTCAAATGTTGCATTATCCAGTTTGACATCATGGGATTAGTGTTATAGCTCAGAGCCCCAACACAGTCAGTACATTTACATGCTAATTTTACTTGAGTTAAAGCGGGACTGGGCCCTTTAATTGGACTAATTTCTTTGCATCATTTTACACGCACATGAAGTGAATCCATTTACGCACTGAGATGAAAGGTAACAGGAGGCTACAATTGCAATGATTTGTTTATATAATATGTCTGCATGCGTGTGTGTGGCCGTTTTCAAAACTGTATACCATGTACTGTACATACAATTTAGTATACAATATGTACTGCACCGCTGGTCTACCAAGTACTGTTGGTAGGTAGTATGCTATGGCAGAAGCAGAACCCCATCATATCTCTCCTCTGACCAGTTTCCACCGGCATTGCATTATGGGATACAGAATGCAACCATTTCATAAAAAGATGTAATTGAATAAATTGAAAATATCTCCAACATTATGGGAAACAGTCAAACTCTAAATCAATCTGTGTATATGGTGGTGATGTTGGTGTTGGGGGGGGTTAGGAACCTCGTTAAGGTTACAACCGACTTGTTCACATTTGAGAACAATGAAATCCTCTTGTCTGCTGCAGAAACCATGAAGTGAAATTACATTTGAACTGTTTATTTTCTTTGCAATGTGTGTGTGTGTTTGTTTGTTGTTTGGAAATGATGGAGTAAGATGTTATAGTTAACAGTATCAAAGGCAGCACTTTAATCTAAGAGTATCACAGTCAAACATTCACGTCTATCTGCATTTGGTAATAGGTCATTGGTAACACCAACAAAGGCTGTCTCTGTGCCACGGAGTGCTCTAAAACCAGACTGAAAGGTGTCAAGATACAGTTTTCCTTCAGAGATTATATAAACTGTGCAGAGATCACTTTCTAAAAAGTCTTGGAGAGAAAGGGAAGTTTAAACACTTGCCTGTGATTTATTAAAGATGTGAGGTCGAAATTGGGTTTATTTAAACATAGGTGCACAACTGCATTATTAAACTGTCTGGAAAAGATCCAGAGGTCAGAGACAAATTAAAGATCTTTAAGATAAGAGGATCGACTGTCGGGAATGCTTCTTCCAGCTTCTTCCAGAGTCCCGGAGGAAGACTTGGAATCTTAGCTAGATACATTGTGGCCATTGATGACCTTAAACGCAAACAATACAATCTTGAAATTAATTTAAAAAAAACTACGAGCCAATGAAGAGAATGAAGAACGAGAGTAATGTAGGCATGCTTGGGGGTATATGTTAATAAAACATAAGGTAGATTAATGGCTGAGGTCATTATAAAGTGTGTTACAATGATGGAGCCTTGAATTGATAAAGGCGCGTTCTGCCTTTTCCAGATCCTTTGTATTAAGAAAGATCTTAATTCTTCCCAGAGGATGAAGCTGGAAAAACTTTGTTTCTACAGTCCTCTTGATCAGGTTTTCAAACTTTAAGACTAGTAAAATATTACTAGACGTTAGTTTATTGTTGTCATTTGGATTCAAGGCCAGATATATTCAATATAGAGAGAAGAAGAGAGGACCAGGAATAGAACCCTGTTGTACCCCAAGAAAGGGGAACATTACAGAAAAACTCTGATTGGCTAAAAGTAAAGTCATCCTTTGAATTCTTACACAGTGCTCCAAATGAAAAAAGACGACTTCATGGTCTAACATGAAAGAAGCCACAGTAAGATGAAGCACCAAATCATCAGGTTGTCGGGCATATATAGAATATGAACTTATAGAAAAGCTGACTCAACGCTGCGACAACCTTTAAAACCACATTATTTAGTCGAGATTCTTTTGGTATAAAAGTGTTTCTAGCTGAGTAAAACCACATCTGCAAATGTCCTCAAAAGCCATAGATTAATGTATTCTTCATTGTATTTCAGATAGTTAGAAGACATGATTATACTACAGCAGATCAATTTCAAGTGACAAGGAACAACAATGACAAAAAAAAAAAAACAACCTCAAAAGAAACCAATAGAAAGCCATACATCAGCGCCCTCTAGGAAGTATGGTATGGAGTGCCTTTAATCGTGATATTTAACACACAAACCCCTAAATTAAGGGGCAATAAGCTTAAACATCTCCAAGGAATTGCTGCTCATTGACAGCTAACATGACAACATACTTTCATACACTTTTAATGTGCGTAAGTGAAGCATGATATCGACAGTCAGTAGGTGGCAGGTGAGTGAAAATCACATCATAAAGCCCTCTTGACATATTCAGGGACTCATAGTCAGCTGTTTTTCTCTTTGTGTTACCTGCAGGTTTTTAATGGCTAATTAGGAACCATTCTTTTATAAGGCTGGATTTTTTTTACCAGTGTTTTCTCATAGTGGCAGGTTCCAGTGATGTGGTTGGGTGTTTCACCAATGACTATACATGTATGTCATCTGGACCAATCAACATACAGTTGCATCACAGATGGTTCCAATCAGGCCAGGAAAGCTCCTACTCCGAAGCAAGCTCAGCAAAAAAGCAGTTCCAAGCCACAGTTGACTTTAAACTGAAAATGAAGGGGACACTTCCCTCAACTATCTAAGGGTTTAGAGCAGGGGTCGGCAACCCGCGGCTCTTTAGCGCTGCCCTAGTGGCTCCTGGAGCTTTTTCAAAAATGTTTTACCTTTTTTTCCTTTTTTTCTTTTTTTTCTTCTTCTTTTTTCCTTTTTCTATTTTTTTCTTCCTTTTTCCTTTCCTTTTTAATCTAAATTTTGACTTTTTTCTCAACATTTTGACTTTTTTCTCAACATTTTGACTTTTTTCTCGAGATTGTATTTCAACATTAATCTCGAAATTTCAACTTTTTTCTTGAAATTTTGACTTTTTTCTCGACATTTTGACTTTTTTCTCGACATTTTGACATTTTTCTCAACATTTTGACTTTTTTCTCAACAATTTGACTTTTTTCTCGACATTTCCACTTTTTTCTCGAAATTTTGACTTTTTTCTCGACATTTTGACTTTTTTCTCAACATTTTGACTTTTTTCTCAACATTCATTCTAAGGCTTATATAAGACTTTTCATTTTTTGCGGCTCCAGACATATTTGTTTTTTGTGTTTTTGGTCCAATATGGCTCTTTCGACATTTTGGGTTGCCGACCCCTGGTTTAGAAGAACCAAAAGCACCTATTCCTTACTACTAATTATCCCAAGAGAATATAGTGGTCATACAGGGAGTCCTCTTCCTGCTGTAGCTCAATTACCAACCTGGAAAACCAAAAAAAGGATCAACCTTCGTTAGAATTTTGCTTTTAACTCTCTACGACCTTGTTTAGGAAAACGTTGTATGCCTTAGCAACCAAAGTTTGAAAAACAGCCCATATAGTTGGGTGTTAAATCACAGAACAGAACAAAAACAGGGTGGCCAATGTGAGAGAAAGATGATAATCATCATATCATCATTACTGGTGGATGCTACCTTTGTCAACACGTTTTATCACACGTACATGACAGCACTCTGGTTGCATATCATACTTGTCAAAACACTTCAACACAATCCTACACGCCAGTGGCCTCTTTACACATCTATGCAAATCTCTTACATGCCGCAACATGAATATCTCACCTTCCAACCAAGAACCTCTTATCTATAAATCACATCCCATGGCACACTTGTACTGAATCAACATAATACTGATATACTGTATATTGCATCTAGATATCTAGACATCTAGAAGTTTGACATTTTCAGTTTTAAGGGTTTAATTTCTATATCCTGGCCCATCTTTTCACTCGGATGTGATATCTCAGTTTACGAGATTGCAGCAACCAAATTATTAGCTGAGACAGACCAAGTTTTAATCGGTGTTTGTACAGGAGATTTTTTTGCCATGTGTTTTATTGTATTGTGAAATGTTTTTATGTTATACTTTTTTGCTTTCAAATCTATTTTTTATTAGTGTTACCGCCTCAGACCCTTTTACTGAGCTTTTCTCTATTGCTCTAGAGACCATCATCACATCCATAAATCCAATCACGCTAGATGCAAAACAAGAAAACCTAATTTAATAAATCTGCCATAAAAGAGTTTGTACCCCCCCCCCCCCCCAGAAATGCTATAGTGATTTTAATGTCTTGGCTTTGGAAAGAGAAGAATTATTATTTGCATGACTTCAAGAGGACATTTATCATGGAGGGGGACGAAAATAACCAAAATCTTTGATTTCAGTGTCCGAAACAAAACAACTGCAGCTTTTGTTTCTCTAGACAGAGCTGTCTCAAGGCACATGCACAATTTACAGAAATCTGATTTAGATTAGGCCGCACTAATGCATGCAGGTTACAGTGGAACACAGTAGAGCCACATATTGCCTGAGAGGGGGTTTCAAAAATGCTGGAGGCAGTGTGTGTGTGTGTGTGTGTGTGTGTGTGTGTGTGTGTGTGTGTGTGTGTGTGTGTGTGTGTGTGTGTGTGTGTGTGTGTGTGTGTGTGTGTGTGTGTGTGTGTGTCTTGGAGGGCTGGGGCAGAGCTCACAGCTGGGAGAATGGTGCACTAACCCTGCCAAAGCCTCAGCACATGACTCCCACCACTTGTCAAAATCACCATGTGTGCAATAATGTGATTACAGTCTGGTTACTATTATGATTTAAAACAACAGCTTGTGTGAAATGGAAGAAACGCACTGCCCAACGCAGCGTGTTTATGTGTGCTGGGGAGTGAGAGAGGGTCTGGAAAACGGAGGCAGAGTATTTATTGGATTTGTGCCTTCCCTCCTCTCTCCCACCTATGCCCTGCAGGGGGGACACCAGGTGGGGGTTGCAAGGTGACTGTCTGGGTCTTGTCATGGATTTACAAGTCCAGGGAACACTTTTTGTCATTTTCTCCCCTTCTGCAGCCCCCTCACACCATCCACAGCCCCCACTTTCCTTTCATTCAAGGTTACACAATCGCTGCACTGCACACAAGGGGTTGTCATCACAGGTGCAGCCAGGATAAAGGAACACTTCCAGCTCATGTTGTTTTCCCCTCTATTTTCTTCTTTTTCCTTTCTTGCTTTCCCCCATAATCTTTCCTCGTGTCTTTTGCAACTTTGTTTGAATCAAATTTGGTGTGACTTTTAAGATGTGAAAAACTCAAACACCGATCTTGTTCGCTGTCAAATCATTTTTTTTTTAAAGGAAAGGAAAAAGTCACCATGTCCACCTCAAAGTTTTATTTGTCTATATGAAAACAAATATTTTGTCTCCACCCGGAAGTTTGGGCTGGGCTGGCTCATAGTTGGGCCAGCTGAGCAAAGGTGTGACATCACCAGCTTGCTAAAACTGTGAATACACTGTGTGTTTGTTTATTATTTTGCTCAATGGTCATAACCGCATCGAACTGAGGAAACTCCTTTTTGGTAGCACTGCCTTGACCGGAGGGCCAGATGGAAAAGTGAAAGGGAAGGACGGAGGAAAGGAAGAAGGGAGGGAACGAGGGTGGAGTGTAAACTGCAAGCAGGCGGCCCAGCATGTAAGAAGCTGGACCGTATCCACACGATGCCAACCGGGCATGAAGACATCTCTAACGAGTCCCTTCTGGGTATCTGGAAATGGGCAAAAGACAATGAGTGAGGCCTGGAACCACAATGCCACCCATCTCGACGCTCTGCTAAAAAAAAAAACTGAAAACAAAAACGCAAGCGGTCACACAGAGAGGGAATTTCCGGTTTGAGTCACCTCATACTTCCCTGAAATCTCAGAGGTTTGCAAACTAAAACTTTGAATGGTGTGCTATAAGCCAGAAAGCAGCAACATCAATTCACTTTCAGGTTTGTTTTCTCAGACTGTATCCCTTTATCTGCAGGCTTAGTTAAGATAAAGGAAATAATAGTGGATTTCACTCTCAAGAAATAAAAGATAAGTAAACACGTCAGTTTTATGAATGGACAAAGGGCCTAAGCATTGGCCTTATGTGCTTTCTCATTTTAAATCATACATTTCCCATGATTGGTCCTCATTTATAACAAGTTTGGGCATTTTTTTTTATAAGCTCCAGGCCATGCACCCAGCTTAACCTTTTCCTCCTGAGACTTCACAGTGGTGTGAAAGAAGTCTGCTCCAGAATCCCAGGCATCAACCCCCTTTGATAGGACGTATGTGATGTGTATGGGACCTGAGCTGACGAGGTGGCGTTGCCACTGCTCATATGCAGAAGTGTTCGGTAACCCTGGTAGCGAGGCCTCCTTATGTGGGACCTTGCCTTAATTCTTTCACCACGTCTGTTTTCACAACAGATTTTGTTAGACAGATAAAGCCCAGACTCCTAATAGAAATAGTTTCAAAAACTCCCTGTTGGCTCTTTAGGGAGAGAACCGACTGCGAGGCATGTGTAAGGTCGTGTGTGCAATGGGTTTTGGTCCAATAGGTTTTATTACCTCTTTTGTATCTTGTGACGAAACATCTGTTCAGATCCGTGGACAGGCTACAGCTGGGAACACTGGGTGCACACATGTCTCCTGTGGTCCTAGGTGTGGCCAAGGCTGTGCATAGGTCCTGGATGTGACCCCTGCTGCATTTCCAGCAGAGTGGTACAGGTCCTTTGAGCGCTCCAAGTCTCTAGTTTCTCTAAGACCATCAGTCACAAGTTTATACGTTCCAGGTACCTGACGATGAGACCGCTGTGCAGGCAGCGTGTGCACATTCACATTAGAATAAATGTGAACATCTGAGCCAGCCACCTTGTTGCTATAAAGCCTGTGAAACCCTTTGGCCTGACACTGAGTTCTGGTGTGAATAAGTAGGGTCACAGAGCGCTGTAGCCTGATGGGAGTTGAAGAATCTGTCTGCCGTGATGAATAGTAAGCACCTGCACAACTCACGGAAAGGAGCAAGATTGAGAGATGGAGAGGGAGGGAGGAATAAGACTAAGTGTCCAGCTAGAAAATTGGCAACTAGAGACCTCACCTGCTGCAAGGCATGGAGCAATAAAAAAACAACCTCCCTGCAAAAACCTCTCTTCTTGTCCCCCTTGAGAGCTCCCCACACCCCTCCACAAGCACCACTATCATACACACAGACACATGCAAACACACACTCCAGAAAAACCAGCTTTATTTTAGATGTTTGTCTTGCTAATGTGCAGCGCCTCAGGGAGAATCAGACTTAATGCAAGGAGACCGCAAACTCTGTGCTCTACGGTCTTAATAAGGACTAACACTCGCCGAGGTTGGCAAGAGCTGGACTCGGAGTCCGAGGGGAGAAGACTAGAGAGAAAAGAGAAGGGGAATGAGTGATGATGAAGAGAGAGTGTAAGATGGAGGAAGGGAGAGTTTGTGATGGCAAGAGAGAGGGGTCGGGGATTGTTTTACAAACAGAATTCCTTTAATTAATCACCTTGTTTGAACAGCTGGCCTTCTCAAGACAGGTCGTAACGGGATCCCTACGTGGAAGTGCGGATTACAGATGCGGATTTGGCAGAAAAATATTAGCTGTCAAATGTTGCAGCCGAGAGGTGCAAGAGAAGGCCCCCGCTTCCTGGTGGTGAGAGAACCCCAGATGGGAGGGGGGGGGTGGTTGCTTAGTATGGTTCCCCAAGGACCAAGGCTGCTCAAGGCGATGCACGGGCCTGCAGAAAAAGGCCAGGGGGCATTCACCAAGGGCCAGTCCTGATCCCACAGGACCAAGACCAGTGCCTGCAGGCTGGGAAGGGGGTTCAGTAACAGGGGTCAGGCTTTGATAGAGACTGGAAACTCGGAGACCCCCATGTAAGCATTTATTTACAGGCTGCACATAAACAACCAAGAGCAGCTGTCAAGAGAGAATGCAGTGTCTTTTCAGTACATGTTTATTATCAATGTCCCTGCAGACAGTTTGACATCACAGCCAAGAATGTGGCTGTGAAATAGTTGGCTACCTACACTTTGTAAATAAATATATTTTGAATCTAGGTCAGAATGTGGACAGGCCATTGGCATTCTGGAAGAAGGTTGGGAATTACATTTACTCTCAAACATTCGTATTTGAATTCATCTCTGTGGGTTCTGATGTTTGCTTCTCACTGAAGGGGCTCAGTCATAACAGAGCATCTGCAAACACTGACTCAGATAATAATCAAATCATTTTAGTGTAACTGCTGCAACCAACAGATTTTTTTCATGGAGAATTTATTTTTTGATGCAACCTTTCTGCAGAGTTCATCTTTGCTGAACTGTGCAGCATTCACAAGAGAGGGAAATAAAAAAAAAGAAAAATGTCCCCATTCCCATTTATAAAACTTTATTCAACTGCATAAGAAGATATCACGCTTTAAAATGATTGCATGACATCTTAGAAATTAAATTCTTCGTCTGTCTGCTGCGAGAGCAAAACACAATACATTTCTTAGAAAATACTCTGTACCATATGCATGGAGGATTTTAGGTAGAAGAACTCCTTCGGATGGCAAATGAAAAGGTTGAGAGAGGAAGGAGGGAAGAGTGGATGGAATGGCCATGAAGAGGGATGATAGATGATGATGAGAGATGAGATGGACGAGGGAAAGATGCAGTGATTAAAAAGAGTTAAATCGACATGGGAGTGTGATGTGGGTTCAAGGATAGGGGGAGGAAAGATGAAGGACTAGATGAAAGAAGGCTTGCAGGTAATTTTTGCTGTGATTGACATGTGGCCCTTCTCCTGAACTTAAGGCTATATCCACTTGAAAAAAAACTTTCTCCTGTGCCTTTAAAACAGGTTTCCAATAAGTAAACTACTGTTGAATGTCTTCATACAATATGAACTGTATTTAAATACACAGTCCACGAGGTTTTGCTATGTCACAAGACAGAAAAAACCTTTAATCCTAGGAATGGGTTAATGTTCACAATACTCACAATTGTTGCAATTTTCCATTCTTAAGTCTACATTAGTAACTTAGGCAAATTGACTTCAGCTGGTGAGTTTACATTACATGTTGTCATTTAAATTTAAAATTTACATTAGAGAATACTCAATGGAAAATGTGAATAAGAGCTATTGTCTCCAGGATGTTTTTATGGGCAACCTGATGCGCTTGATGGGGCATGAAAACACCTTTTGCATGATTTCCCAAGCAGCAAATATTTTTCCACTGGTGAGTTTACATTAAATTTTGTTATTTAAATTTAACATTTACATTAGAGAATGCTCAATGGAAAATGTGAATAAGAACTATTGTCTCCAGGATATTTTTATGGTCAACCTGATGCGCTTGATGGGGCATGAAAACACCTTTTGCATGATTTCCCAAGCAGCAAAAAAACATGGCAAATTCTTGTTGACATAAAAGAATAATCATAATAAACAAATTTGAAAAGAATTCCTGGAGACTTCACCCGATTCGTCTTTTGTATACAGCTTGGCTACCAAGGTCACAACAGAGTGTGGTGGCATTGCTCTGTTACGAAGCTACAATCAAAAACAAAGCAACAGACTGGCTCAGGTCTTCAGGCTGCACACATTGTTCCCAAAATCTAACCACAGATTAAAAGAGAAAGGATTACAAAAGCTCATGCCAGACACAAAGATGTGCTAAATAAAAAAAAGATAAACAGTCAGAAACATAGGTCCTGAGGAAATACAATTTAAAAAAAGAACTCAATAGGAAACCACGAGGTAGCACTTCCTGATAGTTTTACTGACGAACCCCCTTCTTAAAAAATTCTGGATGTTTTCTAAATCGTAACTCATACTCAAACTTTAATGTTCAGAAAACAAATACAAGCCAGAATTTGATACCAGAAACATACTCAGAAAGAGTTGAGAGATAGATAACTGTTACTAGAATGAGACCTGGCATATATGACTGGATGTTACAAATAAAAAAAAATATTTTATTTCTAGATCCATCCATCTTCTTCCACTTATCCAGGGTCGGGTCGCAGGGGCAGTAGCCTAAACAGGGAAGCCCAGACTTCCCTCTCCCCAACCACTTCGTCCAGCTCATCTAGGGGTCTCCCAAGGCGTTCCCAGGCCAGCCGAGAGACACAGCACCTCCAGCATGTCTTGGGTCTTCCCCATGGTTACTTCCCAATGGGACATGCATGGAACACCTCACCAGGGAGGCATCCAGGCGGCATCCTCACCAGATGCCCGAGCCATCTCATATGGCTCCTCTCCATGCAGATGAGTAGTGGGTCTACTCCGAGCTTCTCAAGCTATCTCGAAAAAAAGAGCCCTGGCACCCTGCATAGAAAAACTCTTTTCCACCGCTTGTATCTGCAATCTTGTTCTTTCAGTCACTTCCCACACCTTGTGACCATAGGTGAGAGCAGGACTGTAGACCAACTGGTAATAAAATTAAAAAAAACAATCGATGTAAAAAATTGCAACTTCAAGTTGTTAGCAATAGCATGTTGTAGGCCATTGTATTGAGCCGGAGAATTTCTGTGCTTCAAGTCGACCTTATGAGGCAAATATGAAACAGAGGGCTCCAAAAACCCATTAATGTTTTCATAACTGAGGAGTTTTTGAAGGTTTCATCAAATACAAAATGAGGTGCTTACTGTAGGTGCCTGTCATCAAACTTAAAGCAACAAACTATGGAGCAGGCAAAGACAGTTACGACCTAAATGTTTGCAGTAGGCCTACCGAACATCAATAATTATTGCCTACTGATGCAGTGCAGGAAAATTCATTTGAGTTAACTCCTGATTTCCACTTGCCCTTCGTCAAGTGAGCATTCCCCAGCTACTAAATGCAAGGAGGTTGGCTCAATGCAAATGCTAATAATGCTAACACTAATGTTTTGCTGCCATGGGAAACTATTCCTTTAAAAGATCACACTTGTAGCCTATATTCAATTTTACTATGTAGTCAAACAACTGAAATAAGTTTTCTTTTCAGAAACTTGCTAAGTGTTTCTAACATTGTAGCTAAACCTGGATGCTAGGTCTCTCAGAAATCCAACGGATTTGCTCAAATCTGTCAAAATCACATGGCTTTCTTTCTTTTTTTTGTTTGTTTGTTTTGTTTTGACAATGTTACAGTAGTGTTCAGAGTGAGCTAACAGTGCAAACTTGTTTTCTCAACTGTTTGAATGAGCTTTAAATGGAATCTTCCAATTCTTGTCCTGCCCATGACAAATGAATGCAGCTTTACAGTCTTTACAGATTTGTTTTTTTCTTTTCTTTTTTAATCCTGCTTCAGCGTCCACATTCTTCCTTTATCTGCCATTTAAATCTTATCCTAACGAGTCAGAGAAGGAGGTGAAAAGAGTAATGTTGCCTCAGGTGCTTGAGTGTCAGAGCACTCACATTGTATTTACAAGTAGGGAGAGGAGGAAACAAATGTTCACCGACCACACACACGCATGACACAGCATACACACAAAACCAAGATGTATTACTCTAATTTTGTAAACAGCAGTATTACTCTCAGACCTTCCACCCACCTCCACTCCTCTTTCTCTCCTGGCCATGATGTAATTACCAAGGCACTTAATTAGCCTGGAGAGACTTGCAGCTCAGATTTAACACTTCATGAGGCTAAACAGAATCACATTCACTCTTTATGACAAATCCCAGTGACAAAAACAGACATTTTTAGAAGCCAATGCTGTTTTAGTAATGTAATATTTAACTGTGAAGTCAATGTGAACACCAGAAAACGTCGACTGCAGTCTGGCCTATCACATGGTGTAAAAAAAAAAAAAAAAATTAAGCTTTTTCTAACATCTGTCTGTGTTTGACGTTTCACCACAGTGTATTGTTGTGATTTTCCAGTTTTCTCTACATATCCCAATAGGGAGGCAGCTGCTTGTTCAGTGAACCATGTTCAGTTCAAAGAACAAAGAGTCTGAAGAGCGCTGAGGATGATGATGTATAGGAAACTGGACCACCAAGTCTATGACTTCGGTGCAGCCCTGCTGTGTACGTGTTTATGCGTATGTAAAAACACTACCACACACATGCACACACCCAAACAAACACACACAAAAAATAATTGATATCTTTGTTTTGGAGGATGAATTGGCCTTTTGTGAAAGCCCGGCCATTACATCACTACAGCCATTATTCTTTAATGCTAGTAAATGTGAGCATACATGTTTGTAATCTAACAAAGATTACAGACAACAAATATGACTACACTTGTAATGACATCCAGCATTACATCACATTGTCCATATAAACTGTGAGCAAGACCCGGGACCTTTTCAACGAAGCAATGTTAGCAGGGATTCCATAACTGAGCTAGATGAGAAACCCCAACATTTATTATTACGGTATTTATTTTTTTATCTTCGTGATTTAAGGCCCACGTGCCTGTACAGCTATAAGAAAAGGCAACATGAGCTCTTTCCTGTAGGATTTAGTTGACAATGGTATCTAATGGATCAGGTAGGAGGTGAGGAGATTGCAGCTGCAGATCTTCAGGAGGTTGTCATCATTTCTGTAGGATGGAGAGAATTCATGCAAAATCCCTTTACATCCCTTGGTGGCTTTTTACCAACAGCTGTAACAAAAAACAGCATTCACGTAGCAGTAAATCAAAAGTTTAATGTTTGACTGCAAAAGTTGTAACATTGTTGAAACATAAGGACTCCAGGTGTTCAGTATATGTAATCATCTACCCTGATTTCATGGTAAAATAATGTCAGGCACTGAAGTTTAAAACATATGATAAATATTGAGTATACATGATAAATACTCTGGTCTTTTTTCAAATGCTCAAAGGGGTTAAGATATGCTGAAAATGATGTGATGCTTTTCTCCTGAAACATTGACTCATAAAGCATATGAGATCATGCAACAGACCCCTGACTTCTAATGATCTGTTTATACAAAGTTCTTGACCTTCACCGTGGACCCATAGCTGTTCACCTGCACACATACCCAGTACATGACCAGATAAAGGAATGTATTTTGTGGATGTATGTCAAGCATCTTCAACAATGCTCTTCAGCACTACAAAAAGTCATTTCTAATTAAAAAAAAAAGTGAAAGTAAAAGAAAAAAAATCTATCTTGGACTATTCTGCTATTTTTAAGAATTATAGTCAAGAAAGTTTTTTTTGCGCTGTTGGCGAATATATTTTTGCTTAAAATAAGACAATTTTTTATTGTATGGACAAATGAACAAATGTTTTTACAGTGAATCCCGGATGAAGCTGTTTTCTGATTCCGCCCATGCTAAGCCATTACTAGACATGTTTCTATTACACTTTTGTGCAAGTGAAAATCAAATCTCTGAAAGTTCGATAAAGTTACTGCTGCAGGGGGTCGATGTTTTCATTGAATGTTGTTTTTCTAAGCGTAATTCTCATTACTCTCTGTATCCTGTCGTGCAAGACTTCTCTCTCGGAAAAAAAGAGTGTCAGCATTGAAGAAAATGGACTAAAACATCTTTAGTCTTTGGGAAATGTTTGCGATTTCTGCTACCACTGTTGAGAAACTGGCTGATGATAAGGGAGCAGATGATCATTTAAATGATTATTCAGAGACAAAGCCCTTATGTAAAGCAGTAATGATTTAGTGGTGTTACAGCACAACTACATCTTATTAATGAGGCCAAAAACAGCTGGAAAGTACGTTTTAATTACTTTGAATTGACCGGCTACATCACATCCAGTGCTGCCAGAGAGCGCTTCCATTACTTTCTAGCGAATAAGTGGATCATCGAATTGTCTGAAAAGCCACCCCCTGGAAGCAGAGAAGTGTTTTTTTTAAATATTTGGAAGTTTTTTCAAATTAGTCCATCACAGGATTTACTGATAAATGAGTAGCCATTTGATGGTAAATGAGAGGTCAGTTACTTATTTTGGCCCGGCCGATAATCTCATTACGTTATCCATTAGATCATCTATTGTCCCAGTTTAGCATTAGCATGGCAGAGCCATAAATGAAGCTATAAATCAAAGTTGATTAGGGGGCACTCTATAATTAGATATATTGCATTCCAAGTATTAATTTATGTTGCAAACATGGCTGTCTAGTTTCTCCTTGTTAAAGGACACTAACCAGGGATAACCGGAGGACAGACTGCCCAATCGCCTTCAGCTCGTTGGTTGCTACTTCTTCCAACAGCCAGAGCAGCTGGATCTTTGGATCAAGCCATGATCAACCCCAGACCATTGCAAGACTCTTCTGGGTTGACTAACGGGACCACTAGGCAACGTCACCAGGACCTGTGCCCATCCTGGACAGCTAACTGAACCAGTTCCCCAATATGTTGGCTAGGCAACTGACTAGCTGTATAACCTCCACCAGTACAAGTTTCCCAATGCCATTTAGGCAATGACATTGGAGACTAGGATGGATAGATCAGATCGGATTCAATTGGAATAAATTTAAGGGAAGGTTAATTAAACCCAGGCTGGCATGAGCTAAACCAAGCTAAAACTTTTGGTAATTAAGATGAGGTGGGGGTTTCAAACAGCGGGCAACATGGTTATCAGCACCCAGTTTCCTATTTTTTGGTGGAGTCAGCTCCTGCCTGACCTGTCATTGTCTATAGTTGCAAAAATTGGACTTTGAAGCAACTCTTAAACCTATGGATGATGTTACAGAGGGTTTGTCCCGCTCTTTCTATACATTCTATAGCTATCACCGCTGGCAGCAGATTACTTCACCATAGATACAGTACATACTCCAATTACAAGAATATTGCCTCATCCCACTATTAGTGTCCATTTAAAAGCGTAATAATCAGGGTATTTTGCTGTATGCACTAATTTTTTGGCGTTATTAATGTAACCGACTTCTTTGCATACTGTTCCAAGAGGATGTATACTCCCATGAGAGACATAGACAACTCAGTATTCACATCTGTGCGCACCTGCAGGTGCTTGTCTAGGACATTTATGTTTGTTTATGTGCTCTTGTTTGCCTTACTTTGGCTAGATTATTGCAGTTTCATGGATGGGTTTTCATCTTTAGAGGGTTGAGTGCATTTAAAAGCATTTAAAAGCTTGTGTTTCTCCCTCTGTGTACTTCTTGTGTTGTCTAGTTGCTCTAAATGAATATGCGACGAGACTGCCCTCTTGAAAAAGATGACAGTTAAGCAAAAGTGGCCTGTGATGTAGGGGATATAAACAAGGAGATCAGGGAAAGGCCTCTGAAATGAAATGAAGTAAAAACAAGATGCAAGAAAGGGAAAAACAAAATATTTAAAGATGCGAGAAAGAGACGGAAGATTAAAGATTGTTTCAGTAGCTCATCCGAAAGACTCGCAGCGCTCCCACGTCCCTCAGCTCTCTCCCTCGGACGGCCCTGCTCTCTTCTGTCGACGTTGAGAAAAAGGAAATGGACGAAGGATTTACTGTTGGGTCCTGACTTGTACACATTCCTGGTGTTGTTTTTCTCCCTTCAGCCCCTCAGCCATACCAAAGGCCTCTAAAACAACAGGCT
This sequence comes from Cololabis saira, assembly GCF_033807715.1. NCBI lineage: Eukaryota > Metazoa > Chordata > Actinopteri > Beloniformes > Belonidae > Cololabis > Cololabis saira. The sequence continues at coordinate 12,857,682 of NC_084602.1, forward strand.
GTCAGGTTGTGACAGCTGGCTTCAAACAGCTCCTACGGCAGCTCTGCACCCAGGTTCCCAGCCTCATTTTGACGTTGCATGTACACATTTATATCTGTGTGTGCTTTGATATTTTAAACGAGTATGGACGCTGAAAGATGTATAGCTATTTGTGAGACTATTTGTATGCATTTCAAGAAATTAAATCAAACATACTGTATCTTTAGTAAACTTCTTTAACTTGTGTGTGTGTGTGTGTGTGTCTGTCTGTGTGTGCAAGGATGTGACACACCTCTCTTTATTCCCAGCGATCAGCACAGGTGGCAGAATGGCTTTGAAGCACTCTGAGCCCTCTTATGATTCTCCTGGCCATCCAGGTGTGTGTGGGCTGGTCCACCTGTCTCAGGCAGAGAAGGCCCTTTTTGTCTGAGCTTTGTCAACCAGGAGAACACCATTGATCCCCCTGACCCCCTCTCCCTCAGACTGCTACCACACCTCCAAGTCACTCCCCAGCCTCAGATGTGGGAGCTGGGAGAGGGGTGCAAAGAGGCATGGGCTGGGATGAGAACTCCTCTAGGTGAGCAGGAGCAGTACTTAGGACTAATGAGATAATAACTTGCACTCCACAGGTGCTCACAGTCCAAATGAGGTCACGGCTCAAGTGAGCCTCTTCAGAGTCAAGGGAGGGTTGAATGTTTTGGCTGAAACCTGGCAGACAGGGGACTTACCCCCAAAGACAAGCTCTCGTAAAGTGAAAAAAAAAAGCTATTGGACATAAAGTAAAATATGTCCAAGAATATTAAATATAACGTTCAATAGAAATATTGTTTTACTATAACTGAAATTATTCATTGCAGCAGTTGCTGAAGCTGAACCATAGACCAGATTTATTATCCCTGCATGTAAACATTCAACAAGACTGGAATTAAAACATTCAAACTAGGATGTGGCTAACCTAAGCACTGCGTGAATGCTCTACAATTCTTTCCATGGTATTTGACGTGGGAGTACTGGGAGAAGCCAATACAGAGAAATAAATGAAAGCTAAAGTATACAAGACAGATCTCTAAGTCTTTCTAATTCAGAGCTTACGATTTTTCTCTAATACGATGTCACTAACTAAGCCAAAGATTTATCAGTTTGTTTGATGTGTGGTTTAGTCATTGACTATATAAGATACATTGACTATATACGATTCATCTTCAAAGATGTATGGCATTAAGACAATAAGATGTTCTCTCCTCCAGTAAATCTGTGTAAATGTGTATATATTTGACATGAGTCCAGAGAAGGAACAAAATCCAATATGCTAGGGGGCATAGAGGTCCAGGGTACAACTAATACTGTGGAGCCTGTGGAGGGAGATCCTGTCAACAGAGTGCACATGACTGATATTAGTCTTTGCATCACTCCAATCCAAGTTCCCCATAAGGAGAAAAATAGTCCTCCTACACATGCTTCTCAACTCATGCTAGTTGACATAGAAATCTGGATGACTCGCTGCAGTTTTACGAGTTTTATATAGGGACACAATGGAATGCTAAACTTGTCCCTGCATCTCGTAGGAGTTTAAGAGCCAGGGCAGGTTTACGTTTCAACCCTCATGACATCCCAAGACCAGTGTGTAATTCAATTTCAATCTTTTTGTGTTCTCTCAGTTGTAAACCAACGTGGTAGCAGTGAACTTGAAAGGCAGTGATTGAAATTAAAACTATGAATTACAGTCACATAGGATGATGAATTTATTTTAGCAGGGGAATATGTAGCCAAGTGAAAAATATAGCACTAACATTAGGCCACCAAATTGTGACGTACCCCTATAAGGGTTTCTGTTCAACAAACCCATCAAAGAAGTAATGCATGAAGGGACAGGAAGTGGGAAGCTCTGCATTCCTCTGGGGAAGCATGTTATGAGATTATGAGCATTTGAGCCTTTTTCAATTACAAGTTTGCAAAGTTTGGATATGGAAGTTCGTTTTTGGCATGGTTTTGATGTAAGTAAGATTCAGCAAGTACAACTGGGAAAGAAATACTCTTAAGTACTTCAGAGGATGGGAGGACGTATTTCAGTCTTTCTGCATCTGGAACTTCCGTGTATGTGTGCACTTCATGACATCACACAACACAACACTTATTTAAGAATACATGTATACGCAATTTAACTGACCATAAAATAAACACAGGGGGGCTGAAATTTAATTTTGGTATGATGTGATGTAAAATATCCACATCTGTATTACGGTCTTTGTGCAGCCCCATTCATTTACTCCAAATTAATCAAGGCTTCTACATTTTTTTTCATAGAAAAAAAAGATAAATAAAATGCACTACAATATATTTTTTGTGTCTGGTATGTCTGTTTTCACTAGCCTACACATGTAACTGCATGAATATTTTGAAACTGAAATATGCATGCACAAGTCAAATGAGCCCAGACTCAGTGAAAATGACTTCAAAGTCAGATAAAACTGCCCCTCTACTATCATTGTTCTGTATACCTTTGATGGTCTCATGCAGGTATTTTTGTTATATTTCCTGTGTTTCTGAATCACTGGTGTCCAGCCTTCATTGAGTCATTAGGAAAAACCCTTGATGACTACCTTTTTTCTTACCCACAGATTTCCCTGATCATATTGTAATCTGATTTAAAAGGTTTGATCCACAGAATATTTATAGTTGTTCTTAAAAAATATTATGTCCCTTCTGATGTTTACCGTAGCAAGAAGTTCAAGGAAGATAAGGAATTATGGATAACAAAAAGAGGGGATTTTCCATTTCTTACAACAGTACAGTGGTACCTGGGCTTACAACCTAATTCATTCGTGAAGGCAGTTCGGAAGGTGAAAAGTTTGTATCTGGGAACCAATTTACCCCATAAGAAATAAAGGAAACATGAATAATTGGTCCCAGCCTTGACAAATATCCCACACAATATAAAGATTGATATAAAACAGAAACATAACAGTTAAGTGTAAAGTACAATTACAATATGAGTTCATTGTCCTCTGCGTCACACCATTCCCTGCCTTATCAATGAGGCCTATGCAGGTCAATGTTGAAATTATCCTTCCAAAACTCTCAAAGGGTGAGTGTCCAACGTCATGTCGAAACCTCCCTGGAATAATGCCTTCATGTACAACTTCTTAAAGCTGGCGATGACAAGCTCGTCCATGGGTTGAACATGAGGAGTGGTGTTGGGTGGCAGGAACTTTACGGTAATTAAGGAAAACTCCTCCAAAAAGGAATCCTCCAAGCCTGTAGGATGAATCCTTGTTGGAGGATTCGGAGGATTTGGAGCATTCGGCAGTCATAAACAAATCCTTCTTCTTCAAGATTGTTCATATCGTTGACTCGTACGGGCAAGATCAGCAATGCGAACACTATTAGCATAGCTACACTTCACAGATTTTCTTGATCTCAATTGTGATTACCTCCTTCTTTTTGCCCCTAACACTCTTTTCAACTGCATTTTAGGCCCCATACTGAACTGGTAAGCACAAAATAAGCACAAAATAAACACTGACTGAACATAGAGAAATCTCTATGTTCGCAAGTTCCTGTTACCTGGTTCTTAGGCAAGACTGAAGATCCCACCATCTACGGTGTATAATATCATCAAATGATTCAGAGAACCAGGAGGAATCTCTGTGGCCAAAGGACAAGTCCAAAAGTTAAAACTAGATGCTCATGATCTCTGGGCCCTCGGGCAGTACTATATTTAAAATAAGGAATTTGAAATCAATGCATGGACTTCTCATGCAAACCACAGTTGCAGTTTATGGCTCTATCATGCATCAACATATTTTGTTTTATGGGGTTGCTTTAGTGCCTGTTGCCTGGGCAGCTTACACATCTTGAAAGGCACCATCAATACATAAAAGTACATAGAGCTTTAAGAAAAACATGCTCCCATCCGGACGTCTGATTTAGGGAAGGTCTTGCATATTTCAGCAAGATGATGCAAAAACACATTCTGCTTCCATCACAACAGCATGACTTTGCAGGGGAAAAGTCAAAGGGTGCTGAATTTGGCCTGCCTGCAGTCCAGACTGTTCACCAAGAGAAAACATTTGGCACATCATGAAATGAACAATCCAGCAACCAAGGCCCAGGACTGTTGAGCAGCTAGAATCCTGCATCAGACACGAATGGGACAGCATTCATTTCCTAAAACTCCAGCAGCTCGTCTCTTTACTTCCCAGATGTTTACAGACAGTCGTTAAAAAAGGGTGGATGCCACACAGTGCTATGTTCCAAGTGGAATGCTGGATACTTCACAGCTCTGCACTTACAATCTGTACAGCTCTGCGTAGGAGTGTTCACACTGTCAAATTTGTCTGTACAGTACACTGCAAGTAACCCAATGATGGGTTCAAAATGATCAGAAAATGTAATGTGGAATGCTGGACACTTCATACCTTCAAGGGTCACTCACCATCTTGTCAATGTAGTGGCAGTGTACTTGTTACACTGTTACATTTTTGTCATAAAGAATACAGCTGTCCATCTTGAGCATCGACAATCTCAAAATAAGACATATAACAAGGAAACGTGGATCAATTTTGTTTGCAGTCTACGGTGGACAATAAGTCAAGTCTTGGTGGCAACTTGGGAAACGCAGCCAAAGAGGAGAGTTTGCTTTGCTAATTTCCAATTTTACATTGAAACAACACAGTGTGCACGTAAGCACACTGAACTTAGCATACTTATAAAAGTATGCCATTTGAAACGTTTGAAAGTAGCCCAAAAACCTGCAGAATTGGCTGAAGTGTTTTCTGATTGGTTGAATTCCAGGAGCCTTGCCAGCTAGACATGAGTGTGCATAACTGCTGTTACTGGTCAGACACATTAATTTTCAAAATATCAGCGCATTGTTTCCAACATTTAAGCATGTAAATTACTTCGATACAACCAATTCTATACACGTTCCAGCCATAATTGGCTTCTGAATATAAAAGCACATAGCTTGAACCACAACAACCCTCTACATGTCCACTATTCATAATCTGCATTTACCACATGTGACAAGTTTTGCAACCGATTACAATATATACAATCAATAAAAGCAAAATAAATAGAAAAAAAAGCAAGTGGAGAGAAAATTATGGATTGGCCATTCTGGTCATTACGATTACACAGTTGACTGTTTCCACTCAGGGTCTCCTTATTTACAGTAATTCTTCCCTCAAGGTTTTAGTTAAATGTTTTTGATATGTAGATTTAAACTAAAACAAAAACATTTGTGAATCAATTACTCTGTTCCAGATGAATTCCAAAGTCAAATCAAAAATGCTTAGAATATCCGAAAAAATTTGACTTTTTACAAATGTGGAACATCTGATGAAAGGGTCTCGGGGTGGGACTCTTATAACACTAAATACTCTTATAATTACAGTTGACCACTCAGATTAATTCTCCACATTTGTTTAAATTACTTTCTATGCTGGCCATGATCAGAGAGCAGTACAACTACGTCAGACAGAAATGATTGTGCATTTTCTCACTGTCCGTCTTGCCACTGGGGTTAGTTTGTGCACATTTGCTGCATTCAGGTTGGTCTCTTTTTGGCCATTAAGCTGTGAGAGTTTTTATGGCTTTTTTTGCACTGCTCTGCCTTTGCAAAGGAAAAATCATATATTAACCTGCTCTGCTGTCCACAGAGAGGTCAAAGTCCCAGATCAGCAACAGATCAGCTTGCCTGGAGCTGAATGGGATTTTGTCTTGCTCATTGACACTTCAACAGGGCATCTAAAGTTCAGATGGAAAAATAGTGCTCTTAAGTGTTTTCTACAGTAATTGTGCGTTAAAATGTGTTTAAAGCACAGGAGTGCACTTTGGAAACTATAATGTGGAATTTAAAAACAGTCCTCCAGGCCCGTCTCTCATCTGAACAGTACTTTAGGCTTGATGTCGCTGAAGTCACAAACAGAGACATCAAAGTGCAATGGCCTGTAAATGTTAGCTCCATTTTCTTTTACATCAACAGTTTACCCATCTCTAATTGGATCATGGCCCCTCGTCCCTCCTTGTTCTGTCTAAACAGAGGAGCCTACGCACGCATATGTGCACACATACGCTCTTACGTTCAGATATACACTCCTGTCTACACGTACACATCTGGGGGAGTTATGGGAACATCTGGAGGAGCTCATCCAATGCACAGACAAACGTTTCCTGGAGAGCACCAGAAGAACCATCAGAGAGGCTTCAAACGGCCCGCCACTGCTTACACAAACACGCGCACACACACAGACACACACCTCTCGGGTGCCGAGGTAAAGGCCAGATCAGATGAGCCAAGGGAACAAAGAGCGTCTCTTTGCGCTCTACGATTCTGAAGCACTTACGTTTAACTTTCCGAGGATAAGGGCTGGCTTTACTTTCCCACCAGTGTGGCGGCCTCACATCCTTAAATATACGCGGCCGGGTCAGGGTCCGCGGCCCACCAGGACACAGAGAAAACCAACGGAGATTCTTTTGAAATGATTTGAAAACATCGGTGTCAGGCTGTCTGGCCCCTCGACAAGCCCCTACAACACCAAGAGTACGCTGGAGTCTGCTGCATGTGGATGTGTGGTAACAGTAGCTGTTTATCATCCACATAATGGGGATCTGCTGCAGACCTGGTGGGGGAGGAGTTTTCAAAATAAAAGTGAAAATTGTTGTTGATAATGTTTATGTATAGTAATCTGAACAAGGCAAGGCAAATTTATTTATATAGCACAATTCAACACAAGGTAATTCAAAGTGCTTTACATTGACATTAAAAGCGGCAAGACATAATTAGACAGTAAATAATTTGATTTGATTTGATTTGATTTGATTTGTTTATTTGCACAACATAAAAAAAACGGTACAAAAGTTGAAATGAACATAAAAGCATGAAAATATGTGCAGGTGAGAAAGGAAGCCCTAAATGGGCTTATTCAAAGTTCTCACCAAGAAAATACATTGTATTGAAATAATAGCAAGAACAAAAAACAAAAAACAAAAAAACAGCGTTCCAAAAAGATGGATATAAACAGACAATAACAAATAACAAATAAGATTGAAAAAATTAAGAATAAGATGAAAGAAAAGAAGTAAAATAATAAAAAGCACAAGCTGTTAAAAATAAGGGCAGCAGAAACAAGCATAATTTCCCCTCCTTGCTCGGATGTCAATTAAGGAAAAAAAAAAGTTGATGTCATAATCAAGCAAGAAAAAAAATAAGCTTTTTGATTATTATTCATTGGCTTTATAGAATTACGTTTTATAATGACTGTTAATCATATTGCTTTTACAAATTGTTGCAACAACGCTAGTTTCCGTCACTTGTGAAGTTCTCACCGCTTCTTCCGCTTTCTCCATCCCTCTGTCAGAGGTGGCACAAAAACACAGTTTGTCATTATCACCCCCTCTCACCTGAGACCTCACCTCTTGTCTCCCCTCTGGGTCTACTTCCTGACACCCCCTCGGTCCACCCGTTCGGCCCTTTCACCCTTTCTCTCCCCTGCCACGACCCATCTCTTCACACATTCCCTCCTCCCCTCCCTCCCCCTCCTCACCTCCTTACCACCTAGTGAGCACATTTCCTTACTCCCTCCCTGCCAACAAAGGGGGGAAAAAAAGCTTTTACTCATTAGTGGATGACCCTTGCCCCCAGGCCACATTTTAAGAGGCTCTACTTGACTCCTGACATGGCCGTCAGCAATCAAAACATGTGCGTTCAGTGCGTATGGACCTGGAAAAAGAGGGATGGGGGTGGTCAGTGTGTTTTGATGCTTTCCTTGATGTGTGTGACAGCAGTCTGACAGCAGATAGGCAGGTTCACTAACTTCTGCACAAGCTCTGCGGTGGTTCCTCCGTCCCCGGGCGGCACCCTGGTGATGGGTTACCAAAAATGGGCCTGCTTCCCATTCTCGCTGCCTCACTTCTCATGAGGCTCATTTGCAGGTTCCCCATTAGCTTTGTCACCGACGTGCGTGTGTGCTCATTGGAAGAGGTGAAGGGGTTTAGACGTGGCGTGTCAGAGTCGGTGTGTAGCGGAGCTGATGCGCCACTAATTGCTCGCAGAAGTTGAATGTGGTAAGCTTGTTTAAGATCTGATGTGTTTGTGCTTCTAATTTCACAGAAAGAAAACAAACACACATATGTTGTTTATCTCACTGCCGGCCTCTCTCGTCCCAACAGATTCAGTAGATCTTGAAAAAGTTTGTCTGTTTTTCTGAAATATAGTCAAGAGAGGTTTGATAAATAATAGAAAGCGAGCAACAGATCAGGCCAGAAAGTGCGGGCTAACCTGAGGCTCTCTCCAGCCCAGGTCAATCTTTTAATGAGGAAGCTGACAGCATATTCCCTAAGGCGAGGCGCTGCGACTGTAGTAATAACCCTTCACTGCTGACAGATTCATGCTCTCTCCTCGTTTGATGTGGCTCCTTCCTCATGCTTCCACCGATACTGTCTGCTTGGGCAGTTGTTTTGTTTGTCTAGCTTTTGAGTTCCCTGCTTTAGTTTGTGGTAATGCAAATACCAACGTAACCAACTTATCACCTACGTAGTTGTCTTTTCTTATAATATTGCAAGAGAAACCAGTTGAATGAAAGATGATTCAAATATTATCAACTTAATAATGTTTCAAGCCATTCGGATGAAATCTCACACAGCTTTTATTCTGTTTTTCTTTGGTGGATTTTTCCCTTCTAGTCCAGTGGTTTATAAAGTTGTTTTCTTCATGTGATAGGTGTGCAAAGTAACAAACGGCCAAAGTCCATATATTGGTCAGGACATTTTTGTAAAAGAGATTTTCTAAGTCAGTGGATTTTTTTTCCTGGATAAAGATTAAATAAAAATAAATAAATAAAATAAACCCTTAAAAAAAAACAGGTATTTGCACTACAAAATGTTTCACCATCAAACCAAGAGCCCAGAGTTAGACTGAGCTTAAACCACGAAGACACGTATTAAAGGCAGAGTAAGGGATTTTTGGATGACCTCACGTCTGTTGATATTTGTAAAAATCAACAGAAAACAGAACCAGGTTCCCCCTCTCTTCCAGTGATCCTCAAGAAAAAAACACCCCTTCATGAACTCACCTAAACCTCCCTTATTTCATATCCACTATGTTTGTTCACATTTGCTGGGATATGCTTCCGTTGTGTTTGTGTCCATCTCACAGAACCAAGGTTGGGAATTAAGATGTTGTTCTTTCTTTTCTTTTTTTTACAGCATAATCCTGATATGGGCAGATGGTGCAGAGTGAGAAGATATTCACTGAATGCAGCAAAAAAGTGCACAAAAATTGTGAAAGTGGGATTTTAATTTGTCATTGGATATTACCTACATATTTGTTTACCCTATTATAGTTTTTTGCATTTGACTTTACAGTGTGCAGGAGACCCCTTTTTTTCCTTGAATTTGTCATTGGAGCAGTTTGCAGCCTGGTGTGAAGAGTCAGGAATGAGAATTAGAATCCAAATCTGAGACCAGGTTCCTCAGTCATAAAAAGGTGGAAAGTCCTTATGAGGTTGGGAGTCAGGGGCTTCCTCAAGAAGAGGAGTGTGAGAATCTTGGGGGAATGGAGCAGGTGATTCAAACCATGCAGCGGTGCAGACTCTGTACCTGTCTATTGTGGTAAAAAAAAAGAATGGATCCAAAAGGTGAGACTCTGTCCACCGGTCAGTCTTTGCAGAGAGGTACATTAAAAAAAATAATGCAAATGGAAAGCTGTGTAGTCGCGTTTATATGTTCCACATATCCCGGTCATGATTCAGGAGAAGACAACAACTTTGGATGTCAGTTTTGCAAAAAAGGCACGTGGTATTCAGCGTTGTAACCCAGGCTGCAGATACAAACGTTATGTCTGTGGTGTTGACTGCTGTCATTGCAAGTCACGTTTGTGTTCCCTAAGCAGTAGACAGAGTTGTAGCGTTTCAAGAAAGGTCAGAAGATGGTCAGAAGATGGTCAGAAGATTATAGATTATAAGATTATATTTTTTTACAAAATTGACTAACTAAAAAACACATTAAAGTGTTACACAGCGCTGGCTTTTTATTTCATTTTTACACTCTTTGCTCTTTTAAAGAGTTTCCTGGAAGATATATACCCTTACAGTCTTTGCTTTTGAGATGCCAGATCTCTAAAGTACCACACTGCAGCGTCACGGATTTTAAATAAGTATAATCTGGTAGCTGGACAGAAATACGGCATCATGGCTGAAGTTGGCGGCTAAGAAGTCCGTGGCTGGAGGTCAGGGTCGATGTTTGACGCTGACTGGACCGGAACTGGACAGATGGGGAGGAGGATGTGGGTGTAATTCCCATCTGGGGCCTGTCTTTAACAGTTCTCCACCCAGTCCTTGTATTTCTACAAGGTTTATTTTGAACCTCTGCGTCGATGTTTAAGACAAGTGCTCATGATATCCAAGCGCTGAGCAACAACGGCGACATGTGGCAAACAGACTCCTTCCCTCCTCCTTCCACTGACCCCCACCCTCTCCGCTGCCCCGCTGTTCTCCTGAAAACAGTGTCCCATGGCATGAGCCAACACGTCTGGTCATCTTTCCTACGAACCTAGAGATTGGTAGGACGTCCTTCTTTGCAAAGCCTATAAAACATCCCCGACCGCCTCCTGATGTTGCTAAAAAACTGTTGAGACAACAAGCATTCAAGCTGGTTTTTCATGACCTTTTAAAAGTATTTTAATGACCCTATCTTCCCACCGGTGAAATATTTAGCAGGGAAGGGTAATTATATCTGTGGAAAGTTGAACGCAGCTCTTCCTGCAGGAATAGGCTTCCCTCTGGTGTTTGAAGTCATTTTGACTCGCACATTTCCCGAGATTAATCATTGCGCTCTTTTTTTCCCCCCACAAAATAAACACGGCAACACAAGTGCATCTTTGAAATGATGTCACAACATACCAGCCTGCCGCTGCCTGAAGAAAATAACAAAATGTTTGGTCTAATCGACACTTTCATGTCATGATGGTGCAGTTACAGAAAATTAAATGATCCCAGAGTTTTTAATTTACCCTTCCCAGAGCCGTGCCTAAAATAAGATCTGCGTATTATTATCTAAGATGCAATCAGGATGTCTGACAGGAATTGTTCCAAGTAAATGTGTGCAATAAAGATACACACTTAAAAATGAAGTCCTCACACTCTCTGCTTTGTGTTTGCTTTGGTCATTCTCCCATGGACGCAGTCTCCCACGGAGCCCGGACAGTCGTATCACACACAGCCCAGCCCCAGCACTCCGACCAGGTGATGACAGCATTATGGTAGTGAGGTCCCACGAGGGTTATGGTCCGTGTGTTAAAACATTGTAAAGTCTTTGACTTTTCAGGGATTGAGTAACAATTCTTTTCACCTGCTTTGTCGGCTACAGTCAGTGGAAGCGGCAGGCTCCCACGGATGTGTGAGGTCTTCATTTGTCTCCCCCCACCACTGATAGCTCAACACAGTAAATATTTGAGAGTTATTGCGGGATTGGATTAATTACATGCGATCTTGAGTTTCTGTAATGCACCCTTTGCTCTCAGAGAAGTCACACAACATTAATACGCTGTCAAACTGTGAACTGACATGGTTTGTCAGGTTGTTGTTGTCTTACCTAACATTCTGCATGTGCATGTGTTTTTCTGTAGCTCCGTGGAAACTGTTGTGAGGGCAGTGAGACTCAACACATGCTAAATCTCCACGTCTCTGTGGCCTTTAGCCCGTTTTAAACAAATGTAATGATTTTCATCAATCTGGTGGCAACTGGACAGTGTTTTTTTCCATAACTTTGACAATCTGCACAAAGTAGCGACCAGTTAGATAAGTATCAGTTCCAACACGGCACGGGTCCGACTGAAGATGGTTTGGGAGATGCCTGCAAATTTTGCAGGAATGACAAGAATTTGAAAGTGTGCAACCGAATTGCTCCGTCTACCTTCCACGGAAACCAGGAGAATGTCGAGTTAAAAAAGGTGAAAAATCAATCTTCACGGCCAGAGATAAAGAAATGGGCTTTCTTTTTTCTTTTTTGTACCGTGCCGCAGCCTCCCCGGGTGATACATTTCCTTCATGTTCATTTCAGAGTACTTATTTGATTATCTACTGGAGTGTTAAAAGTAATTTGGAGCTTTGAATTGAAAAGGGCAGTTTGAATGCTCCTGCTTATCTTTACTACTAACCATCTGATCAGAGAAACCCAGCAGACGTCTTACGTACCCCTTCTTTGGCTTTTACCTGAGAAAATGAGCTGCAGCACATGATTGTTTCTTGTTTTGCATCTGCAGCCTTATGGATCTTTGACTTCCGTTTTAGAGCAATTTCCCTGAAGCTTTGCTCTCTGTCTGATTACGTTTCAACATATGCAACCGCTCCCAATCACGCCTAGTTTAACACAGTGTCATGTCATGCTCACTGGAAAACAGAAGGTTTTTGTGGAGAAAAAAAGTGTTCAACTTCTCAGACAGTACTATGAGATAAAATGTCACTTTTTTTTGAGTTGATGACACCGACTGCAATCAAATCTTCATTCATTTTTTCAATAAAACCTACTGTTCAGTAAGCTTAAAAATGAAGTAAAATGATATTTTCAGATGCTTCCACCCACGACTGCTGTATTTAATGCAACCGCTTCAAGATCATCAAGATAAGATGAGAGGTTTCAAAAACTACTTTTTCAGGTTGTTTTTTTTCTTTTTATATATCGTGAGTTTCTCGATTTGCTGGCCGGTCTCTCACAATTAGTAATTGTTATACGCTCGCCGTTATTCTCTCCCTTACTTTCACTGGCATGTCTGAATGTAGCCATGAGGACCATTGACTCCACAACACCTGAATTACAGAATACTGTCACTTCACAAAACTGATGAAGCCAATAATGTCTGCATTTCATGTCTGGAGAAAGCTTTTGTAAGACAGAAAAGAGAAGAGAAGAGGGGAATAGGGCAGTGGTAATGTTGCTTGACTATAAACCTGGTGCTTGTACATAAATTGACATGTGCAATTAGGGAGATGTACACAGTCCCCCTGGTCTGTTTAAGATCTGGAATAGTTTCCTAACAGTTTCAAGATGCCCTGTTTTGGCTTTGGTTTAAAATCTAAATCAGCTTTGACCTTGCTGAATAATGGTGCTAGTAAATGTCCTTCTGTTCTCTTTGGCTGAGGTCCAACTGCACACCATACACGACATGACGGCAAATAGAGAACATGGTTTTCGCCTCATTGGAATCTGATGAATGGTGAAGGAAATTCTGACCTGAACTTGAATTCTTAACTCGGGATTTTGCGAGGTGGTCTTGAACACGTTTGGTTTCCTGTTTGTATTGTGTATAGAGGGGAGAAAAATAGAGGGCACCAAAACTGTTGAAGCTGAGGGTGTAGCTGCCGTATTACGTCTGGAACCTCTCAAAATGAAATACTTTGAGAAATGCTTTCTGTTTTCTTTTCCCTCTTTTTCTTCAGCTTTTTTTCCTCCTTATTCCCCTTTTTTAAAATGAGCTTTTCTTCCAGTGAGTCGATGGTTCCTGCAGAGTGTTGCATTCACAGATTTTTAAAACTTAAAAAAAAAACAGCTTTTTGCATGTTGCATTTAAAAATAGCAGCTTGAACTCACAAAGTGGCATTTCACGGGTTAAAGACATCTGCCAACATCTGTAGCTGTGGTAAGCTTTTAATTGTGAGGCCCAGCAAGTGAGTGAGCAGCATGGTGGAGAGGGGGCTGGCAGGCCACATATTTCTGCCGAGTGCTCACAGAGCAGCTTTCTGGCCTGCCATGTGGACTCAATGATAGCGTCAGGGGGTGCGCTGTGCTCCTATGAAATATTAAATCTGCTCTGCCCAGTGTGGACGGACAACCTGCAAGCAAGCGTGGCGTGCAATGAGCTCGGTGATCACATAACCCCCGACAGCAGTGTGCACAGAAATACTCACATGTATGCACGACAGAGAAAAACATTCACTCAAATCTACACACAGAATAAAGTTGGGGGCCTGCACATGCTTGCACTAATGGATGTAAACACATACAAAAAAAAGATTGAGCATGGAAACAATCACATTGATGTATGTAGCAGAATGTGTACCCCAACTGCAATAAATGAAACTTCTCCAAATACAGGTTTCTTTTCAAAGCCATACAAGACAAGCAGCAAAAGCAATGAATCCTGGGGATTGAAAGACGAAGAAAACAGACGTAGAGCTGTAGATCGCACTACATGGTACGTTTGTAGTCAAACGAGAAACTAAACCGTACTTTGAAAGGCAGCCAGGAAGACAGCGGGTGCTTGTCGACCGCTGTCCCCTTCAGGGCCTCATTCATTTACACGTTGTGCAGTCGGTCCTCAGCCTCCCCTCGGCTCCTCTGAGACGTCCCAGCCTGTCCAGATGTGCAGCTGTTTGTGTGGACCAGTGTTTTTTTTTGTTTTGTTTTTTTTAAGTAGGCCTGCACATTTGTAATATGAACAGAAGGGGTCACCATACACAACAGTGCCGGTGAGGAAGGAACAGTTCCTGATCATTTACCCAAAGCCACATTTGAAATTGAATGAATCTTATCATGAAAGTCGGTGTTTTGGGGAATTTTCAGGAGGGTTCTGTGTCATTTATTTTAAATACTGACAGTTGACAGAGTTAAAGGTTCATCGAAAAAAGAAACAGCTGAATTATTCACTTCCGGGGACTATATATATATATATATATATATATATATATATATATATATATATATATATACACACATTTATATATGTGTGTGTGTGTGTGTGTAAATCTGGTTTTGAGTGACATCAAATGTCAAGTTTACACAGGAAAACAGTCCTTCTGATGTTTTCTAAAACGAGAACTTAAAATAAATTATTCTAATTAAATTTTTTTCAACAAATTTCTCATATTTTATTTAAAGCAAAGTGTAGTTTAGCTTGACATTTAGACTAAAGTATTCCAAGTACAATTACTTCAATCTGACCGTTACCTCAGACCACGTGAAAACACTTTTAGCAATTTCTTAGACACTAGCGGCACCTTGTGGTCTTTCTGTGTCATTGCAGCTCACGTTGACGTGTTTTTCTCTCTCTCTATTGATAGGGGGTGTCTATCCGTAGTTCATCATACGGCGTGAACAGATTTTACACAAAGCAGCAGCAGCTCGTGACATCATCATGACATGTGATGATGTCACGAGCTGAATCACAACCAAGGCCTGTTCCTGAAGTGATGGTGAAGAGGAATAAATCACGTGAGAGGATTAGTCACAAATCACCTTTTACTAACAAAAAAAGATGTCCAATACAATTCATTTATCAAAGACAACCTCTCTCTATTATTTTCCGCATGTTATGTCCATGATAACATGGAAATAACAAATAGCAATAGTCAAAATAATCATATTGTTTACATTTTAATTGAAAATTACAACAATTATTTTTTTTTGTACTGATTGCTTCATCTCTGCATTTGAGATCTAGTTGAATTTAAAACTATACTTGGAATCCTAATTTTAATTTTTGAAGGTAAACTGAAGGTCGCTACTAGAACGACTATAAAAGATTATAATACTGCCAAAAATGCTTGTGTTCAAACGATGCTCACTTCAGAACCAACTGAGTTTGATGGCTAAGATAAATATCCATAAAATATTTGATAGTAAAAATAAATTATTCATGACGGCAGCACATTTGAGAAGCAACATCTCTGTGACAGCTGATCAGCATCTGGCAGCCATGGATTGTTTAGAACTTAAAGTCATACATGGTAACATCAAGAAATAAACTTTAAAAAAAACAAACCACAAATCTAAGGATTACTGGGAATATTTGACGGCATGTTAGGAGAAACAATAAACTAATTTGCATTTTTCCTCCTTGAGGATGCATAACACCGACCCCTTGAGGGTTTCAAAGCACATTCAATGATTAGATCAGATTCACTTATTATTATTATTTTTGCTGTTTTCATAACCAGCCCGTTTTAAGGTGGTTGTTTGTAGTTTAAATGGTAGCACAAATGACACAGCTTAGAGAAGATTCGGAGACTGAGATGGATTCCAGGCTGCTAAGTGATTTCAGAAGTTGTAAAGTGAGTGGGTTTTATTTCCTACCAACTTCGTGTAAACAGACGGATGACTAAACAACAGTAAGATCCAAAGAAAAGAGTTGACCTTTAGGCCTCAGAATATCTCTCCTAATTTGACTTCAGCTCCGCAGCAGTCATATGTCTGATTCATTTAAACCTTTTATTTTTCTCAGAAAGATGTTGGTGCCAAGGACGAGAAATTGAATTTAGCCAAACCACAAAAAGAACATGTGTTTTCCTCTACCTCAGCATTATATTAAAACATTAACTGGTTTGAAGCGACATCAATTTGCCAGTTGAACAAAGTAAACCATAGAAGGTTGATTGGACAGGAAAGCAGTCGATTTTCATGGTTTGAGCGAGTAACTGGTGAAAAAAAAGCTTGACTGTGGGAAAATTACAACTGAATGGAAAAAAATATACTCGTATTCAAAAACTCTTTGGAAAAAGAAATGTATATTGCATATGAGTCAGCTGAGATGGGTTCCAGTGGCAGCCGATGACCCTGAATAAGGACTGATGCTGGCACAGATCATGGACGTATCAATGGATCCTCTAGTAACTTGAACATATGAAGGCTCATTTTCAGTCACGAGGGGGCAGTGAAAGCCTACATCACTTATTCCATTTGTCCCCACAACTACAGGTTGTCCTTTCCGTGAGCCAAATGTACTGCACAAAGGCATCTGGGCATTTTATAAGGTGTGAAGGTCAAGTACGAGCTTGATGTCCCAGCTCTGGATTAATGTGAATGAGTCTAGGGAAATTGTGCATTTTACACCTCAATGGCACACGTGAGACAGAAAAACAAACAAATCCGTGATGGACCAATGCACGTCCTTTTTTCCCTTTGCACATTGCAAACAGTACATGGTTTTGCCATGGCTCATTAAGAGTCCCAAACCTGCTTCACTGGCGTTCGTCGTCATTGAATTGTCCTTGGAAAAGACTGTATTTGTGATCAGAGAAGAGTTCCCTGTTTTAGATTAGTGTCACGGATCACCTAACCCACCAAATCAGTCTGTTTTTGTCATTCAAGAAGGGGTATGAGACTGTCATTTCGTTTCCTTGGAGACTTTAAATCAATTGCATCTTGCAGTATATATGTATAAAGGCTGATTTATGGTTCCGCGTTACCCCAACGCAGAGTCTACGGTGCGCGCCGCTGCGTAACCTACGGCGTAGGTTCTGCGTCGATTTAACGCGGAACCATAAATCAGGCTTCATCCATCGCCAGTGAGAAGCTGCTGTCGTCACAGCGCTGAGCGGGGGGGGAGGGGGGAGGGGGAGCTGAGTCACCACGCACTCTGATTGGCTGGCCCGTTAATGAGCTCCCATTGAGGAGTTTGGGGCGCGTTCACAAGGGGGGCGTGTCTCCCGGCGGCGCGCGTACCCGCCTCCCGCATAAATACTCAGCACAGCTGCGTTTCTCATCAGATGCGCCAGTTTTTGGGGAACGGAGACGTCAGTTCGGCTCGTCAGCTTCCAATTGTTACTTTCGGTTTGCGTGAGCGTCCCTCTTCTGCGTTGGTGGAAACAAAAGACCAAAAAAAAAAAAAGGTAGATAAAGGTCAGCAATAGTAATTAAACCAGTGGCCGCGCGTTGAGAATTCATGTCTATTTTTCCACCGCTGGTTTACAGGTGAGTATACTGGCATCTTGTCCATTGCTGTGTCTTATCACAACTTGTGTAAGCCTTTTTTTTGTGTGATTTCACTTCCTGTACCGAACAAAATTAACTTTCAGATTTAAAACTTTTTTTTTCTTTAAAAAAAAAAAAAATTTGTAACCTCCTTCAATGAGAGAAAAGCAATACTTGCGCAGCTTGGTGATTTCCCTTTGAATCGGGCACCTTTTTTTTTGTTGTTACACCCACTCTAGTTTCCCTTTTCAGATTTTTCTGTGGGGTGTTGCCTCTGAAATTGGAAACTTTTGGGGAAAGACCGAGTGGAAATGATAGACTTAAATGCGTTACCCTTTCAAGTTGCCGGTTTTGCTTCGCGGGGGTTAATTGGATAAATGCACGTGCCAATTTAGTCTGTCTTCATTTTAATGCTGGTCTTATTGTATGCACTTTAAAAAATATATGTATCTTTTAATGCAGACATGCCCTTAACTTTTTATTTCTGCAAGAACAGTCCAGTGTATTATTAATTTAAATCCATAACATCAATGTGACCCTTAAGCCTTAATTGAGTCGTTTTAATATAAGAAATGAGTGCATCCTTTCTGAGAACATTTCTGAGATGTTTTTTGCAAGTGATGATAAAACCTGTAGGTTTCTGCTCTAGCAGGAAGTTCAGAACCGTCTTTACTGTAACCACAATTTGGTTTCTTGCATGTGCCTGCATACAGTTGGCTTGTCTCCTGTAATGTTGCTTCTATGGGGAAACATACCCCCCAACCCCCCCCAACACACACACACAGTTTTTCTTTTTTTCTCCCCCTGTGACATAACTGGAATGTTTCCGCTGACATTGGCATCCTTAGTTTTACACAGGCTCTTTCATCTGTGTGTGAGATGAGATGAAGACACGAGAACCTGAGCATTAGTCTTCAGAAAACTGATCCAAAGCGTTTTCGTTAATGTAGTCAAGCCACAAGAATCTGAATGCAGCCCATTCACTTCTCCTCCTGCCACCATTGGCATACCTGCGGGGCGGTGTGACTTGGCTCGTGGAAAGCACAGAGCTGGTCTGGAATGCCAGCTGCTTTGCCATGCTGAGATTTATAATGGTGGTAGTACTACGAACTGGGAGGTGACAGAGGGGAAACAATGTTGATAATGTATGATGCAAATTCCCCGCCTGGTACAGATATTATTGCAGACACCACTTGGGGCTGTAGCACACCCTGGTCCTTTTTAATTGTCCTGACATGGATGGATACAGCTCGTGTTTTAAAAATGGGGGAGGGGGGTGTTGACTGACAGGTAAAGCTTGGATAGCATATGGCTTTAGACATCCTAACATCGCCTTTGTGTCGATCAGTCCTATGAAAGGCTATAGCACAATGTTGGTTATGTCAAAATATAATTGGGTGCAATTTTTTTTTTTTTCGGTTCTTACAAAAGAGGGGGGGGAAACAAATATCAGGCTATGATTAAAATAGCTTTTGTATGTATGACTCTGGCTATAATGGTGTTTTGCCAAATTCATTAATTTTGCCTAACGGGACAGCTCTTGAGGAAGGAATGTCAGCCATGCATGGACGCACAATAATTGCCTAATCACTTTAAGTCCTAGACTGTCCTAATCCTGGTTTTGGACACCTTGTACTATAGATGACTGTCTCATATTACCCATGCTCCATCTGTGCCCTGGCTACTTGCGGCATTAAAATATTGGCAAGACCAGGTATGCACTATGTTGACAGGATCAAGAGGTAAAGGGATTTTATGGCCATCTGCCCCACTGGCCTCTCATTAGGCAGTGTGGCCATTTGTCTGAAAATGTGTCTTGACTACAGATTGGGGCTGTCTGGAGGCTTCAAGTGTTTGGTTCTTTTTCTTTTTTTTGTTCTGGCAAATGTCCTAATGGTGATGAGTTTGCGCCACATGCAATAGATGAGTATTTGTTGTCCATGCTGAACTTGTCTTAATTGGTTGGTTACTTGGAGAAGTTTCTTTTTTTTTTTTTAACATGCATCCTCTAGGTATTTTAATATTCCACGAGGGGAGATGTTTTTCCGTTAGTCTCCGACGCTAGAGGCAATAATGGCCGAGACTGTAGTTGGTGCTTGTTTGTTTCCTCCCAGGTCGGCTTGTTACTCGTGAACTTCCTCCTCATTGTGCCACTTTGTTTTATTGGGCCGACATTCTGTTATTCCTTGCCTAGCAGGATGTTTATATGATCCCTGAACAGAAATATGACTGGCAAGGTCTGAGTGTTTATCTTTCTTTCTTTCCCCTCTTTCTCCTCCGCTCTTGTCTTCACTGTCACTATTCCTCTGTCCTCATCTGCTTTTTGCATGCCTGTCTCATCCTCCCCTGAACTCCACTCGCGGATGTAATGTTAAAGCGGCACAGTTTACTTTCTTCCTTTGCATGTTAAACCTATCTAGCCTCTTATTTTTGGACATCCCGCTATTGTTTCAGCCAAGCATGTTGTCAAGTGACTGTTAAAGGAAAGGCTGTGTACGGGGATTTGGTCGGAAACTTGAATTAACATTTCAGAGGCACCCTACACGCTGCTGTGGTGTCAGTGTTTCCTTGCAATTGTAAATTTAAGGATGGAACAAGTGAACTATCTTTGGTTCAGGAGTTGTCTCCTGAAATTGAGTGACGGTCACATGTTTCCATCCTTGGAGTGAATTACTTTTGAATTACTTAATTTTTTTTTTTCCCCAGTTACAGTAATTGAAGACTGGAGCGGGTTTTATTTTGGTCGTTCTTAATGAATCTGTTTATAGCAAGACCTGAGTGATCCCTCTTTTAGGCTCACAGTGAGGATGGTTAGTGTTCCTGTGGGGCTTTATTACACAAGGAGTTTACAGGCATTAACGATGTAAGCCCTTTATTTTTCTTTACTTTTAACAAGTGACATTTACAGGATGATGTGTAATGCAAAAATGTTAGTTAATGAGGCCCCAAGTGAGCGGTTGCCAACAAAAGCCGTAGCTGCACGAGTGCAATTTCTCATGAATTCAAATTTTATAAGAAGCATGTGATGTTTCCTTCAAAGAGTTGAGTATTCTCCTCCCGTTTGGTCGGTATCAGTTTGACTGTAGGCCACACAAACATTTTGTTAATTATGCTTGTATGAACTAGTGTTGAGTCAAATGGAGATGTTAAGATGCTCTATTCAGAAATACCAGAGAACTCAAGTGAAAAGTGGTGGCTGTTTTGACATGGTTAATTTCCAAAGAGATGACTATTTCACTTATAAAACTAAAGTCCCTCTTGTTCTAATGTCTTGACTGTACCACCGGCAAATGGTGTGGGGATGGTAAAAAGGTAAAAATTAAAATTTAAGATAATGTCCTAATTACTACCTTGCGTTTTCTTTTTTTTTTTTTTTCAGAGGCAAACATCTGAAATCTAAAGTAGGCCAAATAGAGCTCACAGATCATGACCCAGAAAAGTAAACAAGCTCACTAGATCAGGTGATATGAGGCAAAAAGTAGGCGTCATATCACGTTTTTGTTTGCCATTGATCAAACAAACCACAGACATGTGGCCACTAATTATGAGGCTATAAATGGAGAGCATGAGACAGCCATCCAGTGTCTTCTGAAAATGGTGCCATACCAAGCATTATTACAAGAAAAAAAAAAAGAACAATGGAGAACTTGTGCAGAGTAAGTGCACTAAACATAGATAAACAGCCTCTTAATATGATAACATGGAAAGTTTGGCCAAGCTCTGGAACCAAGTGCTGAAGCTTCCTCACATTCATATACCACAGCGCACTCTCACAATGACTGTTCATCTGTTGCGAGGGCACGTCATGCTGTTTGGTAACATCATGCGCGTGCAGCTTTGCAGTGCATAACTGCAGTTGACCACGGACTGAAAGCTTGCTGCCTTGTGGTCAAGATGTGCATGTTCTAAAACTTAAAACATGTACGGGGAAGTAAATAGACCATAACCTTACTTGTTTTTTGGCATTGTATATTTGTTTATTAATTTCTCTATATATTTTGTAGCCTTTTCTTGACATGAGCATTTAAACTTGATCTACATTCTAAAGTTGTTTTTAATGCTTAAGGGGATGTGCTTGCACATGCAAAACTTGTAAAGACATTTTCCCCTCAAATGTGCCACAGTCATCACTGTCTTTAATCACATGGTCTCCTTATCTTTTGACCCTGCAGCCCAGTGTTTGTACCCAGCCAAGATATGACTGAGGTGGTGATGATCAGCAGCACCCCCATGGAGGACATGAGGCTCAGCCCCAGCAAGGACAGGCTCTCCTTCCAGGTAGGATGTGAACGGAAGCATTGATTATCCTCTCAAACTTGCTTACCTGTGCTCCTAATGTAGCTTTGCCAGCCTACATTACCTCTTCATTGACTCATCGTGGTCTGAAGCATGTGAGGGAGCTCCGATTTGACAGCAGCTTTATTTTATGCCGTCCCACCCCCTCCCCCCAAGATTGTTTTAATTATTTCTACGATTCACTCAACACATTAAATTTAAAAAACATGCCATTAAAACATCAATCTTACTTTTGAAATCATCTTTTGGTTTTATATTAAGGAGTGGGGATTAGTCATCACAATTTTACACCTGCATAGGAAGTGTCGTGTGAATGGAAACCCTGCAGAGCCTTGCAAATAAGGAGCGGCCATCAGGTGCCCTGTCAAGCCTCCGCCAGCAGCTTTTACTGTCACCTCACCAGGGTCACCCTGGACCGAGAACTATTTAAACACGCAGATGCTTCCCTCTTTTAGTTTCACGTTTGAACTTTGTTGGAAAAGAGTGAGGGGGCACTAAACCACTCCACAGAAAGTGAGAGTTTTTGCAAAGTCGGATTAATGCATTGCTGAAGATCACGTGAATTGGTTCATGAGTTTGGAGATTTTAATTCAATGTGTTTTATAAAGCTTATACAAATAGACAAGAGGATGCTGCCTGACCCCAAAGGAAAAGTCTTTCTTCCCCTCCATCCTCATTGCACACCCCAGCTGTGAATCTGAGAGGAAGCGGAAGGAGAGGAGGCCAAGGGAAAGCAGTTCAGTGTGCCACTTCTCCACCATTTCCATTCTTACTGTGCGTTTCCTCATCTCAGTCATTTGCCCAAGTTTCCAGGGTTTCCTTAGAGAAGCGCTGTATGTAGCAGTGACGCCTCACTCGTCACTTCCTCCGTCTGAGCCTTCGGCTTAAATTGCGTGACCCTCAAATTCCAGATGCTCCCACAAAAGTATTGAAGTGAATGCAGCCTTTTTTTTTTTTTTTTTTTAGTAAAAGAAAATGAGATGGAAGTTAATTCAACCTCTCAGAAGGCACCCGTCCTCTGGAAGTGAACCAACCTATTATGTTTGCATACTCGTCCAAAGGCAAAGTCACTTTCGCCCCAACTCTCTGGTGCTGACTCAGTTTTTGTGACGCAGTTAATGCATGCACACAGACGGATGCTTGCATACATTATGACACTTCATGTGACTTTATGCACAGGTGGGTTTGGAGAATAGATACTCTTAATGGTGCGTATGTCACCTAAGTTGTCGCAGAGTGTATGTCTTTTATCTCATCAATCTCTTTTTGCGTTCATGAAGACTTGGATGCACCTGGATCTCTATCTCGCCTGCCGCATGTCTAACTGAATGCCCTCCCTCTCCTCGCTGCCTGGACAGCAACATCGCCCCTCACCCTCCCTCTGTCTTAGAGTGAAATATGCAGGTCTAAAAATATTCATCCACTTTATCCAAATAGAGCAAAGAAAAATGCTGTTCTTGGACCAGGAGTGGGGGGCCTTTTTTTTTTCTTTTTTTTTTCTCTTTCTCCCCTCTCCCTCCTGCCTTCCATTTCGCCTGTTCCTGAGAAAGTTGGAAGTTGACTAATCTTGCCAAGATGTCTCTCATGCCCTTCAGATGTAAACATTTAAGATGGAAAACATTTCCAAGACGCAAGTCTTGATTTGATGGATTAGCAATTATGTAAATTAAACAGTTTTTAGGTGAAATTTGCAGTATTCAAACATTGACTGCAGCAATTTTTTTTTTTTTTTTAGTGCAATCTGAAGAGGAAGTATGCTGCTTGGATTTTAGACAACTGTTTTTTGTCAAAGATTTTACATCTTGTAAAATGTTCCTTCAGCTGCCCTGCAATGGTGGCCCCAACACTTCCAGCTCTTTATCTAAAGGCAATCTGCAGAGCTCAGATATGCTTTTTTTTTTTTTTTTAATAAAACATCAGAGGCTGACACTCCCATCTTGAATGGCCTACCTTGCATTTTTAGAAATGCTTTGTAGGGATTAATTGATAAAAGATTAATGATCCGCGTGTTAACCATTTCTCCTCCCCTTTTTAGATATTCCCAGACCCCTCAGACTTCGACCGCTGCTGTAAACTCAAAGATCGCCTGCCGTCCATCGTTGTCGAGCCAACGGAAGGGGAAGTGGAAAGCGGGGAGCTCCGCTGGCCTCCTGACGAGTTCCTGGTCAGTGAAGAGGAGGAAGAGGAGCAGAATGATGGCAACATCCCAAACGGACAGCCAGCACAGAATTCTCAGCACTAGAAGCTGCGTCTCAGCACCGTATCACTTTGCTCGTTGTTTCTGATGGACATTGCCTTTCACACACTGGTTTGACTTCACCGGAGCACACCTGCAGACTCTGACACATCCAGTGTCTTTTGATGCCATCTCTTTTGCCTAAGACACAGAATAGACTTATCAAAGGAGCACCCACACTGCCCCCCCTCCCCCCCAGGTAATGAGCACCTCGAGCTCATGCCCGATACCTACCGCTTCCACCGCCGTGCGTGTCTCGATACCAAGTGGTGGCTCAGTCCTCCAGGGGTGGCTCCTGTTCTGCAGGGGACCAATGCTCTTCTCTACGTGACCCCAAAAATGGCTGGCATCATGACCCCAGAGACTTGATACTTGCGTACAGGAACTATTGTGGTACCTGTGGGGATTGCTGTACAGTACACGGTCCATGTTTCTATTTGGTTTCTTTATTGCTGTAATTATGGCCACTGCTGTCTATAGATTTCTTGGTGTAAGTTGTTTTTTTTTCTTAAAGTTTGTATGTAGTGCAAAATGTTAATGGGGACTTGGAAAATGGGGTGGGGGCTGTGTAAAATTGAGATGTATTTAAAAGCCTTGTTATGCACTGAAACCAGAGTTATGCTACGATCCTAATTGTATTGGTCCATTGAAGATGACAAAGCAAGAAGTGTTTTTAAGATGTAATGTGGGAAAGTTGCTGTTCAAATGGGAAAGTGTAATGAAGATGGGTATTGTCAAGTGGAGGGGGGGGAAAGTCATGTCCAAGACCCAGTTATGTGTAAATGTTCCCAGTGAGTCCCAACTTCGAGTCTTTGTAGTGTCCTGAATCAAAAGTTACAGTATTTTCTAGTCTTCCTGTGTTTAGAACTTTTTATTTTTTATTAACGGCCATACATTTGACACATTGAAGATCTTTTCATATATATAGGCAATACCTGAAACGGTTATCTTTACATTATCATGATTTCTGGAAAAAGTTCTTGGTTTTTGTGGGGCTTTCCTTTTTACCCACTGGGTGTTTCAGTTTGTGGGGGGAGGGGGGGCTTCTGTGGACTGTGATGTTACTGTTGTAAAAGCATGACTGAGGTGTCAATTCCTTTTACTTTCTTGTTTAGGAGGCTTTAGGGCCGTGTACAGAACATCTTCTGTCACCTACAGGTCCGTTGTTGTTGTAAAGCTCAGGGAGAATAGCCGCCATCTTTCTCTTGTTTTGTTTTTTTTTTTCTTTTGTATTTAGATCACTCTTCTAATTGCAGAAATTGTAAATAAACATTTTGAATTTGCTATAAAGCCAAGTCTCAAGTAGTTGATTTTAAAGGTTTGTTTTTCTTGTCCTCCAAAAGATGCAGTAAAGTGTCTTCTACAGGGGTTATCCTCTAGTGCATTTGAAGTAGTTTCCAAGAGACTTTAATGCTGTCGACTTTTCCTTTTTGTAAACCTGGCACGCTACCCCCACTCACTTCACCTGCAGTGGTTAGAGAAAAGCAGTGTTGCTTCCTGTTCAGCATCTTTCACATTTCTCTTCCCTCTATGAAGAGAAATGCATCAAATGTATGTGTGTGTGTGTATATATAGAAGCGAGAGCAGGCTGCATATGACTTCCTGTCATCTTGCACGCTCGTTCATAGTTGACAACAAAATATCATTCCTGAACACTGAACAGCTTTTGATTCCTCACGTTCTTGAAACTAAATTCTCAGGTAGTAGGTGGGAACGATGGTTTGACCTGATCACTTAAAGGCTTTAAAGTTGTAAGCTTTAAGATGCCCCCGCCCCGCCCCTCGTTGCCCCCAGCTCTCCAGCCTTGACCTTACGCCCTGCTCTACCAACATGCTGATTGAAATTACGTGATTTACAGAAGCGTCCTACTACTGTGGTGTGTCCAAGAGTTCCTTGTGGGCCGAGGGCTTGATGCGTTGGCCAAAACGCACAACCTTCTGTTCACTTCCTCAAGGGGGAACAATGAGCCACCATTATAACCTGCTTCCTTCTTCCTGGGAAAGGGGGAGAATAGAGGAGTTATTAATACCTCACAGCTGATAATGGTGGTCAGCAGCAGTGTGTCTGGCCAAAGGAGCCGGTGTCTGGTTCTGAATAATGTAATGATTGTCTTTTGTGACTTTCTTAATGACTGTTCCTTGATCTCAGTGGAAAAAGCAATGAGATCATGGAAAAAGAGGAAAAAAAAGAAATGAACAGAAGTTAGAGCTATGGTCCTCGGAGACATGGACTGAACTTGCACCCACCCATTCAAGCCTGTGACGTCAGCCTGACACCTCTGAACTCTGCTGCGTTTTTCAAATATTACAGGACGCAATATACTTCAGCTTTAATAAAAGGTCCTGCGCTTCAGGGGTTAAGGAGATATGAAAGAGCCCTCCGGCATCTTTCTGTAGCATTCTGATGGTTTGAGCATGCTCTTATCTCAACTCTCTTCACATATACAGTATCACCTTATTAAAGTTGGGATGATATCTTTAGGATCCAAGGTTTTTGCAGCCCTGTGAAGGATATTTGCTCTTTCTTTGAACCATGATGTGGAAGATATGGGGACTAAATGAAAGATAACTAAGAGAGCACTGTATATGAACACTGGCTGTTGGATATTTTCACCGGGCCACATGTCCTACCTGAACACGTCTTCAGTGAGACGCCCCAAAATCTCACATTAAAAGGCATTAAAACATTTTTCTTTCTATGTTATAATTTTTGCTGTCGGTATCAGAGTTTTGCATCTGTAATAGTTTAAAAAAAAAAAAGGTTTTTGTTGCTCAGCCATTGTCCAAGTGAGAAAATAAAGAAAACTGACAGTCAGCACCCGTAAAGCTCAGAGATATGTCAAATCCTCTATCTGTGCACAAAGCATTAAGCGAACGTAATGACTCAAATTTCTTATTAACAGAACAAAGACATGAGGAATGGAGCTGTAACCCGTGATAAGTGGAAAAAAATAAATATATTTCTAAATATGTACGAGTATTTTTGTTCATCTTAAGTAGCTCCTAAACACGGTGTGACGCCGCCCCCACCACAGATCATAAGTTGTGATTGTTGCTTATCTTTCATCTCCAGAATCTCTGTAATTCCTGCACACTGTAAATCTTTTCCTCAACGACGCTGCCGGTGGTCGGGACTGTCGGCGGTCCTTTTGCTGAGATGAGGGTGAGAGTCACAGAGAAGGCAGTGACATCGCTGGCATGACACCCGGTGTCTTTAAAAGTGTGGGAGAACGTGTGTGGCTGGCTACGTATTAAAACTTTTGTCCTGCGAGTGAAGTCACTGATAGCTCTTCTAGCTCATTCCTGGAATTCTTTCCAGTGGAAACAATCCCCATTGCTGATCCCAGTGTGTCAGCAGAGTCTGACCTGCCAACCCTTAACTTCTCCCCGACTCCCAACTATAGTCACATTAATGCTGTTTCACCGCGGCCTCTCCACACTTAAACTCGACCCTTTCACTTCCTCTAACACTCCCCCGCTTCATAATGTGCCATAAGGAGAAAAATAATGTATATCTTTTTGTATTTTTCCATTTCCTCTTCACATTTAGCTTTTTTTTCCCTCCGATTTGGATGTTTGCTTGTTCTTTCTATTTTTTGCTCTCTCAGACTTTTATCCCGTTCTGTTGTTTCAGCAAGTTTCCCATACTTACGCAGCAGCAGAAATGTACTGTGCATTCCCACAGTGCAGGTCATGTTTCACTATAAACAGTGCCCCTGTTCCTGCAACGCTGCGTTATACACCGTAACTTTTATTCCCTGTGTTCGTGCATGCTGTAACAGCGTCTGTGTGCTCGCACTAAGCTTCCAAACAGGCGCATGTGCTTGGAAGTTTTATGTAAGACCATGTCTGTTATTACGCCTGTCATGTGCGTAAGGGAAAGATTCTTTTCCCATGGTTCCTCAAGTGTGAGAAGAAAGCAGAGCTCTCAGGACATGAACCAAAAAGCTCTGATAGTTATTTTTAACCTGCATGGAGACGGCCCACCAAGCGTAGACACATATCTGGCACTCTCAACAAGAGAAGAGCTGGAATAAGATACACTTGAGAAGTATAAAACAAGAAGGAAGAAGTCAGGGGGAGTTAAAAGGAGGATATAAGTACCTGCACTGTGTTGGTAAATCATAGTTTAAAGACTGTTTCACTTTACGTCACTTTAGAAAAAGGCTTATGAAAAAGGGCAAAGTGCAACCACAGCAAAAGTGAGACTGGTCCGCTTCCTTAGTGTCATGATGCTCTAATAAAATTTAACCAAAATACTTTCCAAAAGTACACAACCTATCACAGAAATGGAAAATAAGTTGGTCTTTTTTTTTTAAGAGAGATCATGTGACCATTGTGACATTAAAAAAAAACAAACATTTTGGCATTTTTATTTCCCTCAATAGTGAGTATATTATGTCTGAAATCCCCCCTGCAACATGTGATACACCAGTTGAGTGCAAATAACCACAAAGCACTGATTTGAAATGAGATAGTTAAAACAAATCCCTTCACGACTTCCCATGAAATTGGAGTCGAGCAAGTTCAATATGTTGGCCAAAAAGCTCTCTCACGCAACACGCTAGTCAAGACACAACACAACTGGATCTGCAGCCTCAGCTCCGATGGGCAGACATGTCTGAGCAACCTGGGATGCAGGGTGCATCTCTGACTCATCCCCTAAGCCCTTTTGAACATTTAAAAAAAACCTCTAACAACTGCTTTGTGCTTTAATTTTTGTGTGTTAATGTGCTAAACCACTGGCCGCTCCTCTTCCATGCGCCGTTGTTGATATAAATAGGCAGCTTATGACCCTACCGCTCTAATCCTTATTGCCTAGAGGCCGGAGTGGAAAAAGTAAGGAAAGAGAGAAGGGATGGGACTGAGGACACAAGAGGGGATAACTCGCACGGACGTAGAAATCCAAAACTGGACGTACCCTGATAAGCACGTGTTATTACAGGTGCAAAGCTGAGACATAAGGACTCAGGTTCAAGCCTCTCCGAATGACCAAAAAAGCACATTATGTTGTTAGAGAAAAGAATGTTAAATACAAAAAAACAAACCAACTGTTTCATTCTTTCTTTTAAACCTAATTAAAGTTCTATCAATAGACTCCATTTGAAAATAAACCAAATCACTTTGTACAACAGACAAGAAAAGTTGCTCTGTCTCTCCCACGGGGGATTATCCAAGTAGAACGGTATGTCTAACACGAATTAATGTTTTTGCAAGAGTGGACGTTTATCAGGCAATTTTGATGTAAACATTCATTGTAAAACCATTGCGCTCAACTTGGCGTACCTCACAAGTTTTGCTTTTATCTGCAAGCACGTGCATGACTATTGTTTTTTTTTTTCTTGGAATAAAATCAGATTTTTAGCAGAGACCCTTGGAATTCTCTGAAGAGAATAAGTCTAAGAGTATCTGATCACAGCGGTTTTGTTTAATCCTTCCTGACAATGGTCATTAATTTTGTGGAAGCTCTTTTGAAGGTGAGTTGGCAGCAAACTTAAAAAAAAAAAAAAAAAAAAAAAGCAAGGTTATTACAAAGCAAGCTTTTTCCGTTCCTCTCTCAAGTGATGCGTTGACCCCTGAGTAGTTTATACTGATAAAGCTATACAGTTCACTCAGTCACTCAGATAGAGTGCATGCCATGGGGAGCAGGTCATGGAAAAGTCTTAAGTTTGCCTAAGTGCACTCTCTCTTTTACCCTGTCCGTCAGTCCATCGCTGCTCCATTCACTCACCGTGTGCACACCAGCAGCCACATACGCAAAAAACAGTACATGTTCACGCTCAGATGCACTCTGACACATTGACCAGTGTATGCACACACATCACTGAATGCTGAGGTAATTTGTAACAGTAGAGCAGCTCATAACTGTGGGTAAAAGAAACAAATGACACATGCTAGGATTTACACGGCTTTAAAAGGCCATGTTGGATGGCTGAAGTCGAGACATACATCATCGATACCATGCTAAATGAGTTTGGATATAGGCCTAGTACTAACATAGGGAACTTGAGAGACACAATGTAACATGAGAAAAACTTCTCAAGCTGTGGGAAGAGGATTAGTGAGCATAAAATTAGTCACAGAGGTAGACATACCTTCCCACTGAATGTTTATGTCAGTGATTCCACAATGATTTGGAGTCATTTGGATCATTTCTAGGGTTAAACTCACTGAATTGAAGAAGGTAGAATCTGTTCAAACATCCCATAGCCGGCTGCTTATTTATTCCTTAAACACTGGAATGATGAATGTTTGGATGAACTTTTAGGTATATTGTTTAAGATTTTTCCATTTTCTATCTAACCTACATTAATAATTGATGGCAGCATGTTTTGTTTAGTTAATCTGATGAATGAATGTCAGACAAATTTTCCATTCTCACCAGGTTGCAAGTGTTTGTTTGAATGATGCTCTGACAAGATAAGTGTCTTCATGAACAACTGTCCTCGTGCCTGTGTGCAGATTAAGGGTTTACCCTGCTTTACAGAAGTTTTCCCCTTAATCTGCTTAATTTGAACAACTCAAACTATGAAGGTATGTATTTGGGTTCAACTTCATCGTATTTTACTTTATTACTAATGCTATTAAAATTTTACGCACATACACGCGCAAACATTTTTTGTCATATAATGCATTGTTTGGTTAGTACTGTAAGACATATCTGAAAGCTACCACTCCACCTCAACATTGCAAAACAATAATTTTCATTTCGACATCAATGCAACTAAAATAGGCATCACACAATAAAATTAAACAATAAGGATGGAACCTTTCCTGCTTATTTCTTTTTTCATACACTAAGCACATTAATACTTAAATAATTTAGGCTTCAATTCGTGATTGCACTGATCATGGAGTGTTTTACATTTCTGCATGGATATTTTTCCCAAACAAATATCTGACTGGTAGTTTATCTAACCCTAATAGCCCTCATTAATTGTCTTTGCAAGTCTTTTTTTTTCCATTTCCATTTGTTAATTATATTTCACAATTTCATATTTTCACTCCAACTTAAAATGCAGTAAATTATCTTACTATTAACATTTAAAACAAAACCTGCAAAGCAGCCCCCTATGTAGGCGCAACTGTATGCTTCGCTGTGAGGAGTTTTGCTGCACGAACAGCGCCCCCTGTCGACGGCTCCGCGGAAGGACAGGCGGAAGGGAACAAGTTGAGAGGTCGTTGTTGCAACTCTGGGTGCAGCTGCCAGTTGCAAGTTATATTAAACTCGTCTTTCGTGCCAGCTGACGTCGTCGTGAACAACAAAGTTGATATGATGCAGGTCTGAAGTGAAAACTGCTCCCCGTGTCTGCTGCTGCTAGCGGACTGGTTTTGTCCGCTGCTGCGATACGTCAACGTCGCCGCCATATTGGATGTGGCAAGACTGCGCTGTAAACCCATGGCTGTAAACTAATACAAGTAAATTGACTTATTTTCATAAAGCGCGTTTCTACAAAGAAATTTACGTTTTACGTCTCATTTATTCATTCACACACGCACCAATATACTTGGGAAACAGTTAGGCACCACATATAATATATTATTATTATATTATAATATATAATATAATAAAACAAATTTTCAAATAACAAAATAACATATTTGAACCATTTTTCAGACAATAAAATAACATTTGAACCATTTTTCAGACAATAAAATAACTGCACAAATGTGAAAATGGTTCAAATATGTTATTTTGTTACTTGAACATTTTTAAATATGTTTATGTAAAATATTTTTTGTTGATGAGAAAATGTTTTTTTATTTTTATTTTTTTTTTGTGAGGGGGGATATATATTGTTTTTCGGCACTACCTTGTTCTCTATAGCTGATATAACATGAATAACTCCTATGTGGGATCAATAAAGTTCTTATTTTTGCCATTGGAGAAAATTAAATATATTATATTTGGTGCCTAACTGTTTCCCAAGTATATTAGTGCGTGTGTGAATGAATAAATGAGACGTAAAACGTAAATTTCTTTGTATAAAAGCGCTTTATGAAAGTAAGCCCATTTACTTGTATTAGTTTACAGCGCAGTCTTGCCTCATCCAATATGGCGGCGTCGTTAACGTATCGCAGCAGCAGCTCGATGGGGCGGATACATATGTCTATGGCGGGCTGCTGCTGCTGCTAGCCGGGTGCTGCTATGTCGCAACCGAGGGACAGGACTATTTCCGACTAGCACATCCGAATCACCTTTGAAAACAAGCTGTACGAGGTGCGTATGCTTTTATTCGCCTACATGTTGCGGACTTTGTTTGACCACATGTTGTGACGGCTTCAGGCTAACGAGAGCTAGCGTGTCATTTATACTCACCTTTCTGTTCAAACACAACATGTTTTCCAAGTTTAATCAAAAGTGAAACCTAAGACGGGGCTATATGACTAATGCTTTCACGTTTCACGATATGTCTGCTTAAGCCTGATTTATGGTTCCGCGTTACACCGACGCAGAACCTACAGCGTAGGCTCTGCGTCGGTGTAACGCGGAACCATAAATCAGCCTTTACTCTGAAGTCGTTGCTCCCATAAGGTAAATATGTTATCATCCCCATCACACAGCCCCTCTGCTCTTATGTTTCTCCCAAAACTGTCTCTTTCCGTCAACTTTATGACTCAGTAGTCAACGATCTGGTATTTTATGACGATCCTATGAGCCAAAGAGGGGACATGTCAAGACCCAATGTTTACTGCTGTCTAATCTCCTGAAGTTACTTAAGGCTAATGCTTTAATTGCCCCACCCAGGGACGGGGGGAAAGCTGCAACACGAGAAATAACCCATGACCCACTCACTGCTCCTGATTTTATAGCACAACAATGTATAAGTCAAATAGGGCTGCAGCTATGGAATATTTTAGTAATCGAGTATTCTACTGAAAATCCCATCGATTAATCGAGTAATCGGATAAAACATATTTTTGTTTAGTTAAAGAGCAATTATAAATATACATAAGATGTTAGATGTTAATTGACATTACTAAGACTAAATTAAATAATACAGTAGGTTCATGGCTGTGCATTTAAAAACCCTGAACTTACACCAGTTGACCAAATTCACTGCCTTCACTCAAATAACTAAGGATCTTACCAAGAAATGATCTTATTTCTAACCTAAAAATGCCATTACACCTGATAACACACATCACTTAAAAGATTAGGTGTTTTTCCCACATTTTTCAATTGAACTTTCATTTGTGTCAAGCACATTTTAAGTTCTAGTTAAGTTTTAAGTTAGAGTTCTGGCAGTGTTCAAAATAAAATTATGAGACCTGCTGTATTGGAGCACATTTTCTTTTAGTTAAAACTGTAGCGGGAACAGAGGTTTAGAGGAACCTATGTATGTACCGGGTGAAGGCTGATTTATGGTTCCACGTTACAACAACGCAGAGCCTACGGCGTAGCCAAAGATCTTCTATACACAAGATAGCGCATTGCCGTTACCAATGATCTTCTATACACAAGATAGCGCATTGCCGTTACTGGCAGTGGTTTGAAACGGTATACACTTCCGGTCTCCTAAGTGGGCGTGGCCGCCCCCTCCCCACATCGTTTTGGAACATACAACACTAGATACAGTACAACTTTCTTCCAAAAATACTTAAATAATAAAAATAACAGTATTATTAAGCAAAGAAGCAAGTTTTATTTTAGTTTTAAACTTCATTTTATCCGTTGGGAAAACGATGAGAGCCAAATCTCGCGAGAGTGTGTTGCTCAGACAGAGACAGGTCTCAAACAAAGTACATTTTCTCCTAATCTGCCGGTCTGAAAATTTCCATTTTGGTGTCAGAATGTTCAGAAGGTTTGTGGCTTTTGAAAAATGGGTCCCATATTTACTTAGGTTACTATGGGGCGAAGGAATTGGTAATAATCTGTGCTCACGTTCACTTTTCCCATAGGACTCAATAGACTCAGGACCTACTTCCGGTCTCCTAAAGGGGCGTGGCAGTCACGTGACAGAGATACAAGAAACACAACCGTAGTGGGCTGTCTCGGTTATAGAACGTCTCTGCCGTTACTGGCAATGGTTTGAAATGGTATAGACGAATCCGGCGAAACCCGGAAGTCGAGCGGGCCGCCATTACTGCGGTGGCGGCTCCGCTCCTCCGCTCCAGCCCATAGACATATATACGTATGGATCTATTACTCCGCTCCCTGCCAGGCTCTCTTAATGTATTTGTATCATCGGAACACTCCTGTCCCGGTCACGTGCATTTGTTTTGATAGTGAATGAAGAAGGGATGGACTTTAAAAACTACTTTTCTGTTTCACCAAGTGAACAGACGGAACGCAAAAAAAGATGTTAAACTGCTGGAAAGGAACTGGAATTTACCTGGATACCTTAAACAAGGAAGCCAGGGAGCAGTATATGGAGAAAATAATGATTATTAACGGTTTGGATCCATATGAAATCATCACTACTAAAGAGTGGAGCTCTGATGAGGATTTACTGCCGCAGTTCTGCACAACCCACGTCTTACTACCTTGTTTAGTGTTTGGCAGCTGCTTTGGTAAATGTTTGACTCGCCATGTGTTTCAATAAATTAGTATAATAGTACAACATACAGTACATCTTTTTTATTACTCTTACTTCTCTTTTCTTTTTTTTTTATGCTGAAGAGGCGTGAGCAATATTTTTCTTTTCCTCGTGAGATTATTTTTTTCTTCTGCAGCTACAAATAGAGTTAATATTTTTTCCTCAACAAACTAGTTTTATCTGCAGATTGGGGTTATGTATGTATGTATTATGTATCCTCCGGAGCTGAGATAGTTCTGCCCTTCAATTAGAGACCTGTAATTGCGTTTTTTTTCGTCATCGGACGCCAGGCGATCAATAAAATATTCTTGGATACCTAAAATTAAACAAAACATAAACAGGTAATATTTAATTGTGCAGACGTGCCTCGTCAGGAGAGGAGGTGGAGAGAGCTATATTACAGTGTTTAATCATACACTCCCTTATCTCCCTATTCCTCTATTCTTTCCTGCTTATCGCTCAAACAAATCATTATTTATAAATTAACATCAGCATTAATTTAAGATACCTTCATTATTTATGGAAGGCCACTGTCTAACATCATCAATCCAGCCATAATGATGCTGTAGCGTCAGGTTACAATAACAGCGCTGCGGTGGCAGATTGACACCTGCCACCGCAGCAATGGCGCCGCCGCAAGATGGCGGCGCACACAAACCGGTCGCCGGATTCGTCTATACACTTCCGGTCTCCTAAGTGGGCGTGGCCTCCCCTCTCCCCACATCGTTTAGGAACATACAACACTAGATACAGTACAACTTTCTTCCAAAAAGACTTAAATAATAAAAATAACAGTATTATTAAGCAAAGAAGCAAGTTTTATTTTAGTTTTAAACTTCATTTTATCCGATGGGAAAACGATGAGAGCCAAATCTCGCGAGAGTGTGTTGCTCAGACAGAGACAGGTCTCAAACAAAGTTAATTTTTTCCTAATCTGTCGGTCTGAAAATTGCCATTTTGGTGTCAGAATGTTCAGAAGGTTTGTGGCTTTTGAAAAATGCGTCCCATATTTACTTAGGTTACTATCAAATCAAATCAAATCAAACTTTATTTTTAAAGCACCTTTCATACAAAAAAAATGTAACACAAAGTGCTTTTCATAAAACATAAACATAAAATGTATTAGTGCCCCCCCCCCCTCCCCCTCCCCGCACACACACAGATAGACACACGCAGACACATGGTGCAGACATGGCTAGGCACAGAGGATCCAGGTGACGAAACGGTAACAGGGAGCCGTCCACGCCAGGAGGTCTCATAGCCCGCAGCTAGAAGGGGGGGGGGGCCCACAGAGACCATCCCGGCCCGGACGGACAGAGAAGTCCACACTACAGCGGTGAAGCCGTGGTGCAGAGCTCCATAACCATCCAGGCCAGAACCATCCCCAGGACGACCCCCTGCAGGCCAGAGTCACTCCCAGCATGGAGGCTCCCCATGAGGAAACACTGGAGATAAAAGCTACAAGAAAACAGGATAAAATACACTAATAGAGTTTAAAAAGTATAACATAACGTAAAATCCTAAAAGTATGTCTAAAAAGCAAGACATTAAAAACTAAAGGACTAAGACAGTAAAATGTATAAAATAGACCATAAATAACGACTAAAATATTTAGATAAAACATTAAGATAAAACAATGAGAATAAATTATGATAATAAAAAAGGATAAACTAACTATAAAACAGAGTAGTAAGATCCAATAAAAATAAGGGTGAGCATAAAAAATGTAAAAGAGTTAAATGAGTCAGTTAAAAGCCTGATTAAAGAGATGAGTCTTGAGCCTCTTTTTAAAAACATCAACAGTCTCTGCGGCCCTGAGGTTCTCCGGGAGGCTGTTCCACAATCGGGGACCATAAAAACTGAATGCCGCCTCCCCGTGTGTCCTAGTTCTAACTTTTGGTATGGTTAAAAGGCCAGCACCGGAGGACCTCAGGGTCCGTGAGGGTTGATAGGGTAAAAGTAGTGCAGACAAATAAGAAGGCCCAAGACCATTAAGACACTTAAAAACTAGTAAAAGAACCTTAAAATCAACCCTGAAGCGCACAGGGAGCCAATGCAGCGATTTTAAAACAGGTGTAATGTGCTCCCGCCCTCTGGTCCTCGTCAGCACGCGTGCGGCTGAGTTCTGTAGTAATTGTAGATTGTACATGTTCTTTTTGGGAAGACCAGAGAGCAGGGCGTTACAATAATCTAAACGACATGAGATAAAAGCATGCATTAGCACCTCCGTGCTGGCCTGAGAGAGAAACGGGCGGACTCTGGCTATGTTCTTAAGATGGTAAAAACCGATCTTTGTTATGTTTTTAATATGTGGAATAAAAGTGAGCTCAGAGTCAAAAATCACGCCCAGATTTTTAACTGATTTTGAGGGTTTAAAATCCTGTAACTTTGGTAAAAGTTTCTCTCTCTGGCCTTCAGGACCGATGAGTAAAATCTCTGTTTTGCCCTGGTTGAGCTGTAGGAAGTTTGCTGCCATCCATGACTTGATGTCTAAAATACAGTTAAAAAGGGCATCAATTGGCCCTGTGTCATCAGGAGACACGGCGATGTACAGTTGCGTATCGTCAGCATAGCTGTGGAAGCTGATGCCGTGTCTCCTGATGACGTCCCCAAGGGGCAGCATGTACAGATTAAAAAGAGTTGGACCTAAAATTGACCCTTGGGGAACCCCACACCTTATCTTATAGATTCCTGAGGAACATGTATCCATACTTACGAAGAAACTACGATCAGTGAGGTAGGACGTGAACCATTTAAGAACAGTACCAGAGAGGCCGACCAGGTGCTTCAGTCTGTTTAATAAAATGTGATGGTCTACTGTATCGAAGGCGGCGGTTAGATCCAGCAGAACCAAGACTGTGAGTTTTTGGTTATCTAAATTGCACCTGATGTCATTTAAAATCTTTAAAAGTGCTGTCTCTGTACTGTGGTTCATCCTAAAACCGGACTGATGAGCCTCTAAAATGTGTGTTGAGTTTAAAAATTCATTCACTTGATTAAAAACAAGTTTTTCTAAAATTTTACTTAAAAACGGTAAGTTGGATACAGGCCGGTAGTTATTTAAAACATTGGGGTCCAACCCACTCTTCTTCAGAAGGGGCTTCACCACCGCCGTTTTAAAGGCGGTGGGGAAGACACCCGTCTGAAGAGAACAGTTGACCAAATATAAAAGCTGTTCCTCAAAGAACCCTATGGGGCGAAGGAATTGGTAATAATCTGTGCTCACGTTCACTTTTCCCATAGGACTCAATAGACTCAGGACCTACTTCCGGTCTCCTAAAGGGGCGTGGCAGTCACGTGACACAGATACAGAAACTCGAACCTTAGTGGGCTGTCTCGGTTTATAGAACGTCTCTGGCGTAGCCTACGGCGTAGCCTACAGCGTAGGCTCTGTGTCGATTTAACGCGGAACAATAATTTTGGCGGGGAACATATAGGATAACGGACGAATATAGAGTGGATTAAAAATAAAAGTTAAGCACTGAGCTACATGTGTCTCCCGTCTGGGCCATTGCAGACTGCCTGAGCATGTTTCTAAAACCAAAAAAATCCGCCGCCTCTTTCTTCTATCTTTTACGTGCGCGGCGGCAGCGCGTTGTGTCGCATTAAATGTAGTCCGGGCGAAATACCCTGCTTTGAGCTGGTGAAATTAAAGGGAAAAAAAAAAGAAATTAAACGATTCCTCGAGGCAGAGAAAATTCCTCGATCATTTTTTGTAATCGAATTACTCGAATTATTCGAGGAATCATTTCAGCCCTAAAGTCAAGTTTTCCTCGTGGTTTAGTCCAGTGGTCTTCAACCCTGGTCCTCGACATCTACTGTCCTGCATGTTTTAGATGCCACCCTGCTTCAACACACCGTGATACAAGGACCCGTGTCAACAACACAACTGTCCAGACCTTCATAACAAGCTCATGAGGACCGTTAATCAGAATCAGGCGTGCTGAGGCTGGGAAACATCCCAAACATGCAGGACAGTAGATCTTGAGGAGCAGAGTTGGTGACCACTGGACTGTGGTCAGTCCACAAACAGCTGAATAACTTGGTAGATAAGATCCGGACAGCAGTGTGCTGTATGCACCTGCTCCCCAAGTATTTAGTTAATAATCAGTAACCTCAACCCTTTTGACTTTCTCACTGCAAGAAAGGTACTGCCATGAAAGAATACTCTGTCCTAAGTGTATCTGTACACCACGAAAGCAGACAAGCAGAATCTACAACAGCTGGACCAGATCCTAACACACCTTTCAGTACGTTTTACATGCAGCAAAGAAATCAGATTTCTGATCGTATCAGATAAAGACATCTAGAAGACCGAATCACTTGTCTGAGTTTACATGCTGTTCAGAGAATCGGATAAATGGCCAGAGCATGGCTAGGGTTGGGCACCGAGAACCGGTTCCAAATAGGGACCGGTTCCTTACGTCCGGTTCCGGAACCGTTAAGAAGATGTTTGCATTTCAATTATTTTATTCGGTTCCCAAATGTCTTTATTTATTTTGTATTACTCCGCCCGCCGTGCTCCGTTTATTTTTTATTACTCCGCCTGCCGCGCTCCGTTAGTTTTGTATTATTGATCCGCCCGGCGTGCGTCGCTTGAATAAAGCCACTACTCTGTGCGGAGCGCTCTCGCTTGCTGCCTGAGAAGGCAGACATGATAATCTTCCTGAACAAGAATTGTTTTTGAACTGTCACATGACATTGTCAATGCTCCAGGGTTTGTTTTATTTTATTTTCCACCTGGGCTGCAGCTCTTTGTTTTTAGACTGCTACCAACTTGTGTGTTTCAGCAATTCAGCAGTTAGTTAGGGCCCCTCCTTGTATTTGAATACCCTAGTTACAGTACAGCAACCAAATTAAACTGTATCAAGTCATCTGGCAGTGTGAATAAATAAAAATGGCCTGTGTAAAGGCGTTTTCAAATGAAAAAAAATTATCTTGTGAAATATTTGTGACCTGTTGACCTGCACCTCAAAGAATCGTAATCGAGAATCGTTTAGAACAGGAATCGAAATTGAGAATTGGAATCGTTAAAATCCAACCGATGCCCAACCCTAAGCATGGCTGACTCCGTGACGCTATGTGGCGCTGTAACCATTGTAACCATTTCAACAAAGAGCCACTTCCAGTTGACGGTTGTTTTGTTTGGCGTCAATGTACGCCTTCCGTATATTTTTCCACTTTATTTTGATCTGCTCCGGTGTCCTGATGAAGCTTCTGCCATCTCTTTCGCGATCTTCATGTTGGTGTTTAAACAACTATTTAACACGTGCCGTCTCCTTTCACTTCCGGGTGAATGCCCCAGAGGAAATTCTTGAGCATGCGCAGACTGCAATATCCGATGTCTCCGTATACATGGTGTTAAAATTCAGACTCTGAACGAATTATCTCGGTGTTGCTATCCGATTATTAAATGTCCGATATAGGTCTGAAGTAGATCGGATTGAGGTGTTTACATGCAGTTTAAAAGTCTGAATGATGTCTTATACGATCAGAAATCCGATTGAACGGCTGCATGTAAATGTACTGTGTGCTTTTGCTTTAACAAGTCTAAAGCTTGGATGTCGAAATGTGCTGTATACTTTTCACACAGCT
Organism: Cololabis saira; assembly: GCF_033807715.1. NCBI lineage: Eukaryota > Metazoa > Chordata > Actinopteri > Beloniformes > Belonidae > Cololabis > Cololabis saira. The sequence goes on from NC_084602.1 coordinate 12,898,013, forward strand.
TTATATGATAATTAACCTCCACCTATTAAATGATATTGTGTAGTTCAGAGGTGGGCAATCCTGGTCCTCGATGGCCGGTGTCCTGCATGTCTTAGATGTTTCACTGCTTTAACACATCTGATTCTAATTAATCATTGTCATGAGCTTGTCATCAAGGTCTGCACAATTCTGTTAACGACACAGTCACTTGTATCATGGTGCAATGAAGCAGGGAAACATCTAAAACCTGTAGGACACCGGCCCTCGAGGACCCTTAGAAGTGATTAGAGGGTTTTTATCGGACAGAAGGTGCTGTTTAACACGGGATTATTTTATATTTTTTAGTATTGGCACGTGCAGTTAAAAATCCTATTACATAATTCAGTTTCAAGTTGCAAGATGTTTGTGGTTTATATTTGTTATTTATTATAATTGATGAATTATCAATATGGATGAATTTGGACATGCTATTCCAAAATCCTGGCTAAAACCCTGCTTAGGGTTTCAGCTCCAAATCAGCCGTCCTGCATCTTACAGTATGATTAGTTCAACCCTGGTTCTCTCAAAGTTAGGTTGACAATTTTCAGACAATGTGAGAAATCCCAATGAAAAATGGCTAATTTATACAACTTGGCGGCAGTCGCATAAAAACGACAACTTCAGCGGGGTTGATTTTCTTGTTTTGCTAAGTGCTTTTCTATCAGCAAATGTAAATGATGCTGTTCTACTGTACATCGATTGTAGCCTGTGATTCAAGTGGTGACCGTATGATCTGCACGTACCATTTTTGACATCGCTGCAAGTTGCAAAGTGTGAGATGCACTGATCTCGCATGATGGTAAAAATCTTGCAGCCTTTACGAGGACTTTATGAACCAAAGGAAATAATAATTTGAGAAGTGAAGGAGGAATAACAGGAGAGTGACTGGATCCAAACAATAGTAAATATCAAATGTTGTCAAATAATTGACTTAACCTCCACACCCAGAGCTCAGAGCTAAAAAGGGCAAAGGTTCCTTTGTGGCACTTAGAGCAGGGTCTCCCCAACCCTGGTCCTTGAGAGCACCTATCCAGCATGTTTTAGATCTTGCCCTGCTTTTAGCACACTGTGATACAAGGAGCTGTGTCATCAACAGAGATGTACAAACCTTGATGACAGCTGATGATGACCATTAATTAGAATCAGGTGTGTCAATGCAGGGAAACATCTACAACATGCTGGATAGGTGCTCTCGAGGACCAGGGTTGGTGACACCTAAAGCTCGTCAGTATGCATTTGTTAAAAAGATGGTACAATTTTCAAACTTGGTAAATATTGACAACTTGTATCCAAGTTGGGAGATCAATCAGTTTCTAAGATTACATTTAGGAAGGACTTGTTCAATGTAGGGCTGGGCGATTTTGGACAAAAATAAAATCCCGATTTTTTTTTTTTCTCTGAAAACCTGATTTTCGATTTTTTTGGTAAAACTACAAAAGACAATGGAATAAATTGTTTCAAATATTTTATCTTTATTTTTAAAGAAAAATAGCAAACAAATTTCCCTATTGGGAATGAAGTGCAATTGAAAGATACTGTAAATCCTCCTTGAGTTTAGTAAAGTGACAACATTTACAATTTTCTTGACCAAACAAAGATGACTAGACGAGCTCTGTCTGTAATGCAGCCAGCTGCAAAAAAGGAAAATTGATTTTCCTTTTTTTAACATCGTCTTGATTTAATAAATCAGATTTAGATTTAAAATCGATTAATCGCACAGCCCTAGTTCAATGCTTATTTCACATAGCTGAAGAGGACTCTCTTCAGCTTTCCTAATGAAGTCTTAACCATCACCTATTAAATTCCACTATTTCTGTCTTTTTCCCCTCTGTCTTACACAAACAGACACACACACACACACACACCACTTAAGTTCATTGTTTAGCCGAAACATACTTGACCTCCTTGCTCTGCTTTTGCTCCGTTGGGATGTCTGGTCTCAGCTTAAAGTTAAGAATGCCAAATGACTGCCAGAGAATTCAGACTTGGACTGTGAGGAGTGTGCTTTGACTTGTGTGTGGTATTGCTTTTGAGGGGGTGCTTTTGAGGTTAGTTCTGTGGGCCACCAAATACATATTAAGTCAACAAAATGAATGGAATTAAAACAAAACTTAGAAATGTTTTTTTTTTATCCTTGGAATGATAAAAGGATAGTGTTTTACATTCTTTGTGTCCATATTGAGCAGAAGACACACATGTTTATTAAACACTTTAAAATTTCATAATTTCCACCCCAGGTGTGTCATGCTTAATGTTACCATATGGATAATCTCACTTAAGTCCTCCAGAAGACACCCAAGGGTGTGTTTTTATTTTGCGTGTGTGAGGTTATAGCCCTAATTGTGGTAGTTATAGTCAGGGAGTCTGTTATTTCCACCTCTTATGCATCACAATTTCCATTGTTAAAACCAGTAACCCTTTAACCCTCAAAACCGGCATAAACATGTGCACAAACACTTTTGCATTACTTAATTGTACCTTGAGCCACTGTGGCTGCAGCCATGACAATCGCTGCGTCATGGCCCTGCTCAGGGTGTCGTCGAGGGCAGGATGATGAGTATGTTTGAAACAAGCGTATGTACAATCATAACAGCAATTTAGGTGGAGAGGTGTGACGTTGATTTAGGAGAGGAAAACACCTGCAGGGAGATGTAACTCACTATTGCATCACTTCAGAAGCATGAATGAAAAATACACCTTTAATAAACCTTCGTCTCTGGAGACTTATTAGCTGGTTACTGAAAGTAAGATATGAGTTTTACTATCTCTCAGTGATGCTTTTCATATTTTACAGCCTCTTGCCCATTATAAAAGATGTACCATTTTAAGTAACTTACTGGAAGCTGGTTTTGTTTGATTGCTTTGTAGAGGAAAGTATGGTCCTTTTATCAAAACATGGTGCAGACTTTTTCTGATCAGGCCTACCTGCCACAACTCTTTACTTTTAGCTGTTTTCCACCAAACGGTACATGAAAGTGCAGTATGTAATACTTTGTTTCCATCATCAGACATGTCATGGTTGCGGGCCAAGCTAAAATGAGTGTACCATACTGGTTATTAGCACCCTTTTATTGGGGTAACCAAACCACTGGTATGGTCCACTTAAAGTAAAGTTAAAAAGATTTTAATTGTGAAGGTTTTTGATGAGCTATCTAGGGTTACTAAATGTGCACTTTTTCAAAATGACTCCTTGTAAATTGCCTACAACTGGTAGACTAATTGTAAACATTACAAGACCGTTTTTTTTGCTTAGTTTGTAGTTACATGGGAAACTGTTAAAACTTCAGAGCTGAATTTGATAGCACAAACACTTGTGGTGTATAATGTTAAGGGAAATTGACTCTTAATGCTGTCCTAAGCATTCAATTGGTCATTTGAAAGCTTCAGTCTCACTTTCTGTAGTGAGTAGGCTCTCACGGTTATCACATAGGCTCCAAAACATTCCCCTATTTACATACCATGCTTGGAATGCCTGCCCTGGATTTTCCACTGTTTTTGGGAAAATATGTTGGACACAAAAGAACATCGGTCTTTGTTATCAATGACAATGTCAACATGTATGTTTTTCCATATTGCAGATGATGTCCTTTTCCAGCTGTGTAACAGTGAAACATATATTCCTCATACCAGTCAAACATTTGGACTAACCAGCCTTTTTTTTAGATGTATCAGAAACTTATAATTATCTCAGTTTGGAGCAGGGGTGGGCAGTCTTGGTCTTTGACAGCCCCTATCCAGCATGTTTTAGAAGTTTCCCTGCTACGACTTTACAATTAATGGTCGTCATCAGCTTGTCATCAAGGTCTGCACAACTCTGTTAACGACACAGTCATTTGTATCAGCGTGTGTGGAAGCAGGGAAACATACCTTTTTTTTTCGGCTTTTATAAGTTCTAATTCTAATTTTGAATGTGTTTATTTTTTCCTCTCTCTCACAGATGGCTGTGTCGGTGCGAGGCCTCTACTTTGTTGTGACCTTGTTCTTGGGTAGTTTCTTTGGAAGTACCTCCATGCTGGCTCCAGTTCTGCCACTGATGCTGTTGTCCCCCGCTTGGTACCGCTGGTTCACGGATCGAATCGTTGCGACCTGGCTCACCCTGCCCGTGGTGCGTACACTGCTGCTCGGCCTTTACTTGGCCTACGTCTGTGTGCACCAGATGTTCTTAAGTGCAGGTGTTTGTGATAGGTTTGTTTCATATCAATGTGTTACCTTTTCTTCGTTCATTTTTAGCTCCCGATCCAATCCCGATCACTTGAGTTTGAGTATCTGCCGATCCCGATTTTTCCCGATCCGATTACTTTTTTTGGCTCCCGATACATTTCCGATTCTTTTTCCCGATCAGATACATTTTGGCAATTAATTTAAAAAAAAAAAAGAAAAAAAGAGGACTAAAACTAAATTATCCCAAGTTTCTTTTATTGTCCATTGGAGAACAACATGGACATATATTTACACAAAGCTTATCAGCACTGGTGCCACAAAATTATGGGCTCAAATTAAAGCCATAAATATTTGTATCTGTAAATAAACTTTGTACTTGTAGAAATATTTTGTGCGTGTGCAAAAAATATTTGTACTTGCAAAAAATATTTGTACTTGTAGAAATATTTTGTGCGTGTGCAAAAAATATTTGTAGCTGTGGAATGAATTCGTCTGTGTGCAACATTGGCTATACAAAGCTACAAACTTTTTTTACAACTACGAATTATGGCAGTGTTTTGACGTGCCAATAATAAGAGCCAATCAGAAATCTTTGGCACGGGTTTCAAAGCATTTCTGGAGAGCCAATCAGCACATTGCATCGCCTACTGACGTCGCTGCCATATTGGATGTGGCAAGACTGCGCTGTAAACTAATTTACAGTACAAATATTTTTTGCAAGTACAAATATTTTTTTTGCACACGCACAAAATATTTCTACAAGTACAAAGTTTATTTACAAATACAAAATATTTATGGCTTTAATTTGAGCCCATACAAAATGTAAAAACATGAAATTGTAAACCAAAACAAAAAGTGCAGAATAGTGCAATGACAAAAATAAATTAATTTAACTTCAAAAGAGGTAGTTGAATGACATCCATTCAAACTCACAAACACAAGAAAATTAAAATACTTTTTGGCTTAACCTTAGTGCAACATTCTGAATGGCATGAAATGAATAGCAGCAGCTTAATGCAACATGAACATATATAAAATTTCACAATTCAAACACGTAAACCATGTTAGTTTTGCTTACCGGCCGGAAGTGACGCCGGCCGGAAGTGACGTTAAATGCAACAATATATAAAACGATTTAATATATATTAAAAACATTAATAACTAGGTATGTCCCGATACTTTTTTGGCCGATACGGATGTTTTGAAAATGCCGTGATCGGGCAACACTACTCTTCAATGCATCTTTTCCCTTCCCAGTGCCACCTCTCTCCCTCTACCTTCTTTTTTAACCATTATTCCTGTATCTTCTTGATTACCCACCTCCCTATTTCTCTGAATCTGTCTCATTTCTTTCTTTCTTCCCTCACATCCTAATTTTTCTCTCTCTGTCCCCGTCACCCCGGCAGTCTTTGCTGGAGCTGGTATTTGGAGTGAAAGTGGTGATCACAGGTGATGGTTTTGTACCGGGAGAGCGAAGTGTGATCATCATGAACCACCGCACCCGTCTGGACTGGATGTTCCTTTGGTGTTGTCTGCTCAGGTACAGCTACCTTCGTCTGGAAAAGATCTGTCTCAAGGCTGCGCTCAAGGCTGTGCCTGGCTTCGGTGTGTATGCAGTGGGTACCCTTGCCCCTTTCCTACTCATTTTCACAAACGCATGCCAGCACACTTACACCTAATATAATCTCACCTCAAAACTACTGTTGCACAACAATTTATTAGTAACAAAGAATCTTAAAAAAAAAATGTAGATGCACTGATTTGAGGAGCTGGATTTGCAGATGCATTAATTTAACAAACCATGCAGTATGACAAGATTTAAGAATTTTAATTGTCATTATCTTACAGGAACATTACGAAATTCCAGTGGTGCTCTCGGTCAGAAAAAACTAAAGGCTTTAAAAATTAAGTCATGAACAAAACAATACATAGAAATAAGTTAAGTACAAGGATATAGTAAAATGGTAAGGCATATGTACAAGGTGAGATATATATATATATATATATATATATATATATATATAAATAAATAAGAGATTTATTGCACTGATTGATAGACAGGAAGTCTGACTGTCAGGTTTGGTTTTTTTTCTCTCCTGAGAATTACAGGTGGTCTACTTGAAGGAATCAGAAGTAATACATGTCATTACATGTACATTATGTGCACTGTGCAGGTTGGGCGATGCAGGTGGCCTGCTTTGTCTTCATCAAACGTCGCTGGGAAGTGGACAAGAAGCATTTGGAAAACATGCTGGACTACTTTTGTGACATCAGGGAGCCTCTGCAGCTGCTCCTGTTCCCCGAGGGCACAGATCTCACTGGTGAGGAGGAAAGAATGCCATTCTCCATTCTTTGATTTATTTTTGGGACAATTTTCAAGTATTTCAGTTGTCTGAATTCTTGTTGCCCACCAATTATTTTCCAGAGCTCAATTTGGCTTTACTGCCTCCTGGACTCAATTATACAAACATAATTTAAAAGTGGAAAGTCTTTTTTTTTTAATCCCCTGACATACACCTCACATAGTCAAGAATGCTATGATCTCTCAGTCTAAACACCAGTGAAACCCAATGTCCTCAAGCTCTTTCAGTCAACACTTAACCTGTGAAATGCCTGGGTAGCTCTTCTTCGGAAAGCTTAACATTTCTTGACAGATCAAGATTTAATGATGTCCAGTACAGCTGCATTGTAACTGACCTGTTGTTTCTGTATCCTTGAATGTCCACACACATTTGCTCTTAAGCCTCTTAAAACCTAAAGACTTAATTCGACACATGAAGCCAAGGTATGTATCCATATGTTCTGCCGCTCAGGGCGGAAGTTGTTGTTTATTACTGCGCTAATGCTTTATTCTAGAGGCTTACGTGATGATCTAGAAGATCACGTTCAGGCTGCCCAGCTTAAAAATTTCCATGACTCCATGTGAGGCTTAATGAACTCGTGAACTGAGTGAAAGGTTGTACGACGGTGACAAGTTTCAGCTTGGTTTCAGAGCCGAGGCCTGTTCTAGACGTGTCTGTCCATCGTGCTTTTGTCTCTGTTTTTTTGTACTTGGTTAAATATCTGTCTGAATTAGTTGCTTGTTGCATAACTTCACGATTGTGTCACGATAATATACTTGCTCTGTCGACAGATTCCTCAGGAATGTTTGGTTATGAAACATTTGTCTCTCCTGTGCAGCCATATCCAGTTACAAATGTTATGTCTTTGTAACTACTTCATTTGTTATCATGCTCTAAAATGTATTTTTGTACTGTTGTAAGCCAAGTTTTTTTTTTTTTTTTGGTATAAGTACTTGTCTAGAGCCCATTAATACTGTAGGCTTTGTTTTAAATTGCAATGTAATTTTAAGATAATTATAAATGCTCAGTTAAATATTGATGTCAGTATAACAAACACATGCATGTATAATAGCTTTTACTTCAAACTTGGCGCAGTTTTTCTGAGGTTTATTTTGTGCATCTCCTGCAGATAATACAAGAGCGAAGAGTGATGTATTCGCTGTTCAAAACAACCTGCCAAAGTTTGAGTATGTGCTTCATCCCCGTACTACTGGATTCACCTTCATCGTGGAGAAACTCCGAAAAGGTCAGGGTGATGCACATCATCGCCTGCTGAAATAAATGCATTCAACAGGATAGCAGTCCACTTACAATTAGTCAGCAGAACGTCAGCAGACACAGAACATTTGCGATGATTAATATTGTTTGTCCAAATGAAAATAGGCTCGACACAAAGCCTGTTATCAGCGTGGAAATATAGCCTCAGCAAAACCAACGGAAAATGACACGTAACTGTGATGACTGCTGTTATTCCACCGGCGTTGGTAGGAGAGGGATCATACCTGTTTAACGTCCTAGACCTGTGCTTCACCTTACTGCCGGGACTACAGCTCCCCTGTGCCTCTCGTGTTTCCGTATGAGCTAATTCTGGCGCTCCTCCAGAGGTTTTAAATACCACCTCTGGCCCTGCTTTCTAACCCTCATTCTCCCTGGATGCTGAGCGTGGCACTAAATCTCCAAACAGGTGTCGTGAATCAATATGATATCATCGACTAATTCTCCTACTCTCTCTCTCTCTGCATTGCTGGCCAGCATCATGTGCACATAGTCTTTTTCCAGGTCTGCTGTGCCCGTCTCAGCTCCGCTTTTATCACGCTTGAGCTAAGCTTTCCAGGAGCAGGCGCTGGCAGGTGTCATCCTGTATTTCTGATATTTCATTTAGCTCTCCCTGACTGATGCGAAGCGCATTCCAGATCAGTGACGATGGGATTGAGCTCCCGGTAGATTTAAATCAAGTCCCTGGGTAATAAGTGGCGTCTTCTAACGAGGCTTATGACCTGGGACTTTGAACGGTGCTTAACAGAGCTGAAGTGTCACGTGAAGATGAGGAAAAAGTGTAGTTATTATGCAATGTGTTTCATGCAGGTAATAAATGTTGAGTGTTTTACAATGATTCTAAAAACAAATTAAATATGCGTTTTCTTTTTGTTTTTCCAAATAACTGCATGAGCCAGTATGGCTGGGGATCGATTCAAATGTCAAGAATCGATTTGATTCCGATTCTTAAGATTCAGAATCGATTATCAAGATTTGATTCGATTCCGATATTGATTTGGGTTAGTGTTATTAAAACTGTTTTTTGAGCTTTTGCATGAATTATATGACTGTAGTTATGCAAAATATTACTACTAGTATTATATTGAGATTAAACGTGCAAGTATTGCAGCTAATGATGCTGTAAGGACCAATCAGCTCCCAGAATGCTGATAGAACTGCTTTCAGAAACATCATGTGGGTCAGAATTACCAAACAGATCCAGGGAGGAAACAGAGACGGATGAAATCGGTTTTATTTTTTCCCACATTCTGTTTTTATTTGTTCCATTTTCGGCCTATTTTGGTTTTTAATTTTTGAGCATTTGGTTTTTATCATTTTTTGCAAATGTAACCCCAAGACAGTATATAAAGTAATGAAATATATACAATTTATGCAATTATAACCTAACACTTTAATGTTTTCATACCTTTAAAACATATTTAAAGGCAAAAACATGGCACCAGTTATTCTCGTGTCCAACAAAATATTCCTTTTTTGGGGATAAACAAAAAAATAACCAAAAGTTGTAATGTAATGATGAAAAAAAAAAAACATAAATAAATAAAAAAAAAAAAAAAAAATTAAAAAAAATCGATCTTTAGACATATGAATCGATTTTTAGGAATTAATATGAGAATCGATTTAGAATTGGGAAATCGATTTTTTTTCAACACAGGCCTATGAGCCAGTATGCTCCTTTTTGATTATTTAAAACTGTTTTACTTTCTTCAGGAGACAACCTGGATGCCGTCCATGATATTACCGTGGCGTACCCCAAGAACATCCCTCAGACAGAACGTCACCTGATCCTGGGCCATTTTCCACGTGAAATCCACTTCCACGTCCACCGTTATCCGGTGTCCTCGCTTCCCAGCTCGTCGTCCGAACTGGAGTCTTGGTGTCGAGAGCGTTGGGCTGAGAAGGAGGTCCGTCTGCGGGACTTCTACTCCAGCCAGCCCCGAGCCTTCGACAGGGACGGGGTTGCCCAAGTGCCACCTTGTAAGTCGGAGCTGCGGGTGGCTCTGATCAAAGCCGCCTCTCTGCTGTACTGGAGCAGCTTCATCGCCCTGTGTTTCACCGGCCTGTGGCTGTGGGCTCCCTTCAGGCTCTACACCGTAGTCGTGGTCGGGGTCTATGTGGGCCAGCAGAAGCTGTTCGGAGGGCTAGAACTACTGGAGTTGGCTTGCCATCAATACTGGAAGTCCAGGGGGGCTGACATTAGTGAGAAGAAAAAGGTAAATTAAAGATTAAAGGAAATTCTGAATGGAAATGACACCTTTCCACTCATAACCAGCAAGTTACCTGAGGTAGATCTCAATCACTTGTGTTGGTCTGTTCAGTCCAGGGGGCTGTGGGGATCTTTAAGGAATGTGAGGTCCCATGCTTTAGAAAGACAGAAGGAAGTGTGGCTCCTGGTGGTTTGCATAGCCTCTGCTAAGAGCTTTACCTTTCTGAGACGAAAATAATGGAATGTGAAGTACTTTATCCTTGCTGGATTCAAGGAATTCATTTTAAGTGATGTTCCTTTTGTGCTTTTGAATATATCTGTCCTTGCACAATCAGTTGTTTAGCTTGCTGTGAGTACATTTCATATGTTGTTCATGTTTACCGTTGGTTGTTCAAACCCTTAGTGTGGACAGGTGTCACAAAACAATCCTTATTGTTGTGCTGTTTTTATCCTGTGCTATGTTGTCTTTCGTTGTGTACATCCTAAATGGAGCAGAGCCATAGTACAGAGCATCTGTACATATGATGACTTGACTCCCACCAATATTCATACGAGCACTGTCAGGATAGGACTGGTGGGACTATTTTGTTCAATCAATTTCTGTTAGCACTGTTTTGTTTTAAAAAGGAAAAAAAAGGCCATTTGTAATTCCAAGACAATTATCAAGGAATATCCAGGTACAGTATATACAGCATGTGTATCATTGTTTACCTTTACTGGGTATAATCAGTGTGTTTTTATTTTCGTTTGTTTGATTTTTCTCATTTGACCCTAGGAAGTGGTCTTTTGCTTTCATTACTAATTATGTACAAAAAAAAGCCCCGGGGAATGAGCAGATGTGATGTTTACCCAGCTTAACGTAGGGTATCTTGTCAGGAAAGGATACGTCCACATACCACTAGCAAAGCTGATCGTGGCATCACTCAAGCAATCCTTTTATGATGAGAGCAAATTAACAGACTGAACATGTGAAAAGCTGTACAAGCTTTGTGAGAGGGAGGGACAACATCACCCCTCACTGCGCAATGTGACAGAGGGCCAGACTTGGAGTGGAAAACTGGCCCAGAAGTCGAGCTAATCCCAAAAAGCCCAGTAATGCCCATCTCTGCCCATGTCCCTCTCCGGAGGACGGGCATTAATGCGCCCGCTAAAATATGCGAGTGGCAGCTGAGAAATATATATTCCAATGGTGCCAAAAATATAAAAGGGAGAGAGAATTTTAAACAGGTTTGGAGCAGAGCATAAGCTGTATTTTTAGCCACTGAATCCTCTTGCCAATGTTCTTAACCATCTTAGTCTAAATGATTTCTGTAACAAAGGATCAGCTGCATCTTGGTCAGAATGCAGCAGTTCCTCCGACACTGTGCAGTGCAATGTAGCTTTACGTAAGCCTTATTTCCTGATTCAAATCCGTCATAAATCACCACACAGGTTCATTGTATATGTATGCAACACTAGAGCTCCTGTAGTTTGTGTAAAAGGATTGATTCCAATCACTGTGAAGCAGTTTTACTATGAGCGTGTAGTAGTTTACCAAACATGGACATCTGGTTCTTTAAACGATGTAAATTGCTGAACCGCCACAGTCGCCAAGTGTTAGTCCTTCACTTGTTTTGTTTTGAGTTAACTGCTGATGCTTGACCTCTTCAGAATAATTATCCTCAGGTAAACAATGTATACTTTTACAAGTCAGTCTCCTGAAGGAAGACGTATATATATCCAAATAAATCTATATCACCATATATAAGCCTCCACTCTTTGTTTTTCGTGGTTTCATGGGGAACATAGAAAATGCCGTCAGTACCTTGACCTGGTGAATGTTTTAGAATCAGTCTCTAAAATGCTCTAATTGACAGTTCGGTCCAGAAGTATTTTGACAATGACAAATTTAGCTTTTTGCCTCTATTCACCACCACAATATACATCAAATAAAACCAGATGTTCAGCTTTTACTTGAGGTTTCACGAACATCTGATTTACTTTTTAGGAAGTTACAGCCATTTTAAGCAAAGCAACTAATCTCAACCCATTTTAGCATGTTTTAATGGGTTGAGATCAGGCAGCTGATTTGGCTCTCTACACCTAAGAATGTACCTGGCCAATTCTGTCCCCTCCATAGGCAGCTATACAGCACCGTACCATGACGCTGCCTCTGCCATGTTTGTCACCTGTTGAATTATGAGATGGGCCATCTCCCATCATTCTGTTTTTTCTGCTAAAGTAAGCTGATTCCAGAACATGGGGGGCTATGTTTTTCAATTATTGACATTTATTTGCTATATAATACCTAACGTCAACTCCAGACCTTTTATCCGCTTCATTTGTGTCAAAGCAACAAGGGAATGGACCACAGCTGGCAAACTTTTCAGTCAACAATCCCAGCGTTTTTACTTAAAATGGTTTTAGTTCCTAAATGGTAAATATATTTTTGGGAAAACTCTTAAAGGTTTAGGTCTACGCTTTACCGTTGTAGTGGTGTGTAAAGGCAAAACCATAAAAACTGTCATTATCCAAATACTTCTGGATCTAAGTGAAAATAAGATTTTGGAGCATTGTTTTTTTTTTCTTTCCCCCTTTTATTTAGCACATTTTCCATAAAAGTACATGATGTTCCCATGATGACTTTTTTTTTTTTTTTTTGCCATCCACAGGCTAAAAGTGTGCATTGTCTCAGCGGCTCTTTTAATTCAGACTGTGCTGTAACAAAAGCTACATTGCAACAGGACCTTGAATGCTCATATTACACAACACCAAGGCCATGGTTCACCTCATCTGTTTTGCACACACACCAACCATAGACAACCAAAGGTCAGGAGCTTTGAAGGTGAAGCGCAGTCACCATAGTAACTCATGTTGACTCCCCTGTCTCCTGGCAACGGGATGTAGAATGATGTCAATGGAAAGCATGCTATTTTCTCCTGGTGACAGAATGATGTCACTCCTTTGTGCATGTGAGGAGAGAGCTGGAAGAGAGAAGTTTACTTCTTTATTCTGCATCATCGGCAGGGGGCTGGTGTTGCTGACCTCCTGTCAAATCCAAAAAAGACAAAAGGGGAGTATCAACTAAAATAGCTGGCTGAGGACGGTGAATCATGAGCCAATTAAGGGTGCGATTGTGCTCCTTATTTTTCCCTTGGCCACCTTACCACCAACAGTTTTTCCTCTGCCACTGAATATAACTTAAATTAAATTTATCCTGAAAGCTTTGAGCTGTGCCGCGGGAAGATAGATGATGTACACTTGCTGGCCGCTTTATGTCTATACTCACCACTCCATTAGGTATAACAGCTGTACCTAATGAAGTGAGCAGTGAGTATACACATTCTTTATCATTCAATTTCTAGCAAACCAAAAAACAAAAACCCATTTAATAGTAGAGCAGTTGAATATGTCCGTGGAAACAGCTCAATGTCCAAATTCCTGCCCAAGTGCACGATGGAAGCATGGAAATGTAGTTTTGTGAGTGTTATCACAGACTACCCCACCTAGGATTCATCCTGGTTGTATGCAGACTAACAGGATTAACAATCAGTGTAATTATCTCCATGTTGCCAAACGGCATTTTCAGGAAGCAGACAGTCCTAAAGTGGGAATGATGGCACAGATGACAATGAATTGCAAAATTGCACAATGACTTCTGTGAAGAAACATCGTCCCTTTTGTTTTTAAAGTGTGGGATTTAAATTGCACTGAAATGATTGGTCTTCCTTCTTATAAAGGCAAAAAAAATTGCATTATATGTAAAGGTAGCTTGCCAGCCGAGCATTAGTTTGTAACGACCTTGATTAATGTTTGCCAGAACCAAGTTTTGCACTGGGTTGCTGAATGTGTGGCGTCTCCAGGAGTGACTGCAGAAAAGCAGACTGGTTGATAATTCCTCCACAGTGACACACAGCCTTGCAGACACACCAACAAAGACACCTTCCAGCAGCAGCAGAGCTATAAATAACTCTACGCAACACTGCAATATTAGTGGGTGGATTAGGAGTTCAGTCGTCACTTCCTATATATATATATATATATATATATATATAAATAAAATCCTAGATGTAGTTGAACTGCCTCATCGCGGATGATTCACAGAGTACAGCACAGTTGGGATTCAAATGCCACTGCTGCACTTTGTTCTTTGTCCAAACACATCTTCTGCCCGTCATTATATATTTGTCAGTATTAGTTTTTTACTTGGATGTCCGTGATTCCCCTTAACTTTAATCTCATTCAGGGACCAATAACGTTTTTACAGTGAGTCCCTTCAGATCTTCCCAAACAGGTTAACATCAGAAGCAGACACGAGATTCTGCATCAAAAACATCTCCAAAGAGATATGTCTTTCTTAGTGTTCTGCTACCACCTAGAGGCCAACTCTTTTGGTGTCCTTTGAATTTTCCAGTCCATCTCCATACCTTATTTGTGCAAACAAAACACGTTTGGAAATCCATGCATACTTGTAAGTGAAGAGAAAGACAAATATAGCAACCACAGCCACATCTTCAAACATCCCCCGCTTTCTAATGACATTAAGAGGTTTCACAAACCATTGTTTTTAGATGAAAAACACTATTAAACAGCTGAACGCAGCAAGACTTTATTTAGAAATAATATCAGAGAAAATCCTGCCATAGTCATAAAAGAAAACAATAATTTTTCAATTTTTAAATCAAGAAAACACTCAATATGAATACATCAATCAACATAACATTCAATAATGTAGAGCAAATAAAAACCTATGCATAAAATACTACAAATGAATAACAAAATGACAGCAACCGTTAACTGCACTGTCTTTGGGTCATGAATGGTGTTGACGTCATATACGTTTACCCTTCTGTAAAGATGACTGCACAAAGCAGTGCAAGCTGGTCCACTTTGGTGACGCCTACAGGCGTTCACACTCTGCCGCTGCACACTGGTACACTAGGGCGCAAGAGCTCAGTCCAATTTGACCTTAAATGTCATAAAAAATATTTTTTCCAAAAGTTGATCATATAAAATGGGCATTTCAAGAACAAGGCCTTGAATTGCATGGGTTATAACCCAATAATGGCTGCCTGGCTTTCTGAAACAACAAACAAGTCATCTGATGACAAAACATGCCCCGAGCATTAGATTATATAAAGATGGTGGGTCATTATGCCAAAATTAATTTAATGCTAAGAGACAGGATTTGCAGATAAATGCAGAAAACAGATACCGAAGACCAAACGGATTGGTGTTTTTTTACTAATTCCATTGAAGTTACCCTTTCCTTCAAATATGACTCATCTTTTCGTAAGTCAGCAGACTGCCAGGAAGTCTCCGCCGATTGTTACCCAAACTTTGCCTCTGTAACTCTGAAGACACATCGATAAAAGATACATGCATCTAACAAGTCAGTTGAGTGATATGCATCTCTCTGAGGAGCATGGTGACGGATCTGGATGGGCATGACTAAACTCAAATGATCTATCTGTAGTATGGGTTATCACCTCCACAGTACAAACAACAGCAATCAGCCACTTTTTGTACATTTCAAGAATGTCACATCAATCAAAATATATGCACATCATGTAAGCAAGATAAAAAAAACTGCTTAATCATTATCAAGCACAACAATGAATACTTAAAATATGACATCAGTCTGTGCGGTCCTCATGGATTTATCATCTGGACAAGAACATTTTAAACACCATTACAGCCATTAAACCACAAGCTAAGGAAAAGGTAACTGAGACGGAAAAAACAACTACCATGGTGTCTTAATTGCATTCAGTGTAACCCGTGACAAATACACTGAGACAAAAGTCACAACACAGAAGCACAATTACAACAAAAGCAATATGCAGAATGAGGCCTTAAGTAGCTCATTTAGTCTTATCTTGATCTTGACAGTGAGCACCCTCAGAGAAACTGCCTCCATTAACTAGGTAAATGACACAAGTTTGAAGAATATAAACGCGAGTGACCTGTGTAATGTCATGCATGTATCTAAATACCATATGCAGTGATAAAGGTTTTTTGTGATCATGCTTAAAACACTTGAGTGATGGTAAGACTCGCTGTGTTGGGGGGGATGGACAGCTCGGTGACACAGTAATCAAGGGAGACTTCGGGGGAAGCTAATTCAGCGAGAATAGATCCAGCACACTATTCTTTTAATCAGCAGAGCTCTAAGGTCATGTACCGGAGACATGGAAGGACCGTGGGGGTTGAAGTCAAAGCTTCACTGGCCACTAAGTCTGCAGGTGGTGATGTGCAGGGCAGAGGCGAGGGGTTGAGGGAGAGGAACAGGACGGCATGGCCATGTCCAGACCTCATGAGTTGTCTGAGGGGACGTGCTCTTCAAAGCCCTCACTCTCCCTCACCAGCGCCCTCTCCAGGATGACTCGTCCCTCTTTGTACCTCTGACTATCCTCAGTAGCAAACTCGTAGATCCAACCCAGCTTGCTGTTGCAGTTCTTGCAGCTGACATCTCTCACCATGTGCCTGCCGGTGAGCATCACTCTGTCCTGGACCTCACTATACTGGAGGTTCACCACCTACAAGGTGGAGATACAAGTGTCACTAAGACAGATAGATAGATAGATAGATAAAGCATTGAATGAGATACAGTTTATGTGCATGCTGTGGGGTTTAGGAGTACACAGTACTCAAGTTGTACAAAAAAAAAATCAGGGGGGATGGTGGATTTTATCATATGGGGACAGATAATTTGTGCAGATTACAAATAATATAATATATTACAAACAATAGCACTGACCAAAACACCTGCAGAAATACTGCAGTTAAATGCAGTTAAATGCAGCCTTCTGTAAGCTTTAAATATCCACCGGGCTTACATCAAGTACATCAAAACACAACAATAAAAAACAGTTTTCTGAACTTATCAATATGACTCTGTCCTTCAAGTAAAATGGATCACTGCAAAAACTCAAAATCTTAACAAGAATATTTGTCTTATTTCTAGTTAAAATGTCTCATTTTAGTAAAAACATCTCATTACACTTAAAACAAGACTCATCACTGGAAAAAACAACAATTTTCACCTGTTTCAAGTAGATTTTCACTTAAAATAAGTAGAAAAATCTGCATGTGGAACAAGATTTTATTGCTTGTAATGAGAAGATAAATCTTGTCCCACTGGCAGATTTTTCTACTTATTTCAAGTGAAAATTTACTTGAAACAGGTGAAAATTGTTGAATAAGTTATGTTTCTGGTGATGACTCTAAATGTTGAAATAGCAGTAAAACCACATTCATTGATGAAATGACATAAGGGATGGAAAGGGGGGATGGCAGTTTTACAGGGGGGGTAATTTGGACAGCTTTTATTTCGGGGGGGATGCCATCCCCCCTCATCCCCCCACAACTCCAGTACTGGGAGTACATGTGACAGCTGGCCTCTTCATAGGTAATTTGCATGTACCTTATTGAAGAGGAATGCTCTGCCTGTGGCTCCTGTGAATCGTGTGGAGATCAGTTCAGACCTGTTGGTCAGGATAGTATCACAGTTTGCACAAGAGAAAAGGCGTGTTCCGCCAATGTGGTCCAGGAAGATGCGTCCCATTGTTATGTTTTGAGGAGTTACAGAACTGTCTCCACTACCTGAGACAAAAGAATGGAAACAAGTTACTTCTGAAGAGTTAAATAAAAACAGGTCTTGACCATTAACAGCATAGAAGGTAGTAGCACCTGCAGCTCCATTTCCACTACCCAGTTACTATATACCACTGCTTGCCGTGTTTACATTGGTATGTAATTACAAACTTGATTGGACTCCAAGAGATTCTTTCGTGCAGCGCTGTAGCTTGCGCGATGACTGAAACTGAGCTTATCATGTGTGAGATGGAGTTGATAAAGCAACAATTACTTTTACTGAAATCACAACAATGTCTCTATTCAGTTTGGAAGTGGCAGAGAACCATTAGACATATGTAGCAGGAACTACAATGCCACCAAACCGACCAATCGCATCAAACTGACAATAAAACGTGTCTTGTGTGATCCAATCACAAGAACACTATTCAAATCTTTCTCCATGTGTGTCTCAAGTGGATCTGACTCTCCTGTCTTGTATGCAAATAAACAAGTACAAGTGATTGGTGCTCCACAGATGTGTCATTGTTTTTTTTGTCTTTTTAAACTGAAGAAGGCAACAGTGCTATAAACCATGTCTAGTCACCAGAAAAAAAGAACAAGTTTTGTGTATGTTGACTTTTTTTTCTTTTAATTCAAGGGATGAATTATAAATGGACCATATTACACCGGTCATGAAATCGCTCCACTGGCTTCCAGTGAGTCAAAGGATAGAGTTTAAAATCTTACTGCTGGTCTACAAAGACCTGAATGGTCTTGGACCAAAATACATGCTGGATCTGTTAGTTCCTATGAAGCTCCCAGACCCCTGAGCTTCATCTGGATCTGGTTTGTTGTGGTTCCCAAGAACCAGAACCAAGCAAGGTGAGGCAGTTCAGTTATTCTGCTCCTCACCGGTGGAACAAACTTCCTGTAGACCTGAGGTCTGCTCCAACTGTAGATCCTTTAAATCAGGCCTAAAAACATTACTGTTTACTCAAGCGTACCCCTAAATTAAATACTTACCTGCTGGACTCTACTGCCTTTATTTTTTTAACAACTTGTGCTTCTTATTATTTTACCTCTTTTCTTATAATTTTATTTGTTATTTAAGCATACTCTTAAATTAAATACTTTCTGAAAACCGCGAATGAGATGCGTTCCCGCGGTACTCTACTGCCCTTAGTTTTCAGCAACTTCTGCTTTTTATTATTTTACCTTCTTTTCTCATAATTTTATTTCATTTTATTTGTTATTTACTGTCTAATTATGTCTTGCCGCTTTTAATGTTGATGTAAAGCACTTTGAATTACCTTGTGTTGAATTGTGCTATATAAATAAACTTGCCTTACCTTGCCTAAATATTCTACAATGGTAATGAGAAAACATTAAAAACAAGGTTTATACAGACAAATCAAAACACAGGTGTGATATTTTAGACATTAAAAGAAAAAGGCAGGCAAAATAAAATGACTCCACTACTCAATGTTTCACACTTTAAAACAGTGAAAAGGAACATCAGTAACGTTTAGCTCTTTTGTGTCCCCCCTACAGATGCAGAGGTTACACCACTTTTGCTTTATGATGCTGTCCAATATTTAATTGTGTTTGGCTAATTTCATATCCTCCTCCTTTTGCCGTTACTTTCTCACGTCTATTACTTAGTGGCCTCTGCCATGATCTCCACTGTAGCTCTGTGAACTAACTTCATCACTGTTGATGTGTCACATAGTGCTGTAATGGGATACATGGTTGTCTTAAGAGAGAACCGGCACGGGAATATGACGTTACTTTAGGTGGTTTTTGCTGCTGATAGGGGCAGGAAATGAAATTAATAAAATTAAAAACACATGAAGAGTCCTTTGTGTTGCTTTAGTGTGCCTCTGTTGATGCAGGAAAAAGTACATTCTTCCACCAACATATGATGACATCAGTTATGATGTTATTCCTTCAATGTGGCCCACCCAGGATGCATTGTGTTTCCACTGCAAGAAGAACTTGACCATATGTGGCCAAGACCACCTCTTAATGTGGTTTGAGGATCAGATCTCAGTACATTTGTGTTTACCTATTCAATAAAGTGTCTCTACTTGTGACTAATTCACTCTGGATATTTTAATACCAGGTGTAAACAATGCCTAAGGGTTTTTACAATTAGACTATGATAGCTGTTGGATATATAACCTGGATATATAAAAGGTGCAGCCAAGTAAATCGGGGTAAATCAGGGAGAATAAACAGTGTATCTTTTATCAATATATCAATAAGCCCTGTGAGCAAATATAATTTTTAACTCAGATATTGTTTCTTTCACTTCTATGCAACTTTCTTTTGTTTTGACATTTGTGTTGCTCTTTTCATAGCAAAGGTGAAGTAGATAGTAAAATTGATTGTTCATAGTGATTTGATGGCTTTAACATAGCTGATGATATGCAGTCCTACACAGTTTATTTTAATTAATTTTCTTTATTTTTTTGTCACTCTTATTGCTGTCACTAGTTATCTCTCACTTATTAACAAAATAAAACGTTATTAATGTAAAAATAAGCGCTAAAAAGATCACTAGTTTATTTTATTTTTCTTAAAATTGGATAATGTAGTGAAACCTTGTTTGTTAATAATCATCAGTTGATTGTTTAAACAGAGAACTGCAAATAATATACAGCGGGTTTTATTACTCATCTACTCTGCCTTTAAGAAGATATTTAGGTTTCAATGAAAAAAATGACATATTGTTAACGGTAAAAACCACTGAGGGGAAAACTGAATGGCTTTTCATGTGATGTTGGCTGTAGATAGGAGATTTGAACGCTGTTCTTTACAGCTAAACAAGGGAAAGGAATATTTCAATAAACATTACTCAAAAATGAGGTCGTTTGCAAAACTGATAATGAGAGACACATCACAACTAACGCCAGGCTAAAGGCTGATTTATGGTTCCGCGTTACAACAACGCAGAGCGGTGCGCGTCGCCGCGTACCCTACGCCGTAGGCTACGCCGTAGATTCACGCGGAACCATAATTCAGGCTTAACCGCTAACAGGCTAGAAGCGCATAATGCCAAATCAAACATTTGGGCTTAACTCAAAATAAAGGCTTCTTACCTTTTATATTCAGCGTGAATGGTATAAAATGGTTCGTCCAGCGGCGGTGTCACTACTATTTAGTTGTTAGTGCCCTCGTCGTCGTGGCTTTGTTTTTCTCTTTCAGCTGTTCCGTCTCCGGCTGGTGTAAACATCCGGGGGTGACGTCACACCCAGCAGCGGCGCTGCTGTTCCCCGGTCTCCCGCCAGGGGGCAGCAGAGCGAAGCAGAGCAAAGCTCAACCTCTACAACAAAAACCCCACGTTGAATGCAGAATTAACTCAATGAAGCTGAACCCCACACAATTATTCATTCTGAAAAAAAGAGCCATAAGAATAATCAGTAGAAAACGATATAGATATCCAACAAATCCATCATTCCTTCAGTTAAAATTGTTGAAATTTCATGAATTAGTAGACTATGGTATTCTGCAAATTATGTTTAAAGCTCATAAAAAAACTTTACCAATCAACAGTCAGAAAAAATTTGAAAAAAGAGAAAGCAAGTATAACTTAACTCTGTGAAAGGAATCAGTTTATGGAACAATCTGAATAAAGAAAACAAAGAATCCAAATCAAACATTACATTCAAAAGAACAATTAAAGCCTGTATGTTAAGTAAATATAATGAAATATGTTAGTTAAGTTTGACATACCCATAGACGGCGGTAATTTTATTTTATTTTAGTTTTTTTTATTTACTTAGTTGTTGTTTTTTTTAATTTGTAATTTATGTAATTTGTGAATTTATTTCTTGGGAAAAGGGGCAGATTAGATAAGATTCTTCTTCTTTCTGCTCCCTTTTTATTCGCAATTTATGAACATTTGTATTTGTATTTATATTGAATTGTTTTATTTTTTTTTTGAATTAAATAAAGAATAAAATGAAATGAAATGACAAACGTGTCAAAATGATACAATATTTAATGCAAAACATCTTCTGTGATATAGAAACTAACCACAAATGTTATCTGCAAAAGTTGCGACCTGTTAGAGTTAGTTAGTGGGGAGTGGTTTTTGGCACATTTGATTCAAGAAAAGCATTGACTAACACTGTCAAATTGTGTTTATACTACCATTGTCACTCTCAGCATGTGTTCTGTGGCCATGTATGCAGTCCCAAGCTACAGAAACCTTTATGAGAAGTTAGAGCTCCATGGGCTGAAGGAGAGAGTTTTAATCCTCGGTCGAAGCTGCTGCATATTCTATCGCTCGCAAGATCATCAAATGTAGTCCCAGTCATTCTTGGAATCTTGAATAATGTACATTATACAATATTTTCATTACATAATATGTTGTAAATGTTTTCCCCTGCTTGATGGGAATAGGATAACTCAATAACATCAAGATATTGTTTAACTTCACTGATTCCAAGGGTCAGGTTATCTGCTAAGTTGATCTAAGTACAAACTGATAAAGTATCTACTGTAGCCATCAAATCACATCTCAAAATGTCTCTAAAAGTGATCCTGTGGAGTCTTACTAAATTGCTAGTCATCAAAATAAGATTGTGTAACTGAATGCTTGCA
Organism: Cololabis saira; assembly: GCF_033807715.1. Classification (NCBI taxonomy): domain Eukaryota; kingdom Metazoa; phylum Chordata; class Actinopteri; order Beloniformes; family Belonidae; genus Cololabis; species Cololabis saira. The sequence continues at coordinate 12,920,183 of NC_084602.1, forward strand.
ACACCACAGTTACACAGTTTATCAAGACCAGTTCAAAGACTATCCATTCAGAAAAGCACAGGGACAGAAAAAAAGGGAAAAAATGGGGAAAAAGGGATAAAAGAACCTACAACCATGAGAAAACTGTCTGTATAGGCTTCTGGCCTATTGTTGCTGGTACCTCTGAGTATTAAAAGAAAAAGAAAAGAAAAGCACAGGGACAATGCTACATTTAAAGGCTAAAACAAAACTGCAGATAAATATCTTCCCCTGAAAATATAAATAATGTATGGGAAATCTTTCAAGAGCACCAAAGACATAAGATACCAAACATTAATTGAGTAACAGAGTTTTTGTTCTGGATTGAGGGTATTTTATTTCATGTATTTTTTTAATACAACAGTGGTGAGAAATCTGAAAATAATTTCTGATAACCATTATTGCGTCTAAAAAGCATAAATTGAATTTCTAGAACATATGAACTTTGAGACAGCTGTTTACACTAACGCAAAAGTTCATTTAGTTATATCTTGAGGCTGCTTTTGAAGGATTACGTGGTTTTCCGCCATCACATGTGCAATTACTTTCCTCATTTTGTTGTTGTAACAGTTGCAAAACAGATGCGTATTTTATTCGACTTACCGTTCCTACAGGAAGCAAACTAAATGCTTTTTAGCACTTACTGTACAAACACTACAACCGTGCATAAAAAGTACTGATGTTTTGACTACTTTGCAGTATAAAAACATAAAACTGGCCGGGAAAAGAGGAAGTCAGAAGGAATGATTATTGCACACCTCTTCCCTGTGGAGGATTTTATCCCCCTCGATAAAACTTTGCCCTTCTGGGACCTCTTCCACACCCTGTACAGGTACAGCACAGTTTTACTATCAGGGAGGCCTCCCATCATTCTTCCTCTTAGGCAGAGAGTAGAAAAAGAGGAGGCAGGTACACGATCCTCTCAGTGTGGAAGACACTCTGTATCTTGCTGTATCATGACTTCACGCTCACTCTTGATTCTAGTGGTCCTTGTTGGAGCCTGCGCTGCTTTCCCAGGTAAATGATGTATGGTACATTGTAATATTCTTAAATAGTAGCCAAAATTCAGCTCAGCTCAAGGACTGTTAAGTAAGTCGTGCCGGTATGTGATGAGGTTAATAACTGAACAAGAGTCTTGTTGCGAACATTTTCACATTACTTGCTGGGATCATGAATGGATTAAAACTTTCCTTTTCACAGCGGCTGCTACTTTATTTGTTTATTGTGCAGTTTAAACTTTCACCAGTTTTACTGATGTGCACTGTTTAGGGGGATTTTACATTAACTCTGTTAGTTATATTTTCAAGGACTTTTACCAGGATCTGCAGAAAGAGAAGACCATAAGAACATAAAAAGTTTGTGACACAGGAGATGTTTTTTGTACGACCTGTGATGTGTCGGTTGACACCGCCTACATCTGCATGTGCAGTAGTTTATTGACAGAGCAGCAAAAATATCTCAGGAAAAAAACGAATTATAAGAAGTGTAAAGTCCTGGTTTAACAAAACAAACGGGTGCTTTTCAAAAAAGCTTTTTTATTTTAAATGGAAGGATGTGGGAGATTAAAGGAGATTAAAGTCTTCTTGCTAAGTTTCTAAAGTTAATTGAAATGTTTCTTGTGTTAAATTCACATGCTCTTTTAACTGTTGCATTCTTTTAAAACTTTTGAAACATGTAGGCAACGCTGGAGTCAACCTGCGAGAAAATGGACCCGCAGCAGATAAATCTGAGAAGGTACTGTAAGATGATTAGAAGATGTATTATTAATAATGATGCTTAACCCACCTTGTGTGGGTTGAAAGTAGTCCTAAATGCCAACAGGCATTCTCACAATAGAAACTTAGGGATTTTGATCGAAGATGCTCTCTCTTTTGTGCCACATGTTGAACAACTGACTGGAAAACTTAAATTGACATTTGACTTTTTCTTTAGAATCAAATCTCACTACTTTTTTCAAACCAAGATAAGATAAGATAGGATAAGATAATCCTTTATTTTCTCCCTCAGTGGGGAAACTCACTGTGTTGGCAGCAGTACACATAACACACACATGCAGGGGAGTGGTAAAAAGTAAAAAATATATATAATTACAAAATTACAAAATATGAACAGTATACAGTACATTGAAAATAAAAAAGAAAGCGCAAAAAAAACAGGTAGAATGTGTGGAAGGTAGACAGGCAGATATTGCACATATGGTTATTGCACATATGGTTAGAAGAAGATACTTGTCTCCGCTACTTCCATGTCTTTGCTGGACTATGTTGATATGATTTAGACGCATCACAATGTCTGCATTCACTGCATGCAGTCTCCCATGGAGCTTTGAGGTTCATCAATATTCTCAAAGCTTTACGTTGTACGCTCAGGTCGGATGGTCTTCTTTGTCTTTCAGTAGAATTATAAGCTGGCATTTACTTACCGGTATTCACAAAGCTATTCTTGGTATTTTTCCATCCCATCTACCGGCTTACATGCTTGGAAAAAGCTCTGGGAGTTACAGTTTTTGTTCTTTTAGCTGTTCCTAAAGCCAGAACCCAGCTGGGTGAAAAAGGCATTTAAATACGTTGCTCCCTGCGCTTGGAATCAGCTCCATAATCACTTAAACCTCAATGATCTGGTCTCATTATATGATTTTAAACATAACTAGATATTCTACATGGATCTACTTCTGGCTGTAGATGTTATGACTGATAACCGTCAGGCGTGATCACGATGACCTTTGAAGCCTGAACTTGGAAAAAAGCCTTCAGATATGCTGCTCCCTGGTCATGGACTGACCTTCACAATGACCTGAGGTTACCTGTACTGATCACTCCGGGGGAATTTACTTCCATTTTAAAGGATCGAGAAACTAGTTCTCTTGGCCAATGTGATTGTTTTTAATCGAATAGTACTGAAAAGTTTGACATATACGGACCTCCTGTTCCTGAGTTTATGTTGTATGCTGTTTGTCGTTGGGTTTTTTTCGCTGTTGTAACACTGTTTCTGCTGCCCTCTTGGTCAGGTCACTCTTGGAAAAGAGATTTTAATCTCAATTAGTCTTTACCTGGTTAAATAAAGGAAATAAAAAAAAGCCTTTAAAGGTCTGAAGTTAACTGTACTTTTAGGACTTTATATATATACATTTATATATATATAGTCTCTGATGACGTTGTTGTTTTGTGGCGCTTTTGTATTTTATGTTTATATAGTTGTTATTTTATGTTTCTCATACTCGTAAATGCTGCCTGTCTTGGACACTCAGGGCACTCTTGAAAAAGTGCTTTTAAATCTCAAGAGTTTATTACCCTGGTTAATTAATGATAATAAAAAAAATATTTTGTCTATTGCTACTGTTTTCTATAATGTAATTTACATTTTGCTCTAATACTCTGTCAGTGATAGCATATATTTTGTGATTTAGACAGAAAGTTACATGCAGATACTCTGCTCAGCAACACCTGCCTTGTCCTCCTCCTCCTCAGGTAAACTCTGCACAATCATAATCAAGTACTGAATCGTTGCTTATCTGATGGACGGCCTTTCTCAGGCCTGCCATTTTCTTGTGGTGCATCATAACATTACTGACATCTGTATTCCCATCTTTCCTCTCGGTATCAGTTCATGAACTCGTACCTGCTGTTATCGCGGCACTTTACACGTTGGGAATGCCTCCCACACAGAGGTAAACTTGAAATGTGCAACACACACGCACATTTCCAGATTAGATTTACATTTAATCCTCATGTATCAAATCTTTCATCTATATATATTCAGCTAAATCAAACATGGTTGTTTTCATTGTTAGGGGAGAAGCATCCAGAGTCGTCAGCAGATTAGCAGGTAAGACAAACCTCACCTGCAGAGGCTCTATTAACCACTTTCAAATGGCAGTAAATGGAGATCTTTGTATTATTTCTATAATATTTTGTTTATTATGACCAACAGTTAATTAGATTTGCTTGTATTTTCTAATACTGAGGTTCCTTTCCTCCATGTTATCACACTCCTGCAGAAGAAAATATTGATTTGCACTTTCAATTTGCAGATTTTTTGAATTAGTATTCTTTCTAGAAACATTCTACCAATAATCTTTATTTAAATTAGGAACATGAAGACTATTCTGTCTTCATTAGAGTTTTGATTGGACCCCTTGATGAAATCTTCAGGAAAAAAAAGTCAGTTCAAAGTAATGACAAAATAAAAACAAGTTTCAAAATATGTCATTGTGAGCCGGTTAGATCATCATGGTATATTATTTTTACTTCTCACGTTGCTGAGTTTGGAGCATCTTGGAAGAAGATGATGCAAAGATTTAACACTGATTTCAAAAGGCACGAACATGCCAGGAGATCAGCCTTTAAATACAGCTATTATGAGCTAAGCTGTTGAGAGGGAGCTGTTGTATCTCTGTGGTATTCCAATCCAAGCACATTACACTTTATTATCACTTCAGGAAATTCTGTCAACTTGTGGAAAAAAGGGAAATATATCTATTCTCTTAAAACAGCTGATTTTCAGGCTTCAAAGCAGACCTAGAGCCTGATTCTGAGCTTCATCAAAAAAGAGAGGCGAATATTCACCGGGTTTGTCTACATCCTGAACCCAAACAGGGAGCTGCTTCCAGAAGTGGAGCCTTACAGTCCAATGCCTCTGCCTTATTATTGGAAACTCATCCAGTGAGCCTTGCCATGTGAACTGGTCTGTTGATGACATGGAACTTTGAGTTCTGTAAAACACAGTGGAGCTTGGACTTTAGAGGATTTCAAATGTGAAGTGAAGAGTTTCATTAAGATTTCATGAAGTGGATAATCTGTAGTGTGGTTATATTGTGAAGAATGACTCACTTATGAAGGTCTCCACATTTGAACAGAGTTGCTGTCCATGTTTAACCCTGATGTGACCGTGAACCACGTGGATCAGACCTCGTTGAGGCCCAGGTAATAACAAAACACGCCCAAAGGAGCATGAATGTACGAGGACATGGCTGTATCATCCCTGTAACACCCTATAATGTAATAATTTCCTGAAAATGTAATAACGCTTGAAAATGTAATAAAATTTGCACTTAACTCAATCGAAAATGTAATAAAACCCAATAATGTAATAACTTCCCCAATAATGTAATAAAATATCCTGACAGATATTGTAATAACATTTTTACCAATAATGTAATACCTTATTACGTTATCGGGAATTTATTACATGGTCCTCAAAGTCTGCAATTTAACCCAATAGTCATTCAGTTGTTTCAAATCCAGTGTATATAACATTCTTAGGTACTTAAAACACAAAATGTAGAACTCTGGACTGAAAATGAACATATATATTACATTATTTGTCAAGTATTACATTATCAGTTTTGGAAAAGAAAAAAAAGACCCACCTGAAAATGTAATAAATTCCCAATAATGTAATAAGGTATTACATTATCAGTAAAAATGTTATTACGATATCCGTCAGGATATTTTATTACATTGTTGATGAAGTTATTACATATGGATGTTATTACATTTTCGATTGAGTTAAGTGCAAATTTTATTACATTTTCAGGCGTTATTACATTTTCAGGAAATTGCTACATTATAGGGTGCTACAATCCCTCATGTGAGAGTGAATGTGTTACAGGAGCTTATTACAAGAAGCTGAGGACCTGTCTCTCTCGCTTTCACACCAGGTAAGAAATACCTTTTACTACAGTTTCTTTCCAGTTCTAAACATTTCTACTACTTACATTTATTTTTATTTTGCCTGTGTGAGCTGCATGAATTCCTCCGTCAAATTAGATGAATAGCAAACATATTTACTAAGCCAAAGCATATTATATGCCAACTAGCAAACTTAAATCTTCCAAGGAATAAGATATATGTGACTCGATCAATATTAAATGCACTGGCTTTGTATTCCTGCAGTCAACAGATTGGAAGATTGTGTTGCTGTTTCTCCCGGCAGATGTCATGTGTGCCTGTTCACCACGTGTACGTTTTCTCAGTATTTAGCTCAAAAACACGCTTGTTCTAACATTAAATATTGTGTTAAGGGTTTTTGAAGTACTTTTACTTCGTCTTTATTCTGCAGGTTGATGCTGATATCAAAAATGCGGTGCAGGAAGTGGAAGCAACTCTGCAGATTCTGCAGAAGCAGGTTTGGTATTGTTGGTTTTAACAATTAACCAATTACAATGTTTCTGAAACTAAAAATGTTATTGGCATGTGTTTACAGTTGCATCGCACTTTAGTTCATGTGGTGGTCTGGAGTGGAGATCATCAGGAACATACGTCAGTGTCTTTAAATGAAAATAGCAAAAAAAAAAAATCTGTCAGTTGTTACTGCTGCATGGAGGTTAAATGCTTGTTTTTTTAATTTCGTAGTGACTGTAAGTGTGTGAGAGATAAATCCGTAAATCAAGGCCTCTACAAAGCAAATCTTCTGAAAGCCCTGCAGGTAAAAAAGCTGATAGATGAGTAGCTTTTCTTTTTTGACTTATAACTTATCTTGCATCTTTTTTTTACTGCACTGTTGAAAATGTTGCTTTTAATTTGGTTTCAGGACTCTTTAAGTCATCTCTGGGAAGAACCAAGATGGCAAAACTCGGGTAATGACTTCACCGCCGAGCTACAGCCCTCCCCAGTTGTCTTGGACTCCAACTCACCTTTGGTAAGTGAAGAGAAATTAACCTTAGCATTCATAATTCATCTGTAAGTTATCAATCTCACCGTTGAGAAAGAATAAGTGGAAGGATATCGGCCGATGTGTAATTTGATTATAAATCATTTGTGTCCCTAAAGGAACGCACAGTGTTTGAACTTGACCTGTTAGCCGTTCAGCTGTGGACAAATCTGGTAAGTTTTTGTAAATCCTTGAAACAGATCACAGATAAAAAGGTCTGTGTGTTGGTCTCAAAAACAGCCTGTTATCAATCAGTATGTCATGAAAAGCATTATAAAATGGTTCTGAAAGAGTAAAAAGTGTCACCAGCAATGGCTGAAGTGTATATTTGCCTGATGGCAGTTTAGATAAGAAGTGTAAAGATTAACCTCATGAGATTACATGCAAGAGGATTCTTGTCAATATATTTCTTTCTGCATGTGCATCTCAACAGAACAATTATCTGAAGTGAAGTGTAAGTCGGTGATTGGCTGCGCAGAATGACCTCTACTTTGCGTCAAAGCCTTAACCAATCGTTGGTTTCCTCCTCTAGCTCCAGCCGTCCGCAGGTCAGTCGGGGTTCACGGACGGTAATGTCATCACCATCCCCTGCCCTACTGAGGTGACGCATGCCGACATAATTAATGCAGTAACTTCCTGAAACGTTGATCTAACTCGGGTTGGCAACCCGCGGCTCTAGAGCCGCATGCGGCTCTTTAGCGCCGCCCTAGTGGCTCCTGGAGCTTTTTCAAAAATGTTTGACCTTTTTTTCTTCTTTTTTTCCTTTTCTTTCTCTTTTTTCTCTTTTTTTTCTTTTTTTCTTCTTTTTTTCCTTTTTTTTCTCTTTTTTTCTTCCTTTTTCCTTTCCTTTTTAATCTCGACATTTCAACTTTTTTCTCAACATTTTGACCTTTTTCTCGACATTTCAATTTTTTTCTCGAAATTTTGACTTTTTTCTCGACATTTCGACTTTTTTCTCGAAGTGCATAATGAAAAAAAAAATCTTCCCCCAGTTATAACTAATATAGATACATGTAGCATGTGTTGTCTTCATTCTAAGGCTTATACAAGACTTTTCATTTTTTGCGGCTCCAGACGTATTTGTTTTTTGTGTTTTTGGTCCAATATGGCTCTTTCAACATTTTGGGTTGCCGACCCCTGATCTAACTCATCCAGATGCAAAGGTGAAGCTGTTTAAAAACACGTCTAAATCCTTCTCTCAGGAGCGGCCTTTTCTGCGAACACAAATAAATTCCCCCACTGAAGCAGAGCAGGAGGTTCTTAGTAGAACATCTGTGCTGACTGATCCTGTAAGAGACTTTCTTTTACTAAAACACAAATAGATTAATAAAGTTTGCACTTTATAAATTGAACTCTATGTTTTCAGGTCATGGGAACTGAGATACCTTGCTTAAATCGTAGTCCGTCTCCTACGACACCCACGTCAGGTAACATTTTTAACTCAGCTGGGAAACATGAATCAAATTTAAACATGCTAAACTTAGCTTTTCTCTGCCCTGTCCAGTACATGAGCTCAGACCTGCTGATGTCAAGGTGGTGGCTGCTGTAGGCGACTCTCTGACAGTATGTAATTCCCTTCTCCTACATGGTCTTTCATCAAATGTGTATCCACAACCACTTGTAATGTGCAACTGCATGCAAAGCACCGGGCTGCATCAGCAACTGCAGTGCATGCAAAGGCTTAAATCAAGCCTCCTCTTCGTGTCTGGTGTCTCTGCAGGCAGCCAACGGTGTGGGTGCAAAGGGAAACAACATTCTTCTGCTGCTCACTGAATACAGAGGACTGTCTTGGAGGTGAGTTGTGGGGGGAAATAATACTCCAGGAGGGATTCATTTATTTATTTTCAAACTGCATTTACAACAAGCTGTGTCTGTCATTTTCAGCATTGGCGGTAATGGAAACGTAACCACTGTGACCACTCTGCCAAGTACGTTTGTCTCTCTCTTTTTTTTAATCTTAAAACTAAATCAAATTCAAATGCTTTCAAGTTGAATATTTGATCAAAAAAGACATGTTCGATGTTGTCAAATTACAGCACTGATAAGTAGTAGAGTTTAGTAGGGTATAAACAACAACTAATCCAACAGACTTGGATTAGATGTCAACTAAAAATGAATACATTTAAGAAAAGTTGGAACTTTATAAATTGTAAACAAATCTATAAAGAAATTAATGAAACACGTTTATCACAGTGATTCATCTGACTTTTTCTTTTTTAAACGTTACAAGTTTTGCAGGTATGGAAGAAAACATCGACTGTAACTTTGAAAATGTTTACCGGTTCTGAGTCCAATACAGGATTTCAGCTGATCATCTGGCATCTGTGCCACGACACAGCTAACCCTTTGGAACTGTCTTTCCTCCCTATCATTTTCCTTCAAAGCCACGCTAGAGCAATACATGCAGAATGTGAATTTGCACCGTCTTGCTGAAATAAGCAAAGTTTTCCCCAGAAAAGTCGTGTTTGGCAGATTTCTCCATTTATCATTTATCATTTGTCTTCACTCAAGCCAAGTGCACTACTGCAGGCCCATGACATCCCAAATGCATGATTTTAGCCGTTAATGGTAACAAACCGCAGGGCCTTTCTGCTCTCTAGCCCCTGGCATCCACAGTTTTCACACACAAATCTCACTTTTATCTGACAACAAGACGGGTTTTCCACTTCGTCTCATTCACTTCATTCATTCAGTAATGGATACGGTGATAAACTGTGTTCGGGGAAAATAGTTTGAATATATTCCTGAGTAGGGCTGGGGATCGATTCAAATATCAAGAATCGATTCGATTCCGATTCTTAAGATTTAGAATCGATTATCAATATTTGATTCGATCCGATCCGATTCAATTTGATTCCGATATTGATTTGGGTTAGTGTTATTAAAACTGTTTTTTGCGTGTTGCATGAATTATATGACTGTAGTTATGCAAAATATTACTACTAGTATTATATTGAGATTCAACAGCAAGTATTGGCAGCTAATGATGCTGTAAGGACCAATCAGCTCCCAGAATGCTGATAGAACTGCTTTCAGAAACATCATGTGGGTCAGAATTACCAAACAGATCCAGGGAGGAAACAGAGACGTATGAAATCGTTTTTATTTTTTCCCACATTCCTTTTTATTTGTTCCATTTTCTGTCTATTTTGGTTTTAAATTTTTGAGCATTTGGTTTTTAGCATTTTTTGCAAATGTTACCCCAAGACAGTATATAAAGTAATGAAATATAGACAATTTATGCAATTATAACCTAACACTTTAATGTTTTCATACTTTTAAACATATTTAAAGGCAAAAACATGGCACCAGTTATTCTCGTGTCATACAAAACATTCCTTTTTTGGGGATAAACAGAAAAATAGCCAAAAGTTGTAATGTAATGATGAAAAAATATATATATATATAAATAAATAAAAGGAAAAAAAAAAAAGAAAAAAAGAAAAAAAAAATCGATCTTTAGACATATTAATCGATTTTTAGGAATTCATATGAGAATCGATTTAGAATTGGGTAATCGATTTTTTCAACACAGGCCTATTCCTGAGCAACAGTCATATCTACATCAGAAAAGTGTCGCCTTTTAACACAGTGAAGCTGAAAACAGTTTTAGCCTTTGTAGCACGGCGAGTGCCACGGGGCCCGACCGACAGGATAGAGGAGGACACGGAGTTTGTGCAGAACCCTTTTATTTAGCAAGCACCCAGGACACACGTGCACGAGCACAGCTTCAGCTCAGTCTGACCCCACCAGTCTCAGCAGCAGCTTCTCCTCTTATGAGCTGGCAGAGTGGAGAGGTTGACGGGACACAGGTGTGGCCCGTTAGCCTGAGTGGCTGCAGCTCCTCCACTCTGCCACACACCCCCAACACCAACCTCGAGCCGGGGTCCGTCCGGCCGAGCCTACTCCCCTCCCGGGCCCGGTCGGGCGGCCGTCCCCGGCGACAGGCCGACCAGCGGGAACAGTCGGGCGGCCGTCCTCGGCGACGGGCCGACGGCCGAGACCGCCGCTCTCGGTACCGGGCCCAAGGTGGTTTCGGGTCCGACGGTGCGTCCAGGACCACCCCCTCCTCCATGACGCGGACCCTCGCCGGCCGCTGGTCCGCCTCCAGGACCGCCTCCTCCACGGCGCAGCCCTGGTCTGGAGCTGGTGTGCCTAACACCGCCTCCTCCGTCGCGCCGCCCTGCTGGTCCTCGTCCACCTCTGCAGCCGACTCCGCCCCCATCTCCGCCATCGCAGCCGACTCCGCCTCAGACTCCGCCTCCATCCCAGGAGCCGTCGCCTGGCGGCCTGCAGCGACTGCCTCACGGCCGGTCGACTGCAGCGCCGCCAGGGCTGCCACGGCAAACCTCAGGCGTGGAGCCGGGATGGGTCGCTCCGTCGGCCCCGCCGTCTCGGGAGCCGTCGCTTGGCGGCCCGCAGCTTCTGCCTCCCGGCCTCTCAGCTGCGGCGCCGCCAGCTCCTCCCGCGTTGCTGCGGCGAACTTCAGACGGGGCGCAGGGGTGGGTCGCCCCGCGGCCACCAGGGCTTCTATGGCGGCCAGCTGCCGCTCGCCCTGGTCCCGGAAGGCGGCCGCCATGTCCGCCATGGCCCGGGCGAGCGCGTCCAGGGCCTGCTCCGTGCCTCCCTTTTCCATCCCGTCGGGCCCCACGTTGGGAGCCAGTGTAGCACGGCGAGTGCCACGGGGCCCGACCGACAGGATAGAGGAGGACACGGAGTTTGTGCAGAACCCTTTTATTTAGCAAGCACCCAGGACACACGTGCACGAGCACAGCTTCAGCTCAGTCTGACCCCACCAGTCTCAGCAGCAGCTTCTCCTCTTATGAGCTGGCAGAGTGGAGAGGTTGACGGGACACAGGTGTGGCCCGTTAGCCTGAGTGGCTGCAGCTCCTCCACTCTGCCACAGCCTTAACCTCCAATGAATAAATAAGTACAATTAAAACAATTAAAAGCAGACTTTTTGTTATCTAATATCATGTATTATAATTAAATGGTCATAGTTTGATCCATCAATTAAACCTCTGTTTTATTTTTCTGACCTCCGTGATGTTTGCAGACATCCTGAAGGAGTTCAACCCTAACGTGACTGGATTCTCTCAGGGAACCGGGAACGAGAACAGCCCAAAAGCCTTCCTTAATCTGGCCGTGGCGGGAGCAACGAGTGGGTGAGTCGCACCCACGAACCGCATTTGACTTTTAAAATCCAAAGGAACAACTTTTTATGGTCACATGTGATTGTTGCTAAGGTTTGTTTCTGCCCCCAGTGACATGGTGCGACAGGTGCGCTCCCTGGTGGACAAAATGAGAAACGACTCGGTGAGATGTGACACAAAAAGCAAAAGCAGAAATGTGTTTACTCATTTATTTAAGTACGATTTTAATCCAAATGTTCAGAAAAACACACAAACTTGACCGTTACGTCAGGGAAACTTCCTGGTTTAGGTTAGTTAGCCCCCCTCCTCCTCTTTTTCCCCCTGTATCTATTACTTTTTATCTATTTACTTTGTTTATTTGTAAAATGTCCAGATTATGGGGAGACTTTTTTTTAGATAATATTTATCAGTCTATTTTCAAAGTTTGAAATTCACAGAAACGTGGTTTATGTTTTTCAGAGTTTCCTTTAAATTGTTTAATCTTATTTAGCTGGAATTCTGGCCCATTACGGCTGACCTTACTTTTCCAATGTCTTGACTAATTTGATCTTTGAATGCCACGCAATGAGGCCTAAGGTGGAAAAAAACGCAGAATATGGCCTCCAATAACCTCCTATGACCTCTCGTCTGAACAGGGAGTTATTGTTCCAGCTTTCCGAGTCTATTAGAGACAAAATGTTATATTTGCTTCATTCAGTACAATTATTTCACCTTTGAGCATTTCTTTTGTCATTTGTGTCAAAGCAAAGTAGTGTTCTCTGTGTCCATAAAAATCATTCACCTTTACACCTTTAAGCATTGTAAATTATTATAAATGAAATTATGGCAAACGTATCATAAAACGGTTTGAATATAATTGGATGAGAGAGATTAGTGCTCTGCTGTGTTCATGTGACTCACTTGCAGTTAAAGCTTTGAATAATTTCTTTACCTAAAAAAATATAAACACCTAGACCTTTTTTAATTATTATCATAAAAAAAAACAACAACAGAAAATCCCTCTTGTTATGACGTAGTGTTGACATCAATCAATCAATCAGAGTTCTAATATTTTACAGACAAAATCATCTTCAGGAGTCCAAACAGGATCCAAACAGGAAGAGTTTCCTCAGTTTTACAGTCATACCTAGAGAGTTTATAGGAAGCTTATGTGATTTTCTGTGTAAACTGTATAAACGTTGTTTCCGTGCGTAATTCTTTATGATTTCCTTATGTCATTAAACCCTTACATACACTTAACACCTTGTTTTCCCTTTAGCGCATCGACTTCCACAAGGACTGGAAAGTGATAACCATGTTTATTGGTGGCAACGACATCTGTGACTTCTGCACAGACAGTGTGAGCGCTCCTCATTTCCACTCACATTTCCATACTTATAATTTACTTTAATCTAAACCACAACTCTCATTTTAGAAGATACTTGGCTGTTTTGTATGTGTAGTGGTCATATTTGTGAGCTTTTCTTATATTCCAGTCAATATATGTCTAAAATCTGTTATATACCTCCTTTTGTTTTTTTTAAATCAAATTATAAAACTTATTTGTTTTTAAACCAAATTATAAAACTTTTTTTAAACCAAATTATACAACTTTTTTTTCTTAATGATTGCTTTACTTGTTTTTTTCTTTTTTTTTTTTTTAAGAGACTGAAAAACGAATAAAATAGCTTGTTTTACGTCAACCCTAACCCAATCATAATCCACCATAACAAGACTTCGGAAACATTTTGGCTTTTCGTTTCAAAGAACTGCCAATTAATTCACAGTTTGTGATCAAATAACTAATCTCTTTCTGTTTTACAGATCTTCTTCTCACCCAGTAATGTGGTCGCGCGAATCCGTGACGCTTTGGACATTCTTCACAATGAAGTACGGGTTCATCCTCTCACACTTTGCATCAAAACTGCATCTTTGTAATGACTGAGGCCAAAATCTTATTTTCCAGGTTCCTCGAGCGTTTGTCAATCTCGTAGAGACGCTGAACGTCATACCACTGCGTGAATTGCACCAGGATAAATCTCTGCGTTGTCCCACCTGGCTTGTCAAGTCAGTGATTATTATTCTTTGATAATATTACAGCAAACAGTTTAAGATGAAGAAAGAAAAAAAAAAATCCCACATCATGTATCGTTGACATGTAAGTGTTTTGATGTTCAGTATAATTTGCCCGTGCACGCTGAGGCCCAGTGAGGGAACATCCGAACTGCAGAGGGTCACAGACTTCAACCTGGCTTATCAGGTATTGAAAGGAGAAATATATAAAGAAACTGTTTTCCGGCCATTTTCAGATGTTGCTGATATCTGCAAAATGCATAAACCCTAATCTGTCTTGACTAGCACGCAAATGTGCTGCTTTAACCCTGTTTATTATCGTGTCCACATCCAGACTCAATCAAGCTCTGTTGAAGGTGTTACTGTAAATCAGTCACACTTTTCTGTAACCAAACCCTTACAATTATAACACCTTTTATTTTTCCCATGTTACGTTTTGTTAAACTGACAAAATCTGAGTTAAAGCAGCACTATGTAACTTTTCCACCTTAATATCATATTTTCCAGAGTCATTGTGATGGTACATCAACTTCCAACAGGTTTAATGAACCTATGTCATGGTCTGAGGGGTCTGTATCACCTTCACTGGCACTATGTAACTTTGAGGAGCATGGTAGGAACCCTGCCACACTAAAAAACTACAAATTTTTACGGCATACGTCCAGTACCGGTACTCGAGTTGAGGGGGGATGAGGGGGGATGGCATCCCCCCCTGAAATAAAAACGGTCCAAATCATCCCCCCTGTAAAACTACCACCCCCCCTTTCCATCCCTTATGTCATTTCATCAATGAATGTGGTTTTACTGCTATTTCAACATTTAGAGTCATCACCAGAAAAATAACACCAGAAAAATAACTTATTTGACAATTTTTACCTGTTTCAAGTAAATTTTCACTTGAAAAAGTAGAAAAATCTGCCAATGGGACAAGATTTATCTTCTCATTACAAGCAAAAAAATCTTGTTCCATTAGCAGATTTTTTCTACTTATTTCAAGTGAAAATCTACTTGAAACTTGTTTTTTTTTCCAGTGATGAGTCTTGTTTTAAGTGTAATAAGATTTTTTACTAAAATGAGACATTTTAACTAGAAATATGACAAATATTCTTATTTTGAGTTTTTGCAGTGATCCATTTTACTTATCCTGTGAAGGACAGAGTCATATTGATAAGTTCAGAAAAGTGTTTTTTATTGCTGTGTTTTGATGTATTTGATGTAAACCCAGTGGATATTTAAAGCTTACAGAAGGCTGCATTTAACTGCTGCTATGTCATTCCTGCAGTATTTCTGCAGGTGTTTTGGTCAGTGCTATTATTTGTAATATATTATATTATTTGTAATCAGCACAAATTATCTGTCCCCATATGATAAAATCCACCTTCCCCCCTGATTTTTTTTTACAACTCGAGTACTGCATACGTCACTTCCCCCTCCTTCCGTAGTTTCGTAGGACTAGTATTCGTAGTCGAGACGAAAATGGGCAGGGCATGGAGCGCAGAGCTCAGCAGAAGCTGGTATCATGGCCGAAGCAGCGAAAAAAACGAGAGTAACAAGCTAAATGCCCGGACAATGCACGCGACGGGGACAGGAGTTTTCCGGCAGTACGCGCTGGTGCTCATGGGAAATGTAGTGTTCTTTCTGGTAAAGCACTACCGCTTTTGTCCAAAGGAGCCGCCAAACTCAACAAAAGCTGAAAGTTACATTGTGCTGCTTTAAAGTTACAAAAAGGATGTATCGTGAAGGATAGGAGGTTAAGGTGGAGAAGACGTTGCAACACTGACTTGTTTCTGTTTCTTTTTACGTTTGTCTTCATGTTCTGTCGTTCAGTCAAGTATGAGAGAGCTCATTGACTCTGGACGGTATGACACACATGACAACTTCACCGTGGTTCTGCAGCCCTTCTTCAGAGAAGTTTTCCTTCCCAAGTTAGAGGCAAGAAGTGGATCATCTTTAAAATGAGTCTTTTCATTTATTTCTTCATCTAGTCGTGACTTTCCTACGTCTTCTTCTTGAAAGGATGGCCGGCCTGATCGCTCTTACTTCGCCCCAGACTGTTTTCACCTCAGCCAGAAAGCTCACACACTCATGGCTCGCGCACTTTGGAACAACATGGTACGATCCACTCTTTATGAGAACATTTTTGTGTTTGTGTTTGTGTTTTCCTTCACAACAATCCAAACCAGTGACTAAATTAGTGACTCTTACAATAGCTGGAGCCGGTGGGGAACAAGACTTACAGGCAGGACTTCGCAGCTGGCGTTGATCTGAAATGTCCTTCTGAGGTAACAGTTTATTAGCAAATTTACATTGCATATTGTTTATTTGTATAGCCTGTGTTATTAATATTTAGATATCAATTTTTTTTCCACAAGAGCAACTCAGTCTTTCGAACTGCTGTTAACAGTAACTACACATTTCCAGGCCCTCCACCCACTTTTCCCCCTCCTACAGTAGGTTTTATTTTAATAAATAGGAACTAATTATTCATGCATCATATAAGGTCAATAATGTGATGCCTTTACAAACCCAACACATGTGTCTTTGCCATTCTGCAGGACTGGGGCAGGGATTTCTCCTGTGTTAACACAGCTCCCTCAAACTCTGTACCCACTTCAGGTGATATGGAGTTATTAACTTAAGTCAGATGCTACTGTTATGTGTACAACATGCTGATTTGAGCCTTTTCTTAGCTCATAGAGTACGACCAGCTGACATCAAGGTGGTATCTGCCCTCGGAGACTCTTTAACGGTAGGTTTATTTATGGCAGTGAGTTTGACTTGGTGGAACAAAGTTATGTGATTTTTGTCCTGGGCCAGATGATGCAGTATGAGTTAAGACCCCATGAATCTGCTACAGACAAGATAATAGAAAAGATAAATAGATTAGTGCAACAGTAGGTGGAACAGGAAAAACATTGTCTTGATTTCTGGAGCATAATTAGTTTTTTGCTGGTCGTAGACTGCCTTTGGTGCAAAGGCAAAAAGCCTGCTGCAGCTCAGGACTGAGTACACCGGGGTGTCATGGAGGTGAGATACCACACACAAAGATAATAATTAAACATGTGCTGCATTGTGTATATTTTGTTCATTTGCTGTCTTTCTTCCATGATCAAGCATTGGAGGGGACAAGGCTCTTGAAACCGTCACAACACTTCCCAGTAAGCCGCAGCCCTGCAGTGTTATGCACATTACCGCCACCAGATGGCAGAGTTGGTCTAAAAAAAACAAGAATGCTGTCATTGTGCGGTAAAATACCGTTTTTCTTTTTTCTTTTGTTTGTTTACCAGATATCTTAAAGAAGTTCAATCCTGCTATCAAAGGAATGTCAAAAGGACAAGGAGGAAGGCAAACTGGGTTCAATATGGCTGTTTCTGGGGCCAAAGTATCGTGAGTTCAAAAGATGGATCTAATATTTGCAACTCTTTGATGTTGGCAGTACTTTATTCACCTAATGAATTACTTGATTATACATAATTACATGCAGGGGCATCCCAGAGCAGGCCCGGCGTCTGATTGAGGCCATAAAAAATGACGCAGTGAGTTTCAAAATAATAATAACACCGTCTCCAAATCAGTTCATCATTGCCACAAATGACATTTTGTGATGACCTTTGCTCCAATTCCCTGTCTCTCCAAATATTCCATCTATTTATCTGGAATAGACGGTGGATTTTCAGAATGACTGGAAGCTTGTGACCCTTTTCATCGGAGGCAATGACCTGTGTCAGTACTGCAACGACCGGGTGAGTCGCTTTAAGAGTTCGTCACAGGAAATGCAGGCTGATCCATTGGGTGAAGGGCATGGGAGAAGAGGAGCCCTCCTGCACAAGTGCAGCACTTTTAAGCATCCCTGGGTGTTGTGTGATGCCCTGTGTAGAGCTGTCTCATGATATCACTCCCTAAATGGATCTGAGCACTGGAGCAGAATAATGAAGCTTTGTGAGCTGGCCTCCCCTAATAGTTTTATTGTGACAGAGTGAGATGAAAGCAGACATGGTTTCTTTTCAATGGGTGCATTCTGTCACCCCCCCATCTCTCTCCAGTGCAGCTCTCGCTCCTCTCCCTCCTCTAAAACTCAGCCTCTGTCTGCATTAAACATGCACACAAGCCACAGTCACAGTCCTTGTTCTGTAAGAGTCATAAACAACACAGAGGTCAACCCAGACTCACTTCATTCTCTCCACTCTTTTTCATTTTGCCTCCTATTTCTCAATCCTCTCTGCATTCTTCAGCGGTGGTTGTCATCATGGTTGTGCTTTTGAAGCTAAAAATCAAAGAGCGGCATCAATTTAAGATGAGCTCTGAGACTGTGTAGTTATATCCTAGGGTTCGTTCTTGCTGGTGAGCTCGTACATGGTTGATATTAGAGTCACACTTGGCCAATTCATTATTCCTTCAATCCACGAGTTCACAATAAATTCATAACTTTTCCTCTGAAATCCGCAGGCCACGCTTTCACCTAAGAACTACAGCTATCATATGATGACAAGCTTGGATATCCTGTACAAAGAGGTGAGATGCTGCTTAGATCTTCTGCATAGCTATCAGTAACAAGCAATAAAATCACAAGTGACTCAAGAAAAAAAGAAAAGTACAAGATTAACAGTGATTGCGTTTTCTTGCTTTCTGACTCTCCCAAGGCTCCAAGAATGATTGTCAATGTCCTGGGGATCCTGGAGATTGAAGGCCTTCGCAGGGTCAAGAGCGACAGTCTTGGGTGCAACGTGCTACAGAAGTAGGAAATTAGCATTTGAAACACAAAGCAGAGAATTAGAAAGTTGAAAGTTGTATCATTTTACCAGGGCTGGGCGATTTTGGACAAAAATAAAATCCCGATTTTTTTTCTCAGAAAACCCGATTTTCGATTTTGATTTTTTTGGTAAAACTACAAAAGACAATGGAATAAATTGTTTCAAATATTTTATCTTAAAGATTTCCCTATTGGGAATGAAGTGCAATTGAAAGATACTGTAAATCCTCCTTGAGTTTAGTAAAGTGACAACATTTACAATTTTCTTGACCAAACAAAGATGACTAGACGAGCTCTGTCTGTAATAAAAAGGAAAATCGATTTTCCGATGTTCCTTTTTTTAACATCGATTGTGATTAATAAATCCGATGTAGATTTAAAATCGAATAATCGCACGGCCCTACATTTTACCCAGGCCGGTGCTGTATTTTGCAGTTTTAAAGTCAGACACCGCAGTATGCATTTCAAAATGCAATGGGTTATTGATTTGCCCTTGATCCTCCTCCTCTTTCGGCTTGATTATTATAGTAGATTGCTTTATCCCTGAATATATAATAAATCCATAAATGTTGCAATTAGAACAGTAAACTTAGTCTTTTCTACAATCATTATTAAAATATTTTATCTTCAAAAATCATCTTCTTGATGTCATCCTTGACCCACAGGTATGTCTGCCCCTGCTTCCTGCTCCCTGGAGAGGATTCACTAGAACTGTCTGAACTCAAACGGATCAATCGGGAACTTCAGGTCAGTACCGAGGAGCAGCAAAGCCGAGCTGTGTGACACTGAAACTGGTTATTACATTCATTACATCGGCATCCCCGTCTGTAAGGTCGAAACTGAAAATCTGGTCTACGGAGGCCGCTATGATGCCAGAGAGGACTTTGCTGTGGTTTTCCAGCCTTTTTTCCAAAACTCCATCGTTCCTCTAACTACTGTAAGCTCCTTTTCACACCCTCCACCCTCCACTGCTACACAACAAACACCCAGATTTATGTCAGTAATACTACTGCATCCTTACAAACAGCGTTTTCTGCTTTCGCTCTCTTCCAGGATGGCAGGCCTGATGCCACTTACTTCTCTGTGGACTGTTTCCACTTCAGTGAACGGGGACATGCTGACATGGCTGCTGCTCTGTGGAATAACATGGTGAGTCTGGCAAGGCAAGCGGTGAAATATTAACTGAAGGGTTTAGGATGATGCCATTCTGAATCATCCTGCCTTCGCTGTAATTTGGTCTTGAACTGGGCAAAGATATAAATCTGCTTCGTCTCCAGTTGGAGCCAGTGGGTGAAAAACAGACATACAACAACTTCACCAATGCCCGAAATAGCATCAAGTGCCCCTCTGAGGTAAGAGAGCCGCCACATTTAACACTGCTCCTCCAATCGCTTACAGTCAACTTGCTGTAACTTGTACGCTTGGCTCAGTTTTAGACCTTGTTGTGTTGCAGGAGCATCCATACATTTTCACAAAGGTTAACAGTTTCCCCAGTTTGAGCACGACCTCAGCAGCACCCGCCACGACAAGCACCACCAACCGGCCTCTCGTCCCAGATTGCTCGAGCAGCGTGCCAGGATGGCTCGCTGCTGTGCTGGCACTTGTGGGACTTCTGATTGGCTGGGCCGCCACCTGGATCTTCTTTTCCTGCAGAGACAGGAGAGCCAAGAGGATGACGGCAGCTGCCGTGGAGACGAGCGTCACAAGTTTTTAAAGTGGCTTTTGCTGTGTTGTTGCACTGGACAATTCAAGGACGCAATGACGAGCTACAAGAACAAAAACATTTGCAAAAATTCAAAATGACTTTAGAAGGTACTTTATCTATAGTAGCGGTTTTTCATAATAACAGATGAAAAAGTAGCTACAAGTGGAAAGCTAATTACTGCCCTTGACTGGAAGAAAAGGGTATTCTTTGCTTACAAAAGCAGATGTTGGGGAAAAGAAATGAAAATACTGAAGGAGCTGAAAGTGTTGGAAATGATTGTGAGCAGTGTTGTATTTTCCTTTAGATTTATATATCACTGTTGCCGTAAGGCTAATTTAAATGTTGTAACTAACTTAAAAAGAACCAGTCTAAACCAGCAAACATAATGACATGTTTGCACAGAACATTTGCAAGTGCGTCCACACTGGACGTTCATATAGCCAATTTTATTAAAATTAACATGCATCTTGAATTAATTTGTGATAAATATCTCTATTTTTAGATGGGCTAAAGCTTGATCTAAACTAAATGCACATATAATTTTAAAACTATGAGGATATTTTGTCATTAATGCGTTCATTATTTTTTTTATTTGAAATACGTAATACTTAAACCCTCAGGTGTTCAGTAGGTGTCAGGAGGATTCAGCTAAGGAATCGTGTCACCAGTGGTGAGACATTGGCTGTATGTTGGGCCCTGGATGTATCTGTGCATGCAGCAAGGTTAAGGCTGATAGAAGACACCCTGGTGTCAAGATGAAGAGCAGGAAAAACATGCAGGGAAGGCTAAAGTTCTGCAGGAAATGCACAAATGTGATAGCAAAGTTAATCCCATCGAGAACAAGTGTTTGGTCCTAAAAGAAACAGCAGGTAGACAGGCAGAAAATTAAACTGGGATCAAATCAGTGTTCTCACATAGTAACTGAATGTCCAGCAGTCAAGATTTGGTTTAGATCAACAACAATCATACAAAAGGGAATTTCAAAAGTTTTGAAGAAGATTCCTCTACACTGTTAATAAATATTTGAAAGAATCTGATGTATATTTTCCAATAAATTCCTTTGAAAAAAATGAAAGTCTTCTGAACGTTATATATTAGACAATGGGAAAACTTGGGAACGTGATCTAAGAATACTGAAGAGGCAAAGTTTGAAAAAACAACAGCCAGACTCTAGTGGATAGAAAGCCAACAACAACTTGAATAGCCTCTCGTAACAAACAAGGTAATCAAAAGCCTGAACGCAAAAGACAGCAGGCCTTGAAGCAGATGTGATACAGCATCATTTAGGATTACCTGGAAAACCATTGCCACCCAGAATAGTCTGTTGATGCGTCCAAGAAAGGCACTGCATAAGAAAGAACAACCATAATGTCTTCTCTGCATAGTAACAGTTCTTAAATAAATAGCCAGTGGACATGGGTAGCATATATCAACACTTCAGCTCACATTTGTACCAAACTTGAGAAAAATACGTCGGGCAAAAGGCCAGTTTCTGGCCAGTTTCTGTAAAGGTATGGGGACCATCTGTGACCATGGCTTGGGTCACACTCACACATATATATTAAATTGATTGAATGAATGAATTGAATGAATGAATGAATGAATGAATGAATGAATGAATGAATGAATGAATGAATGAATAAATAAATAAATGAATAAAAAAATGTATTGGTCACCACCAAGCATGAACACTTAGGTCACAACCAAAGGGTCAGGGCTGAAGCCTCGGCTTGTGAATGCCCTCCATTCTTACATTTCAAAATGTTCTTTTGTCTGACATGTTTGAGACATTTTCCTTATATGAAATACAACAAATGAATAATAGCTAACAACAACAAAGAGCATATGCACATATATATGCATACCTATCTGCTTATGACATACCTACATATATCCATACATGTACATACATATAAGCACATTACATATCCACATACATATGTACACTACACATGCTTACACTTACATACATACATGTATCTGTACACACACATATGTTAAAAAAAGGATTACTTAAGTGTTTATCAAAATAATACTCAACTTACCCATCCTTTTTCCACAGACAGAAATGCACCTACTTTTCGCAGCTGTATTACAGATAGGTTGTTTCCAGTTGAATTGGCCTCT
Source organism: Cololabis saira (assembly GCF_033807715.1). Taxonomy (NCBI): domain Eukaryota; kingdom Metazoa; phylum Chordata; class Actinopteri; order Beloniformes; family Belonidae; genus Cololabis; species Cololabis saira. The sequence continues at coordinate 12,942,639 of NC_084602.1, forward strand.
GATGGCATAACGACCCCTGATTATGTATTCAAATCAGTACTAGAGTTGAGGGGGGATGAGGGGGGATGGCATCCCCTTTGAAATAAAAACAGTCAAAATCATCCCCCTGTAAAACTGCCATCCCCCCTTTCCATCCCTTATGTCATTTCATCAATGAATGTGGTTTTACTGCTATTTCAACATTTAGAGTCATCACCAGAAAAATAACTTATTTGACAATTTTCACCTGTTTCAAGTACATTTTCACTTGAAATAAGTAGGAAAATCTGCCAGCGGGACAAGATTTATCTTCTCATTATAAGCAAAAAAATATTTTTCCACTGGCAGATTTTTCTACTTATTTTAAGTGAAAACCTACTTGAAACAGGTAAAAATTGTTGTTTTTTCCAGTGATGAGTCTTGTTTTGAGTGTAATGAGATTTTTTTTACTAAAATAAGACATTTTAACTAGAAATAAGACAAATATTCCTGTTAAGGGCAGCACGGTAGCTTAGTGGTTAGCACTGTTGCCTCACAGCAAGAAGGTCCCCGGTTCGACTTCCAGGCCCGGCAGGGGCCTTTCTGTGTGGAGTTTGCATGTTCTCCCCGTGCTTGCGTGGGTTTTCTCCGGGTACTCCGGCTTCCTCCCACAGTCCAAAAACATGCATATTAGGTTAATTGGTGATTCTAAATTGCCCGTAGGTGTGAGCGTGAGTGTGATTGTGAGCATGGTTTGTGTGTTTATATGTGGCCCTGTGATGGACTGGTGACCTGTCCAGGGTGTAACCCCTGCCTCTCACCTGAAATGAGCTGGGATTGGCTCCAGCAGACCCCCGTGACCCCCCAAGGGATAAAGCGGTTATAGATAATGGATGGATGGATGGATTCTTGTTAAGATTTTGAGTTTTTGCAGTGATCCATTTTACTTATCCTGTGAAGGACAGACGTATATTTATAAGTTCATAAAACTGTTTTTATTTTTGTGTTTTGATGTATTAGATGTAAGCCCAGTGGATATTTAAAGCTTAAAGGCATTTAACTGCTGCTATGTCATTCCTGCAGTATTTTTGCAGGTGTTGTGGTCAGTGCTATTATTTGTAATATATTATATTATTTATAATCAGCACAAATTATCTGTCCCCATATGATAAAATCCACCATCCCCCCTGATTTTTTTTACAACTTGAGTACTGATTAAAATGCATATGCTTAGAAAAAAACAATAATAAAAATAATGTATTCCAGGTTTCCTCCACAACAGCACCCCCTAGTGTCCGCGGGGAGTATCGCCCCCGCGCCTCTGAGCAGCACCAGTGTGAAGATGGCGGAGGGTGAATTGAACGTGGATAGCCTCATCTCTCGGCTCTTAGAAGGTACAACTATCTGATAAGTAATGCGATATTAATATATCGACACAGCCACAACGGTTGAGGTTTAGTGTCTCTAACCTGGGTTTCAGAGTAATGTCACGGTTGACTGGAATACCGCAGGAAAGAGTTAGCTCCCGCCGCTGACGCCAGGCTAGCCTCGGCTAGCGCTAGCCGCCTGTCGTGTTGAAGACTGATTTATGGTCCCGCGTTACACCGACGCAGAGCGTACGCTGTAGGTACGGCGTAGGTTCTGCGTCGATTTAACGCGGAACCATAAATCCGGCTTTATAAACAGTCTACGCCTACATGTTTCTGACAGCTGTTTGCCCAGCGCTACTCCTGGCATTTAATTGATCAGGCCGTGGTGTTTAAGGTGTAATTAAAGTAAATCCCGGGTGGTTTTGGGCTCATTTATTTAGCAGAAAGGGCTGGTAGTCAGGAGGGGCAGGGATGTGTTTGTCTCGGAAACAGACAGTCTAGTTAACACGTTTAAGATAAATAAACTAGAGGGAGACTAAAGTAAAACCTGACCAATAAATCAGCTTTTGTTGTGAGGAAATGTGCGTCAAATAGCAGTATATATATTTACCTATGTAAGGGGATATTGGATGTCTTTATCATACTATTTAAGTGCTTAAGAGTTTATGCTCTGTACCTTTTTTATTTCTCACTTGGTTCACAAGTGACTTTTTCGTGCTCACTTAACTAGAAACTAGAACTAGAAATTAACATTTGATTTGATTTATTTTGTTTTTGTACATGTAAAAAAAACAACACTTCATGAGAAGTTTAAGAAAACAAAACAAAGAATTTCATCCTTTAAAACTTGCTATCTTGATTTACATGTGCCAAAAAAGGAGTAGGAAGAAGTGTAAACTTATTTAGTCCTACCCCCACTCAATAATCATTTAACCTGTGTTTATAAATATCCACACACTGTACTCACACTGCTAAATAACCATATTATTATTAATTATATACTGTAATTATACTCACACACATACTTATACATGCATACATACTTACACATGGGAAGGAACATAGTTCCTTTGGCATCTCCACATACACAAAAACACATCTTCTCTTCACAAACAAGCATGGAGAAGGATCTGCATTAATGCTTTACTGGTGACATTACATGAGCTCCTGAGAAGGAGAAGGAGAATGAGAAGGGGTTTTCTGCTCCCCTGAGGGATATTCTGAGTCAGACCACTAAGGTAAACTCAGATGTCCTTGGCATACTTTCCTCTCTTACCTGAGACGGTCAAGATTTTTTTCTTTTCGTTTTGGGCTTAGGCAGAAGATTTTGTGTGTTTGTTTACCTGACAGACGTGTAACGTGACCATGATGATGCTATTTGTGATCCTGACTAGGGTTAAACAAATATAGCAAGTGGATGGATGAAGTAATTTTTGTCAATCAAGTGTAATTAAAGGTTTAATGGGATACTTCGTTTTTGTAGAGCCGTTGGTTTAAGATCAGTTTTTCTGCCTTCCATCACAAAATTGCCTCTGAGGAATTATTTGACACCCTGTTAGATTTCGGTTCAAGTCAAATTGTGCCTGAAGGGATACGGTAATTCTAGTTAATGAGCACTGAAGTGGAATTGATAACGTCCTGGATGTATAAGTTATCAGAACGACTGGAGATAAGTAACTCTTTAACCATTCCTGAGGAATGGGACTTTAAGTAACTAATAAAATTATAATATTTAATCTTAACAGACCTTATTCAGTTCTTCATCGTGGAAATATATAGTAAAAGTGAGAGACACATCTGTGTTATTCTAAGAGTTTAACTTTGTATTTTCTATCTTTTTGCTGGAAAACACTCACAATATGACTCATGTTTTTCCACTAGGTTTGTTTTTTACAGATTAAATGTAAATTAAATGAAAATATACAAAAAATGAAGGGCCTCAGAATCTGTAATAAACTTCTTTTTGATATTCTGCTCCATTCTGAAACAAAATCACATATGTCGTGTAACATATCATGTTTACTGGCCACTTTCATGCATAGGTTGTGGTTAAATGATGCACTGGAAATTGTATCTTTGTCCTGCTTCCACCCTCTAGATGTGGATTCACAATAATCTCATGAAGGTGCAATTTTTTGAAAATCAGCATTCGATCACTCGCTTCTGAATCAAATCTTCATCAGATTAATCAATGTCATATCTTATGAAATATATGATTTACACCCATACTGAGTTTCATTGGCTGGTCAATCATGCCCATTGAATTGGCAAAAATACTCTCATGTGTTATTGACCAATAAAAATACTGACAAAGATTATTATTATTATCATTATTAATAAGCCAAGTTTTTTGTGTATGCCACAAATCTCTGATTAAATTCTATCACTGTATCAATTCAGAATCTTTCATGTCCACTGAGTGCTGCATCCTAAATTTGAGAAATGTCCACACCTCTGTTATTGCAATAAAAATGTACAGGACATAGTGTAACTTTGACCGGATACATATACAGTCACACGGCTGCATGTGTGCTGTCTCACATAGAGAAGTGCAACAGTTTATGATGGTTGCAAATCCTTGTCATTGCTTCATTTCAGCCTTTGCCCCTCAGTGTTCTTAAGAACATAATCTCTCCTAAAAGAGCCAGCCTGCAGATTGCCAGTGCAAACCGCAAAAGGTTCCGTGTTAAAGCTGAGCAGGCTAAGCATCCAGGCTTAACTCACTCTGCTCTGATGAAGCCTGGAAAGGAGTCCTGCTTCTGCAATTTCATGCTTCATGCAGTGCACATTGTTCAAGTACGCGATAGATGAAGGATAAGTAATAAACCAGCAAGGGTGGTGGAGCCCTCAAATGCTTTACGGCAGTGAGAATCATCCTCTGCAAGGACCCATTTTTCCCTGTTTACTTTAACTGCTCTTTGCTTTGGTTTAATTACATGTCTAAGGAGACAGAGTTTGAAGAGATTCTTCAGTTAGTACTCTTATTTGGGTCTGTATTTATAAATGCTTGGAAAAGCATTCCCTGAGCTTTCAGAATTGTGAAAGAATAAATCCAATTTAACTGCTCCTGTTGGCATTATGTCATTTCTCAGAAACGAAAAGGCAATAGAAAAAGGGTGTCAGCAAACTTCCTCACTGAGTACGATGCATTTGTTTCACTGGGCTCTGCCATCCTTTAATAGACTCCAGTGGGCGTCCAGCTGTGTGGCGATATAGAATTAGTTATATAATTCCTGAGTTGTGGAGTTGCTCATCAGTTTATTTATTATTATTCATTGCAAAAAAAAAAAGTTTTCAGTGTTAGTTTTTATGTTATTTAACTATTTATCTAGGGTTCTGTGGGACACTCTTTTAAATCTCAGGATTACCCATACCATTTACTATTGACCATTTTTACATGCTCAGTTTGTAATTTATGCTACTGTCAGCTGTGTGAAAAGCGCACAACAAATAAAGCGTGGTGGATTGATGAATTTAAAATTTTCGTGCAACTCCCTGTTTCAGCCGACTTTCACCATCGTTGACAATTCTTGCTTTTCTTTTCAGCTTTATATGATAAATCTGAGTTGTGGCCGCAAAGTAGGCTTAAGCTAACAGTGTAAGTACACAGGCAGTAAAACCACTCTGCTGCTGAAGATGCGGGCTGTTCTCATGGCGTAAGCAGTGGCCTTTTTAAGTATGGCTGAGACTTAAGCGGTTAAAAGCTATGGAATCATAACGTCTCCAGTTCATCAGCTTATAAGATGGCTTTGTGGGTCTATTTGAAGATTTTGCTCCTCTGAGTTAGAAAGTTGTTCTGCCATTGCATTCATCTGATGAACTTTGTGGTACAGGGGACTTTCAGTTTTGTTTCATAAGAACTAACTAATAATATCAGAAACACTGACATAGTTTTTCTTTTCTCACCAGTGCGAGGATGTCGTCCGGGGAAGATAGTCCAGATGACAGAGGCAGAGGTTCGGGGCCTCTGCATCAAATCCAGGGAGATCTTCCTCAGCCAGCCCATCCTGCTGGAGCTTGAGGCCCCCCTGAAGATTTGTGGTCAGTTTTTTAATTTTTTTAATTTAGTCCCTTGTTTTAGTACATTTTTTTCACCATATTCTGCCTTTCTTGCTATTTTTATTTCAATTTCTCTCATGATTTCTGTCTTTTGCAACCTAATGTCCAGTAGTGTCCTACTGTAAACTCTGCTGGACTTCTGAATTATACGCTATACGTGCATAAGAATTAAAATAAACTTTATAATCCAAAAATAACCTTTAAAATATAATATAGTTTACTGAAGGATATTTAGGACCTACCAAATTACTTTTTTCCTCCTATTGCTTTAATTGACGCTGCTTCTTTTTTGGTATTTTACCCCTCAAATTGTAATGCAAAAGGACAATTTAATTATAGCTTTGAGAAAAATAATAGAGCACATCTACAGAGTTAAAAACTGAAGTTTTCTTTCAGCTTTCTTTCTGGTCCAGTAATTTGTTTCAGAAGTACTGTGTGTGTGTGTTTGAGCATTGTCATAATGATGTCCACAAATCTTAAACTGGACCATTTACATTTTTAAAGAGCAGCTCATGCAGAAAGGTACATTCTGGCTTTGAAGGGTTGGGAGCACCAAGGGCAGTCTCCCACTCAGCAGAGCAGAGTTTGCCACAAAATCTGGTCTTCCTACCCTCAAGCAACAGCGTATTACTTTGATGCTGCTCAAGAGTTTCTTTTGTAACAAGGCTGGGTAACACTTATACAACTAGGACCACATTTACGTATCTGTTCTTCCTTTGACTTTGCTGCTGGATACTTACATAAACAGAGATTGTACACCACTGGGGCAAAGACACAGTCTAATTCAGGGAGTTTCAAAACAAGCAAAGAAGCCCACATTCACATGTGTGCTCTTATCAACAGCTAAAAAAGCTGGCTGGCTTCTGCGTATCTCAGCAAACACTGGCATACTTAATGTCTTTCCTCAAGTGTAGCATCACAAACAACTCACAGAATATATTTGCCATTCTGAGAGAAAACCTTAACGGGTGTCATGGATACCAGTCTCCCCCTTTACACACATTTGAAACTGTTAAGTATGTTTAATACTGACCGTATCATTATCACATAGTGTGATCTGTTTTGTAGTAAATGCAAAAAAACAACTGTCTCTTTAAAATCCCCAAATGAGCTCTTCCATGTATGCTTGATTCTGAAATGTACACACGTTTGAGGTGGTATTATTTATCACTGTGGGAAAGTTCATGGGCTTTCCTTAACCTCCTTTTTTTCTGAACTTTTAACCCGCGGCCGATGAGCTGCATGTAACCCACTGCCCTGATGCCAGGCCTCCTGAGCACCAGCAGTGAACATGAAGACCAAGCAATGGATGTCCTTAATTATTTAGATTAGGTTCTGTGTTAGCTCGGTATCAAACTTTAATCTCAACCGTTTGGCTTTATAGTTTAGTTGTTTAAAAATGTTTATGCTGTTTTTGCAGTTACATAGATTACAATATTTTGGCTAACAAAAAAACAACAACAAAATATTGTTAGCATGAATCGCTGTGGTTATAATTATCTGCAGTTGGTTCTTTACTGAAAAATGCAGATTGTCATTTAGATTATGCAGTGTAGTGCATAATTCAACAAAATAACATTGCACGGACTTTATAAAATAAATATGTTCAGAAAAAAATAACATATTTTTTCACCTTCAACCACATCCAGGTTTGTTTTAACGCAGTCTTTTCCTTGTTCTTTGTAATAACATTCAGTGGTTCCTAAACCAGTGAAAAACTTGAATAGCACGACAGCCTTTCATGTTCAGATGATGTTTAATGTTCCTCTATCTCATAGACTGATTTCTTTACTTTTTTACATTAATTTTATCATCAAAACTGAACCAATTCTGGTCCTTAAATAAAGGTAATGGTTTACTATGCTTAACTATAGTATACTTTTCTAGATACTTCAGTAATTAGTCAATATTCTTAGGAAATGTAGTTTCTTGGGGGCTAAAAGTTTTCGCTATAACTGCATATGAAAGCTGTAAAAGTTTTGTGGTTTGTGTCCCCCTGTTGCTTTTCAGTCATTTGGTGTGAGACCGCAACAACTTCAAAACTCCAGATCACAGTTAAACATATGTATAATGTGCACAATATAACAATCCAGTTAAGTAGAAACACATGTTGTACTTTATGTACTTGGTTTTAGGAAGATGGCAAAAACATGACGAAGAGTTTTACTTGAAATATGATGTAAAAAAGCACATGCAAGGAACAAATCGCAAACAATCTGAAGAAACGTAAACAAGACTAAATTGTTATTGTTCTGACGGGTTTCCTGCTTCCGCTTTGTTGACGTAATAAACGATGTAGGGTCCTGGCTCTCCGGTGCTCACCAACCAGCGGAAAAGCAGGCCAGTTATTTGTAGAACCTGTTTGGAACTGGCTCTTGCAACAGGCTAGCACCAGCACCGATTTTGAATTGGTTGAAAAGCCACAAAAGTTTCCACTTAACTTGGACTTTATAACAATTATCCTGTATAACCACCTGCTAATTGCAGACGTTTGTTCTCCTCAAATCAGCTCACTGAAGTGAGCCTGATGTGCATTTTCCACGAAGGAAGAGTTCAAAAGTTTGTTTCAGAATAAAGCCAGTCATCTTTAACCAGGAAAAACTGCATTATAGCCACTTTGTGGTTGCCCCTTTTTTCCTCAGTATTTCCAGTCCCATGATTGTATTTATTTATTTTTGGACACATTATTTATTAAGAAGTTACATAAGATTAAAAAGAAAAGGTTTTTTGTTTGTTCTGGATTTATTTTTGTTTTGTTTACACCATATGTACCGTACTATTCATTTATGTTTAACATGAGGCAGAAACAGTTTACAACTAAACTTTCTATTCCAGCTCAGCATGAAACACAGTCCATGGAACAATGACGGGTAATCTTAGCACTAAAAGTACTGGAGCAGCAGAACAAACATTTAATCTGAGTCTCACACTTGCTTTTAAAGTGCAGTTTTAAACTTATAAACGTCTGGGGAGTTTGTCCTCCTCTGGTAGAAGAAGTCTCTTGATTGCCACTGTGAGTAAATCAATTTATCGCAGCACCCAATCAGTTTTTATGTGGGAAACCAGGCATTAATTTAGGACAGATTTGGAAACTTGCAAAGCTTTCCTTTTAATTAAGAAGTCTCTTATTTTCTTGATTAAAGAGTATGGAGTAGATTCCAAATCTGTCGGATAGACTCAGGGTAGATTGGTTCCATATATTCCCCATCTAAGTTGTTAAATCGTAGAATATGACTGTCAGTGGTTTACCAGACAATTCGATTATATTTTATTCGTTCAACCCTCCTGATATACATTTCATTTATACTTGCATACATTTAGGTTTATCCACTTAATTCAATAAGAAGTGACCTTCACTGAGAAATGCTGTCATGGTTGCTGTCTCTAGTACATTGCAGCATCTTTGAAAAAGCCTGTTTAGGATAATTGCTGTGCTTTCTCATTGTAATGATAATTTAATAGCAAGGGCTCTTTTTTCTGCGTTCTTTCAGTGAGAACAGGCAGTCTGAGGTTGGTTAAACGATCTGGAGCAGGCATCAGCAGTAACGTGGCAACAGTTGTACCCCAAGAAGCTCTGCATGCGATCATGTATTGAGATGATGTATCTGCATTGAGACGAGAGGGGCCTGTTAATCTTGATTATGTGCGTGTAAGGGCCGGGACACACCGAACCGGTTATTTGCCGTTGGACGGAGTCGGGCGAGGTCGTGACTCAAGTTGGGTTGGTGTGTCCTGTGCAGTCGTCCGCCTGCGTCCGTGTTCATTTGGCCAATTCGACATGTAGAATCAGACACTAACCATCCAGAGTTAACCGGAAATGACGATGGTAAAATTACTAAACAGTAATGGCACAGACACTACAGTACACTCTATTGTGGCATCGGTTTGGATTGTGTTTGATTGTGTTGTGAAATCCAATATATTTTAATTATTAGCAATCGTATTTTTGATAATTTTTGACTTCTATCAGAAATGATAATACTGACTTATGACATCGGGCTCTGTTCAGAACTCTAGACTAGAGTCATCCTTCATTTCTGGTTGTTCTTCTTTCCTTTTCTTTTTGGGCGACTTAACAGATTAGTGCTGCCTGCAGTTATGGGGACGTATTACGCCTCGCACATGCGCAGAAAGTATGCTCCAGTTGGCGTAGGGTCGGTGTGTCCAGGAGTCATTTTTTGAACAACTCGGGGAAACGGGAGCCGACTTTCAGTTCCACTACTTTTCTGCCGATGGTCGGTTGTCGGGTTGGTGTGTCCCCGCTAGGGATGGGCAGTATGGACAAAAAGATTTATCACGATCATTTCTGGCATTTATCCCGATAACGATAAAAATGACGATAGAAAAAAAACCAATTCAACTCCACCCTTGTAAATATAAATCTATCACCACATTCAGTCTTTGGAACCCCCAAATCACTGCTCTAAAAGAATACTAAATGCTACTAAACTACACCAATTAAATTGAATTAATAAAAACCAATTAAATTAGTACACCTGTACTGCAAAACTGTAATGACTCAAATGAAACAAGTTTGAAATGTAAGAACAGATTCGACATTTAGTCAAACTGCATGGCTTAAACAGTGGGATAACTGTGCAAACAGCAAAAGTACCATTGTCCTTCAAGTTTTCCTAGCTTATAAAATCACAAAGTAGAAAAAAATACAACCTGATAAATTGCACTCACTGTTTTTTTGCAGACTCTGCATATAATAGATGATGTTTGCTCCTCGTCACTCTTTTTAGATCCAAACCAGTTCCAGAGCTGGAGCCGGAGCCTCGTTTAACAACGAGCTCCTCGCTCTCAGATCCGCCATGTTTGTTACACAAAAACGTCATCAACGGGAATTTATCCTTTTTACCGTGAATTTACAAATTCTTACCGTGGGGAATTTTTTTGACGGTTTATCGTGAACGGTAAAATATCGCCCATTCCTAGTCCCCGCCTTGACACAGAGAGAAGAGCTCACTCGCTACACTCAAGAGAGAGCTAAAAACATGATTAAATACTAAATATGTGAAGGGTTCACCAAACAAATGTTACATGTGAGGCCATCTGTGCACCTGGGTGAGCTAAACTTGAAGTTGAAAATCAGAAACCATAACATCTGATGAAAATGTAATTTTCTTTTTCTTTCTTTTCACATTTTTAATTTCATTTTGAAAAGGGAAGTTTTATCCATCAAATTAGACATCTTCTAGCTATACCTAAACAAATGCTCCAACATGCATTGTTTTTAGTATATAGCTGAGGGTTTCCCAGATTATTTTCTATTTCTCTACCTTGTATGACGACTAAGATAAAATCTTTTTTATGCTTTTGGCTTGTAAAACACATCTATGAACAACCACAGGTTTGCATTATTTATTCATTTTAAATGAATGGAAATTCTCCCCACTTCTTCATCCTGGAATGTTACACAGCTGCTGTCAGCTGTTAAACCCTGCAGAAATGGGTTAAATTAAGGGTGTAATCACTTTGATCCCATAATTCTTTGTAATAGGGCATGCAGAGTCTGTAAGATAAGTATTTATCACAACTTCACTTTCATAGCACTAACTTGGCCGTGCAGCTGTGATTGTGAAGTAGGGGATACTTGCTGTGAAACTGCTTTGAGCTGCAGTTTCTGGAACCAGATATTAGTTGAAAAATCAGATGTTTTTCTACCCACCACAGTGCTTTAAACATACGATGTAACAAATATATTTCTGATAAAAAGGTAGTCGCAGCCACCGGGGAACTGTGGACTATATAAAATGAAATGACAATAAAAGTCAGCTGCAAAGCTGAATGAAAGAGGAGTGTTTTATAATCCAGTGTGCCCATGTTTTACCACAGTACTGAGTTATCCCTGCTAAGTCCTGCTCAAGCTGCAATTCACTCACCTCCAGCTGTCATATCAGAGTTCAGGATATGTTTACATGTAGTTTCAAGCATGAATTTGCCCCTACAATACCTTTTTCTTTTTCAAAGCAAACACTGGTAGCTCATATGGACAGCTGTGATTGTGTTGTGTCCATTTCTCTTTTTCTGTTGACACAAGCAAGAATTATTGTATTGTGCCATGACCTCTGTATCTAGTTCTAATTCTGTAGTTCAGCGTGCGTTGCCATTTAACTGCTCATCATCACTTTCCTGTGCAAACTCCAAATCGGTTTCAGATAATCAATTTAAGCTATGTTTTAAAAAGAGTCACTAGTTGCATCAATGTTAAACAACCTGAAGCTGCGTGCCCGGGGAGAGGGGGTAAATAGGAAAGCAAAAATATGGTTTATACTCAAAACAACTGGCCAAGGGCACGAGGAGCACTGAGTATAAGGTAGACCAAAACTTCAGTCAGAATAGTTCTTAACTCATTCATTTGCAAGGAACATGTGCTTTTGCGTCCTAGCATATATACAGAAATAAGTGTCGGCTTGTAGCCATCTATTTTTTGATGCCAGTCGTGGTTTGGGTTTTGGTGTATAGAAATGTGACTGGCGCAGTGAAATTGGGAAATACCGACTAGTTTCACGACCTCGATATGAAGCAACCGTTTTGTTGGTCAGTTTAATCTCAAGGCCAGACAGCTGCGTAGCTTAACAAGGGCTTTTACTTCACTTTAATTTGTATTTGGTGCGATCTCGTAATGAAGCATTTCCTTAAAAAGAGTGTGGCACATAAATTAACATTCCTTCTTGGTTACCATAAAGCCGGTTATTATTGTCCTGTTCTGGTGGGGCTCTCTTCAGTCATCTGTGTCTGGAGCACTTAGCCCAAATTAGAGCGGCTCTTAAGATGGCGCAAAGAGATATAAACGGAAGCAGGTCTTGGCTGGGTGATGAAGTGAGTCTCCACTGCAGAGATCTGGGCTTTCGTGAGAGCAGCTCCAACTCATCACTCCCTGACTGATGTCACAGATAGAAGAGGTCGACCCTAAATCCTGGGAGAACTGTTCAAATTAATGTTAGTTGTGTGCGCTGTATTTTCGTGACTAACCTGGATTGTGAAAGTTCTTTCCCTTGGTCGCTGATTTCCCCTGGCCCACAGCATTGATCTTGTGGACTTTTATCCGGTTCTTGTTTGTATAAATGTCCTTCGGATTGTTGATGCAGCTTCATTAAATCACAGTCACGCTCATGTGTCCCCATCAGCCTTCACGAACTCGGGCGCGGTTCTTAATATCACATCTTCAAAGGTAAAGAAGTAGGTGTTTACCTGTGTGGAAACTAGAACGTTAGTTAAAATCTGAAGTTGATTTATAGTGTAGTGTGTTTAGATCCTATTGCTGCTTTTAGTAATCTTCCTCTTTTACTCACATTTTTTTCTTTTTCCACCATTTGCAAGATTAAACTTCTAAACTGTCAAATTGACGCCTTGTCTTCTCTCTGTTCCCTTTGCCTCCCACACTGTTTTTAGGAGACATCCACGGGCAGTACACAGACTTGTTGAGGCTGTTTGAGTATGGCGGCTTCCCTCCAGAGGCAAATTATCTTTTCCTGGGCGACTACGTGGACAGAGGGAAGCAGTCCCTGGAAACCATCTGCCTTCTGCTGGCCTATAAAATCAAATACCCAGAGAACTTTTTCCTCCTAAGGGGCAACCACGAGTGTGCTTCCATCAACCGCATTTATGGCTTCTATGACGAGTGTAAGTGGAAGGAAAATCAAGCTGCACAAACACAGTTCAGAAGCGCATGAACGAGAATGTGTGGTTTCTACGTGTTTCCAGGCAAGCGCAGGTTCAACATTAAGCTATGGAAGACCTTCACCGACTGCTTTAACTGCCTCCCCATCGCCGCTATTATCGATGAGAAGATCTTCTGCTGCCACGGAGGTGAGGTGTAACACCTGCTCTCATTCCTTTACTACACCTTTAAACTGTTGCCTCTTCATGTTTCAAACTGTTGCCCCAAATCTACAGTGTAAAGCAACCGTTTTATTCACCTGTTTCAGGGCTTTCACCTGATTTGCAGTCTATGGAGCAGATCCGCAGGATCATGAGGCCCACAGATGTGCCTGACACAGGTATTGTTTGAGTCTGCATGTGCAAAGACAAGAAAAAGTGTAACGACCTTGGAACTAAAGGATTCCCTGCATTAACTTGCTAAAATAAGTGATATGATCTCTCATGTCCGTACTGAACACACCCATTAAATAGTCACAGAGCAGGTGATAAAAAAATAAGTGAACCCTTTTGGGTTAAGAGCAGGGAAAAGCTCCTGTGACTCCAAACAAGCCGAGCTTTAAACTTCAACCCGTACAGAGTTTGGGAAGATTTTTTTTTACCTTTCCTCACTTCAGCTCAGACCCATTTGTAGGATATCTTGCGTGAATGGCTCTCATTAGAGCATTGCATCAACAGGTCCACACCAGCTTGGTTGCAGCAGGTGGAGGCTCCTCCACGTTGCTAAAAGCAGTAACTGGTGCCTCAAGTTGAGTTACTAACTTTGTGACAGTCAGTCCAGCCTCTTCTCAACATCCTTGTGAGGGATTTGTTTTAGAGATTGCACCTGTTTATGGGTCAATGATGTGACGCCTATATTTTCTGAAAAGCAGGTTTAAATGGATAAAAGAAATACCAGATATATGAACTACCTGTCCCAAATATGGACTCACTTGAATTTTACAAAAAATACTAGTTATTTGGGATTTTGTTGTTGTTTTAAGCGTCAAAATGTCATGTGGTGCGACCGTCCGACCATGACTCTTGTTTTGAAAACGTATTTGAAATCACTCTAAATATTTTTAAATCAATCTTCTGCCTTATCTGGCATGATTTCTGAAGTGTCTTGTAGTGTGTAAGATTGCAACACATTTGTATTTATATTTCCATCATAATATACAAACAAGGTTTGACTGATGTCCATTTTAGGAAATATCATGTGGCGCGAACATTAAAAAACAACCATTTTTGTATAATACTGAAAACTTGTAAAAGAAAAAAGATGTCAAGATGTTAAGGAAATTAATTTATTTTAATATGAATCATGGTTGCACCACATTACCTTTTTTTAGGCTAGTGCCAATTCATCTTGACAAAAAACTCTGAAATCACTTAATTTAAAATGTTTATATGAATGTATGTGTACACAAAATTCTTAATGTTTGAACTACTGCAATAGATGTTCTTTTTTTAAATTATTTTAAAATTGTCCTGTTGAAAATCCTTATTCGTCATTGACTCCAGTTCACACAGGACTCATGTTGCCCCATTACAACCCTGTTCCTATGTACCAAGATGGATGTTGGGATGAAGTGTTCTGCTGTTCTGACTAAGAACTGACTGTGTGAACGGAGCTTTAGTTTCGTCAGCAGCACTGTGAATATTCAATGTTTATGTTCAATAAATGTACCTGATAGCTAATTAATACAGAAAATCTGTTAATTCCAAGTGTTTACGTTTTGTTTCTCGCCACTTTGTGAGAGAGGGTCTTCTGTGTCTCCTTCATTGACGCTGTCTTTTCAACGCTCCCTGGGTTTATATGTGCTGTTCTCAGTTTCTGCTCTCCGTCCGTGTCCACCAGGCCTGCTGTGTGACCTGTTGTGGTCCGATCCAGATAAGGATGTACAAGGCTGGGGGGAGAACGACCGCGGGGTCTCCTTCACCTTCGGGGCAGATGTGGTCAGCAAGTTCCTAAACCGCCATGACCTGGACCTCATCTGCAGAGCCCATCAGGTAATGAGGAATGACAATAAGATGACCTTCCTGTTTTTAATCATGTCTCATAAATACAAGCACTTGTTCATTTCAGCGTACGTTTCTCTCTGTTGAAATTGTTTTCAAACCAGAATGACAAGGCACTTTGTGCTCATGAGTTCCTGTTAAATGGACCAGATCTTATTTCATACATTGATTCACATGTAGGTGGTTTTGTGTGGTCAGTCTTTGCAGAGAAGGTTGGTTTCTGGTTTTTGCTGAGGATTTGTTGGTCTTGGTATTGATCGCCGTAGGCGTTGATGTAATGTCATGTCTTCAAACAGGTTGTGGAGGATGGTTATGAGTTCTTTGCCAAACGCCAACTGGTCACACTTTTCTCTGCTCCAAACTACTGCGGGGAGTTCGATAATGCAGGCGGCATGATGAGTGTTGATGAATCCCTCATGTGCTCCTTCCAGGTAGTCTGATATCTATTAGGGCATGTGATATTTTTCATGTCATTTCAGGGGAAAAAAAAGAAAAACATCACTCACTCTCTGCTTTTCTCTGTCTCTTAAGATCTTAAAGCCCTCGGAGAAGAAGGCCAAGTACCAGTATGGCGGCGTAAATGCTGGCAGGCCCGTCACCCCACCCCGCACCGCCCAAGCCCCAAAGAAGAGGTGAACCCTCAGCCATGACCCCTGCCCCCCAGCCCGTCTTACCCCCCCCCGGTCTGCCACTGAGGCAACCCCTGTAAACACCCGCTGTAGAGTGAAGATACTGGGCTTATCTAGGTGCCCAAATCTTTCTCCTCTTCCTCCCCAACTCCCTCTTCAATTCCACTGACAGCTCTTTTCTTAATGTGTATGTGTACATAACTTTGCTGTGACCAGTCTGTTTTATTATTATTATCATTATTTTTGCCTGTTTGTTCAGATTTTTTATATTATTAACAGTCTTTTTGGTGGTTTTACTTCTAATGCTATGTGAGATTTTCTGAGGTTTTTGCATTCTGTAAAGACGTGACGTGACGGAGAGACAACAAATCTCTTTCAGTTGTTCGGAAATGATAAACCAGATTGAACATTATTTTGCCTTGACCTCCCAAGAAACAGGGAGGATCCTTTGTAGGTGTTTCATTTAGGACTATGGTTTGTGAGCAGAGCAGAATCCACAAACATAAACATTTATTACTTTATAAACTTTAGATATTGAACCTTTGTGGATCCCTCCATTAGTTGCATAGAATGTGAACATACCAGCTTTAAAAGAATATAAATGCTAAATCACACAGCACGTGATTTAGCTGAACATAACGTCCTCTGGGCATCGATTTCTCTGCTCTGTTATCCCTCTCTGTGCCTCGACTACTCCCACACAGAAAAACACGCCGCTTTACTGACAAAGCTGGTATTGAGCGCTTCCTTAATCTATTTATGATTCCTTCTAATAACGAGAATTTCCCCTGGACTAATCTTCTTGTTTTGATATGAGAGCCGAGAGTTTTTGATTACTCTGATTTTAATGAGACAGTTATGGATTTCAGAGCAGCAGGTAAACGTGTTTATAGAATTGTGCTTTGTAAATCTGAGACTGAAGGAAAAGAAATGTGGCACGCTTGGTTGTAGTTTTGCAAGAATCGGACTTATCAAGTATTAAAAATGTAATGCAAGACAAGCCTCACAAAATCCTCCATAATCTTAGATCTGTTTAGTGCAGTGAGCATGTAGCACTCCGAGAGAAAAAAAAAAGTTTGCTTTTTGAAGCTTGGAGTGAATTGCCAGCCTTAATCTCCTATCACCCAATCTGTTGAGGTTCAGGGTGTGAAAACTGGTGAATGTGGGTGGAAGTCGAGGCTGCTTTAGAAAGGCTGGGTGATTGTGTTGCCACCTGGTGTGTAAATACTGCACTACAGCGCAAAATATTGCACGTCCCATGTTTTGTAAATTTGAAAAGTATAGGAGGATGGGCTTGTCATTACATCGCCAGTCAGTTACTGTCATGAGGTACCACAGTTACCCTTAGCAACAGTAAATCTGGTGAATGTCACAACTTCGGTTTGCTGCAGATGCAGTTAAAACTTTAAGGAAAATAGTTGCCTCTTTTACCGTTTTCTTTTTGTTTTTATTTGCTTTGTTGTTTTGGATGTGTCTGTTGTTTTTACTTTGTTCTCCATTCACATCGTTTACTTTGAATTCACTTAATTTATTTCCTTAATGAAGGTAAGATAAACAAAAAGGTGTTATCAAAAGTTGTTTTGCAATTTGTACAAGTTTGTTTGAAAGTATATACATTCAATAAAATGGATGGAACCTAAACTTTGTGTTATTTTGTGTTTTGAATAATGGAATTGGAAATCAATGAAATGCAGAGGAGTGGTTTAATTGAATATTCTGGGCTGACCTGGTTAAGGAGATCAGGTAACTTGACCTTTTAGATGCTTAGTGTCCCAGTTCAGAGCGGTCTGCGTTGGCCCCCAGTACAGCCAGATGATCAGCGGAAGGAGAAAACACCCAAGTGGAGGTGACAATACCCAAGCAAAGGCAAAACACACTGCCGCTCTTAAACAGAAGAGTGTAGTAGATGATGTTCTGAAACCTGAACCTGAGTTCTGAGAATATAAACTGTTTCAATACCATAAAATGATACAATGCTTTTTTCCTCTAATAATAAATCTGTCTGATTGTCTGCAGCTGCTACCTCAGTGTCTTCAAAGCCTTAGCGGTCATGTAGTAGGTGTGATCAAAGCAAGGCTTTCTCTTCTCTTTTCTGCATCTTAAAGATTGATGTGGTTGTAATTCTTCAATATTTAAAGTCAATATATGTATGAATGATCTTTGGATGCACTGAAGAAGTGATTCTAAATGTCAAAACATCCGGAAAATATGTTAACAAGACCCCTACGTATAAAATCAGCTAAGAATATCCCACAAGTTAACATTACTGTTTACTGAGGCGTACTCTAAATAAGACCATTTTATTTTATTCACACACACACATGTGAATTGGTCTCCTGGAGAAGCTATCAAAAGCTTATGGTAGGAGCCAATGAACATAAATATATACCTGCTGTACTTTACTGCCCTTACTTTTCAACATGTGCTTTTTATTATTTTACCTCTTTTCTTATCATTTTAATTCACTTTATTTGTTATTTACTGTTTAATTGTGTCTTGCTGCTTTTAATGTTGATGTAAAGCACTTTGAATTAACTCGTTGAATTGTGCTATACAAATAAACTTGCCTTTCCTTACCTTGCCTAACTATGAGTCAAACTCAGTTATAAAGCTTTTTTTTTAATATGTAATTGATTATTCCATTTAAAAAGCACAGGAAGCTTGATAGCCAAGACATTTAATTTTTGATTGATTTGTAGTCTGCATTACTTGTGCTGCTGAAGCAAATACTGCAGCAAGACTAACACTAGTGAGAACTTTTTCAAAACAAGAGCACAAGATTGAAATGTGTAATTCGCCCTCCAAACAGGTGGGGGCGACATAGATCCAGATAAACGGCCTCTGCGGCGGCACTGACCGATGGGTCAAATCAGTGGTTAGTGCGCAGGCGCAGCAGCTGCTGCTCAACCAGGAAGTAGCCCAGAGCTAAAATGATTTATGAAGAGTCGTTTGAGCTGTGAGACTGATGTCTTTAAACAAAAAAAATCTATTTAATGTCCCAGCTTTACCTTAGCGAGCGACATGTGTGAATGTAAATGCAGGATGACCGATGTTGACAAGTGTAAAGTTCAGAGCAGGTAGAGTTGTCATAGCTGTAACATTGTTTCATAAGAGTAAGAGGCTTTAACTGCATTTTTAAACTGTTACTATGCTATAATCATATAACAACAGCTGTCAGCTCTGCATGGTTGCGTTTTTTTATTGTTTTCCTCATTCTAGTAAAAAAAATACGACAGCGCATAAAGACAATATTTAATCTGTGATTTATTAAATGGGCATTCAAACTAAACTGTCAAACATCTAATATACAGTAATAGCATAATTTATGTGCTTGTATTAAGTTTTGAGGATGTAATTAGTTATTTTGCCTTAAATTACTGGAACATGAACTAGAGCTGCAGCATATGGTAACTGAATTTATTCACTTATGGAAATAACAATAACTGGAAACTTCTTTGAATGTCATATCAAGCAGGTTTTGTCAATGTAATCAATCCGATATCTCGAGAAAGAATCTTCACATATATACAACAATACTTTATATCATATATTTTACCATTACAGAAGATTGTCTTGGCTTCAGATATCGCTCACATATGTCTTTTTCCATTGTTATGATACGTTTTCTAAAGTAAAATTGTATATTATCAATATGGTAATACTAAGCATACGCTGTGGTTAATTAGTTATGCACGTTACCCATGTCAGTTTTCTTATTTCAGTAGATTGTTGATTATTACCCTTACATAAAACGCATCTCACTTGTATCTTCAAACCCCCAGGCTGAACAAAAGCTCAGACGGAGATTGAATGGCACCACCTCCAACACTTGTCCCACACTGATGCCTCTACAATGATCCGTGGAAAAGCTCAAGCCCTGAGTGAAGAATGGCAAGGTTTAGGCGCAAGACTTGCATCACATTAATTGCCTTGGCGTTGCTCATACTCATCATAACTGTGGTCTTAAAGGCGCTCGAACCTGAAGACCCTCCTTTCGGCGGCCCAGACGGCTTTGAGCTGTTTCCAGACATAAACCATGACCCACAGATCCACAGAGACGTGGAGAAAAAACCAGAGAAGATCAAAATGAACGACTCAGCTCAGTCTGTCAGGGATGCAGAGCTTGAAGCCACGCTGAGGAAGTACCCTCCTCCAAACTACTACCTCCATGCTTTCTACTATGTGTGGTATGGAAACCCCAAGTTTGATGGCAAATACATCCACTGGGACCATCCACAGCTACCACACTGGGACTTTAAGGTGGCTCAGGGATATCCACAAGGAAGACACAGCCCCCCTGATGATGTTGGAGCCAACTTTTACCCATCTTTAGGGGCGTACAGTTCCAGGGACCCCTCTGTCTTAGAGTCTCATATGCAGCAGCTGCGAACAGCAGCCATCGGTAAGACAAAAGTTAATTAAACTTGTACCTAAAGTGTAATCAGTCACTCAGTTTGTCATCTCAAAGTTTCACATTTACCGTTTTTTTGGAATTTATGTAGTACTTAACAGCACTCTGGGACCTTATCTGCTAACTATAACCCCAGTTCCCAAAAAGTTAGGGTGCTGTGTTAAATGTAGATAAAAACAGAGTGCAATGATTTGCAAAGCTCATAAACCCATATCTTATTCCCACTAGAAGATAAACTTTTTTGAAATTTAATGGAAAATATTCGCTCATTTTAAATTTGATGTCAGCAACACATCTCAGAAAAGTTGAACAGGAGCAACAAAAGGCTGGAATGATTCAGTCATACATCCCTTGATGCACTCGGATGCACTTCTGTACCTGGGCTCATTAGGGGTTTGGGGTCTTTCAATTTGAGACCCCGTCTCCCAGGCAAACCGGCTTGAAGTGATCAATTCCCAGCCTGAATCCAAGTAGCACTAACCCATGGCCCTCATGATCCAAAGCCATCTTGAGGCCTTTTCTGCAGCTTGTGCAGTCTTGTTGATGGCTTTCCTTATGGGCAGTACTCCAGTTGTAAAAATAATTCAGGGGGGATGGTGGATTTTATCATATGGGGACAGATAATTTGTGCTGATTACAAATAATATAATATATTACAAATAATAGCAGTGACCAAAACACCTGCAGAAATACTTCAGGAATGACATAGCAGCAGTTAAATGCAGCCTTCTGTAAACTTTAAATATCCACTGGGCTTACATCAAATACATCAAAACACAACAATAAAGAACAGTTTTCTGAACTTATCAATATGACTCTGTCCTTCACAGGATAAGTAAAATGGATCACTGCAAAAACTCAAAATCTTAACAAGAATATTTGTCTTATTTCTAGTTAAAATGACTCATTTTATAAAAAAAAAATCTCATTACACTTAAAACAAGACTCATCACTGGAAAACACAAAAATTGTCACCTGTTTCAAGTAGATTTTCACTTGAAATAATTAGAAAAATCTGCCAGTGGGACAAGATTTTTTTGCTTGTAATAAGAAGATAAATCTTGTCCCACTGGCAGATTTTCCTACTTATTTCAAGTGAAAATGTACTTGAAACAGGTGAAAATTGTCAAATAAGTTATTTTTCTGGTGTTATTTTTCTGGTGATGACTCTAAATGTTGAAATAGCAGTAAAACCACATTCATTGATGAAATGACATAAGGGATGGAAAGGGGGGATGGCAGTTTTACAGGGGGGATGATTTTGACAGTTTTTATTTCAGGGGGGATGCCATCCCCCCCTCAACTCGAGTACTGCTTATGGGGGCCCCAGTGATGCAACAGGTCAATAGCATGAATGGGTTGAAAAAGACCGTTTCATAGAGTCAGTGCCACTCAGATGCAACGATGGGCAGAGGTTCACCAATTAAAATGGTAAAGTATTTGCAAAATACTTTAAAGCTCAAAAGAGTCAGAGAATCAGGAGGAATCTCTGTGCACAGGGGACAAAGCCATGGATCAAAACTGGATTTTTTTTTATCTTTGGGGTCTTGGACAGCAGTGCATTTAAAAACATCCATGATTTTCTACTGGAAATCACTGCATAGACTCTGCACTTCCAGACATCGCTGTCTGTGAGCACAGTTTATGCTGCAATCCACATAAGCAGCTTATGGCTCTATCATGCACAGAAGTAGCCATATCTGAACACGAGTACACTGCCATCTTCTTTGGGCCAAAGCTCATCTAAGATGGTCTGAGGCAAAAGGGAAAGCTGCGGGACTATCTTGCTAGTCATCAGCGCTGAGTTTAAAAGCCTGTGTCTCTGATGGCATGAGGTTGGATGAGTACAGTACATATGGCACGGGCAGTTCTTTCAGGGATGGCCTTGTATTCCAGCAAGACTAAACCTCACTGTATCCATCTAGGTGCTGAATTGGCCTGGCTTCAGTCCAGATTCTTCACCAAGAGGAAACATTTGCGTATCATGAAACAAAAACTGTGAAGAAGAATGGGGCAAACCTTCCACTACTAAAACTCCAGCAACTAGTCATCTCACTTAGCAGATGTTTACACTTTTAAAAAGTGGAGGGAAAGCTATTAAAACTTGTTTTTAATCATTTTGCTGCCCTCAAATTCAAAATGAGCTAATATTTGCCCATGAAATGGCAAAATGCCTCAACATCTACTTTGTTTTTTTTCCAATGAGAATATAATATATTATAATATATATAATATAATATAAGTTAGATAGATATGGAGATATGGAAAACATTGCATTTTGTTTTTATTTGCATTTTACACTGCGTCCTAACAGTTTTTGGAACTGACGTATGTCATGGCAGAGGAAACTGAAGCCCTAATTAGACCTGAGTGATCTGATCACATGTAGAGAGCATGTGTTCACAACTGGCACTAACATGCATGTTCACAAATGTCTCAAGTGACAAATTAAGATCGGGTCTGACGACCCCTGACGTCCATGCAAATAAAGAACACAATTTCCACCTGCAAAGATGGGGACCATTGCTGTGTTTTTAACTGCAGGAGGCAGTAATGCACTACACTGAGCCTCGTCAGGAGGATCTGGCTGCAGACTGTGGAGAAAGTGGAGCTCCACTCTTGACTAGAAACATGTGACCACTCTGGAGCCAGTGCTCCATTTACAGAGGCTTAAACCCAGGTTCGAGTCCTGACCTTTGATCTTTTACACCATCGTGTAGGCAAAAACAAACAAAATCTGGTTGTGCAGATGGAGCCTTGAATGCATTGTTTGTATATACTGCTGAAATTATGTGACCACATCTGATTGTAATTTTTACACTTGTATTTGAGATTGGATCCCTCAGGTTGGATTTTAAAAAACCAAGAGTACAAAGGGCTTAAGAAACTGAGGAGGAGGAAATGAGAGTAACTTCCAACTCCTCTCTGCTAAAAATTGCAATAGTTCATGGCCCTGTTGAACATGTCCTAATGTTATGAAGCTAAAAACATCAAATAAAGCTTGTAGAGCACACAGCCCGCAGCCACTGCTCTTTCATTGTTGATGAGGGAAAGGCATGCTCTTGATTATAGTTCTAAGACATAAGAACAGAATACGCCTAAATCTTTGAGGGTTAACCTTTTGAGAAATTCTGATGTGGGCAAGAAAATAGTTGTATGAACCTGCTGAGTTGTCTGAGATCAGGTTCCTCTAAAATCTCCTCTGTTGTCTGTTCTCAGGTGTCATCGCTGTTTCCTGGTATCCTCCCAAGACCAATGATGACAACGGTGAGCCCATAGATGAGATTGTGCCTTTGTTGTTGGAGGTGGCACATAGGTACCACATTAAGGTGTGTATAAGCACAGCTGTGAGTTTGTTTTTCTTTCATCGTCATTGGAAGTTGCTCAATATTAGGTTGAAAAACAAAAGTGAAACAGAACATTTGTCTCGGTGTTTCTAATTTTCTGTCTTTGTTATGTTTCTAGGTCACTTTTCACATTGAGCCATATAAAGGAAGAGATGAAGTCAACATGCGCACTAATGTCAAATACATCATTGAAAAGTGAGCTTGGCTGTGCTTCCTCACGGCAATCATTGTTTTATTTATTTATTATCCCTGTGTTATCAGTTTAATTGCACCCTTATCTTTATTTAATATTAGTCTCTATTTCCTCAGATACGGAGAGCATCCAGCATTTTTCAAATACCGCACAAACACTGGCAAACTTCTTCCACTTTTTTATGTGTATGACTCGTATCTGATGAACTCGGAGCAGTGGAAGAAGCTGCTGAAACACACGGAGAGCAGCAGCATCAGGGACACCCCGTATGACGCCATCTTCATCGCCCTGCTGGTTGAGGACAAACACAAGAGGGATATCGTGACTGCAGGGTTTGATGGAGTCTACACCTACTTTGCCACTAATGGGTTTTCCTATGGCTCCACTCAGCGTAACTGGGGCTCCATTAAAGCTTTTTGTGAAGACAACAACCTGATATTCATTCCAAGTGTGGGGCCAGGATATATTGACACGAGCGTTCGACCCTGGAACTTTCAAAACACTCGAAACCGCATCAATGGCAAGTATTATGAAACCTCTCTGAGTGCAGCGTTAGAAGCCCGGCCTGATTTCATCTCTATCACATCTTTTAACGAGTGGCATGAGGGGACTCAGATTGAAATGGCAGTTCCTAAAGCCAGTCAAACTGTGTATCTGGACTATCTGCCCAATAAACCAACTATCTACCTGGAAATAACTCGCAAATGGGGAGCGATATTTGGTGGTGAGCGACGAAGATGGCAGGACTGATCGAATAGATTAAATGACAATAAAGTGTAACTTTATCTGCAGAAAATGTGACAAAACACAAATGATGAATACTTGTATGATAAAAAACCAAATGATTGGCAGAGTTGACTACTTCATTATAATTTTGGCTGCAGTGTTGTCTGCGGTCTCAGATAAATTACTTTCAATTCACCTATTGTCTTATTATTTGTCGTTTACAGACCATACACATTTAGATATGATTCATGGCTGTCCTCGCATAACCTGAATAGAAGTGAAATATGTCACCGAGAGGAGAGAAGGCGGTTGGCATCTGCCTTTAATACAAGTCAAACTTGCTCTTTCAGGTTCCTTCCCGGCTAAAGGATTAACTCCCTTTAACTTGTTGATGCAGGTAGCCGATGAGTGACAGGATCGCAGCTTTGTCCTTTCTTTCCTTTTCTTTGTTAGTTCACCGTCTCATGAATGCTGTGTGTGTTGTCATGGTATCAAAGTGGTTGCATGAGTCACCGGAATAAACTGATCAGATATTGGAACTGCATTGCTGCTTATATTTGTCTTCTCAAGTTCACATCACAAACCAGATCTATGCGTGGACTGTGACAGGATTTTCTTTATTACACCATAAAATGTATTTGAAATGAAGCAGATGAATCACTATTGGCTGTAAGAGAAATGGCCTAAGAAGTATTTCCTATAATGTCTTATTCGCTTTATCTAGCGTCTTATTAATATTTGAGTTAATAGTAGATGACTTTACTGTTGGTGCTTTCAAAATCAAGGACATCAACACGATGCAATGTATAATAAAGTCACAATAAGAGTTGTTTTTATTAGATAAGGCTATGGATGAGCTGTAAACTGGGTAACGTAAAGGCCTAAAAGATAAATAGGGGATAAGTGAGGTGGAATAATTGGGTTAAGACAGGGATCAGCAACCCGCGGCTCCGCCGTAGTGGCTCCTGTAGCTTTTTGCAAAATGTTTGACCTTTTTTTTCCTTTTTTCTCTTTTTCTTTTTTCTTTTTTTCTTCCTTTTTCCTTTTGCTTTTTAATCTCGACATTCTGACTTTTTTCTCGACATTTCGACTTTTTTCTCGAGATTGTATTTCAACATTAATCTCGACATTCTGACTTTTTTCTCCAAATGTTGACTTTTTTCTCCAAATTTTGACTTTTTTCTCGACATTGTTCTTCAACATTAATTTCGACATTTCAACTTTTTTCTCGACATTTCGACTTTTTTCTCGAGATTGTATTTCAACATTAATCTCGACATTCTGACTTTTTTCTCAAAATGTTGACTTTTTTCTCCAAATTTTGACTTTTTTCTCGACATTGTTCTTCAACATTAATTTCGACATTTCAACTTTTTTCTCGACATTTCGACTTTTTTCCCAAAATTTTGACTTTTTTCTCGAGATTGTCCTTCAACATTAATCTCGACATTCTGACTTTTTTCTCAAAATTTCGACTTTTTTCTCGACATTTCGACTTTTTTCTCGAGATTGTACTTCTACATTAATCTCGACATTTCGACTTTTATCTTG
Source organism: Cololabis saira (assembly GCF_033807715.1). Classification (NCBI taxonomy): domain Eukaryota; kingdom Metazoa; phylum Chordata; class Actinopteri; order Beloniformes; family Belonidae; genus Cololabis; species Cololabis saira. The sequence goes on from NC_084602.1 coordinate 12,968,552, forward strand.
ACATTTCGACTTTTTTCTCGACATTTCGACTTTTTTCTCGACATTTCAACTTTTTTCTCGACATTTCAACTTTTTTTCTCGAAGTGCATAATGAAAAAAAAATCTAACCCCAGTTATAACTAATATAGATACATGCAGCATGTGTTACCTTCATTCTAAGGCTTATACAAGACTTTTCATTTTTTGAGGCTCCAGACATATTTGTTTTTTGTGTTTTTGGTCCAATTTGGCTCTTTCAACATTTTGGGTTGCCGACCCCTGGGTTAAGAGAAAGCTAAATAAATTAAAAATAAAAGCGACATAACGACAAAGCAGCTGTCCTCTTCTGCCTGCAGGAGCTCCTTGGAGTTGCATCCGTAATGGCAGCCGAGGTTTTGTGGAGTTTGTAGGCGACTCACACATCCCCATGTTGGTATAGGTGCTAAAACGTGAAAGAATATTTACTGAAATGCCGTCCCTCAGGTCAAATCTGAACAACCTTGCACTCAGCATCCTCAGCTGTCAACAGCAACGTGCTTATTTTTGCTGTCGCCAGTAAAACGAATGCTGATTCTGCGCTGTGTGTGTCTGAAAATGGCTTGTCTATGCACATGGGGGCGGGGGTACCTGTAAAGCTGATACAGAGTTTTTATATCCAAATAGTTTGTTTTATGTTTTAAACCCACATGGGTATGTGTGCCAGCATGTTGCACAAAACTGTGGCTCCGGTGTCAGAATGATGTCATGTTGATGGTCTCTTATTTAACCCTGGTGCTGTCTTTGGGTCAAAATGACCCAATTCTTCTATCCTTCTTTCCTCCTGCTCTGTCCTTCCTTCTTCCCTTCCTCTTTTCCTCCTTTTTTTTACCCTCCTTCACTCCTTTTTCTTCCTACCTCCCTTTCGTCATTCGTTCCTTTAACTTCTTTGCTTTTCCTTCTTTCTTTCCTTATTTTCTCCATTCCTTCCTTCTTCCCTCCCTTCTTTCTTCCCTTTTCTCCATTCCTTCCTTCCTCCCTTCTTTCCTTCCTTTCTCCCTTCCTTACTCGACGATATATATATAGAGGTGAACCTGAAGAAAATAGAATATGTCAGTACTGTGAATTAAATGTGGTGGAGAGTGAAATTCATTTTCTTTTATATTGTCCTTTATATCATGATTTACGTCATGTTTTGTTTGAAAGAATTTATAATCCTGATTTAGATCTGTTGGGTATGGAGGAAGGCGTTTTGATTGAGTACCTTTTTGGAAATGTTTTTGTTTTTTTCTGAGTTTTTATTTAAAGCCTGGGATAGAAGGAGAAAGGTAACTTATATGGGTTAAAATCCTCAATTTGTGTGTGTTTCTCTGTGACATGGACTGCATATTATTATTGTATGGATGGGTTCAACTGTCTGTAAGGGCTGGTATTGGCTGTTGTGGAGTGAGTTATATGGTCTAATTATGGACTTGGGTATGGGGGGGCTGTGTGCGTGTGGGTCGGTATTTCTGTGGGTGTATTCTTTTTGTATGTTGTTTTGATGTAATTAATGTGTCTGTGTAATCCCATGAGGGATGGGTCATTTAAATGTCCGGACACGAAAATAAAATCAATCATTCAATCATTCAATCATTCATCCTACTTCCTTCCTTCTTTTTCTCCTTTCTTCCTTCCTTCATTCCTTCTTTTCTCCCTTCACCCTCCCTTGACCCAAAGACAGCACAAGGGTTAAAAAATCCTAAGGTCTGATGATTATAAATTCTCTGTAGGTGTGTGAGAATCCTTCGCTGACTCAAACAATTTCTTTGTTTAATTCAACTTTTGTTTATGTGACTAAATTATTGAACAGCTTTCAGAACTGCAGCCATTTCTTAAATAGCACCATCATGATCACACCTACTGTTTGACTTGTGATGGATGAGCCATTTCGCACTGAGGTGGGGCTTGTTAGCTTGTTATTTGACGTTATAACGTAAGAAAATCAAAAGTTTGAAAGACATTCGTAGCTCGTGATAAACCTTTGGTAGCGTTTTGAGGAAACTCTTGTCATATGTGGCTAAAGAGGTGATGACGTTAGAGGAATAGCCTGACCATAAGCTGAATGAAACTCAACAGACATCAAAGAGATCTCATGTGTCATGGCTGAAGGTCTGCGTGAGTGTGCAACGATAGCACCGACGAAGTGCAGAGACATGTGCTTTTACTGTCAGCCAATGCTGCAAAACTAGGGCAGCCCTTTACAGGACAGGATAATGACTCAAAATATACCCTGAGGTGATCCAAGAATCCAAGAGCTTTTTAAGGAAATGAAATGAGACATTGTTAAATGGAGAAGCTACAAGGAGGCAACAACAGGAGACAGAGACCTCAAATGCCCCGGCCGGAAAGCATCCGTCATTTGTTGGTGATTAAGCAGAATTTGTAACAAAATGCAAGAGATTTTAATTTTTTTATGATTCTATTGTTGAGGTGTTTAGTGTCTATTACGCTGACCTGACCTGCTCTGTGTCCAACCTTGTTTTTGCTGTACCAACAACAGGGACAGGTCGGCTGGGAGAACAGCCTTACCTCTACTTTTTCCTCTGTATTTCTTTGATCAAACATTGCTTGTCCTCTGTGCTCGGTCACAAACAACTATAACAAACAGCTTGACATAAAGAAAATACCTTGAGTGAGTTATCGCCAGCCCAGTGGATTAGAGGTGACCATCACCACTGAGATTCCTCAATTATATTTCAGAGAATGGTCACCCTGATTCAAAGACTTAAAATACAACACTGCACCCTTGATGATCTATGTTTAACAGAGGAATGGACTAGATTAGGTAGCCTTGGTTTGGACTACTGTGGTTGTTCATTTTCCTGAATGTCTCATCTTGGGATGTGTGTTGTGTAATTGGAAGCTGGTTGTTGCAGGTGAGCGTCTGGCCTGATAGTCCAGGGGCCAGAGCCCAACATTTCACTTGTCAGTACCACTCAAGGTGACCAAACTTGCTTATATTTTTTGAAAATATCCATAGATTATATTTTGGTATGATAACCTTCCTGAGTGGCAGCTGGATCATAGTTATCAGCTCATGAAGTTACCCACCCCCTTCAGAAAATTACATTTTAGATGCTGCTGCATATCCTGGTTAAGACTCATGTACAGGATATCTGTCAAAGTTTCACTATATTGTCCTTGGTATCATTTTAAAGGGGACCTTTAAAGGAGCTTGAGGCTCCTTTTAAGAAATGAGACTCTCTAGCGCCACCCTTCACCACGACGGCCGTTGGGGGTACTGCAGCCAACAGTGAAGCCGGCACGGGAGAACGGGGAGAACGGGGAGAACGCACATGCAGCGTCATGTGACGTCACATCCACAGGGCAGCGTGGGAAATTCGGGACCGAATTGCAGCACATTTTGCAGCACACAGCCTGTTCAAGGCAAAGGAGAGATACACTAGAGGAAACATTCTTTTGGGTTTGGAACGCTTCATCTGACATTATTACTAGAAAAATTAAAATGTATACAGATTTTTTTCATAAATCTTGCTACAATCCGGCCTCAAGCTTCCTTTTCCCTTTCCTGAATCCTTATGTTCCTGTGAATATTCCAGTTTTTGTATTTTGTGTCTCTGTTGTTCCTAGATGACACAGGGATAAAAGATACTATATCATTTAGGCGAAAATTGTGTAAAAATGTGTGTTGTTTATAGTTTAAAGGGCTGCAGTGACCTCGATGTTGGTCAGAAAGATTCACATCTTAGCTTGAATGAATGCTTAAAATGATACCAAAAACAATATAGTGAAACATTGACAGATATCCTGTACAGGATATGCACCAGCATCTAAAATGTAGTTTTCTGAACTTCATGAGCTGATAACTATGATCCAGCTGCCACTCAGGAAGGTTATCATACCAAAATATCATCTACAGACATGGATCTTTTCAAAGATTATAAGCAAGTTTGGTCACCTTGAGTGGTGCTGATATCTTGTCTGGCCCATGGACTATGAGGACATGGTCATCAACAGGAGTGGGTAAAGATGTGGTAAAATACAGCATCATTTCCACGAAGACACAACAGATGAACCAACATTAGTGCCGAGCTGTCTGAAAGGATCTTTTATCTTTGTTATTCTCCGTGAACAGCATTGCTTCTCCTTTTTTCTTCCCGCTCACACTTTGGTAGACCGCTTCCGCTCTGCTCCATCACACTGCCATCATTCTTTGCGATGAATAGATAAAAAAGACAGTCTCTTTATTTCAGTTTCAATTAAACTCAGCTTCTGCAAGAAGCTGACAAATGAACCTCTCCCATCCTTCTGTGGATGTAAAAGCTTCAAAAAGCCTCTGCTCGTATTCTTTAGTCAGTTTTCCGTGCAGATAGTTTCACTTTCTGAAATGTCCTTTTGTCCCAAATGAACCCAGACATGTCTGAGTCATGGGAATGTTAAGGGTCTCCAAAAACTATGTACAGTATTTCAAAATGCCTCGGGGTCTCGCTCGTTGTCCGAGAAATTACTGTGTTACAGTCTTGTCTTCGTTTCCTGAAATATTCTTTTGTTTGAAATGCTTGCTGTGGAAAACTAAGTGATCTCATCTGGGTAACTTCTTTTTGACTGAGAAATGATTCTGCTTTCCATTTTTGACAGAGTACATGATATTTGCATCCAGAATTTGCTTACGTTTTTTTTAAATCCATTCCCATCGTCACCACCCCCCAACCTTTCGTTCTCTCTTCTGACTTAACCACCTGTATCTGGGTTATCCAGATGTTGCTTACTTCAGATATTTTACATTTGTATAAAAATCCAACAGGGCTGGATTTGTTTCCTGGTTGGCTCATTCCTGAACCAGCTCTGTACTTCTGCTGGCTCGTCAGCTCGCCTTGCTGTTATGCAAAGCTGCTTTTGGCCTCAGTGAGTAATGAGAGACTGATATACAATGTAGGAGGGTTTAATATTTTGGATTTTTCATTCATAGTACCCAATCTGTACGGAAGTATTTGAATCTGGGTTATTCCAGCCTCTCACTTTTGATCATTCATGTTTCCAAGCATCTCTCACCAGTCCTCCACCTTGGAAGTAGGCTGCAATCTTTGCACATAACAGTTGCTTCTGTGCATGATTAATTTATGAGATTCTGAAAGACTTAACGGTAAAAACCACATTCATTTACCCCTTTCTAGATAATTTATCCCCATTGATTTATTGGTACATTAGTCTAGTCCGTTAACTTCGACCTGAATGACCTAAGTTAATGAGCAAATCTTGTGAAAAAATGTTTGAAATAACTCTCTGCTTGATTCCTCATTGTGCTTTATAATCGCTAACTGATGGCCATAGTTCATCTTTTGATTTTCTGACATTAATGTTAATAAGTTTATCATTTTTGAACATGCAAAGGGAGACAAAGTGTTTTGATACTATGCTACCTGGCAGCAGAAATATGCAAATGAGAATCATGACCCTTGTTTAGTCTTCTTTGTATGCAAAAAAACTCATAAACACCTGAAATCAAGTATTTAATTGAATTTTACAATGTCAAAGCCATTGTTTTTAATGAAAAAATAAATGTTATTCGTCAAAAGTTATGTGAATATTTGAGTTTTTCCTCCTCGCAGGGCTGACAGGCTGAATTTAAAATAATGAACAAGTTTCACAGTCTTTCTAACATCTATCTCATCCCTTGCCGAGTCGGTGGCTGACGTGTTTGGATCCTCAGGTCGATGTTGGAGACCTGTCAGAAATGCCCGCTTTCAATGTGCGGCGTTAGACGCAGAGCCGGATTAAATAAATGGACTACACTAGGCAGACTGTGATTTTTGGGCCCCCCTCCATCGATCTTATTTATGAATTGAAATCTTAAACTTACGAAAGTTACTAATAAAAGTTAATTCACATTTTACATGCCTGCCTCATCATCATCTCTTGCCTCGACGCGGGGCCCCACGGCTGCTTGAGACCCGGTCGGATCAGTGATTTTTGTAACAAATTTATCAAACGAGAGGCATTAAACTCTTCAATTTTCTTTAGTTTTTTTCTTTTTTCATTCCCTGATGGAAATTTCTTGAATCTGTCTCGTTCTCTCGACATTGTGTGAGGTTTGTTCCAACTCCCCCCGTCTGGATCACAGAGCAGCTTGTGTCTGCGCTTGGTCTGATCAGTTGTATTGAACAACAGACACGCGCATCATTGCACATATATTTATTGATATGCACAGACTAGTACACATTTAGGTCTGTAATGGAAGGTGACTGTTGATATTTATAAGGGAAAAAAGGAAAATAAAAATAAAAAAAAAATTTTTTTTTTGAAAGAAAAAGAAAAAAAAAACGGCCCATAGCGCGAGGCCCCGTGCGGTCGCACGGTTCGCACACCCCTTTTGGCGGTATGTATGCGTATATATATGTATGTATACTAAATATAGTAATAATGCACATATATATATGCCTTAGGTTTTTTACCGGCATGGTATCAACCATTAATATGTGTGCAAACAAAAAAAAAAAAAAAAAAAATTTTTTTTTTTTTTGTCCCTCTGTCTGGGCCCCTCCCCTATCAATCGGGCCCTAGGCACATGCCTAGTTTTCCTTTGCGTTAATCCGGCTCTGGTTAGACGTTCCTGTCAAAGCTGCTACTTTAGTGGACGTTCATGTAGGACTGGTCTTGTTCACCACCACAAAGGCATTTCATGAGGAAACCTGCATTACATTACAGAGGATAACCAGGGACCAACGGGCAGCATCACCTTATAATGGCTGTCCACACCTCCTTCACTGCAGTTGTTCTCCACAATGAAAGCTGGCCCACTGTCCTCACTTTTACTGACATCAACTGCTGTCTGCAGTGTTCTCAGGAGGACCATATTCTTGTTCTTTTCTTTTCTTTTTTTTTACATGTAAGAAACTGGAGCTGGGGTGAAGATAATGGTAAATTTCCTGCAAGCAGTGCAGGCGGGAGATCAGACTTGTTCTCAAGCACGCCCCAACAAAAGTGATCTTCCTCTTTAGGTGCTGCCGTCGTGGTTTACTGTATATGAGATAAAGAAATGATCACATCTTTAATATAGCCCACCCGCTTATTCCTGTACAGGGTCACATGAATCTGCTGTCCCAGCTCTCTTGTTTGGATGACATGTATAATGTGTATTTATTCCAGTCTCTTTCAAACAAAATCAGAAAATACGGGAAACTGGATGGCTCACGTAGACCTACATTTGGAAACACATTAATCTCTTTAATGCGGCACAAAGAAGATTTTGCAGATTTTTATATATTTATTTTTGTGCCCTCATTTCCCCCTTGAATCCTTTTTATTTTGTTTAAACTGATGGCAATTATAGGAAAGGGCTAATAATGTTGTTTTTAAATATAATAATCGGCCATTATTTAAAAGTGATGTAAGAGGTAGGCCGATTGATTGATCAACCGATTAATGAAAAGTGGGTAGAGTCGGCTGCCCTCTGAACTGGAACGGTGCCGAATCAAACTCTATGCCATGAGCCAAACTGTCCTTGGGCAAGACATTGAACCAAACATGCCCCCTCTGCTGCTCCATCCATTAAGGGGTCACATGACAGCGCTCTCCAAAAGCACATAAAGCCCAAACGGGGAGTGTTGTACCAGGAAAGGCAATCCAGCATAAAACCTATGCCAAATCAATATATGTAACATAAGATTACTGTGGGGACAAATGTGTGATATAAGAGTTTGTTTTGTTATAAGTTATTTATTTTTTGAGCAGCATATATTACAGCAATTGCAAAGGCAAGGCAAGGCAAGTTTATTTATATAGCACAATTCAACACACGGTAATTCAAAGTGCTTTACATCGACATTAAAAGCAGCAGTGGATATTTAAAGCTTACAGAAGGCTGCATTTAACTGCTGCTGTGTCATTCCTGCAGTATTTCTGCAGGTGTTTTGGTCAGTGCTATTATTTGTAATATATTATATTTGTAATCAGCACAAATTATCTGTCCCCATATGATAAAATCCACCATCCCCCCTGATTTTTTTTTTCACAACTCGAGTACTGCCCTTAATTCTAGCAATGTTTTTTAGGTGGTAAACATGTCAGTAAAATCACACTCAATATATAACTCTACACCTAAATGAGTTAATGTAAATGTATTTTAAATGAGGGTTTTTTCAATGCCTAGCTGTGGTGGGGGGTGCCTAAGGCTCCAGCATGGTGGAGACCGGCCCTGGCTCCAACACAGCCTGCAGACGCATTATTAAGGGTGATTTATGGTTCCGCGTTACACCAACGCAGAGCCCACGCCGTAGGGGAGCGCGTCGCCGCGTACCGTATGGCGTAGGCTCTGCGTCGATTTAACGCGGAACCATAATTCATGCTTCAACGGTAAACAGAGCAAGGTAGCGCATGGGCAGCCAGCAGGGAATTATGCCGCATCATATCACATCTCCGAGCATACATGGCGCCCTCTAACACCGTGACTTTAGTGTGCAGGATGAAGAGTTAACCACCACATTCCCCCCCCTTTCTTGTTGTGGAGATCTCGGCTGTGCCTGCGTCGGTGTGCGGCAGAGAAGCGGCGCATTGCTGGAGGAGAATAGAATAGAATAGGTATCATCACTTCAGACCGAGACGACGGATGTGGGCTCATCCCGTCCTGCTGCTGCAAACACACAGATCTGCCTCGTGTTTTTATTCCATCCACATCCCCTCTATGTTGCTAGGTGTCTTTGAAAAGGATGCGAACCTCTGGGGGGAATTGAGATGAAAGCTCCGTTTTTACTCGCGCCTGACGAGATGGTGAGTAAAATGCGTGTATGATTTTGTGCGCTGTTTTTTTTTTTTTTTTATTCTACACTCCATGGCAATTTGGTTAATTAGCAACGATTTCAGCTGAAAAAAATTGCACAGATATAGCAGTGGTTTCAGATATCGTATTAGGGGTTTTGTTGTTCTTTTTTTGTAACACATAGATTTTTTTTAATGTAATAATTTAAATGTTAGATGCATCGGATAGATATAAAAGTGATGTGTATTTTAGGTCATGCTCTCTTATGGCTTCAGTGTCATTCTCAGGGTTATTTTCCAGGCGTTTAGGCTACAAAAAAGGGTATCGTTTTGGGCAACACATTATTATATTCTAAAGATTGTTCCTCTGATCATTATATTTTCAGTGTTGGAACCATTTTAAGAGTGTTTCCATGCATCATCAGGTTTTAAAATGACCTTCAATGCTCGGTGCCTGGAAATGAATTCTCACCTGGGATGAAGTGACAGCACAATCGGAGCGTTGTGCTTCTTGAGAGAAAGCTCGTAAATCTGACACCAACATTTACTCAATAAATATACGTAGCCTATGTATATTTGCTGGGAATTAGAGGATTCAATTTGCTCTTTATTCTACCTGTTAGTTAAATGAAATCTTGATGTATTTCCCTGACTGATGCTGCCAAAATGAGCGTGTGAGTGTTTTTTCCTGCAGTCATCTTAAACGTGGCCCTGCAGACACTCACCCATGCGCCGCTCGTGTCCCCAATACATCACAATGCATTTACCAAAACCCGTGTTATTTAAAACGTGAATGGCTGCTTGAGCTGAAAGAGTTTTTTTTCGGCTCACCTTGTTCCTACTGAGATGCAAAGGGAAGGAAAACCATTATTATTAAAAGGGACACAAACATATTCTTGAAAATCACTGAGGAATGAAGATACCTAATTATGGAATTGGGTTGCCTAATGATCATTTTGAGCTACAAATGAAATATAAACTTTCTTCATGAATTCTAAAATGCTTGACCTTAAATTATTAATTAATCCAGACTTTCTTTTGAAAGAAAATGTGTTTAGCAATTGCTAATTAACAATGACTTTGAATAGTCTGGATGCAAACAGAGGGACAGTTTGGCCCAGATTTTTTGGAAGGATGTCAATTTCATGCCAGAGTTGAACTACTGTCAGCAATTCTGTTTATAAACGTCCTGGACAGAATTAGGTGCAGTCAAGGGGTGGAGGGGGCCCGGTTTGGTAGCGTCCGGATTACATCTCCGCTTTTTGTAGATGATGTTGTTCTGTTTAAGCTGTTGTTCTCAGCTCACATTGGAGAAGTTTAGCCGAGTGTGAAGCAGCGGGGAGGAGAATTAGCAGGAAATCTGAGATTATATGGGTTCCAGTCAGGTAAGGGTTGAATGTCCTCTCTGGGTTTGGAAGTGAGGTGCCTCAAGTTCATAGGGATCCTGTTCATGACTAATGGAAAAATGGATGAGGAGATTGACAGGAGGATCAGTAAGACTCTGCAGTATTGTGGACTTTGTTCTCATCTTTTATGGTGAAGAAAGGTCTGAGCCAAAAAGCCAAGACTCTATATTTACTGCTCTACATTCTGACCCTTGCATATGTTCACCAACGGGATCTAATCAGATTGCAGATATAAATGGCTGAAATTAGTCTCCTCTGTTGGGTGGCTGGAATTTTTCCATATAAATGGACTGATCAAGAGAACCCAGTTAAGGTAGTTTGGGCATCTAATTGGGATGCCTTCTGGACATCCTCCTGGGAAGGTGTTTTGGGCATTTCAAACCAACCAAAACACGGGGCAGAACTGGGATACGCTGGAGAGATCTTGTCTGTTTGCAGACTTAAGAATGCCCTGGTATTCCTCCCCAGGGCATGGCCAGAGAGAGAGATCTGGAGCACCTACGTTGCTGCCACTGTGATCCAAACTTGGGTATGTGGAAGTTAATGAAGGGATAGATGGCTGATTAGTTACATACAAAACAAGTGAGGAATTCATTGAGGGTGACTTGATAATGGATAATTAGTAATACTTCCCTGGTATTTTTTAAATAAAGGATCATAGTAGATAATGAGCTGCTAAAAACAATGTCAAATATTCTATGTTAATTAAGGATCAAACAATAATTGGATAAAAAGTATCTGTCACTCTGTCATACTTGCATTCTATTGTGAGGTTCTGGATAACTGAGAAACCTGAAAAAGCATCACAAAACTAGCAAAACCCCATCGGTACTACAGACTTGAGCCTTAGTTATTATGTTTCATCATCGCAGCAATGATTTCAGGAGAATCATGCTGAGAATCATGCTGAAAAAAGATTGACAAATACTGAATCAATATTTCATGATTACCTGTCTATTAATTGTCTTTTTTCGTGTTCCTTTCTTGTAAAGTGAAACTTTATAAGTTAGATTCCCATCAGCTGATTGACAAGGATTGTTAGGAACCTCAGGGTAAAAAAAAAACAAAAAAAGGTAATGCAGAGGATCAGGCGCCAACCAACTCATCCCCCTCAGCGTTGGTCTCATTTTTCCTGTTTTTTTCTTAATTTACTTAATCTTTGCAGTGTTCTTCTTTTATTTATTGGTAGTTGGGCAAACAGCCACCGTGCTGCCACCAAGTATTATAGAGTTGATGTTTTTTAAGGCCACGTTTACACATAGCCGGGTATTTACAAAAACTGATATTTTCCCCTCTACGTTTTCAAAAATATCCTCGTTTACACGGACCCGCATGAAAACGCTGTTAACGTCATGCCAGCCAATCAGAATCCTGGAAAAAACATCAACAAATGACACGTGTAACTTCCAGTTAAGGCTGATTTATGGTCCCGCGTTACACCAACGCAGAGCCTACGGCGTAGGGTACGCGGCGACGCACACCGTACGGCGCGCATCGCCGCCTACCCTACGCCGTAGGCTCTGCGTTGGTGTAACGCGGGACCATAATTCAGGCTTTACTTCCAAGACGGAACGAGAGTCTGAGAGAATTTAAAACAGGTAAAATAAAATAAAATATTGACGGTAGCCAAACAAATTGTAAACACAGGTCGCACTCATGACGCTGCTGGTGACGTTTCTGTCGCATAATGTGACGTAAATCTCTGTTTTCCTCCGTTTTCTCTGTTTTGACGCAAACGTGAAAACAGAGTTTTTGAAAATCTCCACTTTGGCCGGAGTTTTCAGAAATGGTCGTTTTTGGGGGCTTTGACCTCCGTTTTCGTGTAAACGAACGGCCAAAACGCATGAAAACGCCTCCATTTTTGCCCCGTGTAAACAGGGCCTAAGTCAGTAGATCCTACCAGGTGCTCCACTGTAATGGAGACACAATGGCTAAAAGGATCAAGGTGGAGGCCAGCTCTGTTACAGTTCTGGCTTCCCATGTTTTACACCACCAAGTAGTAACTCATTACTTCATTGTTAGCTTGTCTGTAGCTATGGCTTCATCAACAGATATGCTCTTTAAGTAATTAATTTGTAGCTTGAATGAGGACTCCCAGGGGTTCCAGATATGTTGCTTGTTAAATATCCATTAGTTATGGTTCTGCAGTGCATCAGCGAGCATCTTTGTCAAGTGTGAGTTGTTGAAATATGTCAGTTTTCATTGACCCACTGGTGAGCTCTGACTGGACATGTGTTGCAGAGTACCTGCTCAATTCCGCTCAGGGAAGATGTGCATATTGTACAGTGTCTAAAAAAGTTTGTGTTAAAGAATTCATAATTTTTCTCAGAAAAGGAAAATAAAAGACCTGGAGCTAGTTTAATATCTTTTAAAGGCTCCTCGCTGAGAGAAGTGACCTGGAAGTATCAAAGTGGCAGCCATGATAAGGCAAAGGAATTTTATTTATTGAATTGTACATTTCCGGCCCATGGGTAGTTCAAAGTGCTTCACAGCATATAGATTAAATAAATTCAAGATGTTGCACATTAGAAATCATGTACAAGAAAGATATTGCAAGAACAAGTATATGAGAAGTTAAGAGAAAAAAATTAAACATAACAATTTAAAAGAAAAAAAAACAAAAAAAAACCTTTTGGTTCCAGTAGTTGTAGTATAGTGTAGTATAGTATGTATTATAATAATAACGTTCCCATATAACTTGGTTAATAGAACATTTTACTGCAGTTAAACAGTTCATTGAACTGTTTAAATCCATCTGTTTTCACCTCTGAAACGACTTATCATTTCCATACAGTAATTTAACTGTGATGATGTGGAAGGATGAAGCACGACTCCAGAGGTTGGTCAACAAGCCTTTATTCCAGACAACGGAATAACCACTTACAACTGGCAACTGACAATTGACAATTGACAACTGACAGCTGACAGAGAAGACGCGTAACTAAGCAACCATAAATCTCCCCGTGACCACGCCCCCTTCCCTACAGTCCTGATGGGTGCGAGGTCCATAATTCTGTCCGCCACACAGTCTACCCCCAGAACACCCAGAACGTTGTCCTGGAAGGGCCCATCAGTCCCTCACTGGTGGCTTAATCAGCCGACCATAACGGCTGCGCCGTCCTTCCTGTACCACAACAGGAGCATCACTGTGAGCAGGACACTGAGGGGAAAAAACAACAGTGTTAGGTGGTAAATTAGAACATCCATCCTTTGCAGCAACGACAGGAGGTTTCAGAGGAGGGCGTCCACGACAGGGAACCTGGGGGGGGGACCACAGCTTCATCTGCGTGTGTGCGGGTTTCAGCCTATCTAGTGCTCTTTGCAGCCACCTAGGTCTAGCAAAAAGGCCTTAGGGCCTCTCTCGAGGACTCTAAAGGGACCATTGTATGGAGGCTGTAGAGGAGAACGATGAGCATCATGCCGCACGAAGACAAACCGAGCCGACTTGAGCTCCGATGGGATGAATGCTCGCGGAAAACAGTGGTGAATGGGCCCCGGTGTCAAAAAACGATTTGATGCTTAGGAACTGCTTGCTGGGTGAGTTTGCAGAGCCGAACTTTCAGGCAAAAATTCTCCTGGCACACGAAGCGGGTAACCGAACCCGAGCTCTGCGGGCGCCGCATTTAAATCTTCCTTCGGGGCCGTGCGCAAACCGAGCATGACCCACGATAAGCGGTCCACCCAGTTAGCATCAGAGAGCGCAGCACGCAGTGCTGCTTTGAGGGACCTGTGAAAACGTTCACAAAGGCCATTAGCTTGTGGGTGGTATGCAGTAGTACGGTGTACCTGCACTCCCAAAGCTTCTGCCAACGACGACCAAAGTTCTGAAATGAACTGGGGCCTCTGTCAGACGTGATGTCAGACGGGACACCGAAACGTGAGACCCAGGCACCCAGGAAAGCACGCGCCACATCTTTTGACCCTGTAGAGGACAGAGGCACTGCCTCGGGCCACCTGGTGGTACGGCCCACCATGGTGAGGAGGTGCGTATAACCCTGCGATGGAGGAAGAGGGCCCACCAGGTCGATGTGGACATGGTCAAACCGCCTGGCTGGAATGGGGAACGGTTCCAGGGGCGCCTTTGTGTGCTGGTGGACTTTAGCCCGCTGGCATGCTACACATGCGGCTGCCCACTCTTTAACTTCCCTGCGGAGGCCGGGCCAGACGAACCTGGCCCCAACCAGTTTCACCGACCCCCGGATGCCAGGGTGTGAGAGGGAGTGTACTGAGTCGAAAACCGGCGCCAGGAAACCGGGACCATCGGACAGGGCCGACCAGTGGAGATGTCACAGAGAAGGGCTGGACCTCCGACCACCAAGTTCTCCAGTCTGAGACCGGTACCTGCAGACTTAAGAGTCGCGATGTCCTGGTCATCGGCCTGGTCAGCAGCCATGGCAAAAAAATCAACTCCCAGATGTACAAGGCACACGAGCGCGCATGACAGGCAATCGGCCACAAGGTTTGCTTTACCCGCCACATGCCGAATGTCCGTGGTGAACTCTGAGATGGACGCTAGATGGCGCTGCTGCCGAGCGGCTTATGGTCTACATATGCTGTGAATGAACGGCCTTCTAAGAAAAAACGAAAATGACCGGTTGGCGAGGTACAGCGCCAACAACTCACGGTCAAAGACGCGTAACTAAGCAACCATAAATCTCCCTGTGACCACGCCCCCTTCCCTACAATCCTGATGGGTGCGAGGTCCATAATTGTGTCCGTCACAATGATAGGATTTCCAACTTAGAGTATCAAGCAATATTTAAGCTTTTTGGTTTAAAATTTTCATGTTAAAAGCTCAGGAGGATCCTAAAAGTGGCTTTCTGATACAGTAGATGCACACACCAGGCATCCCACTTGTGTGGGATGCGACCATAAGATGCATTGCAAAAAGAATAAACAGATTAAATATATGGCTGTTGCAGATTTATTCAGTAAATTACAGGGAACAAAATCATTATTTAGGTCCACATTTTTTTTTGTTCTTTAAAAATAGACCTGTCTTCATCTCGTCCTTGCAATTACACTGTTATATTTCGTTTTTTCTATTTATTTTTTTATTCTGCCCCCTTGAAAAAGTAAATAAGTAACTAAAAAGAAAACTATATATGTGGAAAACACTGTGTGTTAGCATATGGCTAACTTTGCTGCATTTTAACCCAATATTAGTCAATCCACGACTTTTAGAGTTTAACTTGGAGCTTCCTCAAAGTACAGCAGAGAGTCAGCATTAATCATGCATTAATAAATGAATCAAAATAAATGCTTGCAGTAAATAGTGAAGGACACCTATTGAATTATGTCATCGTTTTCTGTCGTTACGGGAAGTGATGTGATGATTTAATATCAACTATCTAATTGAGCACTTAGCCTGGCTTGTTCTTCATTGACATGTGCTGACACTATTAAAGGGTACTTTGAGACACACAGAGAGTCAAGACATGAATGGACATCCCAGTAGCCAGGAAGAACAACTAAAGTCTGTTGATATGATATTCAAATTTAATAAAAAGGCTGAATAACAATATGCTTGCACTGCAAATGCACATTTTTCTGTTGGTCTTTCACTTGGAAGCAGCATCTCCCAAAAGCTTCAATAGGATGAATAAAATGACTGTGTCGGGTGTGTCAGAGAAAAGACAGGTGAGTGCTAAAACTCACCTGTATCAGATTTAAGCAAACATGCTAGAAAAAAGACTTCTAGTGGTTGATTTGATCTTATTTAATTACATTTTAAATATTTTTTTTTGTTTAGTCAAAGTCAAAGTCAAAGTAGCTTTATTGTCGATTCTTGACATGTCAAGACATACAAGAAATCGAGAGGACGTTTCCCACTTCCCACGGTGAAACATATAAACATATAAACATAAAGGGCCTGATTTACTAAAGGTTTGCGTGCGTAAAAACGTGTGCAAACTTGACAGCACCCGCAAACCAATGTGCAAGCTGATCTACTAACAGCGTGCAAAGAGGACTGCGCCTCTCAAATGCGCAAAATAGCACACGCTGTTCATTTAGTACTTTTGCCCTGATGAATAATCAATATGGGGCGTACCCGCCAGAAATCGCTAAATACTGGGAGGGGAAAATGCAAATAGGTCAATTTACCACACGCAATGAGATTTACCAAGCCTGAAAGTTTTTGCGGGTATTGTGATTGCGTCTGTATTTAATACGTTCGAAAGGAAGGTGCTAATCTGCCCAGCATTACGCACCGATGGCTGCTGTTATTGTGGCAAGGAGGCGACATCCAAAATCAAAGAATACGCAGAGAGAGAGTCTTTATCCTGCTGCATGCTATTTTAAAAATGGTTGCACAAGTTTTATTAAAGGCCACTTTTTCTTTAGTTCTCCGCCTTATATCTTGCCACCTTCTTTTAATGTGCCCCCCTCCACTCGCCCACAAGCAGGCCAAGCCTTTGTGCCAAAACTTTGTATTTTATTAATTACTTATCTTATTGAACGTGAAATCATCCTTCGTAAATTACATTTAATTAAAACCCGTGCTTATTAATCACAAAACACAGGTTAAACATCATGACCAAATCCGCTCCGACCCGCTGTGTCAGTATCAGCGCAGACAGACTGCAGCTTCGCCTGAATTATGATTACGTTAAATCGACGGCGTAGCCGACGGTGTAGGGTCGCGGTGCGGTGTGCGTCGCCGCGTACCCTACGCCGTCGGTTCTGCGTTGGTGTGACGCGGAACCATAAACCAGCCAATCAGGGAGCAAGGGGTTGAGGGAGCTGGGTTGATGTTGATCCGCGGACAAAACTTGTTAAGGAGCATCAAACTCACTCTTATCTATGCGGAAATAACGCTAAAATATAAAGAAGGCTTCCCAAAGTGTGATCTATGGTGAAATAGGAAAATTAAGATGTGCAACTCTTCTAAAGGTGAGACATGCATTTAATTGACTTCATGGCGCCAGCCTTGGCGTTTATTATTACGCAAATGTGGAATGTTTGGGTCTGTCTAATTTCGTCAAATTAAATTTGGAGATTCACCGTTCACATTTTTATGTTGTATGAGAGAGAGATGGAGAGGGCGAGGGAGGGAGGGAGAGACGTGGCCTGTACGTCGTTGTTTTTTGTTTTTTTGCAGTTTGGGAGCACAATACACTTGTGTGTGTGTGTATTAAAAAGAGATTTTGCAGTATGTTGTGTAATTGAAACTGGTTTGCTGTGATCGTTGATGGCAAACTCATATTAAGCATTTACATCGCTGGTTATTATGTGCCCCCCAATTAGATCTGTTCTGCCGCCGACTCTGTTTTAACCTCATCTGCCGTTCTTTTTGCATTTATTCTATCGCAGTTTTTCTCCGATATTGCGTTTCTTTTGGTAATGTTTAAATTTCTTTGCTGTAGTTCATGAATGTGTTTATTTGCCTCTTCCACTAATATCTCTAACTCCAACTCGTCAAATTTCATTTTGCGCTTGTGACTTGTGACTGTGCTTTCCATCCAGACTCTCCATGGCGCAGAGTTTGCGCCGCAAACCGTAACACACGCAACACCTCATTTAAATACTGAGGTTTGCACGTGTTATCAATTGCGCGAGCATTCTTAGTTGATCACCCGCAAAACACACAACAACAGCACGTGCAAACTTTTTCAGTGCACACGCAATTTAGTACTCTTTATTTAGGATCTTAGTAAATCGGGCCCAAAGTGCGCAGGCGCAGGCACGACAGATAGGCAGACATTCTTAAAAAGTTTCACATAAAATAAATACAACACAACACAACACAACATTTACTAGTACTAGAGATGAGTGCAAAAGGCAATTTTTGTAAAAAAAGGAAGAAAAAGAACCATATTTGGGTATTGTGTGCAGTATTTAGACATAAACATAAACATTTGCATGAACAGTAAACGGTAAGTAAAGTGACACAGTGGTGATGTTTCATAGTCCTGAGTGTTCATGTGTTCCTGCTGTATTCGGTGCAGCTACCGCCCCACACAGTGATGCAGCTGGACAGGATGCTTTCAATGGTGCCCTGGTAGCAAGTCTTCAGGATGGATGTGGGAGCTCTCGCTCTCTTGAGCTTGCGGAGGAAGTAGAGGCGCCGCTGGGCTTTCTTTCTTAGTAGCTGTATTCAGGCTAAGTTTCAGATGCAGTTTAAAAAAAAATTACCACAATGCAACAAGGTTTAAGAGGTAACATCAGAATCAGAATCAGGTCAGGTCAGGTTTATTAGGTCAGCTTAGAAAACTGTTTTTGACTTCGGATACACAATGGTATTGTGCGCCTGTTCGCACATGAGTTTCTTTTGTATTACTCCTTGCCTCCAGTGAGTGTGAATGTGTATGAATGTTCCGGTGGTGGTCGGAGAGGCCGTTGGCGCGGATTGGCTGCCACATTTCCGTCAGCCTAACCCAGGGCAGCTGTGGCTACACATGTAGTTTACCATCACCAAGTATGAATGGAGTGAATGAGCAATATAGGCTACGACCATTGTAAAGCGACCTTGGGTTCATTGAAAGCCACTATATATAAATGCAAGTTATTGTTATTACTGTTACAGTGGGTTGAGTACTTGACCTTCATTGGAATGAAATAAGCCCCGCCCCTTCTTCTGATTGGTCAATATTTGATAGATTCTATTTTCTGCCATAACTTTTGAATGGTATGACAAACAGAGTCGTGGGTGGTGTCATCGGACTCGGTTTTGACTCCTTCACCTTAATTGGTGCATATTAGCCCCGCCTCTTCTTCTGATTGGTCGATATGTGATAGTTCCTATTTTTTTCTTTTGAATGGTTTGACATAAAGACTCGTGGGTGGTGTCATCGGACATGGTTTTGCGTCCTTGACCTTTATTGGTGAAAATTCGCTGCTTGCAGCTTTAATTGTTACATTATGTTACAAGGGGTTAACAGGGAGCAAACCTCAGGAGTTTCCCCCATTGAGGGAATAATAAAGGATTATCTTATCTTAACTTAGAGCTAACAGGATCACGCTTTGTCTGTCTGCCAGTGTATTAATCCAAGTAAGAGTTTGTTTGCAAAGGTAAGAGGCATGACATATGGCTCAAGTGCGATCACTGAGGTGTTATGTGTACATAACATGGTGTGACTCAGAGTCGCCACCTACTCGTGGATGTCGGTGACTGTGTGAGCACATATGAATAATTTACACTACCAAAACAGAGTAAATGTCTCCAGTTGGTGAACATATTTTGAGTTGGTGAAAAGAAAACAGAAATTCACTCATTTTTATTGTAGTAAAGGTACTGCCAGCATATTACAAATAAACAGCAAAAAGCAATAAAAAAATTGGTTAGTGGTAGAGCATACAGGTATCTGTTTCCTATGAAGTCCATGTAGGTCTACGGACGGGGTTTGTTCACTGACTCACACCCTTAACATCATTAACACCACACAGCGACTGACATCAGGTAACGTTTCCCTCCGTCGGCACACCCAATTCAAATGAATGGGTTGTCAGGTTTTCATTAAGGTCCTGTGTCTCCCTCTCTGCCTGCAGCTCTTTGAGTTTGCTCGGACTCCGGAGCGAGAGTCACATGGACGTGTTACACTTTAACGTGTCTTTCTCGGAGGCTCGCAAAGTCCTCCTTGCTTGATGGGAAATACCAAGGTCCCGGGTTGGGAAACACTGTGCTGATTGAGGCTGAATGAACTGACTGACTGAAGAGCGTAATGCAGTTAAAACTATCGCTGTACCAAACCACTTTTTTTCTTTTTTTGCTTATTGTTACTAAAAAAAAAAGAATAAAAATAAAACAGAAATAAAAAAAATAGCTGTCTGATTTATCCAGTGCTTGATGTTTTTCTGAGTATTAGATAAATAGTTTTAAGCAAAAAAGTAATGTGTTGATCAGGGCTTAATTCAATTTTCTGAAAATGATATACAGCATAGACAAAGTAAAATCATCAGTTTTTATATCAAGACACAACAGAACGTCTAATTTGATGATAAGAAGTCATTATTAATTTTTTTAAGAATCTGGAAAGGCTCAAGACGATTAATCTGACCAATATAGCGATACATTTAAGTAGAATAACTCACCTGTTATGAAGCTTGTACAAACATATACCTTCTTATAGAGATGTGGAGAGAAATAATGTTTCAAAATAAAGGTATAGACTCTGTAAAATGCTGACGGTTTTAAGGTTTCACAAATCCTACAAAGTGATGCCTGCTTTTAAATATTTGAATAGGCTTACATTTTTAATTATGTAAACTGTCACAAATGTAATGTTTGCCACTTTTAACATTCAGAAAAACGGACTGCAAGGTGTAAAACGAGGATGGATTTTGGACAGACTCTAAAAAACAAGTGACAGTACTGAGGTACTGTCACTTGTTTTTTAGATTTAAAACCACTCTATGAAGCAATACCTCCTCTGACCACATGGGGGCACAAACAGCTGCTGTGTTGACAAACAATGGTGGATATCCCATGTTTTTAACGCGCAGGTCTAACCTGTCCTTTTTACACTGACCAACGCTGGGTGGTGTGTGTCGAACTACCCTCCTCTGAGGTACACTTAACCGCTGGGCAGGTCTAATGTAAACAGAACTAACACGGGGTGGCGGGTCGTGGACGGGGTTTTCTGATCACGTAACCTGAGTACAACCCACCAGGGGGAGGCTTTTTAAAAAAATGTTTTATTATTATTCTATAAAATAAGGAAGTAGCTCTTGAGAGTAACAACAGCAGCAGAGCGTCACAGGTAGGGCCTATATTTGCAGGATGAGTAACTGATGACACAAGGAGATCCGCCAGCTACTCAGCGTCTGAGCCGAGGACGCCATAAACCAACATATGTCCGGAATCACAAAGGATGGTTTCCATTGTTTGTGGACAAAAAAATGTAAAACCAGGGCTTTGCAAGTAAAAAAACAAACGCTTATCCTTTTGAAAATGGCACCTGTCTGACGGTGATAAATCTTGCTGATGTGGGGATAATACATCTTTTTACACGCCCAAACAGGTTACATTATGTTTCATGGATAAGGCATCCCGACTCGCCTTCCCTGCCCTCAACTCGCCTTCAGGTATAAGGTGACAAATAACACGCCATGCATATATGTATATATGTATATATATATATATATATATATATATATATATATATATATATATATATATATATATATATATATATATATATATATATATATATATATGAATGATGAAAACATGTTTAACGTACGTTGATATACATATATATATATATATCAACGTACGTTAAACATGTTTTCATCATTCAGCGATAATACCAGGATCCGATCTAAAAATGCTTTCTGACAATACTGAACTAACTGATATGACAACATTTATACAACATTGTTCTCTTTTCCTTTTTTTCAAAAAAGCACTAACATTGCCAAAAAAAATCTAATTTCCACACTGAGCCTGGATAGGAACAATCAAAGCTTCTCGTACACACGTATCACTAAATATAGTCTGCAAAGTCTTTCTTAATAATAATAATAATAATAATAATAATAATAATAATAATAATAATAATAATAATAATAATAATAATACATTTTATTTGTAGAGCACTTTTCATGTATAATCTCAAAGTGCTTACATCAACAAGGGAAAGTCAGGACACATAAAAGACCAGAAGTAAAAAAAAAAAAGCATAAAAATAAAAACATCTAAAAAAGACCAGGGAAAGCCTTCCTGAACAGGAAGAAGAAATCTTTATTTATGTTAGATAACACTTTTATAAATATATGATACTCATCACCTACATTCCTACGTGATAAAACCAGGTAAGGTAACTATTACAAAAGCACTAGAACAATACAATGATAACAATAGATGAGATAATCTACAGGTAGTCACCTACGTGTTCAGGTGATCAGCCTGGATACAACACCCTCACTGTTTAATGCTACGTTAGAAATGTTGCTGAAAAATGAGGCCATTATTTAAGTTTTTTAATCAATGAATGCTTTAATAAGTCCAATTGTACTGCAAATTATATTGAATTTAGCGCAGCCAACCATTGGAATTCACTCCTTCCTGAAATGCGTCTGGTACCCGTTGCATTTACAGCCATTTTCCCCGGTACAGAACCTACCGAGCCATTTGCAAGGGGCCGGGGGAAGGAAATCAAAGCTCAACTGCACTCCATTCCAATCACACATTCACTTATCTTGTTTTGAGCATTGTTTTGAGTTAAGTGCATTTACATTGACAATACTGTCTCTGGGAAGTGAACTTTAAGTACCTTGACGAGGTACTTAAAAAGGTCAGATAATTGAACGTGGGGTGCTGCACACGTTTCTACAATCTTGTTGAAGTAGTGGACGGGGTGGGAGCCTGCTATGCCTTTGGATGAAACGAGGACAGTGGTCCATCTTCGGCACCAACGATAGCTGTCATCATTTCCGGGAAAGCCATGGTGGCAGTTTTACATTTGGAACAAAACTTTATTCCTTGTATTGAAGAGGAAAACAATTAAAGGAGCATGAGGCTCCTTTTAAGAAATGAGACTCTCTAGCGCCACCCTTCACCACGACGGCCGTCGGGGGTACTGCAGCCAACAGTGAAGCCGGCACGGGGGAACGGGGAGAATGCACATGCAGTGTCATGTGACGTCCAATCCGCAGGACAGCGCGGGAAACTCGTCCCCAGCACTGCAGCACATTTCGCAGCACACAGCCTGTTCAAGGCAACGGAGAGACACGCTAGAGGGCTCATTCGTTTTGGTTTGGAACGCTTCATCTGACCTTATTACTAGAAAACTTAAAACGTTTACGAATTTTTCTCATGAATCCTGCCTCAAGCTCCTTTAAGTTTTGTTTAAGATATGTAGAAGTAAAACTGGAGCCACATATCCATACATTTCTTATATATCAACGAGCTTCCTGTTGTGTGTACGCTGCCTTAGCAGTTGGAAGATTGGAATGTCTCTTTGCACGTGTACTCTGTGATTAAAAGCAGTTGCACCTATACCTGTTCTCCGTAACTGGTTTAATGGGGGAGTGGTGGAAGCTCAGGAATGAACTCTACCTGAGGAAACACAAGGGATTGTGGTAGTGCAGTGTTCCTCTTGTCTTTGCACTGCATACTTTCACATGTCATGAGAATGTACAAAAGACACTCAGTGGTTAAATCCTGGGGTGCTTCATCAGTCATATCACGCTTGCTTTTGGCTTATGACATTTTCATAAGTGTATGTGCTTTAAGAGTTTTCACCAGCATTTGCAGCGGTAGCTAGGATACCGCTACATAAACTCAAAACATAATGTAAATAGAAAATTGTTTTGCAAAAGAAGTACAACAGCTCATTATGCATTTCATGTTTAGAGCGAGGAACCACTAATCCATAACTTGGAGTTCTGAGGTAGATTCATCTTATTGAATCTCACATTCATCTTGCAATCAGACTTTCCTGTGAATGTGACAGCACTGATGTGCACCAGATACATTTCGGCATGTATCCTTTGTATCTACAACAATAGACAGTGTTTTCTTTCAACATTCAGCTCCAGAAAACAGGACAGACCTGCCCAGCAACATGTGTATAGTTCAAGGTGGAGGAGTGCAAAAATGTGAGTGTATTCTACGTGCGTCCTCTCATGTCACACGGCTTTGCATATATATCCAATCCAGGACCACATATTAAAGTGGCAACATGACAATCTAATATATTGATTAATAATTACACTCCAGTTCAAACATGAAATATTGGATGTTTGTTACTTCAGCCAGATATTTACAACAGATCCGTTTCAGGAAAACTGTGAATGCACCCAGTGACCTGAGAAATGTTATTGTATAGATTATAATATATTTAAACATCCTATATAATGCTTTCTCCTACTTTACGAGGTTCAAAATTGGCTCAAACGTACATGTTACCTGTGTTTAGGCCATCTAGTTGTCATTTTATCATGCTTTTATTGAATCTGTTTTAACCTTTTCACTAGCATCATGATTCGGAAACCTGCCCCTAAAAGAAAGTACGGTAGCTCACTCAAGCAGATCATTAAATGGTCGGCTGATTGGGGAAACACAGGTGGACCTGGAGTCGCTGTACGGGAAGCAGTTGCAGCGGCTCCAGCTCCATTCCCAGTGATCCTCCCATCCCTTAGCGAGTGAGTTCCAGCTACTGCCATCAGGACGCAGATTCATAGTCCAGAGAACTAGGACCACACGCTACAGGAACAGCTCTGTCACTGCTGGTGTCTCTCTTTTAAACAATTCCTAACACATTTTATTTATTGCTGAGGTCTATCCTGCTATTAACTTTTTGCTATTAATTTTTTATTTCTATTTATAAGAAACCCTGACCTTGGTTCTACCTTTATTTATTGTTCTTTGCCTTGAAGGCTATATTTACTTTTATCCTGTTCAGTGAGCATTGTGAGTACCTGCCATGTCTGTCTTGTGCCGTCTTAAACCTGTTCTCTCTATTTGTCCTGTGTCAAATTAATGTCTGTAAAGATTGTGTGTGTAAAACAAATCTAGCTATGGCTACGAATAAAGTCCACTTGAACTTGAACTTGAACTTGATTTTTAGGTTGATTAACTATTGAAAACCAGGAGCCTCCAGATATTTTAGTTTTTTTAATCCTTTTTTGCTTTTTGTTCATTTTAACATTAATGCTGGTTGCTGCTCTGAACTAGCATAATTAAGTCCAGTCCATTCATTGATTAATTTTCAAAGTACTAAAAAAAAAGAAGAAAATCATCCCCACTTGATTGGTGGTAAACAATGACAGCCCACTGAAATTGAAAACGGTGTCACATGTGCATGCAAGACTGAAATATTATTCTGGCTCCTTACATTTTGATGTGTTTTCAGTTCGGCTGTATATTACAATATTGATGCACATGTTAACTTCTAAACTTATACAGCTGACGATTAATAATGTCTTCACATTTTGCAGATTGTAACTGCTGCTATTGAAACTGGGACTCTTCCTGAAAGCAGATATAAAACTGATAATGTTTACCATCTATGCTGCCTCTCAAGTTTGAAGACGACACTGGAACATGTACAGATAAGATAGCAGTGTTTGCTCGGAGAGCCATTGGTGGTCCCCTGAGCTGGTTTTCCAGCTGGGTCTCTTTTAAAACCCGCTGTTTATTGTTCTACAGCAGTATGTGTGACATCACTGACCAAGCTGCAATATAGATATAAAAAGATGTGCAAATTCCCAGCCTTCCCGGTCCTGAACAAAGGCCAGCTGTGAAACAGGAATATGGTGACAAACGGCTGCCAGTTCCCCTCAAAGCTGAAGAGTCCCTAAAACAGCAAACCAAATCACATATCTCCCATGAAGAAAAAGAATAAAAGGTTCTCACTTTTCTAAGGGCACTATTAAATCACTTTTATTTGCAGTGAACTATAATCAATTCACTTTGTTTTTATTCAATAACACTTCATTAATCCCAATGACAAATTACAGATTTGAAAAATAAAAAAGGTTATGTCCTTTATGTGTCTGCATATATATGCCTTGTAGTCAGCGTATATAACGCTTTGGCATTGTCTTTTCAAGACAAGCATTATAGGTCTGTGTAAGTGACAGCATGGTAGATTTATGGCAAGTAAAACAATATTGACTGAGGGGCAGATTTCTGAATAATCCGTGCTTGGTTTATTATAAAGCCAATATAACATGGACAAATATTGTATCTCAAACATCAAATTGCTCAGGTGTCTCACATGTATGCAGCCACGGCAAACAACAGTTGAAAGGGGAAGGCTCAGAGTATCTTTTGAGAGACCTGAAGTGGAGGTGCAGTCCATGAGACTGCATTTAGCCTGAATGCAAAAGCTGCTTTAGCCAAGTGTCAAATAAAGGATCTGGGGCCTCATTTAAAATGGACTGCGTAGGAGTCATACTAAAAGTGCACGTACGCTCAAAAGCCGAAAATGGCGGGCGCAAAAAAAAATCCGGATCTATAAAACCGCGTGCACGCAGACTTCCACGTAGGTTCTCTTTATAAATCACAGTCCAGCTGGAAGGCTGCGCACGTGAATCCGCCTGGTATCCCGCCCCCTACACGCCCACTTTCTACCGAAAATGGAATCATTTTGCATATGAATGAGCCTGCTGAGCATGCGCAGTGGCTTCCTGCAACCTGTTTGGCTTCAGAATGAATGAATGAACATGTCGAGCCACCGTGCCACTGAATTTCACTGAGATCTGAGATCTAGATGTTGTTGATGAGGAGGAGGACAGGAAAACCACATTATTTTGTGGTCACAGTAAAAGTAGAAAAATAAATAGTATAAAATAAAGCGAGTGAGTGGCAGCACGCCGTTGCTGCGCGGAACGCCGTGAGTTCCCCGGTGCAACAGGGGGACACACGTCCCCCCGTCTTTTCAAAATCATGTTTATTTTCCCCTTACTTTTTACAGTTTAAAAACTAACGGTAGGCTCAGCCTTAAATTGCAAATTATCAAGACACTGTATGAAAGCGATACGAGAACGGCCCCGCAGCCCCGCTTCGGCCCCGCAGCCCCGCGCCCCCCCCCCCCGCTCCTCCTCCTCCTCCTCTCCCGTCTCCCCTCAGAGCGGCTCAGGCGGGTTTATGGTTCTGCGTCACCAACGCAGACCCTACGCCGTAGGCTCTGCGTCGTTTTAACGCGGGGCCATAATTTAGGCACCATACACCCGCACGTAAAGGTTTCACGCGCCCGTAAAACTCATATGAAAACAAATCTGAGTTCCTTTAGGGAAGAAATGAGGGGCTCCGTGGGGCTCCCTAAACGCAGCCCCTCATTTGTTCTGTCCTAAAGCGGTGAAGGAGGTTCCCGGCGTGTCCTGCACCGCGGCTGCAGCTCCAGCAGCACCAGAGTCCTGACTGACAGCTTCACACACAGAGGGACACGATCAGCGCTATATTATTTTATTTTATTATTTTATTATTTTAAGTCTGATATATTTTGTGATATGTGATGACATTATTAAGAGTATGACATGAATCTGGCTTCATTTCACCACCTCAATCCCTGCGTCGCCAGTTCTCCGTGTCTTAAGTAAATTCTTACGGGAGGGTCCTAGTTGCCGTAAAGATACGCAGATTTTTCGGTTAGTTTTTTCTTTTTAGATCCGAGGATTTGCGTAGAAGGCGGCTTCCGCAACTTTCAGGCGCTTTTTCTGCGCAAGCAAGCTTTATAGATGAGGCCCCAGATTACATGTTTTTCATACTGCTGCTTGGCAATATGAAAAGATATGAATTATGCCAGCTTTACATAATCATTAAAGCTATGACAGCACTCTTACATAACACATCACATTATGTATGCCTTTGCACTGAAATCTCAGAGCAGAGCTCTGCCACTGCACACTGTGTGAATCTTTGTTGCTTTCTTCTTAGTTGAATAAATGAAAATCTGTATGGTGAGCTAACACCACTGACTCACCGTGGTAGAAGACAGGAGCTGGGAAACTTATGCCAAAATGGGTTTATAACGTTGAATGGGACATCCCATCACAGAGACAAACAAACATGCACACTCACTTATTAAGTCACCTTTGGAATATTTTGTGGGGAGTGCTTCAGGAGTAAGGGAGACTGGGTGCATCACTGGAGCCTGTACAGTCTTAAATATCTTTATTAGTCAGGTTTGTTCCAGGGGAGAGTTAGACTCTGCCAGGGGTTGGCCTTTGTCACCAACTGCTTCAAGTGGAGGAGTCTAAGTACGTTGGGGTCTTGTTCATGACTTGGGGAACAATGGAGTGGGAGATTGACAGATAGATCAGTGTGGCAAGGCAGGTTTTTTCGTATAGATACACATTATAGATATAGATATACGTTGTCCAGTTCAGTGGTCCTCAACCTTTTTTCAGTGATGTATTCTGTGAAATATTTTTTCAGCCAAGTACCCCCTAACCAGCGCAAAGCACTTTTGGTTGTAAAAAAAAAGACCTAAAACAGAGCACTGTGCCATCAGTAACTGATTTATTAAACATAAAAATATTGCTGCTATGCTTCAACCACGACTCCATCGTTGGTCCAAGTGATTGACAGGTGAAGCCAGGTGATTGACAGGTTAGGTGGAACCATCCTGGTGTGGGGGATGCTCTGGGGTTTTAGGATAATAAGTTGAATAGCCTACTCCTGAAGATAAAATTAATTTTATGAATTTAGACTTATATTTTCCTCAATTATTCATGAAATATTTATTTTTTAAATGATTTTTGCATGGATGCTACTTTTTTAAATATATGTATATTTTAAAATCTCACGTACCCCCTGGAGTGCCTTCACCAACCCCCAGGGGTACGTGTACCCCCATTTGAGAACCACTGGTCCAGATGGTTCTTTTTCAAGAGTGGTTTGATGACTGCTGTCTTCAAGGTCTGGGGGAAAACACTTGCCGAAAGGGATGAGTTTACTATTTGAATCAGATGACATGACGGGTAAAACTTTCTTCAAGAGAGCTGTGGGTAAAATATCGAGACATCAGGAGGATGAGTTTAGCTGATACACAATATCCTCTATGTTTTTGTAGCTGGTTTGGTAAAATTGTGTAATTTTTTACAAATTGGTTTTGATTGGACACAGCACTGTTCCTGGACTTAATATTGATACTGCTTTGGTGACTTGGTGAAGGGTTTCATTTAAGTTGTGCTTCAAAAAATCTTTTTTTTTGTAACTTCTCTTTGGCTAATTGAATAGATGGAAATGGTGTTTTCAAAAAAAAAACAGAAGAATTCAGCTGGGGCAACATCAGTCACAAAGACCTTGGAAACGCTATGACCCTTACTGTTTATCAAGTCCTAAGCATTGGTTCGTTGCCTGTTTCACTTGTTGGGTCAAACCAAAACGTTTTATCACATCACATAGTTTTTTAGTTCCTCTGTTTTGGGGGGTGTCAATATGGATGTTAAACACATATCACAGACAGCAGGTCTTGACATTTTTGAAAAATTTTGCATTGTGTTTTGGAGGCCTGTTGACATTCATCAACATTGCCTTAGAAGGAGCTTTTAGCTGAACAGGCAGATATTCTTAGGACTCAAATTTTCCTAAGAAGAGCTTTTAACGCTTCAGTAACTCATGAAACAATTGGTATTGTTTTTTGAGAAAGTTGTGTTTGACAAGGCATATACAGTATGTTAATGCTTGTGTTCTGTTTCTAATCTTAATACCTTTTTTTTTCTGTCACGTATCAGCACAGATATTTGACAGCATTCTCCTATTTAGGGCCCAAGCTTTTTCATGGAAAGAGTCAGTGCTGGTAATCTTTCCACCTGGACCCAGTACATGTCAGTTTGTTCTGAACACAAAAAGCCTTGTCCTCCTTGATATGCTGAGGTGACAGATCATGGTGTTACCTTGAAAGAACAGTTTGTTGAGGAGGAAGCTGGGCAGCTCGGCGACTTTTGGCGGATGCTCGTTTATGTGATGGAGGTTATGAAGAGAAAACATGAGACTTGGCCGTGGTGTGAGTTGGATTCCAATCCTGATCAGGTTTTTCATCTGGTCACTGTAATCCAGGAGAGGGGCGTCAGAGCTGAGGGAGGAGGGTGGAGGAGGAATGTTTCGGGTCCTCTGTCGGGGCTGAGGGGGACACCACATGTTGTGCTGTTGGAGTCTGGGGAGACTCCACTTATTGTGGTGACGTTTCAGTCCCTTTCTGCGTCTGCTGCCTTCTGTGGTCCTTCCTTATCTCAGCAGGCTGTAGCAGTTGTCCTTCAGAACACCATCTTATCAGTTGTTGATTTCCTTGCCCCCTGTTCTGGGGGCAAGTTTATCTTGATTCACAGGATAAAAACGGTTTGAGCTGTGTACCAGATTTCTTAAGACAGAATCTATCTTCCTCAAAGAGGCAGAAGATAAGATAAGATAAGAGGCAGAAAATGTTGAAATTGTCAATAAAATTCACTGATTGTGTAGCAGGTGTGCTGAAGGTGGGCTGAACCACAGTTAAATTGCATGTGGGACTGTAAATAACAGAGTGCTTGTAAATGTAGGTGAAGCATGTCGCAGAAAAAAAATGAAAACAAATGTTTCCATGCCAACCTTTCTCGATCACTATATTCGCTTTTGTTAGAATTAAGAGTCAAACATGCAGAAATCCAACTTTGCTTCAATGTTCTAGATCAGTAGTCGGCAACCCGCGGCTCCAAAGCTCTTTAGCGCCGCCCTAGTGGCTCCTTGGAGCTTTTTCAAAAATGTTTGACCTTTTTTTTTTTTTCCTTTTTTTTCTTCTTTTTTTCTTTTTTCTTCCTTTTTTTCCTTTTTTCTTCTTTTTTTCTTTTTTCTTCCTTTTTTTCCTTTTTTTCCTTTTTTTCTCGTTTTTTCCTCCTTTCTCCTTTCCTTTTTCTCAAAATTTAGATTTTTTTTTTCAACATTTCGACTTTTTTCTCGAAATTTTGACTTTTTTCTCAGCATTTCGACTTTTTCTCGACATTTCGTCTTTCGCCATTTGCCTTCATTCTAAGGCTTATACATCTAAGACTTTTCATTTTTTGCGGCTCCAGAAATATTTGTTTTTTGTGTTTTTGGTCCAATATGGCTCTTTCATTATTTTGGGTTGCC
The DNA here is from genome assembly GCF_033807715.1 of Cololabis saira. Classification (NCBI taxonomy): domain Eukaryota; kingdom Metazoa; phylum Chordata; class Actinopteri; order Beloniformes; family Belonidae; genus Cololabis; species Cololabis saira. The sequence continues at coordinate 12,999,167 of NC_084602.1, forward strand.
GACCTCTGTTCTAGATATAACTGTTAAGCTGCAAAACCTTGACATTTCATAAACACACAAGGTGACTCAATGATTGGATTTTTAGTGCAGGTGAAGTCATTGTATGTGTTTTCTCTGCTGTCGTTCCTGCTCTGGTACCAGGTGCTGAACACTCGGTTTGAGGGAAGTTCCCACCAGGCAGCTCAACTCCTCCTCCATCCCGTCCCTCGTGCTCCTCTGGAGTGTGGACGGCTGCAAGGATGAACATTAAAAGACACAGACAAGAAGAGCGCCGTCTTCCGAACAGAGACTCTTAGCAGACGGATCTGTGCAGCCCCTGCTGAATCATCGGAGACCTTCCTGAACGGCATCATTCATCTCTCTTGTGCCCGTTCAAAGATGCAGTGGGTAAGACATCCATTTGCATATACGGCATTTTTCTTAAAGAAATGATAAAGCAGAGGATATTGAATCAAGTCCTGGAGACTGTTTGTTTCAGGGCTCTCCTGCTGTCACACAATTGATTAAAAGGTTCATACTAATGTCAGGCAGCTAGTTTATTATAGATCCATCTTTGCATTTCCGAGCTGCAAAACATTTCGAAAAAATTGGGACACTGAAGCTTTTGTAATCTTGCCACTCCTTCTCACAACATTATAAAGGCATGATGGAGAGTTCCAGTTGCAGTGCCGTCCCATTCATGCTGCAAACACGTCTTAAGATGTGCAAAAGTATGAGCTTGTTGCATGTTTTGTTTCATAATCTTTAACACATTCTACATAAGAGAAAGGTCAGAGCTACAAGGCAGGTCAAGACTCGTATCTTTAACCTCTGTTTCCTCAGCCATCCCTGGATAAGATTTTTTATCGTCTTGTTAAAAAATGCGTGGACATTTCTGGAAAGAAGTCATCGTGATGGACGCAAAGATAGCTCTAAACTCTCAATGTACTGTCTACAGTAATCACAGAAGTGCAAATGATGCTGGCAAAGGGACAATAATCAACGGCACACCATCACAGGGCTTGGCAACAGTCTAGATCGTCCTCTTCTTCATCAGGCCAGTGCACACAGCTCCCGTTTCCTCCTGAAGAGTTCTGTCTACTGAGAGAGTTCACCTCCGTTACCTGCTAATGGTGCATGCAACATTACCGGGACAGCTGTTGCCTGGCAACAAACACAATACTGCAGTGCCATCATTATGATCTTTGGAGATTTCAACCACACTTATCCCTCGTCTACACTGCCTTGTGTCTGTGACGCTCAAAAAAAAAAAAAAAAGATCAAGGGCGGCCGTTCACCTTTATAAAATACACCGTAGTTGGGCAAACTTTTCTTTTTGAATGAAGTTTTACATAGAAAATAATGAAACCTGTTAAAAAGTATGATAATAATAATAAATTAAGTCAGTGATTTTTGTTTGTTTCTTTGTTTGTCAGTTCGTCAATTGATATGTATTCTAATACATTTTGTTTTTTCAGCATCTTATACATTGTACTGGTGATGTATGATTCAGTTCAACGTGATTCAGTTAAATTCAGTTCAGTTTGTAAGAAGCTTGACAGAAGTTTCCCACTGTAATTCCTTTAGCATGTGATCATTTCACTTCTTGACTGAACGATGGTTCAGTGCCGTCTGAGGGTTCAGGGACCACTTGCTCTCTCTTGCACGTGTGGGAAATATGCAGACATGCACTGCTTATGTTCGTTTGAAATAGCCTCACCTGCATCATAATTCGATAAGATAAAACATAAATATTCTGCATTCATCCTTGGGGCAAAGTTATAAATTGAAAGTTGAGCTTATTGTCCCAACTTTTTCTGACTCGAGGTTGCAAAGTCAAAGATGCTGAAGGCCAGTCGTGCTCCTGATATGACAAAGAATAAAAAAGTCCAAGAGCCTTTGTGCTTCTCTCAGCCTTAAACTGTCAGATAAACTTTTGACTTAAATTCATGTTTGAAATTAATAACGTCAAATAATACTTTATACAGGATTAGCAAATTAGTAAATTATTCATTTATGCAGACGAAGACTATCTCTGTGTGTTGACTGAATATATTTTTGTGATGTTTTGTATTCTTTCACTCTCCTTGCTTAATTTGTTCTCTTATTCCTTCCCTTCCTGCTGACGTAAAGGAGGCATCATTAGGACAACCTGCTAAGATCAAACGCATCTCATTTGATCACTGAGGACTATAATTATTCTGCTGAGGAGCGGAGAATCATCTCTCATCTGGGACCTGCAGTTTTTCTCTATTTTTTCTTTTTTTTCCCCCCTTTTTATGAGCACTGAATCAAAAAGGAGATCGATCCAGCTGCCTGTTCCTTCCGGCTTCCACAACGTCTGCTTTTGCATGGGTTGGAGAATACAATCTAAACCAGGTTTGTACAGCACTATGAAAAAGGGCTGGGCGATATGGACCAAAAGTCATATCTTGATATTTTCTAGCTAAATGGCGATACTCGATATATATCGATATCTTTTCTGTGACATAATTGGGGTTTCCCCCAAAGCATTGTAGCATAGCATCTCTGTTAGCTTCATTTTTTTCTGAGGCAAACCCTTAAAAAAACAGTCAGTTTTAATACAATGTCGTGCCAAATGTCACACAGGTACCTTTATTAACAGAGGTCTGCACAATATCAAAATGTATAAAACAAATGAAATAAAAATAAACTGCCTGCATATATAGAATAAAAATGCTTCTTGAATAAAATAAAACAAATATCCCTTTCCTGCATAACAATTAAATTAAAATACACTGTGCAATTAATACAATGTAGAGACAGTAACAGGCAGACTTTTCCACTGAGGTTGACAGTTTGTGCAAATCTCAAATAAAACATTCAAGTCAATTTGTCACAAAATAAGCTATATCAAAATCATAAAAAAAAAAATATATATATATTTTTTTTAATCGATATAAACGATATTGTCTCGTACCATATCGCGTTTGAAAATATATCGATATATATTAAAATCTCGATATATCGCCCAGCCCTACTATGAAAAAGGATTCATCAAATCTGAACATGAATCTAACTGGATTTAATGCATGAACTTGATTTTTCTGTTGTTTCTTGTTTGCAGGACAGAGTATGTCATCGGCAACTTTTCACAAAATCCTACGACCCCTTCTGCTCACAACCTTCGTTCTGGGATGTTTCGTGACAGTGTTTTTGATGTATTTTAAACCGTCCACAAGCTGGTTATATGGTCCGGTGGAGTCAACGGTCTCCACGGACAGGGTCAAGAACCTCTTTTCCACCAAGAGTGATAAAAATGTGACCACGGTGCTGGTCTGGCTTTGGCCCTTCGGACAAACCTACGACCTGAGTGTCTGCGCCTCTCTCTTCAACATCGATGGCTGTTTCATCACAGCGGACAGAAACCTCTACAACAAGTCGGATGGGGTCGTCATCCATCACAGAGACATCTCCAGCGACCTGACCAACCTGCCGCCGCTCCAGCGGCCGTCCTTCCAGAAGTGGATATGGATGAACCTGGAGTCACCGTCGCATTCGTCCCAGCTTCCTGGGATTGAGAACATGTTCAATCTGACTCTGAATTACCGCCAGGACGCTGACATTGAAGTGCCTTATGGGTCCATCGTAGCAGCAGAGACTGAGGAGGACTTTGTACCGCCGAGCAAAAACAAGCTCATCTGCTGGATTGTGAGCAACTGGAACCAGGACCACGTGCGGGTCAAATATTACAACGAGTTATACAAACACATTGAGGTTCATGCATACGGACAAGCTTTTGGAGAGTACATCTCTGACCAAGACTACTTTCCCACCATGGCCAGCTGCAAGTTCTACTTGTCCTTCGAGAACTCGATCCACAAGGACTACATCACCGAGAAACTGTACAACCCGCTGTCCGTGGGCACAGTCCCGGTGGTTCTGGGTCCAGCCAGGCAGAACTATGAGAACTTTATTCCAGGAGACGCCTTCATCCATGTGGATGACTTCACTTCGCCCAAGGAGCTGGCCGAGTACCTGCTGCTCCTGGACAAGAACGAGGGAATGTACCTCAGGTACTTTGAGTGGCGACAGCACTTTAAAGTAAAGAAAGCCTACTTCTGGGCGGAGCACACGTGCCTGGCTTGTGATTACCTAAGAAGGCACAAGGAATACAAGGCAGTTAATAACCTTGACAAGTGGTACTGGGGCTAACAGCCCTTTAAGGACTACTATAGTGCCCATCACCTTTTCGGAGAGTGGATCAAAACTGAAAAAGTGGTAGCCCTGCAAAGACTGGCATATACGTAAAGATATATGTGATAAGTGAGGCATTATGATAAAAAGAAAAAACAAACCATCTCACCCGTGCTAGTGATGCAGTCACCTATGCAGCGTACTGAATTCAAATGTGAAGGTGGTTCAGTAGTGTCATGTACATATCTTTGGAATTCCGTAGCTGTAAAATGTCCATATATTTGGAAGTTTGCATTTGCATTGCTAATCCAACAGATTGTTGTGATCTTTATGAAGATTTAGAGTGAATATTACTTTAAAACCTAGGTCCTACTGAGCGGCGCCCCACAAGCTGCTGTAACTCGCAGCCATTTAAGTCAATGGTCGCAGTCTCGCTAGAAGGGCTAGACCGCGGTTTAGAGGTTTCCCAGAAACCTCTAAACCGCTTCCTCTTCACTCTGCTCTGCACAAGATATGCACTGAGTGTTTTTTGACACTCAGCTATGGCTGAGCCATGTCGAGTTACAGATGGCTGATGGAGCTGGCAGGCTTAGACAAACCGGTCAATTTTCAAAATACCATGATTGGGCTCCGACTCGTACACTGACAAGACATTTTATTTTGACACCACTCATCATTTTTTAAATGTGGAGTAGCAGAAAGGACATAAACATAGCAAGAAGTACAGATTACCATATGACTCTCACGTGATCTCAAAAACCTTGTGCAAACACATAACTTTACAATTCACGAGAACAGGCAACGCTTCGGTTGAGACTTGTGGTTGCAAAGAGGATGGAAAAAAAAAGAAGCCATGCTTCCGCACTCAGTGGGACCCAGGTGTGATAATCTCTCTAAATACATGAAAGGTTAATATTTAATAATGTTTGAACTAGGAATGGGTGATATTTTACCGTTCACGATATACCGTCAAAAAAATTCCACACGATAAGAATTTGTCATCTCGCGGTAAAAACGATAAATTCCCGTTGATGACGTTTTTGTGTAAAACTGATTTATGGTTCTGGAAGGAAGGAAGGAAGGAAGGAAGGAAGGAAGGAAGGAAGGAAGGAAGGAAGGAAGGAAGGAAGGAAGGAAGGAAGGAAGGAAGGAAGGAAGGAAGGAAGGAAGGAAGGAAGGAAGGAAGGAAGGGAGGGAGGGAGGGAGGAAGGGAGGGAGGGAGGAAGGAAGGGAGGGAGGGAGGGAGGGAGGGAGGAAGGAGCGAAGGAACGAGCGAACGAACAAAATGAGCCTGAAAGAAAGAACGAACGAACGAAATGAGCAAGAAAGAAAGAAAGAAAGAAGGATAAATTCCTGTTAATTACGTTTTTGTGTAACAAACATGGCGGATCTGAGCGAGATAGATTTATATAAAAAGATGGAGTTGAATTGGTATTTTTTTTTATCGTCATTTTTATCGTTATCGGGATAAATGCCAGAAATTATCGTGATACATTTTTTTGTCCATACCGCCCATCCCTAGTTTGAACTGCTCACGTGGAATGTGTGAGATTTCAGTTGGATTCCACATAGATAATTTGACACAACAGTGCAGAACAGTGCAGAGCAGAGCAACATGAAGCCCCTGCTGTGGTGATGTTTTTCATTTTGAAAAGGCTGACATTTTTAACTGACTGAAACGAGCACAAAAATCAACGTAACAGTTACTTTTCTGTGCTCTGCACCCTTGTCTGAAAGTGGTACCTCAAATTTGTGATATTTATTAAAACATTTTACCAGAACATGTTGAATTGAAGCTATCATGGGAGGAGGGCAAAAAGAAATTGCAAGATTTATTGAACGATTATCCACATTTTTCTCTGGGACTTCTCCGCAGGTCAACGGTTGCATGCAAAAGAATTTGTTCTGTATTTTTCTTTGTTTATCTTTGTTTGTCTTATTGTTTACAGCACATGCACATGCTCAACACCACTCTACAGTTCAGTATCTGTGGTTGTCATTTTTAGGGAACCTCATAGTAGTCTAGCAACTGAACAATTATTTTAACTGCACTCAGAACTGTTATGTAATTTAATGATTTTATCTATTTATTTATTTTCGTTTCACAGCAAGTTCTGAGCAAAAACAATGTCAACTTTTTATGCAAAATGAGTCGGCAGCTTCTTGGTCAAATTCCTAAGCATACGTTAGGTTATCATTTTGATAAAAGGGACCAGTGTTTGTAAAGTACCTTCATTTATTTTTCTTACTCAATCTGGCCCTTAATGCCATAAAGAAACTTGTCCATGAACCTTGTAGTGAACTGGGGTTCCAGCTGGATCAAACCAGCCCGATTATCCGAGATCATTCCTGTGTGCGCAGCAGTCTTGAAGCTCCAGAAGAGGTCACATTTATAAGAAGAAAGAAAAAAATAAATAAAAAAACATACAGCTTGCTGTATATATTTTAAATGTCCAAAACTCTTTATAAGATGTACATGTTGTCAGGAAGTTAATGTGATTCCACTTTATCTTTGCAAGTAATGAATGGTGCTTCAGTGGGCTGTGAATAAAGGGTGGAAGCTGAGGGACACTCGTAAAGTAATCACAGCGTCATAGGCAATGCTTTCCATGTATGTGTGTGTGTGTGTGTGTGTGTGTGTGGGTGTGTGTGTGTGCGTGGAGGGGGGGCAGGGTTGTATTTTACATTTACTTAGTTTTTGTATCATGTGGTGATCGTTTTGGCATGACCTAACTGGGAAAGTTGTGCCATAATGCAGCAGATATAGCACTTTTTATTTGTGTGATAATCTGTAGTGTCCTGTGCTTTGGGCCGTCTTAGACGGAGCTGTTGAGAGCTGAGACTCTGCTGAGACTCAACAATGAAACTCTGGATCATGGTTTTCTACTGTACAGTCATCATGTTGTTGTTGACTTTGAGGATCATATTTTTATTTCTTTTTCTATGCTTGTTATTGGTCTCTTTCATCCTCTCTTTCACTCTTTTTCCTCAAAAACCAATTTGTGGCTTCTTTGTCCCCCTGTCCGAGTTTGTGAGTGCGTCGCATCACCAGAGAGTCAATCAAGATGTCTCTTAAATACTATCTGACAAGACTCTGACTTTTATTGGTGTGCTTAAAAACACTGTATACTGAATGGGATGAAATTGACGTGACATTTCTTTAGAAATGTAGATGCTCTGCCAGTTCACTGAAATGATAAGTCAGTCAGTTTTTGCCAAATCATTGCATTTTGCCAAATGTAGTAAATGTAGATGTCTGATATCGTCAATAATGAATGAATTAAAAAAAATGACATGGCTAAATGAATACAATGATGACTGATGTACATTCTTTTTGAAATCACAAAACACCAAAAGACTGGGGGGAAAAAAATATCTACATCACCTCCTGTACCTGCAGATCTGACCCTCTGTGTTTTCATGCAGCTCCACTTCATCTGATATGAAGGAGTTTTACTTATTGTACCATTGGTGTTTGCTTGTTATATAAAGTATTTCAGAGGTTACATGCTGCATTTTAAGGTGGACTGGTTTTCATGATACACAGATTTCTCATAAATATTAAGCTGACAGTCCAGCGTTACCTTTAGCCAATCATCAACAACTGTAGACACAGAATATAACAAAACTATTTACTGAATCAATCAGCTCACTTTTTCTTTCATCCAAGACAACACAATCAACTGTGGTTGTTGCTGCCGTTTCCTTTCATTTTCAAAGTCCCTCTACTGCAAAAACCGCATCACTGACTGACTGCAGCATATTTGATGCCGTTGATGAGCCACGAATCTGCATGTGACTTTATTTGACACAGATGGCCATGCGTGTTCACAAGAGCAGTCTGTCTTGCTCTGCCTTTCTCCTTTCCTGTGATTTTTCCTCTTTCTGCAGACAGTCTCTTAAAAAAACTAATATGTGTTTGGAAGTAAAAATTACCGTGGCTCCCAGTTTCTTCAGCCCATCCAGATAAATAGATAGATAGATAGATTTATTATAGTACCCTTGGGTAAATTTGGTTCACAGTGAGTGATTCCTCATACAATCTAAAAGCATACACTCAACAACACAGGATAATATAAAGTGACAACAGTGCGTTGGCTAAAAGAACAAAGAACAAGAAGGACGGCCCCAAGATAAGAATCAAGATAAGTTAAAACATCAGTAGATAAAAACAATAAAAATATTAGAAACCAAGCAAAAGGATAAAAAATGTGCCTTTTCATAAAAACAAGATAAAGGAAACAATACAAAACATAAATACAAAGTTATGTGGCAGTTCCCTCACTTATTAATGGCACTGATGGCTGCTGGTACAAAGCTATTTTTGTAACGTTTAGTTTTACAAGCAGGTACCGTGAACCTCCGACCTGATGGAGCAGCTGAAACTCACATTTAAGAGGGTGGGAGTTGTCTTTTAAAACAGAGCCAGCTATCCTCTGTAACTGTTTAGAAAACAGGGTTTCTGGCTGAAACCGAGACCCCGTCCACACGTAGCCGGGTATTTTTAAAAACGAATATTTCCCCACTCCGTTTATAAAAAAAATTGCATCCACATTACATCGTTTTAAAAAAAAAACCCTTCCACACGTAACCTAAGATCTGCGTTTTCGACCACATTCATAAGCATTCTAACCTGTAGATCATCTGGTCTTCCGGGGAAGCTGCACCTCCGCGGGGGCTCCGCGGGGGCTCCGCGGGGGCTCTGCGGCTCCGCGGTCGCTACGCCGTAGGGTGCGCGTCGCCGCGTACCCTACGGCGTAGCCTCTGCGTCAGTGTAACGCAGTAAACGGCTGTCCAGACCAGAGACCATTTATTTAATAAATAGCTTGGAGAACAGATGCTGGATCATCTGTAGTTCTGTAGTGAACAAAAGTCGCACGTCAGAGCAGATTTGTTGTTGTTTTGGCGCATAATGTGACGTTCGAAAACGCAAAACTCCGGTTGTGTGTGTCTACACGCATCTACATAAACAGAGTTTTCAAAAATCTTCACTTTGCCCGGAGTTTTTTTAAACATTCGTTTATTTGCGTTTTCATGTGGATGACAGGTCAAAACGTAGGAAAATATCTCCGGTTTAGCAGATATCTGCAGATATCCGGCTACGTGTGGACGGGGTCTGAGACTCTCCAATCAGCTTGCTCGACCATTTCACGATTTGGTTTAAACAGTTTTTGTTTTTAAGGGACACATTTCCAAACCATGAAGCAAGACAGAAAGATAAAACTGATTCTATAAAAGCACGATAAAACAAGATCAGCATGGTCCTGGAAATGTTAAAAGTGGACAGTTTTCTCAAACAAAACAGGCGCTGGCGTCCCTTTTTGTACACAGCTTGACAAGTTTGCCTCAAAGTTCAGTTTGTTGTCGATGACAGTTCCCAGATATTTATACACTCCACTGCCTGACCTTTTAAAACTGTAGCCTCTTGGTTGGGAGCACTGTTTTTGCGAAAGTCAATGATCATGTCTTTTGTTTTAGAAATGTTCATTTGAAGAAAAGACTTACTGCACCAGTCAAGGAAATCATTGACAACTGGGCCGTGGCTCGTCTCATTGTTTTTCAGCAGGCTGACAATAACCGTATCGTCAGCATACTTTAAAATGGTTCTATCCTCTCTGCTGCTACGGCACATATCCGTATAGAGGATGAACAAGAGAGGAGAGAGCACACATCCTTGTTGGGAGCCAGTGGAGGATGAAACCTGCTCTGAAACAGTTCCATTCACTCTCACTTTCTGTGTCCTGTCAGTTAAAAAGTTCAGAATCCAGCCCACAAGATTTGTGCTTATGTTAAAATGTTCTAAAAGCCTCAAAGCTAAAACATGGGGTTGAATTGTATTAAAAGCAGATGAAAAATCAATAAATAAAAGTCTCGCAAGTGTTCCTTTCCCCTCCAGATGTTTAAAAAGCAAATTTAATAAAGTGACTGTGGCATCTTCTACCCCTCTGTTGGGCCTATAAGCAAATTGCATGGGATCAAGGTCATGCTCAGTTGTCTTCAGAATTTCTGATCTGACAAGTTTTTCAAAAGATTTCATTACAATCGATGTCAGTGCGATTGGTCTCAAGTCATTGAGGCTTTTGGGAGATATCCTGGAGATAAAAAAGTGCTGATCATCAATCACTTTATGACTCACTTCCTGTGTTTCCTGACTAAAATCAAAAGCATCAAAGCGAGTAGAAAAACAGTTAAGAGCATTCGCAAGTTCAATGTCCGTCTCAAAGCCATCAAAAGAGATAATACGAGATGATAAGAGATCAGAGGAGCTGCAGAGCTGCTGGCCATGTTTGCCGCGGAATATTCTATTTCAAATGTGGTTTCGACGGAAAAATCTGAAATCACTACTGCGTTCAGCTGATGCTGCAATCGTACAAACGGACAATTGCTTTGCTAAGCTTCACAGCATAATGATGACTGGTAATGATAATGGTTAGCCACTGGATAGGTTGGCTGTCAATCAAAAAGTCTATAAATAAATGTGTTGCTTCTTAAAAATTCACCCGAAGAATCTACCCCCTCATTGTTGTCATTCAAATACAATTCAAATTTAAAAAAAATACTATATTAATCCTCGAAATTAATTGTTGCATTAGTAGTAGTAGACATCACTAGAATATTTTTTTTTTTTATTATTATTATTTACTACTATTATTATAATAGAAACACAGGCACAAAGTAAGCTAATACTTTAAACCCAATCAAATCTAGACAGAATATTGAATATTTTTCTTAAAAGACAAACAAACCTGTTGAATTTTTAAGCTCAGGATATTGTGTGCTCTGTTATTTTTGTTGTTGTGTTGCAAGGTTCAAGGTCTGTTCTGTTCTTTCTGTTTTTTAGTTTTTTTGTTTAGTTGGGTTGGGGGGGTTGTCACTAAACCATGTGTAATAGCAGCCTATCGCCTGAGGACAGGTGGTTGAATATTTCCTGGCCTGGGTTTGTGGAGTCCAACATCCTGGTTGTTGCCCTAGTTCTTCATCTACTGTTGAGTGTTGTTTTTTAAGCAGCTTGGAGCACTTTTTGAAACACTTTCTTCCCAACCACAGAGCAGTAGGAGAAAGATGACGTTCTTGAGGATGTCTGGGTGCTCTCACGCCACATCGATAAAAAGAAGTCCGGAAAGGAAGTCAGCACAGCCGTTGAGCTCCTTTAATCATTCACTTTTAATGTTACAATTTCACCTTTTGGAATTGGCAAGAAGAATCAGGATTCACAAAAGCAACTTCTGCATTTACACTCAAATCACAAGTTTACCATTAGTTTGTATTTTTTTTAAATATAAAAACGCAAAACAGCTCATTCATAATTTCAAATAATTATAATAATAAAACCAAACCACAATGTTATTATAAAGTTTGTACTTGATGCCAGTGTGTGTTATGTATACATGTATTTTGTCATTTCAACAAATATCTTTTGCACGCATATACATAGACAAAAACTCAATAATCAAACATAAATCGAAGGAGGAAGCTTATTTGTTAAATATTCAATTCTCGTCAAACTCCTCCTCCTGTACTCCATTGTAGACAGATAATAAAGATTGAAAAAAAAAAAAAAGGTGACATGTAAAGCACGTTTATCCAGGAACTTCAGCAGATAAAATATGTCCCTTGGGTGCAGTCATCAGTCATCGGAGTCGTCTTCTTCTTTCTCTGTCAAAAGAAAAATAAGGTAAGACAAGCTCCACGCACCCTCTCAGCTTACTTGTACTCTTCCATCTGCACCTTTTGATTTGAAGCAGTTTTATTCCAAATGATTTAAATACAAAATGTCAGAGTGTAGTAGTAGAAACTGGCTGCCTGGATTTGCTTTAAATCTAAGTTTCACTTATGGATTGACTGTTTTATGTGTGTTTTAGGGATTTCTTTCTTTCATAACTGGCATTACAAGGTTCTAGTTCCGTTTATAGTCTTCATCTTTCCATATTCCCACCCTCATCACCTATCAGTCAACAGGTTTTTTATTTTCTATACTTTTTAGAAAATATCTAAATCTAAGCAGAAATTGCAAATCATAGTTTAAAATAAGTATTTTTTATTTTCTTTAGCTCCTCTCCTTTTGGGAGGAACTTTATTAGATACTTCTGAGCGATGGCTCAGATGTATTTACAATGAAAACGTTGCATGACGTGCCTCCGACTCAGACTTCAGCTGTCCTGTAAATCAGGAAAAACAGCATCTTGTTACCACAGACAACAACCTGTTGCGATGCAAATGTGGTTCTGCGCCTTTAACTTCTGTAAAAATGAAAGGGTGGAAATACTCCTGCAAAAAGCACATCTTTTCTTTTGTAAATTTCAAATAATTTTTTAAGGATACTACAGTTTAAACGTTTGAACCCTTTCTCATTCATTAAAATGGGAAAATGATCTACACTTTTGTTGGTAGTGTATATCTACATGACTTTTCCTTTTTCCAAAGTGAAGTAATGCTATCCTGATATTGTTTTCAGTCTTTTGTAAGAGAGTAGCAAAAAAAAAGGCAAAAAAAAAAGTGCACTGACAATGGCGTCATCGGTAAACCTGTTTTCCTTGTATGCAAAGTGAAGTTGGGTGGGTTCAGATGAAGAATGTAGGCTGGCTTGATCATGGGCCACTCTGTGATTGTTAACACTGTCTGAATGGTGCTTCTTTGGGACCGGGCAGAGAAGTGGCTGATTTAAGGACATTAGTGAAGACACATGCAAGTTCATAGGTGGAGGCCCTGAATATCTTTCTGGGTTGTCTGTCCAGGCCAGCATCCTTGGCGGCTTTTAAGAGTTCGTACCAGTAACAGGAGGAAAGGTTTGTGATTGTGGAGTTTTTGCATTAAATTGCATAAAGAGGCAGGTGAGGTCTCCTGCCAGTTCTGGGGGATGATTTTAGTGAGTGCTGCCCTTGTAGTTTGTAATCTGTTTGGGCTGTTTTATATTTCATTTGAGGTACAGTAATGTCTTGGAGTGCTGTAGAGGGCATTAAAGGCCACTTTTTTAAGATTAGACTAGTTTTTTTTATCTTGCTTAGTTCTTAGTTCTTTTTCTTGTATTGTAGTTTTAATTAAAAAATATTATCATCATAGCTGAGCAGGTTATGTATTCTTTAAGTGTTCAAAGATGTCTTAATCAGTTCATGCAAAACAAGTTTGTAATTGCGAGACAGCCTTAAGGTTAGGTTTTAAAAGTTTGCTGCCGCAAGACATACATACATAATAATGGGAGTTATTATTGGAAATTTGTCTCTGTATTTCTTTAGTTCTGAAGATTAGAGAGTGAAGTTGGATGAGGTCAATCAGACTTTTGAGGAGGAAATCCAAGAAGAGGTTATTTAAGGAAGTGGGTGTGGCCTAATTGAATTTTCTTTGTCTGGGACCATGCTTGTAAGTTTGCTTGCTTCTGCCAGGTGTTAAGGAAGGTAGAATGGTTTTGTAGGTTATGTAAGGGGGGTTGTTGTGTTGGTGTGGAGCAGTGAGGGTTGGCAATAGAGGAGTGACTCTGGGACGACAGAGATCACCGTTCAGCCTTCTGGAGGTGTCATGGGACTAACTAAGGAAAATACTGGCAAAAGAAGGTTCCCACTTGAAGACCCCTGAGACATGACAGTTATTGCTGCTCACAGGTATATTGTCAAATTGTGTCAAGGCCTTTACCGAGTGCTAAACCTTGAGCACAAGTTTCTCGTGTTTTGTTTATTTATTTTCTGAAGTACAGTCTCTAAGCATAATTGATCATAAAGTCACCAGTGATGACAAGGAATCCATAAGGGTGTTTTGTTCATCGTGCAGAAAGCCGTCAGTGTTCAACTGTGTTTCATTAAAAAAAAAAAAAGACGACCAAAATACATGCATTATCAAAATTTGTTGCATTACTTTTCTTAATCAACTTAAGTTCTTGTAAACATTACAGGCTTTTAATTTCTATCTATTCTTTATAGCCTGTATGCCTCATTTACCTGAGCTTATGCATCTTGAATTTGATCTCTAAGAACCATAATTTCTGGATCAGATAAAAAAAAGTGTAGGGTACTGTTTATCACAAACTGCTTCATGTGAAAGTTCCCAAGGACATTAGTTTTGAAACCATTTAAAACTTTTATACAATCATAAAAAGTAACACTCTTTGTGTTCCTAGTCACTTTTGACAATTTCACAAATATTCCAAGATCAATGTCTTAATACATTAAAGCAGGGGTCTCCAACCCCGGTCCTCCGACGCCCTCGCCTGCATGTTTGAAATGTTGCCTTGCATCATCACACCTGATTCTAATTAATGGTCGTCATCAGCTTGTCATCCAGGTCTGCACAAGTCTGTTAATGACAGTCAGTATCAGGGTGTGCTGAAACAGAGAAGCATCTAAAACCGGGGTCCGCAACCAACTGTTCAATTGTTAAGATGTGTTGAGATTTATTATCTGTAAAATTGGTTGAGACTGTTGAGTCAAGATGTGAAACATAAAAAGGGAAATTCAAGCTTTTCCTCCATTTATTTTATTTTTCTGAAGTTAAGCACTTTATTTGAACATGCAATTTTCATTTATTTTATTATTTTATGATTATTTATTTTCTCTTATTTTGAAATGCAGCCCTTCTTTTATTTAGTTAATGAGAAAACATTATTATACCATTATTATATATCTGCAGTCATACATTTCTATTCAGTTCTATGTTACGTGACAATAAATATTATCCAAAAGTTTTTGAATCGTACTGAATTAATTTGATTTGACAGGCAGGTATTGAGTACATGCAGATGTTAATACAACTACTAGGCTACTTAAATATATATCACACTAAATAGTTAGACATTATGATCTTCCGGACGTTGCTTCAAGAAATTTTCTCTAACCGGACCTCTTTAGGTTTTAGTTGAATACCCCTGATCTAAAACATGCAGGGCAGGGGGTCCCGAGGACCAGGGTTGAAGACCACTGCATTAAAGAACAACAATAATATTACAATGTTCATCAGTCTATCAAATGTGATTTTTGCCTGATAACAGAAAGAAACGGAAAGCTGATAACAACTTAGCAAAATAGTTCATATTTAATCGAAATGATTTGATCTTTGTCTCCAACCCGCTCTTCATCAAGGACCTGCACCAGCTGGGTCTGAAATGGAGGACAGGGTTGATGATAGGGTGTTATTTTTTGGGGAGAACTGTCAGGGTGAGGGAGAGTTTGTTGGGCTTTGTTTAAAAGTAAGTCAAAATGAAATGCAGAATCAGTACAATGATCCTACATTACGTGGTTAACTACATGTTTTGATGCTGAATGTTGATCACCCCTCTCTATGGTTTCTCCTTTTCAGGACGGGAGAATGGCACCTCCAGTTTTTGTCCAACACATGTTACGCTGTATTTTTGTCGTGGCATTTTTTGCCCTTATCTTTTATATGTACTTCAAGCCATCCTTCAACTGGTCAGAAAGCTTGTTACCATCAATAGCTTTCACAGATAAGGTCAATGAAGCCTTTGTCACTGGGAGTGTTAAAAATGTAACGGTGCTGGTCTGGCTTTGGCCCTTTGGAAAACGCTCTAACCTGGCTAACTGCAGCGCTCTCTTAAACATCGAGGGCTGTTTCATCACAGCGGACAGAAACCTCTACAATCAGTCGGATGGGATCCTCATCCATCACAGAGATATCTCCGGAGACCTATCAAACCTGCCGAAACAACAGCGACCACATTTCCAGAAGTGGGTATGGTTTAACATGGAGTCTCCAACGCATTCATGGAAAAATCCTAGGCTGACAAATTTGTTCAACCTGACTGCCAATTATCGCCGGGATGCTGACGTTAAAACACCTTATGGCTTTCTCCTAGCAGAAAAGGCTAAGGAGGATTTTGTACCACCGAGCAAAGACAAGCTGGTCTGCTGGATTGTGAGCAACTGGAACCCAAACCATAATAGGGTGAAATACTATAATGAACTTAAAAAGCATGTTGAAGTTCATGTATATGGAAATGCTTTCAAAGGGCGCATTTCTGGTGCAGACTACTTACCCACCTTGGCCAGCTGTAAATTTTATTTGTCCTTCGAGAACTCGATCCACAAGGATTATATCACTGAGAAACTTTACAACCCGCTCTCTGTGGGCACAGTGCCGGTGGTTCTCGGCCCACCGAGGGAAAACTATGAGAATTTCATTCCACAAGATGCTTTTATCCATGTGGATGACTTTCCTTCACCCAAAGAGCTAGCTGATTACCTGCAGCAGCTGGACAAGAACATGTCTATGTACCACAGGTACTTTGATTGGCGACGGCACTTTAAAGTAAAGGGGACTCGTTTCTTGAGCGATCATGCATGCCTGGCCTGTGATTACATACGAAGACACACACAGTACCAGACAATTGACGTTGACCAATGGTTCTGGGGTTAATAAATCTTTGCATACTTACACATGGAATGTCCATCTCCTAATGGAATAATGGGAGTGCCACAAGACTGTTTTATAACTTTTATTACTTTATTTTTTATTTGTCTATGCAAGTATACAGTATAACCTCCAATGGCTGCCTGAATGTTTAAAGCGGACATTTCAGATTATGTTAAATATAAAAGTGAGAATTACTCAGGCTGATGGCATCATGTTTTGGAGCGAAAACCATTTAAATATATTTATTTTTTGTGTGACTTGTCTGGAATTCACTGGTTTGTATTGCAGAAGTGTTCTTTTGGTTTACAGTGTACTTCTGTAAACAAGTTCAATATCACACTAAAAACATATCTGTGGATCTCATATCACATTTAGATATCTGAAGAGAAGCTTGTTAACCTGTGGATTTAAAAATCATCATACCATTCTTGACCAAACTGTCTGAAATGAATCCGTGTCTACTCTTGACTCCCTCCGGAATGACTGAACTTCTGAACAAGTCAGAGTTCGCTGTCGAAACTTATTTTGACATTTTGTATTTACAATCTCTCAGGTTTCAGATGCAACCCACACTTCATCAGAATCGAAATCAGATTCCAAGTACATAAACGCACAAGGATCTTGACTCTGGTTTTTCTTAGCTCACAATGAACATAAATAAACATAACAAACATTCAACTTTAAAAAACAGAACAAAAAAACATGTTTTTTTTTTTCGATTTTTTTGGGCTCTAGTGGCCCTTTATTGAAGATGCAGACTAGAAAGGGGTAGAGAGAGAGAATGGGGACGACACGCAGCAAAGGTGTGCAGGGATTCGAACCTGCTGCCGCTGCAAGAGGACTGTAGCCTCAGTATATGAGCCGCTGCTTAACCCACTGCGCCACCTGCGGCCCCAAAAAAACAATATGTTAAACAAAGGTATAAAAGTAAGTAAGTGAGGTAAGTATATAAATGTTATATTATTTACAATGAGGATAAACTGTTAAATGATGTACAGACAGGATAATGAGCATACCTAGGATGATGGGGCATAAGACGTATAAAAGGAACGATTGGTTTTGGAGTCAGGGGGTTCATCAGTGTGACGGCCTGGAGGAAGAAATCATTTTTGTGTCTGGATGGTTTCAGAAGTGAAGGTATGAATGTAGATCAACCGGTTAACAGAGGTTAACAGAGAGCCCTCCCTTTCAGCTCTATGAGGTTGATCCTGCAATCTATCCTGTTTATCAGGATAGACAGGATATCTGATAAAAGTTAACATCAGTGGGTGATCAGCCGACAGGTCCACCCCTCTGTTCACACAAAAAGACCTATACAGTCCTAGGGTGGCCTGCTTGTTGACAAATGAACATTAGATGGAACTACCTTTAAACCTTTCTATTAAAAAACATCAAATCTTTTTTTTTTTTTGTCTGCATATTTATTAATGGTTAATATCAAGTTTGGTAAAACCTAAAGCATATATATGCATATATAATCTAATCTACAGTGGGGAACCTTCAGGGCCTTCTACGCCTTCAGAAAAGGCCTAAAAAAAAAAGAAATAATAAATGTAATAATATGATAATAATAAAGTATTCAATAAAAAAAATCTATCTCATTTAATTTAATACAATATATTTAACAGATTTTCTCTCATCCATGTTCTAAAATTAAGTTTACTGTCAAGTTCATGTCCTGAAAACCTGTTATCCCATCAGAATGGTCTGTCTCTATTAGGGCCCGGTTAGCTGCTCATTCATTGGTCAGGACTTCACAAATTCCAAGGAAGGCCAAGCTATGTGTTTTGATGTGGAGAGTGACGGGCAAATCCATCAATCACGGTTTGATTTCAAGTGGGCGGGAATAAAACATCGTAGGCCTTCATGAAGTCCCAACATCAAATCTCTGCAGTGGTGATAGCCGTTGAGAGAGTTAAATGGCAGAAGATGAGAGTGACGTTGTGGCAGCGTCACGGGGTGACATTCTGGGTGACCTAATTCTATATTTCCAGATTTCGGCTTTAGAGTATGTTTATTTAATTTCAACTATGCAGCCTAAATGGTCTTCAGTTTTGCAAAGTTAATGTTGAGAATGTTATTGAGGTTATGGTCTATTTGTTTACGTTCTTGTCATTGTTATTTTATTGTAAATCATTGTGATTTGAGTTTGATTTAATTGTTAATTAAATTTGCACTTGTTAAACCCTTTCAATTTATTGTACTCTTGCTTTTTCCGCGATTATTTCTTTTATCTGTGATGAGGTGAAGGCCCAGCGGTAGTGCTCACGGTTCGCCACTGCTAATCTATAATGCTTTTTTTGTTAATAACTAATATTAGCTTATGTGAGGGGGGTCAGGGGGTGAGGGGTGGCATCAGCTGCTAGTCTGAAATGAGAGAAACACAGGGAAACACTCAACGGGCATACAAGCCTTTGAAATCTGCAAGAGAGAAAACAAACAAACAGAAACGGGAAGAGGCAGAGACACAAACAGCAACCATTTCAGGTCCCTGAAACTGAGGCCCCGTTTACACGGAGCAAAAACGGAGGCGTTTTCATGCGTTTTGGCCGTTCGTTTACACGAAAACGGAGGTCAAAGACACCAAAAACGATCATTTCTGAAAACTCCGGCCAAAGTGGCGATTTTCAAAAACTCAGTTTTCACGTTTGCGTCTAAACAGAGGAAAACGGAGATTTAGGCTCAGAACGTCACAGAAACATCACCAGCATCATTTGTGCGACCTGTGTTTACAATTTGTTTGGCCACCGTCAATATTTTCTTGTATTTTATATTCTAAAGTCACACTTAAAAAGTAAGACCCCGTCCACACGTAGCCGGGTATTTTTAAAAACGAATATTTCCCCCCCTCCGTTTATAAAATCATTTGTATCCACATTACATCGTTTTTAAAAAACCCTTCCACACATAACCGAAGATCTGCGTTTTCGACCACATTCATAAGCATTCTAAACCTGTAGATCATCCGTCTCCTTCTCTGTAAGCCGCAGTTTACGAGCCCGAGTCCCCCCGTGTCCCGCCACGGAGCTGCCGCGTTAATATCTTAATATCTTCGGTTTAGCAGATACCCGGCTACGTGTGGACGGGGTCTAACTCCACTTCTCTGTCACTCCAAACGAAAGACTCTCGTTCAGTCTTGGAAGTAACTGGCAGTCAAGGCTGATTTATGGTTCCGTGTTACACCAACGCAGAGCCTACGGCGTAGGGTACGCGGCGACGCACACCGTACTGCCCCCTGCAGGTTTGGCTGCTCATAGCACCTTAACAGCGTTTTCATGCCGCTTCGTGTAAACAAGGATTTTTTTGAAAACGTAGAGGGGGAAATATCCGTTTTTGTAAATACCCGGCTACGTGTAAACGTGGCCTGAATCAAGACTAGGCTACTGCGATTAACTGTCCCCCAAAATTTAACCCGTATTTATAAATATTCACACAGTGTGAGTAGAGTGTGTGAATATTTATAGATACGGGTTAAATGATCAGTAAATGGGGGTAGGACTAAATAAGTTTACACTTCTTCCTACTCCTTTTTTGGCACATGTAAATCAAGATGGCAAGTTTTAAAGGATGAAATTCTTTGTTTTGTTGTTTTGTTTTCTTAAACTTTTCATGAAGTGTTGTTTTTTTTTTTTTTACATGTACAAAAATAAATTAAATAAAATAAAAAAAAACAACTGTGGAGTGAGTATGTAGGTGAGTGTGTATGTCTATGTAACTGTGTGTGTGCAAAGTGAAAACCTGTTCAGGGCTTTACCTGAACTGCAACTATAGTGGAGGAGGGAGGGCACAACCCGAACCCAGGCCACCAGCAGCCCACGGAGGGCCAGAAGAGGGCAGGAGGAAACCCCCCGTTCATCCTTTACAGGGTCACCGGAGTCTGTGAGAACCTATCCCAATAATAATAAATATTAAATATATAAATAAAAAATATATAAAATAAATCTTTTTTTTTTTTTATTTTCTGCTGATGGAGGCCCAAAGTTTGGTGCATCTTCCATCGCAGGACACCCTTACACACCCACACCCACTGACAAAGACATGGACAATCATTCTCTCACCAATCCCATCTCCATCCGGAGGCCCGGCAACGGCAGGCAGCCCCCCACCATGCTGCACGGCGAGCCCATTCCCGGGTCCGGCCACCATGGCCCCCCCGCCCCAGGCCGACGCGGGAAACACGGGTGGAGTAAGCCTCGCTCCCACACCAGTCTGGCCCTCGGCAGGAGGGTCCCCCCTTATGAGCCTGGTCCTGCTCAAGGTTTCTTCCCTCCTAAAGGGGAGTTTTTCTTGCCACTGTTTGGCTTAAGGTTTTTCTCCCACTAGAGGAGTTTTTACCTGCCATTGTTTATGTAATAATTGCTCGGGGGTCATGTTCTGGGTCTCTGGAAAGCGTATAGAGACAACTTTTGTTGTATTAGACGCTATATAAATAAAATTGAATTGAATTGAATTGGTGATGAGTGTGTGTGTGGGTGTGACTAATGCGGTAAAAACAGGGAGGGGGAGGTCAGAGTACCACATTTGACAGTGCCCGTCCCCCTCCAAAGACCCTAATGGTGCTTTTGCATTAGTACCGCCTTAACTCGGTTCTACCCGCCACGGCCCCGTTTTGCGCTTTTGCACTAGGGGCTGAGGCGGGTAGAGCCGCTCCAAGCAGATACTATTTCTGTAACCATTTCAGCGAGGTTCTAATCAGGGCTGAGCAGGGACTATTCTGACGTCACCACCCTCCGCGCCACTGATTGGTCGGGGGGCGGGGCCGTCAAACGTTTGAATCAGGAAGCGGGAGTCAGCGCGAGAGCGACCCGCGGCTCGCAGCGATTTTATTATAAAGCGCAAAACGTCTGTTTGGTGATCCAACTCTGAGGTGCAGATGTTCATAAACCTGGTGGCTGTCGAGAGAATTAAAAAAGGGATGTAGACGGGCTGTTTTTTTCTCAGCCGCTCGTGGCTCCAGCTGATTTCTGATCAGCGCCGACATGAACAAAGGTGTTGCGCAATCGAGTACGTCACAGCAGCTTCACCCCAACCTGCCCACTTCTCACCTGGCTGTGGAAAAACACACGGGGACAAACGGGAAGAGCCGCGACGAGCCGCGCGGAGCCGAGCCGGGCTAAGGTGGTACTAATGCAAAAGCGCCATAAGTGTCCTGGTCCGCCGCGTACCCTACGCCGTAAGCTCTGCGTCGATTTAACGCAGAACCATAATTCAGGCTTAACTTTGTGCCGCTCATACTGACGTATGAGCGGCGCAAAGTCATGAGATATTTTCACAAAACAAATACTGCATTTAGTAACGCAGTAACGCAGCCTTCTTTCAGAAAAGTAAAGGTAATCTAATTACTGTTTTTGCAATTGTAATCCCTTACTTTACTTGTTACTTGAAAAAAGTAATCGGATTACAGTAACGCGTTACTTCTAACGCGTTTCTTATGGGCAGAAATATGTGCCACTAGAAACTGAATCTGAATCACATAATTTGAATTTGTATTGTTTAATTTGAATCATTGCATTAAAAAACTGAATCTGAATCACATAATTTGAATTTGTATTGTTTAATTTGAATCATTGCATTAAAAAACTGAATCTGAATCACATAATTTGAATCTGCATTTTTTAATTTGAATCATTGCATTGAAAAACTGAATCTACATTCCGAAAAACTGAATCTACATTCAGCTCTCACAATTCAAATTCAGTTCTTGAAATTCAATTTCAATTCTACTGTGCCAGACATCCGGGTCTTCTGGAGGAACAGCAATCGAGTGCAGATACAAAGAACTCGGGTATCAGTCACGTGACGTTTTTTGTTGTCAGCGCCATCTGGAGGACCGACATACCCATACCTGCCAACACACACACACACACACACACACACACACACACACCATCTTAGCTGTCCATCGTGTACGATGACGACGCTTGCTCCAGGGCAGGGAAGGGGGGTGGGGGGCGTCAGCGCTGTTGTCGCTGGTGCCACTTGATGTGGCTGTGGAGGCCGATGCGTGAGCCGCACATCCTTCCTTATGTATAAAGTCCATGACTTAAAAATATAGAATACAGAGATTAGTAATTAACGGTGATTACAGCTGGAGGTTCCTGTGAACAGTTTTAGAGGCTTCTCTTTTACTATTGCTGTCTATGGGAAAAAAGGGATTTTTTGTTGCAGTACCGCGGCTGGCCACTGGGAGAAACCGGCGTGCTGCAGAGTGCGAGACCGGGGGGCTGGAATGTCCCCGGTCGGTCCTCCAGATGGCGCTGACAACAAAAAACGTCACGTGACTGATACCCGAGTTCTTTGTATCTGCACTCGATTGCTGTTCCTCCAGAAGACCCGGATGTCTGGCACAGTAGAATTGAAATTGAATTTCAAGAACTGAATTTGAATTGTGAGAGCTGAATGTAGATTCAGTTTTTCGGAATGTAGATTCAGTTTTTCAATGCAATGATTCAAATTAAACAATGCAAATTCAAATTATGTGATTCAGATTCAGTTTTTTAATGCAATTATTCAAGTTGAGCAATTCAAATTCAAATATAAATGATTCAAATTCAGTTTCTAGTGGCACATATTTCTGCCCATAGTTTCTGCCCATCACTGGTCCCGGGGTATGTGAGACAGTGTCCCCCACGCCCTGGACCCCCCAACCCCTCGGACCTAAGTGAGTGTGTGCGTGAGTAAGTCATGTAGAGGGCAGTTCCACTGGCCCTGATAGGCACCCATGTTCCCATAACACAACACGCCCTAAACCTTCTGTAAAGATCATAAACTAAAGAGGCGTCCCAGCCAGGCTGGAAAAACATGAAAGCAGGTGGAGGCTACACAGGTTTAAACAAATGATTGAGAGCGGTATTAAAGCTGTAATTAGATCAATATTCTTGGTGTGCTTGGATGAATGTTATGCGGGTGAATGTGTGTATACGGACAAAAACAGGACATCAAACTGAGGTCAGGTTCTACGTCAGTCAGTCTGCCAAGGAGGGGAGCGAGGAGGCAAATTGCCAAACAGTGTGTGGGTTCTCACACAGGGGGAAAAAGCTGCATGAAAAACTTTTATTTCGAGATAAAAATATGTTTTATTTGTGAAACATGTAGCATGTCGTCTTTATGTACACACACACGTACATACACACACATCCCCCATAGGAACGTGAGTTTAGTCCAAACAGATTAAAAGGTAGATAGGGGCTGATGGGAGGGGCTTTTGGGAGTTGTAGGTGTGCTACAGGTGCGCTGAGTGAAACTGTAACTGAAGTAAAGGCTTTTGAAGTCTCCTTGTCCTCGCCCTGCACGGCATTATACATATATTTATTAGAATAGAATAGAATGCCTTTTATTGTCATTGACACATGTACAGTGAGGTATTCATACATGGAATGAAACTGGAGCATCTCCCTCTTTAGTGCAACACGTAATAGTAGAATTTACAGCCCTTGACTTTGTTATGTGGGGGTCAATGATTGACGACGCCTTGACTACGTGTACCACGGTTGCTTTTCTCAGACCAAAGGATGCAAAGGCTCAAAGGGCCAACTATGGAGGAATCAGGCTTTGCCATCAGGGAGCGGCCACAAAGTCATAATAATTTCACAATGCATACTGGCTGCTTAAATATTTCATTAAAACGCAAGAATTAGAAGACTGAATTTTGCTGCACTGGATATCGTACAATATGTCTTCACCTTTATTTTTGACATTGTGCCGCAAAGTGAAAATAAAACATTAATTCCAGGAGCGATCCTATGGGGCAGCTTTAACCCCTCCTCCAGTAGTTAATAGTTGGAACATAGCCATAAAAAAAGATAATAGACAAACAGAAGATGTTCTTTCAGGGACTTCGACAGATTCACGTGTCCATAAGCCAGAGAATCATCATAGCTGTCTTCAACAACAGGCTTCACCTGTCTCATCTCATCTTCTATTTAACCCACAAAAGGTAAGAAAGCTGCAAGCTCTTGCTCTGCTCACCTGTACTCTCTATCCACAGCTTTTGAGTAGAAGAAGGCTTTTTTTTTTTTTTTTACAAAATACAGCTATGTGACACTGTAAAAACAGGAAAATCAATGGTGTGGAAACATACACACAAACTAGCTTTATGTTGTTTTTTCTTTTCTTCCCTTAATACTCAGGTACCAGCAATGACAGGTCTGGTTTCAATAGGAGGCTGATATTAGCAGAGTTCATATTTGAGGGTAAACTTGTATTCTCCTTAATGTTTAAGATCATTTTATGAAATGTTGGTGCTAATATGATCCAAAATTCTTTATAGAATTCGGCTGGAAAGCCATCTGGGCCTGGAGCTTTATTATTGGGCATATGCTGGAGAGCTTCATGGAGTTCTCCCATTGAGAGAGGTGAATCTAGATTCATAACCTGCTCATGATGTAACTTTAGCAGGTTGATATTTCCAAGAAACTGATCAATGGATTGGTCTGGTGGATCAATTTGTGATGAGTAATTTACAGTAAAAATCTCTGAAGACTGAGTTTATTGAACAGGTATTATGAGTGATATTCCCTGATTGATCCTTAATGGATGTTATAGTTGTTTTTTCCTTGTTTACTTTTAATTTTATTTAATTCGATCTTAGCTTTCCTTCTTGTGTTCATCTGCGGAGGCCCGGTAGGGTGCTTTAATTTCACATTCTAATTCCCTTATTTTCAAATGTTCCTTCTTTTTCTTATTTGAAGAGAAGGAAATTATTTTGGCCTCTCATTACTGCTTTTCCTGCTTCCCACAGAACAATTGCTGATGTTTCAGGTTAGTCGTTGTTTTGCAAATATATGTCCCATTCTTTTTTTTTTTTTAATTAACAAAGTCGGGATCTTTAAGTAATGATGCATTAAAACTTCCAATTTCCGGAAGGTGGTATGATTCCCTTCTTCACCAGAGTGAAAGAAACTGGTGCGTGATCACTGATAGTAAAAGGAGGGATTTTGGATTTTGAGATATCTCTCATCAGAGAGCTGCCAACTAAAAAGTAATCTAGCCTGGGAATATGAGTGATGAACAGCTGAGAAAAAAGTATAATCCCTGAGAGTTGGGTGGAGAGAACTCCATGCATCGCAAAGACCAAGATCATTCATATATTGCTTAATATTATTTGTGGACTGCCAACTCCTGTGACTACCTGCGTTACTGAGCCTGTCCCCTCCAGGGTCCAATACCAGGTTGAGGTCTCCTCCGATGATGACTGTGTTGTCTAGGTGATCAGAAAGTGAGGTGAAAAAAGAGTGGAAAAATGAGGAGTCATCAACATTTGGACCATATACATTAGCAATACATTAGTTCATATTTTGAATGCATAAAACTAATATTATAAATCTACCCTCTGGGTCTACATGTGTGTCCTTTACAATACAATTCAAATTAATAAGTTAATAAGAATAGCCACCCCTCTTTGTCTGGAGTTGTAACAGGCTGAAAACACATGAGGAAACTGTGCTGTGATGAGTGTATCTACTGTTGTTTTAGAGATGGGTCTCCTGTAATAAGACTGTCTGCCTGCAGGGTTTTTAGTTGATTAAAGAGTTAGTCTCTTCTCTCTGGAACCAGCTCCATGCACCATAGCCTAGGGGTTTGATGATGATGGGATGACGAAATCGTACTGTCCAGCTGGTATACCAGCTGATTTAGCTGCTTTAAAGTGGACATGAGATGCCCATTTCCAGCCATTCTTGTCTTATGTAAGATTCTTCCTACCCGTCATCCCTCTAAACACTTTGTAATGACTTTTGTCACAAGTAACGCCAGTTGCAGGACTCTGCGAGACTCAGAAGGCTCAGAAATACAACAAGACTTCGTGAATCTCTTTAAAACTTACGAAAAAAAAAAAAAAAAAAAAAACTTATGATAACATTCAAAATAAGAACTGATCCTTGCAACAGTTTAGGTATGACCGAAGTCCAAAAATATGCAAAACCATGTCATTTCTACTTCAAACAATTGTTCTGTGTCACTTTTTCAATTAGGGGTTCAATGTAACGTGAAGTTAGTGGGAAAACCTATGAACAAAAGAGGAACTAACTTTGAAGAAGTAATTGATGTAAATTCTAGACAGAATTATGGGAAGGAAAAAAAACGCCCATTCAGCACTAACATTTGCGTGGGTTAATGTTTTATCAATTCCGAGGTAAGGTTAACACTTTACACTGTTGACTCAGCTTTATGACAGTCAGAGAGTCACCTAAACACCTTACAGAGAATTCATTCAAAACTCAATGCTACTTACAGTAAAAGCTTATTTTTTCATCATAATTACTTTAATAATAAGATTGCCACTAGTTATTAAGATGCAAACCTGACTTAGGACAGTTTATTTCACACAACTTCAACTAACGTGACGTTGGAAAGGTTCCTAACCATTAGAAGTTATTAGAATAAATATTTCTGTTTAACCACTATACCTGTATATGGTTTATTTATTTTTCCATCATACAGGGAGTGGTTGTGGTATTGAGGGTGAGGTTGTCAGAGTTGCTCTGTCACTGTATAACTGTCCCTGAGCAGGACACTTGATCCCTCACTGCTCCATCTGCAAATACGCCTGGATGAAAAATGATGGCTGTGTGAGGAAAGGTTACCAACATGAAACCTATGCTTATTTCTTCAACTATACTCTCATTTATGAATGGCTTGGGCAGCTACATATCTACAGGAACTGCTTCGTAGTTGCCATACAGACTTGTCCAATGTTGGTGTCTGTAATTACGCCCCCTCCCCCCCCAACATTCAACAGCAACACAGGCAGTTTTCTGCAGTGCTGTAGCCCAGGGGTTCCCAACCTTTTTTGTGCCGAGGACCAGCAGAAGTATAAACAAAAAGATCAGGGACCGGTTGACAATTTATGTCAATTTTAATAAACATTTTAGAAAAAAACAATGCATTTTAAAATGCAGGCTATCATTGTTTACTAACTTTACAATGGTTTCAGGTGCATATATTTATCCACCAACAGGTGGCGACTCATTTTACGAAAATAACAGCCTATTTCAATTGCCAGACCGCTGCGACACTTTGCCAGCTGCTTTTCCCCCCAAAAGTTCGAGGCAGATGTCTTTTGCAGCGGGCAGTATTAGCTCCTCTCCAATTGTAAAAGGCTTTTTAGCTTTTGCAATCCGGTGAGCAACGAGATATGAAGCCCTCGTTGCAGCGACGTTAGCTGATGTTGTGGCCTTTAAAACTTGCTTCTGCAAATCTAACTCAAGTTTTTTCCTTTCGAAAAAATCCACTGGTTTGTCTTTGAGAGAAGGATGTTTTGTATTTAAGTGTCTTTGGAGCTTGGATGGCTTCATTGCTTCGTTGCCGAGCATTTCTCCATATAAAATACATAGTAGGTTTGGCGCCTCCAAATCGCCAATTGCAACAAATCCATATTTTATATACATAATGTCGTACTTGCGATTAAAGCTTTTGCTTTTCTTTTTGGTAGGATTTTCCACTTGTTCATCACTATTTCTTTTACTCGAACAACCAGTAAAGAAACGGCTCATGGAGGTTTGCTGAGGTCCGCTCATCTCTGCAGCTGACTGTATAACCTGCATACAGCACCTGTGCATGGCGCTGTTCAGTCCAGTCGGGTACCAGAACTTATTGTCCGCCAAGCCATGACAGGGCTGCCACTCAAAGAAACACATTTAGATTTATACAAATTTTGGATGAAATTATATGACAAAAAAATGCTTCAGGTGAAGAATATGGTGTAAAAGTTAACTTATTTCAATAATTCAACTAGTATATGGTGTAAAAGTTAATCTATTTCAATAATTCAACTAGAATTTGGTTTAAAAGTTAATCTATTTCAATAATTCAACTTAAAAGGTGAAACTAATATATTACCTAGTCTTATTACATGCAAAGCATGATATTTTGAACCTTTGTTATAATTTTGATGATGGAATTGTTTATTGATTTCATAAAATATTCTCTAATTTATTTTTTATTTGGGGTTTTCAAACTGTGAGCCATAATCAGAGAGCAGCGTCTTGCTGCTGCTGCAGGAAACTGCTGCACGCAGATGCGTGACGGACACTGGCTGATTTATGGTTCCGCGTTGCAACAACGCAGAGTTTACGGGGTAGGATATGCGGGGAAGCGAACGTACGGTGCGCGTCGCACGCGTACCCATCGCCGTACCCATCGCCGTACCCATGCCGTCGATTTAACGCGGAACCATAAATCAGGCTTAACGCGGGCGCATTGTCAGTTTTCTTTTCGTCTTTTCAACTGAGCATGCAAACACAAACTGAGGGTGCAATGCTTGCTTATGCACCATCGTAGAACCGGGCCTGGCATAATATATGTCCGTATTGGTTCAATACGGAACTTTTAATTCCAATTCCCAAGCCCTACCTGGAAGTGAAGCCCGAGTCCTCCCCGCTGTCTGTCACACACATAGAAGGATCTGGGCACAGACCCAGCAGGTCCTGTTGTCCCGCCACAAAGATTTTGCTGGCCTTAATGTTTCCTGTGTTTTATTTTGTTATTATTGATCAATTTAGTGTTGATGTGTGTGTGTGACAGACAAAAAAAAAAAAAAAGGCTGCGCTGAGACGTCCTGCAGCGCAGCTGTCGGCAGAGATTGTATGAGGTGAAGTGAAGTGAGATGCCTCACTCCATTGGAAAAAAAACGTCTGGTGAGAATTGCCGACAATTTTGATTATCGCTTTTTTGTCGACAACGTCGGCGAATCGTTGCAGCCCTAATTATGATCGGAGCACAAGCCATTCCACGGCCCGGTAGTAACGGCTCTACGGACCGGTACCGGTCCGGGGACCGGGGGTTGGGAATCACGGCTGTAGCCTACAAGCCCACCCTACAACAACTTGCGGTCCCTTAATCGTTTGTGCATTCAACCATGTCAGCTGCTGAACAAAAGCACCTTAGAGACGCTCTGGATCTACAGCATGGATCGTAATGCAGCCCCCTCAGCGTCTTCCCCTTCAAGAAAAAAACGAAACCCCATCAGATTCTCTGATGTCACCTGCGGTAGTTAGGTTGGCTGAACTGGAATAAGGCTAAAGGTCCGGACGGTGTCAGCCCAAGTGTCCTTAAGGCGTGTGCAGACCAGCTATGTGGGCTCTATAGTACTTCCTTAACCCTTAGAAGCAGACAAGAGATACTTCCTGTGTTGCGAATGATCTCATGAATGATTTCATGAACTTCAATAAGATAAATTCCATTAAACTAACAATAGAATAGAAGTTGTTTTTTTTCATGAACTTATCATGAACTCAGTCATCCGCTTTCTGTTTCATTTTGAGTCAGTTCTCTCAGGTCACCACAAATGTTTAGATTGCTCTCATTTGTTCACATAAGATAATATCAACTCAGAGTGTGACACATAGTGTCATGACAATACTCTGCTTTGATTCCTTCAGAGAAAAAAATCTACTTGAAAGATAAAGAGCCTCATGTTTTCCATGATCTCTTCGCAGATTTGCATTTCTATGATAGTGACAAAGCACTAACTTTCGAATTTCAAATAGCTCAGGCACAGAAAAATTTAGTCAGATTTACGAAGTACTTAAGTTTGACACTAAAGTAATTCACATTTAGATGATTACAGCAGATTCTAAATGAAAAAAAGGGAATCTTGGCAACCATATATATTCACTTGACTCCTGAACAATAATGCGCAAAAGTGATTTAATGTAATTTTAATCTTAATATAATTGTAACATACATATGAGTATAAGCTTGATTCAAAGTGCATTAAATAAATACTCTAGTGAAGGAGTTACGAACCATTTTTAAATAAGTGGATGACCCTTGACTGCATCTCTATTTCTACAAATCTAACTTTTCACACCTGTAAAAGGAGAGCTCTTCATTTTTTTACTTATTTTTTTAAATATGTACACATTTTTGCATAACGGATGTATTTCAATTACGTGTACTTTTAGGTGTGTACTTTGTTTTTATATATATTTACAATAAGCACAATTTTGTAGTAGTGAAGCACACCCAGTGTCCCTCCAGGCTCACACAAAAAACCATCAAAAGGATGTCCTGCTGATTTAAGATCAATTAGACATCACTGGATCATTGAGAACCATTGTTATTCTGTTTTAAGGATACGTTGTCATTTTTGTTCATTTGATGTCACCGCTTGAGTTTTATAAGAGGGCATATTCTGTTCTCTTCTCATTGTCGCTGCACATAACCTGAGTGATAAAATAAACTTCCTAATGCATCCAAAGTGTTCTTATTGAAATGTTGTGACTTGTACATTGACCTTTTATAACAATAATGAGACACAATAATCGTAAGAACACATACAAAGTACTGCTTGGGCTCAGTGATTGCCTGCAGCAGCACAGTTACCAAGCAACATTTAATTAGAGTTTGAGAAGTCTGTCAGCTAGCCAGTGCATGTATGATCAGATTCTGAAAACTGTCATTTGTCATTTTTCTACTGTGTATTGTGACTAACAAACATAGTCCTATGATTCTGCATCATCTGACCTGATATGAAGACATCCCCATAATCTGACCACTGCCTGCTAACTAAGCCACTAAATCACTATGACTGTAGTCAGAACTCACATTAGCCACTTGCTAATTACATTGTTGACAGAAGTTACAACAGGGCTTTGGGGGTGCTGCAAGTGATCACTGTGCTCAGACAGTGGCACTGCAAGAAGATGAGAGTTTGTTTTTCCTTGGAGTCTACGTCACGCTGCTCTACTGCACTTGTCAACTGCAGAAAAGGTGTCATTTTGTTCTACTATTGGTTGCACAAATCATTTTGAAAAGCACAACGAAACTCGCTAATTTTACAGAAAACCATAAACTTGCAAGGCAAAACTTTCAAGGCAAACAAAGAGACGTCTATGGTTACAAGCTACAGGGTGGAAAGGTTTTTATTAGTTCTTATCAGGGCTCTGTCTCACGCAGGTTCACGCAGGTTCACGCGCTCTCACGCGCTCTCACGCGCTCTCACGCCACACATGGCATTTCTCACGCTGAGAAATTAATTTCACCGTCATTCTAACAGCCCATCTTACAAACGAGTTAAAGGAGCATGAGGCTCCTTTTAAGAAATGAGACTCTATAGCGCCACCCTTCACCACGACGGCTGTCGGGGGTACTGCAGCCAACAGCGAAGCCGGCACGGGAGAACGGGGAGAACGCACATGCAGCGTCATGTGACGTCACATCCGCAGGACAGCGCGGGAAATTCCGGCCCGGAATTGCAGCACATTTTGCAGCACACAGCCTGTTCAAGGCAAAGGAGAGATACACTAGAGGGCTCATTCTTTTTGGTTTGGAACACACACAAACACACACATACACACACACAGGGTCAGAATAACCACTGCCGTTCAAGGGGCCCGTTTGGGTTAAATGTGTTATTTAATATAGCATGAATGTTGTGACCTGGCCTTTTAACCATACCAAAAGTTAGAACCAGGACACACGGGGAGGTTATTATGGTCCCCGATTGTGGAACAGCCTCCCGGAGAACCTCAGGGCCGCAGAGACTGTTGATGTTTTTAAAAAGAGCGGGAGGATTAGATGGAGATGGGGCAGTCTCAAATGATTTAAAATATTGCACAGTGTATGTCCAGCTTTACAGGTATGGAACAGCATGTGAGCTGGCTCCATATTGTTATTGTTTTTGATGTCGCAATTACATGACTTCACACAATACACGCGCTGGGTGACGCCTCCGCTCCAACGTCAATGCTACGGCAACCCGTCAGATCAGTCAATGATGTGGCCCAGTCTGAACAGAGCCAGATCCAATATGGACACTTGCTAAAAACAGTGTGGACAGTCAGCCCTGAAAATCGGATATGAGAAGGAATCAGATATGAATCAGATTTGCCTGCAGTCTGAACGCGACCTTTGTGTAGAATTGTTGCCTTACAATAAGATATCAGGAAATACCAAGTATTTTATTTAACTTTTTTATACGTTTTTGTGGCTCTAGTGGCCTTTATTCAGAGTTTAGACAGGAAGGGGGAAGAGAGAGAGAGCATGAGGACGACATGCAGCAAAGGGCCGCAGGCGACCGCTGCAGGAGGACTGAAGCGTCATTACATGGGCCACTTGCTTTAACCACGGTACCACCCAGCGGCCCATAGCAAGTCTTTATAGTCAAGTTGAAAGTCAGAAAATGTGTCGCTCTTCTCCTCAGTGTCAGCAAGCACTTCTGTTATTGGTCAACGCATGTTGCGTGACACTGGCATCAAGTTATTTGCATAGGAGAGATCGTGGGCAGTATCTAGAGCTACAGATCAGTCCGTGTCGTGACAGTTTTCATAAACAGTTTCAACAATCGCCTATTTTTTCATTTCATATCAATCTTAGTCACTCTGTCAATACAAAATCCACACACAGTATTACATTGTGTTTTTTTTTTATAAAAAACATTTTAGTTATACACATGATAATGGAGACTTTTTAAGAAGTTCCTCTACAAGGTAAGAGAAAAAGGAGAATATATTATCTCCATGGAGATTAGAATCTACTCAAAGTTTTGTTGGAGATTACAACACACTTGAAGTGTTGTCATTAGAGGTAATTTGGACAAAGTGTAAGTTTTGTTTTGTTTTGCTTTATTTTGAATCAGTAAAACAGAAGAACGTTGTATTCTGAGGCCAAATATAGTTTAGTATGACTCATTATTTTAAACACTTTTAGAAAAGAGTAGAGGATTTATGTAATTTGTAGCAATTTATAGTTTTTTGTGTTCATCATGGTATATAAAGCTCAAGATAATTCAGTTTAGACAGATAGACCATTCCTACCTTACATTTAGCAGAAAAGCACAGAAAAATCAAAGAATTTTACAAACAAAAGTTGTATTGTGTCAGACAGCCATATTTTCATTTGAGCCTGGAGAGCAACGAACCAAAGTGCCAACGAGTTTTCACTTATGGTAGAATCAAGAATCGTGTGTATTTTCAAATATATGACAGGAATACACTTATTGCTTTAAAAAGATTTGTATATTCTTCTACAGCAGTGGTTCTCAACCTTTGTGGGGTCCTGGACCCCCTGTAAAGTCTGTTAGCTTTTTCTTTTCTGGTGGCTCAGAGTCTGCTATGTTCAGAACAAGCTGTCTTTTTTTAATCGTGCCATCATTGTCTACTTCTTTTATTCTTCTTCTTTTACTTTGTGTTACTGTGCTTATCGTCTTCTTCTTTGTCTTGTGTTTTACATTATTGCAATTTCAAGCCCTTTGCAAGTAAATGAGTGTTCCCCCAACAGCTTCTTGCATTTATTTCACAAAAACACATTTTTTGAGAACTGAATGGCTACTGAAACACTAGGGGTCTCATAATTTGAAAAGGATGCAGATTCTGTTACATTTGTATTAACAGTGTCATGCAGTAACTTCCGATGGCTTAGCACTGTTGCCTCACAGCAAGAA
This sequence comes from Cololabis saira, assembly GCF_033807715.1. Taxonomy (NCBI): domain Eukaryota; kingdom Metazoa; phylum Chordata; class Actinopteri; order Beloniformes; family Belonidae; genus Cololabis; species Cololabis saira. Next base: position 13,033,041 of record NC_084602.1, read on the forward strand.
GGTCCCCGGTTCGACTCCCGGGCCCGGCGGGGTCATTCTGTGTGGAGTTTGCATGTTCTCCCCGTGCTTGCGTGGGTTCTCTCCGGGTACTCCGGTTTCCTCCCACAGTCCAAAAACATGCGTAGTAGGTCAATTGATCATTTTAAATTGCCCGTAAGTGTGAGTGTGAGTATGACTGTTTGTATATACGTGGCCCTGCGATGGACTGGTGGCCTGTCCAGCTGAACCCCTGCCTCTCGCTTTTTAAATTTTTTTTTTTTTTTATTATCATAGACCCACGGACCCTTTGCAATTACACCTCGGACCACTAGCGGTCCACGGACCCCCGGTTGAGAATCACTGCTCTACAGTATATACCTGCTTATACCACTATTGTATCTTATTGCTATGAAGTAAATGTACATGTCACATTATTTGAATAAGATCATTTTGAAAGCTTATTTAGTCACTTAGGGTACATGTAGTGATACACTTCCAGTCTAACTGGGTGCTAACTCGGTGCAGAGAAGGGATTGACAGCAAATGAGCCTCTTTTCCTCAATGTTGCCGTAGCGCTTTTAGAGAAAAGTCTCTCAGCTTTGACCTACAGTTTCTTTTAATTATTATTTTGTCTTTCTTTTTTTCATGAGCATGGAACTAAAAATATTAAATAGCGATAGCATGTATTTCAGAATACAGACAAAATCTGATTTATATAGGGATGAGATTAAGGGGAGTAGTTGTACATAATTCAAATAGTTTCAGCTCAAAAACGTAATTTATCTTCATAGTCACAAGGTTAAAAGTCAGGAGTGTGAACTGAGATAATTGATATTCAAATAATTGATTAACTGTATTCAAGTGAGGAACAAGCTATATTTAAATGTTATGATTCAATATAAGAAAGCTTACATAATAAACTTGCAATTTATTGGCTACAATCGTCATTAAATCATTATTCTGGTTTTTCTCTATGGTTTGCCCTTTCCAGGAGAGGAACATGTCATCAACATCTTTTGACAAGATCCTGCGACCCATTTTGGCCGCTATTTTTTTTCTGGGATTTTCTTTCACTGCCTTTTTTATGTATTTTAAGCCAACCACTAGCTGGTTATATGACATTGTAGAGTCAACAACATCCACAGTTGAAGAAAACAAGCCCTTCTTCACTAAAAGTGCTACAAATGTTACCATAGTGCTACTCTGGTTTTGGCCCTTTGGACAAATCTTTGACCTGAACGTCTGCAGCTCACTCTACAAAATTGAAGGATGCTTCCTCACAGCAGACAGAAACTTTTATAATCAGTCGGATGGGGTTGTCATGCATCACAGAGAGATCTCCAGTGACCTTTCCAACCTGCCGCATCTCCAGCGACCACATTTCCAAAAGTGGATATGGATGAACATGGAGTCGCCGTCACATTCGTCCATGATCCCTGGAATGGATAACTTGTTCAATCTGACTCTCAATTATCGCCGCGACGCTGACATTGAAGTTCCTTATGGATCCCTAATAGCAAGAGAGACTGAAGAGAACTTTGTTCCACCTACAAAGGACAAGGTGGTTTGCTGGATTGTTAGCAACTGGGACGTGAGCCATTTGCGGTCAAAATATTATTTCCAACTTCAAAGGCACATTGCTGTTCGTGTATATGGGAATGCCTTCAATAAGCATCTTCCTGATGAGGATTATGTTTCTACTCTGGCCAGCTGTAAGTTCTACTTGGCTTTCGAGAACTCGATCCACAAGGACTACATGACTGAGAAACTGTACAACCCGCTCTCTGTGGGCACAGTTCCGGTGGTTCTCGGCCCACCGAGGAAGAACTATGAGAACTTTCTTCCAGGAGGTGCTTTCATCCACATTGATGACTTTTCTTCAGCCAAGGAGCTGGCTGAGTACCTGCTGCTCCTGGACAAGAATAATGAAATGTACCTCAGGTACTTTAAGTGGCAGCGGTACTTTAAAGTCAAGTCAGTCTATTTCTGGGCGGAGCACACATGCAAGGCTTGTGATTATCTAAAACGACAAAAGGCGTACCAGGCATTCAATAATCTTAACAGGTGGTACTGGGGCTAATAGTGCTATGAAAGAGGAGAAGCTGCTGCTGAGACTGGGGGTCTGCTGCTGGGAGAAGGTGCTTGCACGTGTGAGAGTGTTTGGTGAGAATAAACAGTTTCTGCACGAAAACTCCGTGTCCTCTCTGTCCTGTCGGTCGGGCCCCCGTAGCACTCGCCCTGCTACATGCAGCTTTTCATGGTTCTTCGTTCCCTTCAACCTGGAAGTTGAAATGTTGGCACCCTCTCTTGGTTCTCTCATACAACAAGCAAAGTTCATAAGAGGAAGCAATCAGCTCATTCTCCAACCTTCCCGACTGAGATTCGTATAGATTAAGAACCAGTTGAAAAAAGTATGATAAAAACGAAGTAGATAAACAGAATTACTGGTAAGAGAAGAGGAACCAGGAAACATTGAAGAAAAAATATTATTTTAAATAATAAAAGCTTAAAAACAAGAAATAAAGAACATATATGAAAGGGAAAAAACTGATTTACATAGATAAAATAAACAGATTCTTTTAAAAAAAATCAATATGTACACAGATAAATTAACAACTTATTTATTTCGGCGTTTCTTTAAATAACAGGATGATGCATATCTTTAAAAAGTTTACACTCCTAACTTACTCGATAAAGTCATATATGATACAACCTCAGACATGTATGTTGATATTTCTTTAAATATTTTATAGGATGATGTCATGTGAATATATGGTAATCGGTAACATCTTAAAGTGAATACTAAGTTAAAGTCATCATGTGTGTGAGTATTTTGTTCATATGTGTCTGTTAATGTATCTGGGCCCATTTCAAGATCAAAAGTTTGGCTTAGATTGAGAGTTTAACCTATGAAACCTGTGTGTGATGTCAGACAGTCCTGTGACATCCTAAACCCCACTATCCTGTTGGTTTTTTTTTTGGGGGGGGGGACTACTGTTTAACCTGCTGCAGGGTTTCAGCTTTTCAAATAAGTGTCACATCAGTCAGTAGAGGCCTCTTTTCCTGCCTATTAGCTCACCAAGACACCAGTTTTGTTCCTATTTGTCCTCTCTCAGGCTTATGCAGGGTGTTGCCCTTAAAGATTGACAGAGACGTAAATATTTATAGAGCGCTCTTTATCACATAGGACCGTTCACAATGTGCACTCACGCTCAAAATAATCGCTTTAAGGATAATGCATGACTAGATTTAGCCTGCTGGATGAAGACTGGCAATGCTCTGAATGACATTTGGTCATTGAGAGCATCTGGCCTGTCATGCATCAACCTTCATGTGCTTTTATTGGTGCTGCTATGTCCGCACTCAGAGAACTTGCTCCTCAGCCGGTTCATCGGAGTGCAAACCTTTCGTGTGAAAAATAAAATGAACGAGAGAAAAAGAATAACTGTGTTGCGGTAATTTTCAGCTGTCCTCTAGACATTAGGACACCCATTTTCCAACCCTATTTTAAACACGACACACAATTAAACTGCACGTTTTCATCTGCACCAAACTCTTGTACACTGCTGACTTTAATTATAGCATTTAGGTGATTTATGAGTGAGTGTTTTCACCTGCAGGATATCATTTGTAGCTTTTTTAACCTTGTACTCTCCGTCTTAGCCAAATAATTATATTATTATGTAATATCCAATTGCTGCTTATTACTCTTTGTGACAAGTCAAAATATGGTGCCAGCAAACGAAATTACTTAGATGATTATTATATTATTTTCTAGTATTTGTTTTTGCTGCAGCAGCATTTATTTCAGCTCATTAGATTATAAACCCAGTTTAATAGCTTTAGACTCTTTTAGTTTGGACGTTTCCAGGAGCACCTCGAGTCCTGACTCCACTAGAGACCCAGACAAAAAAAGAGAAAAGAAATGACAACAGTTTCCTGATGATTGAAATGAGAAACAGATTGTAGTGAGTCGTCCAGTGGAACAGTTTCCTTGTAATACTTTACCTACACGCGTAACCACACTTTCCGGAACATTACATCCTGAAACAGTAGTGTACTTGTGTGTTTTATGGCTTCACTGTGGACCCAGCAGGATAACACATTTTCAGAAACATATTCAAATTAGTTGAGCTTAAAATAAACAAAAATATTCACTTATTCATGTATACTGCAAAAACGACAAGACAATGTGTTTTTTTATTATTATTATTATTACCTTTATTTAACCAGGACATTTGTCATTGAGATTAGAAATCTCAAAGTGTCCTCAATGTTTTATCCAATCAATAAAATATATTAATGAATCATTAGCAGCTGATAATACATAAAATGATCATTAAAGCAAGTAAAAGATTTAAATAATCAAGTCAATAACAGATGTAAAAAGACCAATAAAAGTCATGAAGATGTTTAAAAGAATGAGACAAAACATCCACAGCCTGTTGACTTACTCCAGTTTGTTTAACTTCCTCACAAAAGCAGCTACTGGGACCAGTTAAGTTTCAGGTCTTTTTGCATATTGTTCTGAGTACTGGGAGCAGCGCGACAGCTCATTTTTCTATTTCTCTACCAATCTCTGGTACAGATAAAAGGAATAAATCCTGAGACCAAAGACTATGCTCATTTTTACATGGCTGTTCATGTTACTCAATCACACAGCAGCTCTGTATGCAATAAGACAAAGCATACATACAAAGTTGGTGTAAAGCTATGCAAATGTATTGTTATGCAAAGTTTCAAAGCCGTGCCATTGAAAGTACTCTGATAAGACACTGGCAAAATGTCTTGATAAAACTAAACTAAAAAAAGCAGAGGTTTTATTTAAAAGTCTCTGTGTGGGTTACAAAAATGATGTTTAAATATTTGTTTTAGAGACAAAGCATGAGAGTCTTGTAGCTGCTGAGTTGTGTTTGTCACTCGTGAAGTATGTAGGTAAGGTAAGTTGGTCGTTGAAGCATATTTCAAGGAGAAAAAAGCTGGCAACAGTCACTTCTGAACCTTTGAAAATGTTCCCACAAATAACCATACTGCAGACTTTGTCTTCTAGCATAAGGGTGCATCCTCGCCACTGCTGTTTCTGATCTGCAAAGTGCAAATGAAGCTCCATTCTGAGAAAAGTATCAGGTATCTCCACTCCTCCAACCACTCCCTGTTTGTTTTTCCGGAAGTAAGCAGCTAGAGAGGATGACCATAAAAAGTGACAGACGGGACTTACTTCCAAAGAAACTGCAACGGGAGAACCTGTCTGACAGCTGAGGAATCATCCGTTTTGTTGAGCGACCGGCTTCCCCCGCCTCATCCTCCAGTAAAGACACAGAGGGGTAAGACAAGACAAATTGCACGATCCATCCTCTGCTCACCTTTATGCTTCCTTTGCCTCATTTAAATAGAAGCCGGTTTTGTTGGGAAAAAAAGGTGTGGAAACACACACAAACTATCTGTTTATTTGTCATGTAACTTTCAAATGCTGAAGCTTTGTCTAAAAAATAAGTTCAGTGAAGTTCAGCAAAGTATGTTGCAATTATGTCTGCTTTTCTTTACTAATATTAAGAGATGCTGTTTAGATGTCATTTCTCTATAAATGTTAAGACATAGTCTAGCTTTTTTTTTCTCCATAAAATGTTATTAAACCTATTCAACATTGCAGTTGAACTGAAATCTTTCTACGTATACAAACACTGACGACTGATGCCGGTTCTCTTGTTTAAGACAGAAACAAAAGTGACTTAACTCAAACACTGGTTTGTCTTGTCATGACTTTTTCATATTAAGTTTGTGGGACTATTAAAAAAAAAATACTGCATGCTTGTGAAAAAGGATATAATCTAGGATTAATTTGTTAAAATTATATATTTTAACTTATAGAAAAATATTTTTTAAAGTGAGATGACCAAAATAAAACACATTTTCAGGATGGGGGGGGCGTGCTTAATATCAGAGCTTAACCTTTGCAGAGCTGAAGTGCCCTGTGAGCTCAAGTTACTGTCCCGTCAAACCAGTTTACAAGCTGTTGTAGCGGTGTGAAGCTCTGGTTCAGAGTCGTTTTGGTTCCAGGAATTTGATTTAATTTAAAAGAAAAACAAAGGAGGGTATATTTCGGTGAATCATTATTTAACAGATTTAATTCAATTCAATTCAACTTTATTTATATAGCGTCTATTACAACAGAAGTTGTCTCTAGACGCTTTCCAGAGACCCAGAACACATCTATACCCTTATATACATATAAGTGTGTGTGTGTGTGTGTGTGTGTGTGTGTGTGTGTGTGTGTGTGTGTGTGTGTGTATGACATAGAGTTCTATGTGAACTCTAAAAGTTTTTTATTCTTCTCTGGTGTTGTTTTTAGCTACCCTGCCCTCAATTCTTTCTCTCTACCATTAAGGAATAGATCCAACCGTCTCTTCCCTCCTCTTCCCCCCAACCTGTGCCGTTACTGGTATTTCCTGGATTTCAGCATTCAGTCAAAACCAGGTGTGTATAGCAAGTGTGATAAAGGAAACCTCACAGTTAAGTGTTGTAGTATTGAAATTAGAGCAACCTGTTTTCAACTGAGGTGAAATTGTTATTAAGAGACCATGATGTGGGATAAACAACAACAAAAAAACCCTTAACTTTCTTTTATGGCTAGTTTTGATATTGAATTAATTCTGATTCTTTTCTGTGGTTTGCCTTTTCGTTACAGGAATATGTCAGTGACAGCTAATCACAAAACCCTGCGACCCCTTCTGGTTACCACCATTATTCTAGGAGTTTTTGTAGCTGCATTTTTAATGTATATTAAACCATCCACAAGTATGATCTATGAGTTGGCCAAATCAAAGGTTTCTACAGTCCAAGTCATCCAGCCAAATTCAACCGTAGTGCTTGTTTGGCTTTGGCCCTTCGGGAAAACCTTTGATCTCAGTGTCTGCAGCTCTCACTTCAAGATCGAAGGTTGTGTCATCACAGCGGACAGAAGCCTCTACAGTAAATCTCATGGGGTCATTATTCATCACCACGATATCTCTGCAAACCTGTCCAACCTGCCACGGACCCAGCGACCACCATTCCAGAAGTGGATATGGATGAACATGGAGTCACCGACGCATTCGCCCAAGCATCCTGGAATCGGGAACTTGTTCAACCTGACTCTCAATTACCGTCGGGATGCTGATATTGCGTTGCCTTATGGGTCCATCATAGCAGCAGAGACCAAGAATTTTGTACCACCGACAAAAGACAAGCTCATCTGCTGGTTTGTGAGCAACTGGAACCAGGACCACGAGCGGGTGAAATATTATGATGAACTTAAGAATCACGTTGAGATTCATGCATATGGAAACGCCTTTGGGAGTCACATATCTGACGAAGATTACTTTTCCACCATGGGCAGCTGCAAGTTCTACTTAGCTTTCGAGAACTCAATCCACAAGGACTACATGACTGAGAAACTGTACAACCCGCTGTCCGTGGGCACAGTCCCGGTGGTTCTCGGCCCACCGAGGAAAAATTACGAAAACTTTGTTCCAGGAAACGCTTTCATTCACGTGGACGACTTTTCTTCACCCAAAGAGCTGGCCGAGTACCTGCTGCTCCTGGACCAGAACATGGCAATATACCTCCAGTACTTTGAGTGGCGACGGCACTTTGAAGCAAGGAAAACCTATTTCTGGGCGGAGCTCACATGCCGGGCTTGTGATTACCTAAAAAGGCAAAAAGTGTACCAGGCATTCAATAGTCTAGACAACTGGTACTGGGGCCAATAGTGCTTTAGAGACAAATACATACCTATACATACAACATCAAAATAAGTGAGGCATCATGACAGAAAATATCTGCATTTGCTTTGCTAATCCGGCACTAGTGTGCACCTTTAAATATGAAAAAAAGTACTGACACAAAGTCAACAGATGAAGTATTTTGTGGAGGATAAATATCAGGTTACTTTATCGTTTACAGCAACAGAACCACATTACCGTCTTATGCAGTATAAGCCAGCAGCTTCTTCGTCAAGTTGTCAAACCAATTTCAGGCCATTTCAGGCAATTGCAATTCTGAACCCTTGTTTTTAAGACAAATTAATTTATTTTTCTAGAATAGATTTGAGGCCAGAATAGATTCTGGCCTCAAATGCTGTACTGAAATTTGTCTGTTAATCTACTAATATGTTTTGTTTTATGTACTGTTGACAGTATATCTCTGCCTCTCCTCTCTCTGTTCTTCATCCTCTCTTTTCTATCTCCCTCCTCATGTATTCATCCATCCAGCTGGCCTTTGTAAAGTCCCCCCTTATGAACCAGGTCTTGCTCAAGGTGTCTTCCCTCTTTAAGGGGAGTTTGTCCTGTTTGACTGTATAAAACAGTGGATGCAGTATTAGGTCACCTGACCCATTGGTTTCTGAAGGGTGGTTTTGAAGCCTGTTTTTCTTCGTACGGGGCACAGCCATGTTGCTTCCCTAAAGGGAAAACACCTACTGTATTTCAAAGTTAGCGCCTGAACCCAGCCGAAATATCATTAGAACTGTCATCAGACATCTACAGCAGGGTATACAGTTTGAGTCGATGGCAAAATCAATAATGACAGCCACATTTAGACAACCGTGGGTTAATACAAACGGCTATTTGATTTGATAAGCAAATCAAAGCATGAGGACGCATCAGGAAGAGATAACAGCTAGCCATTGGCTGAGCAATCATCAATCATTTTAGAAATAAATGTAATGCTTAATATGAACTCTCCTGACTTGGTACAAAAAGATCCCAAGAATTGTCATGGGTGCAAAGTCAAACAATTGAGACTGTTTTTTGGATCAGGCTGTAAATATGTTTATTTCTGCTCTAAAGTTGGACACGTAGGTCAATTAAGATAGACTCGTTTTTGCAGCCACTTGAGGAACTGCAATGAACCTTAGGAAGTTGGAGGCTTGATTTTTCCTTGCCACTGTTTGGCACTGTTTTTCTGCCACTAGGGGATATTTTACCTGTCATTGTTTATTTAATAATTGTTCAGGGGTCATGCTCTGGATTTCTGGAAAACACCTAGAGACAATTGGTATTGTAATAGACGCTATATAAATTAAACTGAATTGAATTGAATCTTGCACTAAATAAAATTGGATCTTATAAGGCTTAGTAACTTTGATCTTTTCTTTGTGTTGCACATATTTATTAACAAATATTTAATGTTCTATTCTCTTTATAACATTTAAGCGCTACATGTATGCTAAGGGAGTCTTATTGATTCAGTGAATATCTCCTTACCATCTGCAAGTTTCCAATCTTGAGAACACAAAAAATCTAATGTCTGATTAATATCTTTTAAATATCAATAGATATGATGTCATCCAATAAAGACTTACCCTAACTTTAGAGACACTTGAAGTGAAAGCATAGGATCACAGGCAAATTTATATTTCATAACTGTTTTTCCTTTTTTCAAGTTAGGTATGAGAAAAAGGACAGATTTTCCAAACTACATTACATAAAAAGGGCTTTATATGTGCGTGATCTTCTGAGTAGAAATGTGTTCCGGGTCATAGTAGACGAAGCGTTCGTGAGTTGAGACGCTGTCAAGCATCATCTGTTATCTATTAAGCATGACATTCATCTGTTCAGCACTTTAAGGGTTTGTACTGCCAATTGCGTTGTACTGGTACGTACAATGACAATAAAGACAATTCATTCATTCATTCATTCATTCATTCATTCATTCATTCATTCATTCATTCATTCATTCATTCATTCATTCATTCATTCATTTATATAGTTCATACATTCACTACGGGTGAAAAGGTTAACCATATTTTGGTATACTGTGATGGTGTAAAGCCACAGAGGTGACACCGTGAGATTTCCAACCTCACAGTGACAGTAATTCAATATTTATTTTAATATAATGTGGCGCTGCCGGCGCAACTTCACATAAAAAAGAATATCCACAGCTTAAGCCCAAGCAGGTAAGATGAATCATTGTAAATCTCACGGCAGCCGATCTACGATGCTTCATTCAAAGAGCAGGTTATTGTTGCACGTCGATTTCATTCTCCGTGAAACGGCGTGGTCTTGTTGTCTAAAGGAGATACAGATCTACAAGACATCACTACGACGCTTTGCAACGCTCTGTTAGCTTGCAGATTAGTTGTTTGTTTGGCGTACGGCAGTGAGGTAATTTCAAAGCGCAACTCGAATTTGACTAAAGAAAGAAAAAAAAGATGAAAGAAAGGAGAGAGAAAGATGGACTATAATAGGTTCATGCATAAAACAGAGAGATGCATAGTAGAGGCAGTATGACAAGTGTGTGTGTGTGTGTGTGTGTGTGTGTGTGTGTGTGTGTGTGTGTGTGTGTGTGTGTGTGTGTGTGTGTGTGTGTGTGTGTGTGTGTGTGTGTGTGTATTATACAATAAAGAGAGAGACTTTAGTGACTGAATATAAATTACATTGAATTGACACTTACTGTAAGCATAAACCAAATATAAGTTGTATTACTTTACATAAAGCATGTACATTATTTTGATACTGATACTTATACATTCATTGATTCATAAATTCATCAATGCATTATTATTTTTCAATCTACAATAAAAATTGAATTTTCTGTCTTTATCTATATGTTAGACTTTACAGGGTTAAAGATTCTAGAAGAAGTTATTTTCCCACAAGCATTGTTTTTAATTAACTGTTGATTTCTAAAAGAGTCATGAAAAGACAATAAAATATTTACCAAAGAACAAAAGTGAGTGCATGAGTGTTTTAAAAAAAACTTTTTTTAAGGTGTGCATTTAGATTAATTGAAAAGCCTTTAAAATGTATGCTACATTTAAAACTGTAAAAAGACTATAACATTGTTTCAGGAAGTTAATTTTCAAATTGAAACCAGCAACAGTTTTCAGCAAGGTGCCTCGCCTTTCTGAAAACAACAAAAGAGCAAAAAAAACAAATGCCTGACTAATGTTCACAAAACTAGTCGGGCCACTTCAGTCAGGAATGTGACAAGCTTTAAGAAGGGATTAGAGGCTGGTTCAAGTGGAGTCAGCCGTTATGTGAATCATGCATTTATGATAATACAATCAAAAAACAAGCTGTATGATCATCAGTCTCTGAGGCAGTGCTGCAATAAAAGCAAAAGTTATTTAGTCGGCTTGTAGCTGCAACAAATGCATCTGAAACGTCATTATGGAGAGAAAGAAATATCTGTAAACAAGATACAGAAGCATCACTGCCTGTTGAAGTTTTTACATGGACTGGCATGTTTTTATTTTTTTCACTCTTTTGCACAAACACAGTTTAAGAACAGTAGCCAACTAGCAGCTCGCCTGTTGATGTTCCAAGATCCAGATTAAAACAGAAAGGTGACCAATCATCTGCAGGGGCTGATCCAAAGGGGTGAAAAATGATTACAGCATTGCAGACAAGCTCAGATTTCTGTTGAACACTCACCTGTTAACCTCCTTAAACTGAGTTCATGATACTCTAGAGCAGTGGTCTTCAACCCTGGTCCTCGGGACACCATGTCCTGCATGTTTTAGATGTTTCCTTGCATCATCACACCTGAATCTAATTAATGGTCGGTACCAGCTTGTCATCAAGGTCTGTACATGTCTGTTGATGACACTATCGGTGCGTCCGAAATCCCGTACTAAAAAGTATATACTAAAAAGTATACTTAAATTCGGCACACTTTTGAGTAAATATGAGTAGTGTGCATGAATTCGGACGTACTATTAAGAGCGCTTACGTCACTTCCTGCCGTAGGGAGGAAGGAATGAGGGAGGAATGAGTATGCATGGTGCACACTATTGAGTATGTTCTAATGTTTCAGACGCACTAAAAATCTTGCACACTCATTTTGCATACTCATTAGGGTGGAAGTATGCAATTTCAGACACAACCAGTCATTTGTATCATGGTGTGCTGAAGCAGGGAAACATCGAAAACATGCAGGACAGGGGTTCCTGAGGACCAGGGTTGCGCCATCTGCTCCGCCATCATCGGTCGCATCAACAACGGAGACGAGAGGGAGTACCGAGAACTGAACCACAGATTTGTGGACTGCTGCCAGCGGAACCGCCTCCAGATTAATGCTGGGAAAACGAAGGAGCTGGTAGCGGACTTCCGCTCTCCGGTGAACATCCAGGGAACAGACGTAGAGATAGTGGACTCTCACAAGTACCTGGGTGTTCACCTGAACAAAAAACTGGACTGGACTGTAAACACTCAGGCACTTTACAAGAAAGGCCAAAGCCGACTCCACCTGCTGTGCAGACTGAGGTCCTTTGGAGTGAGGGACGGCCTCCTGAGGACCTTCTAGAATAGAAAATAGAATAGAATAGAAAGCCTTTATTATCATTATACTGGTACAATGAGATTAGGCAGCAGCTCCATAAAAGTGCACACATGCAAAGACTATGTAAACAAAGACTGTGTAAACAACAAAATGAGAAACAATAAACATAAATATATATACACTATAAAAATGAGTGAATGAGTGAATGGGTGGAAGAATATTGCACTTGAATGGATGGAAGAATATTGCACATAGATGAGTAAGGAATATTGCACATAATGGATAGAGAATAACTGTGTAGTGGCGTTGGCCATCTTTTATGGTGGGGTCTGCTGGAGCAGCAGCATCACTGCAGCAGAGAAGAAGAGACTGGACAAGGTGGTGAAGAAAGCGGCTCTGTCGTGGGCTCCAGACTCCATCCTGTGGAGGTGGTGGGGGAGAGGAGAATGGTGGCTAAGATGTCCTCCATCATGGACAATGTCTCCCACCCCCTTCATGAGACTGTCAGAGCCCTGGCGAGCTCCTGAGACAGCAACATGAAAGCATGGATCCATCCTGCCTTGTAACGGTTCAGGCTGGTGGTGGTGGTGTCATGGTGTGGGGGGATATTTTCCTGGCACACTTGGGGCACGCTTTGTACCAAGTGAGCATCGCGTCAACACCACAGCCTACCTGAGTCTTGTTGCTGACCATGTCCACCCCTTTATGACCACAGTTTGCCCGCCTTCTGATGACTACTTCCAACAGGATAACGCGCCTTGTCATGAGTTCACTGTACTCAAATGGTCACCACAGTCACCAGATCTCAATCCAATAGAACACCTTTGGGATGTGGTGGAACGGGAGATTTGTGACGCTATCATGTCAATATGGACCAAACTCTCTCTTAAGGCAGTTCTGAAGGCAAAGGGGAGTCCAACCCAGTACTAGCAAGGTGTACCTAATAAAGTGGCTTGTCCCTTGCCCTTGGCAGAGAGAACAATTAAATGACGAACCAGGTAAAACAGATAAGATGTGACTTCCGTCTGCCTTGACAATAATGTAACACGTCTTATTGTCCTGTTAGTTGTACTAAGAAACTGCTAGAGCTGGTTTTATCTAGGCCTGGCTCATTGGCGTCTAGTTATTGCAGGAGCTGGATCGTCTGGTGGAGCAACCTTTGCCGCATCTCAGTTCAGGACAATGTAGACAAACCAGACGGACAGAGTGCAATCAACTGTCGCCCATGGGTGATTGTCGCCCCTACCTGCGTGACAGCCTAGCCATAAAGAAAGGATATAAGTTGCTCCCCTGCGGTGCTCCAGATGTTTCAAGACAAAACCCAAGGTTGCAAATCTTGGTGTTTTAACTGACTCAGACCTGAGCTTCAGCATCCACAAAAGGCTTTGAATCTGCTTTTATAATCTCAAATTAGTTCAAATAAACACAAGAAAAGACAGATTAGCACTCAGTGAAAGACTGAAAGGGTTTTTAAGTGGCTCCCCTATCTCTTCATCACCAGCAGACTTAACCTTTGTCGTGGTCCTTTGACATGTCTTTCAAAACGGACAGTTAGATGGCGTCAGCTCATCGACAAGGCTGCTGCCAGGAAGAAAGTGGATTCAACAGCAGCACTAGGCCAACAGTAGCCTGTATGCCTGATGTCTGTTTACAATACAAACCAAATGAGGCACTGAGACCTTTCTTTTGTCTTATGGATTTAATTTCTGCGTTTATGCTTTAAAACCTTCCTTTGCCTCCCTAAAGCAAGTTTTGTGTTTGAAATGTGCCTTGCCTTTCCTATTCTAGGAGTTTTTGTAGCTGCCTATATTAAACCATCCACAAGTATGATCTATGATATTATCTGCTGTGTTCTTCCCAAACGCACTGCTTTCCTCAAGGATGTCTCTCAGCCCTGAATCGGCAACATGATGGCCAATGACCTTTGCAAAGTTCATTTTGCACATGAAAGCCACCCAAGAGGATCACCAAGTTCTGACACTCCTTTTGATGGTGCCGCTGAAGCATCTATGCTTTACAATAAAGCTGCTCATCAAATGTTATTACTGTGTACTTTTGGCATAGGTTGTTGGTCAAGTTATGGCAGTTTTTTAATACTGTCCAAAGTGTATCATAGTCATGCGTTGGAGAATTAATCATTGGCATCATTCCGTTCAGTCAAGCGCAGAAAGTGAAGAACCAAAAAAGCATGGTGCAGAGCTTGCCTTGCTAGCTTGCTTAGCTACCTAGCTGCTTCAATTAGCATAACATCCCATAACTAGTTAGAATGCAAAAAAAAAAGATGCTTATTATGTGTGTGTTCAAAACGCCTATAAAAAAAATCATATTTTTTAACCAATATTGGACAAAATATAGCAATACAGTTAAAAAAAAATTTCCAATTGATGTTTTATCCATTTCCCTAAATATAAAATCTTGAACATTGAAGATTTTGCATATAAACTGTACATTTTGACCATTATTGTGACCATATGCATGAATTGAGTATTTGAATGTTACAGCGCTTCCAGTGGTCACCAGCAAAAGATCCAAGATGACAACACCCCTATTATTCCTCCAAGGGGTTCCTTCTAACAAAGAAATAAGGTTGTCAAACTTCACCCAGAAGCGTGAGCATACAGTAGTTATCAATCTTAGGGTTTGCCCCCTGACTATCCCTAAAGCAAGTTTTATTGCCTTTGTGTTTGAAATGTGCCATGCCTTACTATTGTTGTGTGTGAGCCGCAAGATGCAGGTGTAGTTTTATTTAGGGATATGTATCAGGTAACTCTACCCCTCCTTTAACCCCTCCCTCTTGCTCTTTCAGGAAGTTGACATCAGGCAGATAAGCATAAAATGTGACAGATAGCAGAAGGTTTTTTTTTTCCTCCAGAGACATCTCTCCAACAGAGCAGAATCTTCAGGTCGGAGTTGCGTGAAGCAACGGGCATCATCTTCCTAATTTTCCGTTGAAGCCAAAGAGGGTAAGACAAGCTGGCAAGCTCCTCCTCTGCTCACCTGTCCTGCT